>NC_090922.1:302577520-303777520 GCF_040938575.1 Ambystoma mexicanum | reverse complement strand
CCGCGAGGAACGCCATTAGCGTCTACCGCGAAGTAACGAAACGGAAGAAATTGTGAAGGGAAAACGAGAAGTCAACAAGTAAGAATGACTGGGACATGCTATTCAGATTATGTGCATGCTCCCAGTATCGAAGAAATGGAAATGGGTTCTTGGCGCCACATTTAAAATAAGATTGCACTATTGGGTGCGATGTGAACAGTTAGGTCTAATAAGTGCACATGATGGGGCTGTGGGGGCATGACCACCAGGAGATATAATCGAGTGGGCCACCCTTGGCGAATGCACCGGCAATCTGGTCTCTTCCACTCAATATAGATAAACATAAAACATTGAAGAAAAGATCTATTGCGATTAAGGCTCTGCAATCCCCTTTCTTGCAGGACCCTTTCAAAAGCATCACGAATAAGGTTGCGAGACTATAAGAAGCTCACCTCATCAAAGGGATGTTTATGAGTGGCAAGGTAAATAGATTTACAACTGTGGGGATAATACATTTGAGGACAAGTTGATGTGATACCTTGGGAGCACATACATAGATAACGCAACATGAGTGTTCGTATGTTGCAGATAAGAACCATCTTAGGCGTCCCAACTTGACTATCTGAAAGTGGCAACACTGCCGAAATTGAATGTGCCTCTTCTTCACACATACAAATAGTTGTAAAGGTATGATTTTGTCAGGTTAGACATGATGCCATGCACTTAATGGCGATGGGGCAGGGTGAAGATAGCCTCTTTTTTAATGTCACAAATTGACTTGTTCAGTACATTGGAAAGCAAAATTATTTCATTCTACTAATTAGAGCCATTAAGAAATGCTGCATGCTTTTTCCCATATATGAGAGAAGTCATTTTGACGTTCTCCCATTTTATCCACAGAATATGTCGCAATCCCGCCCCTACGGGGCTTGTTGATTGGTTCAAAAGAAGCAATAATGAGTCCTGAAGAATATGATATACGCAAGACATCATTGAAACCGGTCGACCAGACATACAGATGTCACTTCATTTAGAGTGACACAAGTGGACTTATGCAGTTCTAGACAAAAATTGTTTGAATCAATGTCAGAGAACTTATGTTGTCTTTTATAGAGTTGTCATGTATTCCCGCACAGGAGAATGGTTCATGCACCTGTAAAAAACAAGTTGAGTATAGAGTGCATGTTGTGCTGAGAATTTGTGCGACACTTATACTTTTACAAAATGTTTTAGAAATTACTCCTGGATCAACCAGACACACCTCACGGAGGGCAATTAAATTCTCAGAGTGTTTGACGCCGAGTCCCACGTGACCTGTCTGTTTCATCCAAGGGTGCAGCCGGGAAATGGTTTTCCCGTAACTGCTTTGGTTTTAATTGTTTGGGCTAACGACTCATAGCTGTATGAAATTTGTATGCATAAAATTTACTGTGGTAGTTCATTGCAAAAAGGTTTTTTCATTGTTTCGACATAGGGCAAGAATAGTCCCCATGCATTCCCTGCCGGTAGCCGGCGCATTAGTGCTTTTGAGGGTTAGAAACATCATGCAGGGTTAGCATAGTGTACTCCCTGTAGGGAAAGAGTTAGGGTCGCATTAACTGCACAATATAATAAATAGCTCCGGTGAAGCTTTTGTTCCTTATTCTGTTTAACGCCACATGGGCCACCAATAATTTTGTTTTACCTTGGCTAGGGTTTTAGCGATTCCGGGGTGGCCCTCGATCAAGGAATCATGATAACCGGACATGACTTCTTCTCGTGGTTCTTGGTTTGGTAAGAATAAACAATTCCTGAAGTAGGGCAACT
The DNA here is from genome assembly GCF_040938575.1 of Ambystoma mexicanum. Taxonomy (NCBI): domain Eukaryota; kingdom Metazoa; phylum Chordata; class Amphibia; order Caudata; family Ambystomatidae; genus Ambystoma; species Ambystoma mexicanum. The sequence continues at coordinate 303,775,735 of NC_090922.1, read as the reverse complement.
GATCTTTTATCATGTAATGTTCTCCTTGTGCACTCCACACTTGTAATTGCTCCGGACTCATCAGGTTTTGGATTTCTTCATGTAATTCTTTCTGAGTTATGGTTGCTGTGATTCCTAGGAGCTTGTCACTCGGGATGATTGCTGTTGGGTCAGGGGTCTGATACCCTTGCTCTTCCACCCCCATATGGGAAGGGGCATCGGCCTTCCCGTTTTTTTCACCCCTGGTCGAAATGTAATCATGTAGTCATATTCAGCAAAAACAAGAGCCCAACGTAGTTGTCGTGAGGATTGGGCCTTTAGATCTCTCCATTTACAATGAATCGAGCCATATACAATTGGAGCTATTTAGGAAACCAACGGAAAGAAACACCACACTGTAATTTTCCAGTCAACATCCTAAAAGCTTATTACAGAATCTCCCACATGGCATGTTCCTATGACTCCGACGCAATTGCTCAAATGTGGCAAACTTTAACAAACATGCAGAGGTCATGGAAACTAGGCTCATTGAACGAGGATACCCCAAGAAATTGGTTAGACAATCCAGAAAGCGAGTACGATATATGAATCGTGAAGCACTCTTAAATCCGAAAATCAGGACTTTAGACCAAGAACAACTGGTGTGCGTTTCTACCTTTTGCCAGCATAGTCAGGCAATTAAAAGTATTATCCTGAAAAACTGGAGAATCCTCAATTCGACAGGTATGAAATTGCCAAAACCGCTCTTTGCCTTTAAGAAAGGTAAAAACTTGAGAGAAAAACTAACCCGTGCTAACCGACTTCCACCAAAATGTCATCTTATTAGAGACATTAATTTGAACCCATTGGTGGGACACTATCCTTGTACTTCGTGTACAGCCTGTAAATATTCAAGGAAAATGACCACATTTGTGGGAGAAGGAAAAACATGGGACTTAAGGACTTTTACCACTTGTAAAAGCAAAAATGTGGTATATGTGGTCCAATGCCCTTGTAACAAATTCTATATAGGAAAAACCTCAAGAGAGGTACATTTTTGTATCAACGAACATCGTTCAAAAATTTGAACCTGCAACCTTAATGCCCCTATGGTTCTTCATTTTGTGGAGACAGGCCATAATGTAGATCTTACGTGGTTCTGTGTCGAGAAAATTGTTACCAGTGGACTTATTCAGACTAGGAACAAGTTGTCATACAAAGAACAACTGTGGATTTTCAATCTTAAAACATTAGATAAAGGAGTTAACACGATGGAACCTTGGGAGTTCAATTCACGTTGATACCATCCCCTCCTTGTCATGCCATATATATCATATATATTATGCCTCTGTTATAACTGCTTGGCCTTTGGGACGCACTACAACAACAATTTTGTTCCAGCCAATTATGATCTCTATTGGTTTAGTAACAATAATTAATAATCTATTGGTTTAGTAACAATAACTAATCATCACAAAAAACTGTTTTGTATGTTCTTTAACAACATACAGCAACTGCGGCTTAGTATATTGTGACTCTAACACCAATAGTGCTCCTCTTAAACATTATTACAGCCTGTGTTCCGCTAATAGTTTTGGGTTCTAAATAGAAGCGTGTCTTCATAAATGCAGTTAACTCAAAAAAAGCCGCTTTCTCGAATGCAGTGTTACATCTATAGGGCCCCTTTAAGACTTGCATTGGTCACGAACCACGTGACAGGCTTCCCCAGCAATCATATGATTACTGAGGGAGCCTCCTTTTACATCACGCATTTAATGTTTAAATGCAATTGGCCCACCGCGTTATGACTTGGGAAATTCCTTGATGAGACCTTGGTTCCGATTCCCGCAGGTGACTGCCGACATAACGGCAGATTCAGATTGGAATATGCTTCCGGCAGCACGTACGGCCACCTTCAGCAGGCTTCAGTGGTAAGTACACGCATTTGTGCGATGTAAATATCATGTTTAACAGCGTAAGCTTTCTGGGCTTTATTCGAGCAACCTTAGCAGTACTCGCTCCCTGCTGCAACGTGTGTGTCCGTATTCACGTTATGTACTCCGCGTTAACGTGAAATGTGCTTTCCATTGCAAACGTGGGTGTTCACTCTTATATTTCTGGGCTTTATTCGAGCAACCTTAGCAGTACTCGCCCCCTGCTGCAACGTGTGTGTCCGTATTCACGTTATGTACTCCGCGTTAATGTGAAATGTGCTTTCCATTGCAAATGTGGGTGTTCACTCTTATAAGCAGTGCAATTTAGGTCACGGGCATTTTTAGTCAAATGGTCAATATATTTTCTAAATAGAACTTGTACACCATTCTAAACACGAATGCCCCTTTCCCAACATAAACACGGACGCTCCCAACGTTAAATGGTACAATCTGAATTGTGGGGATTGTCAGTATAAGGGACAACATGCCTATACTTGCCCAACTAAACTAACTTAAATGTGAACATAATTATCCAAAAGTACAATTTATAACCACTTTAGCATTTTTAAGTGAACACAGGGTCTCTTTATCAACAACAGTATGACTCCATGACATTGAGTTAACCAACCTCCCCCTCCTGTTTTTTTTGTTTTTTTCCGGGACAGATTCAACTGAAATTCAATTCACTTGTGCTGAGTCAACACCAACATCGGAAACAGTTGTCCGACCACTGGAATAATTCCAGTCTTGTTTTTCGAGGTGAGTCGCGGGTCACTCACACTTAAGTGCATTGTCTTTTTTCAATGCCCTCAGGCAGCACTGAACTCATGGCTCTTCAACTTATGATGTTTAACATGTCATTTCAGATTTTTGAAATCCTGTTGAATTTCTTTGAGTCACACTTAACGGGTTTGACCAATTAGAGCGTATGACATTGTGAGTCAGGTCAGTCTGGCCCCTTGACCTCTGTGTTGGGTTTTTGGTGCTTCTGGTTCTTCATACAGTGGTGGTGTAATTCCACTTGAGACACAGTGGTCTGCTTTGGTTTTAGGGTTCCACAAACCCCCTTTTTGAATACTCTGGAACAACAGGGACACCTTGGGATTTGCCACTAAATGGTGCCTCTTATGTATTTTTAAAAATGTAACTAATGGTATAAACAATTGCATGTTGGTAGCTTGAGCCAGCCAGTACAGGCAGTAGATTCCTGCATATAATGGTTGTATCCTTGTGTCTTTCACAGTGATAATATTGTATCAATTGTTTCTCCTGACGAAGACGTTATTCCAATTATTTTTCAAAACGTCGAAACCGGTAGAGAAGAGCATCCGGGGATGGGATTTATCATTTTCTGTTGAACATACCCACTCCGTGGAATAGAGCACATTTTTGGTTAATGGCTGTGCTGACACACATTCTATGTGGATAAAATGAAATAGTTAAGACAATGTGGGGCTAATTTATGAAATGCTACCACATATGGATTGCACTAAAAGTTTTAGTCCAAACTTTTTACTGTGAGTGAATGAGGTTCATTGATTTGAGTTGCAAATGATGGTTTGACTGTTGATGAATGATGGTGATGTTAGGTTTTTATTATCTGGTGTCTCATGCTCCACTGTAATGTTAATGTAATTTAATGTCTGTGTATTAATTAATGATCAAATCATTTTTGGAAAATAATGTATCTCAATAAATACATTTTTGATATTTTAAAAAATAAAAAACAACCTCTGGGCAATTTTTTCTGTATATTGTGTTTACGCCACGTGGGCCACCAATAATTTCGTTTTACCCTGGCTAGGGTTTTAGTGATTCCAGGGTGGCCCTCGATCAAGGAATCATGATAACCGGACATGACTTGTTCTCATAGTTCTTGGTTTGGTAAGAATAAACGATTCCTGAAGTAGGGCAACTGATCTTTTATCATGTAATGTTCTCCTTGTGCACTCCACACTTGTAATTGCTCCGGACTCATCAGGTTTTGGATTTCTTCATGTAATTCTTTCTGAGTTATGGTTGCTGTGATTCCTAGGAGCTTGTCACTCGGGATGATTGCTATTGGGTCACGGGTCTGATACCCTTGCTCTTCCACCCCCATATGGAAAAGAGCATCAGCCTTCCCGTTTTTCACCCCTGGTCGAAATGTAATCATGTAGTCCTATTCAGCAAAAAAAGAGCCCAACATAGTTGTCGTGAGGATTGGGCCTTTGCCGTTTTTAGGTACTGGAGGTTCCGGTGGTCAGTTATTACGGTGATTGTGTGTCTGGCGCCCAAGAGGTAGTGCCGCCATGCCTTAAAGGCTGACTTAATGGGCAGGAGTTCTTTGTCTGTGATAGCGTAATTGAGTTCAGGGGGTGTGAATTTACGCGACCAGAAGGCAACAGGGTGTAACTGGCCCGTTTCGGGGTCCTTTTGTGAGAGGACGGCTCCCATAGCCATGCTTGAGGCGTCCGTTTACACCAGGTATGGGAGATCAGGGCGAGGGTGAAATAAGATTGTGGCAGATGTGAATCTTGCTTTCAGTTCCTGGACAGCTTCCTCGGCTTCTGTTGTCCAATTGAACTTTTTGTTGCTTTTCCTTAGCAATGACGTGATGGGATGCACGATTTGCGAAAATCCTGGGATGAACCGGCGGTAGAAGTTTGCAAAACCCAGCATACTTTGAACCCCCTTGAATGAATTTGGGGATGACCAGTTCAGGATAGCATCTACCTTGTGTACATCCATTCGGGTTCCATTCGGGCTGAGAATAAAGCCCAGGAATTTCACCTTAGAGACGTGGAATGAGCACTTTTCGAGCTTGGTGTAGAGCTGGTGTTGACGGAGTTTCTCCAATACGGATCGGATGTGTTTAACATGGTCCTGCTTTGATGCAGAATATACTAGAATATTGTCGATGTACACTAGAGCAAAGACATCAATCAATTCCTGTAGGACATCGTTCATGATGTATTGAAATGCTGCAGGCGCGTTGCAAAGGCCAAAGGGCATAACTTGATATTCGTACAAGCCGTATTTGGTGCGAAAAGCAGTTTTCCATTCGTCCCCCTGTTTTACGCGAACAACGTGATATGCCCCCCCTCAGGTCTAGTTTTGTGTCGATTCGGCCATCTTTGATTTGATCAAGCAATTCAGGGATCAGTGGCAAGGGGTAGCGTTTTTTTATGGTAATCTGGTTCAGTGCGCGATAGTCGATGCACATTCTCAAGTCCCCCTCCATTTTCGGTACGAGGAATATAGGACTGGCTGCTGGAGACTTCGAGGGATGGATGAACCCAATGGCCAGGTATTGGTCAAGATAGGCCTTCAGGTGCTGGTTTTCTGGTTCCGTGAGTGCGTAAATTTGCCAACAAGGGATTTGTGCGCCGGGTATCAGGTCGATTTGGCAATCGTATGGTCTATGCGGTGGCAGGATATTAGCCAGTTCTTTCTGAAAGACATCTTGAAAGTTCTGGTATTCACTTGGTAGGGTGTCGACTGCCACAGTCGCAAGCGTGGAGGTTCTGGTGTCAATTGGTTGTTTCTCTTGGCGATAACATGTGTGGGTGCAAGTCTCGGGAAAGGCCAATTCTTTTGCTCGGCAATCGATTCCAGGATTGTGAGCTACCAACCATGGCATTCCCAAAATCAACTGGAACTGTGGTGCCTTAATGAGGTCGAAAACAATAGATTCTTGGTGTCCATCCTGGCACAGAAGGGTTAAAGCTGCGTTGCATTGGGATACTGGACCAGAAGCTATTTCCGTGCCATCGACAGTGGCAACAGTGTCGGTGGTTGATTTAGAGCGTGACGGAAGCCCCATCTTTGCTGCAAGATCCTGGTCGATGTAATTCCCAACAGCTCCGCTGTCAATGTACGCTCTTACTGTGTGCATCCGAGATGGTTGTTGGTGATTGATCAAGACCACAGATAGTGCAAAATGGGAGGTCTGTAGTTCACTTTCTTCGCTCGACAAGTGGACCCCTACACTTGCGGGGCTGGGGAGTTTTCTGATTCCTTGATGGTATCCTCCTTGTCCGTGGCCCCTACCGTCCTCCTCGGTGGCTTCACAGGGCACTCTTTAAGGAAATGGCCTGACCTTCCACAGCACAGACATAACTGCTGCTGTCTCCTTTTATCCCTTTCCACTTTAGTCAAGGGGGATCTGACCCCCCCCCCGATTTGCATTGGTTCTCCTGAACCTTCCGTTGTGCAGGCAATATTGTCCTTTGAACGCACATACATAGGGCGAGGGTCCGGTCTGGTTCGATCTGCTCTTCGGTCCTGCAACCTATGATCCAGGTGAACAACAAGGTCAATGAATTTTGAGCAGTCTTTCGGGGGGTTCACTACTTGTGCGAGAACATCCTTGAGCTCCCCCTGTAACCCCCGATGAAATAACATGGTTCTCTTCTCCACTGGCCATTCTGCTTCCATTCTACGAGTCTATTGAACGTGGCTATGTATGTTAATAGGTCTTGATTGCCTTGGTGTAGGGACAGAAATTCATTGTCTAATGCCTGCCCATGAGTAAGACGGGCGAACAGCTTTTCTATCTCCTGCTGAAAGCCCCTGAAGTCATGCAGCAAAGGATCGTCTTGGGCCACAAAGGGTACAGACCAGTCTGTGGCGCTACCACTCAGGTAGGATAGCACAAAAGCGACCCATGATTGGTCATTTGGAAAGGCCCCTGGTCTACAAAGTAAGTGCAGGCGGCACTGGTTCATGAACGTTGCAAACCTCTTGGGATCCCCCGTAAATCGTTCGGGCAGGGCCAAGGGAACTGCCCCAGTAAGGGTTATCTGAACAAGATTGGCTGATGGTGCTGGCATCGAGGGCACGCTTCCCGGCAATGGTGCATGCCCTGCTTGTGACTGGAGAAGTTGCCGGCTTAAATCATCAGTGCGTTCTTTAGCTACTATCAGCTCTCTCCTCAGGGTGTTGGTCTCCTGCCTGGCTGCATGTACTTCGGAACGTAGCTGCCCCAACATGTGGGCTAACTGGTCGGTTTCTGATGTTTCCATGACGCCCAGGTGGATTTTGATGTGAGGCTTTGTGTTCTGTAACGCTCACCTGGTATCCACGGGGACGTCACTCAGCCTGTTCTGACCTCTTACAACCTCGAACCTTTCCCTGGAGTCTACTCAACTGGAGACTGGGCCTTGTTTTATTGGAAAGTGTGCTCTCCGTCCTGCTTTCAGCGCAGGGGCGCGTTTATTGATGCAGGCTCGTTGCTGCCTAGTTACTTCACTGGCAAGAGTCTGACAGGTAAGTATAATGAGTCTTTTGAACAGTTCTCTAACTTCGTTCCTTTCCTTCCTTAGATGATGGCCGGCGTCCGCGGATGGCGGCGTGCTGCTGAGATGAGTAGCGCTGAAGGTGAGTGAGAGCGCGTTGCGCAATGCGCCCCTTTCGTATTTGTATTGAACTGAGTTCTTTTTCTATGCCTTTTAGGTGCCGCAACGTTTGCAGCGTGGATGCCGGTTATGAATAAGAAATGTGGTGAGTAAGCGCGGTATGCGGCGCCTCTAGATGTTTCCACGCTAACCTGGAGTGTCTTTTCCCTCTTGCAGATGGATGAGAAGTTCCGGAGACAGAGTTCCCCCAGAGCGGCTGGGATTCAGGTAAGCGTTTGAAGCTCATACAGTCTTTAAAAATAAGCGAAGATTTGCTGAATGCTTACTAATGCCTTTTTTCTGTTCTTTTCCCTTTTCCTTAGGAAGCGGTGTGCCGGGATAGGAATGACACCACCGAAGATGCCTGCAGAACAGAAGGAGCCATGAATGATGGGCAAAAGCACTGCAAGGTAAGGTTGTTCCTAACAGTGTTCTTGTTCTTGCAAGAGCTGAGCGAAGAAGAAAGATGCAGGCCTACTGGAGACCGATCCGAACACAGTGAGTGTCACGCTGCTGGTGCAGAAAACACAAAGCATGTTTCTCAGCCTGGGCGTGGCTTAAATAGTCTCTGGGTATCCCAGGTGTCTCTGGGCTGAACCACACCCAAAAGACTAGACTGCGTATGCAGTTCTGGGAACCGAAATATGTGGGGGCATCCATCTTGTCCCCATCAATGCACTACAAGTCCAATCCCCAATGTTACCCTATGGGAGTGAGTGAGTCTGGTGCCACAAGCGCCAAGTCTGACTCCAAGTGGGTCTTTGGAGGGATGGAGAGGCCCTTGAGGGCCATGTAGGTGATCGTGGCCTGGCTCCAGCCTGACATCTTGGAGGGCTGGGGAAAAGAGGGGCAGTAATCATGACAGGCAGGGGACTGAGGAGGTTACAGTCAGAGCCCCTAAGTGTGTGGTGGCCTGGAGGCAGTGCAGGGGAGACTTATCATGGAGTTGCCTGGTACCTGTTATGTTCAGAGTATAGCCAGGCAACCAGTCGGTGCGGTAGACAGTTAGGTCAGCAGGGGAGGGAGAGAGTGAAAGCAGAGGAGAATAGGAAGGTCTTGAGCTGCTTCCGGAACTTCAGGTGGGCCGGCTCAAGATTGAGAGGAGCAGGGAGGCCATTCCAGAGGGAGACACCTGCAGAAGAGAGAGATCTATCACCCCCCCCTCGGCCAAGCAAAGTATCTGACCCTCAGAGAGTTGGAGGTAGTAGAGTGAAAGGCTTGAACCTGATCCTTGCAGCTACAGGCAGCCAGTGGAGAGATGTCAGTGTTGGGGAGATACAGTACCTGGGCTTGAGGAGAAGGATACGTCTTGCAGTCCTGTTCTGGATTAGCTGCAGAGGGTGGAGAGTAGAGGAAGGCACATTGAGAAATAGACTGTTGCACTAGACCAGCCTAGAGAGAACCAGGGATCTGGAGACAGTGAGCTTCTGGGGGAAAGTAATAAAAGGAAGTACACATCTGAGGAGGTGCAGCTGGTAGTGGGACTTCTTGGCGAGGTTCGAGATGTGAGGAGCGAAGGAGAAAATGGAGTAGAAGATGGAGGCGCACCACTCCGGAATCATGGATAGAAAGTCAGAGAAGGCTGAGGGGAGCCTGAAAGAGAGCTGTGTCTCATCTGCAAAATGCTGAAAGTTAGAGGAGAAAGTAGAGATCAGATGGGCCAAAGGGGCCAAGTAGACATTAAAGAGCCAGGGAGAGAGGTTAGAGCCCTTGGAGACACCACATGTGGAGAGTGAAGTGGTGGAGAAATAGGACCCAAGTTGGACCTGGGAGGGCTGGTCCAATAGGAATTCGGTCAACCACTTAAAGGCCTGATCCATGATGCCCAGGTTCTCAAAGAGTCGATTGATCAGGATGATGTGGTTGACAGTGTCAAAGGTAGAGGAAATTTTGTAAAGGAGGATGGGGACAGAAGGAAAGCTGGAGTCAAGATTAGAGAGCAGATCTTCACAGGTGTTCAGGAGAGCCTTTTCCATGCCTCTGGCTGCTCTGAAGCCAGACTGATGGTCATGCAGAAAACCAACAGATTCAGTATGGAGAGTAAGCTGCGAGATGGCAAGCCTTTCCAGGAGTTTGCCAGGAAAGGAGTGATAGAAATCGGCGATAGTTTGCCGGGCAGGTAGGATCGGCAGAAGGCTTTTTGAGGGTGTGGTGCACAAGGAAGCACTTGAGGAGAGAGGGGAAAGATCCAGTGGCAAAATAGTGATCGCAGAAATCGTCCAAGACTGGAGCAAGGGTGTCAATGTGGTCCTTGATGGTTCTAGAGGAGCAGGGGAGCACCTGTTTGGACGACACTTTAATAGATCGGACTTGTCTAGAAACTTCGTCAGGTGTTGTCAGGGAAAAAGAGGAGAATGGAGGAGGAGAAGGAGAGAAGGCCGGAAGGGGGCCAATAGAGGTAGAATGAGAGGAAGAGGAGAGCGAGTAGAGGATATCCTGAGTTTTAGTGGTGAAGTGAGCAGCCAGAGCAATGCAGAGAGTTTGGGAGGGAACAGGAGAGGTGGAGACTGCAGCAGGATAGGCCAGGTCCTTGCAGAATTTAAAGAGTTTGGCCCTGTGTTAGAGGCTGCAGAGATGCGTGCTTGCATGTGGACTCTCTTCTAGGACAGAAAGTCTGTATTGTCTTTGGAGCAGGCGGCAGGCCAGTTTGGCCAAGGATGTGCTCGAAGCCCTCCACTTCTTCTCAGCCACCCTGCACTTGCGTTTCAGAGTGGCGAGGTCAGAGTCATACCAACAGTTGCACTTGGAAGTAGGCTTTAGATGGATTCTCATGACAGGGGAAAGGATGGTCAGAGTGTTGGAGATAGAACGATGCAGGTTAAAGAGGGCTGTGTCAGAGTGTGAGTCAGCTGCAGGAGTAGGGGAAGCAGAGAAGGTAACGGCAAAGGCATCCACTGACACATGCTTCATGCAACAAATGGCTGAGAAGGTAGGTGGCAGTGCTGGGGTGGGCTTTCTCTGAGGGACAGAGGGTTGCAAGTGTGAGGAAAGCAGAAAGTGGTCAGTCAAAGAGAGAGGAGTGGTGATAGGGTTAGAGAGTGGGAGGTCTGAGGTGATGGGAACATCCAAGTTGTGTCCGGCAGAGTGTGTCAGACCAGAGTGTAGAATGGAGAGAGAGAGTGTTGCAGAGGTTGCAGAAGAGCCCAGAGGAGGGATTACAATCATACAGGTGAATGTAGAGGTCTCCGAGGAGGAGAAGTAAAGAGGCAGAGGCAAGGATGGAAGAGGGGAGGTCAGCCCAATCTGAGAGAAATGGGGCAACCTGACTAAGTGGCCTGTAGATGGTGGCCACACTTAGAGAAAGGCCGGGAGAGAAAGGGAGCCCGCAGACCAGCCATTCAAAGAAGGAGTGGGTCTGTGTAGGAATGACAGGGATCCACTCCAGAAAGATTAGAGCTACTCCACCTATGGGTCAGTTGGTTCTGGGCTTGGTGAGGATCTTGTAGTCATCAGGGAGGAGAGTGTCCAAATTATTGACGCAGCTGGCCGTGAACCATGTCTCTGTGAGAGCGAGGACATCCAGGTCAAGTTCTTTGAGGAGGTGGCATATGTCAGAGGAGCGTTTGTCAGCAGAGCGAGAGTTAAGAGTGGCGATGTGGAACAGGTTGCCACATTTGAAAGAATTCCTGGGTGGGATACAGTCTTGAGGTACACCCAGCGAAGGAGATGGAGGGGCACGAGAGTGTGCAGAGGAGGTAGCAGGAGGTGGCATAGTGGCCAGAGAGGAGGAAGAAGGTGCCAGAGAGGTGGCGGAGGAAGGAGGTGGCAGAGAAGCCTGAGAGGTGCTAGGATGAGCAGCAGGAGAAGGAAGGAAATTGATAAGACGAGGGAGACACCTATCAAAAGGAGGAGATTGGGCTGAGGGCCCAAGACCAAGATGGTGCTTTTCAAATAGACATTAATGATGATCTTGGAGGAGTGGAAGGAGCCCAATATGTCCTCCCACCAAGTGTCACTATTAATGTGAGAGGAGGAGTAAGGAGAGAGAGCCGAGACCATATGAGGGGCCCATAGGTCACATCAGGGAACGACAAAGAGGATGTCATGAGAGTCTGTCTGGAGGAAGCACTGATATAGCTTTCAGCGATAGAGAGGCCTGGGCTGCATACATGGAAGTCCCTCTTAGACATCTACCTTCCTGACTTAGTGAGAGGGATAGGATAAGAGGTAGAGGAGCAGTTTGAGTAGATGGGGGAGATGGAAAGCACCTTAGAGGGTATGAGGATGAAGGAGCGAGGAGTAAGGTGGAACATCCCAGCGCTGCCCTGCACAGACAACGCAGTGTGTGGGGGTAAGGGAGTTCACACAGTAGGGAACATGCAGAAGGATGTTATGTTATGTTATGTTAGTTGGCATTTATATAGCGCGCTACATATCATTGGTATGACCTCAAAGCGCTGGTAGGTTGACCGCCCTCGGGAACTGTAGTTCTTGTCAGTAGAGAGAGATAGTGTTGTAGGGTGCGTGAGTGTACCAGATATGTGTGCAGCTGATGTAATTGCCTGGTGGTAGCTGCATCCTAGCGTTAGGTGTGGTGTTGGAGATATCAGTTGAATGTGTGCAGTCTGGTGGGTCGACACTCAGACTGGACTGTGGCTGCGTTAGGCCTGAAGGGCGCATATGTGAGCAACTAGGCCGGAATGTGCTTGGCAAGCTGCATTTTATTAAGGTGATGAGATGTGAATGGGGTCATATTCGTAGGTAGACAGCTAGGCCGAACTAATCAGGGGTATAGCTGTGTTCTAGCTGAGTGATGGTGTATAGCAGAGAGTTAGTGTAGTGATGTGATATGACGGTTGTCTTTAAAGCGCCCGAGACCAGGCACGTGAACAGGATGGCAGGGATTAGAGTGACAAACGGACATATAGGGCCTCATTACGACCCAGGCGGTAAGTTACCGTCTGGGCCGTGACTTTACCACCATGGCGTAAACTACGTTTACGCCATGGTGGTTGGCGGACTTACCGCCCCATTCCGACCTTGGCGGGGCGGTAAGTCCCCAATCCCCATTTACCCTTCCCCATTCCCATATTTGCCCCATAGGGCATAATGGGAGTGGGGAAGGCGTTAATTACGCCACCGTAAATTACGGTGGCGTAATTAACTCCATGGTCCCTTAGCGCCATGGATTTTAACACCTGCTAATAGCAGGTGTTAAATCCGCCATGGCGCTAAGGGACCTCGTACTCAGGCGGTAAGGGTCGGCGCTGTTAACGCCGTCGTAAAACCCTTACCGCCTGAGTCGTAATGAGGCCCATAGAGATGGGGGCTGGGCTTACGGGGGGTACAGATCTATAGATACATTATGGGGAACAGGAAGACAGGGTACACAGTGATACACGTGTGGAGCATGTTAACATTTACATACGTATTTCTATCCTGATGCGATTCAGTCTAATGCTCACAGCTCTAACTGGGTACTCCATTAATTCCCTCCATTTCCATCCATTTCATCCACTCCGTCCTTTTCATTTATTCCATCCATTCCACCCACTTCATCTATTCTATCCAATTCACCCACTCCACCTATTCAATCCGTTCCATCCACTCCACCCATTCCATCCATTCGTTATATTCCATCCCTCCACACCATCCATCGATTCCATACACACATTCCATCCATTTGAATCATTCCATCCACCCCATCCACCCCACCCACTCCATCTACTCCGTCCACTCCTTCCATTTTGTTGATTCCATCCATTCCATCTGCCCCATTCATTCCGTCCTTTCCATTGGCTTTGTCCACTCGATCTGTTCCATCAACTCTATACATTTTATCCACTCCATCCGTTTTATCCATCACACCAATTCCATCCATTCCATCTGTCTCATCCATTCCATCTGTCTCATCCATTCCATCATCCACTTCATCCACTCAGTCTGTTTCATCCATTCTATTCACTCTATCCATTTTATCAATTCCATTCACTACATCAGTTCCATCCATTACATCATTTCCATCCATTCCATCCATTACATCAGTTCCATCCACTCAATCTACTCCATCCACTGCGTCTATTCCATCCACTCCGTCCATTCCATCCACTCCATCCATTTGATCGACTCTTTCATGCATTACATCAATTCCATCTGTTCCATCTACTTGGTCTACTCTTTCCACTCGATCTACTCCGTCCACTAGATCAACTCCATCCATTCAATCCACTCCATCTATTCTATCCACTCCACCCGTTCCAACCAATTCTATGCACCACATCCACCCCATCCACCCCATCTACTCCTTCCACCCCTTCTTCCCTTTGACCCTATCCACCCCATCAACACCATCCACCCCGTCCACCCCGTTCACCCCATACGTTCCATCCACCCCATCCACGCCGTCCACACTGTGCACCCCATCCACTCCATCGACTCATCCATTTCATTGATTCCATCCAGTCATCTGCCCCATTCATTCCATCCACTACGACCGTTCAATTCACTTCGTCCACTTTATCTATTCCATACACTCTGTCCATTTCATCCACTCCATCTAGTTTATCCATTACACTAATTCCATCTATTCCATCGATCTCATCTATTCCATCCATTCCATCCACTCACTTCATCCACTCTATTTATTCCATCCACTCTATCCATTCCAACCATTCTTTCCACTCTATCCTTTCTAGCCACTCTAGCCACTCTATCCATTTCATCCATTCCAACCATTCCATCCATTACACCAATTCCATCCATTTCACCCATTCCGTCCATTCCCTCCATTCCATCGTTTCCACACACCTCAACCACTCCATCGGCTCCATCCACTCGATCTACTCCATCCACTCAATTTACTCCATCCACTTGATCTATTCCATCCATTCAGTCTACTCCAACCATTCAATCCATTCCATTAATTCGAATCCACTGCATTCATTTGATCCACTCCAATCATTCAGGGGTGCTGAGCATTACAAGTGACTCCCATAGCGTGGTGAACCAGATAGGGGTAGAGAGCCTAATGAGACACAGTTAACAATACCACAGTTGACATAATGCAGAACCAGATTCAACGTTTATAGAAGAGGGGAAAATTGCCTAATTTATTAACACAGCAGCAATGCAAAATACCCAGATTCAACCTTCCAAGAAGAGGGGAAAAGGCCTAGTTGTATAGACACAGCAGCAATGCAAAATACCCAGATTCAGCCTTCCTAGAAGAGCGGAAAAGGGGGGCCCCAGGGGGAACGCGAAGCGTTTCCCCCCGGGGAGTTTTTTGGCGCTGCACACGGCCAGCGAGTGGCCGTGGGGGTGTAGAGCGCCCCGCCCGGGGTATTTAAGGGCTCGGGGAAGGTTCGGGAGGCAGGCGACGGTTAGGACTTGGCGATTGACAGGTCCCGTTGCCCGCTCCCGAGCCTTCCCTGTGGTTCCTTGGGCCTAGTTGTCGAGTTAGTGCAGGTGAGGTAGGGGATTAGCATAGCGGGAGAGCGGGTAGGTATTATTAAAAAAATAAATAAATAAATAAAATAAATTCGTATTGTTGTTAGCGGGGTAGGAGGGGTGCCGTAAATAAGACACCCCTCGCGGCTTACCGGTTTCTGCAGGCTTCCGTCTCGCGTCAGGGGTAGCCCGCGGGCGTGGGGCTCCGTGGTTCTCGTCGGGTTTGGGAAGGTGTTAGTGATCCTGTGCGTAGGCACGCGGTTCGTGTGGGCGTGGGGCCGGGGGGGGGGGCGGAGCTTCATTGGCTTTACAGCGGCTTTCCGCGGCGCCCCTAGGGAGTAGTTCCCACGCCGTTTTCCGAGCGTTGGTCCGTGGGCGGAGGGCGCGTATCAGCGCGCTCACATAAAGGGGCTGGGCAGCGCGCTTAAAGGAGCCGCGTCCCTGTTGTGATTGTTGGAGTGCGGTGCTGTCGGGACACGGCCAGGTGGCAGTGTTCTCTGCCGGCTGGCAAGCGCTAACTAGTGCTTGCTATTAGGGGTTGCAGGGCTCCCGCTTTGGGTTGCTGGACTAAGTGGTGGGGAGGGAGAGGGTAGAGGGTACAAAATTGGTAGTTTGGCAGGCTTATAAAAAACAAAATACATACTAAGCTATATTTTTCATTTGAGCAGTAGGGAAGCAAAAAAAAAAACTATCTAAGGAAGGTTAGTTTCAATATTTTTGCCTTTATTAATTGCCAATATTAGGGAGGTTATTGCAGGGGACCACACTAGGTGTGTGTTGTGATTGTGGTTCTGGGGGGCGGCTAGCTTACTGTGAGGTTGGTGAGGTTTCTCAGGGCCAAGGGTGTTAGTCCTCGGGTAGGTCCCGGCTTGGGGGCATAGAGTAATTAGGGCATTTTGAAGGGGTATATTTTCTGGGCACACGCGTTTTAGTGTGCACGATGACAGGCCGGGGGGCGAGCAAGAAGGGGCTGGTGGATGCCGGGGCCTTGAAGAAGGCCCTGGAAATCATTAGCAGGGCAACTAAAGCCCAATTGGAAGGTGCGGTAGGGGAAGTTACGGGAGAGGAGGTGAGCGGAGACGGACGGTGCATTGGCGGCTGTGGTGGCTTGCACCCCTACGGCGGGGAGAGGGGAGATTTGGGAATCTAGGGGCAGGAAGATGAGGAGGGAGATAGACAAGAGGGCAGATGGGGGTTTAGGGAGATCAGGGGGGCAGCCAGGGAGGGAGGAAGGGTATGATGGCTCTAGGGAAGAGGGGAGCGCTCGAGAGGGTAGGGACCGAGGGAACACCAGTGGGGGCAGGGGTGGGGCGCAGATGGGGGTGGCAGGGCAGAGAGGAAGAGGGGGTAAATACCTGCAGAAGAGCGCAGGTGGGAGAAGGAGGGAGAGGTCCCTGTCAATGGAGGAGGGTAGGGTGGGGCGCGGAACGGCCCCCCCGGATAGGAGGAGTGGGGGCGGAGGGCGTTGCGCAGCCCCCGCTGTACAGATGGAGGGTGAGGGTTTCGGTACGGCCCCTCCTCGGTTAGCGCAAGGAGAGCCTAGAGGGCGCGGCACAGCCCCTAGCAACGAGGATGTCAGGGTGGAGGTCGGAACGCCTCGCCCAAGAGAAGAGGACCAGGCAGAGGTTTCCACAGCCCCGCCGAGAAGACGTCAGAGGAGTGGCGGGGCGGACGCCCCGGGCTCGGAGGAAGATCAGCAAATCATCTCGGGCAGGAGCCCGCATCCTCAATGGTATTTAAGGGGTGATGAAGTTGGTTGGGCGGAATACGGGGGGCAATGGGAATTTGAGGATTACAGGTCGGGTAGGGAAAGGGCGGAGGAGAGAAGAAGTTCAAGGTGGGACAAGGAAAGGGAAGTACAAGGGGGTCGGGGTGAAAGGGGTCAAGGGAATTATTGGCTGGGTGATTGTGCTGACATGTTTTGTCCCCGCAGCAGGAGCCCTCTAAGAATGGAGAGGAGGAGCACCGGTGTGGATGCCAGGCCGCAGATGGCAGGCGTGGAAAGAGGTGAGCGGGAAAGGGAATGGTCATCTGCATGGCAGAGAGGGGTTACAAATAGGCGGTTGGGGGATGATCGGGGTGGTCTTCAAGGTGTGATGAAGGAGGTCGGGGTGCAGGCCTTTGGAGCTGAACGGGTTGAAAAGAACATTTGCTCAGTGGAGGTCCAAACGGACAAAGTGGTGGAGCCATTGGGGCTCGATGTGCAGGCGGGAAAAGATAAAGAGGTGGAGGTAAAGGGAAAGGAGAAGAAATTGCCATACATGGGGATAACGAAACCATTGGGGGCACATTTGATGGCAGCGACCAGGGAGAAGATACAGGGAGGTGAATTTGTGGATGTCTTCAAATTGCTTCATAGGGAGGTGAGAGCGAAAGAGGGGTCTAAGGAGGAAGAGAGAGAGCTGGCTTCACGCCCGAGGGTCCCGGTGACCATTGAGAATTGGACGTCGGCGTTTATCATTTATGCCAGCGTGTATTGCGAAAAATTCCCGGAGCGTTGCGTGGCCCTGCTTAAATACATGGATGTAATAAGGAAGGCTTTCACGAGCTTTGGGGGCTTTGCCTGGGTAAGGTATGACGAGGAATTTAGAGCGAGAATGGCGGAGGACAGTCAGGCGGTCTGGGGGGAGATAGATATGGATCTTTGGCTGCAATGGATGGCCCCAACGAGGCCCGCCCCGACATTACACACGGCGAGCGGGCTGCCAGTGCCTTTCCGGCCCTTTCTTGGTCGCCCCGCCCATGAAGGGGCGGGGGGAGGAGGCAGGGGCCAGTCCTCAGCAGCATGCTGGGGATACAATAAGGAGAGCTGCGCAAGAACCATGTGTAGGTTCAAGCATGAGTGCAGCAAGTGCGGGGGAAAACACCCTCTCACGCAGTGTTTCCAACAAGGAGAGAGGGGAAGGGGGAGAGGTGCAGGAAAAGGGGTTGGGGGGAAAAGCTTTTACTCCAATTAAAGTGGAGGTGTTGGAAGAATGGTTGCAATTTTACCCGGATAGGGAAGGGGCTAAGATTTTGAGTGAGGGTTTTGGGCAGGGGTTCAGATTAGGTTACCAGGGTCCGAGGGTGCGGCGATGGGCGGAAAATCTGAAGTCAGCAAGAGAGAATACGGAGGTGGTAAGGCAAAAATTGAGCAAGGAAATAGCGGCGGGCAGGATTGTGGGTCCGTTTGATGAAGTACCGGGTGACTTAGTGATATCTCCATTGGGGGTGGTGCCCAAGAAAGCCCCGGGGGAGTTCAGACTCATTCATCACTTGTCGTGGCCGGAGGGTATGTCAGTTAATGACTTCATTGCCCCGGAAGAGTGCGGGGTTGTGTACGCGAGTGTAGACCAGGCGGTGGAGCTAATAAGGAAGGAAGGGCGAGGGGCCTTCATGGCCAAGTGCGATATCAAGGCGGCGTTTAGATTATTGCCAGTGCACCCAGAGGATTTTTGGCTGTTGGGGTTGCAGTTTGAGGACCGTATTTACATAGACAAAGCATTGCCTATGGGGTGCGCAATTTCCTGTGCGCTGTTTGAACGATTTAGCTCTTTTTTACAGTGGGTTTTCTCATTCAGCTCAGGGTGGGAGAGTGTGTTGCACTATTTGGATGACTTTCTGTTCATTAGCGGGGCAAAAAGGGAGGAGGATTGCAAAAGAATGCTAAAGTTGTTTCAAGACTTGATGGAGGAGCTGGGGGTACCATTGGCTGAAGACAAGACGGAAGGGCCGGCAGTGGTGTTAACATTCCTGGGAATTGAGTTGGATTCAGTGGCCATGACCTCACGCTTGCCGCACGACAAGGTGAGCAAATTGGTGGTACTGTTGGAAAAAGCGGTAGGGGCCAAGAAAATGATGCTGGTGGAGATGCAGAGATTGGTTGGGCATCTGAATTTTGCATGTAAGGTGGTGGCCCCGGGGAGGACGTTTTGCAGAAATATGGCAAGGGCCATGGCGGGAGCAAAGTGCCCACATCACCGGATAAGAGTATCGGGGGCAGTGAGGGAGGATTGCAGGATTTGGTTGCGCTTTTTGGAGAGTTTCAACGGAACGTCAATGTGGTTGCAGGGAGATCCAGTGACTTGGGAAGTTCAGATTCTCTCGGATGCAGCGGGGGCCGGGGGTTTTGGAGTGTTTTGGGGGGGAAAATGGTGTGCCGAGAAATGGCCGGAGAGATGGTTGAAGGAAGGGAGGAGCATAGCATTCCTTGAGTTTTTTCCATTACTGGTAGCATTGGAGTTGTGGGGGAAGGAGTTGCGAAATAAGAAGGTGAATTTCAATGTAGACAACGAATGCGTGGTCCATGTGGTGAACAGGCAGTCAGCGAGGGATCAGAGGGTGGCAAGGCTGATGAGAGAATTTGTCCTGCGTTGCATGGAATGGAATGTGGTGTTTAAAGCAACACATGTGCCGGGGAAGGATAATGGCATCGCTGATGCATTATCTCGTTTTCAATGGCAGAGATTCCGTGGATTGGCTCCAGAGGCAGATCAGGAGCGGCGGCAGATTCCGAAGGAGCTGTGGAAGATAGGAAGCTGAGAGCGCTTGCACTGGTGGAGGGTTCATTGGCCGCGGCATCCAAGAAGTCATACAGGAGGGCCTGGGAGGATTTTATTAGAGGAGGAGCTAGTAGTTGGAGGGGTAGATGGGATGCGGAAGAGCGGAGGAGGGACGACGTTATTAATTTCATACTGAGGTGCATTGACAGGGGCTGGTCAAGGGCAACGATAACAGGAAAGCTAGCAGGGATCTCCTTTTACGGAAAATGGTTTTGGGGTTTTCAACCAAGTGGGGGGGAGATGGCAAGTAGGATGTTGGAAGGATGGGCAAGGGAGAGTAAGAGGGATAAGGATAAGAGGAGGCCGATATCGGCTGAATTGCTGCAGAGGTTGATTGAGGTTTTGGGGGGAGTTTGCTGGTCGGTATGGGAAGGGGAAATGTTTGCGGCGTGTTTTACATGGTTATTTTTTGGGGCCTTTAGGGTTTCTGAGTTGGTCGGGGGACAAGGGGGGGTAGGGGGGCTGCGGTGGGAGGATGTGCAAATTACGGAGGAAGGTTTAGACATCAAAATTAAAAGGTCCAAGACGGATCAGAAGGGAAGGGGCTCTTGGGTCCTGCTGGGTCGAGGGAGCGAGGCTCTATGCCCAATTAAGGTGGGTAAGGTGTGGAAGGAGCGCTGTGGGGTTAACGTAGGTTTGGTTTTCCAGCATGCGGATGGATCCCCGGTCACAGCAGCGCAGGTGCTGGGGGTATTGCGTAAGGCGTTGGGCAGGGTAGGAGAAAAAGGGGAGGAGTTTGGGACTCATTCTTTTAGGATGGGCGCAGCATCTGAGGGTAGCAGACTGGGTTTTTCGGAAGAAAGGGTGAAAAGCTTGGGGCGTTGGAGGTCGGGAAAATACAAGGGTTACGTTAGGGATTTTGGGAAAGGGGATTGCTGAAGAAAGTTGTTGGATGACTTGGGGGGCAAGTTGTTGTGCTTTGTAATAAGTTGATTTGTCAGTAATTTGTTGTAATTTTTGTTTCAGATGCTGCGCAAAGGAAGGGGGAGTTGGCGCAAGTTTGGATTGTTGGACATTCAATTGTGAAGTGGGCTGGCAAAGAGGCGGAGAAGAGGGTGTTTGTAGACAGCTGGGTTGCAGTTATAAGGAAGTGGTGGTGAGGTGGCACGGTTTGGGGGGCATGCGTTGGGATCAGCTGCTGCCCATATTGGCAGGAATGAGGGAACGCTATGGAGTTCCTCAGGTGGTGATGCTGCATGCTGGGGAGAATGACCTGGTTAGGGATACGGGGGTGGCTCTGCTGAGGAAAATGAAGAGGGATTTGGGTTGGATTAGGGGTATGTGGCCTCAAGCGGTGGTGGTGTGGACGAAGTTGTTGCCGAGAAGAGTTTGGAGGGGAGCAAGGAATGAGGGAGCGATAGAGCGGGCTAGGAAGGGGATAAACAGGGAAATGGAAAAATTTTGTGCGTCGGTGAAAGTGAGGGTCATGGACCACAAGGAGATAACATATGAGGGGTTTCTTATTTTCAGAGAGGATGGGGTACACTTGTCCATGTACGGGAACAGTTACTACCTTGCGGACTTGGGTTCATGGCTGGGAGACTGGGTGAAAAGTTTGAGGTAGAAAAGGGGGGGGGTTTGGGGCAGAAAGAACTCCTCGGGGGAGGGTTTTTCTGGTGCCGGGGGCATGGCCCCTTTTGATGTGGGGGGAGGGAAGCACAATGGGGGAATGACACGGGAAAGGAGGGGGTGGCGCTGTTTGCACAAGCAGGTCACCCCGGGGGATCAGGTATTGAGCCTGGAGGGGCATGGCCCCTGGGGAGAAAGCGGGACGCCTGGAAAAGGGGCAAGGATACGGTAGGATCCAAGGGATCATTAGGGAGGAAATGGGTTATTTAATTATTTAATTGTTGGGGGAAAATGGGAAATGTTTAAGTTATTTATTTGATTGTTCAAATAGCTATTTAGTTTGTTAGGCCATGGAGCCAGTTAAGCGTTTTGATTGTAAGCTTTGGCCTGTCACATTAAAGCGACCTTTTCCACTTTTAAATGAGTCTGGGTTTTTGTGCAGTAAGCCAAAAGGGGGGCCCCGGGGGGAACGCGAAGCGTTTCCCCCCGGGGAGTTTTTTGGCGCTGCACACGGCCAGCGAGTGGCCGTGGGGGTGTAGAGCGCCCCGCCCGGGGTATTTAAGGGCTCGGGGAAGGTTCGGGAGGCAGGCGACGGTTAGGACTTGGCGATTGTCCCGCCCTCCCACCCCTTCATTTTGTTTAAGGAAGTTAGTTATGTAATTGGGGAGGGACGTTTCGTCAGAGGATTATGAGGGGGAGCGGGGGGTTTATGGTTTAGGGGTCTGTTAAGAGGGTAGGGATGGTAGTTTGGTGTGACAGGTCAGGGCATCGGGAAAGGTGTGTGTAATATTGTTGCTGATGTGGCAGGTCAGGCTGGCTGCAGGTCACAGGTAAGAGGAGTTTGGTGTAGAGGGGAGTTTCAGGGGGTCAAAGTTGGTCGGGGCGCCGGGGGCATGGCCCCTTTTGATGTGGGGGGAGGGAAGCACAATGGGGGAATGACACGGGAAAGGAGGGGGTGGCGCTGTTTGCACAAGCAGGTCACCCCGGGGGATCAGGTATTGAGCCTGGAGGGGCATGGCCCCTGGGGAGAAAGCGGGACGCCTGGAAAAGGGGCAAGGATACGGTAGGATCCAAGGGATCATTAGGGAGGAAATGGGTTATTTAATTATTTAATTGTTGGGGGAAAATGGGAAATGTTTAAGTTATTTATTTGATTGTTCAAATAGCTATTTAGTTTGTTAGGCCATGGAGCCAGTTAAGCATTTTGATTGTAAGCTTTGGCCTGTCACATTAAAGCGACCTTTTCCACTTTTAAATGAGTCTGGGTTTTTGTGCAGTAAGCCAAAAGGCATAGTTTTATGAACACAGTAGCAATGCAAAACACCCAGATTCAACCTTCCTAGAGGCCTAGTTTTATAAACACAGCAGCAATGCAAAACACCCAGATTGAACCTTCCAAGAAGAGGGGAAAAGGCCTAGTTTTATAAACACAGCAGCAATGCAAAATACCCAGATTCAGCCTTCCTAGAAGAGGGGAAAAGGCATAGTTTTATGAACACAGTAGCAATGCAAAACACCCAGATTCAACCTTCCTAGAGGCCTAGTTTTATAAACACAGCAGCAATGCAAAACACCCAGATTCAACCTTCCTAGAAGAGGGAAAAAGGAATAGGGCTCATTACGAGGTTGGAGGTAGCCATGGCTGCCTCCAAAATCGTTCTGACTCCGGTGTGGTGGATGGAGCAATTACCGGTCCATTCCGAGGTGGGCGGGGCCGGTAATTCCCCATTCACCAGGGCCATTCCCCATTCCCATTTGAGCCCCCATAGGGCTCAATGGGAAGGTAGCAATAACGGTACTGCAAATTGCGGTACCGTTATTGACCCCGGTATCCCTTTGTGGGTCCCGTCCTTAAGGACCCGCAAAGGGAACTCGTAGTAGGGCGGTAAGGGATTACCGGCAGTGGTGCCCTTACCGGTGCCGGTAATCCCTTACCGCACACCTCGTAATGAGGCCCATAATTTTATAAACAAAGTAGCAATGCAAAACACCCAGATTAAACTTTCCTCGAAGAGGGGAAAAGAAAGCAAGACCAGTTGGAGACTACAGTGTATTTGGCTTTATCAAAACGATTTCCCCAGCCTTTGGAGGCTGGTACCCTTGCCCTAAAAATGCCAATCCTGGAGGAAGGATTGTAGTTGCCTGTATGGGATCGGCAAGATGATTTGGTGGAAGAAGGACATAAGTATATTTCTATAACATTGGTGGCAGAGATTATGGACTGTGTTTTCCACAATCTGGACATTAAAGAGGAGGAACCATCCACATCAGTGGATGCCATAACCAAGCAATTGAAATCACCAACCAAAACAGAGGCACACAGCTTCCTGCTATACCGCTTAAATACTTTGAGAATGACTATCTAGCTGCTATCAAAATCGATTCACTTCTGCCTACATTTGCAGGTCAAACTGCAGTATCCTCAGAAGATGCAGCTCGAGCTGACCTGTTAGACAACACGATGGAATCAGCATTAAAACAAGTCTACACTGTTATAAACCTGTGCAATAAGAGTATCAACTTATGCCACTTATGTTAGTCAGAGCCTCTTTTTAGATTTCTCAGCTGCCTGGAAAGCTGCATGGCATGGATTGCTCCAAAGAACTGGGCACGATGAAGAGACAGGTTCAACTGTTATCAGATATCACCTGTGATTCACTTAGATCGGCTGCTTTGTCATCATCACCAACAGTAGGAGCAAGTCATCAGTTTTGGCTGAGATTCATCAAGGTGGATGCAGCCCAAGAAAATGTTCTTTTTGAGGATATGTCTGGGTCAGAGGTTGTTTGGACAAACATAGGCGAGTTGTTAAAGCAGGATCAGGACAATAGCAAGTTGTCTCTTCCAGTCTGTCCTTGACAACTATCTGGTTGAAGACTCCCTCAAGATTTCCTCAACCTCCTGCAGTGGTGATCTCTTAGAGTTGCAGGGTAGGGGTAGAGCGGCATTGTGGCTTCAGGCCAAAATAACACCCAATGCTCTGAAGATGCAGCGGCCAGTCTGACTATGGGAGCTGCCCCAGCTAGGTCCAGATTGGAGAAAGGATAAAGGGGTTTTACCGCCAATGGATGTCATCCATCTTCGATCAGTGGGTCCTCAACATCATTCAGGAAGGCTACAGGATGGACTTTTGCAGGAAACCACTGTCACCAATGCAAAAGTGTACTCCAGTCCTAAGATTACTGGCCAAGAAAGTTGCGTTGATTCAAGGATAGAGTAATTGTTGAGGAAAGGTGCAGTGGTGAAAGTTCCTCTGGATGAGAGGATGAGAGGAACATCGGTTTCCACTTGATATTATGTTGGTAACAAAACCTTCTGGTGAGTTCCGTCCCATCTTGAACCTGAAAGACTTCAACGGTTACGTCCAGCATACTACCTTTCGAGTGCAGTCAATACGGTTAATTTGCACAGTCCTTGACCAGTGGAGTTCATGGTCATTATCGATGTTAGAGATGCATACTTTCACATCCCCATCGCCAACAGTTTCTGCAATTCAGGCTGGGGGAAGATCAATACCAGTTTGTAGTACTTCACTTAGGGCTAAACAACGTGCTACAGGTATTCACAAGAGTGATTGCCCCCTGGTTCGAGTTTTCACAAAAAGGGGATATCAGTCCATCCATTCATCGACGATTGGCTAATTCACTCATCTTCAGTGTCCCAGACGGTGACCGATGTCAGAATAGTATGCACCCTGCTGGAGGTTCATGGGTGGGTGATACATTACAAGAAATCACAACTCATGCCAACGCTGTGCTTGGAGTTCGTCTGAGCCATTTGTTGATACAGTAGAGAACAAAGTTTTTCTTCCCATCAGCAAGTTCAAAAGATGAAAAGTTGGGGAGCGGTGATTCTTAGGGCAACCCAAGCTTTGACAGCTCATAGATTGTTGCAGGTCCAAGATAAGTTTGCAGTGTGCATATCTGCGGTGCCGCGGGCCAGGCTTCATCTCAAACCATTGATTCGCCATCTGCTGCTTCATCATAAACCTCAGGAAGGGTGATGCAAAGCCCATGTTGCCATGTCAGAAAAAGTGACCTGTTCACTGCAGTGGTGGTTTACGGACCAGATGTTATCGAAGGGGTATGTTATTTGTCCCCTAGATCCTATGATAGTAACTAACGATGCCAGCATGCTCGGTTAGGGGTTGGCCCTGGCATAGGCAGCTCTGCAGGGTTGATGGTCAGCTCGGGAGGCCTCCCACTCATTGAATTGATGGAATTTGGGAGCCATCGTACAAGCCCTTCTGAAACTTTCATGTTCGTACAGACGATATGGTGACAAAGTGCTATATCAGCCGACAACAAGGGACATGTGTCACTCTCTGGCGGGCCTGGCCCATTCAATCTGCACATAGGGGCAAAGGCATACTGCTCTTCCCTGAAGGCCTCTTAAATCTGGGGCTGGAAAATGCACAAGCAGGCTCCCTGAGCAGGGCATTCCCATCGTTGCAGGAATTCAGGCTGCACCCTGAGTTGTTTCTCCAGATTTGAAGTCAGTGTGATCTGCCGTGATGGCGCCAAGGGACAACTCACAGATGACCATATTTTGATCCAGGGACAACGGTCCATTGGCTTTTCGGGGGGAGGGGGTGCCCTGTTGATTGCAAGGATGAATTAATGATTGTCCTGGTCAAGATAAAAAGAGAACAACTGCAGGTTCTAGTGGTCCTTCCAATATGGAAGTGGAAATTGAGGTTCCCTCTGATAGTTCAGGTGGCGTCTTGCCCTCCTTGGGTACTGTCAATTGTTCCATCCCTTCTGCAGTCGGTCAGTCTGGAGACTGAATGGGAATGGTTGATTGCCAAGGGAATTCCTCCACAGGAGGCGAAGTTGCTTCAAGATGCCCGCAAGTTGTTTACCATTAAAGTCTATGATAGGCACTGGGGTTCCTTTTCAAGCTTCATCTGGCCCCATTGTCCTGTGACTCCCTGAGGATGCTGGATTTATTGCAGGATGGTTTGTGTTTGGGGGTATCAGCTCATGCAGCCCAGCTTGCCGCTATTAGAATGGTCAGGGAACCTTGGCGTGGCATTGGTCTGGTTGAGCGTTATTTTACAAGGTTGTTTCAGTCTCTCCTGAAGAAGCGCTTGCCAGTGAAACCAGGGTTGCCAGCATGGGATCTGCCTACAGTGGTGTGAGGTTATATGAGGGTCCTGTTCACACCCCTTGTGGGTGCTTCTCAAAAATGGCTGGCTTTGAAGCTGTTTTTTCTGTTAGCAGTAACTTCGGCACAACGGTTTATGGAATTGTGCATTCTATCCCAAGGTATCCTTACATTAGGTTTGAGGCATCTGGGTTAGACCTAAGGCTGTGCCATTCATTTTGACCTAATGTAGAATCAGTGTTTAATATCTCCCATGAACTGATTTCCCTTCCCTGTTTGAGGTGGACAGACCTGTTGGATGTTGGTCGAGCAGTTCAGGTTTATTTGGAATGGTTGACTGGTTTCCGCTCCTGCGACTCCTTTTTGGAAACCTTTGGCCCTGGTCATATAGGGGTTGAGCCATCAGCAGCCGCCATTAGCCAGTGGGTCCAGGAAGCTATTGCAGTGGCATATGATGGTCAATGGGTTCCATTGCCTCAGCTGTCAGAGGTCAGGCCCACTAGAGGGATATCTACTTCGTGGGGTGAGTTCAAAGGGGTACCCTTGAATGAGATCTCCAGGGCAGCGTCTTTTGTATCTCCTACTTGTGCACAGCACTACAGGTTGTGCCTCAGAGATGAGTCTATGGGTCTTTTCTACTGCTATTTTACGGTGTGCTAACTGAGGAGGTCAATGAGTTATGTCTTTTCTTATAATAAAGTGTGTCTGCATGCATCTGGCGTTGTGGTCAACTGAAGTTCAGTCATTGGTTGGGTACATCCTCCTCAGAGATGGACTGGTACGTGTAAGGCAGGATAAGGGGGTGATGCCCTGATTACTTACTGGTAATCTTCATTATTCCAAGTCCAGGTCTTCCTTGTGCAAGTCGCCTTCCCTCCCGCTCTCCCGTCCTCCCTGGTGTCCAGACTGAAGTACATGTTAGGCTTGGTATGTTCATGAAGCCAAATGAAGTTTATCATTGAAAGCGCCTGCCTTGGCCCAGCACTCCCCCACCCCCTCATCAGTGATGGAGTGGTGCGAGGAAGGTCTGAATTTGGAACAATTAAGATTACTGGTAAATAAATGGGACATTTTTCTGGCACATATATGCCAAATCTATTATTTGCCCACCCATTGACTGCCTATGGCCATGCAAATCCCTAAATCTATTCCCACCAAATTCCTGCCCCTCCCCGTACCTCTCCCCACCCAAAACACCTCCTCATGAGAATTCTTTGGTATCGCTTTAATCAAGCTGTACCGTCAAACTTTGCACTCAAAGTGCCTGCCAGTGTTTTTTCAAAGAGGTATTTTGAGCGTTAATGACTTAATTGGAGCAGTAAACTCGCTACTGGTGTAACAAAAATGTATTATCCAGCTCTGCCTTCTGCCTACATTTATAAGCACTATATATAGTGTCATTCACTGAAGTCCTGTTAAAAACAAGCCTGGGCAAAACCAACAGTTTTGGCTTGTGTATGTGAATTGGTCATTTGTCAGACACTGCTATTAGATACCCAGGTACTTTCACAATTTTGCAAGTGCCTTTCCAATGCCTGCACAAAGCCCAAACTGTTTGCAATCCCAATTCTCGCTTAATGTTGGTGCAGGTAGACCTAGGAAGTCACTGGGTAGGAAAGGCACGTGGTGTCGTAGGCCCCTTGCATGCCAGGTAGACGAACTAGTGGACAGAACTGCATTTTGCTTAGTCACGATTGCTCAAAAGTATTGCCTATTTTAAAAGGAATCCATACAACGTACATCAAACGTCATCGGTGGGATTTTAAAAGTAGGTAGTCACCGTTTCAAAGATGTCCGCGTGATTGGATACCACACACTCATGAATACATTTGTTTGTATTTTTGCTGGCTAGTGGCTTCGTGAAGATTTTAAGTGCGCCTGCTGCAGAGAGCTGCAGATTCTGATTTCAGTAAGATAGAGCAGGATGGTTAATTCCGCAGAGGCAGAGCATTGTGTGGACTTCAGAGGCCAAAGGACAGTGTGATAACTTACTGGGTTAATGCACCTGCTGCAGAGGTTCATGCGGAACCTGCAGGTCCCATCTTCAAATTTAAGTAACATAGTATTAGCTTAATAATGGGTCTTCTGGGTCGGCCTGTGTGTAAATTGCGGCAAAACAAGTTACAATTTCCAATCCCGGTAGTATACAACAGCAGGTTAAAGTCCCTGAGGCATAGATGTTCTCCATCACAAGACCCCGGTGATAAACCATGGTGCTATTAGCACCATGGTCCATGCCGGGGTCCGCCATGGTGAATGGCGGAATGACCGCCCCATTCCAGGGTTGGCAGGGCGGTAATTGCCCATTCACCATGGGCCCTTCCCAATTCCCATTTTTGCCCCATAGGGCTCAATGGGAATGGGGAAGGCGCTAAGTACGGTGCCGCAAATTGCGGCACCGTACTTAGCACCAAGGTCCCTTTGCGGCACCCTACTTTAACGGCTGGTAAACCCAGCCGTTAAGGTCGGGTCCCGCAAAGGGACCTCGTAATCAGGCGTTAAGGGTTTAACGGCGCCGACACCTTTTACGGCGCCGTTAAACCCTTAACGCCAGGGTCGTAATGAATGAGTGTAAATGATCAAGCAGCGAAAAAAGAAACACTTTTCAGGCGTTAGCAGGCACTTTGATAATGGCCTTTAAAAGCACGTTTGCTGAAACAGGCTATTTAAAGCTCCACTTCTTCCACACGTGTAACAATTTTGCTTTAGTTTAAAAAGTGCAAGGGACCAATCATGTCATTCTATAGGAGGAGTGTGGCCATTGCACTGCTGCGAGGCATCAGCCTCCTTCAGAGAAACACAATTAAGAGAGCATTCATACTCCTTCAGCACTCTCCTCAGACCTAACAGCCTCTAGGCACTGCAAGTGATTGATTCGATGAGTGAGGGAGTGAATGGGTGAGTGGGGTGAATGAGTGAGAAAGACACAACTGTGTGAACAAGTGGGGGAGTGTACAAGTGGATGCATGCGCATGCGAGTAAGAGAGCGATTGGATGGGTGATTTAACAAGAGAGTGAATTACTGAGTGTGCGAGTGAGTGCATGTATGAACGAGCAAGCGATGAATTAGTGAGTGAATATGTGAGTTTGCTCATTCAGTGGTATAGGACAATCCACGTACCAAAACATCTCTCTGGAGATACCATTTAGGATGGACTGCCGGTAAAGTGCTATTTTCAGCATAGCTTCAAATCTCCTGTGAATGGGCGAGGCTCTCATTCCCCAGTACAGCGCTGTGCTTACCAGAGAGGCCATGTTCAGTGGAATAGTGGGGTCGTCGTACTAGTGGGTCTCATTACGACTTTGGAGGCAGCCATGGCGCTGTTAGCACCATGGCTGCCTCCAAAATCTTGTCCGGTCCGGTCTGGTGGAGAGGGGACTTAAAGGGACATTCCGCCCTAGGCGGACTCGGTAAGTCCCCATTCCAAATGCCATTCCCCATTCCCATTTGAGCCCCCAGAGGGCTCAATGGGAAGGGGAAGGCGCTAATAACAGGCCCGCTAATTGCGGGCCCGTTATTAGCTCCAAGGTCCCTTAACGGGACCTGTAAAGAACGTGTGGTCAGACCACACGTCCTTTACGGTTCCCGCTAAGGGACCTGGGAATTGGGCGGTAAGGGATTACGGCACCGGTCTCCTTAACGGTGCCCGGTATCCCTTCCCGCCCACCTCGTAATGAGGCCCTATGTCCTGGGGGCAGGGGGCCATGAAGGGCAATAAATAATGCATTTCTGAAGTCCGCGGGATTGAGGCACTCTGGCGCGAATGCGCATGACAGGAACCAGGAAGCTCTCACGGCTTTCTTTGTCCAGTTGGCATGTAGCACAGGAACCAGAGGCCTGCTGAGAGAGGAGTCCGTCGCTGCCGGTACACAGCAGGTAGGAACAAAATGTTTTGTAAGTGTGTGTGAGTCCATGCCTGCGAGAGTGTTGCATGTTCATGATGTATGTTGCTATGTATGCGGGCATGCATGAAAGGGTGTGTCATGCATTATGCAAAGCATAAGAGTATATAATGTATGGGTGGCTGGGTGCGTGCATGAATGAGTGAGTGTATGGTGTATGGGTGTGCATGTTAATGAGCAATTGAATGTGAGGGAGCAAGTACATTGTGTGAATGTGTGTGTGTGCGCATGTATGTATGTGCTGGGTTGACTGGCTGGGAAGGAGCTGATTTTAGTGTGTCGGGGTGTGCTACTATAGGGTTTTTAATGGGCATCCATCCATGATAATACAAGCATGACATGTATTGTTATTATGTGGCTATACTGGCATTTTCTTGCATCCACTAAAGCAAGTCATTACTGTGGCATGACATTATTACTGGGCATGTATAATAAAGAAGTATTATGTGACTATACTGGCATTTGGGCGAAGCCAGTCTAGCCATTTCTTACTGTGGCATGACATTTTCGACTGGGAATCTATTATAAAGCAAGCATGAAATGTGTTACTACGTCACTGGGCTGCAATCCTTATTGGATATTTGCATTGGAGTTACCCTACAAAACCGATTGCAAACTGTCTACTTCTTACCCAATTTTTCACTTTTATTATTTATTTTTTATTGAGGGGAAATCTACCAGAAACCACTTTATTGGTTCAGGTTCCCTCGCCCCTTGCTATGCTCAGTCATTCTGCCATATGTGTGGGAAATATTTATGCCCCTGCAGCAAGCTGTGACTAGGTGGGTGGCTGGTGGGTGAATGGGTATAAATGGGTTTGCGCAAGGCTGGGGCCCAGGTAAGGGGCATTGGAGCATGACATTTCCCTACAAACAAGGACATGGATACTTACTGTAGCATTGCATGTTTTACTTGCGCTGTGGGCAAGTCAACATGAAGAGTATTCTTACATGGTGGTGCGTGGGTTAGGCACACATTTGTGCAGCAGAAATAACATGTTTTCTTACTGTGACAGGAGATTTGTACTTCTATTAAGGGAAAAGCCAACAAGAGAATGTTCGTACATGGGGATACAGGCAGAGTCAGCATGAACATGCTTTCTTATGGCATCATTACTTTGCGTAATATTACTGGCCACGTGCATAGTTGGCTGGTATATTTGCATGTCAGGACTCAGGAGCCAGGCATATCCCCTTTGTGTCTAGGCAGCAGCTTCACCATCATGCGCATTGCGCATGCGTTGTGGTTCAGGCCAGCATGGAGTGTGGTGCGGCCTGTACTTTGTTGCTGAGTTTAGGGAGGGACCCCACAGCATGGCTCACAAGGAGGCCTCCACATTTTGTGTTACGCCACTGCACTTTTTCCTGTCAGTTTCATTCGTGCCACCCTCAAGACGTTGAAATGTGGTTGAGTCAGTGCCAGTCCATCAGGTTATCAATCTACAAGTGACACAAGCTATAGACGGACAGAAGTGGTGTTACTCAGTCTGCTGTACATACCAGAGATCGCTACCCCTCGTTCTTTTAGGTGAATTAAATTTTTTATAGGGTGGACTGCACTAGTCCTTTTTCTTCAGTGTGTGCTCTGTGTGAGACACATTACAAGGAGGTGGGCGGCACCAATAGTGTAATGACACCTACCTCGCATGGTGCAGTACAGCTGATGACACCTGTCTATAAATCTCTGCAGATCAGTATGGGTCTGAGCAGCGGGCATTTTCACTGTGAGCGCTGCTTGTGGTGCTCACAATTACACATAAACCCCATGTCGGGGAGGGTTTAATATCAATTGTGAATATTGCTAACTATGTGCTCATGGTAAGTAGTGTTCACAAATACAGTGGACCTCATTCCGACTTTGGAGGTAACCACGCCGCTATTTGCAGCATGGCTGCCTCCAAAATCGTTCCGACTCCGCCCTGGTGAATGGAGTTGGAACC
Organism: Ambystoma mexicanum; assembly: GCF_040938575.1. Taxonomy (NCBI): domain Eukaryota; kingdom Metazoa; phylum Chordata; class Amphibia; order Caudata; family Ambystomatidae; genus Ambystoma; species Ambystoma mexicanum. The sequence goes on along the minus strand of NC_090922.1, from coordinate 303,744,021 downwards.
AAGATTACCGGTCCAAGGTTGGTTCAGGCTACGTCTCTCATGAACATGGATAAATGTGGGGGACATTTCTTAGAAGAATCTGACTCGTAAGTCTTGTTAAAGCCATGTAATTCCAGAATCTACTCAGCAGGGCTTCACACTAAGCTGGCCATATGTTTATTGTGCTGGTCTTTTTAAATAGAAATATGTAAGGTTGAGTTAGAATTTCTAAGATTTAAATGGAAAATAAAATAAACATAGCCCATTTCTCAGCTCAGTGGGATAATCAACTTGCATGTGTGGACCGAGCTGTCTGTTGTATTTCGTTCTGCAGACTCCCTTCCTAGCAAAGATTTCTAGTAATGTTATTCAATTTTTTTAATGCGCCCATCACCACCACAGTGGTTTTACCGTACCTGATCATGTCTGATATGCATTTACCCACAAATTGAAAATATCTTGGCTGCCACTAGTTCTTAAACGAAAAAAAAGTGTTTAAATAAATTGCACTTGTATTGTCAATTATACGCACTGATTACTAGAAGCTCTAGCTAACAACCCTTTAAATGTTAATTAAATGCAACAATCAAGTGTCAATGAAGCTAGTCTAATGAAAATTGATCTCCCAGCTCAACTGCTTCGTAGAATCCAACAAACTACTAGACCCCACACAATCAGGCTTTAGACCGTGCCATTGGAAAAGAAACCACTCTGTTCTCGATCTGGGATGATCTCAAGGCCACTGCAGGCTCTGAAGGTTGCGTAGCGCTGATTCTCCTTGATCTGTCAGCAGTCTTTGACGACGTTAACCACTCAGTCCTCCTTGACCGCCTCCACTCCCTAGGAATCCGTGGTTTTGCACTCAAATTAATTGGCTCCTTCCTCAGCAACAGGAAACAAATCGCCTTCCTCTCCCCTTTTGTCTCAACTGCGTGCCTGGTAAATACGGGCGTACCCAAGGGCACCTGCGTCTCTGCTCTCCTTTTCAACCTCTCTACCAGGAATCATCCATGTGCACAACCTCTCCTGTTACAACTATGCCGACGACACCCAAATTATCCTAAAAATTCCCAAAACAACCACCAATCCATGTCCCGACCTTTAATCTTGCCTCAATGACATTGACCAATGGATGACAAAAAACCACCTCCTTCTGAACCCAGACTAATCTGAAATTATGTTGTGCAGCAATACGGTCCTCCTCCCGCAACCACTCCCATAGCCCCCCTCCCTTGGCGCCCCCCTCCAAAATAGTCAAAAACCTTGGCTGAACGATGTACTCTGGCCTAACCCTCTCCTCCCAAATCAATAATGTAATCGTTAACAAGGGTGCCTGTATATGAACCGGTTCTTCAGGCCAAATACAAATATAGATCAGAGCAATTGAACAGTGATATTGAGGCTGGATAACCTCTCAACTCATGTACTTATTATCAAGAAATATATGTATTCCATACACTGATTATTCAAAGTCACAAAAAATACATCATATCCTGTAGGCAATTGAAGTTCATTACCCAAGAAACCAAAGAAACACAACAAAACAATGTTTCCATCAATCATACACAGTCACACCACTGAATGTCCACTTTCACATTCACAGGAGGTAGTGACAGGGATGGTCAGATCTCATAAAGACCTCCTCATCGCTCAACACAAAGTACTTACACAATTGGTGGTATAACCCAGATGAATCTAGAGTTAAAACGCAAGTCTGCATATAGTTCATGTAGGCTTATCACGTCTACATATGTTTCGGTCACTCTCAGGCCAATGATGGTGGCCACACAGTTCAAAAGGACCTTCTTCAGGACACATATTGGGGGTGGTTCCCTCCACACTTCTGTCTTTCATGTGTCGATGGAAAGTGAAAACACTGTTCTTATGGTTTCTGGCGCCCTCACCTGACAATGTAGTGAGGGTACTATAGGTTCGGCTGGAATCAATCCCAAACCTTTGAGAATACTGGGTTCCTAAGTCTACTCGGACTGTTCCTGGTTTTGAATTGCCACCTCTGAGATCCAAAAGATGTTTCTCTGAATGAGTGAATGCTCCAGGGGTAGTTATCGAGTATGTCCTGCCGGGTTATTCCATCAGAGATTCCATCTATTTCTAGACTGGGGATGCAGTTAGTAGTTTTTTTCCATACATGCCCCACTGTATCCCAGCCTGCAAGATCCTAGGACTCGTATCAGTGCAGTTCACATCACGCATAGGTCGCCGTTGTCATTTCAGTCCATACAGGGGTTTCACTATCACGGTTCACTTGTTCTGATCTATAAATCAATAATGTATACAAATCCTGTCACTACCACCTCAAACTCCTTAGACACATTTTCCCTTACCTCAACTATCCCAACAGGCTCGCTGCTGTAATGTCTATTGTTAGTCAAGACTGGACTATGTCAACACCTTTTAACTGGGAGCACCAGCATACCAGCTTAACAAACTCCAAAGAGGCCAAAACTGTCAGGGGCATCAGGGGCCAGGCGGGTAAGGTTAGGCTTAGAACTAGGATTCATTGTGCTGGTTGTACACATACGTATGTGGGTGATGACTTTGGGAGCAAAGGGAAATGGCTGTCAGTTTTCCTTAATGTTTTCTCTCAGAGATCTGCTGAGTTCAGTGCTCAAAATGGAGGATTGGGCTTGAACCCGGGCCAAGATGGTGGATATTTGCATCTGGGTTCCAATCTAGAATATCAAGGGAAGATAGTCTTGACTGCCCATTCTAAAGTGCGTTTCATCACTTTCCCTTTGAATGAGCAGTCAAGTTTCTTATAGCTCCCTGAAGGACTACCTTTTTGAACATTTCAAGTCAGAAGCAGCAAGCAAGCGATGGTGTGACTTTCAATCAACTATCTCTGGTGGGAGCACAGCATTTTGATAAGCATTGCGAAGTTTAAAGCGCAGCTAAGACGAGAACTGTATTTTGGATTGCGTTAGTTGCACAGCTGGTAATGCGGAACAGTTTGTGAAAAGGAATATTATTTATCAATCTCTCAAAGTCTGAACAGTTCAAGATTGGTTTGGAAAAGCAAGCGTTGTAAACGTGACACTTGTGATTTGTAAATACTTTGTTTGGCGCTGTTTGGATGCGCGTGAGGCAGCGAGTAGAAAGAGAGTGTGGCGGGGTCATAGGAAAGTTAAACATTACACAGAAACACAGTGTATGAGGTAAAGCCTAGTTCAGTCTGTTCAGCTGGTAATTCATTTGGATATTTATTCACTGTTGCGCACGAGTTTGTTTTAGTGAGCGCGATCGAGTGAAAGAACGTGATCCGCGCTACGCAATTCCACAGTCAGACTGCAGGCATCGGAGAACGAACAAAAGTTCTTGGGGGTCATTACGACCCAGGCGCTAATTGCGCCAACTTTACCACCATGGTGTAAACTAGGTTTACACCATGGTGGATGGCGGATTTACCACCCCATTCCAAGGTGAGTGGGGCGGTAAATCCCCATTTCCCATTTTCCCTTCCCCATTCCCATTTTTGCCTCATAGGGCATAATGGGAGTGGGGAAGGCGCTAATTACGCCACCGTAAATTACGGTGGCGTAATTAGCATCATGGCAGGTTAGCGCCATGGATTTTAACAGCTGCTAAGAGCAGCCGTTAAAATCAGAATAGGCGTTAAGGGTTAACGACGGCGTTAACCCTTAACACCTGGGTCGTAATGAGGCCCCTTCTGTACAAACAACAGTTTTCAGATTTTGAACTAAGGATTTGCACGTACCCTGATATGCCGAACTTTTGAACTTCGCTTTGTAAACTCAAGCCGCGCCAGGCTTGAATTCTTACACTGGTCTTTTCAACTTTGGAGAATGCACATCTGTGCAACGATGAGCAGCAGTCCTTTCAGCCTCTTGGAAGATGTAGTCTGAAAAGGAGTCTAGGGGCATTTAGGTATTTAGGTTTCCTGTAGTGAACAGAGAAGTTTTGTTGTAAATTACAAGCAACGTTTAAGCACATTTAATCCTGTCAGAAGGTGGAAGCAGGAAATTGAATTCAGGAACTATCAAAGTCATATTAAAAAGGCAGATTATGAAAACTTTATTTGGCAATTGAATGTTGAAAAGTCCTGGGAAAGAGAAAAACTTAACTGAGAAGGAATTAGTTGAAAAGGTTGGTAAAGACTGTTTACTGAAAATACTGGAGATTATTTATAACTGCAAGTGCTGCACTAGCATAAAGGTTACATTTCCTCCAGGCAATTTGCGGAGGTGCCACAGGTACATAGAGTTCTGGATTAGATGTTAGAATTTCAATTGTCATTTAAATGTTATGGTGTACTAACCCTTTAACTCCTATGCAGGGTGCAAGTAAGAAGCAAGAAGTGCTCCTGTGTCATTTGTTGGTATGTCCCATTTCCCTTTTCCCCCTCTAGCTGAGCTGATCTCCACTGTGATTTAGAAGGTGGGGCACTGAGCAGCTAATAAGGGACTGTGGGGTCCGGCAGCTCCTACGAAAGGCTAAAAGAGAACCTAATACACTGCTGACAAACTCATTCTCGCCCTGGGACACAGATACCACATCCCTCCTATTCTACCGCACCCTCCACTGGCTCCCTGTCAGTTGAAGGGCCTCCTTCAAAACACTGTGCATTACCCACCGAGCAGTGCACAAGACCAGCCTATCGTACCTACAAGAGAAGATAAAACCCTACCTCACATCAAGCACTGCCCTCTTACTAGTGAGTCCAACCTCCAACTCAGCCAGGATGGGAAGATCCGCCTTCTCAACCTTGGCTCCGAATCTGTGGAACTCGGTCCCCACACACATTCGACACATCCAAGACTACATAGCCTTCCGCAAAGCTCTAAAAACCTGTCTCTTTCCATAAACCTGATTAAGACCACCTAGGGCCGTTGGCACCCTGCAACCTGCAGACAAATGTTCGAGGAGATACCAAGCTATTACACCACTAAAAGCAACTAATAGGTCACCAAGACAGAATCAGGAACTGGTTACCAAAGATGATGACCTTAGTATCCTGCAAGCGCTAGATATATGAGTGCTGACTATCCGCTTCCCGAGTCTACTACACATGCCTAGCTGCCTCCTGGGCCATCTCCTCTGAGCACAGCTATTGTGAAACGTGTAAATGTAATCCAGAACGGTGGGCTTGTTACTATAAAAAATTCACTCCAGACAATCACCATGCTCACTCTCTACTCTACACCCCATAGAGCGCAGCTACATCCCTCGATCAATTCGGCCTAGCTGCTCACAAACTATTAATACTCCATGAACACCTCAACATCCTGCTAGAATGCAGCTATACCCCACAATAAATTGGCCTAGCTGCACACATAAGTCTCCTACACAGGCCTAATGACGCGAGAACCCAGTCTCAGAGACCAACCTCTAGACTGCACACAATCAACTGATCTCGCAACACCACCACACCTAATGGTAGGATGCTGCTACTATCAGGCAATCACATCAGCTTCTCACATATTGAGTGCACCCAAGCACCCCATGATTCCCTATTCTCTCGACTGACCGGGACTATGGTCCCTGAGGGCGTTGAACCCACAAGCGCTTTGAGGTCATACAAATGATGTATAGAGCACAATATAAATGCCAAATAACATAACATAACATTATGTAGCGCAACTGCTGCCATTTTGGTGGCCACTTGGTGCATTACTAACAGTGGAAAACTAATTGAATCTTTGATGCAAGCAAGGCACGTTCCTTGGTACCCATCACTGCACCCATGCCCTAAATCACAAAAGATGAGGTGCTTTGTAATGGCATTCACTGATAAAATGCAATTGTTTCTCATCTGGACATACGTTTTGTTTTTGACATTCTAACCCATTTGATTAGCTCCATCAATCCAGACAAAATGATACTTCCTAAAGCAGGTAGCAAGTGAAGCCCATGCATGACCCAATGATCTAGCAGTATGTTGTTGTGTAGCTAGCCTGATTATGTTTACATTCTTAGATTACACATATGTTGTTTTTGTACAGGTTTTTTCCGTGGAATGCTTCATAAAAGCTAACAACTTTCATAAAATATGATCAAACATACGATGATAAATAAAATAACAGTCAGTACCTTATATTTCATGCAGGTTCTTCCACAATGTTGTTAGCAAATAATTTGTGAAACAGTAACGCAGTCTATGCACTTTCAATCGTAATACATATAATGACATAGGTCCGCGCTGCACTGCACTGCACTGTGTAAACCCACTGTCATTGAGCAAATGTTGGAAAAAGACACATCTTATTTCAGTAGAGAGCGGGCAACGTAAAGCAGAGAGACGTCCCTGATTCGCCGTTCCCAATGATACGAAACATTTCAGAGTCAATCTGTGTGTCCTCCTTCCCATTACTGTTTTCAGTGCTATTATGCCAAGTCTGAAATGGCCTTGTGTCAAGCTGGTCATGAATGATAAATAATCAGCTTCCCGTTTTACCAGAGATGTTGGGGGTGTACGCAACAATAGTAGTTTTACACACAAATCCTTGCTCTCGGCTATCTCTGTGAGGAGCCAGGAATGATACACAAACACAGAGGACTCATTGTTTTGTTTATAAACTTTTATTAAATGAAAAGAAGTTTGGAAAATGACTCTTTATCCCTAATGTAGGATGTGTTTCCCTACCTGAACCAAAACTAATGGTCTGTCCGTTGTTAAGATGTCCAAAGCAAAAATACGCCCTGTGTCTGAAATCCTATTCTGGCCCTCACACTCTAAAACTAACTCTAAGGTGCAAAGGATAGTGTCTCTCGTTCTGAAAAGTGTGCATGTGTTAAAATCCAACACAAAGGTACAAATCCAACCACAATTTTCCAAATGGACAATGTATACAGTTCCAGGCGATGGGTCCCTTCCCCAGGTTTCCTTTACCAATACCAAAAAGTTAAAACAGAGAATAATCAAGTTCCTTGAGGCCCAAAAGGATAACTCTCTCCTTTTGGTATTGCAATCCACTCCTTGGGAAATGGCTCCCTTCCACATGTTTCTTTTCACATTCAAAGCAGATTATAATTCTAACGCCATGAGTCATCCTTAGAATTCTCCTTTTGTTGTATCCCAAATTGGGTGTGGGTCCCAGACTCACAGGTCACCTGGTATTCTCCCCTGCCAGGTTCTTTTCCAGATTTTCAACAATTCAAAATCTGAAGGGCATGGTTCTTCGTTAATATGTCCTTTTTACAGCAGGTTATCACACATACTGAACTTTTTCCTGGAATGCTCTCCTGCCAGGTCTTAGAAATAGTCTCTTTAACTTCTTTTCACATAGTTAACTATGCCTGTTGTACTCCCCTGCCAGGACTTGCATGCACTTCCTGTAAATCATTTGACTTTGCCTGGTATACTCTCCTGCTAGAACCTGTCTATATTTGTTTCTAACACTTTACTTTGCCTGGTATACTCTCCTGTCAGGACTTGTATGCAGTTATTTTCAATAATGTAGATGAGTACTTTTCATCCGTTCAGTCAGCTTGCTTTACAAATATTCGGTAGACTTTTCATCATGGTTCATGACACAACGTATCTTTCTCTGTTTTCCCTCCTTGATCTTACCCAAGTTCGTAGTGATGGTCCTAGACCCCAGTCCCAATACCAAGGGCCTTCGTTAAACACTGCCCACCAGTGCTTCAGTATCCGGACCCTTTCTCTGGGCTCACAGCTTTCTGCTTATGGCTTCTCAGCATTCCTGACTCCAAGTCGGGTGTTTCACCAGCTTCCATGGCTATCACTGCTGCTGTCACCATCTGCGGTAGGCATCTGTACTCTGGACAGCGTTCCAGTCTCTGCAGACTTCAGGAAGCACGACTTGTTTCCTCACACTCCACTCCGGTTTCTGCAAGCCTCTCCAAAGCACATTGCTCACCGAGCTGCTCTTCGGCACCTTGTAGCTGTCTGGACACCTGCACCGTCGCCTTTACCGTGCTTTGCTGTGAGCTAGAGAACTCCATGCTTCTCTTGCTGGCATAATTTTAAACCATGCCGGGCAAATTGTATTTTCCCATTGACTAGACCGTTGCTCATGGTTCTTGTGGGGAGTGATAATCATTACTCCTTGCCTCTTTCTCATGTCGGTTGTTGTACTGTTTCTTGTGTGATGTTGAGGGAGCTGACACTGAATCTCATTTGGGTTAATCATCATTGCTCTCTGCCTCTTCCTCGTCTCAGTTGCTAATAAACTATTCTTTGGGGAATATTGTCGAATACTTTAAATAGATTTGGCTAGGTATTCAGGGAGAGTGCTACAATCTGCCATCAAGGCATGAGGAAGGGAGGGACCATCCCTAACAGGGCATGGGGGGTATATGACGATTTCTGATGATGCTGTGTCATCCCTCTGGGGGGTCACCTACACCAATGTGTTCCTCCATCGTACAGGCACCCCCAGGGTTAGGATCAGGTAGTGGCCGCTGTCCCCTGGCCACATTAGCAGAGGTTACCCCAGGAACAGTAGTGATGACATCAGATTCATCACATCTCCTATTGCTCTCTTTAACAAGTCACTACGGTTTCTGAGCCAGAACACCAAGATGTACAACCTATTCACCACAACATCTTCATGATGTATGATAGCTATGGAATTCTAGGTCCTAGCTCACTTTTACATATAGCCTTTAATACAGTCTAAGTCAAAATGACCTTTTGGTTACTCAAAGAGTCCACTTGTGAAAGGCATGTGCTGAGACCCTGTGTGTGGTTTATTGGGTAGTTTATGAGTTTGTAAATAATGTGTGTGTCATCTGGGAGGTTGAAGCATGTGAGTTCTGAGTTAATAATATGGTACAGTAGGTGGGTCATATATATGCCGAATAGTAGAGATTACACTGCTGGATTATTGGGGTTCTCCACATGCAAGCCTGTGAGGATATGATCTGAGTATTGTTTCTGTTCTTTAGGTCAGGAACAGGTGATCCTGAGAAGGGCAATTTACTCAATCATGTTTTAGTATTTTTAATAGGATCCTGAGTTTGATTGTGTCAAAGGCGGCTAAGATGTCCAGTAGGATCAGGGCATGGGGTGAGTCAGTCTCTATGGTTGTCACATTTCAACACAGTGTCCATTGTGTACCTCTTGTTGGTCTGAATTAATGTTGGGACTCATAGATGAGGCTGGAGTTTTCAAGACATTCTCTTAGCAGTTGGTAAGTTGGTAAGTGGCGGCTGGTGATTTTTTAAATTGGAGGCGCGTAAACGTTTCCCCAAAGGGGAGTCAAGTGATCTCCCCCATGACATTTTGGAAAATATTGGGTAAATATCATGCCTTTCAGCACATGTTCTGTGAAAGACTGGGTAAAAAGCAACAGTTTGCAATGGGTTTTGTAGAGTAACACATAAAGAATCATATAGATGCAAATCATCAATATTGCACAAGAGCCTTTCCCAGCTCCGTTTCATGATGCCTTTGCACACAATGCATGCCACTAGAACAAATATGTTCCTGTTGTCTGTGCTCAAGAATGTCCACTGAGTCAGCAACAATATATTCCTCCATTACCAGAGATACCTGATGGCTGTACTCGTATCAAATGCCATGCCACAGTAAGAAAATATGTCCAGAATGTACTAGCCAATACCACACAGGAACACCCATAATGCTGCCTTCACTCTTGATTTCCAGTAAAAATGCCATTCCACAGTGAAGATTTGGCTAAATTGGACACGCCAATGTGGGCCAGTACCACAAAGGAAGACTCATTGTGATGCCTTCACCCCTGATGCCCAGTAAAAAATGCCATCCTGCAGTATTGAAATGTGCCCAATCTCGATCTACCGATGTGGGCCAGTATCATGCAGGAACTAAATTATGCTGCCCTTCTCCCACCAGTTTGGTGTGCCCAATTTAGAGAAATATTCACCTCACCAATAAAAGAAAAGGTCGTACTGGCTGACATTCTACGCTTCTCCTCTTCCCACACACATCTGCATTAATTAATGATCATTCATAGATAATGTATTCTTCATTCACTCTCACATCCACTCACACACACACACACACACACACACACACACACACACACACACCAGGATTCACACATGCATGTACATTCACTCTCACATTCACACACTAGCGTCATCATTCATATGGCATCATTCATCCTTTATTAACTCTCACACTCACACACACACATCAGCATTCCTATGGCATAATGTATTCTTCATTCATTCTGGTATTTAACACACGTGCATCAGCATTTATACTGCATCATTCATTCATCATTCACTATCCATTCACACGTGCATCAGCATTCGCACAACACTCTTCATTCTTCATTCATTCTCACATTCACATGCACCCACCCATCAGCATTCATTTGCCATCATTCATTCTTCATTCACTCTCGAGCCTCAGCATTCATATGCCATCATTCATTCTTCATTGACTCTCCATTCACACAAGAGCCTCAGCATTCATACAGCATTCATTCTTCATTCACTTCGACATCCACCCATGCGGCGCACCAATACAGCACTAATATGTTCTCACATAAACACATGCACTCAAGAAACGTACTTTATTTCATTCATACATTCACTAACAAACACAAAAACCTTTCTAAATGCACACACACACATTTATTGTTTTTTTATTTTCTTACGTGCAGGCCCACTAGAGATTCTGGTTCTCTCGGCCTCGCGATGCAGGCTCTCTGGATCCGGTGCTGCATACATCAGGAACCAGCAATCAGAGAGTGTTTCTTGGCGCCTGCTGCAAAGGCGCGGTGGAGCCGGAGTGCTTTGATCATCCCTCAGGGCCTCAATGTGAGAGGAGATGTAAGAGCACCACTTCGCACATTCAGGCCTGTAGTACCACAGCCTGCATCCCCAATGGACCAAGCAAAGCTGTGGAAGCAAAATGCCCCGCCCTGCATGGCTCGTTGGGCATGCACGCCGGGGTACTACTGAACTGTTACAGGGAAACCTCATTTCCCTTTGACAGTTAAGTAAACGCCAGCCCAGGGCCGCTCCCTCAGCTGCTTGATGCGGCTGGGGGAGCACTCAATGTTTTCACTGAGCTGGCTGTTTTAATTCAACGTTGTTGTCCTGTTTGGGCATACTGTGTTTTTCCTTTGACTGTTTTAGAGATTAAACCCATAGTAATTGATTTCTACTGAACAATGTTGCAATGGATTTAATATGCTTCATCCAACTGTTTTGGAAATTTGATTATACTATAATTCATGTTTGCCATTAACACTAGTTTTCTGCAGGTCAATTACCTAACTCGATGACAAAATTGAATGGCACAAAGGTCACTGAGTTCGTTCTTCTGGGCCTGTCTGATCGTCCAGAGTTGCAGATTTTGCTCTTCGTTGTATTCCTGATAATGTACCTGACCACTTTGTTGGGGAATGGCGTCATCATCCGAGCAATCAGCATGACTCCACAGCTTCACACTCCAATGTACTTCTTTCTGGGCAATCTGTCCTGTGTGGACATGTGCTTAACAGGGCTGGACTGGGAACCAAAAGAGGCCCTGGATTTTTCTTTCAAAGTGGCCCCATATTTCTTCGAAGGAGCGTACATAGCACGCGTGCCCAACCCTTCTATGAGGGGATTGCGAGTATCCCCCCAAGAAGATTTTAAATAAAATTAGTCCAAATTAGTACATTTAAACCATGTTATAATCATATATGGATTTTAAAAATTCATGTTTTAAGTAAGTTCATGACATATATACAGCTTTGGACAGTATCATTGTTTAAGTTTGGGCTGTTGAGCAAAGGATGACTTTCCGATGTGCCAGGCCCGCAGGAAAGACTGTTTTTTCAGGAACACAGCTCCCTTACGGTCACTTCCTCCCTTTTGCAAACTTAGAGAGACACTGAAACCCACATAATCCAATGTACATTTGAATACCGCGCTCAATGTCCTTTGCGATCATGATGATGCAACATTTTCAGCCCTCTTGTTCTCTATATGCTTGTCATACTGTACACACTGCTTCAATCATCACAAGCCAAGCCTCCACTTCCATACCAACAACCACCCAGCCATCCCCAGCTCTAATGTCCCTCTCTAACCACACATGACATCAGACAGCCCACAGGTGACGTAGCCAGGCCTAAATGCGCCTATATCCTGACCTGCAACCCCCTCCTACTTCAGCACGAGGTTTGCTGTAGTGCTCTACTGCAGCAATACACCCCTGTCCTTCTACCCCTGTGCGCACACACACAACTCAGCTGGTTGTGTTACAGCCCCATAACTACGGCACCACACACACCATCACAGACAGACATCCATATACACAAACACCAGCACCCTTCGCAGCACCCAGGTGTCCTTCAAGTAGGAACTCATTCAATCTACATCATGCCAGGAAAAGGCGTTATATGGATGTGTCACCGCCCTGGTGGGTACTAGCAGGCTAATGCACCACGTCTGGATGAGGTTTTCATGTCTCGCAACATGTAGTCGTATCCAGGGACGAGACCGCCACCCATTTCTGCTGTCAGAGATGCAACTACGGAAGAAAACTTTGGATTGTAGACTAAATGCTGCCTGAGTTTCCAAGCACTATAAAACTGAAGGAACTATCCTGTCTGGCGGAGTTACTGCCTCGAAATGCAACTGCATTTGCTTTGGAAGTCGAGATCTCTTCAGACTCCTATCCCGTCTTGCGGCACTGATGTGCCTTGGACCTCAGGTTGATCGTTGCATGAACTTCAAGGAGCTATAGTCCTAAACTTGCAGACGGGGCCATAGGTGAGTGACTGACTGCCCTTGGGGGTAAGCAGAAGTTGCACACTAATTGTTGGCCACGCAATGTTGCTGCGCTTGGGTGACAAACCTTGCACGCTTCCTGCTTGCTGAAAGGGAACATTTCTAGCGGCTAAAATCTTCCATCTTCGAAAAAAACAAAAATATATCAGGATGTGTTTTGGATTCCCTCTGATCGACCCCGCCTCCACTGCACCGCAAGATAGGTAGTGAATTAAATGTAAGTGTTCATTGTCGCGCAATCTCCAACGAGCTGTGAAAAAAAGCAAAACATCTCCCCTGTGGAACCACACATAGGAATGAGCCCGGTGCTAATTATAAGCTCATCACTTCTCGTGTGCCCCACTTCTCTGCTGTAGCAGGAGGTCGAATGCGAGGGCAGGGGCAGTGTGGGCGCGAGACCTTCTTCAGAGCCTGTCAGGAGCAGGTGACGTCAGCAAGAGATTAATTGGTGCCAGAAGTAGCGAGGAGCACTACTACTGCGCGAACATGGGACAGAAGGTGGAAAAAAGAGACCAGGCCGCTTGATAATGTTAAAAGAAAGAAGTGGTAGGATTTTTCGCAAATAAGAAAACAAATCATATTCATTCTCCAGTCTGGTGCAAGGACAGCCTAGTATGTGCTCCAGCGGCAGAGTGCGGGCGCTTAGTGAAGAGGGTGACGGTCCCCCAGGGAGAAGGTCCCTGCTGCCTGCTACATGTCAGACACTGGAGGTCAAGTGCAGCTTATTACTGAGCTGCAATTGCAAGCATGCATCCCATAATCCCATAATTATCCAGGCTTTGGGAGTCGGTTTTGTCTACGGCCCAATAACAGGGCTCTGGGGAATTATTTGAAGGCTGGCCAGGCAGCGGAGCAAGTTTACTTTACTGACAATCTCACACTGCACGTTGATCAGGGCACAAGTCAAGGGTACACGTGGGGGGACGGAGTCCACCCACTTTTTTCAGAGGGTGGACTCAGTCCCCCCCAGCTAAAATGAGAAACATTGAATGTCTTCTTTGAATTTATGCATTAAAGCCGAGGATCGAACTACAGTCGTCAGAGTAGTAGGCTGGACACTTCACCAGTGCACTATATAACTTGATGAAAAATAACAAATAACTAAAGGTAAAATGTCTCATTTCGGTACTGCAAGTCCCAGAAAAACATTCGTATTGCTCCACACATATCTTTTAACGTTTAAACACCATTAGAATAAAAAATCCTCTCTGGGCTTCGTGTGTGTGTTGTTTTTATGAAAGGCAAATGCCATTTGTCCTGTGCAATTTGGCTGGTTTAATGAAATATGCATATTTAACATTGATGCTGCTATTTATGGCAAAATGTCACATTCCCTTCCATTTGTTGATGAGTCCCCCCACTTTAATTTTTAGGACTTGAGCCCTGACGTTGATGATATGTATCTCGAGTCGAGATACATATCATCAACGTGCAGTGTCAGTGTGAGTGTCTCCCTTCTTGGCTGAGGCTGACAAATCGATCGATCTTGGCTTGCCGTGCCGACGCCGTTGCTGCCTGGGCTGCCTGCCTGCAGTGCCTGCTAATGTGTGCACTGCACTCTGTGCCGCAGGCTGGCCCGGGCTGCAGGCAGGGCACGTCGCACGTCACGTGTGGTTTCAATGGTGCCCCCAGCCGAGGAGGCCCTGCGCAGGGGCGGGCCCGGCCCAGGCCAGCCCAGCTGCTGGGAAGGAAAGAAAAAAAACGGTGCCTCTGCAGGGCACGTGCCGTGCGGTTCCAATCTGGTGCCCAGCAGGCAGCAGCCAGCCCAGGGGGCCCTGCGCAGGCACGGGCCCAGCCAGCCCAGGCCCCAGATGCTGTGAAAAAAAAAATGACGGTGCCTGAGGCCAATCACCAGTCCAGCACTGTTGGCTCTGAAAACATCAACACACAACCTCTATCCTCGCTCTCTTCTCTTCTCTCACTAACTAACCCACCCTTTCTTGCAGAGCAACGTGGGCGCCTGGCGACCATGCAAATTGGTAGCGGAATAAGTCAATTTAGCAAAAAAGTAAAGTCAAGAGGAAAGCCAGGAGTGTTATTAACACTCCTGGCTTTCCTCTTGACTTTACTTTTTTTTTAAGTTCTCGTTTTCTTTTCGCTCTTCTCCCACGCTTGTTACTGCCAGAGGTGGCAGCCAAATTCATCACAAACCCACCCAGACGGAGCAGAGGACGCGATGTAACACGAGTCGTGTAACACGTGTCACGCCTTCTTACCTGAGGCTGACAAATCGATCGATCTTCTGCCGACGCCGTTGCAGTGCCTGCTAATGTGTGCACTGCACTCTGTGCCGCAGCAGGCTGGCCTGGGCTGCAGGCAGGGCACGTCGCACCGTCGCACGTGTGGTTTTAATGGTGCCCCCAGCCGAGGAGGCCCTGCGCAGGGGCGGGCCAGGCCAGCCCAGCCCAGGGAAGGAAAGAAAAAAAACGGTGCCTCTGCAGGGCACGTGACGTGCCGTGCGGTTCCAATCTGGTGCCCAGCAGCCAGCCCAGGGGGCCCTGCGCAGGCGCGGGCCCAGCCCAGGCCCCCTGTGAAAAAAAAAATGACGGTGCCTCACTGGCTCTGAAAACATCAAAGTTCTCGTTTTCTTTTCGCTCTTCTCCCGCACGCTTCGCTTGTTACTGCCAGTGGTGGCAGCCAATTCATCGCAAACCACCCAGACGGAGCAGAGAGGACGCGATCATGTGTAACACGACGCGATGTGTACACATGTATCCTTCCGCTCAAAAAGAGGCCCTACAGGCCAGAGGCCCACCGGGGGATGTCCCGGTGTCCCGGTGGGGCAGTCCAGCCCTGGTGCTTAACCTCTGTCACCATCCCCAAGCTTCTTGCCAACATCCTCTCTAAGAAGAAGACCATCTCTGTACCAGGCTGCATTGCCCAGCTATCCTTCTTCATTTCCTTGGCAGGTATGGAGTGCGCCCTCCTGACAGTGATGGCCTACGATCGGTATGTGGCAATCTGCTCTCCCCTGCACTATGGCATGATCATGAACAGGAGGATGTGCCTCACCCTGGTCGCCATCTCGTGGCTCATTGTTGCTGTACATTCTGTGCTGCACAGCGTTCTGACTTCCACATTGTCTTTTTGTGGCTCCAACCAGATCCACCACTTCTTCTGTGACATGACCCCGCTGCTCAAGCTTGCCTGCTCCGACACCTCTGTCAATGAGTTGGTCATCTTCATCGAGGGGCCCTTCTCCGTCGTGGTCCCGTTCGGGATCGTTCTGGTGTCCTATGTGCGTATAATCACTGTGATCTTGAAGATCCACTCTGCAGAGGGGCGACGCAATGCCTTTTCAACCTGCTCGTCCCACCTCCTGGTGGTGGTTTTGTACTTCGGGACAATCATATTCATGTACTTTCGCGCAACCTCAAGTTACTCCCTCGACTATGACCGGGCGTGATGTACACTGTTGTGGCTCCCATGTTAAATCCTTTTATATATAGTTTAAGGAACAATGAGGTGAAAAGAGCCTTATGTAGGGCCTTTGGGGGGAAAAGGTCTGCTCAAAGATGTAAATATTTCTTCAGAAATCGGCTTTTCCAATTGACTGAGAAACTTTATAACAATGTATAGGGGTTGTTGCTATTATTTATAATGTTGTCACTTCATGAAGCCCATACCTCCAGATGTGCCGTCACCCAAAAACTATATAGGGATTTATGACACCATGCACTCTCACACTGTTCTTACACTCTCTTTCGAGAGGTGATGGCAATCACAAGGCATTCTCTTGACACAAGCACACAAGTAGAAATTACTTTTCAACACATCTGATCACAAAATGTACAATGCTGACAGTCACTAGTGAATTATACTTTAGTATCTGTGACTATGTTTTAATTGATCATACCTCGCGGAGTAGGGCAGTTGCAATTCGTTTAGACTTAGTAGTTGCAGCCAAGCTTTACAATATTCCTTCACAATGTGAAACAATTCAGTGTTGTTGACGTAGCTTGTTTAATCCATCAACTTTATTTTACTTTCAAACAAAGTAAAAAATGTTACAGTTAACCGTTTCATACCATTGTCAAAGTCGTGGACAAATGACAACGTTTTTGCACTTTTGTCACTCTGAAGACTTTAAAATGCATAAAAACTTGTGTACGAGCACGATATGAATAAATTATCATTTCCTTTCATTAACTAAACCAATAAAGATAGTACATTGAACACATAGTTCAATGCACTATTACCTTGCAGCGAAACTCTGGAATGACCTCCCTCCCTCCTTGGGGGCTGAGAAATCCTATTGGATTTTTCGCAAAGCTCTTAAAACTCAGCTCTTCACCTAAAGTCAACTGCAGATGAATAACCCCACAACACCACTTACTGCATGTTATCATGTATGACATTGTAGTCTATGTATTGCAACCGTGTTACCATTTTGTACATGCACCTAATACATGCCTGTTACATGACTCATTGTGATTATATGACAAAACTCCACTACTTGACTTGAGCCTGGAACAGCGTCTCAATGCCTGGGTTGTATGTGCGCTATATAAATGAAATAAATAAGTAGTGCATTCTTTCTTTTGGTTTTGCATGTCATACATCTGCTAATATTTCCACTGTCTCATTAGGTGCAAAACATCCTTACAATGCATCCCCCATATTGTCACCTTCACCTGTTCCCCCAACACCAGCTCTCACCTTCTCTCCATCTCCATTCATTGCTGGTTGATCATGTAGCACACTGCATAATGTCACTATTTCTAGAGTATATAGTAGGTACCCTCTCAATACATAGAAGCATCTGAATCTACTTTTCAGGGGACAAAACATATATTCAGTGGTGTCCCTGGTCCTAATGTGCACCAATGTATATCTGGATTCCCCAGCGTTCGTCGTATGGAGTATTGGGGTCATGAGCTAAGACATGGGCAAGTAGGTACCTTCGCCCCTTGTGAGGAATCAACTTCTGGGGTACCAGCAATACAGGGGTGAATATTGGTTTCTAAACCATCCATCAGCCCAACACCTCTAACACACCAGAAGGGATCTGAACAGATTGGAATAACAAGCAAATTAAGAACATCCTTGTCCAATGTTGGTAACGTGGATGGAATGGCATTCTTATCTCCAAAAGGTTGTGGATCATTGGTTAGTTGCAACAAAGCGAAACTACAATCATTTCCCATTGCTAAAAGGAGTGCCCAGTCAAGGTTGTATTAAAAATATCTACTTTATTAATCAGAAAAGACAGTCTAAGAACACTACAAAATACAACCCACCCTGCAAAGGAATGCAGGGGACAGACAGCTTCAAAGAAAGAAAAGGGATGCACTCTGGAAACTGACAGGACGGTAGTCAGCATCGTTAATAACCACAACAGTTTAAGGTTTCTTGGCTTCAGCACAAATGGAGCAATGGGTCTTAATATGTCTCTAGGGGCATTCTGGGAAGGACCAGGGGGCCAGAACCACAATGTACCTTGTGCTGTAGGAGTTCTGGTACTTGACAGAGTTGAGTCAGTTTCAGGGTGCTTTGCAGGCTTCTGTGACAGAGTTCAAGATGGGAGTCAGCTGCAGCTATCAGGCAGCAAGACGGTTCAGCGAGTGAAGCTGGATCAACTGCTGCAGGCTGGTCTACACGGCGGCTCAGAGTCAGGGATCTTTGTCTCAGCGCTGATCGGCGGTTCTGATGCGCTGGTCGTGACATCTCAGAGGTCTTTATGTGAATGCGACTTGACAACGGTCAGCGGTGCAGTTGGTTTCAGATCGAGGAACTCGACTGGCTCGAAAAAGTCCTTTAAGGCAGACAGCGGTTGAAGCTCCTCGAGGCACTTATCAAGGGACGTCATTTCACCCAAATGCCAGGGGTAGTGGAAGTGACGTCACACAAACGTTGACCTCTGATGACATCACAGGAAGTGATGTCATTTGACACCCACACCCAAGTGACATCATGGGAAGTGATGGCATGAACCCTTCATCCCTTGACAAAACAGGAAAAGGCAGCACATAGCATTGTTCCTCAGTACACTGAGAAAAATATGGTTACGATATTACTGTAATATGATATACATTTATCACTGTGTATAGGCCCATATTATTAAATTATTGTGAATGTAAGCAGACCTCCAACACAACAACCTGGACTATTGTACATCACTCGGGCTAAACAGTAAACAGACAGAGCATCTCGAAGAGGAGAAAACTCCAAAGTGCAGACATCCAGTGCCTACAAAGTGTCTTGCCACAGACTAGAAACAGCAACTGAGCAATACAAGTCCAACCAGAAGACAATCAGTGGCTGTACCACTTCATGTTTTGTTAAAAATGAAGTCAGCTACTCTTTCTAGTCTCCAGGATCCACAGTGGGCCGAGCTTTAGTGAGTTGGGAAACCATATAGTGCACATGTGAACATTTTCCGCTTCACCAAACATCACCAAGAAGTTAAAGATCTCATTAGCACAGGAAGAA
Organism: Ambystoma mexicanum; assembly: GCF_040938575.1. Taxonomy (NCBI): domain Eukaryota; kingdom Metazoa; phylum Chordata; class Amphibia; order Caudata; family Ambystomatidae; genus Ambystoma; species Ambystoma mexicanum. The sequence continues at coordinate 303,724,893 of NC_090922.1, read as the reverse complement.
CTGCGAATGATGGGGCAGCTGATTGGGCCCAGTAGATTGGACGGACCATGCAGTCAGCATGATGCAAAGAGATTGCAAACGTGGTGACTGGACCAAAATATGAGACAATCAGTGCTCTGACCAATGGCGCTCTGCCTTAATCATGAGGCAATAACACTGAGACATGAACATTGCGGAAGACTGTCATTAAAGCGAGGCCTGCATTTCATTACTTGTCAAAATGTAGTCATATTGAAAAAAGCACAAGAAACACACGTGTTCCAACAAATAAAAACGTTTCACTTTAATTTCTTTGGACGGTGTTGATGATAAGAGCAGTGTGACCCAGTACTAAGGGTCTTCAAGGGTCTGTAAGGCCACATCCGAAGTGTAGTAGTGCTGACGCTGGGCTTTAGTGAATACTTATTCTCCAGGTATGTAGAGTGCACAATCTTTCTTGGATTGTGTGGAGCAGGGACACTAGCTAAGTTGAGAGAATGGCTGTTGAAAGTAAGGTATGTTTACCTTCAGATGCGGAAGAATTCGGTTTTTTTTTACGTGCAGCAAACAATGCATTTGTTTCTTGCTCACCTGGGATGCTGGGTTCAAATGGGAGGGGAAGCGGGGGGCGGGCGGGGGCAATTCACAATTGTCCATGAGTTGATAGTACACCTGAGCGGTGAGTGTAATGTGGCTCAGAGAAATAGGCATGGCCTCCCCTCGTGTGAATGCAAAGCGCCGGATCCGAGGCAGGGAGAAAGAAGCTGCAATCAAAACACAGCAACGCTTCAGCGGAATAGGTTTTCCCTGCAGGCACGCGTTGAGTTATTAGGAGCGGTAGGCATATAATAATTACATGGATGCCTTGTAATTTAATTACATTCTCTGCCAGCACGGCTGTGAGAGAGGATGTTTGATTCACATTACAGAGGTATCGCTCGGTCAGGCAATGTGCGTTCTTATGTTGAACATATGTAGAATGATGTGAACAGTGTTTGAAGTTCGGAGTATGTCATAAGTCGCCCGTAGTTGCCAAGTGTCCTCCTGTTATGTGTGGCACTGGCAACTGCAGCCAGTCATGGTTTTTCAGCTGACAGCTTTTTCCATTCTGGCGCTTGCACTTTCTCTTTTCTTATGCCTGTCCAGCCATCCAAGCCACAGTTTGCAAAGCCGTTCTGGCTCTAAGAAACAAAACAAGACTTGGCAGCAACAACACCATTATGCATACCATCTAGCCAGCATTAGCATACCTAAGAGATGGTCGACTCGAGACTGGCGAGCTGGAAGCCACTCTGCATATTTAGGGTCACATGGGGGATCATGTGGTCCACCACATGTGACTAGGCACGAGCCCTGTGACACAGGCTCTTAGTCACAACATCCGAACACCCATTACTAGAGCTGGTCCAGCCGAGCCCCACCTAGGGCTCTGGCCTGACCCCCCACTCAGGCCAGTGCCTGCCCAAAGCAGGGGCCACTCACGAGCCCCACCAGGTGCTCGCCCATTTCTAAAAAATTAAAAAGCACTTGCGTCTGCTTGTATTCTGACCACCTGACCCGCACATACCCTGCCCAGGAGAGCATGTCCGTCTCCACTGCTTCCTGAATCCAACAGCACATGCTGTAAGTTCACTCCTTCTTCCGCAGCGTCTCTCAGCGCAGCTATGTTACCATGGCTGCACTGTGCTGCTGTGATGCCGCGGACCACATTCGGTCCTTTTTTCTTAGGTTATTCATTATGTTGAAAACATTTCATTAGTGACTTAAAGCGGCTTTCTTTTGCATATCAAGAAAGTAGACATCATGGATATAAACAAATCTTTAAATGGTAGCTTTGTGTTGCTCATTTTATCTAGCACAGATTTGCAAAGTAACTGGTGCTTTGCAAGCTCTTTGAGGTGGAAATGTTGCATCATGCATATGAAAGGCTCTGCCACTGGAAAAAGAAATGTGTCCTTCAAGCCGCAATGGTCAAAAAGCCATATCCGAGGCCTATAAGCATGGGGGGAACTTGCAGGGAAAACTCAGGTGCCACTAAGGCGACTGCAGTGGATACTGGAAAAAAGGGGCAATTAGCACCTGTTGGGCAGCAGAATGGATATCAGATCCCCAGCCAATCACCCTTCGGCAGCACCCAATCAGGGGGACCCAGGCATCAAAAGGAAGCCACAGAATCATGACAAGTAGGAAACCCCCAGGAAAGAACATGGGGTGGGGGGACGACATCGGCCAGTTTCGAGTGCTTGCAAGAGAGGATGCTTGGAGACCAAAAGGCATCGCCCAAGGTGTTTTTTGAGGAATAAAAGGCTGTGATCTGCCATGGTAAACAGCATTTTCAGCTGTGCACCATAGCTAGTAAAATAGCTCTGTGGGTTGTGCACTCGCTGATGCAATCTGTGTGTGATTATGTGGTTTGCAGGTTTTCATACTGGCAAGATAAACTCAGCCTTCCATCCTTCCCAGGTAGATAAATGGGTACCAATTTCAGTACACATTTGTCGACATGCAAATATGCTGTATGTCCAGTCCAGCTTCTATTTTTGCAGGAAAAAAAAATATTTTTTTAAACATTTTAATTTGGGGTCACAGGAAAGATCACAGTGGTAGCAACTGCAGCCCAGTGACCCCTGGGGGCCCCCAAATAACATCCCTTCAATTCTCCCAGCTTCTTCAATGGGCTTGTCTCCTCCTTTAAGGTGGACGGCCCGCAGCTGTGGAGCCTTGTCCTTGGTTTTAGGTTCAGAGATCTTCTGGCGCTCCCTATCCAGGAAGTTTGCTGCAGGGCATAGCAGGGCATGCTGTGTGCTGACTGGGTACCGGTTCTGGAGCAGCTGGAGGGTCCTCTGAGTTCTTGATTCCGGCTTTTCAAATCCAAGCCTTCCTTCACTGGCGAAAGATGCAAGGTACACTGTACCTTCATCCAGGGTCCAAGGTTGAGTTCTTCTTTCTTACTTCTTTTGAAGTCTTCAGATGGTCTGCTCAACCCCAGCCGACATACCAAGTCACAGGGATTACTCTGTGAGACCATATGCACACGGTCTGACCATGGCCTGGAGGCACACAAAGCCAACGCAACCAGAGTTGCCCAGCAGGAGCTCGGGCACACAGCAGCAGAGTTGCCCAGCAGGGGCTCTGCTAGACGCCGGTGGACAGGGACAGTGTTGCCTCGCAGGGGTACTGTCATGGTAGATCACCTTGCAGGGCAGGCCCTCTGCCGGCAAATGCAGCGCCAGCACGGCACTCTAAATGAGACACCAGGCTGGAGACTGGTGGTGCTAACTGATGAGCAGGAAAGCGCTCATTCCTTTGTTTATTTTATTTATTTATTGTTTGCTTGTTAGGCGCTTATACAACAAGAAAATACTGTTTCAAAGTGCCCACAGGGCAGGGAGGGAGCAAGGATGGGAAAAACATTAAAAAACACAATATATCAAGAGCAGAGTCCACGGGTATAATGGAACAAATCTTCTATGGCTTGTGAGAATTCAGAACATGCAAGTGCAGCAAGGAAGAAGGAAGAGGGGGTTAATACAGGGAAGTCCGAGCTCATGGGTGAGCCACAGATGAAGTGCTAGGAATGTTGAGTGCTGAACAGACTCAGGCCACGGGAGGTGAAAGTACAACCCTCCAGGGCGCAGGGTTTGCAGATGTAGGTAATGTGGATAGACGGGAGCCTGGCAGGATTGATGTGGGAGGTCAGGACCCGAGGATGCATAAGGGCCCAGGACATCGATTGCAGAAACTGTGGGATTAGCAGAGGAGAGAAGAAGGGAAGGAGGAGGAAAAGAGGAAAGTCTTAAGGAGCTTCCGGAATTTGAGAAGATCCTGCTCAAGGCTCAGAGGGAGGGGGGGCTGTTCCATGGGAAAGAGCCCGTTGAGGAAAGTGAGTGACCACCTACTCTCTGTTTAGAAAAACACTTTACACACACAGAGTTGGTGCTATAGATATGTAATGGTCTAGAAGGAGAGTATTTAGTGAGATGAAGTTGAAGATAGTGTGGTCCCAGGGCCCAGACAGCCTTGTGGATGATGCAGAGGGATTTCAATTTAATCAGTGCAGCAACCGGGAGCCAGAGAATACGTTTTAGTGCAGGAGAGATGAAGTCCCTGGGCTTAAGGCCAAGAATAAGTCTTGCTGCCCTATTCTGGATTAGCTGGAGAGGTCGCAGAGTGGAAGATGGTAGATTCAGGAGCAGACTATTGCAGTAGTCAAGCCTAGAGAGAACCAGGTCTTGGGTCACATTGAGTCTCTGAGGGAAAGTGAGAAAATGTAAAATTCTTTTGAGGAGGAAGAGCTGAAAGTGAGACTTCTTGACAATGTCGTGAGCATGAGGGAGGAAGGAGAGAGAGAAGTCGAACATGACTCCAAGGTTTCTCACTTCAGTTGTAGGTGCAGGGGGAGAGCCCAAAGAGAGGTGCCAGAGTGAGGGTAAAAAGGCAGGAGCCGGGATCCTGATGGAAAGATCTCAGTTTTACAGACAGGCATTGAGGCTAGAGATAGTTGGAGGCGCACCAGGACTGGGTGGCAGACAGGCAGCCAGGGATGATGGAGGGTGCAGAAGGGTCAGCAGGGAACTTGAAAAAGAGCTGTGTGTCATCTGTGTAACACTGGAAGTTGGAGGAGAAGGAGGCAATGAGGCATGCAAGGAGAGCAAGGTAGATGTTAAAGAGCTAGGGGGCGAGTATAGAGCCCTGGAGGACACCACAGGTGGAGAGGTAAGGAGGAGAGGAGAAGGTGCACAGGATGACTTGGGAAAAGCGGTCAGTGAGGAAAGAAATCAGCCAATCCAGTGCCTGTTCCGAGATACCGAGATACCGCGGGTATTGTGGAGCCTTTGTATGAGGATGGAATGGACAGCTACTTGAAGATGGGAGAGCGTAGAAAGACCTGGAGAAGAAACAGAGATAGTCTCTCGGATCTTAACTATCTTGTCAAGGAAGAAAAAAGACAGACAAGGCTTGGACGCTGTACTCTAATGAGGCTCAATGTGTGGAAAGGGAATGTGTTTTTTTTTCTTATTGTTTGGCAAAAGCAAGCTTCAGTCAGTAGAATGGGACATTCTGCAAAGATATAAACACTTTTTGGTGTGTCAAACATGTACACACAAAGATATGGGTGATTGTTTAAAACTCTATGTGATATATTGTCTCCTGAAAGAAGGCCTGTATTTAGTCAGCTAACTGGTTCTGTATGTGCTTTTAGAAGAGAATGGACCATTTTGCAGTCCCTATTATCAAACCATTATCAACAGCTTTTGCAGTCCCTATTATCAAACCATTATCAACATCTTGTCCAGAACAAAGTTTAAGCAGCTTCCATGTTAAAGGATCTGCTAAAACAAGGAATGGTAAGTGGGAACTGTGAGACGCCATAGCTCTGGATGGGCCACAAGGGAGGAACTTGTCTACGGAGTGTCACCAGGTTGAGGGGCCAGAGCACCGGCAGACACAAGTGGCTGCTGAATGGCCAACAGAGAGGAAACCTTTCACTGTTACCACCCACCAGTAATGCTTCACCAATGGTATGCATTCAATACTTTTTGGGCGTGGCAGGGTGGGGTTTCCTTTTCTGCAGCCCAGCCAGGTCCCAGCTGTCTGTGTATATGCTCCCTCACTCTAATCACAGATAAATTGTGTCTGTTAAGGACATTAACACAGATAACACAGATAACAGATAAAGGTCGTAAATTACAGACTGTCCATAGTAATTGATATGATATGATATGATATTTTATTTGTATCGCGCTGATACACAAGTGTGTCAGAGCGCGACAACGCAAGGGAGGGGGACAGGGGAGAAAAAAACAGCAATCTTACTAGGCCCAGTGACATTGAGATCGTGCAAGTGCATTGGAAAGGGAAAGGGGAAAAGTGCTTAGAAGGGGGAGAGTGGAAAGTGCAGAGCAGAGGATAAACAGATAAATAATAATAAATACAAATAAAATATATAATGGAGCAATAAATAGGGGGAGTGCAGCCAGCAAGTGGCAAGTGCTCTGTTTATGGCAGCAGAACTGGGTAAGTCTGATAAGTGCATAAAAAGAAGAAAATGGGTGTTTGGGGGGGCTGTATGGGTACAGATACAGTCCCCAGTTCAGAAGGGTGGCAGGGTGAGCAGGTAACTGGGCAAAGGGGGCGGAGGGTGGTCAATTACAGACAGGCATCCCAGTTATCTCCCAGCTACACCTGGTTGATGTATACACCTACTGCTACTCTTGTGTAATTGAATTTCCCAAGAACCAAAAACCACAAAAGGTGTCTCACCTGATCCTTGCTCCGAGGAAACCAATTGCCCTTTTCCTAGTCTGTATACAGCCCTGCAAGTCCTGATTAACTGTGTGGCATGCAAAGTGGGCCGCTGTTTATGAGTGCTTAATAATGATTACCCAGGCTGCAACAGTGCAGGGAATCTTGATTCTATTAAAGATACAGAGGCAAGCATTGTGCTTCACTTTCTTTACTGAGGCTCTTCAGCAGCAAACAGGAAGCGTAAACCACGAGCTGCAACACAAGCTGCATGGAGCAGGTCCCGCTGGTGTTTTGTGGTTCCTTGAGGGGTGTCCCTTTGGAGTTTCTGTGGGGCCCCTCCTCTCCAGGTACTCTAAGTCCCGGCTCTCCCTGAGTCTTCCTCTTTCTTTGATGGCCCATGTTCTTCTCTCTCCCCAACGGCTCTCGAATGGAACTTCTTTCGCACTGAACCTCAGAACTTTCTCAATTCTCTGAAGTGAACCCGACTTGTAGAGCCCTATTAGCAAACCCTTCCAGTGACCTGTACTCCTGATCGTCAGGTGCTTTTTTCATCTTTGCTCCTGAAATCAATAGAAGGATGTGTTACGTGTGGGTTTACATTTCCAAAGTCATCAGAGCATATCACGTTGTTGTACAATTTAAATCAACGGAAAGGATACTACTTGCCTCCTTCTTTTTAATGGGAACATCACATACTGTTCTAGTCTGGGTAATCTTTATTCCATGACTAGTTCAGAGGTGAGCATCATGCTAGTTCAAATGTTTTCCATCACCATCGTCAACACTCCTGTGATTTGCTAAATAATAGACTTTCAAAAGTCACATCACTCGGCCAGTCCGCTGTTCTAAGAATCTCTTCCAAGCTTACTCCCACAGAAAATGCCTTGTAAGCTATAGTGTTCCTGACAGAATGCGCCCCAACCCTTGATATGTCGATTCCTGCCTTCGCCATAGCCCATTTGACCCATCTGGCAATGCTGTGGGTAGAGGCAGGCCCGAAGGGCAAATGTTTGCACTTATCACATTTGTCGGTCTACGCACTTCAGTCATTCTCTCATAGATCCTCAAGCAATTCACATCACAACAACTTTGGTCTAACAGTAAAATGTGGATAAGACACTATTTTTCAGGTATATTACATATGCTAGTCACCATAAAGGTCACTCCCTCCTCTGAAAACCTCTTGTGTGACATTTCTAGTTCCCAATACTCTTTTACAGTACACTAAACATAGCAACATGGCTAGTTTGGCTGACATATTCTTGAAACCTAAATCTTAATTTTCTGCCCATTCCTCCATCTTTCTAAGTACTAAGTCCACATTACACAATGATGAATAACTTGACTCTGGGTGTCTGGTACACTGTATCCCTTTTATTAGTCTACACAGTGCTGAATGCTCCCCTACTAGGTTTTCTTAGCAGAGTTTGTGGCCCATAGAAAATCACTGATCTATAGACGCCTATCATTCCGAACATATTACCTTCTTGAGAAAACTCGCTACACAACTCAGTAACAATGCCAGTGTTACCGAAATGGGACAAAGACTTTGTTCCATGCACCAACTGTGCCACACTCCCCAGGTCGCCCAATAGCTCCTCACCGTACTGGGTGCCCAAGGTTCTTCGATGAGCTCTGAAGCGGCCTGCGAAATTCCAGTCAATGTGCACCTAATCATGAAACCCTGCAGGCTAGAAGCTTCAGAGATATCGAAGTCACTAGTGGATGCACCTCCTGCGTTGTCCACGCCAGCAACTGTAGAGAGGTGGGTGATATCAGTGCAAAGTCCAACGCTAACTCCATCAGGCCTGGAAACCATGCTTATGATCTCCACCACAGAACTACTAGTACCGCTGAGGTCTTCTCCCTCCTCCCTTGTTCAGCACCCTCATGATCATTGTGAAGGGGGGCATCCCTTGCCACCCTTGATCCCAAGAATTACAGGCCGATCTCCACCACCAGGTTTCTCGCGAAACTCACTGACTGGACACAATACTCCCAACTCAACTCCTTTGTAGAATCCAACTGTCTCCTCAACCCCGCACAATCAGGCTTCAGACCGTGACATGGAACAGAAACCACTCTGATCTCGATCTGGGATGATCTCAAGGTCACTGCATACTCTGAAGGCTGTGCAGCACTGATTCACCTCGATCTCTCTGCAGCCTTTGACACGGTTAACCACTCAATCCTCCTTCACCACCTTCATTCCCTGTGAATCCATGACAGTGCTCTCAAATGGATTGGCTCCTTCCTCAGCAACAGGAAACAAATAACCCTCCTCTCCCCTTTTGTCACAACTGCTCACTTGGTGAATAGTGGAGTACCCCAAGGCGCATGCCTATCTGCTCTCCTGTTCAACCTCTATATGACCACTCTACCAGAAATCATCCGCACGCACATCTCCTGTTACAACTATGCTGACGATACCCAAATTATCCTAAGAATTCCCAAGTCATGCATCAACCTCCATACCGACCTTGAAGCTTGCCTCTGTGATATTGACTGATAGATGACAATAAACAACCTCTTTTTGAACTATGGTAACACTGAAATCATGGTGTGCAGCAATACTGCCCTTCTGCCGTATCCACTCCCATGGCCCTGTCCCTCGGCCCACCCTCCCGCCCCTCCGATATAGTGAAAAACCTAGGCTGCACTACGGACTCAAGCCTAACCCTCTCCCGTCAGATCAATGCGTCAAAATGCTGTCACTACCACCTCAAACTTCAAAGAAGCATGTTTCCCTACCCATCCTACCCGAACAGACTTACCGCAGTTATGTCTATTATGATGTCGAGAATGGACTATGCCAAAGCCCTATACCTAGGAGCTCTGGCATAACAACTCAACAAACTCCAAAGATCCCAAAACGCTGCCACAAAACTTCTCCTTGCCCTGGGTCAAAGAGACCACATCTCACCAGCTCTCCGTACCCCCCACTGGCTCCCAGTCGGACCAAGGGCAGCCTTCAAAACCCTATGCATCACTCACCGAGCCGTGCACAAGACTGGGCCAATGTATCTACAAGAAAAGATAAAACTTTATCTCCCATCTTGCACACTAAGATCAAGCACTGCCCTCCTTCTAGTGATTCCAACCTCTAACTCTGTCAGGATCGGAGGATCTGACTTCTCAACCTTGGCCCCAACTCTGTGGAGGGCCTCTGAGACCTGATAGATGAGAGATGAGAGAGAGGTGCGGCCTGAATCACGTCCTGCTTCCTGCTTCTGTTTAGAGGTTCTTTTCTAAAAACCTTTTTCCTTTTGCGACCAAGTCGCCGTGTAGAGACGCTGACAGCGCTCTGAACCTCTTTCCTTTCGAATCCTCTGAAAACTGTCGCAGGGATTGAAGGCTGATACTCCACTCGCCTGCTTGTAGCCTGCATCCGGCAGCGTGTAGGGGAGTGTGCAGGCATGCAGGGTGCCTGCAGTTGGGCTTCTTTACCAGCTGACCGTCAGAGTCCCTGTACTATACTGAACGGTAACGGTAAGACTGCGCCTGGGGGACCACTCAATTAACTTCAGTAGTATTTAACAATTTTTAACAACTGTAGGAGTTGCTGGTTGCGCTGGTGCTGGTGCTGAGTTTAGTACTGTGGTACTTTGGTGGTTTGAAGTTTCCCCAGAACCCCATTGGAGCTTTATAAAGCTCTTTCTGACGCGAGAAGGCACAATTTAATCCAGCTCCCCTGGTGCATAGTGCAGAGCCATAGCATAAACAGACCGGCCGGTATGGATAACTTAAGTTGAGCGCCTATTCGGGAGACTGTGGGAGACGGTCCTTTGATCCCAACCAGAGCGGACCACTTACTTACTCAATATCCATCTATTCATTCATTCATTCCCAGGCACACTTCATTGCTCCCCATAAAGGAGGGTCTTTGTTACTGCACAAAGAACAGGGCAAAGAACTAGGCAAAGACCAAAGTTATTACCTTGTGTTCAGTTCTGAGAGCAATGACAATTGTAGACCCAAGCCTAGACGAAACCTTGGGAGGGGGCACACACAGTAGCTTTGACTTGGAGCCCACCATAAAACATCCGGTAGAGGAACGAGTTGATGTTGCGCAAAAAACAGAATGTGCCCAGAACACTTTTGATCCCGAGAGGAACACTGATCTCGGATAAATGCCTGAAAAAAATATTCCTTCAAATGGGTCAGGTTCCGAAACACTCCAAGACCCACTAACTGACTCTTATGTTTATGCTGAACCCGACCCAGAGGTGATTATAACAGAGTCACAGGAGATAGGAGATCTTTGACAGTTGCCCTTTGACCCACAAGGACATAAGCACCATAGGCTCTACTCATTCTCACAAGGTGATTGTTATCACCATAGAAGAAGAAGACGATTTGCCTAGGGCTGTCCCATCCTGTGATATTGATTTATCCACTGATCATCTAAGCCCCTGGTGTCAAATAATTTGAAGAAGTCAAATAGAGGGGCTTTAAAGCGACCGGCATGGAAACCCAGTGGCTTAAGCTTTGGTTCCCACTTCGAGAACCTATGTTATTCACAAAGTGACCCCCTTTTGAGAACTCCACTCACCTCGCCATCTACTGTCGGGATACATTGGTCAAGCAAAAGGATGGGCACGCCACATCCACAGAAAAAACAAGAGGCTTTACCTGGAAAAACAAAGCAAACTTAAATTCTTCAACATGTAACCACAAATTGCATAGAGAAAAATCTGGGCAACATGGGCTTAGAGCCCTCTTGTGAGAAAGAAGCTGCCTCTTCCACTGATAAATTAAAATCTTCAACTTTCCCTCTTCGAGCAGAAAAGAGAGTGACCTGCCACCTGGAACTACTGAGGCTACTGGGTTATTTGCAGTAGCGTCCTCTTGAAAACTTACGACATATTTACAAATGGTGGTGATATGGGAAATAGCTTCACCGGAAAGATTGGCTCTGGAAAGAAATTTTCTCATTCCAACAAACAAATTAAACATGTGACTTTTGCCAGTAAAATCAAGAGAAGTAAACAACAACGTCCACCTCCAGTAATAAAGAATTTCAAGGACTTGGCTCACAAACAGGCCAATAGTCAAGAGGTAAAACATACTTACCAACAAATGAAAGTAAACAAAGACTCTTTTACAAGTGTGGACTCTGATGAAGACACACATGAACTCAGAAAGACCTCAATTAACTCAAATAACACAATTAAGCCAAAAAACGTGTCACATTCAGTGGATTTAGAGGTTCTGATGAAGCTCTCTGTGTACTCTGCTGACTGGGACGAGGTCCTCGAGATCTATACCTTCTTGGATGATCCTTTTAAGGCATTGATAACAAACAATGCTTGGGTGTCTTTTCCCAGCATCTTACTGGAGGTGATTAATTTTGAAGGTATCAATGGTGAGTCATCAAGTACTTCTGCTGCAAGGACTTACAAAAACTGCCTCTGAAAACAACTGTAAAACCTCGATTTAAAAAAAGAGTTGCATCAAGAGTCCATATGAATAGATCCTTTAAAGAGGATATCCCGCCATTGGTGGGAAGATGTATGATGCTTAAACAAAATTGTAGGGCTATAGATAAGCAACCAAAATGGCTGAACAAGAATCATAATGTGGACAACAGGAAACATGAGAACAGCTCTTGGAAGGAGATTACACCAGCTCTCATTTGTATGGAATTAAGCAGAATCCTTTGCATTAAAGACAATCTTGTTCTAAACAGAGCTAATATGTTGAGGCTCTTTCATAGTATCGACACACTTTCTGGGCTCAACACAAAGGATCTCTTACTAGTAGAGTTTCTGGACAAATCAAATTATTACAAAGTCATAATGCATCTTGCATCCATAGAGGTGAAAACATTACTACTGCAAAATACTGATCCGCTGAAAAATATGGGGTTTTCTCTTAAGGCCATATCAACTTCGGACCCAGAAAGAAGAGAAGAGGGAAAATTGTATGTCCAGATGCCCGCTAAAAATCCCCAAACCAATAGTAACATTTTAGGCACAGGGAGTGGGAAGAAAGGCAATGTTGATGGTAATTGTTCTTTGAGACCAAATAAAACCCTAAGTGATGAAGGGCTGAGTAAATATAAGGACAAATTCAGAATTATGATCAACAACCTAAATCGTCAAAGAGTACATCTGGTGCGTTACGAGGGCCCTTGGGCAATAAGGTTGGGGATAATTGGTACTGGCTGGCCAGTTAATTGGCTCGAAGATCATAATGACAGGGCCCAGAAAGTAACCATTCCCCGCCCTACGTACATTTGGGTTGCTGAACACATGTGGCTTTAAACATCTGCTGGGAGGAGGCAGAATTCATTTTTGGAGACTTTGATGTCATTTGTCTCTGTTAGGCAGAATTATATGCAGTACCCTTTGGGAACACCACACACAATTAAGACTACAAGTGACAGTACAATTTCACCTTTGGTACAAGCCTCTACTACACAGTTATAGTGGTGGTAGTAGCAGTAGCGGAGCAGCCAGACTTATCTCAAGGGTAAGTGAGCAGTATCAAATAGTTACACAAAGGACAGCAATTTCTATGATTCAGGCAAACACTGACTCAAGGTTTTGAAGTAAAACAATATACATTTATTTCACTCTTCAGTTGTATAACAGTACATTATTATAAGCAGTCTAAAAATCACACTCTTAATACACCACACCACTTCCCTTAAATTTCAGACAAGTTAAGCTCACAAAATGAAGAGGGAGCAAAATGGCACTGCAGCAATTTAAAAGGGAGGGAAAAACAAAGGTATTAGAAATTAGGTCAATCAACAGGTAAGTACTCAGGGCAATTGAACAAGAGGAGCTACAGAGAGAGATTCAGGTAGAAAACGCTTAGGGCCAAAGTCAACGGGTCAAACGTCTTTTGCTCAAGATCACACAGTTCAGGGTAGTTTGCGGTAAAGTTCGTGGCATGGTTTCCGGACGAGGTTGGTTGATACAAAAGTTAGTTCAAAGAGAAGAGAAGGACAATCCCTCAGATTGGAGAAAGATTTCAAACACTTTCACCACGGTTGAACGAAACGGACAACCGGATTTGCACAGTACTTTAAAACGGAGAGGAAGCTGAAGCTGAGGCAGACGTTCCTGGTCGTTCCTGCAGACTCACGGTTCCTGAAGCGACTGTTGGACTGACACGAAGTAGGAAGACTGGAGGGTCCTGCACTACCCAAGGAAGAAACCAGCAGCAGAGCAAAGCAACAAATAAAAGGTGCGCTCCTTAAAACCCAAGCAGGGTCCGACCTTCCTGGCTATCTGGCCCACTGTAGCTCTGTACAGCGAATTCGACCAGAGGAGGGGTCATGGCTTGTAGTTTTGGGCAAACAGGTTGGTCCCACCAGCTGAAGGGAAGAAGTGTCTTGGAGGATCTTCTCTGTCGTCTGATTCTGAAGATTAGGACCTGCAGCAGGGCTTCACCGGGCAGTTCAGTTGTTGTAGGGGTCCTCGTATGCCAGTTTCGCATTGGTTCTTTCGTCCCAGTGGTGACTCTGCCTTTCCAGACCCAGAGACCTGCTTTTTATGCAGTTTTCCCCCATTCATACAGCCTGGCTGTCAATCACACAGCAAGGACAGTCCCCTTAGCCAATCAAACAGGAGTGCGACTTGGGTTACCAAGGGAACCCATGGCAGGGGTCTGAAGATCCCGCCCTCACATCCTGCCTACCTAGACTTTCAGGCGCCTTAAGAAGGGCTTCTGTGCAGAAGCCCGCGAAAAGACAGCAAACAAAGGAGTCATCCCTGGTTTGGCGCACAGAGAAAAACACGAGAAAGACTTTAACAAAAAGAAATGGCAAATAAACCCAGCCGGAGCCAAAATAAAACTTATTTGGTCACGCAGGTTTATTTTCGAGGCTAATATAATAGCCTAAAACAATACCACATTTATATAAGATAATCGTGGTAGAAAAGTTAGGGTAGATACCACTGCCACCAGCCAAGTCCTAATGTAAAGGGCACGTAACAATGCTCCAAGAGGCACAGACAAAAAGGGATAAGGGTTAACCCTCTCCAATGCTCCATGTAAGATGGGTTGTACTGGGTCTGTGGTTTAAAGTGACCACGGTAAAGTTAATGCCAACTTTACCCTTTTCTGGGGGACAGTAGTCAGCCCCAGAAAATGGAGTCAGTGGGAAGCATCACAGACAACCATGTGTCACTGAACTGAGGGTGCTGTGTAACACACACAAAAAATGAGGCCATGAAGTAGGTGAGGCTCCAGTGCTCAAGATCACACAAAAAGTGAAAACACACACAGCAAAACACATTTAAGAGTGGGAAAAAGGCTCACACTGTTACCAGGTGAAAAAAATAAATCCTAGAAATCCAGCAAAGCTGCTGAGGGACTCATTAGCTAAGGGAAATCAGCCATTTATGAGAATTCTCCCTAACAGTCTCCAGGAGATGTGGCTACGTGTCCAACCAGCCCTTGAGGGCTTTGTTGTCCTCATGAACCCGGCAACAAAAGGACCTAAGGGTAGACCGATAGCGGGACTACCGACTGCAATTAAGGATGCTGCAGACTAACAGTAGTCTGGTCAAAGAATATTTCATCATTAATTCAGGTCCATCTGCTGGAATATCAAACCGGTGAAGTGGACGCCACAAGGTCAATTCTTTTGTGTAACCTGTACTGGAACTGTAATGACCCAGTAGCCAAGAACTTCATGAACCAGTTGTTGGAGGAGGTTGACGCCGCATTGATTGATAACTCCAACTAACTGCGGTACTCCCATAAATCATTATGCAAGCAATTTACAAGAAGTTGAAAAGCAAGGGTTGTCATTTAGTAAGGAGTTCCAGTTGAGAAATATCTCATTATTAAATGGCATAACACTGGGGGATACTCTGCCAAATCCCACCTGGAGGAGAGGGTCTGAATCCAACAACCTAGATTATTTCCTTGCTTCCAACAACTTTAATTCCAGAGTAGTGGCCCTGACGGTCATGGAAACCCCACAGAGCGACCACAATATGTTCAAATTAAGCCTTGAATTGGGTGCGAATACAAAGTTCACTCCAGAAGGAGATACTTTGGAAGTACAGTCAGGAAGGAATAGACAGAGACTATCGAGCAATCATGTAACAAGATTATTAAGAGACCTAAGAGATAATGGCAGGCCGGAAGACATAGATTATACGCAGTCTTTGGCAATCTGCAGTGAAAAATCAGGCCCCGGAAGATCCAAGGGATTTAGCCACAAATATAACTTCGACCATGAAGTTGATACTAGAAAAAGGGAACTAAAACAGATACAATACTTGCGGCTGTCATGAAAACTAAGTGAGCGTATAATAATTGGTTGAAGCAACATAGACAATCCCTAATGCAATCGAATGCGGAACACATGCTGCAACTGGTTGCATCCAAAAACTCGAGGGAAATATGGCAAATCTTTAATATGTTGGATGGCCCTCAGCAGAGTCTCATTACCAACCCTATTTCAGCAAAGGATTGGATGGACCACTTCTCCAGGCTTTTCTCAAAGCCCAAATCACATGCTATGAAGGCTGTAGAAAATTAATGTTCAAATTGGGAGTTTGAGACTGAAAGGGAGGACATCCTTGCCTTAATTAGATCGTCCAGCAATTCCAGAGCCGCAGGTCCTGATGGCATCACGAATTTGATATTAAAACAGCATCCAGAGGAATGGGCAACTTTTTTTACATCGCCTATTTCTATTGGTGAAACAAAATGCAGCATTCCGGCCACTTGGATAAAATCTATTGCCCTCTTGGATGTTATTGTGAAGCTTTTCGCAGCTTTGATCTTGAATCATCTCACGGCCTGGAGCTGGGATTCCAAACTTCGGGATGGCTGGCAAGCTGGGTTTGAAAAAGAAATTGGAACTTCGCTGAACCTTTTTCTAATCAACTACTTGAAATTGAGAACTGTAAAAAATAGAACAGCAAAAATGTATACCTTGCATCAGTGGACTTGTCACAAGCCTTCGACTCGGTCAATAGAGAGAATCTCTGGCTGAAGCTAAAGGACTGGGTTTGTACTGCAGATCTACCAAGGCCATGAAGGCCCTTCACACCAATACAAGTATGCAGATCAAACTAAACCAAAAGGGTGACATGACAACTCCATTAAAACAGGAGTGAGCCTCAAGCAAGGGTGCCGATTAGCCCCAGCCATCTTTAAATTGTATATTTCTGACATGGGTGATGCCTTTACGGATATTAGGTGTTTTCCACCATGTATTGCGGGCACCCCAATGAATAGACTGTTGTTTGCAGATGATGTCATTCTTTTGGATGAAACTCTGATCGGGTTTCAGCGCCAATTGGATGCCTTGGCACTTTTTTTGTCTTCCAACGATCTAAGAGTTAATGCTACCGAATGAACAGTGCTTATTTTGGGGGAGTCAAGGCGCAAACCTTTGAAGTTTAGGGGTTGGAACATAAATGGTGATTAGATTCAAGAGACAACAGAAATGCTCTATTTGGTTATACCAATCAACGCAAGCTATAGTGAAGCCCCAAGAGAAGTAGTGCTGAGGCACAAACTGAAGATGCTAGCAGCCCAGGCAAGACTGATTAAACATAGATACTGAAAATTTACACTGGCAACCCTGCTCCGTTTTTACACCATGAAGGTAGTCCCTATTGTGACCTATGGGGCTGAGTGCTCTCTACAGCTGAGTCGGAAGATATGGCAAATTCTAGAGGGTCACTTCTGGAGAGCTGTACTAGACCTCCCAAATTGTATGCCAATGGCGGTGATAAGGAAAGAGTTTGGACTGACTTCTCTTATCACCTACTCATTGAAAATCCAGATTTCGTGAAAAATCGCCTGTTTGAGTATGATTGGATTGTGTCGTCTGAGTTAGCGCAGTCATTCAAACTTTATGGAAAATATTGCGTACCTCTAAACAAGCGTGGTCTAACTCTGTTGTATTTGAGCAAGTTTCCTTCGGCTGTGTTGCGACAGCAATTTCTAACACTTTGTTTAAATATCTTTCCAACAAAAGAAATTCTTGAAGCCAGGAAACCAAAAAGCACGAGAGATTATGAATGCTGGCTCTGTGGTCATCCAATGGAAACACTCTGCCACCTCATTATGAGATGTCAGGGTATTAAGGACATTCGATGTAACCTATTAGGCAGATTTTTTGTGAACAATCAAACTCTAACCAAGAAAGATGTTTAGCCGATTTGTTACAGGGTTCAACGCTATCTGTAACCTTTGCCTTGTTAAAGATGGTATCAATCATTTTCAAAAAGCTTGAAGAAGAGAAGTGATTGGATAGTAGGAGCCGCTAATTCTGCTCGGTTACAGTTTTTCTTTTGTTCTTCCTTTTCCTTCTCCTTTACTTCTTTCGTAGTAACTGGTTGAAATGGTTGTATCATATGTTTTGACTGTTTTGGAATTCTTCTTTTAAATTCAAACTGTAAATGGTAAAAAGCTTCTTTTGGAGCTAAATACTAATAACATTTTAAAAAAGCAACTCTCTCCCTCTGCATATTCAACACACCCAAAACTATATGACCTACCGCAAAGCTCTAAAAATGTGGCTCTTTACGTAATGCCGACCACGACCAGACGAGGCGACTGAGTCCTTGCAACCTGACGACAAATGCTCAATGAGATCCCGAGCAATGACGCCACTGAATATACATATTAAGTCACTATTAAGCAAACGCACGCTTGAAATCTGAAATGGCGAACTCCTTAGATCATAACTCCACCAAACACTCACCTCCCATATCAGTATGCTTACTCTCTACACCAACACACAATTAGAGTACAGCTACACCCCTTGGTCAATTTTGGCCTAGCTGCTCACATACGAACATTACCCAATGAACACCACATTATTCTAATAAAGCGCAGCTACATCCTATGACAAACTGGCCTAGCTGCACACATAATCGTCCTATACAGGCCTAACGCAGCCAGAACCCAGTCGTGATGTCCACCATCCACACTGCACACATTCAACTGATATCAATACCACCATACCTAATGCTAGGATGCAGCTACCATCAGGCAATTGCATCCTCTGCACCCATAACTGGTGCACCCAAGCACCCTATGACACCTTACTCTCTCAACTGACCTGGACTACAGTCCCTTAGGGCGTTCAACATACCAGCACTTTGAGGTCATACCAATGATATATAGAGTGCTCTATAAATGCCAAATAACAAAACATGACATAACACAGAGGGGATCCAGCTC
This sequence comes from Ambystoma mexicanum, assembly GCF_040938575.1. Taxonomy (NCBI): domain Eukaryota; kingdom Metazoa; phylum Chordata; class Amphibia; order Caudata; family Ambystomatidae; genus Ambystoma; species Ambystoma mexicanum. The sequence goes on along the minus strand of NC_090922.1, from coordinate 303,706,494 downwards.
TCTTTGAAAGCTAAACTGGCCACAGTCATTAGTATAGGCTAAGCCTACCTTAGTGGATCAATCCTGGGGTCCATGCCAACTATCTTCTGTATGCGTGAGGTCATAACCAGAGTGCTTTGCAACAGGAAAGGTAAAGGGGTGAAAACAGGAACAAGGTGTGCCCCAGAACTAATATGGTGGATCCCTCCTCTCAACAGAAAGCGCTCCAGGCTCACTCCCTTATGCTACTAATCCCACCCATCTTCATTTCGGTTGTGTTAAAAGAGTCTCTCTAGTTAATGTTCCTCCGTGTGTGATCACTGTTAAAACGGCAGTTCTCCATTGAAGCTGCTGAGAGACCAGACTCTCTGGCTCCTGCAAACCACATCCTCATACCTTATGAATGGGGTCCACCTAACGGGGTGGCCTAATGTAAACAACAGACCCAGACATGAAAGTTCACTGCCATCGATATTGAGAGGTGGGAGCTGGCTTCAGGTTGACACTTTACATATGAACGATTGTTGGGCTTCCTATCTCCTTTGTGATCTTCTGCAGCTGGGCCCCGTGCGGGCCTGTTTGAAATATCCCCTGTTGGTATGATAATCTCTGCCACTAGCTGTAGGGTCTAACAAAAAAGCAGGGCATTTCCATGGTGCCTTTGTCAGTTAATCAGGCTGACCATGCTATTGAAAGGTTGGTTCTGCCCCTTCCTTGGCTGTAACATTCCAACTAAATATGACAAGGTGGACTGTGCCTGTAGGCAGTACCCAGCCCAGAAGGAATACACAGCTCTATGCTTTTGTTGTGGTGCAAGGATAGGCAAATGTGTGTGGATTAGCCTCACACATTTTCCTGACGTCAGCCTACCATCATTTCAAAAAAGCCCAGGCGTGCGCAAGCCCACCACTGTCATGACCCGGCGAAATTGCCCCTTCTGGACCTCATGGTCATTGTCACGAAGGGCTTGTACTCCTTCTTCCTCCCAACATGGCCGTACCAAGCTCCGTGCTACGCACTAGCTTTCACGTCGTGGCACGTACTATAAATTGGTCACGCCCCTGCGGGTCCGCGCGTCTCAACGCTATCTTCGGAAGTGACCCGACATGTGCTTACTCTCTACATTGATTTCCTTTGATCCTCTTGCTTCCTTCCTTGCCTTTATCCTGTTCCCGGATTTCCCCCCCTACTTACTCGTTCTTCGCTAATCCTGGATACCCTGGAACCACGAACTTCCCGGAACTCTGAACGCGTCCTGCAACCTGACGAGGCTCGGGCGAGCCTATTCAAGACCCGAACCAACCACAGGAAGAGTCCTGCGGCCGAACAAGGGAGATCCCGATCACAGGTGAGACGGGGGGAGATTTACGACAGTTTGAGACGCCAAACGATCAATACGGATTCTACCATGGAGAATGCTATTCAGGACCTGATGCGCAGAATGCAAGAACTTTCCACAGAGATGCAGAATTTAAAAGCTGAAAATGCGGCGCTAAGACAGCTTGTCTTGTCACGTGACTCTGCGAACAAGGACAGCGTATTATTGGGAGGAGTGGTTGATAAATACGACGGTTCAACAAAGACCTTACGTGGATTCCTGGATTCTTGTTTGGTACATTTTACCTTCAAGCCCTACTATTTCTCAACTCCTAGGGCTAAGGTGGGCTTCATAATATCGCATCTTTCCGGTAATGCCCTTACATGGGCCACTCCTTTACTCAATTCAGGGGATGCTCTCCTGGATGATTATGAAGGCTTCATCGCGGAACTCAAGACCATGTTCGAACGTCCAGAGCTGGTCCACGGTGCTCAAGAGAAGTTACTCGACTTCCAACAAGGATCCCAAGACATGTTGACCTATGTTACCAGATTCAAACAGCTAGCCAAAGAGGCGGACTGGCCCCTGGAAGCCAGTTTTACCTTATTTCGCAGAGGTCTAAATGAAGAGATTAAGGACGAATTAGCCAGAGTGGCACGTCCTAGTTCATTCCAGGCCCTCCTGGACTTGTCTATGCAAATAGACTTCAGAATCCAAGAAAGAAAGGCCGAAAAGAAAAAGAATAAAGTCTCAATTCAAAGAAACTCCCCAGAGAATACTACAAGGACTGAATCTGCCAAGAATCCGAGCACTGATTCTGAACCCATGCAACTTGGAGCCTTTCGTGGAACAAATTTCCCGCAGGAAAGGTTAAGAAGGATACACACAGGCTTATCTATGTATTGTGCCTCAGATAAACATCTAGTTAAAGAGTGTCCTCTGGCTCCTTGCCGACGCTCGGGAAACGCCAGCTCCCGATCCTAAATGGAGCAAGGTTTCGGGAGAGCGATGTTTGCTCCACATCAATTCCATCCTTGAACTCTCCTGGACAAAACAAATTGGTGATATTACAGGACTTTTTATCGCCATCCAAGGACAAGGTCTACCCCATACTGGCCTTGGTGGATTGCAGAGCAATGGGAGTCTTCATTGATCAAGATTGGGTAAGAAGTCATAACATTCCAAATGAAGCAAGAAGTTTTTCACAGCCAGTGGAAGCAATTGACAGAAGACCTCTTTCCTCAGGACCCATAAGTCTGCAAACAAGAGAGATCCATCTTTCCATAAATCATCATCAAGAAAGGATTGTGTTTGACATTATAAAATCAGCCCATTACCCCTTCATTCTGGGCATGCCCTGATTACAAAGGCACAATCCATATGTTAACTGGACGGCCGGATCCTTATTCCTGGGCTCGGAGTTCTGTATGAACCATTGTTTAAACCTGGATACCTCAGTCACAGCTTCTATAAGTCTACCAAGGTGTCCAGAGACACCACTCATGGTTTCCAATATTGTACAAGTTCCAGAGATCTATCAAGGGTATGCTGATGTATTCTCTACTGCCATTGTTCAAGCCTTACCTCCACATAGACCCGAAGACTGTGCCACAGATACTGAACCCTCAGCAGTGATTCCCTTTGGCAGGATGTTTATCCTTTCAGAACCCGAAAAGAGAGCCCTCCGGGAATACCTAGACACTAATCTTGAGAACGGCACCATAAGACCTTCAAAATCACCAGCTGGTGCTTCATTGTTCTTTGTTCCAAAAAAGGATACTAAAGAGCTCAGACCTTGCCTGGACTATCGGGGCCTAAATCAATACACCGTGAAAGACAGATACCCTCTACACCTGATCTCGGATATCCTTGAAGCTGTGAGAGGTTCAGTGATATTTACGAAACTGGATCTCCGAGGTGCTTACCATTTGATCCGTATCCGGGAAGGAGACGAATGGAAAACAGCCCTTAGAACACCCTTTGGTCACTTTGAATACCTAGTCATGCCCTTTGGTCTGACTAATGCTCCCGCAGTCTTCCAGCGTTTTATGGATAGGGTGTTCTCTGACATGTTATTTCTCAATGTTATCGTCTACTTGGATGACATAGTGATCTTCTCCAAGGACTCCTTGAAACATGAAGAACATGTAAAAGCAGTACTTCAACGTCTCCGTGAAAATCAACTCTTAGCCAAACCAGAAAAATGTCTGTTTCATGTCACATCAGTTCACTATCTGGGATTTGTCCTCAGTTCAGAAGGAATTAGTATGGACCCTTCAAAGGTGAAGGCCATACTGGCTTGGCCCACCCCAACATCTGTTAAGCAAATACAATCCTTCCTGGGGCTTGCCAACTTCTACCGGAAATTTATTCCCACCTTTTCCGAGATTGTTCAACCCATTGTTAATCTCCTGAAGAAAGACGTTCCATTTAACTGGTCTATACCACAAGACAAGGCATTCCAACGCTTGAAAGAAGAATTCACCCAGGCCCCTATCCTGGCCCAACCTGACATAAATCGTCCTTTTCTAGTGGAAAATGATGCCTCCAATTACGCCATAGGAGCAGTTTTAAAACAAGAATCTGATGATAAGTTGGAACATCCCGTTGCTTATCTCTCACAGACCCTGACCACCAGCGAGACTCACTACTCAGTTCTGGAGAAGGAGTTATTGGCTATTCGTCATGCCTTCACTGAATGGAGACATTTACTCCTGGGCGCTAAATATCCAGTTCAAGTCCGTACTGATCACCGAAATCTTCAGGTCCTACAATCCATGGAGTGCAGGAACAGTAGACAAGCTCGATGGGCCTACTTCTTTGCTCAATATCAATTTCAAATTTCACATGTTCCTGGATCGCAAAACTTGATTGCCGATGCCCTTTCTCGGCGTCCCGACTACGTTGCCTTGGAGGATAAGATCTATCCAAAAATGTTTCCACCCACAATCTTTGTAGCTCAAGCGATCAATCTCCTGGAAGAAATCAGAGCACAGACTCAATTATCTGAACTCTGGAAGGACATATCAAAGAAAAATCCCTGGCGTCTGACAATCAAGGAAGGATATTTATTCAAGAACAATTCAGTGGTCATTCCGACAAAAGAACTTCAACAGAAGGTAATGAATCTATGCCATGATACTCTTCACTCCGGCCATCGAGGAGTAACCAACACCTTCCGCCTTATACAAAGACAGTTCTGGTGGCCAGGGATGAAGTCCAGTGTAGTTCAATACATCAAGACATGTGCTATTTGTAGTCAGAACAAGTACGATAATCAGAGGCCGGCGGGTCTGCTTCTACAACCTATGTTGCCAACCCGACCCTGGGAAGTTATTGCCACTGACTTTATTGTTGAATTACCACCTTCCCGAGGATATACAACCATCATGGTAACCATTGACTTGTTCACTCATCTAGCTCATTTTACACCATTGTATAAACTACCATCTTCCTCAGAACTTGCTGGAATTTTCCTGGAACATATTTTTCATCTTCATGGCCTTCCTTCCAAGATTATTTCGGATCGGGGACCTCAGTATATTTCACAATTCTGGAAACATCTCTGTCGTGTTCTAGGAATCCAACGTGCCCTTTCTTCAGGCTATCATCCACAAACCAATGGGGCAACGGAACGAGTAAATGAAACCCTGGAACAATATCTTCGTTGTTTTGCCACCAAGGTTCAAGACCATTGGTCTCTCCTTATTCCCTTAGCCGAATTCTCCTACAATAACTCAGATCATTCAGCTCTCAAGATCAGCCCTTTCTATTGCAGTCAAGGTTATCACCCGTCTGTTTTACCATCAGTTCTTCCCGAATCTACTCCGGTACTCAGACGCTGATCGACTTACAAAGAGAGGCAAAGGATCAGTTAGAACAGGCCCAGACTCGAACCAAAAGATATGCGGACTCTAAGAGAAGACCATCACCTTCCTATTCAGTTGGCGATCAAGTCTGGTTAGCCTCGAAAATGTTACCTCGACATCTACGACCAAACAAATTAGCTCCTCGCTATTATGGTCCATTTTCTATAAAGGAGATCATCAATCCTGTCTCCTTCCGACTTAAGCTCCCGGATTCCTGGAAAAAGATACATCCAGTCTTCCATACTTCCCTGTTGAAACCCTACGTTAGTTCTACTCGAAAACCCTTCAAACCCACACCTGTGGTTGTGGACGACCAGTTGGAATATGAGGTTTCCAGGATATGTGATTCCAGGTATAGGAGGGGTCGACTACAATATCTGGTCGAGTGGAAAGGCTACCCCCCTAGCGAGAGAACATGGGAACCAGTTTCTAATTTAAAGACCCCTTGTTTGCTCAGAAGATTCCATCTTATTCACCCAGGCAAGCCTGGAGGAACCAGTCTTCGGAGGGGGCATGCTGTCATGACCCGGCGAAATTGCCCCTTCTGGACCTCATGGTCATTGTCACGAAGGGCTTGTACTCCTTCTTCCTCCCAACATGGCCGTACCAAGCTCCGTGCTACGCACTAGCTTTCATGTCGTGGCACGTACTATAAATTGGTCACGCCCCTGCGGGTCCGCGCGTCTCAACGCTATCTTCGGAAGTGACCCGACGTGTGCTTACTCTCTACATTGATTTCCTTTGATCCTCTTGCTTCCTTCCTTGCCTTTATCCTGTTCCCGGATTTCCCCCCCTACTTACTTGTTCTTCGCTAATCCTGGATACCCTGGAACCACGAACTTCCCGGAACTCTGAACGCGTCCTGCAACCTGACGAGGCTCAGGCGAGCCTATTCAAGACCCGAACTATCCACAGGAAGAGTCCTGCGGCCGAACAAGGGAGATCCCGATCACAGGTGTGACGGGGGGAGATTTACGACAACCACGGGGATGGTCAAATTCCTCAGACCCGTGGAGGTCTGTACACACTGAAAGACAACACGTTCGAGATCATTCCGAGTATGGAGGTAGCCATGTCGCTTTTACCGGCATGGCTACCCCCACACCGGATACCGGGTCTGGGTTCCCAGAATGGGGAAATACCGGGCCATTCCGACCTTGGAGGGCCCGGTATTTCCCCATTCAGGGAACCCAGACCCTGTGCATCCCCTTTCCCATTCGAGCCCCCAAAGGGCTCAATGGGAATGGGGAGCATGCTAACAACGGGCCCGTTAATGACGGGCCCGTTGTTAGCATGCTGGGCCACACGCGGGACCCGCTAAGGACGCCTGGTTATACCAGGCGTCCTTAGCAGGTCCCGTGCGCGGACCTCGTAATGAGGCGGAAGGGGGTTATTGGGGCCGGCAGCTCTACCGGCCCCGTTAACCCCTACTGCCAGGGTCGGAATGACCCCCCCATTGCCATGCATTTGGGTTTACAAGAAGAGCTACTCTGAGCTACTGTTTCAACATTTGTCACCTTGAACCATTGCAGGGAGCACACTCTTATGCACGTTACAGTTTGAGTATAATGCGGTACACAGACTTTCAAATACACAAGTCAGGGCACCTTACGTATTTGTGGTGCTTGCTTCATTTGATGATGGCTATGAACAGAACACAGGTGGGTTCACTGTCACCCTGCATAGTTCAGAAGGTATATGGATTCATTCACACACACTAGCCTCACTGGTGGAATTTCTAACCTCCAAAGAATTATGCAGCATATGTTATTTTCAACGAGAAAGCTGTTATATGCCAGAAAATGGAGACTCACTCGAGTTGCCACTTGTAACTCAAGGGCAAAGCGACTCAGTATGCGTGGTAGATATTGAGCAGTTATGTTTTGTAAATATGGTTGGACAAAATGCATCACCAAGTGGTAAAAGGTACCCCTGCAAAGTTACTAAACAGTCATTATTTATATGTGCACGTGCCAAGCAACCAGCTTATTTGTTAAGGCAAAATGTGCATAATCTCTGGAAGATTTCGGTTTCACAGGACGAAGGCATCATAGGTTGATCGTGGAAAATGTGCATTGACACGAGTGATTCTATGGCAAGACTGGAGGCGAGCATTATGCTTCAACTTCTTTAATTTACTACTCTTCACAGCAGTTTCAACAAACTCAAAACTATACAAAACTCTGAAAAACAGTCTGAACAGACTTTTTCTTCCTTGAACTACAATCCCCATAGTCTCTGTAGTCCATCCTACTCCAGCTCAGCTATGACCATATCCTGTCCCTGAGCTCCTCCTCTTCTTTTACTGCTCTTCAAGCAGATAAGTGACTTTCTGTTTACCTCTTAGTATGTTGTGGGTTTTTGTGTACATTAGCGTAGATTTTAAGTTATTTGGAAGGCTTTAGGTGTCTCCATGGCATGTTTACAATGAGGGGCAGTGTTTAGGACAGCATTGTAAAGTTTCGTTTGATGCGCGATATACGGAACTGCGTGGCGAGTCGGAAACGCCGCATTTACGCATCGTCGCGGAGCGATTGTAATTAGCTGCTTCACAGCAGCATCGGGAGCTCCGGAGGCCTTCAGCCCCGTGCCACACTACTGGCACGCGAGGGGTGCCCCGCCGGGCCTTGGAGCTCCCCGAGCCTCCCCTCGCTCAGTGGGAGCGGGCACGCTGCAGCGGGCCCCCTCCCTTGGGGGGGAGGAGCCGTGCGCCGTACGCGGCGAGCCCTCGCGGAGGGCCAGGAAGAGTTCCCCCACCCTTGGGGGGGTGGAGCTAGAGAAGCGCGGAGCCGCGTCGCTTCCATTACGCGACGCGACTTCAGCTGAAAGGGATTACACGCTCGGAACGATCCGAAGCTACAGGACGAGAGCCCTGACTTCCCCACGCGCGCGCGAAGCGCCCAGCGAGAGTGGGCCTGTTTTACCTCATAAGAGGCAGCAGGAGCGAAATCTTGGAAAATAAAAAAAAAAAAAAAAAAAAGAAGAAAGACAGATCTAAGATATTTGGAGACTCGGAGAGGTCTCAGAGCATCTATCAGGAAGTGGGCAGCAGAAGACACCTGCACGCAGGTACCGAGGCACGCAGCACCCCTTATCATGTCGGAATATGAGTGGAGCGAGGAGGAGCAGTCCCTAGACTTGGCTGCAAGTTTCAAGGAGGTGCTGGGGAATTCCCTGGTAGATGCGGTGGCTCAAGGGGTGAGACCCTTACAGGAAAGGGTAGAGACACTAGAAGCGATGCTTCATCAGCCTAAGGAAAGCACCAAGACGACTCGCAGCCTGCCCATGGAACCCTCTGGAGCAGGGTCTAAGGGGAGTATTAAGGCCCGCAAGAGGAAAGCCTCTGCAGACCCCCAGGGCCCATCGGATGGGGCAGAAGATAAGGCCCCGGAGGTCGCCGACGCTTTCGCGAAGCTCAAGAGAGCATATTTGCAGCGTCAGGCCGTGCCGGACCTCATGACCCCCTCTCCCGGGGAAGATAATGTGGGAGATGATGACCCAGGCTCGGAAGAAGAGCCAGAGGAGGAGGACTTGTCCCCTCAAGAGCCGGAAGAACCAGTCGAGGAGGAGTGGGCTACGCCCAGCGGGGGTAAGAAAGCCCGCAAAGAGAAGCACCTCGACGAGGAGCAAGAGGATATGTTTGATCCGGACGCCATCAGAAATCCGAGATCTTCGGACTGGCAGCCTTCCCCAAGAGTGGCTCAGTACATGACAGCAAGGCTCAGAAAAGCCTTGGATAAGGAAGTCCGCCAGCGGCTTCGTGCAGAATGTCCCAGGCCGGACTTACCGGGGAAGGTGGCGGAAGCCCCCGAATTGGATCCAAAGATGCTCACTTTTGTTTCAAAGACGAGTAAGGACCCCCGTAAAGGAATTGATAGATCATGGAAGAGTTGCCAAGAGAAGGTCCTGGACTTAGCCGGTCCGCTCGCCAAGATCATGGATTTAGCTGAAAGAGCGAGAGACACAGGCGAGGAGGTGGATCCAGAGGCCCTAGCTGGATGGGCGCAAAGAGCAGTTTGCCTCCTTGGTAACGCGAATTGCGCAATAGCCTCCGAGAGGAGAAGAGGTTTGCTCCTGAAGATAGATTCGAAGCTCAGCGACCTGGCATCCTACGAGGCCGGAGAGTCAGCGCAAGGTCTCTTGTTTGGAGAGACTTTCGGAAAGGAGATGGGCCGATTTGTAGGAACGTACACATCTCTGGAGAAGGCGCAAGCTTCCATCCGTAAGATCTTCCCGCAGAGAGTTTTTGCCGGGACCGGTCGTTACAGGGGTCGCTCGACCGGTCGCCATCAGGGAGGCAGAAGACCCCCGAATCACAGGGCCCAGTACTGGGAGAACAGGCAACAGGACACGTTCTTCCCGGCCAGAGGTCGTAATAGCAGAGGACGGCGAGGAAGAGGCTTCGGACGAGGCCAAGGGTTTACACCAGGTAAGAGCGATAACATACCCTCCAGTGGGAGGGAGAACGAAGAGGTTCTGGGGAAGTTGGCGTGCGCTTTCCAGCGATGCCTGGATTTTGCAAACCGTCAGAGGTCTGCAGCTAGAGTTCATCCAAGACCCAGTGCAGACAAGAGTCCCCCAGCGCCAGCAGCTAGCAAGAGGGGAGCAAGCAGCCCTCAATACCGAATTAGAGCTCTTAGTGAAGAAGAGAGCCATAGAAAGATGCCCCGGGGTGCCAAGTTTTCTCAGCAACATGTTTCTCGTTCACAGGAAGGAGAAAGTACGCCCAGTGATCAATTTGAAGGAGCTAAACGGATGGATAGTGTACCATCATTTCAAGATGGAGGGAATCCATCAGCTCAGAGACTCCCTAAAGGAGGGGGACTGGCTAACCAGGTTAGACCTGAAAGATGCCTACCTTACAGTCCCAGTACAGGAGCGGTTCAGAGGATTTCTAGCTTTTCGCTGGAAGGGACAGTTCTGGCAATTCAGGACTATGCCATTCGGACTTGCGTCAGCGCCTTGGGCGTTCACGAAGTTGATGAAACCGGTAGCCGCAGCCATCCGAGAAAAAGGAATTCGGCTGATCATATACTTAGACGATCTATTGCTTCTAGCGGAAGATCAGAAGGTACTGGAATATCAGACACAGTGGGTTCTAGACCTCCTGCAGTCACTGGGGTTTCTAGTGAACACAGAGAAGTCGGATACGAAGCCGGCACAGAGGTTGGATTTTCTCGGATTCATCCTGGACACGAGGAAAGCCACCCTGGAACTTCCAGCGAGGAAGATCCGAGATATCAAGAGAGAGATCCGAGCATGTCTAGGGAAGAGAGTCATATCCCTGAGGATCCTAGCGAGGATTGTGGGCTTACTGGCAGCCTCGATACAAGCTATTTTTCCAGGTCCCTTACACTATCGAGCTTTACAAAGATTGAAAATCAGACACCTGCAACAGGGGCTGAGATATCATCAATCGATACCACTAGATCAGGAATCAATCACGGAACTGGAATGGTGGTTGCAGAATATGGATGCCTGGAATGGGCGTGCCATATTCGGGGACCGGCCAGACCTCGTGATAGAGTCAGACGCCAGCCGTATAGGATGGGGAGCGCGTTGCGGAGAGTTGCAGACCGGAGGGAGATGGAGCGCAGAGGAGCTGAACCTGCACATAAACTGCTTAGAGCTCCTAGCAGGCTCCTTCGCAATAAAGACATTCACGAGAGACAGAGTGAAGTCTTGCGTCCTACTGAAGATGGACAACATATCGGCAGTGCGTTACATAAACCACTTAGGAGGGACAAAGTCCAGGCTGCTAGCCGAGTTAGCGAAAGATTTCTGGCACTATTGCCTGAGGACGGGGACATCAGTGACAGCGGAGTACTTACCCGGTTCACTGAATGTGATAGCAGATTGGAACTCCCGGTACCTCACAGATTCCAGCGACTGGAAGCTAGACCTAGCAGTATTTCAGATGATAGATCAGATGGGGTCCGTTACACACGGACCTATTTGCGTCTCGTCTCAACGCCCAGATATCCAGCTATTTCAGCTGGAGGCTAGACCCAGACGCGAAGGGTACGGACGCATTCCTGCAAGACTGGACAGGCGGCACGCATTACGCCTTTCCTCCGTTCATGATGCTGAGCAGAGTGCTGGCGAAGTGGCGGAGGGAGAGTGCAGAGCTAGTGCTGATAGCACCGTTGTGGAAAGCCCAAGTGTGGTTCCCGACGCTGATAGAACGGTTGATAGACCTGCCGAGGATCCTCCCGGAAGGGGAACGATTGCTCACGGACCCAGCTGGGCAGTGTCATCCTCTGAGAATGAAGAAGACACTCCCGCTCATCGCGTGCAGGATACCAGGAGACGATGGGAACTGCCAGGCATTTCGATGCAGGCAGCAGAGCTTATTGCCGAATCCTGGGCTCCATCGACTCGGAGGAGCTACGACGCGGCTTGGGCCAAATGGACGAGTTGGTGCAGAGGGAGAGGTTTTCATCCCATTTCTGCTCCTATAGTGGTCATACTGAATTTTTTGGCGAACCTGCTGCAAGATGGGAAAGCTTTCCGCACTATTGGAGTGTACAGATCAGCGATTTCCGCTGGTCATATGCCGATTGAAGGGGCACCAGCGGGTGAACACCCAGCAGTCTGTAGGCTCATTCGAGGAGCTAAATTTAAAGCGCCACCGGTTCCCAGATATACGGTGTTATGGGACGTCACGAGAGTTTTGGATTTATTAGAGAGTTGGCCGGTGAATAGATTTTTGTCTCTCAAGCAGTTATCAGGCAAATTGGCTATGCTGTTATGTCTCATATCCTGCAAGAGAGTGTCGGATGTCAGGGCCTTAGAAATCAATAGGAGGAGGTTCGGTCCAGAAGGAGTGACCTTCGTAGTAGTGCAGAGGACGAAATTAAGTACATCCGCAGTGCACTATCCCTATTTTCCCAATAATGTCAAATGGTGCGTAGCTAGCTGCATCAAGGAATACGAGGCCAGGACGGCAGGAGATAGAGCGAGTAGTACAAGTCAGTTGCTAATAGCGCGTAGGAAGCCCTTTCAGGCAGTAAAGACAGCTACTATAGCGAGATGGGTCAGAGAAGTAATGCTTGCAGCAGGGATCGATTTGCAACAATTCGGTGCACATTCAGTGAGAGGGGCTATGGCGTCCAAAGCATATAGGACAGGGGTTCCCTTGCAAGATATTATGGCAGCAGCAGACTGGGCGAATGATCGCACATTTAGAGAATTTTATTTTAAACCAACAGAGAGTATGGCGAGTGCAGTATTGGGACAGCTTTGAACAAGCATAATGCTCGCCTCCAGTCTTGCCATAGAATAAAGATTACCCCTGCTAACTGCGCAGGGAGTATTAATTCTATTAAAGACTAGGAGGCGAGCATTAAATTCCCACCCGAGAAATGTATTGTGCATATTATTGAATGTTTATATGTGATAATAATATGTGAGTGACGGCAATACATGGACACCTCCCTGATTTTCTGCTTTTTCTATTATCTCTAGGAGAGGAGCAGAAGAATAATTGAAGGGATAGACGAGTAGAAGTCGTTGCCTGAGTTCAAGGAGTGCGACATTCGTTTGGAAAGGTTCAAGTCATTGCCAGTTGCAGGACTAAGTGTGGAGTTTTCTCTGGGACTTTCAGAGCGAGTAAAAGAGAGGAGGAGCTCAGGGACAGGATATGGTCATAGCTGAGCTGGAGTAGGATGGACTACAGAGACTATGGGGATTGTAGTTCAAGGAAGAAAAAGTCTGTTCAGACTGTTTTTCAGAGTTTTGTATAGTTTTGAGTTTGTTGAAACTGCTGTGAAGAGTAGTAAATTAAAGAAGTTGAAGCATAATGCTCGCCTCCTAGTCTTTAATAGAATTAATACTCCCTGCGCAGTTAGCAGGGGTAATCTTTATTATCAGCTGTGCTTTGCATGTTGTTTGCACATTTATTAAGTGTTGCATTTTTCAGTTGTGAAAGATCTGCTCCCAGACCTTTGGGGCACAAATCTTCCTTGCTTCCACTCCAACATTGATAGGGAATGATGCAATAGCATAGACATCACTTTCCACCCTGATGAGCTCTGCAGGGGTAACAGCAAAAAATAATCAATGGTTTCAGTATTTCCACATTGCCCCTGGCACCTGATGCCTGGCAGCAGAAAAGGCAAATTGAAGCATGCCAGGGCGGGAGACACAGAAGCGCACTATTGTGAGTAACTTGAGCAATGGGGGCATGGCAGTACTAATGCTAATGTTGTCTTCTAAGTCTTCCTTGATCAAATCGAAAAGGCACAAGATGCCGCGTGTCTCTATGCTTTCAGCATATGCTTCTCCGACATGTCAATCAAATTGATGCAAAACCATTCCTTGCAATGATGTTGTCTGCATCCCTGATGATGCTGCCGTGGGCCAGGAGCTGCTCGTGTGATCTCCACAGCAGGCTTCTGGGATCCGTAACATTTACTGAAACAGACTGCTGCAATGCATGAATATGTGGTACCGTCCTGCAATTCATGGAAACTGGCACCTTTCAGCACTCTGTGGTCATGCTGCATGGTATGTGACAGCAAACACTTTCTATCGTGCTTGGACATCTGCTGGAAGTCCTCCAGCGTGCATTTATGTAATCGTAGTTGATACCGCGGAGGAGCTTGATGTGTTTGCTGATCTCTCACAACTACCCGCTGTATCCTGTGTTCTGTTTCTTTAAGGCATTGACGTAGCCTTGAAAGGAGGAGCGGGGCACATAGCCCGGGCATGTGAGTTTGGCAGCATGCGCTTAGTCAGAGTTCAGTCGGGCTTCAGGCAAGGTGATGGCAGAGATTCATTGACCCTGATATTGGCTTCCATGGAATTCAGCAGTCCATGTACCCACAGCCAGCTGAAACTGTTGGATTTGACAACACTGTTCTCTTTGATACAAACAGGTGAGCGTCACTTCCCCCACTATGAATACTAACGATCTGCTTTCTCGCCTGTTTCCGCTATGCCTGTCTGCATCAGCTAGTCTTGTTGATATGGTGGCTCTGGCGGTGGCTGTAGATGCAGAGGCCGGTGGGGAATTATCAAAGACCCTTCTGTTACTGACACTTGACTGTCAAAGAGGCCGTCATGTATGTCGGAGTTGGGGGATGAGGAAAGGAGCAAAAGGGATGAGACCACTGAGCTGGCTGAGGAGACTATGACTAGTCACAGGCTTACCTCAGGTGGAAGGAGAGTGTGATTCGCTTGAGCACATATTTGCACAGGATTATGAACTTGTATAAACACCAGCAGGGACCCCTGTTGAGAACAAACCAGCTCCCTGTGAAGTGAAAGGGCAAAATTCAGTGTTGGCGGCCAGATTGTCTCGAAATTGTCTCGGGATATTGCGAAAATCAAAGTGATGATGGAGGTTGAATGACTCTGCTGGCATAATTAGATCAGTACATTGCCCGTCTATTAATGTTCAAATACCCAAAAATGATAGAGGGACCGTTCTTTCTGTTGAAAACACCTCTAAGAACCTCGATATCACTAAAAGCAGCTGGGATTTAAAGATCTAAAAGCAGAGTCTACAGACACTCGGCAAACAACTCCTGAGGTGGTGTCTGAAACGAAGGCACATTTCCAGGATCTTCAGGACTCTTCCTCCTCGTCAGCCCCATCCTCTCTGACTCTGCTTTTTCTCCCACCATAAACATACATGGACCACATCTCTCTGCTGCTTCCGCATTCCAACTTCAAAATAATATAATGTCGGCATTAACAATCTATTTGACCCCTTTCATTGAACTTTCTGAGAGTTTGAATAGCACCCTGAAGGTTCAAGCGACCCTATTGGCTATGGCCCATTCAAATAATTGTTCTAGAGTCATTTACTTCAGCTGTGCAAAACAGATTGGATCGAGAAGCTGAACTCTCCTCTGAGTGGCAGGGGAGACTATGTGACGTTGCTAGTGGTGAAGCAGCAGATACAAATATTTTGATGGATGCACTTATGGAATCCTTTAGATGGATGAGGACTACATAAGAAAAAGGGAATCTTGGTGCTAATGTGCTGATTATGGATGTTGGTGTACCGTCCAGCTCTCGTGCACCATCTGTGCCAGGTGCAAATGTTACCAGCCTTATAACACCTCAGGCTCGAAGTGTAGGCCTTGCTTGGGGGACTCTGGAGGGGCTATAGCCCTGGGTATTTTGGTTGTAGCTTCGGAGAGAAGCTCAGGGCTACAACCAAAAGTCTAGCTAGCCCCGGGTCCCGAAGTCCTCACATTAGAGTAGCCCCAGATCTTTTCCAGACCTAGCAACACCCCTGGCTAGAAGTGTCGCAAAACAATAGGAAACTTCTAATTCCCTATCTCCTCTCAGTGAGGGCACACAAAAAGGGGCATCCATTGGAAGCGATGATATAACACAGGTGCCGACTTTGATAACTAAAGGATTGATACAGGGCTTGACACCATCTCCAAGATTGTTGAATGAGGAACTAATCGTTTTACTGGATTCCCCTGAACAATTGAACTAACAACATCCTCCTATTAAGGATTTTCCAATTTTGTGTTAGCAATGATCCACAAAAAATGAAATAAAAAAACAAGCAACCAGGGAAGAGACTCAAGTCCAAAGACTCAAGAAAATTCCTTTGTAACGGGAAGGCTCTGCCTGCTTTGGAATTAAATATCCTAACTCAATTAAGAGGGGAACGGAGGAAAGAAATTCTAAAAGAAATCGAGAGCATCAGCCTACATCAATGGACTGCCTCTCTTTTGAGAAAGATATAGATAATCAAGATGAAGAGCCAGGATTAAATGCCATATTGAATTTATCAACCCCATCTGATGAGGCAACCCATGTTCGGGAAGAATTTGAAGAATCACCTTGTATTTCACTAACTGAAACATGTGCCCGCTCTTTGACCTCTCCTGGTACTTACTCTGGAAAAGTGAGCCATAAATCCGCTCAGTGCCCGAGTGGAGTAGGGAGTGAGGTCTGGTCTCTTTCAAACCCTTGATCAAAAACTTAAGGCAGCAGTCCTAAAGCATAAAACACCAGGACCTGATGCTGAACCCATCAGGCAGATTCATGGAATTAATGTGCGCCGAAAAAACGGCGCACGCGTGCGAAAATGTGCAATTCACAGTGAAATAGCGAAAATCGCAGTGCAAGTGCGATTATCGCACAGAAAACATTGCACATCAATTCATGGAAGTCCGTGCACGCGTAAAATGTGGGATGTGCGCTGAAAAAGTGCGCGGCGCACGCTGGCGCACGCTGGCGCACAGGTCATCGAACGCCGTGCGATAAGGCCACAGCGAATTCGCACATAGCGCGGCGCACATAACAAAAGTAGGCGTAACACGGGGCGTCACACACAGAATGGGGAACAACTCGGGAAAATGTGGCCGTCACGGGGGAAGTACAGGAGGCAAGTGCGCAGAACGCCCACACGCTCGCCTACAACACGTATTCATGGAATCGAATAGGGAAAAACAGCGCAGGGCCAAAGACGCGCACAGGCCCATACATGTCCGCCACACGAAAGCAGGCGGTAGCGTCCCTGCGCAGGAAAAAAATGTGCGCCAAAGTACTACACGCGCGAGAAGGCCCACACGCGATCGGGCCTAGGGGAGCGTGTGCATGTATCTCAGAGGTGCGCGAGAAGTTTCACACGCGATCAGGCCTGGGGGAGCGTGTGCATGTATTTCAGAGGTGCGCGAAATGTTTCACATGCGATCGGGCCTGGGGGAGCATGTGCGTGTATTCCAGAGGTGCGCGAGAAGTTTCACACGTGATCGGGCCTGGGGGAGCGTGTGCGTGTATTTCAGAGGTGCGCGAGAAGTTTCACACGCGATCGGGCCTGGGGGAGCGTGTGCGTGTATTCCAGAGTTGCGCGAGAAGTTTCTCACACGCGATTGGCCTGGGCGCGTGTATTTCAGGGGTGCGCGAGAAGTTCCACACGCGATTGGCCTGGGCACGTGTATTTCAGGGGTGCGCGAGAAGTTCCACACGCGATTGGCCTGGGCGCGTGTATTTCAGAGGTGCGCGAGAAGTTCCACACACGATTGGCCTGGGCGCGTGTATTTCAGAGGTGCGCAAGAAGTTCCACACGTGATTGGCCTGGACGTGTGTATTTCAGAGGTGCGCGAGAAGTTCCACACGCGATTGGCCTGGGCGTGTGTATTTCAGGGGCTCGCGCCTGGTTTTACAAGCAATCAGGCCTGGGGGAGCGGGGTACGTGTATTTCTGGGGCTTGCGGGTGGTTTCACACGCGATCGGGCCTGGGGTAGCAGGGTACCACTCACCTGTCTGCCTTGCGTGTAGAAGAACGCGTAGCCAACACCCACCCGCTGTGAAGTGATAGCGTGTGAACCCCAACGCCTGCAAAACACACGCACCGCACCCCACGAAAAGCAATGCCCGTGCGCGATACGTCACAGACGCGCATACGCGCTAAGGGCCTTTGGTCCAATGGAATCGCGTATGCGTGCTGACGCGCTTACGCGCTAAGGGCCTTTCCTCGAATTACACGCTGACGTGCAGAATTTTCACGTGCCAAATCACTCCGTATCAAGCTGGCCACGCATAAGCACACGGAAGACTACGCTCCTGCCCAGAAGGCCGAACTACTGCCCCCCAGAGCCCCGAGCACGCTCCCACCTGCCATCTGCTGCTGCCTGACTGCCTGCTGCCCACGTGCCCTGCCATTTGCTGCCTGCACATCAGCCAGGGGTGCTGATGCTGTGACCACCCCTGCTGGAACCGAAGACTCCCGACTGGGATTCCATCGCTCCACAGCCCAGCCCCAGGACCCAGTTGCCCACCCACTCCTGCCTCTGAGGTTGTCATGTCTGGCACTGCAACATCTGGCACCACTGACAACCCCCCGCCAGAGAGGCAGAGGGGCACCAGCTTCAGTGCCACCGAAGTTGGTGTCCTGGTGGAGCAAGTCCTGGGGCAGTATGATGCCCTCTTCGGAAGTTCCCACGCCGACAAGGAAGGACGGACTCGGATCTGGACTGACATCGTGACTGCCATCAACGCGGAGGGGGTGGCAGTCCGCGGCTTCCAACATGTCAAGAAGCGCTGGGAGGACTTCAGGTCCAGGACCCTGAACAAGGCCCGGCGCCTCTTGAAGGCAGCGGATGCCAAGGGCCGCTGGGGCCACTTGTCAGAAGATCAGATGAGGGTCCTGGAACGCACATCCCCAGCGCTCCACGTCCAGGTCCTTGAGAGGCAGACCCGTCTGGAGTCGAGCGGTAAGTGTACATGCATCCTGATTGTGAGCTGTGCGTGTGGTGATGTTTCAGTAGTGTGCAGGTTGCACATCTGTTTGTATGGGGTCGAGTATGGGTGGGGGTGTACAGGGCCGTGGGGCTAACACATGCGAGGGCTGTAATGTGTGAGACATGGATGGTGCTTGTGTGTGTAGGCTTGCATGCCAAATGCAGTTGTGTGGGCACACATGTTTGGATGAATGTGTATGTAAGTAAACATGTCCGTGATGTCACACATGTATGTTGTTTTCAGCTGCATGTATCAGCACTGTGTACATGTGCATTTGTGTGTATTTGACAAGGGTGCAACAGTGATGCAACATGGATGCATGTGACAGCGGGATGTGGAAGCCTGATTGGCAGATGTGACATGGATGCCCATCTGAACACTGCGACACTTGGCAGAGGTGTACACATGCATGCAAGTGTGGTGGAATGTGTGCATGTGTGGTGCACTTCCTGTGTTGCATGTGATGTCTGGCTCAGCTTTGCCTGCTCATGCTGTTGTATGGGTATGGATGGTGATGGCAGTTGCGATATGGCTGTGGTATGGCTCATGTGTGCGAGTTGAAATGACATGTGTGTTGGGGATTGTGATGGCATGTCTGAGGTTTGCCAATGCCACTCATGTACAACTGTCATGTGTGTAAGTGTCCATTGTACAGTACCCTGATGCCCTGTGTTTTATTTCTCCCTGTCTGCAGCGTCAACTGATGAAGAGGGCGGAGAAGGTGCTGTGGAGTACAGCGGCAGGGATCCCACCGCCAGCCGGAGACGCAAGGCCCGGCTCCCCTCCCATGTTGCCATCTCGTCGGGGAGTGAGGAGTCCGGTGCCGCGTCCCAGGCCGCAGCTGCTGGGGGGAGGTCCAAGAGGCGGAGGTTGGAGATGGACACCTCGGCAGCAGAAGGGGCAGCTGGGACCCCACAGGGCCCAACGGGGGAAGATGGCACGGAGTCATCCAGGTTGGTGGGGGGTTTGGTGCAGGAGGAGGCAGTGCAAGCAACAGAGACGGGGTCTGGAGGTGGGGATCCCACTGGTGCTAGTGGTGCAGTGCAGGACCAGGGACAGGAGGCAGCACAGGCCGCCGCGGAGGTGCCTGTGTGCAATCCTGTCCCTGATCCTGTCCCTGCATCATCTTGCACCAGCAGGGATGCCTACGTCCAGACCCGTTTTCAGGCAGGGGATGAACAAACGACAACTGGCCTTCCTCTGCCTGCGGACGTGGCTATCCGGGTGTAACGCTCACCTGATTCCCACGGAGGCGCTGATCCCGGCTGGGCTGCTATCGTTTCTTCAATTGAGAAGCATAGAGCTCGGACGACTCTCAGGACTGGGCTTCCTCTTATCGAATGTCTGACTTGCAGGGTAAGTTTTCTGCAGGTGGAAGAAAAAGGGTTAATCACCGTTTGATGGGATTCCTTCTCCCACCAATCGCAAGTTTCTCCCACACCCTAGCTTTCTACTTGTCTCGGCGAGCTCTCACCTTAGGCGTATAAATGCTGAGCTCTCGATCCTGCGTCTGGTGCAGGGGTGCGTGGATTCCAGTTACGTCACTGGATGAGTTCAGTGTTGAGGCTCAAGTCTTTTGCGGCCTTAGTTGTGGCACTGGTGCTGGGATGCCAAAGAGCGATGCCGCCGTTACTGCACGAGCGGATGCCTGTAAGTATACTGTAGTCTTTAGGCTTTAAAAGATGGGCACCTCAATAATGTCCCTTTTCCTTTGTTTCAGGCCTCGGGATGCTGTGGGCTTAGTTTTCCGTTGCCGCTGCAAGTGCCGATGCACGTAAGTATAATGTTCGTTGGCCGCTTTTAATGGCACCTCTAATAATGTCCTTTTTCTAGTTTTCAGGTGCCGGGATGCTGCAGGCTTTATATCCGTTGCCACTGCACGTGCCGATGCACGTAAGTATAATGATCGTTGGCCGCTTTTAATGGCACCTCTAATAATGTCCTTTTTCTAGTTTTCAGGTGCCGGGATGCTGCGGTTGATGCGGCCGCTTCTGCGCGTGCAAAAACTGGTAAGTTAAGATGAATGCAACTGCCTTCACCCGAACCCGTTTTTAATTATGTCTTTTGCCTTTCAGGTGCAGAGAAGCTGCCGAAGAGAAGGCCGCGGTTAGCTCTGTTGCAATCACGGATGGATCAGGTAAGCGGGCGTGGCTGCGAGCGAGTTGCAGTTTTCTAACCTTATGTTTATTCTTTGCAGGTTTTGCCGGTGACTGGATTCCGGGATCTGGTAAGTATTGTTCTGTGTCTTTCTTCATCCACAGGTTGCTGCGCGGAAGCTGAAGATGACTCTGGACCTGGAATGCAGGAGCCGACTCGGTGAGCGTCCTGCTGCTGCTGCAGAATAACGCGAAGCACGTGTTTTCCATCGGGCGTGGTTTAAATAGCAGAGAAGTGCTTCCAGTGTGTGTTCTTCCACCGGTTCCACCCAGGTAAGAAAAGAGTTCCTGAATGGAGGGAATAGTTCCTCCCAGCCCTGCTGGCTGGGGACTTCAACCAGACTGGATTGTTCTGGGTAAATATGCAGCATGGTCTGCCTCAGGTAAGTCCACCCAAGCATTATTACACTGTTTATCAATATGAGCCCGGGGCCTATGGCGCCGGGACTGAAACCCTTCATGAGCCTGGCGCCAAAGGCGCCAGGACATGGTCCAAAGGGCCCCTGTAGGCGTCTGCTGGGTCCGGAGTAGTGGAAGACGGGTCTGCTTCCGAGGGCGCTGGGCCAGTCCCCGCCCCTCGGGAGTAGCGCCCATGACACCGGGTCCGGGTTGAGCCTGTCCTGACTGGTGTGGTGTTGCGTCAACGGGCCATGCAAGGTGACCTGCTGTCTTTTCATGAGGAGACTGCACGTCATCTCGAATGGCTCGTTGACCACGTCAGCCTGCAGGGACAGGTCACCCAGGCTGGATTCCTCCGTTTGATGGGGCTTGCTACGACCCCCTCCTCAACTGAACCCCCTACGCGCCAGTCGTCCTCCGTGCCATCTTCCCACCCATCAGTCACCTGGGTGCCCTGTGGAGCTGCCTCTGACGGTGCGGCCAGGCTGGTGGAGGAGGCATCCTTGCCACAGTCGGGAGTCGGACGTCCAGCAGGTGTTGCCACATCAACGACTGCACCCCAGCTGGCGGAGGATGTGCAGGCAGCAGGAGGCAGTGCACGGGCAGAGGCACAGAAGCAGCAGCAGCGTGGTGGGAGCCATGAAGGCTCGGGGCCTTCAACATCAGAGGGGCAGGCATCGGCCGGAGGGCAGGAGGACCTAGGACAGAGAGTGTCTTCCGTGTGGCAGCGGTTGGGCCACGCCATAGATGCGGAGCAGCAGCGGGCGGAAGAGGCACGGCTCACAATGGTCAGGGCGGAGAACTCCATGCGGAGGACCCTGAGGCGGGCCGATTGCCTCGAGGCAATCCGCAGGGGGTTGGAGGTGGACACGTCGACGGCCCTGCGGACCCTCGGGGCCATGGAGGAGGACCGCCTCCGGGACATTGAGCAGGAGTTCGATGATGCCCTGGGCTGGGACATCCAAAAGTGAGCCGTCAGACTAGCCCGCTGCCCTTGTACATAGTTATGTAGGTAGTGTTAGGTTTCCTTTGTTTTTTGATTTATTTTGGACCTTTTGGACATTGGCCACATTTTTGTATATAGTTTATTTTATTAGTTAGTGTTGTTAGATAGGTTTCATTTCTTTTGTTGGGATAATGGACCCTGGCTTGTTCGTCTGTACATAGTTCACTGTTGGATTTAATTTTTCTTTCACAACTTACCCATGGAGCAATGGCTTTCTATTATTATTTCCCATTGGATTTGCTTTTGTGGACAGTGACTTTGGACATCATTACTTTGGATTATGATTTTTGGTTTTGCTTTTTTTCACGGACATGCTTCTTTTCTTTTTTGTACATTCCCATTTCTTTTTCTTTATTTTTTAATCTATTTATGTTTCCTTTAATACATATTTTTTTATCGAACTTCAATGTGTAGTATCATCACATTGGTTTCATGCATATCATGATATGGGTTTTGAGATTCACTGACACCCATTGGGTGTATGTGAGGGACATGTGTTTGTTTCGAAACTTGCAATTGGTGTTCTGTCATGTAATTGCCATTTCTGAGTCGGTGGATGCAATACTCGGGTGGGTATTTTGGTTTTGGAGGCTGACCATAGGGACCAGGGATCTAGATTGTGTTGACATGTTGGCTGGGGAACATGAGTTGGGGCCTGCTGGCAGGTGCCCCACAGTGCTGGGGGGTGGGGGTGGTGGGAGACATGGGTGGGGGCCTGGCGGACGGTGCTCTTGCACCGCTTGGGGGTAGGTGTGGTGGGAGACATGGGTGGGGGCCTGGTGGAGGGTACCCCTGCACTGCTGGGGGGTGGGGGTGGTGGGTAACATGAGCTGGACATGGGTTGGGGCCTGCTGGCAGGTGCCCCACAGTGCTGGGGGGTGGGGGGGTGGGGACATGAGTTGGACATGGGTGGGGGCCTGCTGGCAGGTGCCCCACAGTGCTGGGGGGTGGGGGTGGTGGGAGACATGGGTGGGGGCCTGGTGGAGGGTGCCCCTGCACTGCTGGGGGGTGGGGGCGGTGGGAGACATGGGTGGGGGCCTGGTGGAGGGTGCCCCTGCACTGCTGGGGGGTGGGGGTGCAAGGGGACATGAGTTGGTGATCATTATTGCAAGGAGACATGTGCCTTTGCTGGGGGGCATGTCCATGTTGATTGGGCTGCCTGCGGGACATGACCAGGGATGCAGGGTAGTCCCCTGTGGTGTGGGCTGCCTGCAGGGGCCGTGGAGGGTGTACAGGGAACACCTGGGAGGACCCACACTGCCAAGGAGAATACAAATAGTAGTGTCATGTTGAACACTTAATTTTACAAATGTGTGTTTGCAACGTTCGAATACAGAAAGAGTACGTATGTTAACATTCAGAGTGTCTCTATGAATAAGTGCAGAACCGCTGCCTCTGCCATCAGGACGATCATTCCGTAACCTGTGGGAATGGCCAGCAATGCTGCATGATTTGAAGCATCAGTTAGCCAGGTTTCGGTCAAACAAATAATACCCGAATCCTGTGTCACAATTAAATCAGCCCCCTCTGTGGTGCGCTTAACAAAGGAGCGAGTGTTTAGTAGGGCAATTTTCAGGCTGTCACTATGAAATCTATCCATACACTATGTTTGCCCTCAGAACATGGTCCAATTAAGGAATGTGTGCTAACCATACTAATAGATTCCTGGGTTTCTTTGTCAGGGCCATCTAATTCTCATTCTTCCTGGCTTCTACAAGAAGTCACTTTTCTCTATTCCCTGTCGGCAGAATACAGTCTATGTAACCTACCCAAAGCGGGTCATGATACATGGTGCTGAATTCGAACACAAATCTGACTGAAAAACGTTTTCAGAAACAGTTTGCAAAATACATTTCCAAAAACAAAAATTTGAAAACCAAGATTCTGCAAAGAAAACAACCAGTAAGATAATAAGTAGGGAAAGGTCCATTGGTTTGTGTCCTTCTTTTCCTTTTAAAAGGAAAACTTTTTTAATAGTATCACATAAACTTTGTGTAACACACAAATAACTGGATTCAGGAAATGAATTTTCAACAGCCTTTATTATCCAGCGCCCTAAAGGTTTAACCAAAGTCAACAAAAAATGGGAAAGAATTCTGACTTCTCACTGAAGACGTCTCTAACCATGGGGTTTCAAGTCCTCATCTTAAAGGGTGGCAGCAGCCAGCTCCCCTAGGCTAGCTAGACAAGGGCTTTTAAAGGTCCCACCCTGACTAACACAGAAGCATGCTCTGGGTTCATTTCTACTGTCTCATACACCTCCTTGATCCGCCGGGGTGCTGCCTTCAGGAGCCTTAGCTAGCAGCAGCAGTACCCAATATTAACTTTTGAATCCCAGGTCCTCTCTGTAACTGCAGGGTCATGGTGCAAATTCACAACCTACTATCCTTTCAGCTCTCTAAGCTGATCGAACCACCGCTCCCTTTTCTATGGGGACCTTCTAAGTCTGGTGGTTTTAATATTTCCTCTTTTTCTTTTTACATTACCAGGGCAACCTGCTTGGTCCTGCGGAGGGCAAATATATTGGCTTTGCCAAATAGATTTTGGATGTACTCTAAAAGTAAACGTACAAAAACGTGTATTACGCCGTTGGCTTCGACCCTGGTTTTTAAACTCACAGCTTCTATTGGTAATTGCACATCTTCACTCTTACTCACTTTTTTACCACTGGAAATAATGGTTCTCACAAATGAAATGAAAAATGATAAGGAAAAATGATCTGTAATATGATAAAACTACTGTCGAATTCTAAATAATAATAATTAAGTTTTTTTGAATGATGCAACACATTGGGCCTCATTAAGAGGCTGGCGGTAGGGGGTTAATGGCGTGGTAGAGCTGCCGGTGAAGTTAATCCCCTAGCGCCTCATTACAAGGTCCGCTCGCGGGACCCGCTCAGCATGCC
This sequence comes from Ambystoma mexicanum, assembly GCF_040938575.1. Taxonomy (NCBI): domain Eukaryota; kingdom Metazoa; phylum Chordata; class Amphibia; order Caudata; family Ambystomatidae; genus Ambystoma; species Ambystoma mexicanum. Next base: position 303,681,644 of record NC_090922.1, on the reverse strand, counting down.
TGGATTTACCAGACGTCCCTAGCGGGTCCCTCGACCGGCCCAGCATGCTAACAACTGGCCCGTCATTAACGGGCCCATTGTTAGCATGCTCCCCGTTCCCTTGAGCCCTATGGGGGCTCAAATGGGAATGGGGATGTACCGGGTCCGGGTTCCTTGAATGGGGAAATACTGGGCCCTCCAAGGTCGGAATGGCCCGGTATTACCCCATTCAGGGAACCCGGCCTGGGTTTGGGGGTAGCCATGCCCTTGTTAAGGGCATGGCTACCTCCAAACTCGTAATGAGGCCCATTGTCTGTAACAAGATACCCAGGCACTGATTGCATAGGATTAACTCGAATGTGTAGCTATTTGAAATCATTATTGCAATTCTCTCCAACAGGGCCTTCAGGTTGAGTTTAGTCATCTTCTTGCCACCATCTCTCTTCTCTTCCACCCAACTGTTGCTTCTTAGGGCGACCTGACCTGCCAGGACCTTACTATTCTGTCTTTCCCTCCTTCTGATGTTCTGATTTTATTCTTCTAACCTCTTGACATCTCCTATTACCACCACCACCTCCTCTGAACTCCCACCGCCGCCTCCTCCTGATATTACCACTTCTTCCACCCTCCTGCCACCTCCTAACGGCTCCTTCTATCCATCTTTCATCCAACAGTCCTTGTAATGTCTAATCTCTGCAAGCTGCCAACTACAGCCTACTCCAATAATCCGCCATGATGTTTATATTTTTCTCCCTCCCTCCTATGTCTTCTTTCATTGAAGGTCTCCATCTGTGAACCATCATTCTGTAAGTGCTGGGATTGGTTAGCTTTTGGGGAAGTACCTCAGGTTGATGGTGTTTCGGAGGGTGGAACAAAAGCAATCCCTCTAAGCCTCCCATGATTTTCTTGTACTGGGCTGCTGCATGTGGTTCTTTCTGTGGGTGGGTTGGATTTTAGATAAATGCTGGTTTCTATTCTGTGAGATTCATTTTGAACAGTGCTTGTGTAGCCGAATGCTCTCTGTGCCCACTCCTGCATATTCCAAATGCCACACACTTAAATTACTGTCTCAGTAAGATCACAATGATCATTGGTGGTTCTGCAATACTTTTTGTTTGATCTCTTTGGTGATGGATGGGCTGGAACAAGTGGCTGTGTCTCCGCTACCTTAATTTGCTACCTTAAACCTGTGAGAACAGTTCTCCTTAAAGTTCTCAGGCTCTTTCGTTTGGGAAGGAGGGCTTGTTTCCCATTGCCTAAAAACATTTTGAATTGATGTGTTGTTGGGGTCAGGTGTAACTTACTTTTCAATTGTGTTTATGGTCATTTGCACCCAAATATCTCTATGCAACAATCAAAGATTACCGCACAGCACGTCCACTGCAATTCTCTAATCAGTATTTGCTTTGTTTTCCTTTAACATGTTGCTTGACCAGAGCAGATAGGCCGTTCTTAGTAGTAGGTCCACGCCTCTGGACCAACCTTACGATTCAGCTGCATTCTCTGTCTTCCTTATTGAGTTTTTGAAAAAAGCTAGAAAACCACATTTATCAGTTATCTCAACTTCTGATTGCCGATTTCTGCTGTTTCCATCAGTGCCCAGATGCAGGCAATGCGTATCTTGGGGTTAAATGCATTACACATACTTAAAATCAATCAATCAGTCCTGGACTGGCCCATGGATATACAATGGAGCTCATCTTGGAGTCTCCCATAATTCTGTGGCGGGACGTGTCACATTTGCACATTTGCATGCACAGGCCACTGAATTTTCTGCATTTGCATGGCAGAGTGCAAAAGGGGAGAGGCAAAAATTTGCATTCATTCTTGTATGCTGCCCTTTTGCACCCCGCTGTGCAAATGAAGTAAACGCTGCCTGCCATGTACGCATGATGGCTGGCATTTACAATGGATTCCTATGGAATCTGCCTCCTTTTTGTTGAGGGCAATAGCTGGTAGTCTCTAGGAACCCACAGCATATGCACCACTTGCAAAATGCATGCAGACGCAAATGCTGTAGTCTTTGCATGGCATAGACATGGGGAATCTATGTGATCACTGCGTGGCCCGTAATTCCGCTGATGAAAATGTCGACTACAATTATGGTGCGGCGCAGTGATCAGATAGATAACTTTAGTCCACCTGCCCCAGCCCGCAATCCTGAAAATCACACCCTCAGCCCTCCACTTTCCTTTACTGTGGCTCACTATTGTGTGCGCTGCCAACATCCTTGTACCCTTGCAGCGTCAGTTCCTCCAATTTACGTGGGGCGGAGCTGACGCCGGAGGGTCCTTTTTTAAAATCCTATCCTGCTTACCATAACAGTGCGCGGGGACACCGCACAACCCTGACTCCTGTTACTGCATCCAAGGAGAGTAGGGGACACCCCACAGCCCCTCCTCTGCTTGGGCGTATTAATGGGGGGTCGGGATTTTTGTTCCACTCTCAGGCACAGTTTTAGTAATTTAGCCACAATCGTGGCGGCATTTTGGTCTGATTCCGAAATGGGTCCCTCCTCTCTGCCATGCAAACACTTGAAGAAGAGGTGTGACGTAAAAGAAATGAATAAAAGAGTTACACATTTTTCTTAAGTCACTCTTCATCTAAAATGAGTCCTAATGTGACTGTCCCCTGCCAGGTGTCAGGGGCCCACGTAAGGTGTCCAAGGAATTCTCTATCACCCCAGAACCAACTGGCTCAAGCGGCACTCAGCCCCCTGAGTCACCTTCCCTCGTATCCCCACAGTCAGGCAGGGGACCTCATCACAACAGGTATTGATTGACAAAGCCAATCCAGACAAAGTTCTACCTAAGACTATAGATACTTCAAAATAATGCTTAATGGCATGCTTACAATCTTTTGGATAATAGTACAGAGTTCATTATCCGTTTATTACAGACAATAACTCTTATATACCGATATGCATATAAAAGATATTCATTAATATAAATATTACTGTGTGGGGCTTATCATCTATTATCCAAATGCATTATGTACCTTTTCTACAGGCTTAGGTGGAACTTTGTCTGGATTAGATGTATTTTCCCCTATCCATCTTTAGGCGTTAAAGGGGTTTCCCTTTTTGAAAAATTGATTGACAAATCCAACAGGTTTTGTCTATGCAAATGATGTTTTAATTATACAGTCCACTACATTTGTCAGTAGTGTTCTTCCTTTCCAAGATGGTGGATTGAACATACTGCTTTAGTTAAGATGAAACAGCCCAATGGAAGGTCCTCTCGGAATTACTGAACAGATGACTGCTATGACTTAGTAGCCTTATTATTATATTCTCCAAACACACTGTAATGCAGGACAACAGAGGAACAACATCCATATAATAAGCAGCATATATAGAAAGAAAATCACTTTTAAAAGCAACAATGATTAACTCTCTTCCGAAATGCATAGTTGCATTAGCTACTTCAAAATGTAAAGGTACTGCTGTTCAAACTTTTAGTTTCAAAATGTATATGGACAATCAAGTATCAGGCTGTGAAAAGCCACATTAAAACTCCATTACTCTTGTTGGTCCCTCATCTCTGAAACGTTTGCGGTGCGGTAGCAAATAGGAAGATCTGTGATAGATGTGAGAACTTTTGCTCTGTATCTTCTATCAATGCATTGTGACAAATCTGGACAATTTGTCCCGTCTCCCCAGAGGGAGCAACCCCCTTTGAGGACAGGGAGGTTAGCCAGCTAAGCAAGGCCCTCCTAGGGATATGAACAAGTGGGATCTCACTAGGAGTGACCCCCCTCTTGGGGTCAAGAGCCCTCATTCCCACGAGCAGCTCCATGTCCAGAAGAAATGATCTGCCTACATGGGAAATGGAAAAACTGTTGTTTCTCCTGTTTGGACTCCACCAACAAGGGACATTTCTTCTATATCTTTGGCTGCAGGTAATGCTGGATTGTGTCTGAGTGTCACAGTCAAGGAAGAAGCACACACCCATTTTGTCCATGGTGATGTACATAAACCCAGGAGGAACTGTGAATTGAAGGAGAACTCCTTCGCAGGGAGGAGAGCGATTCCCACGCAGAGGCAAGACTCTGTTCAGAAGACGTCCTGGAAGGGTGGATCCAGGCTAGACCACAGAGCATGCTGTAGTTTTGATAGCTAGCCCAATGCTAGGCAGACGCCGGAAGGCTGCCATCCTATCTGACCAAGAAGCCAAAGTCGGTAAAAGAAGCAGAGATGGTGAAACACTGCTTTGCACTGGTGGCGCAACCAGAAGGAAGCCATGGTGGGCCTGGGGCCTGCTAATGCTGAGACCAGTTTGCCAGGGAGAACCCAGATACCTGAGCTCCTTACCTGAAAGACATTAGTTGTAGAGACAAGCAGCAACAAGGAAGTGAATGCTCCAAAGAGAGACTATCACTGAGAGGTATGAACATTTTGAATCAAGGCTTGGGAAGCCGACAAGGTTACGGGAACCTGAAAAATCTGAGCAGGCAAGCGCCCCATGTTAATCAGAAAGAGAGAGGTACGAACACTATGAATCAAGGCTGGGAAAGCCAACAATGTTAGGGGACCCTGAGAACTCCAAACAGGCAAACGCCCTATGGGAATTATTGTGAAATAGTTACAAACATTGCTTCCAGGCTGGAAAGCCAACAAGGTTACGGGACCCTGAGAAACCCGAACGGGCAAGTGCCCTATGTTAGTCAGAGTGAAGGAAATACAAACACTTTGGATCATGGTTGGGAAAGCGGACGGGGTTATGGGAGCCTGAGAAACCCAAATGGGCAAGCGCCCTATGTGAATTACTTTGATTGAGAGAAAGCAAGTCTGGCAGTGGGCCGGAGGACTTTGGGGAGCCAAAGAGCCACAATACAGTTATAAAGAGAACTGTGCTAAAAAGGACTTGGTGAGCTTCTGAGGAAAAGCTTTATTTTCCCGAAGAAGAGGGAACCATAAAGAGGATATTTTCTTTTGACCATCCACGTCTGCAGGAAAGTTGTGTGCAGTTCTTGATCATACTGACGAATTTGAAGCTAAAGACAAGCCATCCATTTGATTGGGCGAGGCATAAACTGAAGATAGAGGCCATTGCTCCGGCCTCTCTCTTTAGTTAAGCTTTCCAAAGGGATAGGGCGATTTTAGTCAGATATAATTTTGGATTTGGGACTGTTTTCTTTTAACAAGCACCATTAGTTTTAGTTTCTAGCTAGGGAACTTCCCTTACAGAGATAGGGCAAGTTAGGACTTTTCATTCACTTTTATTAAACACCCTTGAAACATGTCAGCGGTTGGTCCAAGTCTTTCTTCTGGTTCGCCACAACATTTACTAAAATTCGTTCATGGGCGAGTCCCGGACATCATCTATTTGACCTTTGGGCTATAATGACATCGCTGTAGAATGTCCGTTTCCAACATGTAACAACATCAGGGAAAACCATGAGAAAAACTGTGTAAAGAAACTGGTTAGTTGTAAAAAATCACTTTTCTTCCAGCTTCGAAACTTAGGTCTTGGGGATGGTCAAGTTTTCCCAGACTGGACATGTGATTCCCAGGTTCAAGGACACATAAATGTAGCATGGGGATCCTCACTCTACAGTCTTGGGGCCAATATCCATGGGATCAGGGTGGCATCCAGCCCCGTCGTCATCACTTCTGTGGTCCCCATAGGCAGGGAAGGGACCTTGTCAGAGCAGGAATTGATGGAGACAAAAGGTCTGTCTTTGTAAAGGTAATCGGGATGATTTTTGAAAACTCCCAACAGGACAAACAAGTCTGAGGCTCTATATTTGCAAATACAGACCTTTTAGCTATGCTATAATTATAATTGATTATTTATAACGCGCTTAATACCAAAGAGGTTTCTAAGCGTGGTCCTGGGATTCGACCCTGTGTTGCTCTGCGTCAATCAAGACAAGCGCATTGCCACTAAGCTATACTACCCTTAGTGCTTTTTATGCCCTTGAAGGGAATCCCCAATGGCTCCACTCCATATTCTCAGACAGATCGGCCAAGTCCCTGTATACTCTTTCGCCTTAGTTGTGTTTTAATTTCTCTCGCCAGCACCTTTAAAGTATGTTCCCGAAAGCACATACGTGTCATATACATACACATTAAGTCCTGTTGTCTGTATTAGATTCTTCTGAGAGTGTTGGGTGGATAGAACTTGAATTGAGAATAAATATAGTCACCCTTACTTTTTCAGCAAAAGTGTCCTATATATGTATATATTTATCTCATTATGTTGTACTTTGCAGATTCCTGCTCACTACAATACAATGACAATAAATATCTTGAGCTATTTGAACAAACTAAAGAACTAATACAGATCACAACCACTTCCTCCACCCGATCACTTATAGCTTTGCAAAGCTTCATGGAAACAAATGACTCTATTTTGGAACAACACTAATCTGTATGCAACATTGTTCTCCTGTAATACAATGCAGATTTTCATTCACTATAATGTGTTGTTGTGTTACATAATGTTGGGATGCATGTCCAGATCACCACCCCTCAAAGACGATTTAGATTGCGAAAAAAATATATTAATATATAGAAATGAGCACGGGAATGTGTAGGCACAGGAGGTTGTGTTATGGGTGGGGACAATTGACGGAAGTGGGAAGTAATATAGGGGAAAGCTTACTAAAGTTGCAATTGAATTACGTAGGATGTAGTCTACATATACACATGGCAGTAATAACTTGAACTAATACTGGATTGTCAGAAGCGGCTGTAGCGTACTCAGTGCAGCTTGACGATCATTTACATGTTATGTGTAAGGTCCTTTCCTCAGACCTCGGGCCTTGAATGTTTGAGAGTTGCACTCTGGTTGTTCTGTAATCTGGCTGGCTGGAAACTACTTGAAAGCTTGAAGCCCTGAAGCCCCAAACACCCGAAGCCCTGAAGCCTGAAGGGGGCTGGAAAGGAGCAAATTGAACGATCAAACGAAATGAAGTGAAGCTAATTGTATGGTGAGCTAATCGAAACGCATTCCTCCCTTCTAAGCTTGCAGTCTGGTCTCATAGCTCAGAGCAGCTCGGAACCGCTAGCTTTGGTCTAGCTCCAGCTGAACGAGTACGAGTGGTGACACCAGACCGTCAGCCTGATTGAAAAAGTTTGAAAGTCACCTACTGCTAGCTTGTAAACAAGTAAGCATTGTCACTGCTTTATCCAAATAGCGACAAGCGGGGAGGACTGCATGGAGAGTTGAGCGCTTGTTTACCTCCTAGTGCTCGAATGGAGGGAACTAGTCCAACTGTCCCACTGCAAGTTGGGGACCTGGTACCATCCCACGCTCTACCCCAGACATATCCACATTTGCAGGGTGCAGAAGCGTTATCGCCGGTGTACCCGGTGTACCCGCAGATTGCCACAAGTTATACCTCGCCAAGTAAGAGGAAGGAGGGGGGTAGTCCCTTGTCTGAGCCACTCAATACCCCCGAAAAGATAACAGATGATAACAAGTTAATTTTACCCGGGGTTGGAGCCTCCCTTTTCAACATATCTGTGAAAATATGTGCTATTACTATGAGCTCTATTAACACTCAGGCTCCTACGCAGACAGAGTTCACTGAGGACCTAACTTTAGGGGTCCCAATATTAGCCTCAACATCAGCACCGACACCCAAAGGTAGTGCCTATAAATATATACAAAATGATGGCGACCAAGAACAAGGCGAGTTGCAAAGAGAAACAGAGGGAACAACAGAGCCGATAAGGAAAGAAGTTGGCCAGCTACTAAAATATTGGACCACGTTGTCCTAAGAGGTCAAATGGGAGCGATGATGCCAAGGACCCCCGCCGTAACTAAAAAAAGACTTCCCGTATAACAAACAGAAACAAGATGCACAGTGAAAGGAAAAGCACAGATTGATATTGACAATATGTTCAAATACGGCTTTAGCGATAAACAAAGGGCATCAGCAAACTCTGCTGGTGTGGATTTATCTTTTCAAATGGCTAACATAAATGGAAAGAAATCAAAGTGGGACTCGCTTGATGCCAGCCACACTCACAAAGCCGACAAAAACGGCCCTGAAATGAGAAAGGGGAATCTGTCCAGCAAAAGATGTACCATAAAAAATCCTCTGCCCCGTTTTAATAACATTTGGAAACATCCAAGTTTGGCACTGGAGGACACATCCAGGGGTGACGATTTTTCTTTAACGCCACAGGCCCACAGTGTAATAAGGAGAGGCCTGAGACACTGCGCTCAGAATATGCCACAAATGACTTTGACATCCCAGACCAGCTATTACTGGGAAAATCTTTGAATATGGAACTAGAAAACAGTAAAGCAATAGAACCAGTGATAATGGGGTGGAGCAACCCCTTTGGCCCAAAACATCTATCCCCACACCGTTTTAGAGACCAAAGTTCACAAACTATAGAGAGAAAGACGGTAGAGGATACCCGGAAGGATCCATCTATCCAAAAGAAAACAACAGCATCAACATCTTTGCAAACACAGAATGCTGCCTATTTACCACATGAAAACTCAAATAATAGTCTAGAGTCGAATAAGAATGAATTCCTTTTGATATCTACCTTATCAAACATTCTGACTCCATACATGAAGTTACACAAGACGATGGAATAGACAATAAATGATCAGTCAACCATGTTGGCCATGATGCATACCAAGATGATCTTCATTGAAGGCTTTATTACTGCCATTGAAAAAAACATTGAGAACAGCTCGGCTGGTGTAACCCAACCTTTTCACAATATTATGGACCCGATCATCAAGGAAAGAACTGAAAGAAGATTGTCACGCCTTTCAATGAGTACAAGTCACCTACTCCCACAGGGAGACGAGGTCATGAACCCTTTTGATTCTGTTATGAAGGCTCCAAAAGTGGGAGACCAAACTTCTGCTGATATACTGCTAAAAAAGAGTGTAGCCAACTTAAATCCAGATGGAACCACACAGGGACCTATAACCGACATGAATGAAGAGTTAAACACACTTTTATCTCCAGAAAACGACCCTGTCCAAGATCCGAAGGTCCATGCTACTGGAACACAACCATCAACAGCTACGGAAACCCCGGACAGAAAAGTCTGCCAAATATTTACAAAAATGCGACCGAAGGATGCAACTACGGGGTCAGACGTTGGTGACAAAATTAGAACAATAAAAAGGGTGAGTACAGTTGAAAAAGAACGGCGATAAAACGACTTTGACTAAAAAAACTAAAAACCAAAATAAGCCCTCAAAACCTCAAAAATTAAATCAAATAGAAGTCATCTGTTTGTTAAAAACTTGTCCTTGCCACAAACATTCCAGGGATCAACTGAAAAACTTAAGAACTCGGCAGCAGTAATAACCATGGATAAAATCGAAGTATGGGAAAAGAGTGAGACAGCAAGCCAAACCCCATGGACCTCTCCACATACAGTATCTTTGATGAAGATAATAACAGGCAGGAGGAGCAAGAATCACCAAATGATTCAACAGCATCTGAGGATTCTGGAAAGGAATCCACAGAGAATGAAGAAGAAACCTTGCAGAAAAATTCAGAAACTATAATCTCTCTTAAAGGGGCCTCAAAAGGAGGGCCACGATCGCAGAGGAATGAAATCTCAATCACAAGCGAAAGTCAACACCTAGCAAAAGAAGCATCGATTAAGACACAGATTCAAGAGCTTATCAGACCCCTTCATAAAAGGACCGATCAACAATCGCTCATTAAGTTTGACAACGAAATACGGTTTAACGAAGAGGCACCAAGGAAAACAGTTTAGCACTACCGCCGGCATGAAAGTTACAACATCTTTCTGAAAAGGAGGAAGAATACTCTACCAAGGAAACTGAAAAATTTGTAAACTGGCAGGACGGAGATACCCTGTTCAAAGTGAAGCTCAATCCACCACCTCTACTGAAAACAAAACAAGCTGTAGTGGCCGCTTTTATAAAGGATTGTAATAAGCAAGATAAAGAAGAGCGAAATAATGATAATTTAAAACGCTCTCTGGAGAGAATGTTCTTCCTAGACGGTGGCCTGGTCTTAAATAGAGCGAATGTGGTTCACCTATTGCATCATGTTCCAAGCCTTGAATTGGTCACTTCAAAAGAATCCCAGAGGAGAGGTGTACAGATAAAGGGATTATTCACTTAGCTTTGAAACTGTCTAGACACCTCCTGCTTAGAGAAGCCCATGAGCTAAGACCCTTGGGCTTTGACCTGAAGGAATATAAGTCAGCAAGAATAACATCTACACATCAAGAAGTTGATAGAACAGACAGAGAGCGAAAAGGGAACTACCAGCTGACAAAAACGAATGAAGACCGTTGCAGAGAGATGAAAGAGATCATTGTAACCTGAAAGCTGAATGTAAGGGTGACAAATCGAACTGGAGGTGGCTAGCCCACTTATTGGCAGACAAACTTCCCAACCAATAATGCCTAAACTTTACAAAAAACACAGAATGGTCACTCACAAGCTGCAATACAAGAGGTTTTCAACATTTTTTCTGCCCCAAGTCTAGCCAATTACCAGATGCCGATGTAATATGCCTCCAAGAAGTTTGGCTGGTTGACCCACCCTTGATAGAAGGTTATTGGGTATTATAAAACCCAGCCATTAAGAACCTTAGAGAAAGGGCAAGTAGTGGCTTATTGGTGGCAGTAAGAAATGACCTGGAGTGGGTGCTGGTTGATTCCTGTAACCCGACGCCCTTTATTCAATTGGTTGAAATTAAACTTCCAGCCTCTGATTTAGTCAAAGCAAGAATGTTGATATTGTTAAATTTATATTGGAACCCGTTGGACTCCCGAAACAAAACCTTTGGGGATGACATTGCAGCATTAATCAATCAAGCAAGACTAAAATTGAACGATCCGCTAATCCTACTTGTAGGTGACTTAAATTGTACCTGTTTGGACCATTCTAATAACCCTATCCTTGAAGAATCGCCTTCCACCAATAAAAATGAAAAGAGCAGAATAACGTGGAGAACTATTATGCAATCTAGTGATTGCATTACATTGAATGGTATAATAAAAGGCGACTTCTCGGGCAAACTCACATGGAAGAGAGTAGTAAGCAACCAAATACTTGATATGCGTCTCCTCAAATATGAGCGGGGACTAAACCATCTGGAAATTGTTACAACAGACAAAACCATAACCAACTAAAACTGGTTCTCGACCATACTTGCACCTACAAACTACCCCTCTATGACCATAAATTGGACATAAAATTGAGTCGTACGAGACTGAAAATTTGAGTGAAAAACATGCAAGGTTTGACAAACAACTTGGTAAAAGAACTTGTGTCCAGACAAGGAAATGGTGACAACCAGCGAATAAATTATGTTCCATTTTTACAGCAATTTGCGGTGATCCAAATTGGGCTGAATGCGAGAGCTAAAATGGTTAATCGGCACGTTTTTGATCAGCAAATTGTCTTTAAAAAAAGAGCCCTTTGGAAAGCAATTGGTAGACTGAACCAACATAAGTGTGTGGAAGTGTCAACTGAAATCCAGAAATTAAAACAGAAATATCATAACTGGCTGAAGCTACATAAGAAGACCTTCCTGAACCAAGAGGCCCAAAGAATGTTATATCATATTAAAACAAAGAAAACAGTCGAAATCTGGTTGATCATAAATGCATTGGACGCACCACAGGATGCATTGGTGATGGATCAAAGACAGGAATTAAGGCATCCAACCCTATACTAACATGCCAGCCATGAGGATTTCAAGTCAAATATATTTATTCAATAACAGCATTTGATCAAATGCATCTCAGCGCCCCACGATGTGAAAGGCGGACGCCGTGAGGTGAAAGAGAGTGAACACCAGTACAACAGACACATATGTAGCAAAGTTCACAGCATAAGAAGTTATTGACCGGCCCCCTTTGTTCAGACATCATCAGGCTAGGGTTCAAGGGGTTACTGCGTGATTCATTATAATAAAATTCTACACTCTTGCCGCCAGTGCCAAGACAATTTACTATCTGAGAACTGGGTGCATCTGGACGGAGAAAGACATATCATGTTCCCTATAACAAGGTCATTTTACAATAGAGATAGTTAGCACATACCAACAGCTTACAGTAATTATTAAATCAGAGCTGTAGTTTTCTCATGATCAAAAAATACATTTTTATTAATAACAAATTATCAGACAAAGACACAATTAATTTGATAAAAAAAACGAGAGTGGAATCACTTTCGTTTGATTGTTGTAAAGACTAAAACACTGTCTAAAACCCGAACACTGTCTAAGAATAAGAGCCAAGAGAGGTCCAAGTCGGTTAACTATCATGGGGAGGGTATAAGGATAGTAACATAGATAAGTAATTTCTAGATTGTATATGTACTCTAAGAATAAGAGCCAACAGAGGTCCAAGTCAGTTAACTATCCTTATACCCTCCCCATGACTCTCTTAACGTGTACTAAAAATATGTTACCTCACTTCACATAGGTCCAAATGTCAGGACTATATTGTCGGGTTTTAGACAGTGTTTTAGTCTTTACACCAATCAAGCGATAGTGATTCCACTCTCGTTTTTTATCAAATGAATTGTGTCTTTGTCTGATAATTTGCTATTAATAAAAATGTATTTTTTGATCATGAGAAAACTACAGCTCTGATTTAATAATTACTGTAAGCTGTTGGTATGTGCTAACTGTCTCTATTGTAAAATGAGTTTATCTTCCCGATAAAAGGTAGAGCAACTACTCTAGTAGTAACATTGGGATTCCCCCCTTTTTTGTTAATTGGCCCTATAACAAGGTGGCATTCCTTGCTTTACCAGCTAATGTTATCTTTCTGTGCTAAGGTCAGACAGTTGTGAAGCAGAAATGAATAACAACTCCCGTTGAGGAGCACATACAGCCATATATAATTCTTTCTAGCTGCCTGCTATAATGGCCTAACGAGACAGGATTGCACCTCAGTTTGCTGATTACTCGTGCTTATGTACAGCTTCAAGGTTCTCTCATTGTAAGACAAAACAATTCATTAGGCAGCCTGGCATTCCTAACTATGTAAGCAACTCAAAGTTCAAGCAGCGGTCGGTTACAGTGCTCAAGCTGAAAACCAGAATATAGATATATGTGATGAGCAGAGAGCTGAACCAAACTGAAAATGGCCCCCTTACACAAAATAGCTTCTCAAGCAATAATTTCAGGTTCACATGTGCGACATTGTTTCATGATGCAAAAGTGATACGAGTGTGCTTAGGCCAATACATAATCAGACGGCACAGTTGCATTTGTGTTTTTACATTGGTGGCGAACCCGATCCCCAGTGCCTTAAGTGGCACTACAAATCGAGCCGGGGCTCATCGAGGGGGCGTGGCCTAACAGCGGGGGTCTTGATGGCCCGTTAGACCACGCCCCCTTGACGAGCCCCGGCTCAATGGGCTACTGCCACCCCTGCCAGGCAGCCTTTTGTAGAGATTAGCACCCTCTCCCCTATGGGGGAGAGGGTGCTGACCTCTGCATTTATTTTGTGTAGGCTTGCCTGGCAGGGGACATCGCCTGCCTATTCAGCCTTAATGGTGGTGCTGCCCCTCGCCAGCTGGGGAGGGGCAGCACCACCATTAAGGCTGAAAGGGTGAGGCCACTGGAATCAGAGGTCTTTTTCCTAAATACTGAAACTCCCGCAAATCCGCGGGAGCTCCAGTATTTAGAAAGCAAGGCCTCTGCTTCCAGCGGCCTCACGTTTCTCCATAATGGTGGCGCCGGCCGACGGGAATCTCTTGATTAAAGGGATGCCTCGCAGGTGCGGCCCCACCATTATGGCTGAAAGGCATTTTTTTCTGTAGCCTGAAGCTCTCGCACACGAGCGAGAGCTTCAGGCTGTAGAAAAAAATGCCTTTTCGTGTAGTGGCCGGGGCTGTCAGGGGAGATTACTGGGCCCCGGCAGGGCCCCGCCTCAAAACGAAATTTCGGAGACTGCCGGGGCTCAGCCCCGGCAGGCCCCGGCCCACTTAAAGCCCTGCCGATCCCTGCAGGGACCTGGTATTCGCAGTACGAGAAAATGCAGATTAAGAGTGAAGAAGAATCCAGTGGCCAGTAAGTGAAATGGTTGGGCCAGGTCACGAAGATTACACAATTGATATAGAGCCATCATCAATCGAAATAATGATAAAGAAACTAAAAAATTCAAGAACGCCAGGCCCAGATGGGTTGACTAACGCACTTATGAAGCAAAATCCTGGGTTATGGGCAATATTTTTATATCATCTATTTAAGGGTGTTTTAGACTCCTCTAAGATCCTGGCCACGTGAAAATTGGCGGTAGTTGTCCCATTCTTAAAAAAAGGTTCAAGATCAGATCCGGACAACAACTGCCTGATTGCGCTCTTAGACATAGCGGGCAAAATCTTTGGCTCCATCATTCTAAAAGAATTCAGAATATGGAGTAGCGAGAAACTCCATCGTGACCCTTATAATCAACCTACTGAAAGCTAAAGCCAAAATGAAAATGGATGCAAGATATACATGTCATTTGTTGATCTGTCGAAAGCTTTTGACTTTATAAGAAGAAAGAAAAGAAAATAATTATGGGCAAAACTACAGAAATTGAAGTGCCTGAGAGAATGTTATCAGAGAACATCAAAGACCTTCATCTGGGGACTTCTATTAGAGTCAGGCTAGACCAAGAGGGGCATCTTTCAGAGGCAATTCCCATGAACGTGGGCTTAAAACAAGGATGCCCACTAGCACCAGACCTCTTCAATTTGTTTTGATCTGATATTGAAGATGCTTCTGAAGATATATGTGCCTTTCCTGCAAAGTTCGCAAACACTCCCATTAGCAGACTCCTCTACGATGATGATATTGTTGTCATTGACCAGACTCCCATTGGGTTGCAATGACAAATTAACGCCCTTGAAAGATATCTCAAAACAAACGATCTGACAATCAATCCAGCAAAATCTAGGGTAATGGTTTTTGGTGACCAAGATCGATGCAGAAGCAGTAAAAGATCTGTCTGGTTCTCTAAAGGTCAAATAATTAGAGTGGTGACAGAATTTACCTACCTGGAAGTAAACATCAATACCAGTAGATGCGAAGCACCACGTATTGTTGTGCTGCGTAAAATAGCTAAGAATCTACCAGCGCAAGGGAAAGTGCTGTTAAAGAAATTCTGCAACTTTTCGTTGATTCTGTTAATATCATTCTACAGATCCAAAGTGGTTCCAATTTTGACTTACGGCGCCGAAACATCACTCATGATGGCCGAAGACCATGGTCCCTACTGGAGGGGATCTTCTGGAAGTCAATATTGGGATTACCAAGAAGTATCCCTATACAGATTGTCAGAAGGGAACTAGCGTTGATATCTCTAAAGTCCATTGCTAGGTGGAATTTGCTATCTTTCTACCAAAAATGTCTGGAGGAAAACCCAAAGGTAGGTTTTAAAATCTTGAAAATGGCACTGACGGATCCAAAAGAAACAATTCTCAATTAGTGGAGGGATATATGACAGAAGATAATAGAAGATCTGAACGAAACAGAGGAATCATTGCTCCAAAACCCGGGCATGCTAAAGAAGAAGCTCTACCGTAAAGATTGGATCAACACTCTGGATGAAATCTACAACTATAAAAACCGAAAACAATTCTGGTTTACTGAGAGAAAGCTGAACAAGGTCCCTAGATACATCCAAATCTTTCCTAATTGGTTTCTGAGACACCAGTATATGAGATTTCGCCTCAACGTTTTCCTGCCCAGACCGGCCAAGACTAAGCTAAGTGGACAATAGATAACTCCTCTGTGTAACATGTGTCAAGAAAGCATCTCCACGATTCAAATTATTAAACATCTAGTAATGAGCTGCCCGACGCTGAGCACAGAAAGACACAGTGGGCTTCATTACGAGTTTGGAGGCAGCCATGCCCTTAATAAGGGCTTGGCTGCCTCCAAACTCGGGTCCGGGTCTGGGTTCCTTGAATGAGAAATTACCCGGCCATTCCAACCTTGGAGGACCCAGTAATTCCTCATTCAATGTACCCATCCCCATTCCCATTTGAGCCCCCATAGGGCTCAATGGGAATGGGGATGGAGCTAACAATGGGCCCGTTAATAACTGATCCGTTGTTAGCTCCCTGGTCCCCTCGCGGGACCCGCAAAGGACGTCTGGTCTAACGAGACGTCCAGAGCGGGTCCTGCAAGGGGACCTCGTAATAGGGTGGATGGGATTTAACGGCTCCGGCACCTTTACCGGCGCCGTTAAACCCATTCCGCCAGGGTCGTAATGAGGCCCAGTATGATGGGAACTATTATTGATAAATATGGTGCCTCTTCAGAAGATGCTTGGTGGACTATATTAATAGAGGGGGATACAACTGACATTATAATTGCTCTAACCAACTTTCTGTTAGCAATTTACACCAAATTTTGAAATTGTGAATTTTAGAATTTGTGAAACTGAGAGATAAATCATGTTTCTTGTTATTTTTTCTCCTTTGTTATTAACAGGCAATCAATTTTAGTAATTTTGGCACTACATTTGTATTTATATTTGTATTAATAAAATGGCTAAACGTTTTCTAATTAGGAAACCATATAAGCCTATAAAATAAAAATAGAAAATAATAAAAAACTAACAAAGCATTTACGAGTAGGCCTGAATCCTAGCAGGCAGCGTTTTCACAGAGACACACAACAACAAGGCCTTATCCCTCGCCTCACCATTGCATCCCGATTCCCAGGCACGGCAAAGAAACACGTATATGCCCCCACATCAATTAGGCCTTTGAGCAAATTAGGAAGAAACTTCAGCAGTCAAAAAAGTAAATGGCTGCAGCCTAGTACCAAGGTCGTATTCCTGGGAGTGAAGGCAGAGGTCTTGGGATGCCAAAACACAAACCAAGATTTAAGACACTAGCACCCCCAAGAACGACAGCTACTCTATTTGAACTATCGGATGTGCAGGCAAATGGGCTCTAAATCGTCAGTGAATTGGATTGACTAGTGGGACCCGAGGTTTACTTCTGGGGAGGGGAACTGATAGAGGGGAAAGTGGAGAATGAAATGATCTATGTTTTGTGCCAAGGAGAGCTAAGAAGGATGCCCATGCAGTGGGGAGGGCATGATGGGGGCGCCAACGTGACTGGGATGAAAAAAAGGGCTGTTTGGGGGAGGAAGGATGCCTTGGAAGCAAGACAACGCAGCCTAGCACAGGGTGAAATCCTGTACCCACTTAGAAACCACTAGCTGGTATTAAGCACATTATGAAAGAACAATTATGATTTGTTCACAAGGACCAGGCTGACCTCGAAGTTGCCCACTGAGTTCACGTTGACAATCATGTGCATGTAACATGGTTAGGATTGAAGATAGGGTGGTGCCAGTTGATGTTATCCAATTGCTTTGCAGCATTCCATGATGGATGAAGACGTGAGGTGAAGAGGAGCGAGAAGACAGTGGAACCAATTGGAGGATGGGCTATATGTAATTATTAGCATGTATATAAGCGGTAGCCAATGAGAATGGGCGATTAACACTGTGGGCCTCATCACGAGTTTGGCGGTAGCCCTTAAATGGGGCGGTAGCGCTGTTACCGCCGCATTTAAGGGTCTGCCAAATCATGACTTCGGCTGATTTCCCCCAGCTCTGAGCTGGGGGGAAATCTGCTGAAATTTGTTATGAAAGAACAATTATGATTTGTTCAAAAGGACCAGGCTGACCTCGAAGTTGCCCACTGAGTTCACGTTGACAATCATGTGCATGTAACATGGTTAGGATTGAAGATAGGGTGGTGCCAGTTGATGTTATCCAATTGCTTTGCAGCATTCCATGATGGATGAAGACGTGAGGTGAAGAGGAGCGAGAAGACAGTGGAACCAATTGGAGGATAGGCTATATGTAATTATTAGCATGTATATAAGCGGTAGCCAATGAGAATCGGCGATTAACACTGTGGGCCTCATCACGAGTTTGGCGGTAGCCCTTAAATGCGGCGGTAGCGCTGTTACCGCCGCATTTAAGGGTCTGCCAAATCATGACTTCGGCTGATTTCCCCCCAGCTCTGAGCTGGGGGGGAATCTGCTGAAAATTTGCTGATTTTTGTCGTGTTTACCGCCAGCAGGAAATCTGCCGGCGGTAAAAGCGTGAAATGTCCCCATTGGGTTCAATGGGGAATGGGGAATTCCTGAATGGGCTCAATGGGGAATGGGCAATACCTGTTCCGCCAAACCCGTTATCCGGCGCTAATAGCGCTGGTGGGTTTGGCGGCGGGGCTAATAACGCCAGCGCTATTAGCGCCGGCGTTAGCACCCAACTCGTGATGAGGCTCTGTATATCGAGTGCATCATGCGTGACGATTTCTGCGTTTATAACTTGAATTTTTCATACCCAAGACCTCAGAGAGCTCTTTGGCACTGGATTTGTAATACCCGTAGCCGTTTTCTTTTGCATACGAAATAAAGCTCTTGTCTTTCTCGAAAAAGGGTGCACCTAGCCTTTTTCACTTGCGGGTTGTACTTTCTTGGTCTGATCGCTGGGAGTTGTCCTACAATGCGCAGCTCAAATTTACAACAAATAAAGGAAACATACACTGAAGAGAAACATTGTAAAACAGCTGACAGACAAAGGTAAATGATACCACTGTCAGTGATGTACTAGCTTACCTGAAAGGCACTCTCTGCATAACAGAGTAGCTGACTACTTTGTATTGGGAGCATCGTCACCATGCTGAAATGCTGATTAACAGTGGAAAAACATCATATTAATAAGCAATGTTGAAACAAAACCCACTCTTAAAAGCAATATTGAATAACTCTCTTCCCAAATGCAAAGTTGCTTTATCTACATCAAAGTGGTTGCCACTGAATAATGGCTTTCAACTTGATGCACTCTTTCTCCCTCAAAGAAAAGCTTATTTGGACAAGGACCTCTATGCATTCTGCTGCAATAACTCTGACAGAGAACCAAAGCTCTGTCGAACCGGACCTAACAGGGGCAGCTATGCACAGTTGGATCAGTAGCGTACAAGGGGTATAGGCTTCAAAAAGAATGGGATGAGGAAATGTTAAGTGGCAGAAAAGAGGAAATGACTGAAACCATAATAGAGCTCATCTTGGAGTCTCCCGTCATTCGGTGGCGTGGACCTGCTGCGTTTGCACTTTTGCATGCACAGGTCCAAATGTTCCTAATTTGCACAGCAGAGTGAAAAAGAGGAGTGGAAACAGAAGGCGTATAGGCTTGCACGCCACCCATTTCCACTCTATGTATGCATGGCAGGCAGCATTTACAACAGACACCATCCACAGCATTTGCACCAGCATGAAAATGCGTGCTGGCAGAAATACTGCAGTATTGCATGGCCGAGAGGAAGGGGACAGCAGAATCCTAAATAACGATCTGCCCACCCTCTCCGCCATGAAAACACTTCAAAATGAGGCGTGACGTAAAAGAAAGGCGTTAAAGCCTTACGCAAAGCTTTTACACATTTTCTTAAATTACGCCTCATCCAAAATGTGCCCCAACATAAGCACCTCGAAAAGCGGCAAATAACAATATTTTCAACTCTAACTTTAAACTTACATTTTCGAACATGAAGGTTTACCAGTTCAAAGGATTCAAAAAGGAGTATTTTCAAACTTCGGTTTTCGAGATTTCGTTTTCAGCCTTTGGTTTTTAAAACTTTGAGTTTTGATCATTTAGGCTGTGTTGAATTTAGACTTTAGTTTAAGTGCCTGGCTGTGACAAGCCAAATATAAGTTCCAGTTCACATT
This sequence comes from Ambystoma mexicanum, assembly GCF_040938575.1. Lineage (NCBI taxonomy): Eukaryota > Metazoa > Chordata > Amphibia > Caudata > Ambystomatidae > Ambystoma > Ambystoma mexicanum. Next base: position 303,661,992 of record NC_090922.1, on the reverse strand, counting down.
TTGGATCCTCGTCTCTGAGAAGTTTGTGTTTCGGAGCGTGGAATGGTGCCCGATGGTATTGGTTGTGAGAACCTCTGCTCTGCGCGGGTTCTGCTATCAGTGCACGTACTAACACTTTTTTATAGGGGAGTTCCGCACATTATTTGTTTGACTTTTGGACTGTGTTGAAATCGCAGTACAAAAAGACCTTTATTAACTTGCAACACAATCAGAGAAAACTAAGAAGCAGTTGTGCAGAAAACTGGCACGCATTAGATTTGGTTTTCTTCCAACTCCTATAACCGAAGCACATCCCTTCCACTGGGGGAAAAAAAACATGTGTCAATAAATGAATCCCAGAGTTTTCCAGCGAAGCAGCTCTTCCTGTGTGGGCACACTTCAGTCATCCGGCGTGACACGTGTTGGGAATGCTGATTGGCCCGTCCTTCTGAAAGTGCAAGTGTAGGCTGGAGGGAGTTGGGAGAGTGGAAATGAGAGGGGACGGACGACATGCAACGCCAACATGGGTTGCGGGCATGGAACATACCAAGAAAGGAGTATGGGGGAACACGGGAGCTCTGGGGGAGGGAGGGGCGAGGAGCACTTGAGCCACAAGAAGCAGTGGGAAAGAGTAACAAACAAAGGGATTGCACAGGTCACCCTGGGCAAGTGCCCTGGCCAGGTAGGAACCTGGACCTGGTGGCACTGGGGCAACGGCAGGTACGCGGGTGCTAAAAGGGAAGGGAGTAAGAAACACTGGGGACGCATAAGGCATACATGGGTGTAATGGAATAAGCAATGGATACGTTGGGGGTGCTTAGCCTATGACAGCGAGGTTCAACAAGGGACACTGCTTGGGGTACACGGGCAGAGTGGAAGGAATGGTCTTGGGTGCTTGGGAAAGACCAGATGGGCTTCAAACAAAGGCACCGCCAGTATCCGTGGGGTGGAGCATTGTGGTTCGATGCAGGGTGGTCAGAGAACTGTGGATAGAGCATTGGGAGCCAAACTGTGCTTGAAGCGGGAAAAGGCTAACTTGGCCTAAAAAGAAGCACAGGTAAAGAAAGACCCACAGAAGCATTGGCCATACAAGGTTGCTTTTGGGTTTATGGCAACCTTCAAAGCGAATGCCTCGTAACATCGAAGCCTATTCATTTTAGTTAGTAGAATAAAAGCTACCAAGTTCGGGATGGTGAAGACCCAGTTCTAAACCACTAAATATTCTTAAACTCTGCAACTCGGATGGATGATTTAGTTGCTCGGAACACCAATTTGAAATTGTAGTGCACAGAAAGAATTGGGAGATTTCTTAAAGAAACGTATTTCTCCTGCGATATTCAAGATTAAATGTTCACAATAGCCTGAAACGTGTGGTTAGCTTTAAATATGTGTATCTTATATCTGTCAACTGGATTGTGACTTCAATTTATTTAATGTATTTTTTACATTTGCATAGCACACACAAACCCTTGGGCATTAGGGAAAAACAGTTACATGTGGCCCAAGAGAGAGTGGGGTGCATATTCAAAAACATAAAGTTGCATATATCACAGACAGGGTATGGGTTTGGCCAGGGGCAGGTTGGGTCCGTATTCAAGAACAAAGCATTGCATGTATCAGGGGCATGCTCTGTAGGGTTTATAGTCATAATTTAGAAAACAATAATGTCGAAAGTCATTTTTTAGAAAAAAAAAAAAGTCGAAAAAAAAATGTCAAATTTATTTTTCAATACGTTTTTTTTTTAAATGTGGGGGTTCCCCCCAACCCCTTTTTTTAATTTTTTTTATTTTACCCATTTTTTATACTTACCAAAGCCAAAAAATACATATAAATAAAAAAATAATACATTCGACATTTTTTTTTTCGACATTATTTTTTCGACATTTTTGTCATTCGACATTATTTTTTCTAAATTATGACTGACCACCGCTTTGTAGCATACCAGCATTTCCCTGACACACCAGCCAGACCCTGGAAATGCTTATCTTTTCTTGCAGGCCATGTAGGACTACTGCTGCCATCCCACCTCTAAGGGGATGAGCTAAATGGATATAAAATAATGAAATAAAATAAAATAATGGGTGTTGGTCCACGCAGAATGCCCGCCGAAAAAGATATGATATGTAAATCAGCTGCCGCAACACCTTGACCACGCCATAGGAAGGGTCTTTGCCAAACCAACGCAGTCTCGTTGTGGCCAGAAATGCTTTCCACTCTTTGAGGATGCCGAACCTCATATAGATGCCAGTGGAGCTTGGGTCAATCGAAGCGTCTGTAGAGGAGCAGTCCATAGCATTGTCAGCCACACATGCATGTGATGGGTGGGGGGACTGCTCACGATGAAAGAAGCACAGGTGCATTTTGCAGGCACTGGATAATGCCCAGGCAGCATTAGGCAAACGTGCATCGTGCAAGCAGAGTCGAAGGCCAAGGTAGTAAGAACACCACAGGTATTTTGTAGGTGTAGAGAACACCACAGCATTGATAATCACACATGCGTATGTTACACAAAGAAGAACGCATATGTTTTGTAGGCGAGGAGAATTTCACGGCAGTGAGAACATTATGGAGCTCATTTGCAGCCTGGCGCACTGTTAATTGAGAGCATAAAAGTCCTGCATAAAACATTTACCCTTTCAATTAATGGTGCGCCCCATTTTCCTCTATTTGTATGGTAGAAAAGAGGGGTGTAATGCAACTTGCATTATCACTGCTCCCTTCCTCTATCCTTGAAAGTACTCCCAGCATTTGCACCCCATGCATTTTCATGTGGGCCCAAATGCCAGGGAGCTTCTGTGCGATCCGCTGGCTTTAAGCATACATGGCAGGTTGCGTTTACTTCATTTTCACGACAGAGTGCAAAAGTACAGGGCAAAAGGCAGCGTACACATCTGCGTACACACCTGCTATGCAAATTACCAACATTTGATGCCATTAATGTTGCAGTGCAAATGTAATGGCTCCCCACCGCAGCATTTAAATGAACTCCAATGTGTAATTTGACGGTGGGACGAACATCATAGCACTGTTAAGCACACACTAATTTTATAGGCAGGAAAATGCAGAGGCAGTGCAAGGCTCTTGTACAGCACCCTTTTTCACTGTTAACTGCTTGTGAGACCAGGACTGGGTCAGAGGGAGCAGCTGATTTAAGCTGCACGACAGCCTTCCCCACTGTTTCATCAGAGAACATAGGAAAGTCTGACCAAGTATGTGGGGAGGCCACTTTTATCTTAGCACGATCCATGATGGCATCACGCTGGTCTGCCAAGTGGATATTAGTGCATACATTATCAATTTTAATTATGAAATATTGGTCCAGTGAGTCGCAAAGCAATTGCGTCGGTGTGATTGTAGGTGTACACATAGTGGTAGAGGACCAGGATTTGACCTCAGAGAACAGCGCCTTATGCTGAGTTAAGGCATTCTCGATTTTATGGGTGAAAATACCCTCTTGGCCTCATAAATGGCAGCATGATAGCCTTTGATGAGTTGATGGTAGGCTGCCTTCTTGGCCTCCCCACAGGTGCAATGCCATTTATGTTCAGCCTGCCTCAACTTGAGGCAGGCCACTTTGAGTCCATCTGACAACCAAGGTTCCTATGGGCACCTACGAAGTTGGGTGAGCTTAGAGGGTGTGACTACCTCCACCCGAACCCTCAGCCAATTAGACAACTAGGACAGATGAACTATGGAGCTAGAGCTACACTCTTTTTAGGTAGTAGACAGTAGGGTGTTCTGGTCCTGGGAGCGCCAATTCTGCGGCATAGATGTGTAAGAGGGGGATGTTGCGAAGTTATAGGGGCAGCCTCAGCAAAAAAGGCACTAAATAATGATCTAACCAGACCACTGGTCCCGCAGGAATGACCTCGATTGTAGACTTGTCGGAAAATACCAAAGCAAGAACATTGCCTAACACATGTGTGGGCTCAGAGACGAATTGATGTAGGCCCAAGCCAAATAGAGCCTCAAAAAAGAGTAACAATAAGGGCACGATGAAGATTGTACTTAATGTTAAAATCACCCGAAGCCACCAGGTGTGAATATTTCACTTGGTGGTCTGCCACCAGATCTAAAAAAGGGTTAATAAATCCCTGTGTGGTGGGCCATGTGGCCTACACACAATCAGGAAGTGTAGAGAAAAGGTAGCACATATGGCAAGTTAAATAAGTAGGGCTTCCACATCAACAGCATGTGATCACCAAATTCGTGACAATTTAAATCTGGATTTCAAAATCATGCCACCTCCTGAGTGGGGGGATATGCAGACAAGTTGAATTATTTTATAGTCCTCTGGAAGCACCTGTACCAACATGGGCACGGAAGCCTCTGTGAGCCATGTCTCGCTTAGGCATATAAAGTCAGGAGACTGGTCACATAACACATCATGGTCAGATGCTGCATGGGCTACCAAGGAACATACATTTTAATAGAATGACTTTAAAAGAAGAACCCAGCTCTTCCTCACAGGCCAACCAACCTGCCAAGATATGCTTCCAATTAGTAGGAAATAGTGTGTCAGGAGGACTGAAATCCAATAATACCTTAGGCGTAAGCCCTGCGCCCATAGCCACGACAAGCCCGGCTGTAGCCCGGATGGGCCCAGATGAGATTATCTTCGGTGCAACTTAGGCGTGACAAGCAATGAAGAAATCATTGATGTCATTGCACTTCTCTAAGGACTCTAACATTTCTAAGTCTTGTGATGGGCTATTACACTGTTTGCTGGTCAGGGAGAGGGCTTAAGGTGAATTGCCTGAGCGGGCGCCACTTTCTACGTAATAAGCAACAACAGACAATATTTTTTGTCAGTATGTGGTGTCTACCAGAAACCTAAAATGTATTATTCCAGGGAAAAGAACTGAAGAGACCAACTGATGATACTCACCATCAGATCTGGGACACCCCTTGTAGTAAATACTACTGCATGTTCAAAAAGAACATACACAGAAATGTAAGCAGCTTTCCGTTTTCTTTGTGAAATCCTTTAGTGACGCACGTCGTGCCTTATTTATAATTTGAGTGGCAAAACTGGAAGCCAATGCATAGCGGACTTCCCAGCCATCAGGGCTAATGCTACAAACAATACAAAGACAGGTCGACTGGGACAAGAAATAGGCCCGGACACCCAAAAAAAAGTGGCCCACCCCTCACCTCAAAAGGTGGCCCACCCCTCGCTTCAAACAAGTGGCCCACCCGCACCTTAAAAAAAGTGGCCCTCAAACCATCAGCTGACCGTTAATCGCGTCAATTCACGACTTTACAGAAAATATTACTCATGGAGGGTTCATGTGTCTGTTACATTACAACGCAACTCATAAAATAACATAACGTTGCATACGGTTCTGTGACAGGGTCCACAGCTCCAAGGCGCAGGAGTAGCATGAACACGACCTTTCACCCCTTGACAAAACAGGAAGTGGCATCAAATAGCATTGTTCCTAAGTACACTACGAAAAATATGATTATGACTTCACTAACGTGATATACATTTCATACAAGAATGGATCACCATATGTATCATTAATATCTGTGTGTATAGATCCATTTTGTCAAATTACTGTGAATGCAAGCAGATGTCCAAGGCCAAATGATAATATGTTATTGTATAGCACTTACGCTTAAGCTCTTTTTTATAGAACAAATATGCATACAATATCACCCAACCTGTGTTGGTACTCATTTATCGCCCTCAGAAGGATGAAAGGCTGAGATGGCCTTGCTGGAATTCGAACTTGCAGATCACACACACATCAGAGCAGCGAGCGCACAACCCACTAAGCAACCACATCGTCTATAGTAAATGAGCATCTGCAGGTCTGGTGCAAATTTGGCCGCATGTGAATAGGGCAGGCTGAGCAGTGAACGTGGCCAACTTGGTAGTGAAAAGGGGATCTGGGCACTGAATGGGGGAGGCTGGCAGTAAATGGGGTATGCTCAGCAGTGAATGCTGCAGCGAGAGCAGAGACTGCAGCAGGCTTATCACTATGAGTTAGGCAGTGGGCAGCGAATGAGGAAGACAGCAATGGATGATGGCGTTCACCAGTTGATGAAGCAAGATGGCCAGTGAATGCTTAGAATGTTCTACTCTTGATGATGGCCATCCCCACACAAAATGTGCTTGACAAGCCACGTTTGAAAAATGTATTTAAGATATGATAGTAGAAAAGAGTTCTTGTTTTGCAATACGGATTCATCCTTGCATGTTTCTCTTAGGTGAACTATGTTATAATTCCAGGAAGTTATTGGGGGAGATGTATGTAGCAAAACAAAAAGGTGACACCGATGGCTGAACCATTTTGCATGAATCATATCCACTGCCAATGCTTTGGGCAATCCTCCAGACAACCTTTTTTCAGCCTTCCATGTTATTTCAAAAGGGGAAAGACCAAATGCAATTCAGGCATGATCCTATCCAATAGGGACAGCCCAGCCTAAACTGCTTGGTTATGTCTCATCTGCACAAGGACACAAACAAGCCCAGACAAGTTTCAGGCTCCTTGGGAATTGTCAGGGAGGTGTAGTTTGGGTCTTGAGGCCCAGCAGGTTTGGGGGAGAGAGTGAAGCACACAGCCTTTGACCATGGTACCTCTCTCCCTTGCAGGACCCAATTCTGGGAAGAACCCACATCAGTGAAGCAAGGAGCCTTGTTGTTCATTATGCCACCCTCCCTAATCCCACCTGACCTCCTATGGCAGTGCACCTGGTTTGCTTGGTGAAGCAGGGGAAAGTAAGTAGGGACATGTGTGTTTGATTACCGCCTCCACGGTCCCTTGGTCCATCTGCCTGTCTTTGGTTGGTTAGCTTTATTTCAGGTGGGTCTGTATAATTGCAAAACAGGAAGGCACACTGTGTGGCAGGTGGCAGCAGCATCCTGACAGACAGTAGGCCTGAGGGCAGGGTGACTGTGGTGGGTTCACTGTATCTGTTGCAGGCCTTAGGCTAGCCAGTGCTCTCACCTGCTCGCTCTGCCTCTGCTCATGCAAAGGAGAAAGGTGGGGGGACTGTTGAAAATACCAAATCACTGTGAGGCTCTCTCTGCCAGCAGACAGTGGAGCTGGAAGTAAGGGAGGAAAAGACCACCGGCACCCCTGCATGGATTGCGGGCTGCTGCTGGCATTGCTAGGGGAGGAAGAAAGCATGGCTGCATCCTGTCCGATAAGTAAACATGGGCAAGTGACATAACATTCGTTAGCACAAATGGTAACTGAATGCAAATGATCCCTTTTGCCAAACCTGGCGCCCACTTCCAAACGCTCTGATCCAAAGGGTGATCTATCTGCTACCGATTATCACCCGTTAGATATTATAAACTCCTGCATACTACTGAGCATACCATTGCTGGCAACATCTAGTTATATAATCAAGGACAAATGCGTACATTAACTGCAATTCACAGTACTTCAATTCTCAAATTGCTGATTACACCTGCTAAATGTGATGCATTTTTAAAGCCAGGCAATTAGAAATAACTTGTTTATGCGAGTAAGCACAAGCCACACATGCGTTATAGCAATCGGTAGACACAGCAGCACACGAAAATCAGGGCACGCTAAATCACAGTTTATTCTGCCGAGAATGATGCCCGAATCGGGTGCATTTCGACCATTGAGCACTGAGCAGGCACCTTTAAAATGATAATCATCATGAAATGACTATAGCTGCTTCTTTCTGAAGAGGAGACGGACGGCCAAGATTGATGCATGTTCTCACGTTTACAGATTGCTTTGAATATGCCCAGCTGAGGCTGTACAAATGCACAAAAAAGACGAAATTGGTTCCCCATTTAGTACTACACTTTGTTGCCCTGATAACAGGTGGGTCTCACCCTGCTAGGCCGATACCATCTGCCAATGATAGGTTTTGAAGTGCAATTGTGTAAATAAAATACCCCAAGTCAGCCCTGCTGGGACCCTGCTCTCTCTTCTCTTGCATAGCTTTACTTTGTCATGAGCAGCCTGTGCACTCCTGGGCTCGGGCTCCCTGAGAGATATATATTTCGAACAGCAGTATTCACTCTCTGACTCACTTCGAGTGCGAGTGGCACAGCACTGGTCGCGGGCCGCCCGCGGCTGGGCGGTCCGACAATCACTTAGCACGCAGCCTGACAGTGACAGGCAGTGCCAGTGACAGGAGGAGCCACTGCTTCAAGCTGCAGTGCTGTTTATCATTGTGTTCAGGCTATAATATGGCCGAAAGAACATACATAATATATTTTTTCATTATATTATTGTCTCGTATTACGTTCAAAATCATGTGCTAAAACATATGTTATCTATATCTCCATGCAGACCACATTGTAGTAGGGTGATGACATGTGTCTGCATCACAGCAAATTCTGTGTGTGAACTCAGAAAACACAGTGAGCTTGTGGCTTAGGGAAACGAAACGGGTAACACAGGTTAAACAAATGTAGTAGAGGCATTTGTGGCTGGCTGCTGGCATCTGGGGCATGGCATGTCTTACCTCCCAGGTCCAGTGTGTGTGTCCAGAACTTCGGTCTCCTCCACTCGCTCCAGTCAAGTCGTCTCGTCGACGTCGGTCTCGTTGTGACTCGTGTCCAGACACTGTCTTCGGGCCAGGCATGGCGCGCTGACTCTGAGCTCTCAGGACAGGTCTGCTGCTGCCTGCTGCTGCTGTGGTGTTCTCAGTCTGTGAGTCTGTGACTAGGCTGGGTGGCTGCTGCTGCCTGCCTGCTGCCGCCAGTGTCACTGTGGCCACAAGGCCCAAAATCATCATGCCCATGGTTTGGAGGAGGCCCAACTATATCCTCTCTCTCAGAGAGTCACGTTACGTGTGGTAATCAATTGCGGCGACGCTGAGTCTGCGCGCGGCCTGAGCTGCACCCCCATTCCCAGGGCCCGGCGGCGGCCCCAGCCCCCCAAGTTGCTTTCAACTTTGCAAAAGGAGGGCAACACATTTGTTGTTGCTACTTCCTGCAATTGCAAAGTTGAAAGCAACGTGTTTTGATAAGGTGGCAGGAGGCCAGACTGTGGGCTGTGCCCCGGGGCCCAGGCCCAGCCCCCCATTACCCCAGCCCAGCCCTTTCAGCAGGCAACCAGGCCAGCCTGCAGAAGGTGTTAATTTTTTACATTAGCACTTCAGAGGCTCTGATTGCTAATGTAAAAAATTAACAGCGAGCCGGGGACGGCCCGGGCCCCGAGGCAACCTGCGAGCACTCAGCACACTGTAGTGGCTGGCTCCACGGCCGTCACGCCGGCGCAGCCTGAGCTGAGAGGTGCTCTAGTCTGAGCCTCTCAGTTGTGCATGCACATAATGCATGAATGCAGATGCATTAATGCACATGATTTATCAAAGCAAGGTAACGAGTGTTACCTTGCTTTGATTGATAATTATGCAGCAGCAGCATTGTACAGGCACAACCAGGGCCATCTTAAGCACTTTTGGGGCCCTGGGCACGGACATTTTTGGGACCCCCCCTCCACCAAACCAAAGCAATGAAGGGATCAAAAATACTCGTCGTGCCCCCCACCCGTTGCGCTCACAACCTATAGGTTGCTGTCTCGCAGCATAAAATGCATGTTTATTCTCTTTAAGTCCCCTTAGCTTCTTCATTCTTCCTCTAATCAGAATGATAAACAAGTAGCATTTGAAGACCAACATTACCAGTCTACGAAGAGGTTACTGTTCTAGTGCATACAGGTTAAGTTTTATCAATAGCAACCGGGAAGGTATGCAACCTGTAGTATTAATGCACGACTGTATGTAAAAGGTACATGTAACCCATAATAGACAGAGAACTCACATTAGCTGCCTCACAGAATGTAAAAGTGCTCATGCATGGATAGAGGAGACTAATTGAAAGAAAGGAGAAAGCTACACATACGATAGCATGGATAGTGGATGCAGATTAGAAGCTACCAGGAATGTGTCTTTATCCAAACAGACTGTGATTAGAAGTGGGATATGGTTTTCAAATAGAGTTAATATACAAACAGAAGATAGAAGGGAATATTTTATCTGCCTCGAGGTTCATCCCCCCTAACAACTTGCGAAAGCTACTTAACCTGGGAACCTCGTTGCTTTTATGCTGTGCCTTAGGGAAACGGATGACTCACACCACCAGGGTTCTATCACCCTTAAACATTAGGAAAAAACACCTAGCTACTCAAACAAATTTCATTTTCAATACAAAAATGACTTTATTAAGACAATATATTATGTTAAAAAATGTATTAAATCATCATCTGTAAAAAACCTTTTTAGAACACAGTTGGTAGACACACAATTTGACTACAATTCATATTTCAATAAAATAAAACACACAAACGTGCATAAAGTGCTTTCTTCCACTACACGCACATTGCATTCAATCTCATTCATACACAAAACCCAAACCAAATGGAGTTTCCATTAGATATCAAAGGAACAAATGCCTGTGGTGTGCACTATACATATGCTCACTATTAAAGTGAAAGCAACCCTATGGCCAGTGTAACCATGACTGACAGGGTAATTCATAGAATTTCGCAGAAAAGTGTCGCAAGCGGCTGGCGCAGAGTGTCCGCGTGCGATTGTCTGCGCCAGGCACGTGCGCTAAAACCGATTTCCGCGCACAGCGTATTCATGGATTTTAGGCTCCCAAACCAGCCGTGGCGCAGAGTATCGCAGCGACCCTGCAGCAGCGCCAGTAACGCCCCCAAGAACGCCCTCGCGCAAGGAAAAGCCATCAAAATCGCTAAATCATCGCAAAGGGCAGCGCTAACCCTGGACCAGTCCACAGGGCTGCCAAACAAGGAACGCAAAGCGGGTAACGTGCATATCAGGGGTACGCGTGAAGTTATACAAGCGATTAGCCAGGGTACGTGTATTACAGGGGTACGCGTGAAGTTTTACACGCGATTAGCCAGGGCACGTGTATCACAGGGGTACGCAGGAATTATCACACGCGATTTGGCTGGGTACGTGTATTACAGGGGTGCGCGGGAATTATCACACGCGATTCGGCTGGGTACGTGTATTCCAGGGGTGCGCGGGAATTATCACACGCGATTTGGCTGGGTACGTGTATTCCAGGGGTGCGCGGGAATTATCACACGCGATTTGGCTGGGTAGGTGTATTACAGGGGTACACGGGAAGTTCTACACGCGATTCGGCTGGGTACGTGTATTACAGGGGTGCGCGGGAATTCTCACATGCGATTTGGCCAGGTACGTGTATTACAGGGGTGCGTGGGAATTATCACACGCGATTTGGCTTGGTACGTGTATTACAGGGGTGCGTGGGAAGATCTACACGCGATTGGCCAGGGTACGTGTATTACAGGGGTACGTGGGAATTATCACACGCGATTTGGCTGGGTACGTGTATTACAGGGGTACACGGGAATTTCTACACGCGATTCGGCTGGGTACGTGTATTACAGGGGTGCGCGGGAATTCTCACATGCGATTTGGCCAGGTACGTGTATTACAGGGGTGTGCGGGAATTATCACACGCAATTAGGCTGGGTGGGTCCTCACAGGCGTTCCCTGTACACCCTCCACGGCCCCTGCAGGCAGCCCACAAAACAGGGGACTACCCTGCACACCTGCTCATGTCCCCCTGCACCTCCACCCCCCAGCAGTGCAGGGGCAGCCTCCACCAGGCCCCCACTCATGTCCCCTATCACCCCCACCCCCCCGCCACCAGGGGCACCCTCCACCAGGCCCCCATCCATGTCTCCCACCACCCCCACCCCCCAGCAGTGCAGGGGCAGCCTCCACCAGGCCCCCACTCATGTCCCCTATCACCCCCACCCCCCGCCACCAGGGGCACCCTCCACCAGGCCCCCACTCATGTCTCCCACCACCCCCACCCCCCAGCCACCAGGGGGACCCTCCACCAGGCCCCCAGCCATGTCTCCCACCACCCCCACCCCCCAGCAGTGCAGGGGCACCCTCCACCAGGCACCCACCCATGTCTCCCACCACCCCCACCCACCAGCAGTGCAGGGGCACCCTCCACCAGGCCCCCACCCATGTCTCCCACCACCCCCAACCCCCAGCAGTGCAGGGGCAGCCTCCACCAGGCCCCCACTCATGTCTCCCACCACCCCCACCCCCCTGCCACCATGGGCAGCCCCCACCAGGCCCCCATTCATGTCTCCCACCACCCCCACCCCCCAGCAGTGCAGGGGCACCCTCCACCAGGCACCCACCCATGTCTCCCACCACCCCCACCCCCCAGCAGTGCAGGGGCACCCTCCACCAGGCCCCCACCCATGTCCCCTATCACCCCCACCCCCCAGCCACCAGGGGCACCCTCCACCAGGCCCCCACTCATGTCTCCCACCACCCCCACCCCCCAGCCACCAGGGGCACCCTCCACCAGGCCTCCATCCATGTCTCCCACCACCCCCACCCCCCAGCAGTGCAGGGGCACCCTCCACCAGGCCCCCACCCATGTCCCCTATCACACCCACCCCCCAGCCACCAGGGGCACCCTCCACCAGGCCCCCATCCATGTCTCCCACCACCCCCACCCCCCAGCAGTGCAGGGGCACCCTCCACCAGGCCCCCACCCATGTCTCCCACCACCCCCACCCACCAGCAGTGCAGGGGCACCCTCCACCAGGCCCCCACCCATGTCTCCCACCACCCCCAACCCCCAGCAGTGCAGGGGCAGCCTCCACCAGGCCCCCACTCATGTCTCCCACCACCCCCACCCCCCTGCCACCATGGGCAGCCCCCACCAGGCCCCCACTCATGTCTCCCACCACCCCCACCCCCCAGCAGTGCAGGGGCACCCTCCACCAGGCACCCACCCATGTCTCCCACCACCCCACCCCCCCAGCAGTGCAGGGGCACCCTCCACCAGGCCCCCACCCATGTCTCCCACCACCCCCAACCCCCAGCAGTGCAGGGGCAGCCTCCACCAGGCCCCCACTCATGTCTCCCACCACCCCCACCCCCCTGCCACCATGGGCAGCCCCCACCAGGCCCCCACTCATGTCTCCCACCACCCCCACCCCCCAGCAGTGCAGGGTCAACCTCCATCAGGCCCCCACTCATGTCCCCCTGCACCCCCACCCCCCGGCAGTGCAGGGGCAGCCTCCACCAGGCCCCCACCCATGACTCCCACCACCCCCACCCCCCAGCAGTGCAGGGGCACCCTCCACCAGGCCCCCACCCATGTCCCCTATCACCCCCACCCCCCAGCCACCAGGGGCACCCTCCACCAGGCCCCCATCCATGTCTCCCACCACCCCCACCCCCCAGCAGTGCAGGGGCACCCTCCACCAGGCCCCCACCCATGTCCCCTATCACCCCCACCCCCCAGCCACCAGGGGCACCCTCCACCAGGCCCCCACTCATGTCCCCCTGCACCCCCACCTACCGGCAGTGCAGGGGCACCCTCCACTAGGCCCCCACTCATGTCTCCCACCACCCCCACCCCCCTGCCACCATGGGCAGCCCCCACCAGGCCCCCACTCATGTCTCCCACCACCCCCACCCCCCAGCAGTGCAGGGGCACCCTCCACCAGGCACCCACCCATGTCTCCCACCACCCCCACCCCCCAGCAGTGCAGGGGCACCCTCCACCAGGCCCCCACCCATGTCCCCTATCACCCCCACCCCCCAGCCACCAGGGGCACCCTCCACCAGGCCCCCATCCATGTCTCCCACCACCCCTACCCCCCAGCAGTGCAGGGGCACCCTCCACCAGGCCCCCACCCATGTCCCCTATCACCCCCACCCCCCTGCCACCATGGGCAGCCCCCACCAGGCCCCCACTCATGTCTCCCACCACCCCCACCCCCCTGCCACCATGGGCAGCCCCCACCAGGCCCCCACTCATGTCTCCCACCACCCCCACCCCCCAGCAGTGCAGGGGCAGCCTCCACCAGGCCCCCACTCATGTCTCCCACCACCCCCACCCCCCGGCAGTGCAGGGGCAGCCTCCACCAGGCCCCCACTCATGTCTCCCACCACCCCCACCCCCCTGCCACCATGTGCAGCCCCCACCAGGTCCTCACAATCCCCAATCATGTGCGTAATGGTCAGCCTCCACAGCCAAAAAGCCCTACCAAGTAACCCATTCACCCACATGGAAATGGAAATCACATGTTACACCCCCAATGTTCATGAAGCAAATGAACCCATGTCCGTCACACACATATTTTCCAATTGAATGGGAAAACACACAACATGACATGCATGAAACCAATGAGATGAAACCACACAGTGAACAATGGAAAAAAAAATGTATTGGAAAAAAATACGAATGCTAAAGAAAGAAAACTAACTACAATGTAAATGTGAAAAAAGAAGCTGCATGTCCGCATAAAAACACAAAACTAGAAAATCAAATCCAAAAAATTTTGTCCAAAGTGAAATGTAAAAACTCTCCGTGCAACAAAGAACTATGTACAAAAATAACAAGGGTCCATCATCACAACTGAACTAAGGAAACCTCCTAAAAAACCTACCTAAATATCAACTATATACAAAAAGTGGAGCAGTGTCCGTCGACTCCAAATCATAAGAAAAAACAAAGGAAACCTAAAACTAAAGAACTATATACAAAGGCGGCGGGCAAGTCCAGCGGCTCACTCCGTGGTGTTCCGGGCCAGGGCATCATCGAACTCCTGTTCGATGTCCCGGAGGCGGTCCAGTTCCATGGCCCCGATGGTCCGCATGGACGACGCCGTGTCCTCCTCCAACCCCCTGCGGATTGCCTCGAGGCACTCGGCCCGCCTCAGGGCCCTCCGCATGGAGTTCTCCGCCCTGACCATTGTGAGCCGCGCCTCTTCCGCCCGCCGCCGCTCCGCACCTATGGCGTGGCCCAACCGCTGCCACACGGAAGACAATCTCTGTCCTGGGTCCTCCTGCCCTCCGGCCGATGCCTGCCCCTCCGATGTCGAAGGCCCCGAGCCTTCATGGCTCCCACCATGTTGCTGCTGCTGCTCTGCCTCTGCCCGTGCACTGCCTCCTGCTGCCTGCACATCCTCCGCCGACTGGGGTGCAGTTGTTGATGTGGCCACCCCTGCTGGACGTCCGACTCCCGACTGTGGCAGGGATGCCTCCTCCACCAGCCTGGCCGCACTGTCAGAGGCAGCTCCACAGGGCACCCAGGTGACTGATGGGTGGGAAGATGGCACAGAGGACGACTGGCGCGTAGGGGGTCCAGTTGAGGAGGGGGTCGGAACAAGCCCCATCAGACGGAGGAATCCTGTCTGGGTGACCTGTCCCAGCAGGCTGACGTGGTCAACGAGCCATTCGAGATGACGTGCAGTCTCTCCATGAAAAGACTGCAGGTCACCTCGCATGGCCCGTTGACGCAACGCCACACCAGCCAGGACAGGCTCAACCCGGACCTGGATAGCCACGTCCGCAGGCAGAGGAAGGCCAGTTGACGTCAGCTCATCCCCTGCCTGGAAACGGGTCTGGACGTATTCATCCCTGCTGGTGCAAGATGATGCAGGGACAGGATCGGGGACAGGATTGCACACAGGCACCTCCGCGGCGGCCTGTGCTGCCTCCGGTCCCTGGTCCTGGACTGCACCCCTAGCACCAGTGGGATCCCCAACTCCAGACCCCGTCTCTGGTGCTTGCACGGCCTCCTCCTCCACCAGACCCCCCACCAACCTGGATGACTCCGTGCCATCTTCCCCTGTTGGGCCCTGTGGGGTCCCAGCTGCCCCTTCTGCTGCCGAGGAGTCCATCTCCAACCTCCGCCTCTTGGACCTCCCCCGGCAGCTGCGGCCTGGGACGCGGCACCGGACTCTTCACTCCCCGACGAGATGACAACACGGGAGGGGAGCCGGGCCTTGCGTCTCCGGCTGGCGGTCGGATCCCCGGCGCTGTGCTCCACAGCACCTTCTCCGCCCTCTTCATCAGTTGACGCTGCAGACAGGGAGAAACAAAACACAGGCATCAGGGCACTGTACAATGGACACATACACGCATGACAGTTGCACATGAGTGGCATTGGCAAACTTCAGACATGTCATCACAATCCCCAACACACATGTCATTGCAACTGGCACACATGAGCCATACCACAGCCATTTTGCAACTGCCACCACCATCCCTACACATACAACAGCATCAGCAGCCAAAGGGGAGCCAGACATCACATGCAACACAGGAAGTGCACCACACATGTACACACACCACCACACTTGCATGCATGTCTACACCTCTGCCAAGTGTCGCACTGTTCAGATGGGCATCCATGTCACATCTGCCAATCAGGCTTCCACATACCGCTGTCACATGCATCCATGTAGCATCACTGTTGCACCCTTGACAAATACACACACATGCACATGTACACAGTGCTCATACATGCAGCCGAAAACAACATACATGCCTGACATCACGGACATGTCTACTTACATACACATTCATCCAAACATGTGTGCACGCACAACTGCATTTGCCATGCAAGCCCACACACACAAGCACCATCCATGTCTCACACATTACAGCCCTCGCATGTGTCAGCCCCACGGCCCTGTACACCCCCACCCATACTCCACCCCATACAAACAGATGTGCAACCGGCACAATGGGGAATGATCACCACACGCCCTGCTCACAACCAGGATGCATGTACACTCACCGCTCGACTCCAGACGGCTCTGCTTCTCTAGGACCTGGACGTGGAGCGCTGGGGATATGCGTTCCAGGACCCCCATCTGTTCTTCCGACAAGTGGCCCCGGCGCCCCTTGGCATCCGCTGCCTTCAAGAGGCGCAGGGCCTTGTTCAGGGTCCTGGACCTGAAGTCCTCCCAGCGCTTCCTGACATGTTGTAAGTCCCGGACTGCCACCCCCTCCGCGTTGATGGCAGTCACGATGTCAGTCCAGATCCGAGTCCGTCCTTCCTTGTCGGTGCGGGAACTTCCAAAGAGGGCATCATACTGCCCCAGGACTTGCTCCACCAGGACACCAACTTCGGTGGCACTGAAGCTGGTGCCCCTCTGCCTCTCTGGCCGGGGGTTGTCAGTGGTCACAGATGGTGTTAGCTCCGACATGACAACCCCAGAGGCAGGAGTGGGTGGGCAACTGGGTCCTGGGGCTGGGCTGTGGAGCGATGGAATTCCAGTCGGGAGTCTTCTGTTCCAGCAGGGGTGGTCACAGCAACAGCACCCCTGGCTGATGTGCAGGCAGCAAATGGCAGTGCACGTGGGCAGCAGGCAGTCAGGCAGCAGCAGATAGCAGGTGGGAGCCTGCTCGGGGCTCTGGGGGGCAGTAATTCGGCCTTCTGGGCAGGAGCGTGGTCTTCCGTGTGCTCACGCGTGGCCAGCTTGGTACGGAGTGAATTGGCACGTGAAAATCCTGCACGTCAGCGTGAAAACCGAGGAAAGGCCCTTAGCGCGTAAGCGCGTCAGCACGCATACGCGATTCCATTGGACCAAAGGCCCTCAGCGCGTAAGCGCGTCTGTGACGTGACCCGCACGGGTGTTTCCCACACAGCACGTGATGACAGAGCACACGTGGAAAGACTGCACGTCAGAGTCTCATCGCGTGTAATTGGACAAAAGTGCGTGTACACGCGATTGGCCTATGTACGTGTATATGAGGTGTGCGCGGACACTTACACATGCAAGTACGTCAGCGCACCTGTATCCCGGTGTACGGCCATTTCCACCAATCACCCGCAATGAGACTCTGACGTGCAGTCTTTCCACGTGTGCTCTGTCATCACGTGCTGTGTGGGAAACACCCGTGCGGGTCACGTCACAGACGCGCTTACACGCTGAGGGCCTTTGGTCCAATGGAATCGCGTATGCGTGCTGACGCGCTTACGCGCTAAGGGCCTTTCCTCGGTTTTCACGCTGACGTGCAGGATTTTCACGTGCCAATTCACTCCGTACCAAGCTGGCCACGCGTGAGCACACGGAAGACCACGCTCCTGCCCAGAAGGCCGAATTACTTCCCCCCCAGTGCCCCGAGCACGCTCCCACCTGCTATCTGCTGCTGCCTGACTGCCTTCTGCCCACGTGCACTGCCATTTGCTGCCTGCACATCAGCCAGGGGTGCTGTTGCTGTGACCACCCCTGCTGGAACAGAAGACTCCCGACTGGAATTCCATCGCTCCACAGCCCAGCCCCAGGACCCAGTTGCCCACCCACTCCTGCCTCTGGGGTTGTCATGTCGGGGCTAACACCATCTGTGACCACTGACAACCCCCGGCCAGAGAGGCAGAGGGGCACCAGCTTCAGTGCCACCGAAGTTGGTGTCCTGGTGGAGCAAGTCCTGGGGCAGTATGATGCCCTCTTTGGAAGTTCCCGCGCCGACAAGGAAGGACGGACTCGGATCTGGACTGACATCGTGACTGCCATCAACGCGGAGGGGGTGGCAGTCCGGGACTTACAACATGTCAGGAAGCGCTGGGAGGACTTCAGGTCCAGGACCCTGAACAAGGCCCGGCGCCTCTTGAAGGCAGCGGATGCCAAGGGGCGCCGGGGCCACTTGTCGGAAGAACAGATGGGGTCCTGGAACGCATATCCCCAGCGCTCCACGTCCAGGTCCTAGAGAAGCAGAGCCGTCTGGAGTCGAGCGGTGAGTGTACATGCATCCTGGTTGTGAGCAGGGCGTGTGGTGATCATTCCCCATTGTGCCGGTTGCACATCTGTTTGTATGGGGTGGAGTATGGGTGGGGGTGTACAGGGCCGTGGGGCTGACAATGCGAGGGCTGTAATGTGTGAGACATGGATGGTGCTTGTGTGTGTGGGCTTGCATGGCAAATGCAGTTGTGCGTGCACACATGTTTGGATGAATGTGTATGTAAGTAGACATGTCCGTGATGTCAGGCATGTATGTTGTTTTCGGCTGCATGTATGAGCACTGTGTACATGTGCATGTGTGTGTATTTGTCAAGGGTGCAACAGTGATGCTACATGGATGCATGTGACAGCGGTATGTGGAAGCCTGATTGGCAGATGTGACATGGATGCCCGTCTGAACGGTGCGACACTTGGCAGAGGTGTAGACATGCATGCAAGTGTGGTGGTGTGTGTACATGTGTGGTGCACTTCCTGTGTTGCATGTGATGTCTGGCTCCCCTTTGGCTGCTGATGCTGTTGTATGTGTAGGGATGGTGGTGGCAGTTGCAAAATGGCTGTGGTATGGCTCATGTGTGCCAGTTGCAATGACATGTGTGTTGGGGATTGTGATGACATGTCTGAGGTTTGCCAATGCCACTCATGTGCAACTGTCATGCGTGTATGTGTCCATTGTACAGTGCCCTGATGCCTGTGTTTTGTTTCTCCCTGTCTGCAGCGTCAACTGATGAAGAGGGCGGAGAAGGTGCTGTGGAGCACAGCGGCGGGGATCCGACCGCCAGCCGGAGACGCAAGGCCCGGCTCCCCTCCCGTGTTGTCATCTCGTCGGGGAGTGAGGAGTCTGGTGCCGCGTCCCAGGCCGCAGCTGCTGGGGGGAGGTCCAAGAGGCGGAGGTTGCAGTTGGACTCCTCGGCAGCAGAAGGGGCAGCTGGGACCCCACAGGGCCCAACAGGGGAAGATGGCACAGAGTCATCCAGGTTGGTGGGGGGTTTGGTGGAGGAGGGGGCCGCGCAAGCACCAGAGACAGGGTCTGGAGGTGGGGATCCCACTGGTGCTAGTGGTGCAGTGCAGGACCAGGGACAGGAGGCAGCACAGGCGGCCGCGGAGGTGCCTGTGTGCAATCCTGTCCCCGATCCTGTCCCTGCATCATCTTGCACCAGCAGGGATGCCTACGTCCAGACCCGTTTTCAGGCAGGGGATGAGCTGACGTCAACTGGCCTTCCTCTGCCTGCGGACGTGGCCATCCAGGTCCGGGTTGAGCCTGTCCTGGCTGGTGTGGCGTTGCGTCAACGGGCCATGCGAGGTGACCTGCAGTCTTTTCATGGAGAGACTGCACGTCATCTCGAATGGCTCGTTGACCACGTCAGCCTGCTGGGACAGGTCACCCAGGCCGGATTCTGCTGTCTGATGGGGCTTGCTCCGACCCCCTCCTCAACTGGACCCCCTACGCGCCAGCGTCCTCTGTGCCATCTTCCCACCCATCAGTCACCTGGGTGCCCTGTGGAGCTGCCTCTGACAGTGCGGCCAGGCTGGTGGAGGAGGCATCCCTGCCACAGTCGGGAGTCGGAGGTCCAGCAGGGGTGGCCACATCAACAGGTGCACCCCAGCCGGCGGAGGATGTGCAGGCAGCAGGAGGCAGTGCACGGGCAGAGGCAGAGCAGCAGCAGCAGCAAGATGGTGGGAGACATGAAGGCTCGGGGCTTTCAACATCGGAGGGGCAGGCATCAGCCGGAGGGCAGGGGAACCCAGGACAGAGAGTGTCTTCCGTGTGGCAGCGGTTGGGCCACGCCATAGGTGCGGAGCGGCGGCGGGCGGAAGAGGCGCGGCTCACAATGGTCAGGGCGGAGAACTCCATGTGGAGGGCCCTGAGGCGGGCCGAGTGCCTCGAGGCAATCCGCAGGGGGTTGGAGGAGGACACAGCGTCGTCCCTGCGGACCCTCGGGGCCATGGAACTGGACCGCCTCCGGGACATCGAACAGGAGTTCGATGATGCCCTGGCCCGGGACACCACAGAGTGAGCCGCTGGACTTGCCCGCCGCCTTTGTATATAGTTATTTAGTTTTAGGTTTCCTTTCGTTCTTATTATGATTTGGAGTCGACGGACACTGCTCCACTTTTTGTATATAGTTGATATTTAGGTAGGTTTTTTAGGAGGTTTCCTTAGTTCAGTTGTGATGATGGACCCTTGTTATTTTTGTACATAGTTCTTTGTTGCATGGAGAGTTTTTACATTTCACTTTGGGCAAAATTTTTTGGATTTGATTATCTAGTTTTGTGTTTTTATGCGGACATGCAGCTTATTTTTTCACATTTACATTGTAGTTAGTTTTCTTTCTTTAGCATTCGTATTATTTTCAATACATTTTTTTTCCATTGTTCACTGTGTGGTTTCATCTCATTGGTTTCATGCATGTCATGTTGTGTGTTTTCCCATTCAATTGGAAAATATGTGTGTGACGGACATGGGTTCATTTGCTTCATGTACATTGGGGGTGTAACATGTGATTTCCATTTCCATGTGGGTGAATGGGTTACTTGGTAGGGCTTTTTGGCTGTGGAGGCTGACCATTACGCACATGATTGGGGATTGTGAGGACCTGGTGGGGGCTGCACATGGTGGCAGGGGGGTGGGGGTGGTGGGAGACATGAGTGGGGGCCTGGTGGAGGGTGACCCTGCACTGCTGGGGGGTGGGGGTGGTGGGAGACATGAGTGGGGGCCTGGTGGAGGGTGACCCTGGTGGCTTAGGGGTGGGGGTGGTGGGAGACTTGAGTGGGGGCCTGGTGGAGGCTGCCCCTGCACTGCTGGGGGGTGGGGGTGGTGGGAGACATGAGTGGGGGCCTGGTGGGGGCTGCCCATGGTGGCAGGGGGGTGGGGGTGGTGGGAGACATGAGTGGGGGCCTGGTGGAGGCTGCCCCTGCACTGCTGGGGTGGTGGGGGTGGTGGGAGACATGAGTGGGGGCCTGGTGGAGGCTGCCCCTGCACTGCCGGGGGGTGGGGGTGCAGGGGGACATGAGTGGGGGCCTGGTGGAGGTTGACCCTGCACTGCTGGGGGGTGGGGGTGGTGGGAGACATAAGTGGGGGCCTGGTGGAGGCTGCCCCTGCACTGCTGGGGGTGGGGGTGGTGGGAGACATGAGTGGGGGCCTGGTGGAGGGTGCCCCTGGTGGCGGGGGCGTGGGGGTGATAGGGGACATGGGTGGGGGCCTGGTGGAGGCTGTCCCTGCACTGCTGGGGTGTGGGGGTGGTGGGAGACATGAGTGGGGGCCTGGTGGAGGCTGCCCCTGCACTGCTGGGGTGTGGAGGTGGTGGGAGACATGAGTGGGGGCCTGGTGGAGGCTGCCCCTGCACTGCTGGGGTGTGGGGGTGGTGGGAGACATGAGTGGGGGCCTGGTGGAGGGTGACCCTGGTGGCTGGGGGGTGGGGGTGGTGGGTGACATGAGTGGGGGCCTGGTGGAGGCTGCCCCTGCACTGCTGGGGTGTGGGGGTGGTGGGAGACATGAGTGGGGGCCTGGTGGAGGCTGCCCCTGCACTGCCGGGGGGTGGGGGTGCAGGGGGACATGAGTGGGGGCCTGGTGGAGGTTGACCCTGCACTGCTGGGGGGTGGGGGTGGTGGGAGACATGAGTGGGGGCCTGGTGGAGGCTGCCCCTGAACTGCTGGGGGGTGGGGGTGGTGGGAGACATGAGTGGGGGCCTGGTGGAGGGTGCCCCTGGTGGCGGGGGGGTGGGGGTGATAGGGGACATGGGTGGGGGCCTGGTGGAGGCTGCCCCTGCACTGCTGGGGTGTGGGGGTGGTGGGAGACATGAGTGGGGGCCTGGTGGAGGCTGCCCCTGCACTGCTGGAGTGTGGGGGTGGTGGGAGACATGAGTGGGGGCCTGGTGGAGGCTGCCCCTGCACTGCTGGGGTGTGGGGGTGGTGGGTGTCATGATCTCTGCTTCCAAAAGGTCAGGGTTTTCCCAACTCCCTTGGAAGCAGATCCATAACCCAGGTTCCGAGTGCCAACCAGTCCCAATTGGGACCTTTTGGACCCAGTCCTGGCGCCAGTGGCACCAGGCTCATAAATATGCCCAGTCCCAGCGCTGGAAGCGCCGGGCTCATAATGCTTGGGTGGACTTACCTTCAGCAGACCATGCTGCTTACTTGCCTGCCAGTTGAGCCTCTGATCCTCTTCTGTTTGGAACTACTTTTCCTGTTGGGTGGGGCTGGAGCCACTCCCTAGATTCAGAACACTGGAACTCTTCTGGAAGGCAGGAACTATTTTCTTAACAGGAACTCTTTTCTTACTTAGGCGTGGCTGTGGAAGGAGACACCTAAGCACTACAGGAGGCTATTTAAACCACACCCGGTGGATGAATCTTGCTTTGCGTTATTCTGCAACCTCTGCAGCAGAACGCTCATCGTGTCTTCTGCATCCGGTCCTGGGCCTAAGGAAAAAGGCTTACCATCCTGAATCCAGTCTTCAGCAACACCTATAAAGACAAGTAAGAACAGGTTAGCATTCCGGCATCTGAAAGGCAAAGGCTTACCATCCTGAATCCAGTCTTCAGCAACACCTATAAAGACAAGAAAGAACAGGTTAGCATTCCGGCATCTGAAAGGCAAAGGCTTACCTACTCTTAGTGCGCTCCGGAGGTCTTCACACTGCATTCCGGCATCTGAAAAACAAAAGTTTACCAACTCTTCGCACGCTCCGGAGGCCTTCGGCGCTGCATCCCGCATCTGAAAGACAAAACAAGGTGCGTTTAAAGACATTGGGGAACTTTAATACTCACGTGCCATTACTCCTTTCCACATCTAATCCAGTGGGTATTCCGGCACCCTGCAGCCGCTCCGAACTCGTACCTGCAAAATAAAAAGACAGTTAGAGCGCATAGTGAAGCAGGCAACAAGCGCTTACTTACGTGCTTCCAGGCGCTTCTATTCATCAAACGGGCTCCATCTTCAACTCACTTCAGCCCGTCATCCGCCATCGCCGGAACCCTGCAAAACAAGAGACATCATTACTAAAGACTTTAAAGACATTTGAATGACTCGAAACTTACCGTTCGTGCAGTAAACGACGGACAGCAGTCCTCTGAAGTCAAGAGGCCTGCGCTACCTATCCAGTGAAGAAACTGGTTACAGCACCCTGCCCCGAGGCAGATGGAGAGCTCGGCATTCACTTACCTAAGGTGAGAGCGTTAACCTTTGGGGGTCTACAGGAGAGGAGAAGAGGAAAGAGATAGGGACACCCCAATAACCCCAGTTCATTAACCCCATATTTTCTATCTGCAGACATCTTACTCTACACGTCAGGCATACAGTGCACAGAGGTCCAGCCCAAAGAGCCAACCGGGTGCTACACATCACCTTTGAAGATACGGTAGTCGCCCAGTCAAGACCGGCGCCTCTGCGAGAATCAGGTGAGCGTTACAGAACGCAAAGCCTACCGCAAAACTCTCGCCCAGGCGCTATGGAAACCTCGGATACTGACCCCCTAGCCCGGTTACTTGGGGAACTAAGGGCAGAAGTCCATGCAGCTCGTCAGGAAACGAATGCTCTAAGAAGGGAACTAATTATTTCCAAGGAGAGAACAGACAATCTTGCTAGACAAGTGCTACAGTCACAAGCCGGACAGACCCCGTTACCCGCATCAGGGGCAAATCTTCCTTCAACATCCTCTATGAATCCAGTGCAGATCAACCTACCTGGGAATGTACCTCTGGCTCCGCCCGAACGATTTTCTGGAGACCCAAAGAGGTTAGCAGTATTTATCAATCAGTGCCGGTTGCACTTCTTATGCCGGCCAGCAGCCTTTCCAACTGATCAAGCAAAAGTAGCTTTTGTACTTTCGTACCTTAGTGGCAATGCGGCAGACTGGTCGATCCCTCTAGTTAATCAAGATGATCCGGTTCTCCATGATTTTCAAGCCTTTCAGCTTAGTATGGAAAAACTGTTCGCAAGACATTCACAGGGGCAGGCCTTGGACAATGAGCTTCTTTCGTTGCAACAGGGTAATCACGACCTTTTGGCTTATATTGCATCTTTCAATAGACTAATAGTGGAAACTCAATGGCCTGAGGACAAAAGGATTACGCTGTTTTATAGAGGTCTACGTGGAGAGCTCAAAGACGTTTTAGCCCAAGTAGTGAATCCCCCACAAGACTGTTCGGATTATATAGACTTGGTCGTTCAAATAGATCACAGGCTGCAGAACAGGAAGGCCGATCGTTCCAAGTTTGATGCTCGAGTATTTTCCAAACCGCCAACTCCTTCCAAAGGAGTAGACTCCGGGGAACCCATGCAAATAGGGGGTCTGAAAGGTCCTCTAACACAAAGGGAGCGGGAAAGGAGGAAACAGTTGCAATTATGCCTATATTGCGGAAACTCAGGGCACTTTCTTCGAGACTGTCCGGTGAAACCTGCCAAGAAGGCAGTAGGAGCTGCAGTTACCAAAGTTACAAACTCTGAGCAGGGAAACGACCTCGCCCGACAAGAATAGAGGTCCTCTTGCCGAGCGTGAAAACCAGTTCCGTGACCTCGCATTTCGTGATACCTATGGTCCTCATTAGCCCTGATAATCCGGATCGATTACATGCAATTGAAGCTTACGTCGACAACGGTGCCATCGGCAATTATGTGGATCATGAAATGGTTTTGAGGATGAATCTAACTCTTTGTCCCAAGGCTGTAAAGGACGTCATTACTACGGTGGATGGTACGGAGATAGCCTCCGGGCCAGTAACGCATACCACTCAAGAGGTGACGCTAGTAAGTCAAGATGGACACCATGAGAAGATCGTGTTCGATGTGATCAAGGCCCCTCAGTTTCAGATTATTCTAGGAATACCTTGGTTAGAGAAACACAATCCTCTGATCGATTGGCGAGCAAGAACGGTCCAGTTTCCAGAATGTGTCTCTACTTGTCACCCTCCACCTGGTGTTGCACTGGCCGCAATTTCTTCAGAGACTCCCCAGTTACCTCCCGAATACCTAGAATACCAAGATGTTTTCCGGAAGGATCAGGCTTACTCTCTACCTCCTCATAGGTCTTATGACTGCCAGATAGACCTGATACCTGGATCTACTCCTCCTTGTAGTAGAATTTATGCCCTCACCGAGCCTGAGAACCTTCACCTTCGACAATACCTGGATCAATACCTGGCAAATGGGTTTATTCGTCCTTCCAAGTCCCCTGCTTCTTCAGCTTTGTTCTTCGTTCCAAAAAAGGAAGGAGACCTTAGAACTTGTATCGATTATCGCTCCCTGAACCAGATCACCGTTAAGAATAGATATCCGTTACCTTTGATCCCTGAACTCCTGGACCAAGTCAGAAAAGCATGCATATATACAAAGCTGGATCTTAGAGGAGCTTACCACTTGGTACGAGTAAAAGAGGGCGATGAATGGAAGACGGCCTTCCGCACCAAGTATGGGCTATTTGAATATCAGGTCATGCCCTTCGGACTTTGCAATGCCCCGGCCGCCTTTCAATATTTTATGAACGATGTCCTCAGAGAGCTCATAGATGTGTGTGTTGTTGTTTACATTGACGACATCCTCGTTTATTCTTCATCGGAATCTGAACATCGGAAACACGTGAAAATGGTCCTCGAAAGATTGCGTCAACACAAACTTTTCGCTAAGTTGGAAAAATGTGTTTTCAACGTGACTGAAGTTGAATTCTTGGGATTCCTATTATCACCTGGCGGAGTGCGAATGGATTCAAAGAAGGTCGATGCAGTTCTCAAATGGCCATCACCATCCTCCGTAAAAGGTGTGCGAAGCATGTTAGGCTTCGCTAACTTTTACCGCAGGTTTATCCCCGAATTCTCTCGAATAGTCCAGCCCATCACTGCCTTGTTAAAGAAAAACAAACGTTTTGAATGGTCTACCGAGGCGGAACAAGCTTTCCAGGATTTGAAGACTAAATTTATCTCTGCACCAATCTTAAAACACCCTCGCCCCGAACTCCCCTACATCGTGGAAACTGATGCTTCAAGCCTTGCCATGGGGGGGGTTCTATCACAAAAGGACCCGGTAACCAATCAGTTGCATCCCGTGGCATTTTGGTCCCGCAAATTCTCGCCTCCTGAAATCAATTACACGATTACTGACAAGGAACTTCTGGCTATCAAGTCTGCCTTTAAGGCTTGGCGGCATTATCTGCTGGGGGCCCGACACACCGTTACTGTGATTACGGATCACCGAAACCTGCAATATTTGAAGACCGCAAAAGCCCAATCCTCTAGACAACTCCGTTGGGCATTATTCTTTGCCGAATTTGACTTCATAATTACCTATCGACCTGGTACAAAGAACGGTAAAGCCGATGCCCTTTCTCGGATGGGAGTGGAAGAACACTTGGTCAACCCTAAACCTGTACCAATCATTCCCGAACAAAGAATTCTGGGTGTAATCGCCACAGAATCCATAGAGGAAGTTAAGGATAAAGCCAGGCAACTTGTAACTCCAGCAGACATACAGAATTGGCATCTGCAGGGAAAGGACTTTGCAGTAAAGGACAACTTATTGTATTTCCAAGAACGATTATACCTACCCAGCACAGATTTACAGAAAAAAGTAATCTCTTGTTATCACGACTCTTTAATGGAAGGTCATCCCGGTATAGCCAAGACCTCAGAAAAGATCAAGCGCTACTTCTGGTGGCCGTCTTGGAAAAAAGATATCAGAGACTTTATAATGTCCTGTGGAGTATGCGCCCAAAACAAGAGTCAAAAGGAAAGACCAGCAGGCCTCTTACGCCCTATTGACATCCCACCTCGCCCTTGGCATACGCTTTCTATGGACTTCATCACCGATCTACCTCCATGCTCCGGATACAATATGATTCTAGTAATCGTGGACTTATTCTCCAAGATGGCGCATTTCATTCCGCTCAAAGGCTTGCCAACAGCAGCAACTCTGGCCCGAGAATTTCTCGAAAACATCGTCCGACTGCACGGTTTTCCTTCGGTTCTAATTTCGGATCGAGGTAGTCAATTTATTTCTCATTTTTGGCGAAGTTGCTGTCGGTCGGCTCAAATTGATGTGAGACTATCGACCAGTCACCACCCTCAGACCGACGGACAAACCGAGAGGACCAATCAAACTCTGGAACAGTATTTACGCTGCATGCTGCAACAAACTGAAAAAACTTGGAAAGATATCCTTTGGATAGCCGAGTATGCCTACAATAACTCTGTCCATTCGGGAACTGGGAAAACCCCGTTTTTTCTTTTGTACGGCAGTCACCCTCGAACCTCGGAGTTGGATCCCCTCCAAGATCTTGAAACACCAGCAGTAGACTACCTGCATTCTACAATCACCCAAGCCTTTAAGGAAGCTGTTTCTCACCTTCAAAGGGCTAAAGAACAATACAAGAAAGGAGCAGATCAACATCGGAAGGAAGCCCCTCACTATCAAGTAGGGGATCAAGTCTGGTTATCCACCAAATATCTATCTCTAAAAGGGCCACGCACATTCAACCCAAGATACCTTGGTCCCTATTCCATCACTACCATAGTAAACCCAGTAGCGGTCAAGTTGGACTTGCCCCCGCACATGAAGATACATCCGGTCTTCCACGTCTCTATTAAAACCCGTGCAACCTCAAACCCGACTAACCAAATCTCCAAAACCTATCCTAGTGGATGGAGAACTCGAGTTTGAAGTCAAAAGCATTCTGGACTCCAAGATCTCCAAATCTAAACTATTCTACCTAATTGACTGGAAAGGCTACGGCCCCCAAGAGAGATCCTGGGAACCTGCTGAATATGTCCACGCTCCTCGCCTAATCAAAAGATTTCACCGAACATTTCCTGACAAGCCAAAACCCCCGGAGAAGCCCGGTTTGGGAGGGGCCTTGAGGGGGGGTACTGTCATGATCTCTGCTTCCAAAAGGTCAGGGTTTTCCCAACTCCCTTGGAAGCAGATCCATAACCCAGGTTCCGAGTGCCAACCAGTCCCAATTGGGACCTTTTGGACCCAGTCCTGGCGCCAGTGGCACCAGGCTCATAAATATGCCCAGTCCCAGCGCTGGAAGCGCCGGGCTCATAATGCTTGGGTGGACTTACCTTCAGCAGACCATGCTGCTTACTTGCCTGCCAGTTGAGCCTCTGATCCTCTTCTGTTTGGAACTACTTTTCCTGTTGGGTGGGGCTGGAGCCACTCCCTAGATTCAGAACACTGGAACTCTTCTGGAAGGCAGGAACTCTTTTCTTACCAGGAACTCTTTTCTTACTTAGGCGTGGCTGTGGAAGGAGACACCTAAGCACTACAGGAGGCTATTTAAACCACACCCGGTGGATGAATCTTGCTTTGCGTTATTCTGCAACCTCTGCAGCAGAACGCTCATCGTGTCTTCTGCATCCGGTCCTGGGCCTAAGGAAAAAGGCTTACCATCCTGAATCCAGTCTTCAGCAACACCTATAAAGACAAGAAAGAACAGGTTAGCATTCCGGCATCTGAAAGGCAAAGGCTTACCATCCTGAATCCAGTCTTCAGCAACACCTATAAAGACAAGAAAGAACAGGTTAGCATTCCGGCATCTGAAAGGCAAAGGCTTACCTACTCTTAGTGCGCTCCGGAGGTCTTCACACTGCATTCCGGCATCTGAAAGACAAAAGTTTACCAACTCTTCGCACGCTCCGGAGGCCTTCGGCGCTGCATCCCGCATCTGAAAGACAAAACAAGGTGCGTTTAAAGACATTGGGGAACTTTAATACTCACGTGCCATTACTCCTTTCCACATCTAATCCAGTGGGTATTCCGGCACCCTGCAGCCGCTCCGAACTCGTACCTGCAAAATAAAAAGACAGTTAGAGCGCATAGTGAAGCAGGCAACAAGCGCTTACTTACGTGCTTCCAGGCGCTTCTATTCATCACACGGGCTCCATCTTCAACTCACTTCAGCCCGTCATCCGCCATCGCCGGAACCCTGCAAAACAAGAGACATCATTACTAAAGACTTTAAAGACATTTGAATGACTCGAAACTTACCGTTCGTGCAGTAAACGACGGACAGCAGTCCTCTGAAGTCAAGAGGCCTGCGCTACCTATCCAGTGAAGAAACTGGTTACAGCACCCTGCCCCGAGGCAGATGGAGAGCTCGGCATTCACTTACCTAAGGTGAGAGCGTTAACCTTTGGGGGTCTACAGGAGAGGAGAAGAGGAAAGAGATAGGGACACCCCAATAACCCCAGTTCATTAACCCCATATTTTCTATCTGCAGACATCTTACTCTACACGTCAGGCATACAGTGCACAGAGGTCCAGCCCAAAGAGCCAACCGGGTGCTACACATCACCTTTGAAGATACGGTAGTCGCCCAGTCAAGACCGGCGCCTCTGCGAGAATCAGGTGAGCGTTACAGTGGGAGACATGAGTGGGGGCCTGGTGGAGGGTGACCCTGGTGGCTGGGGGGTGGGGGTGGTGGGTGACATGAGTGGGGGCCTGGTGGAGGCTGCCCCTGCACTGCTGGGGGGTGGGGGTGGTGGGAGACATGAGTGGGGGCCTGGTGGAGGCTGCCCCTGCACTGCTGGGGTGTGGGGGTGGTGGGAGACATGAGTGGGGGCCTGGTGGAGGCTGCCCCTGCACTGCTGGGGTGTGGGGGTGGTGGGAGACATGAGTGGGGGCCTGGTGGAGGCTGCCCCTGCACTGCTGGGGTGTGGGGGTGGTGGGAGACATGAGTGGGGGCCTGGTGGAGGGTGACCCTGGTGGCTGGGGGGTGGGGGTGGTGGGTGACATGAGTGGGGGCCTAGTGGAGGCTGCCCCTGCACTGCTGGGGGGTGGGGGTGGTGGGAGACATGAGTGGGGGCCTGGTGGAGGCTGCCCCTGCACTGCTGGGGTGTGGGGGTGGTGGGAGACATGAGTGGGGGCCTGGTGGAGGCTGCCCCTGCACTGCTGGGGTGTGGGGGTGGTGGGAGACATGAGTGGGGGCCTGGTGGAGGCTGCCCCTGCACTGCTGGGGTGTGGGGGTGGTGGGAGACATGAGTGGGGGCCTGGTGGAGGGTGACCCTGGTGGCTGGGGGGTGGGGGTGGTGGGTGACATGAGTGGGGGCCTGGTGGAGGCTGCCCCTGCACTGCTGGGGTGTGGGGGTGGTGGGAGACATGAGTGGGGGCCTGGTGGAGGCTGCCCCTGCACTGCTGGGGTGTGTGGGTGGTGGGAGACATGAGTGGGGGCCTGGTGGAGGCTGCCCCTGCACTGCTGGGGTGTGGGGGTGGTGGGAGACATGAGTGGGGGCCTGGTGGAGGGTGACCCTGGTGGCTGGGGGGTGGGGGTGGTGGGAGACATGAGTGGGGGCCTGGTGGAGGGTGACCCTGGTGGCTGGGGGGTGGGGGTGGTGGGAGACATGAGTTGGACATGGGTGGGGGCCTGCTGGCAGGTGCCCCACAGTGCTGGGGGGTGGGGGTGGTGGGGGACTTGAGTTGGACATGGGTGGGGGCCTGCTGGCAGGTGCCCCACAGTGCTGGGGGTGGGGGTGCAAGGGGACATGAGTTGGTGTTCATTAGTTCAAGGAGACATGTGCCTTTTCTGGGGGGCATGCCCATGTTGGGTGGGCTGCCTGCGGGACATGACCAGAGATGCAGGGTAGTCCCCTGTGGTGTGGGCTGCCTCCAGGGGCCGTGGAGGGTGTACAGGGTACACCTGGGAGGACCCACACTGTCAAATCACATGTGGGACTCCCCGGCACCCCTGAAATACACGCGCCCGGGCTATTCGCGTATAAAACTTCCCACGCACCCCTGAAATACACGCGCCCAGGCTATTTGCGTGTGGAACTTCCCGCGCACCCCTCAAATACAGGCGCCCAGGCTATTCGCGTGTGGAACTTCCCGCGCACCCCTGAAATACACGCGCCCAGGCTATTCGCGTGTGGAACTTCTCACGCACCCCTGGAATACACGTAGCCCGCTCCCCCAGGCCCGATCGCGTGAGGAACTTCACGCGAACCCCTGTAATACACGTAGCCCGCTCCCCCAGGCCCGATCGCGTGTGAAACTTCACGCAAACCCCTGAAATACACGTAGCACGCTCCCCCAGGCCCGATCGCGTGAGAAACTTCACGCGAACCCCTGAAATACACGTAGCCCGCTCCCCCAGGCCCGATTGCGTGAATGACTTCACGCGAACCCCTGTGATGCACGTACCCTGCTGAAATCGCGTGTGGGACTTCCCGCGCACCCCGGTATACACGCACACGTATTTTTTGTCAGCGGGTGTCCGTGTTTGTGGGTACCCCTTTGCACGTCATTTTTCCTGGAGGGCCACAGTATGGGACATTCATCCTGGCAGTATATAGGTGCTATTTTTTGGCGCACTTTTTGGCGCACATTTCTTACAGCCGCAGAGACGCTACCGCCTGCTTTCTTGTGGCGGTCGTGTTTGTGCCTGTGCGCTGGTTTGAGCGTGCGCTTTTTTCCCCTATTCTATTCCATGAATACGTGTTGTAGGCGAGCGTGTGGGCCTTCCGCGCACTTGTGCCCTGTACTTCCCCCGTGACGCCCACGTTTTGGCAAGTTGTTCCCCATTCCGAGTGTTACGCCCGTGTTCCGCCTACTTTTGTTGCGTGCGCCGCGCTATGTGCGAATTTCGCTGTGGCCTGTGCGATTTTCGCTGTGACCTGGCGCACGCTGTTAGATGGCCTGTGCGCCAACGTGCGCCGCGCACTTTTTTATCGCACATCCGCTGGTTTTCTCGCGCACGGCCTTCCATGAATCGACGTGCGCTGCTTTTCGTGCGATTTTCGCACTTGCACTGCGATTTTCGCTATTCCACTGCGATTCGCACGTTTTTGCCCACTTGCGCCGCGCTAATTATTCCATGAATCGGCCTGTGAGTATTTTATGAAGATCAATCATACCATGAGAAGGAAATCACTGTGAAGGGCTGACAATTTTGAAAGGTTTAGGGACTGGCAATTTGAGATTAAATGAGATGCCCAGGATCACACATTGGTTAAGGGATGAAGGGACGAAGCTGGGATTTGTGCCAACTCTGCAATTTCCGTATTTGAACACATTCTTTTCCAGTTCTTACCATTAACTAAAACCATCTCATTTTATAAAAACGGACTTGGAAAGTACACAAATCACATTACCAAAGATGACAATTTTTTAACAAAATATTTTAGAAGGTGTTATGCAAAGTGGAAATAGTTCTAGCTTCATTCTCTCCATCATCAAGGGAAGTATATAAGTACCAGCATACCAATCAATGGGATTTAACACATTTAATCTGGGTTTTTCTTTTGTATTTTAAAGCTTTAA
This sequence comes from Ambystoma mexicanum, assembly GCF_040938575.1. Taxonomy (NCBI): domain Eukaryota; kingdom Metazoa; phylum Chordata; class Amphibia; order Caudata; family Ambystomatidae; genus Ambystoma; species Ambystoma mexicanum. The sequence goes on along the minus strand of NC_090922.1, from coordinate 303,629,251 downwards.
ATACTTCCAAAACAATGGCTTTTGATATTTTTATTTATAAACGTGTATAAAAACCTTTGACATTTACCAAAAAGCAAACCGTTTTTTGTGCCAAACAAGCAGACCTTAAAATATGATAAGAAGAAAGCTCAAGTAATGGGCTGAATGATACCAGCAGCATGCAAGAAAGCAAACCTCACAGAAGACAGCAAAGTAATGGAAGATATATTAGATGATTTAACCAGAACCACTGCATTGTCTGCTGGCAAATCCAGTATACAAGCATGAATGCTTTTGTTCCATAATCTTGAATTTGGATAGTTATCTTGGACTAACAGTTTATGCCATCGTTAGAGGCGATTGCTTAGGTTTTACAACACCCCATCTGAACAAACCAATTTTCTAGACCTTCATTGTATGGAAGATATGTTAGTTTCTATAGCATTCCCTATCTGGTGCAGGTACATTGCTGTTAATAGCAGATGTTGTTCTGCAAAACCAAGTACATATGCAGACAGTTTTATAAACTTCAGACATAGGAAAGGCCCAGCCAGCCTTGCTGGAATGTGATATTCTAATTTTGCATATGAACACGTATCTCTGCAGTGGGTGCTTCACACACTGAGCTAACTTCTGAACCATTGTGGCACTCAGTTTATCAATATGCATTTCGCTGTTGGCTATTGCACATGATCAACATAATTCCCACAGGAACGAAAGAATGCTACAGAGTTGTGCTGTATGGAACACACAAACTATGTATACCACAGTAAAGACAGAAATCAATACATGTTGAATTGATCAAGGCAGAATGTACTTGTCAAATCTGAAAGGCAATGGGTTTAGAGCCTCAGCCGCACCCCATAAAATATCCTGATGTGTGCTATTTAAGACTGGCAAACAATGGAATCTTACTTCTTAAGATCACGGAGCCTTGTGGGCCCCCCCTCCAAGGTGGAGGCCCTGGGCAAGTGCCCCTTTTGCCCTCCCATAAAAACATCTCTGGGCAAAGCATGACTGACAGCCCTGCCCTGTGCGCGCCCGCCCCCAGAGACAGTACACCATGGTGCTTTCTCTGACAGCTGCAAGGCGAGGCAAGGCAGCGCCAGCGGCAAGGCGACTGTACTCAGAACTTGCTGCAGCAGGGAGAGGCCCAGGGCCCGGGGCCCTGATCTGAGCTCGCCTCTCACTGACTTGCTCTAGTCAATAATAATTACATTAATAAAAAATAAAAATAAAAATAAAAATAAAAAACGGGCCAGCTTGGGAATTAAATTATAAACAAAAAACCGGCCCAGGGCCCAAAAAACCGGCCCAGGTCCTCAGATCGTATCGGCCAGTGGCCGATGGGCCAATGCCGCCAGTCCGAGCCTGTACAAAGATACTTATTTATAGTTCTTCCGTGTGTTAATTACCATGTTTTACAATTGTGTATGTGCTGAACTATCCATACTTGTCCGATGTGACACATGTATCATTGGTGTATTCCACCTACCAAAGAAAAAAAAACTGTAATGCCTATACATTTTCATGAGCGGTATTCTATGCAAAAAATGTCAAGGTGACAAGCATGCAAGAGAAATCGACTGAAGAAAACTCTAGGAACATAGGAAAAGTACCTTCTCAATTATGTTTGGAGTACTCAATGTGTATTATAGGTCTGAATAAATACATAAAAAGGTCCAATTACTGGTCGAGTATTGAACATGCATCCAATATTGTCCTCGTATGGAGCCTAGTCTGGTACAGCTTTTGCTAGGAAATGTATCACGTGTTTACCTTCTTTAAGAAAAGACAGTTCCTCTAAATGGTGTTCTTCATTCAGGCATAGAGGCTGTTATTATTGCCGCCAATGTTTATCAACGTATTCACTGGTAAATCAGCCATACGCATGATGTCATCATGCGGTGATGACATCATTGTGCATGTGCAGTTAACCGCAGTTTCGGAGTACAGGGAATGTTATAGACAGCTATATCTAGTTGTGCATTTTCGGTAAATGTGATAAATGCAATCAATGTATTCCTATCTGTTAGTTACGTATAGTGATGACATGATCATGTTACTACAACTTGTCACGTCATTGCCAAGCCGATAATGTTGTAGTGATGTAGTGGATGATTACCTCTTATCGTTGCTCATAGTCCCAAGTGTATAAAAGCATAAGTGAAAAATGTTCATAGAGTTCTGTGAAAAACTTGATTAAACATTACACGGCCACTGTAGTGGCCTTGTAGTTATGGTTAAGTTGCTGTTTCCATAGGAAGAGCACTTTTTGGGTGGCCTATAACTCCGCTCCCCCTGGACGAATCCTCACCAAACTTTGCACAAAAAGTATATGGGCCAATAGGTTTGCAAAGTTTGGTGAGGATTCGTTTAGGGGAGGAAAAGTTATAGGGGGGATCCCAAAACATATTTTTTTTCCAATAGACAGAATGGGGGAAAAACTTTGCGCACGGCTACAGGCCAAACCGCTGGACAGATTTTCACCAAATTTGCGGCAGAGGCTTGGTCCCGAAAGCGTGCTTTTGTAAATTTGGTGACAATCCATGCAGTACTTTTCTTTAAAATGACCGAAAAGTAGGTATAAAAAAATTAGTGATTTCTATGTCCGCTCCGCGGTCACACTTCCCTGTTCGCTCCGCGGACAAGATACCGATTGGCTAAGGGGCTGGCATCATGACCGCGGACACGCAACATCTCTGCCGATTGGCTGCAGTGAGTCGTGTTCGGCGTCAGATTGTTTGGATGCGCCCGACATCTTGGATCCACCGACAGCGCAGCAGCGACCAGCAGCAACATGCTATTTCGAAAAAACTATTTTGCTGTGTCAGAGTGCTTGGGGAGGTTCAGACAGTAAGAGTTGGGTGAAAAACTGTATTTGTTCAGGCGGTAGGTGTTAATGATGTATTCCCTATGCCCGCCTTGTTCGGGATGTTTGTAAGTACATAAAATGAGGAGTCTCATAACGGTAGTATTTCAGTCCGTGTTGTGCGCAGGCAACTTGAAACTGTTCTAAGGACACGTGTGGTGTTAGCGAACATTGAAATTGAGTACATGCCGTAATTTTAAAAAAAATTCTATGGGTGTGCTATTCATTTGTACGTCGCCATGGGTGTGACATGCTGCAGTGGTTGTGGCCAGGGCCTAGAGTCTTGGATGCATGGCTGTAGGCCATAGGCCGAAGGCCATACTTCCAAGACTGTAGGCCCTGGCCACAACCACCGAAGCATGTCACAGCAATGGATACACGTGTAGTATTGCTTATCGATCAGATGGTTGTGGGGAGCCATGCACCCAAGAACAAAGTTATAAGCACGGGAGGTATAAGCCACTGCACACCCATACATTGTAATATCTATGGACAGACAGCTAGGAGTCTAGCCTCTGGCCACAACCACTGAAGCATACCACACCTATAGATACACCCGTACTACCGCACATCACTCAGGTGGTTGTGGGAAGGGTCTGCAGTAGCCAACATGGGTTTTATATAGTGTGGTGGTTGTGGGCAGGATGTAGACTTTTGGGTGCATGGCTGCAGGCTGTATGCCATACATCCAAGAGTGTAGACCCTGCCCACAAGCACTGCAGGATATCACATTCATACATCACACCCATACATTTGATTATGTATCTGGTAGGTGTGGGCAGGGCCTAGAGTCCTGGGTACAAATTGAGTATATGCTACAGTTATAATGTTTCATTCTATGGGTGTGCTAATGATTTATAAGCGACAATGGGTGTAATATGCTGCGGTGGTTGTGGCCAGGGTCTAGAGTCTTGGGTGCATGTCCGTAGGCCGTAGGCCATACTTCCAAGACTCTAGGCCCTGGCCACAACCACCACAGCATGTCACAGCAATGGATACACCTGTAGTATTGCTTATGTTTCAAATGGTTGTGGAGAGCGTGTAGATACTTGGATGCATGGCCAAAGAACATGCACCAAAGAACAAAGTTGTAAGCACTAGAGTTATAAGCTTCTGCACACCCATACATTGCAATATCTATGGACATATAGCTAAGAGTCTAGACTCTGGCCACATCCACTGCAGCATATCACAGCTATAGATACACCCATAGTATTGAACATCACTCAGGTGGCTGTGGGGAGGGGCTGCAGTCCTGGGTGCGTGGCCAAAGGCCATGCACCCAACAGCACATTTATACGTAGTGTAGTTACTAGCCACAATGGGTGTGATATGGTGTGGTAGTTGTGGCCAGGACGACCCAAAAGCACATTTATACATAGTGTAGTTACTAGCCACAATGGGTGTGATATGGTGTGGTAGGTGTGGCGAGGATGTAGAGTTATAAGCACTGCAGTTATAAGCCAGTATGGATTTTATATACTGCATACCCATACATTGGAAAATCTATGGCCTTACGCCCAAGTCTGTAGCCTGTGATCACAACTACTGCAGCATATCACAGGTATAGGTACACTCGTACTATCAAACATCATTCAGGTGGTTGTAGGGAGGGCGTAGTGTTTTGGGTGCATGGCCGAAGGCCATCCTCCCAAAACCAACTTTATACGTAGTGAAATTAGAAGCCACAATGGGTGCGATATGCTGTGGTGGTTCTGGCCAGGACCCAGAGTCTCATAAGCAGTGAGGTTATCAGTGAACATGGGTGTGCTATGGTGTGGTGGTTGTGTGCACGACCTAGTGTCTTGGGTGCATGGCTGCAGACCATGCACCCAAGAGTAAACTTATGAGTAGTGAAATTACAAGCACTATGGTTTTGATATGCTGCGATGGCTGTGGGTAGGACCTATAGTTTTGGTTGCTTGGCCGTAGGGTGTAGGTGGTAGGTTATACATCGAAGACGCTAGGCCCAGCCTACAGCCACTGCACCATATTACTGCCATAGATTAGACGTGTAGATTTGAATATCTATGACATGACTGTAATTATACTTACTGTTTACTTTGTTCAGAATCCATATATGTTTTACATGACTTTAGTACTTGGAGGAAATGTCCTTTTTTAATTTCTGTGATAAAAGAAAAAAGCGTGTTAGTGTTTGCATTTTATGAAGACTTATTACATTGTATAATAGACAGTTTAGCTTTTTTTTTAGCCACATATTTAGTTTACAAACCAGTGTACTGTGCATTTTGCTCAGTTTCTGTGTTTGTTTTTCAAATCCTTGGATCTGGGGGAAAAAAGAATCCTTGTCGGATTAAAAAAAAAACCTTTATTTGCTATGCTACAAACTATTTATTTGTTTTCTTTGAGTGTTTCCTTGTTCTCTCTGATTACTGTTATGTTTGTTGCCTTGTTGCAGATTTTTAATGACAGTTAGATACCTGTTGGCGTATTCTAACTGTGCATTTGTTGTTACGGATCTGTGGTATTCATTTATCTGTGTCATTGTTATACACTCTTAGGCAGTTAGATACCTGTTGGCGTATTCTAACTGTTTATAGTCTTTTACTTGTTTGTTTGGTAATGTTGAAGTACACATTAGTTATTAAATTTTGGCTTTAAGAATATTAAATACGCATTTGTAAGATTAGCTGGCAATCTCTGCTTTAGATTAATGGTGCTATCATTACATTCCAACCATCCACATTTCTTTTTAATGTATACAGTGTAGTGACCTGCATTGGTTGTAACTCCTGCATGGTAGATTATACCTATTGTTGTAAAGGTTTTCTTTCCAAGTGACACTTGACTGTGTGTGAATCCAGTCGGCTTTCAGTTGTTTTTGGTACCATCTGCATTATAACGTAGAAGCATAGGCATTATGTAGTTACTATGTGTTTGTATCAGTAAGGTGGAGCGATTGTCTGAATTGCACATAGTACATAATCGCCATGTTTTGCATTCTGTACAAGTTGCTGAAATGGAATGGATTCACAATTAGGTATGGATACATACACAAATCGCTCATTTGGGATTTGTTCCTGTATCACATTGTTACAGAGAGTGCATGTATGTTTCCACATGTATAAAATCTGGAAGATTTCATTTATAGGTATGCTTTTGTTTTCCAGTACTTGTAGTAAGTACATTAGAAATTCTTGTGGATCTTCTTGTGCGTTTATAGTGAATCTCACCATTCCAGCACAGTAGTCCAATTCTTGCCTTATTCCGTGAACACTGTACATGTTGTCAGGATTGTTTGTTGCGTTTCTATGAAGGACTAACATTTGCAAACACAATTGGTCTGTACTGTGTAAGTAAATATTGTTAACAATTGGTGGCAATTGAAATAGAATATTCATTGCTACATTTACATAGCAACTTAGAGCAGTTTCATTTGAAAATTTGAATGGAACAGCTAGTTCTCTGAGTGCTTTTTTTGGAGTTTCTGTTCCTTCTTTGAAGAAATACCTGGTTTACTTTCCCTAATAGGTTATTTTTTGCTCGTGGTAATTGATGAAGTTTTAGCATCTTTTGTTTTCTTTGAAGGATTTGCCGTCAGATTCTGTTGCATTTCTGTTTGAATTAGTTTTCTTTTACCACGTTTGACTTTTTCTGTAACAGGATATTGTTTCAGATGGGGGTTGTACAGCAAACGCAGTCTATTGTATTCTAAAATGCAAGGAATATCAGCGTTCAGTTTACTTGCATCAAAGTTGATTAGAAATAGACCGTCAAGTGTATGTAAGCGTGATAGTGCTACTTAGCTCATGCCTTCTTTAAAGACTGTGTTTCCTATATCTATCAATGCTTTGTCTAGGGTAAGACCTTGGGATTTATGAATGGTGACTGCATATGCAAGAGTTAGAGAAAATTGTTCTCTACGTACATACATGTCTTTGAAGAGAAGGAATCGAGCAGTTGAGCGCCCTATCCTTTTCACTTCTGAAAGTTTGCCAAAGCGAATATTGACAAACTGAATGTTGTTGTCAAGTGGGTATGTTTGAAAGCCAAAACTGTACCCAGTGCCCCATTAACTAGCCCTTGCTCCACGTCAAGGTTATGTTTAAGCATTACTCTACAATTTAAGGATAATTTTTAAATTTTTTCCAACCCAGCTGTGTTGGAGATTGAATTTTCTAAGCTATTTAGTCTTGTTGTGGCTTGCTCACACATGGGTAGTGCCATACCATGTACGTCTAGTTTGTCTGTGGTGCAAATTTCCATTATTGGTTGCATTTCTTTATTTAACATTGTTTCATTGAATTTGAAACAGATTGCAAGAGTTGGCATTAAAGCCATACAATGGACATTTTTGTGCGCTAATTGTTCCATAACATTAGTAGCACATGCATTATCGCCATGAAGTGCATGAATGTGCTGGTTTTTCAATATTGCTTGTGCTTCTTGAGATAGTTCACCAACTCTAATACTTTTTAAGATGTTGGCATAAGTGAGATCTGCAGATTGCTGCATGTTTTCTATTAATTCTCTGTATTGGAAATGTTGCCAAAGGTTGACATTTCCTATGCTGCCAACAGTTTTACGGCAGAGTTTGTGTCCTGAGACTTTAAAAATAGGTTCACCTTTCACTGGTGACAATGGAGAAGATCTGCGAAAACGATAATGTGTTTCCCTGCAAAGAGTTCTTCGTAGTTTGTTTTAAGTACTTCTTGCAATCTGAGGTGAATCAAAGCCAACATTAGGCTGGAGACCATGCTCCCTTCATCTATTAGTAGCATTTTCATTTGTTTTAACACCCTGAATAGTTCCATTGCAGCTTCTGCAGAAAGTTTGTAATAGTCTAATTTGTTTTGGTGTTCTACTGGAAGGAGTAGCATTCGGTGTAAAGTGACACCGCCTATGTTGTAGGCAGCTAAACCTGTGGGGGCAGTTACAACAGCTCACAGTTTGTTGTTTGTCAATTGTTGAAGGAACTTGCTGATGATGATTAAGAATGTTTTTCCTGACCCAGCTTCACCACTGACGTACAGTAGTATAAGTGTGTAATTTTGGCAGGTACATTCTTTATTTTCGTGTTGTACACCATGTGCAATTTGTTTTGTTACGTCTTCAAAAATGGTACATTGATCTTTGTTAAGTTTTGCTTGTTGTACAGTTAAGTCTTCTATATCTTCTTGATAGTGACACATGGTGTTTTCCTTTTCTGTCATAGCTAATTCTGCCTCATTTGCTATTAGTGCCTGTCCTACTGGTTCTTATCTTGCTGTTACAGAAGGTTGACTACTGTCGGAAGAGTCCTTATCTAGTTGGGCCTGAAGTTCTTCTTCGTGTTACTGTTCATTGTGCAACATTGTTTTGTACTGCGTAAAGTTCACATCGGTGATAGCTCTTTCATTTGCTTTGAAAGCATCTTCATAGCAGTCATAGTTATCTAGTATCTCTTCCTATTTTCTCCATGGTTTAAAAAAATTGTAGCAGAGAAATGTAATGTAGTTCTTTCTGTTGAGGAGTTTTTAATGACAATTTAACATGATTAATTAAGCTTTGTTTGGTAAGTTTCACTAAGCTGCCTTCACAATCTGTCACTCTATATCTACCTTTGCTTTCATCAGGTTTTATATTATTTTTGTATGCAAAGTTTTGAGCTATATGGTATAGACACATGCATTCCAAAGTGCTACTCCTGTTCGGATAGCATATGTCCAGTAAATTGTTTTTTAAAATGTCTTGGCTGTTGGGATCATTTCTGGCAATTGTTTCTATGTCCTCATATGATTTCGGAACTCTTTTTCTAGATTTAGCAGGACCAAGACTTAGCCATAATATGTTTTCTGATTTTCCATACAAAGCAGTACCGGTTAAATGATCTGCCGCTTCATAGACGTCACATTCTCTATGAGAGAGCATTTTTATGCCTAGGCTGTACAATTTCTGAGATAGTGTTTTGCCTGATGATAGGTCATCCCAGAGGTCTTGAAGCTCTGCTTTTTCTGCTTTTGTTAAGTAGGCTGTAGCATATCGTGCAACAGCAGTGGAATTGTCTGCAATGTATTGCACATCTATGTTTGCATTCCATAAGAGGGCAATGGTTGCATTGTAATCATTGATATATTTTGATTCTTCTGTTCTTTTTATGTAATACGTGTTCTTAGGTGATTTACCTTCAACACTATGTCAAACTGAAGACATGAAGTTGTTCACTTCACCTGTTTCTGTAACTGGTGTAGGGAAACCAAATCAGCATTTGGTGTAGTATTTCCCTTTGTTTTTGTATTTGCTACGACATTATTTGCCACATTTGTGTCTTTGAAATTGTAAAATTTGCCCATGCAGGTCACTATGTGTCCGTTGTGAAGGAATTTCACAAGTGACATATTTTTGGATGAACTGCAAAACAGTGGCATCAGTGTCGTGACCACATTTATGTGCACCTTTGATCCATAAAAGCATGTGAATATGTGGTGCTCCTCTCGCTTGGTATTCTTTTCTCCAAAAGATGTGTTGCACTTCTCCGAGGGGAGGAACAGTTTTATTGCAAAGAAAGTGTAGCATAGCAGTGAAACAATGATGGAAATATCTTGACACATTAACTGGATCTAGAGAGCAAAGTTCTCCAGGTGTTAATATATCTATGTTGGTTTTGTTGTTGTTTGATATGCGTAGGAACTCATGTAAATCTTCCCATGCATATTCTGCACAACTTAGTGTAACAAACCAAGTCGGTGGTCCAAGGTTTCTGATCATACAACGTACGTCTCCGTGCCATCGGAACCAGTATTCTTTTGTACCACGCATGTTTGCAAACAGATTTTTTTATACTTGATTGTAAAATCTCATCTTTTTCTTGTACTTTTTGTATTAATTGCGTAGCTGACATATTTTGAAAGTGGGTTCCAGATTTCAAAATGTGTGCAACTCTGTAACATAGGGTTGCTAGTTCACTTTCAAAGAGTAGGTGGAATATGTATTCCACATTTTGTCTAAATCTGGGATCTTGCGAATACATTCGTAATGGCGGTATTCTGATGCCGTAATCTGAGTGGGTCTATCATCGTATCTTCCACCTTTGCCAGTAGGAAATAGCAGTGGAAAAGCATGTGCTTCTATACTTTTTTCCCATATGCTCATTGGTGACCCTTTGGTTTATCGCATTTGGTAAGTTTCTAGTGCATCATCTAATGCAATGGATGAATTGTGTAATGGTCCAAAAGAGTAGATACTGCAGCAGGATCCAGAAGTTCAAATTGTCCAGTTTCTGATGACTCTTGAATTATTTCAGTTATTTCTCTTAAGCTTTCTTCAACATTTATTTCCTTGTAGTATTCGTTATTGTAATTTTAGATATTGCAAGGCTTGACTAACTTTATGTAAGCCCACCAGTTGTTGCCAAATTATTTTGTCTTTTGTTGTACACCATTTACCATTTAAAGAATGCTCTACTGAACTTTGCACTCCTAGAGTGTGTACATTTTCTGTTAGATCTAATGGCAAATAAACTACTTTGCCACGAATGCCTTTCACCAATTCAGAGGGAGGTAATTTTGCTGTTTTTGGTTGAAGGCGTATAATTGCTTGAAATGGGTGAACTGTTTGAATTATGATGCTCTCATACAAATTAAGTTTTTGCAGGGTTTTTGGTAGTGGGAACAATTTCAAATGATTTGTGATAGCACGTGAAGGAGTGTGGTTGTTGTCCAGTTTTGTAGTGCAGTAACTGCAACATATTAGGGGTTCACTTACTTGGTATTTGTTTTCTGCTAAAAGGTGGAGAGCTAATTCAAACCATTTGGAATCTTTATTGTCTTCTATTTTGTATGCTATGTCTATATTTTTTGTGTATCTTTTGTAAAACGTTCTGCTGCAACACACGCACATGTGGTTTGGTACTTCAGCTGATGCAAATTTTAGTATTTCTTTTTTGTATGTGTGTAATAGAAGGTTGCTATGTCCAGAATTGTAGCTAGTCTGTTCTAAAACTATTGCATTTTGTAAGTGGCGTTCACTTCCAAAATATTTTCTCTGGATACGGTCGATTTCTTCTTGTAGGTATTTGGGTGTACCATGCAGAAGTGTGTTATTTAAATTGGCTAATTCTGAAGCTGGACTTTTAGCATAGTATATTTTATACTCTAGATTTCTTACATTTGAATGATGTATTGATATTCTTTTGATATCATGGAAGGTGCTTTTGCAAATAGGTCCTGAAATGCAGGCTAATGAATGTCCTCGTATTCCTGTGTATTTGCGCACTGGACAGATATCCATATTTTGCAGCACTTTTATTTTAATTTTTTCTTTACATTTCACATACTGATTGAGGAACTCACGTAAAGATTTGAAAGATTTTTTAGGAATGGCACACATTTACGTGCACGGCCATTTGTATACTGGACGGTCTGGTCCAGTCGAATCAAGAGGTAATTCTGAGTTTTCAGGTGATACTTTTCTAAGCAGTGTTTCTTGTTCCATGATGGTATTATTGATGTTTTCATACCCTCGTCAACTGCTATGGATGGCAATTGTGTTTGTTTGATTTTGTTTGTATGCTTCTTCATTAAAATATGGTTCTGTGGTTGTTGTGTGACTCAATTCACCTCCACAAATATGTAAGAAGTTATTTTTGTTCACATTCCGTTTATTGATATGTTTCTTGTGTAGTTTGGTACTTAGTTTTGTTAGTGGTTTCATCCTATTTAACACTAATATAAACAACTTCCTTTTGAGAAGGATTGCACTGTCCACAAGAGCTTGTAGGATTAATTTTCTACGGTAGGTTTTAAGGGTTGAGGATGATTTTGGTCCTCTTGTTAGATTGTTAAGGACTCTGTGGCGAAACATTTTTGCTAAAATACTCTTTTTACTATGGGTTCTTGTTACTATATCAGGATTAATAGGAGCATTGTTAGCAGTACTGGTAGCCGATTTTTTGTGAAGAGTTTTGTGTTTTGTGCCACATTTTGATGGAGGAGGTAAAGTTTTGGTAGTTGAAGCTTCCTTTGTTTCACTAAACGACTGTATTAGCTGTTTTGTTCCAACATTCTCTACAAAGTCTGCTACAGATGGATGCTTAGGTTGGACACTTTTATTTTTATTTGCTCAATTTCTGCATTCCCTTCTACGGACTTGCTTTTTGGTAGGCATTCTTTGGGGTCTGTTGAAAAAAAGAAGGCATGGTTTGGTCTGTTGTACAATGTATGTGTTCTGTGTGCATGCGTGCATGAGTTTGATGGGGAAGCTCTTTGTGGTGGTGTGTGAATGTGCATTGGTCTCTTACAATGATTTGGGAAGGCTATTTTTCTGTTTGCATACTACTACAATGTGCTTCAGATGAGAGTACAAAGTGAGCTAGTGGTGAAGAGAAGCATTAATAGTAAACGTAATGGTATAAAATTGAAAGAGCTATTTGTTTTCTAGTACTAACATTCTAAGGCTTCTGTATGTTATTTGAGTTCCAAAAACACAGGGATTTGTGAGCCATTCTGCCTGTTATTCTTTATTTAATAAATGGGGTTTTGTGGGTAGAATGGTTCAGAAATCAATGTTTGTTTTGGTGCGCAAATTAAATAAATAACCCACACAGTCTCTTTGAGGAATAGTTAGAATATAAAGGTAGTACTGTACTTACTTTTTTCTGTGGAATGACCAGGTTTCTTCGGATATGTTGTTCCAGTGTAGATGCTGTTGATTTTCAGGAGAGTAGTATTCACTGCGATTGTAAAAAGAAGAAGTTAGTAACTTTGTGTGTTTAAAGCAGTGATGTTACTGTACACGTTAATTTTGCATCTTTCGTTGCAGTATTCTCCTTTGATATTTCAACACAGTGCATGTGTACATTTCACTTCACTATGTGCTGCCTTTGTATGCTATTTGCAGTATGTTAGTTGCACGTGATTCAGAAATGAGTACAATTTTTAGGTTATGAAAATGCCTTGGTTTTTTTAAGCTGTGTTATCTATAGCAGAGAGGTTTGTAAGTGATAGGTCATTATAGTAGATGGGGAAAAGTATGAATCTGAAAAATTGGGAGACCCTCAGAGGGAGATGTCACCACAGCAATCGGAGCGTTTATTTTTCTCATACAATCGCATTGGAAGTAGCATTAATGTAGGCGGTACACAGTAAACAATTGTGATATTTCCTAATGGAAAATCGAGTATCGCGCTAAATAGGGAGGGTTTTAACGTATGTATAGGTTATGCGGGAGACAGTAAGAAGTAATGCGGTTTATCAATGAAAAATCGGACATCTTGCACTTAGAGAGGGAGCGTTGCTATGTATTGGCTATGCAGATTTAGTGGCATTAATTTGTTTAAATGAAATCATAAGGGTTGCGCATGTTCTCTGATTAAAATATGCATACCTGTACTTCATACTCATGCATGTGCGCATGCATGGAGCTGTTCGTAGAAATCTGCGACACTTGCACAGTAGTTTTTGAAGTAGGTGCTTTGCAATGATATGCGACTTGCATTCAGAGTGATCAATAGTACATTTGAAGTGCGAAATTTTTATGACGGAGTTATATGTAGAGATGTTGAATATGATTGATGTATGGTTGTGTGACTGCTTAGCTGTGTTCAATGAAGGAATGGATTTGCGAGTAATGTGGAAAGGGTAGAAGGACTAGCTAAGAGTTACGTGCTGCACGTAGACAACGCTTGTACGGTTATGGCGTGTCACATATGTGTCACATATGGGGATCTAGAGCAAATGCAGCATGGAAACAGGACTGTAGGCAACAGCCAAACAAATGTTCACATTGCTCTTTTGTGTCGAAAGACGATGCGTATACTGAAGATGGCAGAGGTGGAGAGGGTCAGGGTTTTGGTGCTTGGAGATATTTTTATCCATGGTTTACAGCAGTATGCCGAAAGTAGGCATGTGGCACACAATTTCGATGTGAGAGGAGTGGAGGTGGTGTGGAGCGCTGACACTGATCGCAATGTTGCGGCAATTCTCCAGGTTTGCAGAGACATGCGTACGATGACCACTCCTCATGTGGTACTTTTGCACTACGGTGCTTGCTATTTGGGCTACATGAGTTCACGTACTTCGTTGGAAGATTTGGAACAGTTGGTTCAAGCAGTTATGAACATCTGAATAACTGTGTTATCCCTAGAGGAAAATGGGACAACAGTTCTGTTTTCTATCCTGATCAAAGTATTGGGAGGTGTAACATCAATCGCGGCATGCATGCTTTCATGTTACAAGCTGGTATGTTTTTCTGCAGCTACAAGAACATTGTTCCCAGTAATGCAGCTTATTTTGAAGCAGATGGTGTTGCGTTATATTCTTTGGGAAATGCCATGTTCTTTTTTAATGTAAGGCTTGCTTTGGAGAAGGTTCTCTAATGGTTGGAGGAGTAAAGTAAGAAGAAAAAATATTTAAAAAAAACAAAATAAGAGGTGTCTGTAAGGCATATGCCCAAAAAAATAAAATAAAATGGCTCTTTTCAGAGCCCTCCTTAAAGGGGAAAAGGGGAATAATATTTAAATATACAGTCATCAAGCTCTGATCCTCTACGTGTCCGCCGACATGGCGGTAGTTTGCAGGCAGCGCGTATTACCAACGGTGATTCTGGTGGAGACGCATCCAAATGAGAATGTGCGAAGGTAGGGATTGGTCAGTAAAGTTCAGTGGGTGTGTTCTGAACAGAGAAATGCAGTGAGAAGTTTTTTTCCCTGACAGGAGACCAGACAGCCATGGCTCTGTGTGCTCGAAAACATATTATCTGGATTTTGGGAGACTCATGGATACATTGGTTGAAGGTGCATGCACAAAGTTGCGGTCTATGTGCAGATCTTGGATTTCCTCATGTGGAAGTGCACTGGTATGGCGTGCGTGGAATGAGGTGGCTGGACTTGGTACCTCTCTGTGCTACTTTACAGATAGAGCATCATCCTGATATACTTATCATTCATTGCGGAGGAAACAGTTTAGACCATGTCTCTGGAATTCCTTTGCAATTTGCAATGAAGGAAGGACTTGCGAAGGTCATGGATATGTTTCCAAATTACCAAATAGTTTTTTCCCGTATTGCACAAAGACAATTATGGCTGCGTTCTTCTACATTTGGTCCTCAAATGGAGAAAGTGAGGCGCAATATCAATAAGGCTGTTTGTGCCTTTCTAAGAGATGTTGGCATGTCCTCATTCCACAATGAAAACATTTTGTTTCACAGCACTTTAATTTTTCGCAGAGTTGGAGTCCATCTCACATATGCTGGCAATCAGATTTTTCTTCGCAATGTACAAAATGCATTGCAACCTTTTTTGGATTCATAGTCACCTATTTGGCAATCCGTTTTTTCCAATCTACAGTTTTTGAAACACACAAAACACCACTGAAAGGCTCTTTTCAGAGCCACCATTTACTCCCAGTGAAAAGTCCATTGGTTTTGCTACGCTTGCACCCTCCATTTTTGTGCATTCTACGACTGTCCGCAGACTTTTTAAAAAATGCGCGGGGGCCAACGGTCCCTTGATAGTTCTATTGCTAAACTGAGAAAGGTGGCTCTGAAAAGAGCCTTTTTTGTAATTTTTGTTGTTTTCTAGTTTACTGCTTTTGAGCACCCGACACACTAGGAGAGGAGGGTAAAGGAGGGTAAGGAAGGGACACCAACCACGGGGATAAGAAAGGGCAGGTGGAGAGAGAAAGATGTAGGGGGGCTTTACTTAGGTAGGGGGCAGTTCTTCTGGTTCTCCGTGACCGTAGCCTCAAAAGCACTTCGAAGACTCCCCCCCTGCAGAGTACTGCATTGCAGTACATACACAATATTGTGACCTTCGAAAGGTAAGGGTCAACAGCATCACGAATGGCTTGTGAGGCAGCTGGAGGGATGCGCTAACCCACAGGAGTGTCTCTTGTGGTGAGAGGATCAGACACGGAGGATGCTGTTGAGGAACTCAATCTCCTACGTTCTTGACATGGCACCACCTTGCGAATGTCCGCACTGTGGAACGAAGTTAAGTGTCGCTTCATGGTTGTCGTACCAATGCTGTACCCACCAGGTCTCCCGCGACGCAGCACCAACTGGCACTGGTTACATCTGGCCAGGTTCGCACGTGCTTTTGGTACGTTCCCAAAAACAGAAAACAACCACCACACCCACGACTCCCGGCGAGTGCTTGTAGTGTGGAGTTCCTCCACCTCATTCTCTTCTTCCTCTTCTTCCTCGATCTCTACATCCTCACCCGTATTTCCCTCTGCAGACCCTTGGGGAGGTGGTGGCGGTGGAGGGTTTGGGGGTGGTGCTGAGGCTAATGAAGCAACAGTAGCCATGGATGCCAGAAGGATTACTTGGCTAATGGTTGCTACAGCAGTAAAGGCAGCACAACTCAATCTGCTATAGTCAGAAGCACAATGAAGATGAGCTCAGGGGTGTGGCCATTTATTGGGATGGAGGGGTGTGGCTCATAACCATATTGATCACTCAAAAGCGTTGCAAAAATTCTAAACAATACGTTCAAAGGTAGAGCCATTATATGGGACATGTGAAATGGTGATTTTATACTGTAAAATAATTTCCCATGTTTGGATAAGTTCTTTTGCAATGTTGCAGAAGCAGACAAACTGCGCAAATTAGTCCACACGCTCAGCGTGGGTGCGGTCACATGATGAAGTCATGAACACATCTGCGAGGAAAATGGGTGCCCGCTGGACAGCAAATGCAGAGTAACGGACGTACGCATGTGCGCAAGTGTTCTACGGACAGTGTTCGGGTCCTGAAACTAATTAAAAGTGCGACACAAGTGAGACGGATAGTTATGGACAGGCGAGATGTTCGCAGTACTTATGGGTGTACTGCGCATGTGCGTACATGATCTGCTGACTGTACCACCAGGTACAGTGTCCTTAGGACACCTCCATTTTGTTTGACTACGGACATGCCGGCTACCGCGCCTGTTCTACGGATGGTTCCATCTTGGCTGTGGACGGTACGGATAGGTATATTGTCCTTAAGACACTCCCATTTTGCTAATTTACAGACATCCCGGACACCTGTTGTGTTCTAAGAACATGTTTTATCTCGTTTGTGAGCGTTACGGAGAGGTATAATGTCTTTAGGACGCCCCATTCTGTTCACTTACGCACAACTTGAACAGTTCTAACTTGGTTGCCATTGGTACGGGTAGGTGTATTGCCATTAGAACATCCATATTCTATTGCTTACGGCTAGCTCGAACAGGCGTGCTGTCCGCGGACATTTTAACTCTTTTAAACAAAAAAAAAATTCCTCAAACCCTTCCACTACAACTAATATAAAAAAACTTTCAATACGCGCACACACATCAATCAAGAGAAATACAGGGGAAAGCAGATACTGAAACGAATATAGGGGAATTAGGGTTTAACACTGGCTGGTTGTGAGGGGATGATTTGTGAGGGGATGAAGGGATGGATGTTTCATCAAAACGTTTATTTTCTTCTTGAAGGTTTGGGGATGGTTCAAAAGGAAATGGAGAAGGGGGGCAGGTACAGGTGGGACAGTGATACGTATTTTTCCTCTCACATATTCCTCCACAAATTGCCTTAAACTGTTAAAATTGTCATTTAGTGTGTCCATTTTCACTTATATCCTTTTCAGACTTTCTTCCTCTGTGTCAGTTGTTGGCCTTTCTTCTTTTTTTTCCTGGTCTGTGAAAAATAAATATATATATGTTAAATGCCCATAAAATACTGACCATTAATTTGCTTATGCAGAGTAGTGTGTACCATTATTATCGCTATCTTCGGACATTTCCCCATGCGGAAAATTCTCCTCCAGCCACTCCAAAGTACTGCACATTTCTGTGTCAAAACAACAGAAAGAAATTATTTTTTCTGCCCCTCATACAAAAAAAGTACACACACATATAAGAAAAATGAAGTTCACTTACTATTTTGTTGTCATTTGTCTTCCTTGTACTGTGTGCGTCTACTGTCGCTCCTGGCCGCACAGTTTCTGTGAAGTAATTACGTTGGAGGCATACTTTTTCTTGTTATGGTATATTCCATTTCATTCTACATGGTCATTAAATGCATGGTTATTGTTTCAGATGTTAAGGTTTACCTATTTACTTATAATGTCTTTATGTGTCCTTTTTCAAAGTTGTGCATTTTTTATGTAACACAATAGTACAATTTCAGATACCCCCTGACTGTATGGGTACTGTTGACCTCGTCCGCGCTCGTCCGCAGACAGGCGCTCAGTCCGTGCCTTTCAAATATCAATAGCGAGGGGGTTCAGTATGTTCTATGTTACATGTATATAAAGTAAGGAAATTATACTACATATCTCCCAAAATCACATGATGAAAGTGTATATTCAGAAAAAAAAATGTATTAACGAGATGTTATGATTAAGTTCCCCTTCTAAAAACCTGTGAAGTTCAGTAAAAAAACAAACTTTGTTAAAGGGACGTTATGGTTAGGTTGCCCTACTAAAAACCTGTGCAATTCACTAAAAAAACTTTACAAACATGCCATTATGTTTCAGAGTAAAACCGAAAACCCCCTGAAATTCGCAGTTATGGTAGGCTAAGCAACCATACCTGCCCCCACCACTGTGCACTGCTAACACTAACACCCAGCACATGAAAGATGGCATCACAAATGTCATTGATGACATCACTGATGATATCACATATGTAGCCCCTTTGTTTTTGTTCACTGCCATATATATGTATATTCAGTAAAAAAACTTTGTCAAAGGGACGTTATGGTTTACAGTAAAACCACACATTGCATTTACACTACTTTCCTTAGGGTCTAGTCACAATATGTGATAGTTATACATAGGGAAGTAGTAGCTTTGAAGCAGAGCAATCCTTTCTGTGCATGAAGATAATGAGTTAGATTATGAAGATTGTTGGCTAATACTGCTGTTTTTTTGTTTACTTCACTTTCCCTGTATATGCTCTAATTGTATGTGTTGTTGTCTGTTTGTGTTTTGTGTGCAGTAATGCAATAATGTAGTAAGTGTGTTTGATTAGGTACTTATTAAATGTTTCACAGTATGCAAGACTCTAATAAGAAAGCATTTATAATTTTAGTATTTAACATGGCAAGATTATTAATATTGCATCTCCATAATGCCTGCTGTACACTATGCCTATGTTACTACATGTGTACCTTAGTATATTGAAAAATACTTCATAATACAATGCTATTTGGATTAATGCATTCCTTAATGCACTACGTACCTCATGATATTTATTCCAATGATCCTTGAAACTTTTTTTATTAACATTACAATAACAATCCCTTGTACAGACTTTTCATGAAAGGTAAATGCACATGTGATGTCATCAGTGATGTCATCAATGACATTTGTGATGTCATCTTTGATGTACTGGGTGTTAGTCTTAGCAATGCACGTAGGTGGCGCGAGTTATGGTTGCTTAGCTTACCATAATTAGCGAATGGCAAGTGTTTTTTCGGTTTTACTGTGAACCATAACGTCCCTTTATATGGCAATGAACAAAAACAAAGGGGCTAAACATGTGATATCATCAGTAATGTCATCAATGACATTTGTGATGCCATCTTTCATGTCCTGGGTGTTAGTGTTAGCAGTGTACAGTGGTGGGATCAGGTATGGTTGCTTAGCCTACCATAACTGGCTAATTTCAGGGGGTTTTCGGTTTTACTTTGAACCATAATGGCACGTTTGTAAAGTTTATTTTGTGAATAGCACAGGTTTTTAGTAGGGCAACTTAACCATAACGTCCCCTTAACAAAGTTTTTTTTTAGTGATATAATATATAGGCATGATAAGTATTTATAGATTGCAAATAGAATCCAACTCAGCTGCCTTGTGTTGTGGTAAAACTTGCTATACTATAAAAAAGAAATCTGCAGCGGTGAGTAGCAATAATGGTTACTTTCATGGCAATATGTTTGCCAGACATTGGCAACGGTGAAGAAGCAAATAGGACAGTGTGTATACATTGATTGTAACAGTAGCTTGCTATACTATAAAAAAGGAAATCTGCAGCGGTGAGTAGCAATAATGGTTACTTTCATTGCAATATGTTTGCCAGACATTGGCAACGGTGAAGAAGCAAATAGGACAGTGTGTATACATTGATTGTAACAGTAACTAGTGATAAAATTATTGTTTGATTGTGACAGTTCTAAATATTTCATATCACTATTTTCTGGAGTATGCTGGTCAGGAGTTTCCAGATTGGCAGAAAAATCTTCAAATTAATTGTTTCCAAATTAATATAAACACAATCAATATTTATGTTAAATAGATTATATTGTATGTGGGAACAAAGTTCAACCTTTTTTGTACAATTTTGGTCTGTGTAAGGTTTAATGTTTTTTAGAAAAATTAATGGGTTCTCCTTGACAGATATCTGTTCTGAATATTCTGTGTGCGGATGTTTCCTCCTGCCCCTCTGGGTTCTTTTTTCTTGTGTCTGCAGACCAGGGGTCTTCAGGGGAAATCCAAGAAAAATGCAAAGGTAATACAAAAGAAATATACACTGTGCAAGAAAACCCCCAGCGTTATTGAACAATCAACTGGGAGAACAAACTGCTCCATGGACCTGAACTGTAATACATTCTCAACTCCTCTCAAAAGGGCTAAAATGTTTATACAAACAAATCACTCATTAGCATAATTTGTCAATCGTTACAGTTTTGGGGATGCCCTAATACATAATTGGTGGGTTGTCATGGGACCCCTATATGTTGGTATGCATAACATGTCCTTATTTGATAAAAACATTTCCTGGAATACCACCCTCATCAGCCCTTCATGAGGTCATGACCCTCAAGCATCCCTCCCCTCATTTACATCATTATCTGCTAACATGCAAAAACTCTGGCTTGCCATTGGTTGGTATCTGCTACTGTACAAGTGGATAAATCCCTAAATGCCAAATTGGACCCCTTCGTTGGAGACAGTGCGAGACACAGAATCCCACCAAATCTATCCAACAGAATTAAGAAGGAGCAGCGACAAGGTCAGGGGCATTGTTACAGCTGCTGAGACACCAAATCCCAGTCCCCTGATTAGTTCCTCTCTTCTTTCGCCCCCTGCACCTGTTCACTCACCATCTCCTTTCTTGTATCGTACCAGTTCTAGATAGAAAAAAACAAAACTGTGCAGGACACCATTGGTGAAACTGAATTTTCTTATTTAATTGTCTTTTGCTTTTGTACTTGCTGCCGGGGCCCTTGGTACCCATCCCGTGTGGGACTGCACCTGGCATCTGGCTTCAGTTTTCTTCACATGAGATACTTTTCCTTCTGCAACAGTTAATTAGTTAGCGACTGTGGGCTCCTTGTTGTCTCACACTTGGTGAGGTGATCTAGTGTTTCTGCCAGTGTCAGCAGAACTTCAATTCTACTATAAGCTACTGCCTTTCAAACAACAACGAAATGGCTTCTGTGTAGTATGCCCTGGGCCTGCTAAAATATGGCCAAACTAATATTCAATAATATACCTAGCCTTGAACTCATTACACTTCTAAATTACATTTACAAAATATATATAAAAATATTACTATTGCTGCACGTGTACGTTTCATTGTGGCAGCTGTGCTTACCTATCCCTACTTACCTAATAGTTAAAAATACATCTAAACTCTGAGTTTTTGCATGTGTACTTCCCTATGCAGCATCCTACTGCCTAACCTTTGGTGCACTAGGCGTAATGTAGTTGTGATATATGTGCGTCGTGACGTCACCCTTCATGTTACTTTTTGGTGCCACTGCGTTACTTCATAAGCTTGTATGTGCACCCGCCATTGTGAGCACTGGATCTCTATATTCATATGTCCCTTCCTAAAAAATTGCATATGAGTCTTTGTTGTCTTTCTATTTGTTCTTCTACTATGATCTGTTGATGTTTTTGAGATCTGCGTAAGTCTGGGTTGTTATCGTATTGTCTCAAGTTAAGATCTGTGGTGCTGGTATCTGAGTCTGAGCTAGAGAACTCTGTTGAACCCGATCTTTTTGTAGTTGTCCTCTGTTCACTATATTTATTTATCCAGGTATATACTTCCTCGTGTAAGTAGTTGTATGTGTCCCGTTTAAATTTGCGTACTTTCTTGTTCTCTAATTCTGATTTGTAGCTTTCTAATGTATTATTAATATCTGCCAATATGAAGGATATCTCCATTTGTCCTAATGTAACTCTGAGTTCTGTCTTGATGTCATCAGTTAATGTACTTAAAGCATCACTGACCTGCATGTACCTTTCACTACCTGTTTGATGGATAAAGCATCAAAACATTTCACACAACCGTCGACCGTTATATTCAGTGGTGTTATGCTAATATGTTTGATATGAACCAGCTGCATATCTTTCCTTGTTTTTCTGCATGCCATGAATGTATGTGTCAAGAACTTATACGTTTTCTAGTTACTGTCACAATCAAACAATGTACATAACCTATCCTATTTGCTTTTTCATTGTTGCCAATGTCCGGCAAATATATTGTCATGAAAGTAACCATTATTGCTATTCACCTCTGCAGAATTCTATTTTATTGCAAAGCAAGTTTTAGTGCAACACATAACAATTCAGTTGGATTATATTTGCAATCTGTAAATATGTATCATATAGTATGTTGAATCTAGTTTTGAACGGAACAATATGACAATTTTTCACTTATGGTTTTACACACTTGAGACTATGAGCAACAATAGAACGTAATCATCCACTACACCACTACAAAATTACTGGTTTGCCGATGACGTAACAAGTTGGAGTAACATGATAATGTCATCACTATATGTAGCTGACAGGTAGGAATACATTGGTTGTATTTATCACATTTAACGAACATGCATAACAACTAAATATAGCTGTCTACATCATTGCCAGGCGGTTGACCGCACATGCACAATGACATCATCACAGTGTCATGACATCACACATATGGCTGATTTACCCACAAATACATTGGGCCTCATTACGACCCTGGCGCTAATGGGTTAACGGCGCCCTAAAAGGCTGCGGTGCTGTTACCCCATTAGTGCCTTACTACGAGGTCCCTTTGCGGGACCCGACCTGAACGGCTGGTCTAGAACAGCCGTTAAAGTAGGGACCCGCAAAGGGACCTTGGTGCTAAGTACGGTACCGCAATTTGCGGTACCATACTTAGCGCCTTCCCCAGTCCCATTGAGCCCTCTGGGGCAAAAATGGGAATGGGGAAGGGCCAATGTTCAATGGGGAATTACCGCCCCGCCAACCTTAGAATGGGGTGGTAATTCCCCATTGAACATTGGCAGACTCGTTACGATACCGGCACCAACCATGGTGCTAATAGCGCCATGGTTTAGCGCCAATATCGTAATGAGGGCCATTGATAAACATCTATAGCAATCATAGCAGTGTCTACGCCTGAATACCGAACACTGTGTGCAGCAACTGTCTTTACTTAAAGGAGGTGAGCCCATGATACATGTTCTAGCAATAGGTTTACCATAGCAGGTTCCATACGAGCAGAACATTGGATGCATATTCAACACTCCACCAGTAATTGGGCATTTTTTTTTTTTAGACCACTCATACACATTGAGTACTCCAAACTCAATATAGAAGGTACTTTTCCTATTTTTGTAGGTGTTTTCTTTCGTTGATTTCTCTTGCATGCTTTTCATATTGACATTTGTTGCATAGAATACCGCTCATTTTTTTTGTTCATAGGTGGAATACACCAATGATACATGTGCCGCTATGGACAGGTATAGATAGTTCAGTACATGCACAATTGTAAACCAGGGTAATTAAGACATTGATGAACTATAAACACGTATCTTTGCATTGTTTGCAGAATTAGCCATGATGATGATGGACAGGAAGTCCGAAATGCATTGGCTTCTGATTCTGCCACTCAAATTATAAAGAAGGCACAACGTGCGTCATTAAAGGATGTCACAAAGAAAATGAAAAGCTATTTCAATGTATGTTTATGTTCTTTTTGAATATTAAGCAGCTGTGTCCCCAGATGTTATGATGAGTATCATCAGTTGGTTTCTACAGGAGGAGGGCTTAACCCTGTTAGAGGCTGCCGCAATTGTTGAAAAGTTGTGGAAGAGTTTGGTTTCAATGATCAGGTCCCAGCTTGTTGATGGCAAGGCCTTAAGGGTGGGTTGAGTCGGTGCTCAGGTTTGCACATTTTGTGGCATCATTTTTCATTCGCTCTGATAGTGCATTTGCTCTCAGCTAATTCTTGGGTGTGCCATGGGGCAGAGGGTTTGGCTCTGACATATGGGGTCTCATTACGACCCTGCCGGTCCGGAAAGAATGGTGGTGGTAAAGCCGCGGCCACCGTTCTTTCCAGACTGGCTGATTAAGAGTCCTTCAGGCGGGAGATGTCATTCTGGCGGGTTTAACACCACCCGCCTGCTGGTGGACAAGGAAACACCGGCACCATTACAGCATGGTGCCGGTGTTTCCACTTCCCCATTCCCATATCGGACTCCATGGGAATGGGAATTAACAGGAATCCGCCCCCGGAATTACCGGGTCACCGGGGTTGTAATGTTCTGGCAATCACGGAGGCGGAATGGTAAAACGAGTCCGGCGGTAACCTGCTGGAATTTCCGTCATGGTTACCGCCAGACTCGTAATGAGGCCCAAGCTATTTCTAAAGGCGTACATGTGTCGACCAACTTCTTTGCGATTTGGAATTTGTGTTGGTGGTCACTGGGATGTTGGTCATGCTGATGTCCAATGCTTGCACCAGGAAGTATTTCATGGAGCAATGTGCAGATATTGACAGTTTGATGTGGCCTTTACAGGATAGGAGGATGTATGATAAGATGAAAGGGATTGCAGTGTGTTCTGACCAGTTGAATGGGATGGGGGTAAAGCATTTGATGAGGCGGGAAGAGGAGAGAGCAAATCAATGATGTTCCCCTGATGGGAGTTTGGGTTTGCACATGTTGTCTTATGTTCAGGGATTCTGACAGGCTAAGGAGAACACCTTTGATGTTTCATTTGAGAAAGTTTCTTGTAGGTTAAAGTCCCCAAGGCAGATGTTGGTAGAATGGGTGACTGAAACTTATGAGAGCAGCTCAGTGATATCATCCATGAAGGTGTCATACCTATGAGATGGTTGGTATACAAGGTGAAAAGTGGCAGACTCTTTAAATGATCGTGGGAATAGACACATGAGGGGCTCCAAAGATTACAATTCTGTTTGGCTGCGCACCATGCAGGGCCATTCTATCTCATGGAGGACTGCTACACTTCCGCTGATCATCCCTGACTTGTCAGAATGTTGGAAACTCTATGCGGGTGGGGCAAGGATGTTGAAGATATGTGAGGAACTGGGTGAGATCCAGCCTTTGGTGATGAAGATGTTGACCCCGCTTCGAGCCTCCTCATTGGCTGAGGGGCTGCCATGCCCCCCGCCGGGGACAAAGGCCGTGGAATCGCGACGGAGGGCTTCCCGGCCGGGTAGGGACCTGGTGAGAGCCAATCAGAATGCTTGTTGCATTCTGATTGTCTCTCGCCGGGGTACTAATGTATATTAACACAGACTCACCTGTATTACATGCAGCTGACATTGCCAACCTGATCAACACTCCGTTTTCCCTTTCCATGGCGTTGGCCATTTTCTTGGTCGTTTTTTTTTGTCTGTCCCAAAACGCTGCAGCGTTGAAATGCCGCAGCATTTCGGGACAGAAAAAAATAGCTTTTAGTACCCCGGTCACGCAAATTTTGCGGGCCGGGATACTAATAGCAATGGAACCCTCGCGGCGGGGGCATTACCGACTCTGGTAATGCCCCGGGGCCTTCGGTAAGGCCCTCGCTGCGCTCGGGTTCTATTGCTTAATTAGAGTAGACCATCGGTGTGTGCAGGGGGAAGGGGTGGTGATGAGGAGTGAGTCAATCAGGTTTGTGAGGTTGGATGTTCGGTGCTGAGGAGCTTTTTTGTGGAAATTATCTGTAACGAGCATTGGAATGGTTTGTGGTTTTAAGAGACACATAGTGATGTCTTAGTGGCTTCCATAGGACAGTGGTTCTTAACAGGCACAAACAGCTGAACTTGTTTTTGGCCATCCTTGACTGATGATGCTGGTGACAAGATTGCCAAGGTGGGTTTCATGAAATAGGTTGCTAGCGGCAGGAGGAAGCAGAAACGCAATCATATGACCAAATAGGCCCAGACTCAACTGCAGCCTGGTGGAGATGGCTTTTGAATGCCAAAGCTGGGCCGGAAAAAACGAAAGCAATAATGACCAATGGGCAGTCGGGGGGTTCAGAGCAGTGACCACATATCCAAAGCAGCCTGGATACAACCACAGCCTCCTTCAGTTGGCTTTATAATGCCCAAAGTATGCAAGCTAAAATACAAAACTGAATCCCTAACACTGTTCCACCCTATCCTGGCAGGAAGGATAGGGTGGAACAGTGATCACATGTCCAAAGCAACCCAGACTCCACCGTGGCCAGTTGGAGATGATTTTTGAATGTGTGAGGTGGATGGAAAAGAAACGAAAGCCCTAACAAGCCAATGGTCAGGCAGGAGGGGGTGGAGAAGTGATCAGTTGACCAAAGAAGCCTAGACTCAACCACCACCTGTTGGATGTGGCTTTTGGATGTCCAAGCTGGCCTTGTAAGAAACTAAAGCTCTAATGAGCCAATAGGCAAATTACCTAGATACACCTGCTCTTTGGTATGGTGGGAGCAGGTGTTCCAGTCCTTTTTCCGGTCCCTAACACAACAGAAAAGAATTTGGCCTTTTCTTCACCTACCCTTTGCTTTAGACACCCGGGCGAGAGATGCCCTATGATGTAAGTGTTGAGAAAATAAAAGTACAGGGCCGCGCTAAGAAAGTGGGTGGGGCAGAGGTCATATGTAATGTACTGTAATATGGCTCTTGTATAGTGATTAGTGCCATTGGTATGGCCTCAAAGTTCTGTGAGTGAATGTTCTTGGAGGACCGAAGGCTGAGGTATGAGATATTGGTCAGAGGAATTAGAATGCGTGTGTGCATTTAAGTCTGTACGAAGGTAGATAGGGGTGGCTAAGTCGCTGCTACCGATCCATGTAAAACTGGCTTATGGATTGGTGCTGTGACGGCAGTCCAGAGAGTATGTGAGTCAAGGAGTTGGAATATGTGTCCAGCTAAATCACATTTCGTGGGTATCTGGTCATTACATCTAATGACATTACATCTAATGCCATTCCATCGATTTTTTCCATCTGAAAAATGTGCAGTGAATGCATGTTTTTGGGGGGTAAAGGGTTCATTTTCTTCAGGAGGATTTTAAAGGGTAAATAAATGGGGTTTGGGGGTGTCCTCCCACCCCCAAAAAATAAAAGAAAATGCATTCGATGCAAATTGTTTAGATGGAAAAAATTCTATGCAAATGCATTTAGATGCAAGGAATTCGATGCAATGACCATATACCCATTTCTTGCTGTAACACTTACCTGCATGCTAGTGGCAGAGGTGATATGTGATTTGAGATCAAGTAGCGGGTGATTGCAGATAAGTGCGGGTGTGTGGCCGTGGCTTGGGAGAGAACTGACTATCTTCCTTACGATGGAGTGTGATTCGTACCAGTCAGTCATGGTTGATTACTTGTTTTGTTGATGGAATGAAGGTCCTGTCATACGGGTCTGCGGGAATCCTTTCTGTGCATGCTCTGTACTTTCTTGGAGTCTCCTCATGTGATGCATTGATGCGCTCACCTTCTTCTCTGGGGGTGTAGTTCAACTGAGAGGTGGGTTGACACAGTCAAGTCACAGGTTTTGAGTGCCTTCAGGAAGGTGATTTGATCCTCTATGTGGCGGATGCTATGAGGGCTGGAGTTCCAGATTGTGGGTGCTTGGATGAAGAAGGATGAGCCCCCTATTTTGGTCAATTTGGTAGGAGGGATGACAAGGAGGAGTGCTGTGCCTGATCTCAGATTTCTATTGGGTATGTAGAGGGTGAGCTTCTGTTGTAGATATTCTGTGCCTGTGTTGTGCCGTGCACGTTGAGTGACACACATAGCCCTGAAGGTGGACCGTTGCCCAACAGGGAGACAGTGCAGAATACGTAGGGTGGGTGTGATGTGCTCCTTAGGGCCTATGGCCAGGAGGACCCTGGCTGCAGTCTTTTGGACCCGTTGGAGTTTCCTGAATTAAGATGCAGGGGCTCCCATGTTTAGGGAGTTGGCATATTCCAGGTAAAAAAGCACGATGGTCATGATTGCAGCAACTCTGTGAGGGCGGGAGAGGTAGGCAAAGGTGTGTCGGAGAATGCACAAGTGTTGATAGCATTATTTTTACACAGAGTTTATGTGATGTGATAGTATCAGATCTGCGTCCATGGTGCATCCAAGTCTCTTTACTATGTTGGAGTTAGGGGGGAAGGGCCCAGGGAGGACCTATATCGACTTGCATTAGCTGACCAACTGCAAAGGAAAAAGGCTGGAAGGCAGCTTAAGTAGGAAAAGAAATGGGTGTGGCTAAGAAGTGCACCAAAAAAGGACACCAAGGGTCTAGCAGTGATTCGCAGGTGGGTAGGGAAACAGCACCTCTCTCTTCCTCCAGGAAGAGTAGGAACTTTCTCTTCCTCCAACCTCCTTGCAATGCTTTCTCCCCCCCCTCTTGCTCCCCCTAATGATTTACCTCCTCCACTCTCCAACAACTCTTGGCCCCTGATAACAATTCTCTCTTCCGCCAGACTCTCCCTCCATCTTCCAGCTCTCTCATGTTGTGTTTCTCTGAGTACTCCTCTTTCTTGCCAATCTCTGCCAACCCCCTTCCCCCAAATCCTACTCAAACTCCACACCATGCAAGAAAGAACTGGTTTCTCCTTATAGTAGAGTCCCTCCCCCCTTGGGTGGTGCTTAATGATATTTATGGCACATAAGTACTGAGGGCTGTAGCGTTCTCCGATTAAGCCATGGCTTGGGGATCTTGTGGCTTGGAAGGGGGCTGGCCTGAGGTTGCATGAAGGTGATTGTCATCTTGGATTCCAGAAGGGACACGAATGGATGTGGAGTCCCCTAGGTCCCTCTCTAAGCCTTCCTTTTATGGCCTGCATTAGTATGGCTCATTCTGCTGTCCCAGTATGTGAATCTAGAGTTAGAAAGTCCCCAGTTAAGCCCGGGAAGCCATCTATTACATTTAAAATTCCTTTGTCACAGGGAATTTGTAAGTGTGTAATCCCTCTGAGAATGGGAGGGTGGCGGTTGTTTGTTCCTTGCTTACATATTCCTTTTGAATCACTTCCCCATAGTTTTAGCGCAACTTTGTAACTTTGGGTTTCATGGGCTGCCCGATTATAAATGGCAATGTGAAATGGTTTCTTTGCCATTAGTGAAGAAAGAAAACCTGCATCTCTTGGCTCACCTGGAAGTTTGACATGTTGCTGCATTGTTCCCTTAAATGGAGAGGCTTTCTTTCATGCGCCTAATTGTTTGGCCTGTCGAGCAAGCTTAAATGGCTATATAAGTGAATTCAGCATACGAGAAGGAGCCTCCCTAAAGGTTTGGGGCATCCCCCTCTCTTTGCAGTGGATATTGGTATGTTCAGCAGTGGATACTGGTTTGTCCAGGGTTGTTGGGATGTGTTTTCCCCTGTGACTACCCTCTTGGGGGCCCTTTAAATTAGCATGTGTGATGTGGTGTGAATGCTATAATGATCACCCCTTTCGTGGTCTTTGGTGGAAGAGGTGTGGATGCTCTTGTGATTACCCCCATGGCGATCCTGCATATCACCATGGGTAGTGGGGTGGCGCATTTTGCGTGGCAGCCCCTTAGGGATCTTGCATATCAGCATGGGTGGTGGGGAGGTGCATTCCCCGTGGCAGCCCCTTAGGGATCTTGCATATCAGCATGGGTGGTGGGGAGGTGCATTCCCCGTGACATCCACTTAGGGATCTTGCATATCAGCATGGGTGGTGGAGAGGTGCATTCCCCGTGGCAACCCCTTAGGGATCCTGCATATCAGCATGGGTGGTGGGGAGGTGCGTTTTGCGTGGCAGCCCCCTAGGGATCTTGCATATCAACATCGTTGGGGGGAGGTACATTCCCCGTGACAGCCCCCTTAGGGATCCTGCATATCAGCTTGTGTGGTGGGGAGGTGCATTCCCCATGACAGTCCCCTTGGGGGTCCTGCATATCAGCATGGTTGGTGGGGAGGTGCATTCCCTGTGACAGTCCCCTTAGGGGTCCTGCATATCAGCATGCTTGGTGGAGAGGTGCATTCCCCATGACATCCCCCTTAGGGATCCTGCATATCAGCATGGGTGGTGGGGAGGGAAGTGCATTCCCCATGACAGCCCCCTTAGGAATCCTTCATATCAGCATGGGTGGTGGGGAGATGCATTCCCCGTGACAGTCCCCTTAGGGGTCCTGCATATCAGCATGATTGGTGGGGAGGTGCATTCCCCGTGACAGCCCCCTTAGGGATCCTGCATATTAGCATGGGTGGTGGGGAGATGCTTTCCCTGTGACACCCCCCTTAGGGATCCTGCATATCAGCATGGGTGGTGGGGAGGGAGGTGCATTCCCCGTGACAGTCCCCTTAGGGATCCTTCATATCAGCATGGGTGGTGGGGGGAGATGCATTCCCCGTGACAGTCCCCTTAGGGGTCCTGCATATCAGCATGATTGGTGGGGAGGTGCATTCCCCGTGACAGCCCCCTTAGGGATCCTGCATATTAGCATGGGTGGTGGGGAGGTGCTTTCCCTGTGACATCCCCCTTAGGGATCCTGCATATCAGCATGGGTGGTGGGGAGGGAGGTGCATTCCCCGTGGCAACCCCTCAGGGATCCTGCATATCAGCATGGGTGGTGGGGAGGTGCGTTTTGCGTGGCGGCCCCCTAGGGATCTTGCATATCAACATCGTTGGGGGGAGGTACATTCCCCGTGACAGCCCCCTTAGGGATCCTGCATATCAGCTTGTGTGGTGGGGAGATGCATTCCCCGTGACAGTCCCCTTAGGGGTCCTGCATATCAGCATGATTGGTGGGGAGGTGCATTCCCCGTGACAGCCCCCTTAGGGATCCTGCATATTAGCATGGGTGGTGGGGAGATGCTTTCCCTGTGACACCCCCCTTAGGGATCCTGCATATCAGCATGGGTGGTGGGGAGGGAGGTGCATTCCCCGTGACAGTCCCCTTAGGGATCCTTCATATCAGCATGGGTGGTGGGGGGAGATGCATTCCCCGTGACAGTCCCCTTAGGGGTCCTGCATATCAGCATGATTGGTGGGGAGGTGCATTCCCCGTGACAGCCCCCTTAGGGATCCTGCATATTAGCATGGGTGGTGGGGAGGTGCTTTCCCTGTGACATCCCCCTTAGGGATCCTGCATATCAGCATGGGTGGTGGGGAGGGAGGTGCATTCCCCGTGACAGCCCCCTTAGGGATCCTGCATATCAACATGAGTGTGAGGGGCATGAACACACGTGCAACTACTCCCTCGATGATTTTGCACATTACAAATTGGTGAGGGTGTGAAAGCTCTTGTGACTATCTCCTGGAGACAAACGGCTTGTGCACAGATGATGAGGTTGCAAATGCTCCCGTGATAGTCCCCTATGTGGTCATAGTTGTCTGTAGTGTTGGAAAGGATGCAAATATACTTGTGACTTCCCCATGCTTTCTTTTGGGGACCCAGTGGAGGTGGTCTGGTGATCCTGCTGCTGCCTCCTCCAGGTTCAGTATCCACTAGCTCAGAGCAGCCCTCATCTGTTTGAGACCTTTGAATGCCAAGGTAGCGTTAGGTACACCAGCATTTTGTAGGTGGGGAAACACAAAGGCAGTTATGGGAATACATGCATTTTGTAGGCAGTGGATTAGACCAAGGCATTGAGAACACCACATGCATTTTGTAGGAAGATTAGAATTCCAAAGAGGTGTTAAGCACACATGCGTTTTTACTGGTGGGGGGAGGCCAATGCAGTGAGACCCACCTGTGCATTTTGTAGGGGGAGGGATGAGAAGATAAAGCAGGACAGTGGTAGGCATGCATGGATTTTGTAAGTGTGCGGGAATGTCAAGGCATTGTTATGCTCATGTCCATTTTTTTAAAGATGAGGACCAGGTTAAGGCAGGGAGGACCCTATGTGCGTTTTGTAGGTAGGGCAACCACCACAGCAGTGTTTGGCACACATGCATTTGTAGGTTGTCGAGAACACCAATGCACTGAGAGCGAGACATGAGATTTTAGGCAGAGGAGGCGATCAAAATAGTGAGAGCCACACATGTATTTTGTTGGCTGAAGTGAACGCAGATGCTGTCAGTACCAAGCCTGCATATTTTCAAGGGAAGTGAAAACCAAGGCCGTGGCAGCTACGCATGTTGTGGTTTTAGGCCAGGAGAATGCAAAGGCAGTGAGAAAGAACATGTGTTTTGTAGGTGGGGGAGAATGTCAAGGCAATGTTAAGCACATATGCAATTTGTAAGAGGAGGACAAGGTTAAGACAGGGAGAACCCTATGTTCATTTTGTAGGTAGGGAGACCACCATATCAGTGTTAGGCACACATGCAGTTGTAGGTTATTGGGAACGCCAAAGCACTGAGAACCAGCATGAGTTCTTAGGCAGAGGAGAAGGCCAAACCAGTGAGAACCCACATGTATATTGTACGTTGAAGAGAACGCAGATGCAGTGAATACCATGCATGCATATTTTTGGTGGAACAGAGAACCAAGGCTGTGGAAGCTACACACGTGGTTTTAGGCCAGGAGAATGCAAAGGCAGTGAGAAAGAACACGTGTTTTGTAGGTGGGGGAGAAAGCCAAGGCAATGTTAGGCACATGCACATCTTTTAGGTGGAGGAGATTATGCTGCTTGCAGGCGATCCAGAAGGGCAAAGCAGTATTAGACCCACATGTATTATGTCGGCGGAGACAGCGAGAGACCCTTCTGCATTTTGTAGGCGGTGGAAAATTCAAAAGCAATGAGAATCCCAGGTGCATTCAGTGGGCAGAAGAGAACCACAAAACAGCGAGGCTTTTATGTGTGCTTTGTCAGCAGAGGAGAATACCAAAGCAGTGTTAGACACACATGCATTTTGTCGGCCGAGAGAACATCATGGCTTTGTTAGGTGCACATGCATTTGTACGAAGAGGCGAAGGCAACGGCAGTGAGAACCACACATGCATTTTTTAGGTGGGGAGAACAGCAAAGGAATATTAGGCACAGATGAATTTCATGGGCAGGGTGGACCGACAAATTAGAGAGAACCACACATTCATTGTGCAGGTGGAAGAGAAGGCAATGCAATGACAGCACATGCGCATTCTGGAGGAGGAGGCAAATAGCAAAGCAGTCAGAACCCAAAGTGCATTTTGTGGGCTGAGAAGATATGTAAGGAAGTGAGAACTACACATGTAGGTGGTGGAAAATGCCAAGGAAGTGCTAAGCACATGTGAGTTATATTGGTGGAGGAGAACTTCATTGCAATGTTAGACACAGATGTGGTTGTGAGAACAACACCTCCATTTTGTAGGTGAAGGAGACGGCCAAGGTAGTGTTAGTTAGGCACATGTGTATTTATAGGTGGAGTTGAAACCAGGGTAGTCAGCACACATGCAGTTTGTAGATTGCGGAGGTCAAAGCAGATGAGCCCCACTTACATTTTGTAGGTGGAGGAGAACAGTAAGGTAGTTGGCGCACATGCATTTTGTAGGTGGCAGAGAAGGCCAACTTAGTAAGTACTTGATGAACATTTTGTAGAGAGAGTATTTCAAAGCAGTGGGAACCTGACATGTATTGGTGGTCAGAAAAGAATGGCAAAGCAGTGAAGACTTCACATGTGTTTTGTAGACAGAGTAGAACACCAAGGCAGTGAGAACCGCACATGTATTTTATAGGTCGAGGAGAATCCCAAGGCAGTGAAACCACCCAAGCCAGTTTAGCCAGAAGAGAACACTAAGGTAATGTTAGGAACATATGCATTTTGTGGGCAGTGGAGACTGACAAGCAATGTTAGGCACACGTGTTTTGTAGGAGGTGGAAAAGGCCAAGGCAGTGAGAACCCTACATGTATTTTATCGGTGAGGAGAAGGCCAAATGAATATTAGACACACATGCCTTTTTTAGAGGTCGTATATTACCAAAATAGTGAGAACCACAGATGCATTTTGTAGGTGGAGAAGAAGGCCAATGAAGTGAAAACTCCATGTACATTTGGTACATGGAACAGAACTCAAAAACAATGAGACAGCCAGGTACATTTTATAGATTAAGGAGAACAGTAAGGCAGTAAACAATACAATACACATGTATTTTGAAAGCAGAGGAGAACTATACATGCATTTTGGAGGCAGGACAGAGCACCAACATGGTGTTCGGCAATCTTAAAATTTGGAGGCAGAGAAGTCCATGAACCCTATGCACTTTTTGCAGGCAGGCAGAACGCCAACACAGGAAGAATGGCATGTGTATTTTGTAAGCATTTTAGAATGCCTAGGCAGTCTTAGCTGAGGTGCACAGGAGAAGGCCATGGTACTGAACATTCCCATGCATATTGTAGATGGAGGAGAACACTAATGCAATGTTAGATACACATGACCTTTGTAGGAGGGGAGAATACAAAGGCAGTGTTAAGGATACATACATTTTGTAAGTAGAGGGGAAGGCGAAGGTAGTGAGAACCCCACATACATTTAGGACAGTGTTAAGCACACATGTATTTTATAGGTGGGGAGAACGATTATTTAGTGAGAACCACACAAGCAATGTCATTGAAGAGTAGATGTTGAATGCAGCCAGAACCACATGTTCACTTTGTAGGTGGTGGAGAATTCCAAAGCGGTGTTAGGCACACATACATGTTAACATTGGGGAGAACATCAAAGCAGTGAGACGTACACTTCGATTGTATAGATTCAGAAGACCACCTGGGTTTGACACATATGGGTTTTGTAGGGAGGAGAAAGCCAAAGCAGTGTTAGACATGCTTTTATTTTCTAATCGGGGAGAAATCCAAAGCAGTGAGGACCCCACATGCATTTTATAGGCAGATGAGAATCAAGGCAGTGTTGGGTGAGCATTTTGTATCAAGCAAAACACCAAGGAAATAATAGGCAAACATGTTTTTTAAATAAAATTCAAATGACACTTCTCAACATGCACCAATTGTTTTTATTACTATTTCTGTCCTGCGGTTTACACGTGTTTCAGCCTTGGGGCCTTTTTTCAAAACCTGGACAAAAGCCCAGAAGTACGTTATTTTGCTTCTTGCAGTTGAGTAAGATGTTTTCAAAAATAATTAAGTTCCAGGTTATTCCTTTTGTTATTCCCGAAAGTATACAGCTTTATGTCTTGTGATTGAATGAGGTAGTGTTTCAAGGTAATTCAGTCTTGGGTTAATTCCTTTGATGTTCTGTGTTTGTCAGAGTTCAGTTCACCTTGCAGCCGCGATCCTAGTGAGAATACTCCAAACATGTTTTTTAGGCGAAAGAACAGGCCAAGGACATGAGGGCACAAATTATATTTCGTAGGCAGATGAGAATGGAAATGCAGTGAGAAGCCTCCATGCATTTTTGCATGCATGATTAACAGAAGTGCTTTTGCAGGTGGGGGAGAACACCAAGGCAGTGTTAGGCATGCATGTATTTTGTAAGCTGTTACGAATGCCCAGAGAGTGCTGGTCAACCAGGAGCTGAAGAAGTTCAAGGAAATGAGGACATTATATGCATTTTGTAAGTGGAAAAACTGCTAAAGCAGAGTTAGGTACGAATGAACTTGAGTGGGGCAACCAACGTGATGAGAACCACACATGCATTTTGTTGGCAGAGCAGAATGCCAAAGCCATGATAATAACGCATGCATTTTGTAGGAGGTGGAGAACTCCAAAGCAGTGAGAACTCTACATGGACTCTGTAACCAGAGGAGGATGCCAAAGCATTGGGGACCACACAGGCATGTTGCGGGTAGAGGAGAATATCAAGGCAGTGAGAACCATGTGTGTGTTTTGTACGTCATGGATAATTCCATGGTGGTGGGAAATAAAGGTGCATTGTGTAGTCAGCGGAGGAGAATGCTAAGGCAGTATTAAGCATAGGTGCCTTTTTTAAGGAGGGGGGAATGTGAAGGTAGTATTAGGCACATGTGCAGTTGTAAGCGGAGGAGAAGGCCAAGCAGCGGTAGACACACATTTGGTAATGGGAGACTGCCTAAACAGAGAGGACCATGTGTGCATTTTGTAGGTGGAAGAGGATGCTATGACAGAGTTAGGCCCAATTGCATTTTGTAAGTATAGGAAAATGCCATGGCAGTGTTAGGCACACATGCATGCTGTAGGTATTGGACATGTCAAATCAGTTAGTGTTAGCCAAACTTATGGTGTGTAGTTGGGGGACAAGGCCAAAGGAGATTTAGGCACATGGGGATTTTGGAGGGGTGAGAATGGCAAAGCAGAGAGAACCAACATTATTTTGTAGCTGGATGAGAAGGTCAACGCAGTGAGATCCTCATTTGAATTTTGTAGGCAGAGAGGATGCCGAGACAGAATTAGTCATACATGCATTTTATAGGTAAAGAGCATGCCAAAACATTGAGGACCACATGCATTTTATAGGTGGGGGAGAACACAGAGGCAGTGAGAACCACACATGTGTTTTGTAGTTTGGTAGAATGCCAAAGCAATGAGAAACAAAGGTATAGGTGGATTTAAATGCCACGGCAATGCTAGGACCACAAGCATTTTGTAGGATGAGTGGAAAGCCAAGGCAGTGTTAGGTACATAAGCATTTTCTAGCTAAAAGCAGAAGAAGCCCAAAGCAGTGACAGCCCTATATGCATTTGTACGCAGGCAGAATTCCAAAGCAGTGTTAGGCACACGTACGTTTTGTAGGCGTGGCATGCCAAATCAGTGAGACCAACAAGTACCTTTGGGCATGTATATTTTATAGGTGGAGGAGAGCAACGAGACAGTGAGAATGTCAAAGTAGTGAGAGCCACACTAAGGCAGTGTTAAGCACAGGTGCATTTTGTAGGCCGAGCAGTAAGCAAAGGAAGTGTTAGATACTGTAGAGAAGCCCCTCATGCTCACACCAGAAAAAATACAACCCACTAAGGAACAAAGCCCACCACACCTCTTGCAAGGAGAACAAGGTTCAATCTCACAAAAATACAAGTGCGTGCCAACAAAGAACTCTGATGTCACGGAGCGCTCTGGCAAAATCAGAATGAGCAAAGGTTTTTAAAGCATTACAACTTATGTACATAACATAGGTTACAAATCCAAGTAGCTGGCTGGTGCGACCCTATGCATAGGTGGCCTACTCCATATGCGAAGCTAGGTCATTGGTCCTAGCTTCATCTCCTCAGATTATTCCACATGGGGCTCTTCTTTGAACGTTCATCAAGGGCGGAGCTCCTGTTAGGGGGATCTCTCCTTTCTTCTGTCATCCTCCTGATGGATTGAAACACTAACAGTTTTATGGTTGGTTGTCTGGGGTTGACCGGTACAGTGGAATGCTGGGATCTTGGAATGGAGGCACCTGCGCCTTATAACTTAGGGTTTGGATTGGTGAAGGTCAGAGGCTCATGCCCGCCTTCTCGTGGGATAGCTTTTCACAGGGAGCTCTCTACACGATCATGGCCTTGCAGGGCACATTTTTTCTGAGATACGTGTGCCAATAGTATGAGACAATGTGAGTTTTATGAATATTCGCGTGTGGTCTTTCTTGCTACTGCCTGGGCTACAACTCGACCCTGCTTGCATACACTTATCTCTATGTTCTGGGCCTTGGCCTACTGCCCCGGCTGTAGTGCGGGACTAGGCTTCAATTTCAAAATGTCAGCTATTTGTAAGATGTCGTTGCACCCACAGCGCAATCTATATCCCACTGTATAAGAGTCTGCAGCTAATACAGCTTGTATCGGCACCCCTTCTCCCTCTATAACCTCCCCAAGCACTTATGACACACTCTTATGCTTCCTCCTCATCCAGAACCTCTTGGGGTCCTGGGACGAGCATCCCCATTCCCCAACAATGCACATGCATTTTGTAGGAAGGAGAGAGTGTTATTTGCATGTCCATATTGAGGGTTAAGGAGAATGCTAAGGCAGTTTTAGGCAGTCTTCTTATTGTAGCGCAGAGGTGAATACAATTAACACATCTGAATCTGTTGTAGTACCGAAACGAAATGAGCTAGTGAGCGGCAGAGGAATGTACCTTGTTGACTGATTTTCTACCTGCTACTGCGCAGCACTTGCATGTGTTGGAGAAGCCCAAATAGTACATGGGTTTGTGCGCTGGCCACACTGATCAATCAGTATGTGCAGATATCTTCCTCTGCAGAAAACCGGGGCCTCTGTCTCAAGTACATCTGGAGCATTGGGAACTAGTGTAACCATACATGCACTGCAGCCACGCTTGCATTGGGTGGCATAGAATGACGTTCTAGAGGAAAAGGAGGAGAAGAGAGAGGGGACGATGAGCCCCCACCATCTGAGGCATGAAAGGGAGAACATATTACATCACTTCAGTAACAAAGAGAGCAACCCACAGATGATGAACAACAGTTGATTCCATAGAATTATCCCACCTGTGATTTCCTTAGGAACAGACACAGTGGCAAACACAACAAAGATTATACTCCAGCTCCTGATTCAAAATGGAGACTCAGAAACCTCTTTTTTGAGTACACCCCAGTTAGCGAGGAAGGCAACATGACAGAACAAGACGATGCAGACGTTGACAAACCCATGCAATTGGCAAGTGCAACCACTGTGAACAGGAAGCAAGCTTCAGACACTCCATGTACGCCACTGTAGTCTTTTAAAATAATTAACTAAAAAAACATGTTAGTTGTACTACAACATGGTCGTCAGTTACATCAACATCTCCTCTGTCAACAGCACCCATACAGCAACAATTGCAAAGTCCCCTGTCCTGTCCCAAACAAAGCAGGCATGTTTAGTTATTTCACATCAGGGTAGCCACAACCACATTGTCCCATCTGCATGAATGCAAAAATAAGGGGAGCAGTGGACAATTTCTACACCAAGTCCCTTTGGGACAACATGCAATGGCATCATCCACATTCTTGGCAAAAAGAAAAGTGCTTCAGAAAGATATTGCATGGCCCTCACTGGACATTGGCCCTCATTACGACCCTGGCGGAAATCGAAAAACGATGGCGGAAATGCAATACCGCCATCGAATAGCGCTCGGTGCGACTATGACCCGTCACCGCAAAGTACGATGCCATTAGCGACACCGTAGTGAACGCCAACGCTAACTGCACCAAGTACGCGCGCGCGCGCCATGCCAAACCGTAAATACCACCATGGCGCAAGGGTACGCGAATTCCGACCCTAGCGGACATGTACCTAACGCCATCAAGCACGGCGGAAAGTACCATTCCGCCATGGTGAGAAGTACGGCATCGCGAATCAACCGTAAACGGCCCCACTGAGTGCCTGTACACCGCTCCCTGGCCACATAGTACAACTCCCCGTAGGTGCAATGAAGTCACAATGCAACCAGTGAAATGTACAAGTCACCCATGCATGCCAACGAACAAAAGAATCTCAAGAGGGGCCAATGGGAGCTGCAGGGCACAGATGGCACGAATACAGAAGCCATTCCAATGGACATGACCACAGTCCCCCACCAAGAAACGCACGCAAACACAGGCACCTGTGACCAGCAATATTCCGAAAATCACATCATTCCACCAGTCCACCTGGCTGACCGGCATCTGTTACACAAAACCTAATCCCCCGCCCCTGAGCATGACATCATTCAAACAGTCATATTGGCAGCCCTCATCCCTGACCTCACTGGGCTTCGTAGGCAAACGCGCCCAGCACAGTACCACGCAACTATACTCCGAAGCTGGAACCCAATGCAGATCTCCTCACAATACATCGCTCCCCAAATAGGAATATGCCACATCACTTGAAAAGAAGAACGCTACACGGCCCATATCAGAATAGAAATTTAATGCACAACAAATTCACCAAGCCCATACAGCCATTAGGCCATGAACTCCAAAACACATTTCACCATTGTGGGCTGCATCCGCAAGAAATGACCAGCTACTTCTTGTGTGACGCCCTGTTCCTTCATGGTACACAGGGCCACATTCTCATACGAAAAGGCAACATGGAAGCGCACAGAACCGCAGGGCCGTCCCAATGGGGAGGCACTAGTCCAGCTGAAAGGCCGAAATGTTGCTCCGAGCCACTAGTACTGCGTAAGGGCATGTGGCCCATTGGCGATCGTCCCATAAGATCGTAATGCTGCTCCACTGATTAACACGAAGCAGCAGGTGTCGGGAGTAAAAGCCATCTGCAGGAGTGGCATACAGATGGCAGTGGCAAAAGGGGAGGAGATACCTGTCAACCAAAAGAAAAGAAAAAGAACAGAATGGCCATCAGAACTACATTCGAACAACTCACTTCAATGATCACACTAAATCCACAGCCATATGCATGCTAGCCCACTCCAAAGGATCATCACCACCCCAAAACCACTTGCGACTCATAACTATCTATATCGAGGTGTAAACACCATCACAGACGAGTGTACCTGTGCATGTGTCTGTGAAAACAGAATCCATCAGATGGGATTGGTAACGTGCATGGACACAAGTGTCTGAGGGCGCGTCGAGACAGGGAGGGCTCAACAAGGCCAGATAGACGATGGTCCCACTATGGCAGCCCTGCATCACATAGCGCAGGGGAGGCGGACAGATTCCAAGAAGCCCTGTACATGGCAAACACTGTATCAAATCATCTGTCCATGCATCCATTCATCATTCCCTCATCCCGTAATGATAACACCTGTTTCCATACTCACATAACATGTGAGAATTCCATTGAGTCTGTGCGTTATGCAGCCTGCAAAATCCACTGTGCCCCAGCCCGTAATTCCAGTGTTGTGAAGTAACATGTATTTGGGAACGTCCGGCCTCACCGTCCACTGCGCTATTGCGCATCCCAAACTATTCATATCAATCATTGCATCCTCGCCATGGCCCCTGTCCCAAGGACATTGAACAATAGAACGTTATATTTGCAGTCAGACCTGTGGGCATCTCCTCGCCGCTAGCTGATAACCGAAAGCGCCGCCCTTCGAATTCCTCATTTGCAACATCACGTCGAAAAGGCATCTGTGGCCGCTTGAAATCACAAATTAATCCATCTAGTGCGGCTGTGTGTGAAAATGGCAACTGCCTTCACTCACAAATGGGACGCCCCGCCCGTCGTTGCAACTCGGTACAGTGATGCATGAGGGTCCACCGTTACTCGAGTACTACGTTCCACTGACCCTTCACAAGTCTGTTCGCGACTGCAAAGATTGTATGTGAAACAATGGGACCATAGCCGAATGAACATATCAACCAATGTTACACGGCCATCGGGTACAAATACATGATTGCAATAGCAAGATGCCATTCCTCGAATTGCAGCGTTGTGTGCGGGACGTGCTCGGCCAAAGGGGAGAGCAGCATGCACAGGTGGAATGAATCACCACAGGTGGAGGCCATACAGCCTGAAAACACATAAATTGCACACCCAGTCTCCTCCCACAACCACACCCACTCCGAAATGCTACCGGCAGGACTCGCGATGTTGGCCCTGGGGGACCTGATAGCACTGCAAGTACTCCAACTCCAAGAAGAAGACGAACACCAACTACAACCGGCCGCACGGAGGAGACGCAGGAGGAGGAGGAGGGCAAGGCAGGGCCAGCGAGGGCCGCCAGCACAGCCACTACCACCACGCAGGCAGCCCGCTATCCCACGCCTCCGAGCACATCCGTTCAACCTCACTGATGAGCAGATCCACACCCTCTACCGTTTGGACCGGGACACCATAGCCGCCATTGTGGACATGACACAGGCTGACCTTGTCAGCATGATAGATAGCCCAACCGCCATCCCACCCCTACTGAAGGTGGTGTCTGTACTCCACTTCCTGGCCACAGGCACCTACCAGCACACAGTCGGACAGTTGCATGGCATTTCTCAGCCACTGTTCTCACGGACACTATTGCAAGTGCTTGATGCCCTCCTGCAGCACGCAGACGACTACATCTCTCTACCACGCTCGGAGCAGGAAATTACCAACACAAAAGTGGGATTCCATGCACTTGCCGGCATACCGGGTTGCCTTGGTGCCATCGACTGCACCCATGTGGAATTGGTCGTCCCACATGCCATGGAGGCCCAGTACCGCAACCGAAAACAATTTCATTCTCTGAATGTACAAATGGTGTGTGACTCCAACAGGATCATTACACATTGTTGTGCCCGATTCCCTGGATCAACCCATGATTCTATGGTCTTGAGGAACTCAACAATACCACGCTACATGGAGCGACACGCAGGGAACAGATCCTGGCTACTCAGTGAGTCTCATTTCATGCATGATGATGTGGGGTATGTGATGCGGCAATGACCTGGCAGGAAGGGGGGGGTGCGTACGTAGCAATGGCATTCCACATAATTCGTTTATCGTCCACATACAGGTGATGCCGGATATCCACTGAAGAGATGGCTCCTCACACCAGTCCGGAACCCACGGGACCAGCATGAGGAGGACTACAACCATGCCCACTCACGTACCCGTGTAGTCATTGAACAGGCATTCGGCCTACTGAAGACTCGTTTCCGGTGCCTCAGCAGGTCTGGCGGGGCACTCCTGTACCGCCATGAGAAGGTTGCAAAGATGGTGATGGCATGTGTCATGCTACACAACATGTGCGTACGTAGAAATGTGCCCATGCCCCCTGACGCAGAACTGCAAGCACCTGAAGATGGTCATGATGAGGGTGGGGATGTGGCAGCACCTCAAGGAGTCCGCGAGGCACAGGAGGGCCGTGACATTCGTCAGCATCTCATTGATGCATGCTTCTAGCACTCACGCCTGGTGGCTGATACATGGACACGGGACTCGTGGCACTGTGTGTGTCTGGTACATGCACAATATGGACTGTACGCCTATGATGGCCTAGTACACAAAGATCATTGTCCACACATCTCATTGGTTGATCGTGCATTGTTTATGGCATATGTGATATCATGTTGAACACCCTATCGACCCGCCACCCAAGTGAGCCCAACACACCCCCTCCACCCTCCTACCTCCCCCCCGAACACCAGTGTCCAAAGATGCTCATTGTCAGTGGGCAGTCGCTATTGCAAGCCCCCTCTGCGGGTATCAGGGGCACCCCTGCCTGTGGAGCGCAGGTTCCTCCCAGATCTACGTTGGGGGCTGCCCTGGACGGAACTTGCAACGGATGATGTCTCTGCCTGCTCACGTCCATGCATGTCCCTAAGGGTTTGTGAGAGCTCAGTGAGCACACGGCGCACTGCGGCAAGTTCGGCACATACGTCTTTGGACGTCGCATGCAGTTCCCCCCTCAGGCTCTCGGTGCTTCTCTCCATTTGGACTCTCAGGCTCTCGGTGCTACTCTCCATTTGGACTCTCAGGCTCTCGGTGCTACTCTCCATTTGTGCCCTTAGTGTCTCTGTACTTCTCTCCATTTCTGCCCTAAGTGTCTCAGTTGATGTTTCTATGTCTGCCTTAGTGCCCCCACATTCATCGGCATGGTCCTTGAGGAGCGTGGCCAGTTGCTGCTGTTGCACGATTAACTGGTCGAGGGACTGTTGCCTCTGCTGGGCCATGGCCATTTGCGGTGGTGTCACAGAGTGGCTGGTCACCTCATGTTGCCTTGCCACAGGGCTTGTGGGGGATGGCCAGTCGTCGTCTTGTGGGTGCCCCTGCGTGGTATCCTCATGGTGTACGGGATGGAACAGACAGGGGGATTGGGA
This sequence comes from Ambystoma mexicanum, assembly GCF_040938575.1. Taxonomy (NCBI): domain Eukaryota; kingdom Metazoa; phylum Chordata; class Amphibia; order Caudata; family Ambystomatidae; genus Ambystoma; species Ambystoma mexicanum. Next base: position 303,585,733 of record NC_090922.1, on the reverse strand, counting down.
CAGGTCATGGATGGATCTGACTTCGACATCCCCGTCTTCTGTGTCGGAGCATGCTGCCATTAATGGGGTGTCACCTAGGGTGCTGCTGCCACCAGAGGCAGTGCCTTCTGTGGCATCCATTGGGGGGACCCGTGGTGGTGCTGTTGTGGGCATGCTGGCTGCTGGGGTGCCTGTTGATGTTCCCTCCTCTGTGCTGCCACCTGATTTGTGCTGCTGCCGTGTCTTGATGCGTGCAGCTGAGGTGGAGGGTCTTTGGCCGTTGGTCTTGGCCCTCTTTGCAGGTGTGCTGGTAGGGGTGTCCTGAAGCTCGTCGTTTGGATCGGACCCTGTGGTGGAGTAAAGGAGGGCGAGCGTTATTGATGGGTCTGTGGGAATTGGAATGGCAATGTATCACATGCATTGGGGTGGTACCTGAGGGTGATTTGGGTCGGGGCCTTGGAGGTGCTTTCATTTGTGTGTGGAGTGAGGGTGCAGTTGTTTGGCAGCCTGCAGTTAGGGTGTGCCTGCTGCACGTGTAGTGGGTGTTTTTGGTGTTTTTAATTATTTATGTATTTATTGTGAGTTTTAAAGTGCGCTATCAGGCCAATGTGTGTGGACGTTCTCCTGGCCATGTGTTGCTGTTGCGCTATGTGGACACATGTGATTCACATGATTGGACATTGTGGATTTGGCATGGTTTTATTTGGGCCACCTACCGGATTCTCCGGATGTCTGCACTCCTTTCTCCATCCCTCCGACTCCCTCTATGCTCTCCATTCCAATGGTGGAGGCACAGATTTCTTCCCAGGGGGTCAACTTGATGGGTGATTCCGATCCTCCCCCGGTGGCTGTGGCAATGTTGCGGTTGGCAGAAAGTATGCTACGGACGCGTATCCGCAGGTCGTCCCATCGCTTTCTGCATTGCTGTGGGGTGCGGGGTGTGGTCCCCACCGCACTTACCCGCTGTGCCACCAGGGCCCATATGGCCTTCTTGTTCGCAAGTGCCGTCCTGGTCATTTGCGTGGAGAAGACGGCGGCGGCATTCTCCTGGAGGGTCTCTGTAAGCACGGTGAGTTCCTCACGGGAGAAGTGGACCTGCCGCTTGCGGTCGCACGCTTTCTTCGCTACTTTTCCCATTTTTCTTGGTTTCGCTAGGGTGGATGACGCGTTGGGATGTGTCTCAGGGTAGTGTTTTTTGTGGTTGTGTGGATTTTGTGGTTTTATAGGTGTACGGCGTGTTGTTTCCCGTTCCGGGCCCATGTTTTTACTTCCGTTTCCGTATATTTACGGTCACCGTACTTTCCGGTTGGCGCTCACTGCGGTGTCCGCTAAAATGGGTGGCGGTATTGCACCTAGGGCGCCGTACGGCGGCGGTGTGGGCCGTTTTGGGGTCATTTCCGCCATCGCGGACTTTGCACTTCCGCCATGCCATGGTGCTCGTGCCCGATGGGTCGGAATGGGCCGCACTTTGCTCCATCGTGCAATGGCGGAAACGCTATTTACGCTGTGGCGGTCCGGTCAGTCACTTTCCGCCAGGGTCGTAATGAGGGCCATTGTCTCCATATCTGTCATCAACAAAGCCCAGGACATCAGACGTAGAATGTCATTCTCCAGAAGGCCACCTTATAGAAGAAAGTGTTTGACAGCAGGTCCCACAGGGAAGTTGAGCTTTGGAGAAAGTAAAGGCTGTTGTTTCACATGTGCTTACTCCCCATGGATCTCAAGTGGGCTTGCAGCAGATGACAAGCTGATCTGAGGCTAGGTAATGCCATGCCCTGCTATTCAAAGCCCGCCATTTTGTGAGAACACACTTCATATGCCAGTGTCTGTCACTTGTTAAAATGTAAGTGTGGCACACACGATCTGCGCCCACTTTATCTGCTCCAACAGGGCCCAACGTTTTCTGAAAAGGATGTTGTGTCACAACCGACCTCAACCAGCTGAAAACAGCATTGTTTACTTGGTGAAATGCAACCGTTGGTATGCTGGAACGCCTAGATCTGTGCAATGTAGTGATTGACTATTGAAATAGGCAACTGGATGGGGCTTGCCTGATACCATCATGGTGCCAAATGTTGGACAGCCATTTGAAGAAGAACTCCAGCTTGTTATCTTTTATGCTATGATACATCAAAAGGTGAGGCCACCTGTGTATCTGTTGGAATCTGTTGGAATTAGAACTATCCAACAGAATAAATGAACATGACATGTCTGGTGATGCAGAATTAGGACATCAGGCCATTAAACTGCGCTCGACCTTTGAAGAAGATCTAAGTCTTCTTGTAAAAAGGGGAATATGGAGTACTTCCTAGCATCTTTTCTTTACCCACGGTTTTAAGTCATGGCAGGAGAGAACACCAAAGCAGTGCTATGCACAAAAAACGACAACTTTAAAATAGCATGCTCGTGAGGATGAGGACAATTCAAGGGGTTGTCATTTGAAAGGGAATGTGCTGCCCAAGTGTAAGGGTGCACCAAAGAGACATTTAAACACCTGGAGTGATCAAGAAAAGATAGCCAGTGATCAACAAACTTGTGTGACACTGCATACATGTTACTGGTCAGTGCACACTTATTTTCCATAACTTCTGGTACTATGATGACCTTTCATACAGGAAGGAGACCCTGGGACAGACATCTATCGCTGTCTGGCTTGTTGTATACATTTAGGTCCCCCAGGAAATCAGTGCGTTGATGCCTATGTTCTTGAAACATGCCAACTGGGTAGTGATGATGATTAATTGGAATTCTGGCATTTTAAGTGAGCAATGTTTTTGTTAAATTAGGCGTGAAAACTCTAAACTGCCCCCTTCCCAGCTGGCGTACAGTGTTAAGGGGTATTTGGAGCTGTTAGGTCTATTGGCTCTCATTACTAGTTTGGCGATCTGAAAAAAAAGTGTTGGTAACAACGGTTACCAGCACCTTTTCCAGCCCACCAAACCACAGGTTTGCCGGTAGGGGCTGTGAACTACCAGCAGGGCCGACCTACTGGTAGTTCTAGCACTTCCTGGCAGATTTTTCATTGAAGCACCGGCACTGTTGCTAACAGTGCCGGTGCTTCAGGGTTCCCATTCCCGTGGAGTCCTATTGGATTCCACGGGAATGGGAACTAACCGTTCTGCTGCAACGCATACTATCCTGGTAACACCAGGATATTGGGCTGAGGAACGGGTAAGGCAAGTTTGCCGGTAACCCGCGAGTAGCACCAGTAGGTTATTGGCAGACTTGTAATGAGGATCACTGTCCCAAGACCACAGGAGATGCCCCAGTGACACCAAAGTGGGAGAGCCTACTTTAAAAAAAATGTGTATTCATCTCATTGCGGAAGACTATGGCTGGAGAAAACACTAGGCTCAATAGCCCTCATTACGAGCATGCCGGTATGGAAAAAAGGGCTGGTAACAACGGCTACAAGCACATTTTCCAGACCAGCATTCTCTGAGTTTGTCGGTAGGGGCAGTGAACTATTGGTAGTTCAAGCCCCTACCAGCAGAAAATTCACTCAAGCACCTGCACTGTTACTAATGGTACCAGTGCTTCAGTGTTTCCATTCCCTGGAGTCCTATTAGACTGCACGGGAATGGGAACTTACTGTTCCGCCGCCACCCATTATATACCAGTATTACTGTGATATCGGGCAGCGGTAAGGGTAAGCAGAGGTTTCCGGTAGGCCACCGGTGCTACCGGCGGCCTACCAGCAACCTTGTAAAGAGGGCCAATGTCTTCGAAGATGCAAACAACACATTCCTCAAATGACGCAGATAAATGTGCACGGCAGACACAACCACGCAGATGGAGGACATAGGGAAAGATGGTTGTGAATTTGACTCTGACAGTAGTTTTTAAGTGCTTGAAAAACGAAATTTTTAGTTTTCATTCATCATTAATCTGTTTGGCTCTTCCAACCAGCAATGCCAATGGAATTCCTAGCACCACACATGGACACTGAAGGGTCTGACACAATGTATTTGCTCTAGCAACCTGCAGAGCCTTTGTCCTAGCTCTTGTACCATATTCACAAACTGGAGGTTCTGTCTCAATGTATTTGCTCTACCAACCTGCAGAGACAAGGTCGAAGCTCTTGTACCATATTCACAAACTGGAGGTTCTGTCTCAATGTATTTGCTCTACCAACCTGCAGAGCCAAGGTCGAAGCTCTTGTACCATATTCACAAACTGGAGGTTCTGTCTCAATGTATTTGCTCTACCAACCTGCAGAGCCAATGTCCAAGCTCTTGTACCATATTCACAAACTGGAGGTTCTGTCTGAATGTATTTGCTCTAGCAACCTGCAGAGCCAATGTCCAAGCTCTTGTACCATATTCACAAACTGGAGGTTCTGACTCAATGTATTTGCTCTAGCAACCTGCAGAGCCAATGTCCAAGCTCTTGTACCATATTCACAAACTGGAGGTTCTGTCTCAATGTATTTGCTCTAGCAACCTGCAGAGCCAATGTCCAAGCTCTTGTACATATTCACAAACTGGAGGTTCTGTCTCAATGTATTTGCTCTACCAACCTGCAGAGCCAATGTCCAAGCTCTTGTACCATATTCACAAACTGGAGGTTCTGTCACAATGTATTTGCTCTACCAACCTGCAGAGCCAATGTCCAAGCTCTTGTACCATATTCACAAACTGGAGGTTCTGTCTCAATGTATTTGGCTCTACTTACTAGCCAGAACATTCTTAGATTTCTTCTTGAACTTCCCAGTTTTCCACATCTCTGCTTTTTCAACTCTCTTGTAGACATTGCATATTACCATGCACACCCTCCATCAATAGTCTTCCCCTATAGTAAAATGAAGTAGTCCCAGACCCATGACGAGATGAGCAATGGCATGGGTGGGGATGACTTCTGACCTACCTTAAACTTCACAAGAGGAAGCCTGAGCCTGCCCTGTCGCCTCAGGTTGGGAAGGCAATGGTGCAGTGGAAACAGTCAACTGGCATCTGAGCCATCTGCTGGGGGACCATCACCAGCTCCATCACCTATTGTTCTTCAGTCTCCTGCGGCACCACCACTTCCTGCTGTCTCCTTTCCCTGTTGCTCACATGTACGTATGTGGCTACCACTCCATGTTGCTGGGGTACCATAACCTCCCTGTCAGCTCTGAGGTCCAGACACTTGTCCAGATTCTGAAGCATTCCTGCAGCAATCACAACTACCTCATGATTGGAAGCCACATCCTCTGCATGCCCCCTGCCAGCTGCTTCACGCTTCAATCTATCCCAACCTTACCCTGCCTCTTATCATGGTCCATCTAACACTGATCATTCTTCATCAGCCCCTCTTCAATCTCTGTCTTCCCCTCTTGAAGAACAGTCTCTCCCCCAGCAACGTCTTATCCTCTTCTATCCTCTTCAAGCTCCCTCTGCACCTTCTCAATCTCTTCCTCACCCTCCTGGCTGACTTCCTTGATCTCTCATTCAGAGACTGCGGAATAGTTAGTCCAGCTCCTCATTCCACCTCCTTATTACACCCTCTAGCTACAACGAATACAATGACAAACACAAAACTAGACAATTGACACAGATACATGAATGAGTTCACGCTAGGCTCACACAATGAGGAAGTATTTTTCTCAAACACAAACAGTAAGGGAGGTGGTTGACTAATACAAAGCTACAAAGCACATAAAAACTACTCAGGTTCATGGAAAGGTTTCTATAAACACAGAAGTGGTAAAAAGAAAAGGCATCAGGATTTTTTTCTTCTTTTCATTCTATTTGTTCGGTGAGATAAAGGGGAAAATGAGCTTGGGAAAATACAAGAGAGACCTTTTTTTCTACATTCCTTTACAAGGGCGTTAGGGGGAAAAAGGGAAGATGACACACACAGACAAAGGTGGGTGAAGTAGTAGGAATCTACAAACACCAGAAAATGCACAAAGAATTACAAAAAAACAGTTCAAACAGGGGTCACACAAGCTTCTAGCATACTCCCCCAAAACTCTGCAAAAGCAGGCCTAACCCCCTCCAAAACCACAATCTGTGAGCCTGATCGGTAAGTGAGCTGGTCCTTTTTTAGACCGTCAGAAGGTCTTCAGATAGACCAAGGCCTCCCTTTCACAGTCTCAAGTCTACTGGATTGCACTGCCGGACACAAACCCTGCCTCAGAATCTGAGGAGACGTTCAACCATGGCACATTTCAAGAGAATCCTATGGGAAATGTGGAACCTGAGTGGAAAGACTCAGGTCTCCTGTGGAACCGTTTCAGAGAGGTTTGAGCAAACAAGGAACTGGGTTACCTTGCATGTGTAATACAAAACAGCAGTGCCTTCCAGTTTAAGCTTTTTATGTAGAAGAAACTTGACTCTTAAATGCAACATCATTATCTGTGATTTAATCCTGTATTATATTCCACAAAGTGGTATTTGCATATCATTTCATATTATGTTTCCCTTGCTTCTAGGTTATTTACACTCTGAGGAACCCAAAGGACGTGGTCGTCTCGCTCTATTTTTTTGCAAAGATGACCAGTATGTATGATGACCCTGGAAGCTTTCACCATTTCCTCGATGCCTTTCTGAAAGGCGTTAATGGCAAGTATTGACCTTTTGGGGAGTTTAAGGGCCATGTCAGGTGTGTGGCTTGCACATGGAATCAGGCAATGCAAGACCTCTTTCCTTTAAACATCTGTCCTAGTAAACTTGCATTAAGAGGTGCACACGTGTCCCACTTAGGGCCTGTTGAGTTTTGGCTCTCAGCCGTGCACAAATTCCATACACGTGATTTCGAATGAGTCTATCCATTAGGCAGCCACCATGTTCCTGCACGCTCCATTTGCCTTTTAACAGCTGTCAAACCCACCAAACTCTCACTAGACCAGAAGCACTGCATGCCACCTTCAGATGCCGCGTGCGGGCATCTAAATAGCTCCAGGGCCCCCTGAAAAGCAGCCCCCAATACTTACGATTTGGTTTGGTCAAACTTGCAAAGGTGCACTAACACATCACACGCTTGCTGGAGGCACACAGGTAATAATGGTTATTACCAAGGGCCCTGCTCCAATCCCTCGGGAAAGGGTAATAACAAAGCATCCAATAAAAGGGGCACTACCCAAGGCATAGTTCCATGTGTATTTAGCACCAGAATGTCACCATCTTTGGTAAGTCTAAATGACCTGGCACACAATACCGACATGTCAGCAGGAATAATCCCAGACTATGGGCCTCATTACACGTTGTGCGGTAAGGGATTAACGTTACCGGTAAGGGAATACCGGTAACGTTAAATCCCCATGCCAATTACGACCCGGATTACCGCTATTAGCGGCACCGCTAACTACGGTGCCACTAATAGCGGTCAGTTCGCGTGCGCGCGAGCATTCATCCCATAAATAGCACCATGCCGCTAATAGCCCACCATCACAAGCCATGCGGACATGCTAATAGCGTCATGGTAAAGCCCCAAAAACCCCTTACCGGCATGGCGCTAATACCGGCATCGCGAACCACCCGTTAAAAGAACAGAGCAGTGTTCCCACCTGCCACAGGTGGACACAATCAGCACAGGTGGAGGCAATGGAGACTGTGGCAGCACAAAAGGAGCACACCACACCCCTTCCCACACCAAGATGGTTCCAATACTAGCAGCATTACATGGGCTGGAGGACATGATTGCAGTGCAGCAGCAACAACACCAGGCAGCACAGAGGAGACGCAGGAGGAGGAGGAGGGCAAGACAGGCGCAGCAAGCACCACCAGGGCACCTAGTCATACCACAGAGGCAGCCACCAATCCCCAGGATCAGAGCCAGTCCATTTAACCTAACCCCTGAGCAGATACACACCCTGTACCATCTGGACCGGGATACCATCACCAGCATCGTGGACATTATACATGACGACATAGTGAGCCTCATAGACATCAGAACTGCCATCCCCCCTCTACTGAAGGTGGTGACTGTGCTTCACTTCCTGGCCACAGGCACCTACCAGCATACAGTGGGGCAGATGCATGGCATCTCACAACCAGTATTCTCACGCACGCTGACCGCCCTCTTGAAGCATGCACGTGAACACATATACCTGCCCCGGACTGTCCAGGAGATTGCAAACACCAAAGTTGGCTTCTATTCACTGGCAGGCATCCCAAGTTGCATCGGGGCCATCGACTGCACCCATGTGGAATTGGTGGTCCCACATCACAATGAAGTAGTCCACCGAAATAGGAAGCAATTCCACTCCATCAATGTCCAAATGGTATGTGACGCTAACAAGATAATCCCACATTGTTGTGCCCGATTCCTGTGGAACTCAACCATACCATGCTACATGGAGCGACAAGCTGGACAACGTTCGTGGCTATTTGGTGAGTAGCCGGCCAAGCACATGGCAGTGTCATTGGGGGGGGTGAGAGATACATACTCCAACTGGGTTTGTTTAGGGGGGGGGGATACGTACTCCAAATGGGTGTTGACTGTCGTCCGTAGGAGAAATGGACATACAGATGTACCCCAATGTCCATCAGTGAAGGCCGCAATGTACCTGACAATAACCCACATGCAATGATAAGCCGCACAACAAAGAGAACCATCCAGGTCAACGAATGCTACACATCCATCCACATCCACATTGCACACCATGCCACACCACATAATACACAAATCAGCAACATGGCGCAAGATGGTAATACAGAATTAGCGCAGCACAACATCAATACAGAAATGTGCCCTTGAATGCATGCAAAGGGATCACCCCGAGCCATAGCATTCAACCACACACCTATAGCACCAGTGAAGTGATTCTACACAGCATTGCAACATCGATGTCGGAATGCCACCACACTAGCAGTGTGGTTTCAAATTTGCCTGGGCCCAGGGACACCTAAAACCTGGCCTCACCCAGGACATGTCAATTGGTGTCGGAGCCATGATTTGGGCATGTCCACGTGCAGGGCCAAGCTCACCTTTGCACATTGCAGTCACACAGATTGTCTGCATACATGCTGCTAGTCGTGGATATCAATCACAATGCAAAGTCGATTTGTCTGATATGTACAGGCCACTCCAGAGGTGACCAGTAACAGGTCCCCATTCTTCCCCCATACAGGCGATGCCGGCTATCCCCTGAACAGGTGTCTCTTTACCCCTGTACAGAACCCACAGAACCGGCACAAAGAGGACTACAATCATGCACATAACCGTAACCGCGTCATGATAGAGCAGACATTTGGCCTTTTGAAGACATGGTTTAGGTGCATTGGCAGGTCTGGTGGCTCTCTCCTGTACGGCCATGAGAAGGTGGCCAAGATCACCATGGCATGTGTCATGCTCCACAATATGTGTATTAGACGAAATGTGCCACTGCCCCCTGACGTTGAAATACAAGCACCTGATGATGATGATGATGTTGATGAGGACGGAGGTGACGGGATGCATGTCAAGCAAAAGGCGATGGCCAGGAGGGACGTGATGTGATCAACCAAATATTCTGAGTAACATGTTTTCACTCTGTAGGATGTACATGGGTAGTAATGCACTGGTGTCTGTGTTGAAGCGCACAATGGACCCTGTCACCAATAAAGTACACATACACAATGAAGAAGTCCAAGCCTGTGTTTTGAGTAATCACCAGTGTATTAAGGAATATTAAGATGTAAATGTGCATGTCCCCAACTATCCCACCACCCTTCGCCCCCACAACAGTCCCGAAACACCCTTCCTCCCTCCCCCCACAACAGTCCCGAAACACCCTTCCCCCTCTCCCCCACAACAGTCCCGAAACACCCTTTACCCCCTCCCCCGACAACAACCCCTTATGTGTCTTGCACAATGTTGTTGTCCTGCTGCACACTTGGAAGTTTGACCCTGCAGTCCCTATTCCCCATTGCCACCACCAGCATTAGGAGGCTGGGTTGACGTGCGCCTCGTGGTTCGCGTGGAGCGGCAGGGGGGGCTTGTCTGCCTCGAACTAGCAGATGATGAGGTGGCTGTCTGTCCCTGTTGTGGTGGTGGGAACTGGCGGTCCATCGCGTCCGCTATACGCGTGAGGACCTGCCTGAGTTGGCCAATCTCCACGCACAGCCTGTTGGTACAGGCCTCAATCGCCTCCCTCGAGTGCCTGGCAGTCTCTGTTATCTCCCCCCTGAGACGGGCAGCCTCTTCCACATGCTGCCCAACCAGCACAGTAATGTCCTCCTGGCGCTGCCTGATGCTGGCCAGGTCAAGGGCACTGTGGCGTGCTCGTGGTGTGGCTGCTGCACCTTCTTCTGCATCCAGGGCATCTGGTGAAGCCACTGGTGGGCTACTGCACCCTCCCATGTTGTCCTCGCCAGACTGGCCATGGACACTGGATCCTGGTGTTTGCTGTGGAGTTGCCTCTGGGGTTCCTGGGGGGGTCGGGGTGTGCATTTCCATGGAGAACTCTATCGGGTCCTCCACATCTGAGAGCGGTGCTGTGGCTGCCGCCTCACCTGTGGAACTTGTGGCAGCGGAGGGTGGGCCCTCCGTGGCTGGAATCTGTGGTGGGGGGTTCACATCTGAAGGTGTGGCAGTTGTTGCTGGTGTGGACTGTGGTATGGGAGCAGTGGCACTCCGACGATGTTTGGCACTCTGCATGGGAACACTTCTCCCCTTGCCCCTTGATGTAGTGGGGGTGTCCCATGTGTCCTGTGGCCTGGGTCGCAGTGCCAGGTTCTTCACTTTATGTATGTGAGCCTGTGGGGGACAAAGAGGGGGATGGCATTGGTTCAATTTACTTCATGCAGAATACGTTAATCATGCTGTTGTGTGCATTGGGACTTCATTGGTAGGGATGCAGGTGATGGGTCTGTTGAGTGGGTCATCCATGCATGGTTCTGTGTGGCACTTGTCTGTGGTGATGCGTGCATGTGTGTGCGTTTGGGTTTGACACTGACATGGCCAGGGTTGTATGCATGTATGGATGTTGGCGCATCCATGAGGTGAATCTAGGCTCACATTTGGGGGGGACCTCAACATTCACAGTGCATAGTTTCATGTGTACACTCACCTCCATCTGATTTAGTGGCCACACCATGCTCCATGCTCCCGACTCCCTCGATTGATTCAACACCAATCGTGTTGGCGCAGGTCTCCTCCCACTCCTTCAATTTTATTGGCGATTCGGCTCCACCTCCTGTGGCCATGGCCATGTTGCGGTTCGTAGACAGTATACTGCGGACCCGGAGGTGGAGATCGTCCCACCGCTTTCTGCACTCCTGGACAGTGCGGGTGGTGGTGCCCACCGCACTCACTTTCAGGGCAACCTCTGCCCAGATAGATTTCTTCCAGATCAGGGTCTCCCGCCACATGTCGTTGGAAAATACCACGTCGGCATTCGCTTCAAGGGTCTCAGTGAGCATTGTTAGCTCCTCATTGGTGAACTTCTCCTTGCGCTGGGGGTCGGTTGTTTTTTTATGGCCTTAGGCATGGCGAGGGATTCCTTGTGGCTTTGGAATGGCACAGTTCTCGAAGGTCCAGGGGGCAGAGGAGGGCAATGGATTGTGTTTTTAAAGATGGCCGCCGTGCTCTTTCCCGTTCCTGTGTGATGATGCTATTTCCGGTTCCGCTATTTAACGGTGACCGCTAATTGCGGTGACCGCTAATTGCGATGGCCGCTATTAGCGGTGACCGCTGTTTGCAGGTTGCGGGAGGTCGGAAGTGCTATCAGTGCTTTCATCGGTGCCGCTAAGGGTCTTTTTGGGGTCTTTAGCGGCATGGTGGTAGGGTCATTACCGGCATGGCGCTATGCTCGTGTCCGCGTACTCGTAATGGTACGCTATTAGCGGCCTCTTGCCAAGGCGGACACGTTAATAGCGCCATGCCGGTAAATGTCTATTTTTACCGCACAACGTGTAATCAGGCCCTACGTGCCTCTTCCACATATGCCACATTCTGACATGTGTTGAATGTGTTACTTTTTAGTGTCCGTTTTTGCCCATTCCTGTTCCCAGCCCGATCACAACTATGTTGTATGATGCCACTGAAGCTCCTATGGCTCTTGCACAATCCTCAAGACACTGATGGGCACGCCGGGCAACATCACATACATTGCACCGATGGCAGGACATGTTCACAGGAAACGGGCAGTTTATCACCGATATTTGCAAAGATCAAAACGTGCAAAATGTGTCTTGCTCTTGTCAGTCAGTCTAATGACATTTATTTGCATTAGTAGGCTGGTGCAAAATTGCCCCTGTTGCACCTGATGTGGTCCGGGCCCAAATCTTTTGAAAATGCTCAAGAATACAACAAATGTCACAGCAAAAATGATGATTTACCACAAGAGCCTCTGGGCTGTTTGAAATATACCTATTTTACACGCCAAGCGTTCATCGAATATTTGACGGAACAAAAAACATGTTTTTCTCCCATAAGTGGCATCCTGGTTCTTGTAAAGCCAATTGACTACCAATGTATGCCATTTATTCATCTATTTAGTAGTCTTTAGTACCACACTGCACCAGTTTAGGGAGGATAGCTCAGGGGCAACGTGCTCTTCTTGGAAGCAAGCCAACACAGAGCAACACAGGTTTGATCCCTGGCATTGTAAATAGGCGCTTACCACTCCAGAAAATATCCTGACTGGACAAAGCACCTGATAAGAATCAACAGAGAAGACAAAGGTTCCACCGAACATCGTACAAGGTCGGACTGCTTATCCCCCGAGGTTTTCACAAACGGAGCTGACATGCAGCAGAAAATGACGGAAGAAGAAAGACAACCGAAAGGGCCATGGAAATGGCTTATGGCAAATTGGTCAAAAAACAACAGCAAATAGCAACGACCTGGGTTAGCTCGTCACATTGACGATAACAAAACCTCCATCGATAAATGCAACGAGCAACCCGTTAAGGGAGCCTATAATCTGGGCTCATGGAACACAAGAGGCCATATGCACCTCACCTCACCTAGAGATGTTGATCTGGGTTCGTTTGATATTCTTTGTTTGCAAGAAACCTGGCTCGTCCACCAACCTGCCCTCGATGGATACTCTGTGCTGATTTCCCCCGCAGCGAAAGGCCTGCTAGGTAGACCGTCTGCGGGTTTACTAACAGCTATAAAATCTGGTTCGGGACTGAGTGAACCCAAAAAGTGGAAACAATCATATGAAATGCTAGTTGTCTTGACATCTCAATTACAGGGAAAGATCACAAGGAAAAATGGCCCCCAACAGATGGCGGCCATTATAAACTGCTATTGGAACCCCCAGCGAATGTCTACCAAAGTATTCTGCAACAACATCGCCGAAACAATTGACCACCTTTATGCAGAATTTGAAATAATTGAGCTCATCATCTGCGGGGATATGAACGCCAAATGTACAGAAGCCCGGGACTCCATTGCAAGCGGGCACCGGAGACACCTGGATCCGGCAATTGAAAGAGGTAAAGCCTTAAATGAAGTGATCAGCAAAAGAAATATCCAAAATGTGTCGACACTGTTCCCAAACCAAATAAACTATCCAACATGGGAACGGAACGACTCTAAAACTACTCTGGATTATATCTTCATTTCCAACGGGCTCATCCATGAGCTGATGGGTTTGGAGGTCAAAAAAACCATTCACAGTGACCACAACCTACTCAGCTGTACATGGCGTTCCACACCCAAGACACTCAAATCATACGATTGGATGATAGAGCTAAACCAACAACAGACTCGCCTTCGGCTAAGTGAAAAAGACATCGAGAAAATTAAAAGCACCTGGGAGATGAAAATAAGAGACCAAGTATGGGCTGACAAGAAGGAAAGACCTAACTACCTACCGTTACTCATAGCTTTCCAGGTTAAAGGAGCAGGGAAAGCAAAGATCACGCCTACTACCAACCATTCGTATAATAAGACGGTGGTTGAAAAAAGAAAAAGTGTACGGCGCTTACGAAGAATTGCAAAGAAATCTAACGATGAGCGTGATTGGGAAAATTGGCGCATAGAAAATAAAGGATACAAGAATTGGCATAAACACCATAAAGCAAATCAATACCAACAGGATGCAGAGGCGATGATACTAAAACTTCAAACCAAAAAATCTAGCGAGTTTTGGGGATTGATGAAAGAAATGAATAAGCCCCTCTCGGCCCCTATGGTAAATGCTGTAGCCGAAGAAAATTGGATCCGTTATTTCACCGCAGAATTTGAAGGCCCAACTAACGTCATCCAAGGAGCAAACCTAAACCAAGCGTCTACGTGGGACGATCTTTCCAATCCTGCGGATATTGAATTAGCGATACGGAACCTAAAAACTTCCAGAGCGCCGGGCCCAGATGGACTCACAAATAGGGACCTGAAAATGGCCCCGAAAAAATGGGCAGAAATGATCAGTAAAATCTTTGCGGAATGTAGAAGAACAAACATGGTGCCGGAATCGTGGCAGAGAGCGGTAATCGTCCCAATCTACAAAAAAGGGCCTAGACAAGAACCCGCAAGCTACAGACCTATCTGGATATTTTAGGAAAACTGTACGCCACCCTTCTTCTCGTCCACTTTCGAGTCTGGGAAAAAGAGAGCCAGGCCAAAGACAAACTACAAACTGGATTCCAAAAAAATCGGTGTACTTCGATCAATCTCCTCATATTGAACATATTGAAAGCAAAAGTTAAAGAGGGGGCGCCTAAAGTGTTCCTGGCATTCGTGGATCTGTCCAAAGCGTTCGATAGGATTGACAGACAGTCCTTGTGGGCAAAGCTAGAAGATTGGAATTGCCCTACTCAAATATTGGAGCCCATAAAAGCTCTCCATACGAACACCAAAATCAGAGTGAAACTCAACAGCCAGGGCCTACTTTCAGAGGAGATTAATGTTACATGCGGAGTAAAGCAGGGGTGCCCGATGGCGCCGGTACTGTTCACTGCCTTCCTAGGTGATTACCAGCAGTCCGAGGAAAAAGTTCGATCCTTTCCCCCCAAAATCGGGAAAATGGAGATCCCACGGCTACTCTATGCAGATGACATCATTGTGATTGATCAGACGAAGGTGGGTATGCAAAGAAAAATCCGTAACTTGGAGGCGTATATCCTGCAGAACAATCTGGAAATTAATAAAGCGAAGGCAAAGATCATGGTCCTCGAAAAAGTTTCCAGTAAAAAGATTAAAGATCTAAAGATCACCCTGGCCGAGGCCAAAATTGAAATGGTTACCAGCTTCAAATATCTAGGGATTCAAGTCGACAGTTCGGGTCTGGAAAAGAGTCTTGTCGATCAACTCTGGGAAAAGGTGAAAAGGTTAACAACGCAAACCAGAGCAGTGGATCGCAAGTACGGCAAATGTTCCTTGATCCCAGCAATAACCTTCTATAACGCTAAAGCTGTGCCGGCTTTGACCTATGGAACAGAGTGTGCGCTATACCTTCGGCGAAATATCTGTACTAAACTTGAAGGTCACCTCTGGAAAACAGTCCTAGGCCTACCAAAATCCACCGCCATGGCAGCTATAAGAAGAGAGCTGGGCCTCATATCATTAGCTTCGACGGTGGATCAAAGTGCCATGCGCCTCTGTAGACGAATCATCATGGCGGACACCCTACCCATTTATAACACCATACGGGATGAAATGGAATTAGGCAAGTGCGTGGCCTTGAACAAATGGGTGGAAATGAGAAAAAACAATCTGTTCAGTATTGGAACTGCAGAAAATGACCTAAAGGAAAATCCAGAACGAATCAAAAAAAAGATGGAAGATATGGATTGGATCGGGACAACAGAAAAAGCGGTGGGAAATAAACTCCTGAAACATCTTCCCCCCACCTTCAATAAGGGGAAAAAAACCCTATTGTACTGTGCTAAGTTTCCAAACAAGAAGATGAGAACGTTAGTCATGAGAGCAAGGCTCAACCTCCTCCCCACGAGAGAGATCATAACTATTAGAGGGGTAGGAACTGAAAATCATTGCCGGCTATGTAAAATCGACACTATCGAGACGATAAAGCACCTCGTGATTGAGTGTCCCTACACAATTGAAATTAGAAAAGCATACCTCCCTTCTTTGGCTGAAAATATGTGGATCTACCAAGAAGAGGAAATCTGGAACAGACTTATTTCGGGAGAAAAGACAAGATGGACTTTGGCTCTGGCCAAAATCATCGATTCGATTTTTGACCAGATAAATACCCTTAAGACTGAGGGGGCCCCGATACAGAATATCGACTCTCAGGAATAATGCCCACTAGGTTTCAGGATAAGGTCGCCGTTTTCGTGCGACAAGCCGGGCCAGCCTTTCGAGGGAGGTATTTTTATGATTTTTGTATGATTTAATGTGTGTATCGAAATACAAGGAGATTGGAATAAGAAGTTTTTGACAAAACTCAGTTTTCACTGAGTAAAGCTCAAATAAAAAAAAAAAATAAAAAATAATAATAATAGGCGCTTACTCAATTCACAATGAGATCGCAGTGTGTGGGAGTTGGTAGGAGTGATGGGAAAATGATAAAGGGAGGGTAAACAGGATATTCTGGTATTATCCACTTTCGCTGAATGACAGTTTCAACAAATTCGTTTTGCCACATTTTTTACCACTTTTTATGCTGCAAAAATATAGATGGTAAGTAAGGTACATGGAAGGAGGTTAGAGGCAGAAGTGGTACAATCGATAAAAAAAATCAGCGAAATGTCATTTGGCAAAAAATAGAGGAAGCGTTCATTGATCCGATGCTCTATACGAAAACTTAACTTGATGGTATTCCATCCCTCATGCCCAAAAATGCATATATGCATAAGGAGCATCTCTCGTAGGGTGGTGGGTTGATTTTCTTCTTTCTGGAAAGCTCATTGGTACAGGTGAATTTGCAGATCCTCCCCGAATTTAAGGTGGTCCTTTTGTAGTCTTTGAATAAGTGTCATGATTCTGTGGGCAAGTGCGAACATTGGTTTGTTTCTGCTGCATAGTTCGTCCTTAATCCTTACACAACACAGTTTGTCTTTGTAAGCAGATGTCAGATTCCTTAATCAGGTGTGGTGAACAGCCCCTTTCATAAGTCACTGTATGACCAGTGGGTATTGTACAGCCATTTAAAGGTTAACCTATGTTCCAATAGGAGCAAGTGGAGAGCTTTTAGTGCAGGTGTCATGCAAGATTTCCAGCCAGACCTAAGACAATTGATGATGTTGGATTTTGCAGAACATAGCGTACTTTTGTTTGTTTTTCTGAAGACGTCACCATAGCCAATGTAGAAGCACTCTTAGTTAGTTGGTAATAATATCCCAATCAAGTCTTCCTTAAGTCTGTAATCGATGACAGAAAGGATTCTCTTGAGGAGATGGAGCTGGAGGAGTGCGCTTTAGGTTAAGATGCTCAACTGGGGATCGAAGGATGTCATTGTTTTAAAGATATTGCCCACATGTTTTGCCTTGTGGACTAGTGTAGGAAAAATATGTCACTCCAGGGATTGGGGATATTTGAAGGTTAGTAGTTCTTTGTGTGACTCATTGGATCATTGACTGCACTCCAGCATTCTGTCCTGTATTTTAATCAAGCCTGTCATGTTGTATTCATGCATTTCGCTAGGTGGATCGTGATTTCTGTATCCTATGCGTACATTTAAATATGCATGCAGGTATTTGTTAATGGGTATGACCACAGGTCTTCCATGCATCTTGAGCCTCGATGGAAAGGGATCTAACCTTTGTCGAAGAATCACATCTTTTGCTGTGCTTTGCATATATGGATGTCAGGTTAAGAGATGGATGTTAGCGATGCCGTGTTATTGGTTGGGTTACAGAAAAACTGGCATCTTCAATGGTGCTGGGATCTCACTGCTGATACTATCATAGGTTTGGTTACTTTCTATAAGGTCTGGCATGTTTTATAGAATTCATTTCCTTTCAGGTGTGAGAGTTAGAAGTTTCTCAAACCTATATTTCGACACAAGCTTTGTTTCTTTCATTTGGTTCAGAGAAGAACAAAGGGAGCCTCTGGAGGGAGGAGGGCGAGTCACCCCTCCTTTTCTTCATTTCCATGGGTGCTGTTGATTTAGCCATTACCTTTGCCTCACTTCCCTTAATTCCGGTGTGACTGATGACTTTGGGATGGAGGTCTTTCCTCTCTGGTACTTTTTCCTCCAGAAAGGGGATGTAGTCCCTAGATTTCTACACTTGTCTATGTGCATATTTCAGAAAACATTTTCTGTGGTGCTGTCACGTCTCGGCTAACTTGGAAACTGCCTTGGCAATTGTCTGAGTGCTATCCGAAACGTAAAACCCTTTAAAACTACAACTCCCACAACTCTTGCTATTATAGCCACGTGACATACACGCATGACGTTGCTGTGTTTTCATTTGTTGTGAACTGCATTTAACTCCCGTCTATCCGGAGATCGAGTGCTCCTAAACTGTTGTTAGTTACGAGCTCTGTTCCCGGACTCCTGTTTGAATCTTTGACTACCCGGCGCTCGAATCAAGTTGTTGTCTCTGCCTTGTCCTTGTCTGCCTCCCGACGCCTGCCTCCCTCGATTGTTCCCCTTGGATTATATGAACCCGGCTTGCTCATTATTGACCTCCCATTTCTAAATCCTTAAGTTTTGGTGACCTGATAACCCGAACATTTTCGTAAGGGAAATAGCGTGAGGTGAACGCCCGCTTCCCTGATCAATTCATTTCTTTCCTTGTCCACTCCAGTTACTTTGAACACTTTTGGGACGCTCTGCTGTTTATACTTTGGATTGCTTTGAACCTTTTGGGATGCTCTGCTGTTTACACTTCGGATTGCTTTGAACCTTTTTGGGACGCTCTGCTTCATTAACTCTGGATTGCTTTGAACACTTTTTTGGGACGCTCTGCTGCTTTCACCGTGGTGTTCCTAGGATATTGGCATACCTTCCCTTCACCAGACATCCTCCTTGTTTTCTGCACCTCGATACTAGTAGGTTACTGGTATATTGTTCCTACGGAGCAGGTAAGAGTGGGTAATTGTGGGCGGTGTTGGCTGTTTGTTCTCCGGCACTACTTGGCTGCATTTCCTGAACAACTGTTTTGTTCTTTGTCCCTCTAGCTCTGACGATTCTGCTCCGGCCTTTTCACTCAAGCCCCCGGTCTGCCAGGTGTATTGATCCCTGTAGGCTGAGCTCTTGGGAGGGAAGTCTTTGGCACATCACCATAAAGATTCCAGATTCCTTGAGTGAAAGGAACTTCCCCAGAAGAGTGGGGAAGTATTATCTGCAACGACCGGTAAACAATCTCTGAGTTGTGACAGATTTAGGAGCCTTACAAAACGCCTATTGGTTATGGAGGCTGCATCAGACCCAATGGCAGCTCTCATGCAGGCTTTTTCTGCCTTGCGTACCGATATGGCATCCGCCCATGTGCAGCCATTACCCCATGATGAGGAATTCGGTGATGCCGCTGCAGCAACACCTCCTCCTGTACCCCCACAACTCCAGCTCCGGTTGTCCTTCCTGGGCCCTTTCCTTTGGCCCCACCCGAACGCTTTTTGGGGGATCCTAAGGCGTATCGGACTTTCGTGAACCAATGTCGCCTTCACTTTCTTTGTCGTCCCTTGGCGTTTCCAGACGCTACCACTAAGGCTGCCTTCATTCTCTCCCATCTAGGTGGCACTGCCGCAGCATGGGCTAATCCTTTGCTGGAAGCTAATGATCCGGCTCTTTATGACTTCGATAGGTTAATCCAAGCCATGAACAGCGTTTTTGATATGCGATACAAAGCACAAACTTCAGATTTGGAATTCTTGGCTATTAGTCAAGGCAAGACGGATCTCTTGACCTACCTGGCTCGTTTCAACCAGTTGGCGGCTGAGACCACGTGGCCAGAACAGAAGAAAGCGGCTGTTTTCTATAAAGGTTTGTCGGATGATCTAAAAGATGCCCTATCAGTGGTGCCCGCCCTTCCACCTGGTTTTCCTGAGTTGCTCGACCTGGTTCTTCAAGTCGATGCTCGGATTCGGCAAAGACGGGGCGAACGTCGGTATCCTGATATTCGTACCTCTTCCCGACCAGATGGCACTACTCCTGTTTCTCAAAGCGAAGCCGAACCCATGCAAATTGGGGCCATCAGGGGTCCATTATCCAGGGCCGAACGAGAGAAACGGGTACTGCATAACCTATGTTTCTATTGTGGCCAGTCAGGCCATTATATTCGTTTGTGTCCTAAACGACCCGCCAAACCGGCGGGAAACGCCAGGACTCGTCCGTAAACCGGGCCTTTAGGATGAGTCAAATGTACCCGGGCTCGGATGAGTGTTTTCCGTCTTCACATGTTTATCTTACTATGTGCTTCAAGGCCCCTGGCATCAAATCTTTTTCCAAACCTGTAATGATAGACTCAGGGGCTAGTGGGAATTATATGGATTCTAGGTTGGCCGAACATTACGGACTACCCATAATTCCCAAAATGCGACCTGAGGACATACATGTTGTAGACGGTTCCCGTTTGGTATCCGGACAAGTTACGGAGCAAACGACTTCACTACAAATGTCCACCTTACAAGGTCATTCAGAATCCATCACCTTTGACCTTATTACGGCCCCCCAATTCGGTATGATTCTCGGTCTTTCTTGGCTGCAAACGCATAATGCTGTAATTGATTGGGTTGAACAAACCGTACGGTTCTCTTCCTCTTTTTGCATACAGAAATGCCTTGGGTCTCATGAGGTAGCAGCCTTTTCTCCCTGCCTGGCCCTGGTGACTAGTGTTCCTTCCTTCAGTGCCTTATCCTCTATCCCGGTCCCTGTACTTCCATTGGAATACCGAGTGTTCTCGGATGTGTTCGATAAAGGCTTGTCAGAAAAACTGCCTCCACACAGAGATTATGACTGCCCCATTGATCTCATACCTGGGGCAGTCATTCCACATGGCCGTATCTACTCACTCACTCAGAAGGAAGAAGAACACCTGCAAGACTATGTAGACAATGCTTTGCGCTTGGGACACATACGTCCTCCCGTTCACCAGCGGCCTCTCCGATATTCTTCGTACCTAAGAAGGAAGGGGATTTACGCCCCTGTGTGGATTATCGTGCCCTCAATAATGTCACGATCAAAAACCAGTATCCACTGCCGCTTATCACGGAGCTCCTTGATAAAATGACCTCCTCTACTATCTTCACCAAGTTGGACTTACGGGGAGCATACAACTTGGTGAGGATACGTAAGGGGGATGAATGGAAAACTGCATTCAAGACGAAATTCGGGCTTTATGAATATTGTGTAATGCCCTTTGGGCTTTGCAATGCCCCAGCGATGTTCCAACACTTTGTGAATGATATTTTCAGGGACTTGTTGGATTGTTACGTCGTAATATATTTGGACGACATCCTGATATATTCAGAATCCTTGTCTCAACACATACAACATGTACGCTCTGTCCTACTCCGTCTAAGAGAACACTCCCTCTTTGCAAAACTGGAGAAGTGTGTGTTCCATGCATCGTCTGTGGAATTCCTCAGGTTTCAGATTTCTCAAAAAGGAGTGCTTTTGTGCACCTCCAAGGTCCGGGCAGTACTGGATTGGCCTGTCCCGACTTCAGTAAAAGCCCTTCAATCATTCTTGGGTTTTTCTAACTTCTACAGACGTTTCATCGCTTCCTTTTCCGAAATAGTTGCGCCACTAACTCGGTTGACCAGTCCGAACATCCCTTTCCTTTGGGATGATCAAGCGCAGTCCGCATTTCACAAATTGAAGGAGGCTTTTACCACCGCTCCCGTCTTGCAGCACCCTAACCCATCCCTTCCATTTATTGTGGAAGCCGATGCCTCTGCAATTGCAGTGGGGGCCATCCTGTCGCAAATTTGTCCAGCTACCCTTCGGCTACATCCGGTGGCTTTCCATTCTCGGAAACTTACGTCAGCCGAAAGTAATTATACGATCATGGAAAGGGAATTACTGGCGATTAAGGTGGCGTTTAAAGAGTGGAGACACCATCTATCAGGTGCTAGGCACCCCATTACTGTGTATATGGACCATCGGAATCTTCAGGCATTGTCCCATGTGAAATGCACCAATGCTAGGCAAATACGGTGGCATTTGTTTTTTACCATGTTTGATTTCACGGTGACATATCGCCCCGGTCCATTACATGGAAAGGCAGACGCGTTATCTCGTATTGGTACAGATATGGAAACTACGAAGCAGTCAACCCCAGTATTACCGTCAGGGACTGTAGTGTGTGTTTGTTCGGTTTCTCCGTCCATCATAGATGGGTTAAGGAGATGGGCTAAGGACCATGCTCCTATTCTTAAGGAGATGGACGCCGAAATCATCACCGGTCTTCCATATGTTAAAGGTCTACTATACCTGCCTGATAATCAAACTCTAGCGAAAAGCTCTCGAATGGTCCCATGATCTCCCGTTGGCAGCTCACCCTGGCCGGGCCAAAACCTATGATCTTCTCCACCGATGGTGCTGGTGGCCTGGTAGGAAGAAGGACACCGAACAATATGTCTCCAAGTGTGCCGTATGTACACAGTGCAAAAGACAACCGGGCAAACCCGTAGGTCTTCTAATGAGCATGCCATTACCCCCGAATCCGTGGCATACGGTCACCCTTGATTTTGTGGTGGAACTCCCTTGTATCGGGGGCATGTCCACCATTCTTGTGGTTGTGGATGTTTTCACCAAAATGGCACGATTTATACCGTGCTCGGGAATACCTACTGCTTCTATGTTAGCGAGTTTGTTTTTTGACTATGTGGTACGTTTTTATGGACTTCCTACGGTTCTGATTTCTGACCGAGGGTCTCAATTTACCTCGCGCTCCCTCACTTCCTCCTTGGGTATCGATGCCCGCTTGTCCTCGGCCTACCATCCTCAGACAGATGGCCAGACTGAACGTACCAATGGCACTATGGAACAGTTTCTTCGCTGTCTGTGTCTGCAACATCAATCTAACTGGTTCTCGCTACTAGGTGCAGCAGAATTTGCCTATAACAATTCTATACACTCATTGATTGGCTGTTCTCCATTTTATGCTTTATATGGTCTGCACCCAAGGACTCTGCCGCCTGTCTTGCCTTCTTTAAAGCAGTTTCCCGCAGCTAATGCCGTGAAGGATTCCTTGCTTGCCATCCGTAAATCAGTGTTATCCCATTTACAAGCTGCGCAACGTCGTACCAAAATGCAGGCTGACAAGCGACGCGCACCGGCTCCTTCGTATTCTTGTGGTGACCGTGTATGGCTCTCTACAAAACATCTGGCCAGTAAGGGTAAAAGGAAACTTTTGCCATGTTACCTGGGTCCTTATACGATTCTACGGTGCCTTAACCCTGTCACTGTTTGTCTAGATATTCCATCTCATTGGCGGGTGCACCCGGTATTCCATGTCTCCTTGCATCGCCCTTTTGTACCTGGCACGCGGTTACCTGCTGTCCCTACCCCAGTTAACGTCCATGGAGAGGACGAGTATGAAGTGCGTGCAATCATGGACACTCGCCTATGTCGTGGGGTTCGGTCTTACCTAATTGATTGAAAGGGGTATGGTCCAGAGGACAGGTCCTGGGAACCGGCCTCTAATTTGAACGCATCCCGTTTGTTACGTGCCTTTTGGTCTCAACGCTTGCGAAGGCTCAGGAGAGGGTGCTCTTTGTGGAGGGGTACTGTCACGTCTCGGCTAAGCTGGAAACTGCCTTGGCGATTGTCTAAGCGCTATCCGGCACGTAAAACCCTTTAAAACTACAACTCCCACAACTCTTGCTATTATAGCCACGTGACATACACGCATGACGTTGCTGTGTTTTCATTTGTTGTGAACTGCATTTAACTCCCGTCTATCCGGAGATCGAGTGCTCCTAAACTGTTGTTAATTACGAGCTCTGTTCCCAGACTCCTGTTTGAATCTTTGACTACCCGGCGCTCAAATCAAGTTGTTGTCTCTGCCTTGTCCTTGTCTGCCTCCCTACGCCTGCCTCCCTCGATTGTTCCCCTTGGATTATATGAACCCGGCTTGCTCATTATTGACCTCCCATTTCTAAATCCTTAAGTTTTGGTGACCTGATAACCCGAACATTTTCGTAAGGGAAATAGCGTGAGGTGAACGCCCGCTTCCCTGATCAATTCATTTCTTTCCTTGTCCACTCCAGTTACTTTGAACACTTTTGGGACGCTCTGCTGTTTATACTTTGGATTGCTTTGAACCTTTTGGGACGCTCTGCTGTTTACACTTCGGATTGCTTTGAACCTTTTTGGGACGCTCTGCTGCATTAACTCTGGATTGCTTTGAACACTTTTTTGGGACGCTCTGCTGCTTTCACCGTGGTGTTCCTAGGATATTGGCACACCTTCCCTTCACCAGACATCCTCCTTGTTTTCTGCACCTCGATACTAGTAGGTTACTGGTATATTGTTCCTACGGAGCAGGTAAGAGTGGGTAATTGTGGGCGGTGTTGGCTGTTTGTTCTCAGGCACTACTTGGCTGCATTTCCTGAACAACTGTTTTGTTCTTTGTCCCTCTAGCTCTGACGATTCTGCTCCGGTCTTTTCACTCAAGCCCCCGGCCTGCCAGGTGTAATGATCCCTGTAGGCTGAGCTCTTGGGAGGGAAGTCTTTGGCACATCACCATAAAGATTCCAGATTCCTTGAGTGAAAGGAACTTCCCCAGAAGAGTGGGGAAGTATTATCTGCAACGACCAGTAAACAATCTCTGAGTTGTGACAGGTGCCAAGAAAGGGTTGCCCATATCTTTGCACCAAGAAGAGGGAGGGCCCCTATGCCTCAATCTTGATAGGTTGCAACACCAAAGATTCTTACCTCCCTGGTCTAAAATGAGTCCATGGACGTTCCTTCTCTGAAAGGCAACAATCCCTATTTAATGTCTACTATATTAGCACCCCCAGGGGCATGTGCCATGACTAAAAATCCAAATTGAGGGACTTAATGGAGATGGGGCGCCAATAGAATTCTGGATGAGTCTGAATTCCTGTACATGGCTGAATATGTTTAGAGCTTGTTTGTTTGGCTCTTCATCCAGCCTTTCAACCTCATTTTTACATTGCGGCTATTTTTCCTGATTTATTACCGCCTTTATATAGTGCTTCGGTCAGGAAATATGAGGTGGGGGTAGGTTGGGGATTGGTGAGTGAGAGGGTGGGCGTTTTGGGAAGCGGCTGTACGGGATGTCCCCCACTCAATTTCTGGTGAAACAAAACACTAAAAAAACACAAGCAAAAAAGCAGCACAGTAAAAAGAGAAAGCACTGTTGCGCTCAGACCACATGCAAGTCATATTTTTCATAGAAAATACTACACTGCCTTGTCATTGTCTGGACTGTGAATTTACTCCCGATGATGCAGTTCTTGACATTTGTGGCAGCAATTCTTCCGAAGCTTGCGGGACCTGATGTGGAATCGTCTGTGGAAGCGGCACTGCGTGGACTACAGTGTAAGAGCAAGGACCTTCTCACTAACATAAATAGATCTAAGCAGCTTGGTCCTGATGCTCGTTGGTTGCTTGGCGATGACGCATCATCTTTTCTTTCAGAGCAGATTGGAGGAACAGATCTAGGATTAATTGGCCAGACTTGCCCATCCAGCTGCCTTCTCAAGTTTAGTTGATTGGAAATGCAGATTGACTTTCACTGCAAGAAAGAACATATGATTTGAAAGGTTGGGTTTATGAACTCCCAGGTTTCCATCACATAGTTCTAAGAAGTGAAGGGACATTGGGTACGCTCTTGAGCCAACGGTGTGGCATTGTCATGGAAATCCATGTGAATTGGCACTGCTCAATGCCCTCTCACTACACAAGAGAGGGTCACGAGTAGGATTCAAGGTTGGGCCTTTATTAAGAAGAACAGTGGCATCTGATTATGGGCTGCATTTAATTCCCATTCAAATGTTGCTGAAGAGGATAATCCCCCTTCTTTTATAGAAGGGTTGAGTGGAACCATTTTGTTCCCTCAAGTTGCCTGATTATCTAGGTTAAATAATATTGACAGGCTCAATTCATTTCTTATGCTGGCGTTTATTTTCTCTTTTTGTGAAATTGCATGTGAGACACCAGCATTGTTAGATTCCGGTACTTCATCAATGTACATTTATACATTTCTGGCCAAGGGAAATAACATTCCAGTGACTTCAGTGATGGCTATGGGTTTGGTATACAAATTGGTTGGAACGAATTTTGCTTGGGGGTCAAAGGATACCAAACCAAGTCCCTAGGGGCTTGCCTCAGAAAAACGTAAGAATACCTTCTGTTATGTCCCTCTGATTTAAGGTATTATGCATAAACATGATGTGCAATCTTTGTCTAAGAGAAAGCATTTTCTGCAGGAAAAGGGGGGGGAGTTAGTGTGAGCATTCTCAGAAACGAGGACGATTACAAGCTGACTATTGCACCACTAGATCTGGTCTCTCACGCACTCAGTATCCTGTAGGCGACGGCTACGCACGATAAACGGGTGCCGCCTCGGGATGGAGAAATGAGACAGTGAAAGGATCCTGGAAGGGGACTCGGAAAAATCACCGGTGACATTTTAAGATTTAACACAGAACCAGGCAAATAACGCGGCAAAATAAATTAGTTGATGCACAAATGGGTGACAGCCTCCTTCATAGAGGAAACAGTAAGTTGTCTTCATTCAACAAAAAAGTTGCCGGCTATACTCACTGTTGCCTTGGAGTTAGTGACCAAAACGTGCTTCAAGTAGCAAGCATCAATAATAGGAAATGAGTCAAAATGTTATTACAAAGATGTGAAATGCATTAATAGAGTTTAAGGGATGTGGAATCGTGGACATCTGGAATTCTGGCTACTCCAGAAATAATGGGCAGTTTAACACTGGTTGTTGTTCAATTTGTGTTCCCAGGACGATAGCTCAGCGGCAGCGTGCGCGTCTTGGAAGCAAGACGACACGAAGCAACAACAGGTTCCCCCGGTTCCAATACGTAACTATGACCAAAAAAAAAACACAATTACGCAACTGAAAAACAAACAATTCCTATAACAGCGCCTCTGTGTGAGTGCTTTATAAATAAAAATAAAATACTGCGCCTATGTGTGAATCAGAGGGTATGCGCAGAGAGTAGTGGTGGGCTCCTGTGGGTGACCAACATGGCCATGCAATTAAGTTGTTCTCCTCAGGTACAGGCAACTGGTTGCACACTCATTGGCTCATGCACTATTTGAAACATCATACCAATAAAATTATCTATTATGAAGAGCTCCATGAATCGCGTGCAGTTTGACGAGTTAACAAACATAAATGTAGCCTTCTCAGCCTGGAACTTCCGGGTTAGTTACTGCTTTATAACCCTAGAAAGAGAAACATGTCCACTTTCATAATGTCCAAAGCTATATTTGCTGATCAGTAGAAGTAGACTGTCCTTAGAGGTTTATTTAACTAATGTTTGACCCTATGTCTATCAATTAAGCTAGAGAAGTCTGAAATCAAAAAATTGTCCATAGGCTGCGAGAACGAACACGGCCCATTGACATGATCTATGGGAAGGTACCCGCTCTAGAGTCCGCAGCCACACTTTATTTAGCTCACTGTATCTTTCGCAGATGGGAAATATCCATTTGCATATCAGTCTTTGTCCCACCCACATGGGCAGTACAGCACCAAAATGCTATAGCAATTCCCTTCTGAACAAGAGTACCAACAGCAACCCCATACACGTGTTTCAGACTTGTTGGGCCTCCTCAATATGGTGGAGCTGTGTCTCTCTGAGCACAGTGAGCAAGGGGTCTACGTCTGGATGACCCTAGGAAACTTAGAGTGACTAAACCTAAGTCCCTTAAAAATAAAAAATAGTCCATAGGCCACACTTTAGCTCACTGTACCTTTCACAGATGGGAAATATCCATTTGCATATCAGTCTGACTGTCCTTTGAGGTTTATTTAAATAATGTTTGCCCCTATGTCTAACAAAACCAGGATTCTCAAAACAATTAAGCTAGAGAAGAAGTCTGAAATCAATGCTGCTCTTCTCCCAGTCTTCAGGAGTGCAGCTGTGCACTTTACTTATGACAGACATTTGAACATATCACTATTTTTATTAGCCAAATTTGTCCCTCTGACCAGCACATTTCCCCAACAATGTAGCCTGAATTTTCTCTGATACATGTTGGACACAGTCTCCCAAGATGCTGTTTGTCATTTCTCCACTAGGGGGCTCTCTGTCATCTAACAGAGGGAAGCAGCTGAACCTACATGCCCTGGCCACAGAAGCACTGTGATAGTACTAGAGGTATACACATTCTTTCAAGCTTAATGATGAAAAGAAATTGGAGAACCATAAAAAACTCCAACCTAACCGAGCCCCTAGAACTTAGCAAACCACAAGCAACAACCATGGAAGAAGCTGACCTAGGCAAAACAGTTAGCCTACTCCATACCTGGATGACAACTCTAGATGACATTGGCAAAGAAAAGCCCTTCACCCCATCACGTAAGAAAACAACAGCAAAATGGTTCACCCCACTACTAAGCGCCATGAAAAGAAAAAAAACGAAAACTAGAATCTGAATGGAGGACCAACACCACCACTGCAAACAAATTGAAATTCCTACAACAGATCTGCTCATATAAAAAGGAAATACAAAAAGCAAAGAAGAAACACTACGACAACCGAATCTTCAGAGCACCAAACACCCAAAAAAACTCTTCAAAATCATAAACGAATTAAAAAACCCACCGGTCTGCAACAACACACCAATTCCATCGATGAAACTTTGCGATGACCTAGGAGACCACTTCAAAAACAAAATAACTTCCATCTAACACACCATACAAAACAGACCAAGCGGTCACACCTCAAACCCAATCGACACCGACGAGGAATATCCAAACAAGCTACGAAGCTTCCCAGAAATATCAGTAGAGACTTTCGTCAAACTGGTAAACCAAAGCAACAAATCAGGCTCTCCTGAAGACCCCTGCCCCCCGGATATATACAAAACTATTCTCAAACAAGGAACTCCCATGGAATACCACAGGAATCCCCTCAACCTCTCAATCTCAACAGGTAAAGTACCACAGGCCTTCAAATCGGCTTGCATCAAGCCGCTGCTCAAAGACACAACAGGAAACGTAGAGGACTTATCCAACTACAGACCCATTTCCAACATACCCTACATAGCCAAACTGCTAAAAACCTACGTCTACAAAACAACCCAAGATTTCATAGAAGAGCACTGCCTACTAGACCAGGCACAAGTTGATTTCAGACCAATGAGAGGAACAGAATCAGCTCTCCCCTCAATATGGGACGACCTAAAAACGAACGCAGACTCGGACAACAGTACCGCCCTCATTCTCCACGATCTATCTGCAGATTTCGACACTGTCAACCACGACATCCTCATAAAGAGATTAGAAGGGCTAGGAATAACAGACACTGCCCTACTATGGATCAAATCCTTCCTAACAAACAACTGAAACCATATGGATGAAACCTTTTAAGTCCAAACCTAGAGACTCCATGTGCGGAGTACCACAAGGATCATCTTTCTCCCCACTTCTATTCAACATCTACATGTACCTATTAATCAAGCTCATCAAAAAACACGGCCTTGCATGCTACAACTACGCCGACGATACTCAAATAATCTTCAACATACAAGACGCTCAAGAAGAAAACACTACACTAGAGAATTCCCTTTGTGATATATTTTAACTGGATGAACCTCAACCAGCTCAAAATCAACCCAGGCAAAACAGAGATAATGATTGTTTCAAAAAGGGAGGAGACATCAGCTACATCCCCTGGCCAAGAGAGCTCGGCACCACACCAGCACCATCATGAACTGTAAAAAACCTAGGGGTCCTGATGGATAACAACCTCACTCTAGAGCCACAAGTAAATGCTCTACTCAAGAAATGTTTCTTCCTCATGCGAGCAGCAAAAAGGATCCTACCGTTTCTGTCGTTCGCCAACAAAACACTTACCATCATTGCTCTGATCATGTCCAGAGTAGATTACGCCAATAGCAATCCATCAGCATTAGAACTCCTACAGAGCTTGCTAGAATAGAACGACAAGGAGCAATTAGAACACTTACAGAGCGTGTTAGGACAGCACAGGGAGAGCCTCACGCAAACCTAAAACCCTGCCAGGCGTAACCCCTTCGCCCACCCTGATGAGATTGGGAGGATTGGCGAGCGCCACCCACGCACACAGTTCTGAATGTTAGCATGTTAAACTTCATATAACCCACTAACAAAAAACTCAGCATTTCTGCAGACTTATCTCACTCAAAAATCTCACACAACCATCTCTCACACAACAACCCACACGCACTTCACAACACTGCAACAACACATAAGCCGCACCTACACAAGGACTGACATCAATCCGATACTTACACCAAAGCTGAGCACCTGGTGTATACCGAGTTGAAGCTGCCAACAGAACACCACTCCTCTCACTATCCTACTCCCGCTTCACCTACAAACCCATCCCACCTTCTCATTTGCAGATCCGCCAAAGCGCCTGGGGACCAACTCCGTTGGTGACGGTGCGCGGTACAAATACCTTTAACATTTAACATTTAAAGGCATGTAGGTGCCCGTCATTGAACGTCTGACGTCTGAATGGAGTGCTTGCAATACACTGGGAACAAGGGTGTGATCCTCATGGACCTTTCATCAAATGGGTGAACAGCTCACTCACCTGGCCACCGGGTTTCACTGCGCTTCATCAGCGCTATGTGTCATGTTCAATGGAAGCTACTGAGCGTGCACACTGCATTTTGTTTCATGTATTGTCTTTTATCATTATTATATAATTATTTTGATGTATTCCCTGCTTTTTTCAGGTCTGTGTTCTGGACCCACACGAATAAAGCATTTCTAAAACGTATTTCTCTGCGTGTATGTTTGGTGCACTAACAGGATGCATGCAGGGCGCATTACATTTAGCACCTTCGTCGTCAAAGCCAGTGACGCGTGCACTGGTGGGCACATAGAAAGGACACAAGGGTGGGGGCGCCAATCAACCAGGGCCAGCAGATCGCACTTCCATTCCCCCTGCTTTCCTTGACACTATTTTTATAGTCATGCCTGAAGTTATGGCACATAGTTTTTAAAGACAAATATGAACACAGCACTCCATTGCTGTGAATGTGTATTAAAGAAAAGACAAGGCAGCTGAGGTGGGAAGAGCATCTGTGTTTGAGAGCTGACCGATACCTTAGTTCCTCTAGCGCCTGTTCTGCAGTGTTCAAAGCGCTAGAGTATAATTTACTAACGTAGCACCTGTCCTGAAGTCTTTGGGGAGAGATATGGTGTGAAGCCTATATTCTGTCCCTAGTGGCACTGTCCCATTCTCCTCTACCAAATGCTAGCCCTTCTAGTGAATGCCCGCCTCCACAGCTGGGAACACACATCACACTCCGAAAACACCCCTGTCCCACTCATTTACACTGCACTGATTGCCATGCCAAGAGCTGCAGTAATTGGGCCCTCCACCTAGCGTGTTTTGCGCTGCCCCACATCCTACAATCTAGCCTGATTTCAAATGCAGCGAGAAGCAGCATTCTCTGCAAGGACTTATTTCAGGGTGAACTGAAGCGCAACCTCTCCCCAGATTGTCCTTATCGCTAGTGCAGGTATTAAAATATTTAGCTTTGACTCGTTCTCTATAAAGGGCTCTGCTCTATGGTTTCTTTCTCGCTTTTACCTATAACAGTGCAGTAGCAGCCAGTCTTTTTCCCGTTCTTTTTTTTCAAAGTGGGCCCTGGCAGAGTTTGATTTGGGGTATTGTTTTCTGTCTTCTTGTGACTTCCCATTTGTGAGGGTCCGTGATCCCATGCAGTATGTTTCTTTTCCATAGCGCCAAACCCGCAGCCACAAGGACTGATCCGTGCCAGGAATAGAGTCTGGCACCTGCAGGGCAACCACTTCCCTGAAGGTGCCAAGAAAACTTTCAATGTACTCTACAGGCAGAAGTACCATCTGCGCTTAATGAGAAACAATGTGACGGTCTCTCTCACTTTCCATGTTTTTCCATGCAGAATTATTTTAGGGTGAGCTCAACTCCTACACCTTTTAGGGCTGCACCTCCCTTGCCGCCTTGCCACCTCTCCCTCGCGAGAAAACCTTTACACGGCCAACGCCTGTCAGTGACTCCCCACCCACTGCACCCCACACCATTCCCTTCACCCAAAACGGCAACACAAAGATATTGAAATATTGGTTGTTGGATAGCATATTTGCTTTGTTTCATTTAAGTTGCTGGCCTAAAAACACTGTCAACTGTCTTTAAATATGCATCAAGATAAACACATCCCCCATTTCTTTTGACAAGTGTAGGGCCTTTTTAACATTGGAAATTGCCATACAGCAACTTTCTCATGGAAGCACTTCAAGCCTAAACCAGATGACCGCATCAATCAGTTCAGCCTTTTTCATGGATTTGTGAACCTGCTTCAAATATCCCTAGTGGTGTCAGTGGTAACTAGTAGTAGAGAGTTGGAATGGGTAGGACCAACAAAACACCCCGTCTGAACAATCCTGCATCGGCGGAGTGTTTTGGATAGTTGTTCTATATGATCCTGAGTTTTGCATGTCCTGGGTATAACACCTTTTAAAATGTGGTGTCAGTGCCCCAATCAATGTCCTTCAGGAAGAAGGCCTTTTTCCTCGATATTTTGGTATGATACCTTTGTCAACAGGTAGGCAAAGTCAACAACATCAAATTAAATTAAATTAAAAAAGGACAGTTAAAAAAAGCCATTGGAGCAGGTCAGATTCAAACCCAGCTTCCAGATATGTTCAAT
This sequence comes from Ambystoma mexicanum, assembly GCF_040938575.1. Classification (NCBI taxonomy): domain Eukaryota; kingdom Metazoa; phylum Chordata; class Amphibia; order Caudata; family Ambystomatidae; genus Ambystoma; species Ambystoma mexicanum. Next base: position 303,553,131 of record NC_090922.1, on the reverse strand, counting down.
GTTTTGATACAAGTGATTAAACCACTTCACAACCAAGGGCGTAACTATAAAGCCCAGGGGAGCATACAAGGGCTTTCACATAGACAGGCGCATCCTTATGCATCACTGTGCACTTTGCTCCTCCAAATCATTGTGCATGGCAGTGCAGTTCTGTCTATTGCCACACGGTGGAGTCAATTGAGACATTCTCTTAATTTTCCCATAGGGTTACTGGTGAAGGAAAATAAAGAAATAAATTCACGCAAGCATGTGCCGTGTATCAGGGCAATACACGTGTGTCAAGTGTTAGCCAATATTAAACATCTAGGTGACAAGTGTTGTAACAAGAGGTCAAAAAATAATCATATCCCTTTCAGACTTTAATGCTCAGTACTCTCCTTCCTCCAGAAGCCTCTCCTTCCCCCAGAAGCTCACTGTCTCAAAGAGCCTTGCTTCTCTCTAGGCTGGACTATTGTAACAGCCGCTATATAAATCTGCCTGCCTCTACTCTCCGCCCTCTGCAACTTATCCAGAACAGGACTGCGAGACTTGTCCTTGGCCTCAAGCCCAGGGATCTTATCTCTCCAGGACTGAAATCTCTTCACTGGCTCCCAGTGGCGGCGAGGATTACGTCCAAAACCCTCTGCATTGTCCACAAGGCCTTCTGGGGTCTCATTATCTTCAACTCTCTCTTCCTAAATATCTTCCTTCTCGAGCTCTTCGCTCATCCACCTCCAACTACCTCAGGGCCAGTCGCTTCTCCAAGCAACAAGTTGATGTAGATCTCTCTCTTCGGCAGGGGCCTCCCTCTGGAACAGCCTTCCTGCCTCGCTGAAACTTGAGGAGAACCATCTCCGGTTCCGGAAGCACCTCAAAACCTTCCTCTTTGCTTCTGCTTTCTCTCCCCCTCTCCCCTGCTGAATCCCTGATAGAAACTGCACTGGTTACCTGGCCACCCTTTTTGATCTCGGGCCAAGGCCCCGCCAGTTGCCCACCTGCACTGCCTCCCTGGCAACCTCAGCACCTGGAGACTGTTTTCTGTATCCCTACAGTTCCCCTACCAGCACTTATATCTGCACTTACCTTGCACTTGCCACCAGCTGGCCGTTTTATTTATCTCATTTATTCTACTATCCCATGTACTGCACTTTCCCCTCTCCTTTCCCCCGCACACTTTTCCCTTTCCCCCTTCTCATGCACTTGCGCAATCTGAATGACACCTGGCCTAGTAGGTCTGTCTTCCCTTTGTTCCCCCTCCCTTGCCTCGTCGCACCTTGAAACACGTGTGTATAGGCGCCTTATAAATGCCATATCATAACATATCATATCAGTATCGTCAGACCCTTTGGACAGCTCTAGTTCACCATCAGATCCGTCTGTTTTATCTGCGCGTTGCACAGCACTTCCTAACCTCCCTCTTCTTTCTTTCAGTCCTGTACAACTCCTGGTTTGACCATGTTAAGGGCTGGATGGAGTTGACGGACAGTGATAACTTACTTTTCATCACCTACGAAGAACTCCAGCAGGTAATAACAATAACAAGGCTGCTCTGTGGTTTGCATTGGTGCTCTGGTGTGTCTGGAAACTATACTCCCGCCAATTCTCTCCTTCCCCACCATTCCTCACTGAAGGGGGGCATTTGGGCAAATCCCCACTAGCAGAGAAAAGAGGATCATGATTTGCTAAAATGCCCCACCGTTCGCTGTAGAGATCTCTTGAAGCAAAATAAAAGAAAACAACTCAGAAAATGTCTCACACCTCCTAACAGTAGGGTTCTTCTGAGGCAAAAAGCAACAAGGAACAGCTGAGCTGAAAATGATTTCCCAAGGCACCATGCTCATGAAAGAAAGGGAACAGCTAAAGCATATATTTACAAGACATTGCCGTCACATGCCAAGGCAGTCACACCATTTGGTAGCGTTAACATCATATGCTCCGGGAGAGACTGATACTGATCCTGCCGTCATCAATGCCATCCACCTTAAGAGCTGGAACGGGGATGCTACTCCACACTCTCTGGCCTGGGCGTTCTGGAATGCCTGTGCCCAGTGACGGATTAAACCCTGAGGAGGCCCCTAGGTAGTCCAGATGACAGCCCCCCCTCGCAAATTATCTCTTCATACGTTTTTCATTTCCTGCACCGCTTTATTTGTATCCGTTGTCGCCGGGCCACTGAAAGGAGTGGGGCCCATGGGCCAGTGTCTACTTGGCCTAATGGATAATCCGGCACTGCCTGTGACCTGAACAATTACATTAAGACTCAAGAGGTTTTCTGATTATTTAACAGGCTGCGAGCGCAGAAACATTTATACAGTGGGCACATTTATGCAGCACAAGGAAATGTTACCGCTGCTGGGGCTTTGTAGGGCCCTCAGTTTTACACTGCTTATTTGTCGTGCACTGGGGATGTCCCATTTGAATTCATAGGTAAGTGTTCTCACGGGTTGACATTGACTACGGAGATAGGTCCACCATTGTATCAGGCGATATCAGGGTATTGCAATTCACAGTCGTAAATATGTATGCTCCGAAATGTTAATAATCCTGATTTCATTTTACAGATTGGGTATTCCTAAATTGGTGACATTTATAGACACTTTATCTCAGCTGGAGACTTTATTGCCTGCTTGGATATCTATTTGGATAGGTCCTTGCCCTCCCCTCAGACACCCACTTGTGCGGCCTGTGTAGTCTTCCATCCATTGCCCTCCCTTGAATTGTTGGATGTCTTGTCTGCACATTGCTCCATCCTAATGATTATGAATACACTTACTACTCCATGTTTAAGAGGGGAGATTATATAATAACCTCCACTTTTATTCTCCCAACCATTGCTGAATTCTAGTGTGACGGACGGACTACTGCTCTGCAGGAGTACAAGGATAAGTAGTGGCTAAACCCCCTGCTAAGCCCCACACTGCTACTAAACCAGCAGTGATCCCAAACATAAAGGTAAAACCGACGCAGCCTGACCGGTATACCTCCTTCACCTTTTGTGGGAACGTGGGCCAAGAGGAGGGTATGCTCTCAGGAGGGGTTGAGGTAATAACAGTAGCAACCCTAACAGCAATCGTGCAAATACTCCAAATATATATTTTAATCAAACGATTAAAATACAATCAACTAACTAAAACACTAGCAAAAACCCACCCATGTAAAGAGGATGCAGAAAATGCAGGTGTTTGCAGTATGGCACTCTGGGTACATGAGCAGGGGTGATCAGGCAAGAATTTGCAGCAAGTTCACTGCTCAAAAGAATATGTCCTTCAAGAAAAAGTTGGAAAAGTGGGCAAAAAAGTCACTATGGTCCCAGAAATTGGACCAGGAGGGCAGAGCCTCTTGACAATACCTTATTGTTTGTCTTGGGTAGTTCAACAGCATCAAACTGGGCTTCCCAGTACTTTCCTTGCAGTTGATCTGAATTTGAGCGGAGACAAGACATATTGATCCAGAAGCGAGTCAATGTTGAGTTTGCATCAAGATGGAGCTCTGTGCGGTTTCGAGCCAGTATTTGAGGAGATGCAGTTTGATGAGTCCAACAGGTGCAAAACGATGGTTGAGTTGGTTCAGGATGAAGCTTTGAATAGCTGAAGTCAATGTGTGACACAGTGGCTAGCAGTCTTTCGAATTGAAGGTCGAGCCATGCTGAGATTTGATTCTTTTGGCTCAATGTGGTGCTCAAAGATGCAGCAAGTCAGATGCAATGATGAGCAGTACTGCTATGAGGAGACATCGAGCAGGCTCGAAGATGTGGTTAGTTGTTCAAGGTTTGCAAAAAGTGTGAAAAGTAGCACTGCAGGTCTGTGAAGGTTCGAAAGCATTGAGCACTGTCTAAGCCGTTTGAAAGCAGCTTGGAGAGATGAAACAGGACTCCAGCTGCTATTGGACTTCTCAGGTTACTCTGAGTTCCAATCCAGGGGTTCTTGGACAAGGTGAATCCTTCTTGCTGTGCACTCCTAATCCAGAGAGTTCAGCTGGCAGCGGTAGGGTTTCATTCAGTGCATGGACTGGTCCCATTTCAGCTGGCAGAGCTGCAGGCCTTAGTCCACAGTGATTTACTCCCACCAGGCCCTGGGGTGCTTAGAGAGCAGATATTTCCTCTGCCTTGTATGCCTCCCATCTTCGCCTCTATGAAAGACGTCTCTGGAATGAATCACACTCCCAATACAGGCCCACAAGTATATTCCTCTTGGTGTCCAAGGATAAATCACAGAAAGAGTTAAAGACCCCGCCCATGCAATGGTGAAATTTCACAGGGGATTGGACAAAAACAAGCCTGCAGTAAGGGGTCCAATCCTTGATGCTGTAACAAGTGACTCTTGCCTTCTGACACCATACCCAGCCAGCTTTGCCTTGCAGAAAATGGAGGGAACAGGAAGCAAGAGAGCCCCAACAGAAAAACTTGATGGTGGAGTCATTTCTCACGTCCACTGTCCCTCGCTGGATAGACTAACTTCACCCTCTCATGAATCCTGCTGACTTCAAAGGCCCTTTGATGTACAACACCCTAGTATGAGGCTGGTCTTTGTTATGTGAGTGTCCATTTCAATTAGGGTTCCCAGGAGATCTCCCAGTGATAGTGGGTGTAGCCCTTGCTTCCAGGGAATCGTAGTGCAGCCTCCTGACTACCTTCTCACTTGCTGAAGTAAGTGGAGAAGGCCAGGCTGGACATGAGTACATATGAACCTGGGGCTCATAGACTTTACCCTTGTATCAGATCAGATTCCTGTGGATTCTTTTAGCAGTCACCATGACATAACCTGAATGATTAACAATTATTATATCTTTGATTAGAGGTGCAGAAGTTAAAATGCCACCTTCATCTGCAGGGACTTGGTGCTTCAACAGCTATCAGGAATTACCATGTAATCTTTGAACTGGCTATGTGCCACTGAAGAGCAGGAGTTGCAGATGCCAGGGGACTAGTGCAGGCACGTGTATTCATTCAGCTTCTGGCATGGAGTTTTATAAAAGGGCAACCTGTTAGCAAGACGCCCTTTCAGAAACAGGACTACCCACGTAATTTGAAAATCCTTGACTTTCACACCCATGCAAGTTGGCATTCTGTCACTGCAATATTTTGCTGTACTTCTATTCCAATCATTGCCCAGTTTGCTGTATTAATTTTAGATCTCATCCCAAATGCTCCTCCTAGTGGCATATATCTCACACCCACATAAATGTGTCATTTGCAAGTGAAGTAAGTTCTCAAATTTGTTCATACGTTGATATGAACACCAGATCTGTTGAACAAGCATTGACACTATGAGAGGCTTTTCAAGTTTATCACCTTGGGGTTTGTCTGGGGTGGACTGTGGAATCCTACAGTGTATTAGGCACAAGCTGGATGAAGTTGAAAAACATTTGAAACTGATCACACTTCAGCTGGCGATAGTTCACTGCTATATCTAATCAAGCAAATGTTTGAGGACTTCCGCTTGGTGGATTGGGAGCTTAAATACATTTACTGACCAATGATGGCCAGAAATTACAGAAAGGGTGAGCAACCCGTTGAACCCTTGCATGCCTGCTTCAGTCTGAAGGGAAAGTGCCTATCCGTCTCAGCAATCTCCAAAGTCAATGGGGAGATATACATTGACTTATCAAATATAAATAAAGTATTTGCAGAATACTAAATGTTTCTGTCCACCTGCAATTATGATGCCTCTGATGACCTGGCAGCTTATTTGCAATGGATTGCCAATCAGCACTTGGATCACAGTGTGCAGGAGTCTCTCAGTGAACCTAATTTCTCAGGAACTGATTAGAGTTATCGGCGCCATGTTGGACTCATTCTGTGTTCTATGTGTTCTATAAAGTGCTTGAACCCTGTCTCAGCGCCCCCCTGCCCCCCAATCTCCTGCATGTTCGGCCAGCGGCAATGAACTCTTGGATTTTCCCATGTACTATGCATGAAGTTTTGATTACGTCCCTGCTCAAACCATGGAAATATGTTACATAATCTGTAGATAGTATCGGCCGCTCTCATTAACTAATATCGACACTCAAATATTTGCATAGGTTTTGGCTGACAGGTTGCCGCAGCTCTTGGCTATATTGGTTCACCAAAATCAGTCAGGATTCCTTCCAGGCAAATCCTTGTCTATTCAGGATTCTTGTCCGAATAAACCCATGTATTTAAGCGGTGACTGCTGAAAAGGCATGTGACTCCTTTCTTGGGCTTGTTTATTTGCTGTACTTAATAATAGGGGTCCTGCCTTGAGGCAATCTGACAGCTTTATACTGGGACATGGGCTTGCTCATGTGCAGTTGGCAATCTATTAGAGAGGTTCCCTTTGGTGTGGGGCACATGGCAAGGGTGGCCCGCTTTCTCACTTCATGTTCACCCTAGCAATGGAGCCCCTGGCCTTGATAATTCAACAACATCACAACTTTATGGATCTGGCTTTTGTGCTGCCACGGGGCCATTATCTTACTTTATGAGGACAATGTCCTTCTGCATGTCGAAATCCCTGGTAGTAATGATGCCCCCTTAACTTCAGTCACTTTTCTGGTGGAGAATCCAGTGGTCACACTCAACATGAGGGAGTGGACTGTCACATTGTCACCAAAGACACTCCTGCCTGCTTTAAGAGAGTCAAGGATCGTCTGTTAGCAAGAACCGCCAGCACCCGAATGTGTAGCTAGCCTCACCTGGGTGCAGGAATGCCATACAACTCTGCAGAGGGAGAGAGAGGATCCTGAATTAGAAAAGAAAACTCTATAATCAGTCAGCCCGTCACCGCAAACACTCCCTATTCGAATACAGTTAGGAAGCGATAGGCTATCGGAGTCCAGGCCAGGGCATGACAACCACAGAGGAAACCTTCCAAGGCGAGGGACTAGCCATCCCAAAGGCACACAGAGGAACTGGGACCCATCCTCTATGGTAGGACCCACAAGGAATTCCCTTCACTAGCTGCCAGAGAGGTGCCCACTCAGGGGATGCACTGGGTTCGAAAAAGTCAAATTCAGGAAGCTGATTATGAAGGCTTTAGGGGTCGCAAAATGAAGGGTTGAATGTTACATTCAATGCTTACAGTGTCTAATGTTAGCTTCCGTCGTCTGCTTACATATAGTCAGGCTTGTTTATGCATCTACCTTAACACCTTCCTCAAAAGATATCACCCATTTTTAGTTTTGTCACATACGTTATTTGTTTTGTCGATCCATATTATTTATGTACAACTGCAGCATCTATTGTTGCTGTTATTCTAGTTTTACAATGTCCTATGCACTGGAGCAGCCACCATATGCCAAGTGCTGCCTGAACCACACAGGAAACCAGAAGAAATGCTGAACCCCAGTTGGACCATTGGACCCAATGGGGGAGATTTTTGGCACAATTACAGCTCAGTAAATACTGCTCGGGGAAATTGCATCAATAATGGACATTTTTCCAGTGTGTTTACCTTCAGCTTTGAGCTGGAGGTAAACACGCCACACTCAAAATTGGGCTGACCCTTCAATGCGGTGCTAACACTGTTACCGGCGCATTTAAGGGCTGCCACCCAACTCATGATCAGGCCAAAAGTCTACATACACTTTAAGCCAATGCCTTTTGTGTTTTCAACTACGTCAGCAAATCTCACATGCTGCTTTGTATTTATCTGCAGACTCAGTCTGAGCATCTAGGCAAAGGCAAAACTATACCGTTTTCTATGTTTCAGGCAATTACATCAGTCTCTGAGTTCTCCTTGAAGAATCACGGCCAAGGTAACTTGTCTCTGTGGGTCCGTAGTCCACACACAGGAAGGTGCCCCACTCTTATCTGTCCACCTTGGATGGTGATGAGCGAGTGAACCATCTCTAAGGCGGTACATAGAGTTCCTCGACTCTGCTCCTACTGGAACTGACTACACAAGTAAACCCAGATGTATGCCTCCTGCAGGTTAGCTGATGCCTTAAAGGATGATTGCATTAAACACACCTCAAAGCCACCTGGGGAGTCTGGGGATTCTGTCAATCAAGCCAATAAGACTATATACCCATTTCCAGCCCTGCTTCTCTTTAGCAACACAGCCTTTCAAAGGCTCAGTTGAAGCTAGGCACTCGATGTGTTTTCCAGTGGGGGGGGGTGGGCTCTAATAGTAAACTCTTACTCTGCCCAGCAAGGACTTTCACATCTCATGAAACTGTTCATGGACAAAAAGAAGAATAAAGCAAACATATTTCACCTTCTGACAGCAAGTCCAATTTACAGTTGCATTTAACAGGCACAAAGTACACAATTCAACATGATACACAGTGCACTGCAATAATAAAGAAATCCGATTTGTGCAATTAAATTATGTGGTGACGTTTGCACTGCAGTATATGAAGTGAGGGATAAGGTGAACTAAAAAGCCCCTGTTTGGGTGTGCTTTGGAGCTGATGGATTCCCGTGAAGTTTGGACTTCGGTTTTGGCAAACCCCCTTTGCAGCTGTGTTGCTTTAATGACTGGAGCCTTAAAAATTGGATTGAAAGTAAGACGTGTATGCGCAAAGTGCAGGCTCGAAATGTTTGGGTGTTCAGGAGGACGAGAGCGACGAGAGGATGCCTAACTACGGACTGGTCAGTGAGTAGGTAACCTTCTCTCTCTCCTCTTTTGTTCTCTCCCTATCTCTTACCATCCTCCCCCATCTTCCCAATTTCCCCACTCTCCTCATCTGCCTGCACCTATAGGCACGAGCCACTAGATTGTGGCAAACATTGTGGGCAACTTGCAGGGTCGGACTGGGAAAAGAAATCAGCCGTGACACCAAAAAAAAGTGGGCCACCCCTAGCCTCAAAATAGTGGCCCTCAAACCATCATCAATGAATCACGTCAATTCACGACTTTACAGAAAATGCTACTTATGGAGGGTTAATGTGTCACTGGTAGAGTCACTTACGCGTGTGCAGGAGTCATGACTCGTCTACATATACACGCCCAAAATTCCATACCTACGCAAGCATTACATTTCAGGTGGTGAACCATCTTATCAAATTCTCTTATTTCTGCTATTCTCTAAACCCAGAGACTTTCTCCTGTATTTACAACTGGATGGCCTTGTTGTTCCCAATAAAGTTGCTTTAAGTCACTAATCAAATGTTTTGAACATCATGAATAACAAAGTGCTGGAAGTTTGCGACAAAGAATCTGCATATCTATCTATCTTTGTTTATTAAACACACAACTTCTTGTATTACGTGTCTTAAATCCCTGAAAGTGCAGTGGGGTTCTCCAGATTTTTCAGGTTGACATTATCTTGCATTCTGGGACTTATAGTTTACCATTGAGGATGTGAACATTATATCCACAATGATATTATTTTGGTTTAACATGCTGCTATGAGGATATACATGTTGTCATGTGGCTTTATTATGCAATTTGTGTTTTTTTGTAAGTACACTCTATAAGACATTATTACTGTGTAGACTTGAAATCCAACAATTTCAGCCAAAGTTTGTAATCCTGGTCACCACTACACCCTACCCTGCCCCCCCAATCTGTCCGACCATCCCACTTTCTCTTTTTTGGATGCAGCCAGAGTACCACTAGTAGCTTTTTTCCACATCCACCACTGCCCACAACGAACATGTTCAAAGGAGAACATGGAAAATGTTCAGTTTTCTGTGTACACGCACAGGCTGCACCAGTAGGGCCTGCTAGCTACCCAAAGGCCAACACAGACAGTTACAGAAGGGCGCGGGTGTTGCTAGGTCTGGAAAAGATGCAGTCTCCTTGTACTTAAAGCCCGGACTCCAACTTTACACCTGTTGAATATAGGCAATCCAACTTTCATCTGTGTCAGTACTCACGCAACTTGAATTAACTCTTAGTTGCTCATGGTTAAACGAATTGTGCTTGGAGGAGGCGCCAGGTATTCACTATGTCATTATATTCACTTTATCTATAGATGGATAGATGTAATGAAAACCTAGTGCCTCCTCCAAGCAGAATTCGTGTAACCCTTAGCTGTATATTTGGGTAAATATTATGCATGCACTATCCATATGTTGTTTGGCAAAAGAAGAAATATAAAACTTAACGCAATAAAAAATAAAATCCTTTACTGTCATTCGCAAAACCCATCCTTGTATGATTTTTGTGTCTGTAATACCCCACCCAATCCACTCCCCCTTCTTCTAGACCCTGTGACAGAAGGATTGCATCCTTCTAGCCTGTCGGTAAAGGGCACAGAGTCAGTAGTAAACATGTTTCCCAGCTCGTGCAGACTGGTAGATTTTAATTGAACACACCTGTATTCGACGTATAATGACAACAATAGAAATGACTGCACGTTTCCCTTGGCCATCTCCAAGCAATGAGGTAGAGATGCATAACACAATGTAAACAGAAAGTACACTCATCATACAACTGTAACACGTGCCCACCCTTCAAAACATGATGCCTTTTGCGGGTCTGTGTGTGCCCCCAAGCAATGCCTGTGAGCCCCCTCCTCCTGCCACAGACGCAGGACAGACACGTCTGCTAAATTCAGGCTTCCCGGTCGCACTGATGCGGCCGGGCATGCCCCCTTTATTTATAGAGCAAGAGGCGGAGTGCAACGTCACTCCACCGCGTGCTACATTCCTTAAAGGGGCAGCACCAGACTCCTCCTTTTTCATGAGGACAACAAATTTGCTTTATAAAAACAACACAGCAAACAAACATGTCAACAATGTAACCATAACACATCACACAATGGTACCCCTTTAATTGTAGCTGCCTTGGGTCCCCATGTGACTACCATGCCCCGCCGGGTCATTCAGGAGACCTGTCCTAACATGTAATCACTGAGGTGATCAGTTTTCCCTCGCCCTGTCCTCAGGGGGTACCTCCTGCTCGCCTCCGGCACAGGAGATCCATCAGCAGCTGTCCCCTTGGCTGGAGACGGAGGGAAGGATCCAGCACCACCACCCTCGTCGGGTACCTCCATATTGTCCTGGTCCTGGGGTATATCAGTTCTCGCTTACCCCAGTCTCTGGAAAAAACTCACGTTCCTTGTGACTGATTATCTGCCATCGCAGGCTGTCACAATCAAGCATTTTACTGCCACGACATCCAGCGGCTCTGGTTCATAGGGTAGGGACAGTTTTCTGTGGGGTGCTTGTTCCGGATTAGCACCTCATTCCCGGGCACCAGGTGTTGGGGCCAAAGTCCTCTCCTGGAGTTCTCCTGCTCGGGCCTCAGCCAGCAATCTTGCTACACTTGCTGGTCGTCAATGACCCCTGTTTCTTTCTCCCCGACCTCTGGCAGCAGCCCCCACTGGCACCGCTAAAACAGCACTTCCGCCAGGGTCACTCCTGTGGATGTGTAAGAAGTGGACCAGTAGACTTGCAGGAATTGGTAGAGTGCTCTTCTCAGGCACTGGCCTTGGCCTAGAGCTATGCGGAATGTTTTGATCAGAGTCTGCATCAGTCTTTCCGCCTCCCCATTAGCTCTTGGCCAGAGCGGGGTGATCTTCCGGTGTTGAACTCCATACCCGTCCATCAGCTGAGTGGACCGCTCACCCTGTAATGGCGCCCCATTGTCCGAGCACAGGGTATGAGGGAATCCGTGAGAGGCAAAGACTTTCTCCAGGGCCACCACGACATGCTCAAATGCCACCGACTTGACGAATTCAACCTCTGGATATCTGGAGTATTAGTCTACAACCACCAGGAAGTGTGTGCCCTGCGTGGTGGATCCAAAGTCCACATGTACCACCTCCCATGGGCACGTGCCTCTGGGCATCACCTCAATGGCGGGCTCCCATTGTGCGGGCGAAGCCGCCTGGCACCAGCTGCAAAAGCCACATGCTCATCCACCTGCCACTCCAGTTCGGGAAACCACACCTTGAGGCGTAGTTGGTCCTTGGTTTTCGTGGCACCTTTATGTCCCTGATGGGCCAGACTTATGACTTCCTGGATCTTGGCATGAGGGACAATGATCCGGTTGCCCCTCAACAGGAGACCGGTGGCAGAGAAGGATAGGTCTTCCCGCACCTTCCACAGATATTCTAGCACCCCTTTTGCTTCATGCGTGCACCCCGCCAAGAATTCAAGCACATTCTTCCGCAACCTCTGTTGCATGGCAGTCTTTAGGTTGCAAAAGCACTCATCTTGAGCAGCTGCTGCCTCCAGATCCTCTAATGGTAAGGCGCTCGGGGTTGCTGCCTCCGCCACCATCTGCACGTGGTCATCCGCTTCCTCAGCACATGCTTCCATTGCATCGCCACTGCCACTCCCCGGGTGGCGGGACAGGTAGTCCGCCGCATTGTTGGAGCCAGTTCTGTACACCAGCGAGATCCCGTACTCAAGCAGGGCGAGCATCCATGTTTCATTTCTCGCCAGTGGTTTCGAGGATGACCCAGCCAGGATGGGGAGCAGGGGCTTGTGGTCTGTCACAACAGTCACTGGTCTGCCCAGCACATACAACCAGAAGTGCCTGCACCCCCACAGAACAGCGAGGGCCTCCCTCTCATTCTGGGAATAGCGCTGCTCAGTCTCCGATAACACCTAGCTAGCACACATCACTGGGCGGACGCTGTCATCCCAGCCAATTTGCATCAACACGGCTCCCAGGCCGAATGGGCTGGCATCCATGATTATCTACGACTGTAGGGCTAGGTCAAAGAATGCCATTGTGTCCTCTGCCATGAGGGCGTCTTTGATATCTTCAAACGCTGCCTGCTCGAACGGACCCCATAGCCACACTGTCTCTTTCTTGGAGAGGGCCCTCAGGGACTCTGACCTGGATGCCAAGTCCTCAATGAAGCGGCCACAGTAGGTCACCATCCCTAAGAAGCTCCTCACCTCAGACACATTCTCCGGAGGGCAGGCGTCCTTGATGTCCTTCACTTTCCTGGGATCCGGGCACACGCCACCTTCTTTGAACATGAACCCAAAGAACTCAATGGATGGCCTAAGAAATTCGCATTTCTCCCAATGGAGGGTCAGGTCCAGCCACTGCAGACACTGAAAAGTCTTGGCCAGCTTGAGTAGATGGTCCAACTCCGTTTTTGCAAATACGAGGATATCATCGCTGATATTCAACACGCCATCAGGATCTGCCAAGGCGCCTCTGATCATATTTTGAAATACCTCGGCCACTGATGACACTCCGAAACTGAGTCTTTTGTACCTGTACAGGCCTATGTGGGTCATGAATGTCGTGATATATCTCGACTCTGGGTGTAACACAACCTGGTGGTATCCGGCCCTGAGGTCGAGTTTCGAGAAAAACCATGCCCCTTGCAGCTCAGTGATAATGTCATCAATGGTCGGTGTTAGGTGTCGCTCCCTCTGTATTGCCTTGTTGGGGAGCCTCATGTAGACACAGATTCTGACCAAGTTGGGTTATGTGGGCTTTCTGGCAACCACAATAGGGGACACCCTTGGTGTGGGACCTTCCTCCTTTTCGATGATGTCCAGGTTGACCAAATTGTCTAATTCCTTGTCCACTGGGTCTCTAAGGTGAAAGGGCACTCTGCGGTGTTTCAGAGCAATGGGCTGCAATGACTCATCGATGTGTAACCTCACCGGATCGCCAGCCATCTGTCCAATCCCCTGGAATAGGCGAGAGCACTTGTCTAGCAGGTAGTGAATGTCCTCCAGGTACACGGAATAAGCCAAGTTTGCGATGCCCAGGGCCTCCGCCGCCACGCAGCTCAGCAGCGTGTTGGTGCTGACCAATGGCACATAGAACCGTGCTGTAATTCTTGACCCAGCATGCTCTACCTTGGCCACAACCGCCCCATTCAGGGGAATTGGCTGGGACCCTCCAAATTTAAATATGCAAGCTCTGGGGTTAGCCACCTTTGATGGGCTGTCCATGGCATCATAATGTCCTCGGGCCATCACGTTGACAGATGCACCCGTGTCCACCAACACAGGAATCGGAGACTTATTCACTGCAACAATGCATCGTGGTTGTCGCCTACTTCTCGACCTGAGAGCCTCCACACTTGACACGAAGAAGATGTTCTCCTCCTCTTCTTCCCCATCCTCGTCCAGCTGTGCACCTTCCTCCCCTTGGTCAACCTGGGCACTGGGCATAGTGGTCAGCGAGACTGCACTGCCCACAAGTTTATTCTACTGCTGGACACTCTGCAGGGTGGGGCAAGTCGTAGCCACAATTCTGACACGCCTGTCCAGCCCTACCGCCCCTCTCGCGGAATTTGCCGCTGGTTCTACTGGTACCTCTGCTGCCATGCCCCACCGCCTATACCTACTCCGCCTTCACTGGACGTGTGCACGCCTCCATCCTGGATGAACGTGCCTCCGAGACCTCATGGCAGCGACTCAGCTCCAAAATGCGAGCCAGGGTGTTCCCAGGTTCCCTCAGCACCTGGATCAGCAGGGTCCTGATCATGTCATTGGGGCCACACCACGCACACGCCTGTGACAGGCGCCTGAGACGACCATAAAACGTGTCCAGCGTCTCATCCTCCTTCTGGCGGGCAGACAGCATCACAAAGCATCATAGTCTGCGTTGGCTAAGGGAATGAAGTGATTGCGGAGCGCTGTCTTGGTTGCATCATAGGAGGCATCTGCAGGCTGGAGGGACTCAAATATTTCTTGCACAGCAGCCCAGCAGCATATAACAGTGTCGCCAACTTACTATCCTTGTTGGTCTCCATAGTTGCCCTGAAATACATGTTGAGGCGGTCAACCCACCGCTTCCATCTAGGCCCCAGACTGGATGGAGGGACCGAGACATCGAATTGAGGGATTGGCTGGAGCGCCGCTGGGCCGCTGTGCCATGACTTGAGGCGCAGGCTGAATACCTGGTTGAGCCACAGGTGGAGGCTCACCTTGCGGGTAGTTGCTGTTCTACGGACTGTCCACCGTCTTGATCACAAGGGGCACTCATGGGTCAAGCACACAGGCACCCTAGCTAGATGGAGCAGGGGCCGCAATTCACCCAGTCAGAATAGGCCTTCCAAACCACAAAGTACTCCAGTCCAGAATGCTACCCTGAGCTCAGCAGCTTGGCATGATGACAGGATCTCCAGCTGCATGGATGTACAGATAGGGCCAAAGTTCAGCAGGGTTGTCCAAAAATTGAGCCAGGGACAAAGCAGAAATCAACAATCTTCCCCAGCCCTCACCTTCACTCTGTGTCATTCGCCCAGAAATTGAAGGAAGTTCGAAATTCAGCCATGTCCGTGTAGAGATAGCAACCCGCTATCAGAATGTCAAAAAATTAGGTCTGGATGATGTTCACAGGCCCCACCGGAGCACCGTGATCATCCGTGCCTCTGCATCAAAATGGCTGCCTGCCGTGTGTGAAGCACCCAGCCCGCGGCCTGTAACGATCAGGTTCCTTCCTCCGTTCCGCATGAAAAATTATCTTTCACATCACCACCAGGCCCGGGCGAAATCCCACACTCGTCACCACTGTTGGGGGTCTGTGTGTGCACCCACGCGATGCCCGTGAGCCCCCTCCTCCAGCCACAGACGCAGGCCACACACATCTGCTGAGGTGGGCTCCCCGATCGGACTGATTGAGCCGGGCATGCCCGCTTTATTCTTGGGGCACTCGGCGGAGTGCAACGTCACTCCGCCGCGTGTTACAATGCAAACAGAATGTACACACATCATGCAAACCTTAACAAGCATCCACCCTACAAAACAAGATGCCTGTCATTGTCTTACTGATGTATCCCTTGTTTCACTCGTCCACCCTTTTCTTACTCCTCATGATTAGATACAATCTTCATTTCTCTCTCCTTGCATCTTTTTATCCCTTGTATTTTCTCTTTGCTTCCTATTCCCGGGGACTCAAGCTCGCTTTCTGCTTTTGGCGGTATTTTTGCCAACACGTGCGTCTGTCATTGTCACTTCTGACTGTTGCTGGAGTATGAACCACACACCGGTTGCTGGAGCTGAGAGACTGGCACGGTGCAGGGGTGTTTCTCAGTCCAGTTAGGGGAGTCCACGCAGGAGGCTGCCCGGTTGGGGTGCAGTACAGAAGAAGGCTGTGTATTGTGTACTACATTTTGGTTTTGTATGCCGCAGAGTGCTGCATTTTGTGTTCTTGTGGGCTGAGTCTTGAGTGGTATGCCATGCCATGCTTTGAAGGATTTATAATGTGGCAACACAGTGTGGAGAGGAGGAATGCCTTCAGGGTGCAATGAGAGATGCAGTCAGAAAGAATGTGCTTGCTTTAGTCAGTGCTCTTGAAGAAGGGTGTATGTGAAGAATGAAAGATAAAGGAAGTTATAATTTTCCGAGTTTCTATAGCATATTTGTCATTGTAATATTCATTATAGAGGCTGAACAGCTGACTGTAATGGACTGCGGGGAATTATGGGTGCACTCGATCCTTAGGCATATAATAATAATAATAATTTGAGATTTATATAGGCTACGAACCCTCAGGTATCTGAGCGCTGCTTTTTATTACCCACGGTGTGTGCTGCTCATTTATCGACCTCGGAAGGATGAAAGGCTGAGTTTGGCCCCGCCAGGAATCGAACCTGCGTTAGCAGGCTCTGCACGGATGTCAAAGCGAGCGCTCTACTCACTGTGCCACTTGACCGGCTCACTCCATTTCTGCAACTGCAGATGGCGGAGAGAAATTACTGTGCTGGGTCCAAGGCAATGTACTGACTCTGCTACCATTTGGAATGGGAAAAAGTAGCTTTACTTTGCTATGCCGTTTAGTGCTACATGCTGTTTTTTGAGAATATAGCAAGCATTTTTCAAAAGATTGATTCAGCACCTAGTGCTCTATCCCCATGCAACTCCTGATCCAAGATTCAACAGAATTCTCAGTCAGGGCCACCTTTTTCATGATTTTGCAGGTGTGTAGGTGGACGATGGGCAGGTGTGAACGTCAGAGAGCACCCACATGCAACCTAAATAAATACAGAATGTCTGATTTATAAAATGTCACACAAATGATGATAAAACCCCACTGAACAGAAAAGCTACATCAAATTCTACAACCCTGGCAACAATAGGTTTGGAATAGGAAGTACCAGTCATCTTGCTCCCCCATGCCACCCAAGGGATGAAGTACCAGGCATCTTGTCCCGCCATGCTTCCCAAGGCATCGTCTTTCCCTGAGTACCAGAAGCCAGGGGTCTGCAACCTCCACAATCTCTTACCATTAAATAAGATGGCTGTGGCTGATGGGAGTTGTAGTCCAAAGCATCTGGGGAGGCAAAGGTTGCAGATCCCTGCCATAGGCAGTATTCTATCTGGCGACTAGGAATCTTTATGGCATTCCAGGTTCAGGAGTGTCCGACTTACTATTTGACTACATACACGGGTGCTGAACATCCAGAATCTTATGGAATACATGCATGGCAGCATGTCAATCAAACATAAATTCCCTTTGTGGAGACTCATCTCAAGGCCTCTGCAGCAGGTTGCAGACAGAGTAAGAACTAGTACTACTTATTGTTTGTCGGCCGTGTAGTCTAGTCCTCCTGTTCCCTGGGTGGGCCTGGGTCAGGCGCAGGCTGCCGCTGTCACTGCCAGTGCCTGGTTTTGGAGCACTGCTGCAGCAGCTAGGTAGCTCCAGTCGGTGGGCAGCTCCAGTTTGGCGGGTGGGATGGAGGCCCTCCTTGCTTGACGATTGGTTGCAACTTGCAGGCAGCAGCGCCAGCAAGCACCTGCTTTTTCCTTTGGCATTGGCAATGGCCAGCCAGAATAGAGCACCAATCCACCTACTCTGCTCTCAGTGTCCTGCTGTGTTTCCTGTGCTGCCTCGTGCAGAGTGTGTGCATGTGAGTGACTGACTGATGTGACATGGCCAGTGGCCACACCCAGACCCATCCAGGCTCACACCACAATTTGCATTCCCCCCTCCCCGGCCAGCCACGATGCCCCCTTCGAAAAGTTCGGCAAATTGATTGACAAAGGAAGTCAACACGAGGGAGGCACCGGCACAAGCTCAGCCTCAGGCGGGCTTAGCCTCATGCCCTCAGCTTACACACGTCACGGTCGGCCCACCCATCCGGGCCCCAGAACAATTTGTTGCACTTGCAACAAGCAACTTGCAAATGCAAAGTGAATATGTATGTAACAATTCACAGGCCAGCGGTCTCCTGTCACCACACCGTCGCCTGTGGTTCGGCTCAGATCAGGGCACTGCCAGGACAGCACGCCATCTCTCTATTGTGATGCATTCATGAATGAAAGGTAACATTTGTCTGTTCCCTTTCTTTGATGAATGCATCTGCTGTGCATGCCAAGTGGAGGCGCGAGCTGGCTGCTGAGCAGGCTGCAGCCTACAGCCTGCAGGCAAGCCAAGCAAAGTAAAATATTGTAACCTGGCTCAACACCGGTCCACTTATGAGAGCGCCCACCAGACCTCCAAGTCATTCGGCCACGGGCCGAATGACCGATAGCCCCAGTCTGACCCTGGCTACTTGCCATAAACTGACATTCTGTAGCATAGGGCTGAGTATAGCGTGAATTTTCTGGACTGATATGCTGCCAAGAAAAAGCCAGCACTCTAACAGTGGGGCAAATTACAACTTGAGGAACAACGAGGTTATGGATTTTGGGAACAAGACAACATCGGCACAAAAAGCCAAAAGTACCACAGTACTGACAGATAATAGAGGGGAGGACCAAGAGGGAAATCGTGGGGAAAGCAAAATAATGACCTCATATTTCCAACCAGGAGAAAAAGTCACTGCAACAAACAACATCGGTACTTACAGGGTCAATGGAGGTGACAAGGGCAAATCGGACTCATTGATTATAGATATGATTATAGATAATAAATCCCTCCTTTATGTTATTTCCTTCAAAATGCAGCCAAAGACCCAGTCCCTCAGATCGCTGGGTGTGTTTCTGAGCAGGTTCTGAGCATTGAAGTCGTGAACAGTGCACTTGCCGACCTCCAGCCGGGCCAGTCATCCTCCTGAAGGCTATCAAAGTCACCAGATCTTGCCCCAGAGCTGAATGACACGACTCATTCTAATGGTGAATCCATGCGAATTGTAGAAATACAAAATTGTATCTGCATTTTGCAATTTGCCACAAATATTCTATTAAAACTGTGTTTTCGTACCCATGCATGCCAGGATATCGGTTCTATGTTGTTGAAAGTGGAAGACAAAATAGATACCCAACATAGTGTGACATCAGCGAAGCTGGAAACTCTGGGCCAGGCAGTAGAGGACGTAGAGAGGCCGTCAAGGGCGGCCGCTATAGCGGTTGAGGCACAGGAAGCAATACAGGTGCCACTTGTTGAGCCCATCAATGATGCACAATCGAGCAAAATATCAGTGGCCCATTTAACCAGAAAACAGCGACACACGCTAAAGCGACTGGGGGTGCGAAAACAATTGGGGAAAAACAACAAAGAGTTACTGTTAGGCAGAATCCCGTGCAGTGCCCTTAGGGACCACTACACACGATTAAGGCTACAGGTGGCAATACAAGTTTTACCTTTGGTACAAGCCCGTACTACTAAGTTATAGTGGTACCAGTAGCAGAGCAGCCAGGCTTATCTCAAGAGTATATGAGCAGTAGCAGAGATTACACAAAGGGACCACAATTACTGTGACTCAAGCAAACACTGACTCAAGGTTTTAGGTAAAAAATATAACTACATTTATTTTTAAACCATTCGTTATAAACACAACACTTCTTTTAAACTTAAATAAAAACCACACGTTAAATATACTACAGCTAACCAATTCACTTTGTTCAGTAAGTCCCAAGGTAAGTACCCTGTGTTAAATGCACCGGTGTTACGAACAAAACACGTTACCGCGAATACAATTGCGATCACATTTTGACTAGTTCGGTCTACTAACTAAACGCATATCCGTGACATGAAATGCTAGCGGGATAAAAACACACTTAACACTTGAGATACCCAGAGGGAGTTGGAGGCAAAAATCACAGGCAATATTTTGGTTAGGCAGGCAAAATCAAGAAACACTCAAAGACAGGAGTTCAAAAGTCAAATGGCCGGAGACAGGGTTGAGAGACCCCGGGGCCTGTTGCCAAAGATCACACAATCAGATAGTTTGAGATTCAACGTAGCCAAAAGTACTTCGATATTGTCAATGTTCGGAAGCAAAAGTTATAAGGAGGAGGGAAGACAAGGGCAAACCTTGGAAATTAAGAAAAGGGATTCACCTAGTTTCCTCAAGCAGAACACATTACCTTGTTCCAACGGTGCAGCTTGTGCCTGGCAGTTGTTCCTAGTGGTTTCCCGCAGACCCACAATTCCTGGAGCTTCATTGTAAAGGAGGACGTCTGAAGGGGCTCTGCACCACACAGGGATGAGGCTGGCAGCAGCGACACGGAATAAAAGGTGCGCTCCTTAAAAACAGGAGAGGCTCTTCAGATGGCTATCCAGACCACTACAGCTATGTGCAGCGATTTCGACCAAGGAAGAGGATCCTCTAGCTGTGGAAGGTGAGCTGGTTTTTCCCACCAAGCTCAAGGGAAGAAGACTCCGGACTGGATCTTCTCTGAGTCGTTAAAGGTAGATAGCTCAGGACTGCAGCAGGGCTTCACCGGGACAGGGTAGTTGCAGCAGCTGTCGTTCTCTCTGCTTCTCGTCAGTTCCTTGTAGTTCAAGTGGTGACTGTCTTCTGATTTCTAGCCAAAGAGACCTGCCTTTTATGCGCGAAACCCCCATTCACACAGCCTGGATGTCAGTCACGCAGCAGGGGGGTTGTCCAGCCCGGACAACCACCTTGACCAATCGTAACAAAGTGCGACTTGGGTTTCTTAGAATACCGTGTGCAGGGGTGACTACACCCCTCCCTCACATTCAGCCCACCTAGAAACCCAGGCGCCTTGAGGAGGGCGTCTAGGTAGAAGCCCGCCAAAAGACAGCGAACAAAGAAGGCGAACCTGGTTTGCCGTGCAAAGCAAAACACAAGAAGGAGTTTAACAAAATGAAATGGTGAATAAACCCCACTGGAGCCAAAAGAAAAAGGATTTGGTCAAGTGGGTTTAAGTTGTAGCCTACAATATTACCACAGTTATAGAAGATAACCGTGGTAGAAAGTTAGAGTAGATACCACTGCCACCAGCCATGTCTAAGTGTTAAAAGAGCGAAACAATGCTCTAGAAGGTACAGATCAAAAGGGATACAAATTAACCCTTTCCAGAACTCCATGGAAGATGGTGTGTACTGGGTCTGTGGTAGATTGACTAAGTAAAGTCAATGGTAACTTTACCCTTTTCTGGGGGACAGTAGTCACCTCAGAAATGGAGTCGGTGGGAGTCTGAACGACAACCCAGTGCCGCTGCACAAAAGGTGCTGTGTGACACACACAAAGAAGGGGGCTACTGAAGTGGTGTCCTTCAGAGCCCACAATCACAAAAACAGGTGGAAACACATAGCAAAACACAGGTAACAGTGTGGGAAAAGCTCTCACTCTTACCAAGTGGACAAAAAAACTCCAGAATTCCAGCAAAGCTGCTGGGGGACTCACTAGGTGAGGGAAATTAGCCATAGATGAGAATTCTCCCTAACAGTTACTGACAGTTATGCACAAAGTCCAGATAAAGTAAGCAGAAAAATTGGAAAAAGACCAAATGTTGCAGGCAGAAACCGCTTAAAGACACAATAATACAGATTAGCTGGAGGCAGTAAAAATGAAGCTGTGAACAGACCGGTCCACAGAAGAGAGTCTGGTAACCAAATTCAAGAGGTTGGCAATTGCGACCTCTCCGCGAATAGTTAAAATGCAACACCCACTTGATGTTAAGTCCTTTACTATACGAAGCATTTCCCTAGAGAATGAGCATAAACCGGTCAGCTCTGTCACAATAAATGCAGTTTATACCACCTCTGCCTATCTATGACACACATGATTTCTACTTTGTTGACCCGTTGGATGTAGAAGATGCACCTACATCAAGGGATTATTGCTATAGAACAGAGACAGTCACTGCTATGTGAGAACAGCATCAAAGCTTTTTGATTTTAGGTTATAATCTTGTTTCTACCTCAACTACATTTTCAAAATCCACCCTTTTGACATATCCGAAAGGAGTTACTATTGACAAGAAACTTCCCGTCTCGAACATGCCCCTCACCTTTCCTAAACCTGAAGATATTCAGCAGGTCCTGAAATGGATTGTAAGTTTGGTACCTGGTGGCACAACGAAGCAAGTGTGAGTGATTGCAATCAGTGTTTGGAATACTTGAAGATGTAGCCATTGGCTTGCACAGGATGGATCATTTAAGCTGTTGAATGTAAATTATATTTTCTTGTTCCAAGAGACATGGCTAGTTAAGAGTGTGTGCATTGATGGTTACAAGATCTATCAGAAATGTGCAACCAAGGGATCTCTGGCTGGGAAGACTGAATGGGGGCCTCTATGTGGGTGTGAAGCACAGTGAAACATCCCGGCCAGTTGCATTGCCTATTCCGGGTTCAAATTTCATAGTGGTAGAAGTGGTATTGAAAGTGAGCTACCATAATATGAGAACCATCATAATTAATGTCTATAATCGCAGTGATGGGTCAGAGACTGATAGTACCACCGATTGTATCTACGCTTTGTCAGTGGAATGGGTAACTGATGCTAGTCAGGATCTCATTTTGGTTGTGGGAGAGTTGAACGTATGCTGCCTGTATGAACTGTTAGTGATGGCAAGGGGTATCTTGGGAATCGAGGCAGTGATGCAGTTTAAGAAGTTTAATCACAAGGGCATACCTTTTGTAAGTGTTTTTAACGAATGGGGACTGCTGATGTTAAATGGCAGAACACTGGGCAATGTACCGGGTAACACCACATGGCTGAAAGGTAGCAGCAGTGTGACCCTTGATTATGTCTTTAGTGACCCAGAATTAGCAGCCATAGTTAGGAATATGACTGTGTACAAACCGATTATAGTGACCATGCACTGGTAACAGTTACTCTGTCCATGGTGGAAAAAAGAGCGGACCATGAATGGATAAGTGACATTAATGTTAACACAGAAAAGTGTTCTTCTGGCCTTCCTGGTACCTGGGAGGCATCATGTATATCAAAGATTTGATTGTGGATGGAAATTGGTTCCCCTCGGCACGTCTGTGCCATGATTGTGACTTGAGAGACTGCACCTACGCAGAGTACAGACAACTAAGGGGAATCATTGACGCCAAAATAGATCCTGCGCAAATAATGTCTCTGAATACAGCATGGACGGCGCTGGAGCTCTGCAAAGGTGTGCTTCACCCTGCTGCCACAATGTATGGCATACTGTTATCCAGTCGCAGCACAGACCCTGAACTGGCCAATGTTTGGGCTAATGAACTAGGTGAAAGAATTGATCAGGATTGTTGGCAAAGAAGTTGCAATAATGTTCGTCTGGTCAGCGTGGATTGGGGCATGCAAGCGTCACCCACTAAACTCCTCTTCAGGACCTACTGGACTCAGGAACGTATATACAAAAGGCGCCTTATGGACAATGAACTATGTTGGAAATGCAAATTGGCGCGGGGCTCATTAAGTCATTTAATCTGGGCTTGCCTAAAAACATGAGACTTTTGGAAAGGTGTTTGTGAAAGACTGGGCCTGGTCTTAAACTGCACTATTACTATGAAGGCATCCATTATGATTCTCAGAGAGGTGTCTCCATTGGAGGATGTGCCATTTTGTAAAAAAGTGTGGCTTCTCCGGGCTTGTATGGTGGCAAAGAAAATGATCCTGAGGGCATGGGAGTCAACGGCCTCCTTTTGTATTGATGACTGTGTGGATGAGCTGTTGGCCATATCCACATATGAGAAGGCCATTTGCAAGCAGTCTGGAAACTCTGATAAGTGTACAGATATTTGGGGATCATTTCTTGAAACATATGGATGAAATGTGATCCAATGTAACTAATGTTATTTGCTGTGCGCATCGCCCCTTTTCCTTTTCTCCTCTTGCTTTCTCTACCTTATCTTTCTCCTTTTGCTTCTTCCTTTATTTGTCTGCCCTATTTTGCTGAATACTTATTTGCATGTTAACTGACTGTTCAGAATCTGATGTTGTAATGTACCATTTGATGAGTTTCTTGTGACTTGATTCTGATGTGCAAGATAAAAAATGTTTAATCATAAATGTTAACATGGCAAACAATAGGATCTCATAGATGGGCAGGAATATCAGGCATATTAAAGTTTATGTTTCTAAACTACACAATAAAGAATGAAAAGGTATTGAGTATAAATCAGCGGAAGAAATTGAGGCTTGGATAAGGTAGCTGACTGACAGATTTGGGCTCCAAAAAGGAAATTATGTAGTAGTTGATGGCAAAGTAGAGATCAAAAGTTATGATCGAGAGGTAAGACGCGCTAAGCGCTGCATGGAAAGAGAGCTCAGATTAATAGCAAGGAGTCCCTTGGATGCAGGAAAGAAACTAGAACAGGCCAGATTCACAAAACATTGATACAGGAACTGGGTTCAGCACTATTAACCAGGGATGGCGAAGGATGGTGCAGGCATTAGCAAGAGGGAATTCCAGAATAATTTGGCAACACTTTAATGTATATAAAGGTGATAAATCCAAAACGGTCACAAACCGGACACAAAAAACGGACTGGTTGAATATTGTTACCAGGCAGTTTAGTATCTGATATGATATGATGTGATATATGATATTTTATTTGTATCGCGCTCATACACAAGTGTTTCAGAGCGCGACTAGGCAAGGGAGGGGAACGAGGGAGAACACAGCACAACATAAAAACGATCTTACTAGGCCCAGTGACATTAAGAACGTGCAAGTGCATGTGAAATGGAAAAGGGAAAAAGTGCATGGAAGGGGGAGAGTGGAAAGTGCAGAAGCCGAGGAGCGCAGATAAATAAAATAAATAGAAAATTGAGGCAAACTATGGTAGTGCAGCCAGCAAGTGCTGTGTTTAAGGCAGCAGACTGGGTAAGTCTGAATAAGTGCAGAAAAGAAGAAAAATGAGGGGGGTGCTGTATGAGTACAGATACAGTCCCCAGTGCAAGGGGTGACCAGGAGGCAGTGCAGGAAGGGTGCAAGGTGAGCAGGTACCTGGGCCCACAGGACAGAGGGTGGCCAGGTGCACAGTGCCAAGAGAGCAGATCAGTAGGGAAGAAGGGGAGCGAAGGCAGAAGCAAAGAGGAAGGTTTTGAGGTGCTTCCGGAACCGGAGATGGTTCTCCTCAAGTTTTAGAGTGGCAGGGAGGCTGTTCCAGAGGGAGGCCCCAGCCGAAGATAGAGATCTACCCCCAGCTCGTTTCTTTGAAAAACGACTGACCCTGAGGGAGTTGGAGGTAGAGGAGCGAAGAGCTCGAGAGGGGGGTATCTGCGGAGGGATAGCTGAAGGTATTTTGGACCCAGGCCCCAGAAAGCCTTGTGGACGTAGTAAGGGAGATAACTATGAATTGCCTATTGTTGCGACAAATATGAAAGGATTAGTTCTAAAATACGATGTTGGAATATGGACCGAGTTGATAAAAGGGATGAAATCCTCAAAGGCACCAGGACCCAATGGATTGACGAATGTGATCATTAAATGAGACCCTTGGCCATCAGCGGTAGTGTTGGAGCGGCTAATAAATATGGTTGTACAATCAAAATGTGTTCCTCGATCATGGTGCACGTCTCTGTTGGTTCCATTCTTTAAAGCAGGTAATTGACAGGAGCCTGTTAATTACGAGCATCTGTTGATGCTGGACATCACTGGCAAACATTTGGCTTGGTAATCATGAAAGCACTGAAGGAGTGGGTGGACTAGGAAAACATTTTAGATTATAGACATATTTTAGAAACATAGACCTGCTATTACTCGTTAAGAGGCTGCACACAAATACAAGTGTAATGGTGAGGTTGGACAGTGGTGGGGCCTTCACTGCGCACATAGCAAATAAGAGGGTGGTGAACCAGGGTTGCATCCTTGCCCCGCTCCTATCCAACCTTTACCAATGTGACCTTTCTGCAGTGTTGAGTGGAGTACCAAATTACCTGCCTATGGTCGGCAAAATGTATGTAAGCAGTTGGCTATACACAGATGATATAATCATACAGGACCATACCTGCGGAGAAGGGAACTCCTCTCTGAGGGCTCTGGAATACTATGCTGCTGAAAATGATCTAGACATTAACCTGTCCAAGATTAAGGTGATGCAGTTCTGCAACAAATTGGTTCCCTGCCCCTCTATCTGGCTGATGAGAAGAAAACATGAATATGTAGACAACTATAAGTACCTGGGAGCGAATATAGAGGTGCGGACTGGATATACATGCCTAGTCAAAGACAGAAAAAGAAAGGCACTCCTGCTTACAGCCCCAATTGTAAAATGCTCAAGCGGAACATAAGGATACAGCATGGATGGAATATGGTGGCTATATAGCCAATGTTTGTGTCTGCCCATTCTGTATGGACCAGTGCTGTAAGGGCACTCAGGGGAAGTAACATTTGTTACATCTGGAATGCGTTCTCTCATATCCCCAAGCTTCACACCATACAATACAGTCAACAATGCTTGCCTATTTTATAGATTCAGAGCCGGGTATATGGCACTGCTACCACGTTGCTTAAAAAAAGACAAAGTAGCTCCACTATACTTTTCGAAAGTTAAAGCAGCTTTGCCTACCTCAATCACCCATCCTGAACACTCCTGGAATCTCACTCCAATAAAGTGATCAACCTATTCTGTTGGGCCACCCTCTACCTCCATCCTGATTGAAACATGCTTTGAGGATTGGGGTATGAACACCATTGATTTAGTCTTACTGATGTTCAATTGCAGTTGTGAATCCTTGCATTTATCCAGAAAAATGACCAGAGATTTCTGCAGACCAAGTGATGCGGTGGCAATCAGATCTGCATTGTGTGTGGAATAAAGCTGAAAGTCTAACTGGAGCCATTTTAGGGCAATCCTGAGCCCCACTTGCCAATGCATCTATAATTTCCTGGATATAGATGTTAAAGAAAAGTGAGGCCAGGACGCAGCCCTGTCTGACACTCCGCACGATGTTGAAAGTTCTTGTTAGCGCCCCACAGAGCCCATAACAAACACAGGCCTTAGTGTCCGCATAGAGCTTGGATATTATAGAATTCAAATATGGAGGGGCCTTACAAGCTAGAAATATCTGCCACAGATTTGCTCTGGAAACAGAGTTGAAAGCAGTTTTTGAGTCCAAATATACATACACATTCTCCCTGTCTCTCATCTTGTATTCTGTCCTCTTTGTATTTAATTCTGCAATTCATCTTGTGTTCTCTCTACCAATTTGTGCCGCTATTACCCCTCACCTATGCTCTGCTTCTCTCCTCTCAGTTAATAACCGTCTTCTATTTCATTTCATTTGTATAGTTTACAAATGCACTCATATCTTGCTTTTCTTAGTTCTCTGTAAACCCCCTCTTGCTCTCTCTGCTCTGAACATCTTCATCTTCTAACTGTCAGCAAAACCCCTTGCGCCCTGTCTTATTTCTGCTCTTTTTCCCCTACTTGCACCTAAATTCAGGAAGTCTGTCACTCTCTTGTTTGCTCTGCCACCTCTCTTCACCACTTTTTTACTCTCTTAAAAAACACCTACAAACACTCTAAGATGCTTAATCTTTTTCTTGCTTTGTGACCATATTTCATCTTTACATGTATTGAATCGTTTTAAATCAAAACTCTGTTCATTGCTTTTGTGAAAGCGCTATATAAATTCAATAAAATACAAAATACAAATGGAGTCCATAGGAGTCCATGGGGGATTTGGAGTAATCATCACAGACCCTAATTCCTCTGTTGTAGCAATTTCACCAAGTATTGACATCAAAGTTAAGGCTTTGCCTAAAAAACTTGGCTGAAGGTAACTCATCCACATTACTGCCAACGTTGAATGCGGTGGTTTGGTAAAACTGGTGGTAATTCTATTAAGTGATGGTAAAGGAATTTCAGCCAAAAATATATTACACCACTACACCTCTGATGAGACCCTATTTCCTTAACAATGTCCCACCAGCCCACTGAAATCTGGAATTAGGACATATACAAATATCAAATACACCAGATGATGGCCACCATGTTATATGGGACTATCCCTGGAAAGGCCCGGAAACCTGCATGATGGAATGCTTTGGGTCACCCACATAATGTTGGGACACCTCTGCAACATCATTTTTCCACGAAATCCTTGGATACAATATCTACCTAAATGAGACAACCCGTCTGTGTTGGGTTTCTAGCAAGCACACAAAATTGGTATTGGAGAATGAAATGTGAAATTGGGGTGTGACTGGCACATTGGGGGAAGATCCTGAAAGATGTGTAAGTAGGATTTAAATACACAATACATTGACATTAAAAT
This sequence comes from Ambystoma mexicanum, assembly GCF_040938575.1. Taxonomy (NCBI): domain Eukaryota; kingdom Metazoa; phylum Chordata; class Amphibia; order Caudata; family Ambystomatidae; genus Ambystoma; species Ambystoma mexicanum. The sequence continues at coordinate 303,524,960 of NC_090922.1, read as the reverse complement.
ATCTGTTGCACTTTGGCTTGTTTGTAGCCCATCATGATCAAGACACACTCCATGTCTTGTGTGACCATGAGCTGGTTCCTCTGGTGATGACCACTACTGAACGGTGTTAAACTAAAGCTGGGATTCGTGATTTTCGGAATGGGTCCCTGGGAACAGGTACTGAAAGTGGTGGCACACACTCTGTCAGGCCCGAATGACCCCCACGTATGTTTCACTTTTTGAGTACAGTGCTAATGGAGCTTCACGGAACATAAATCATAAAAGGTTCCTGAACTGATGGATGCCATCAGTAAGCCAGTTCTCCTTGCTGAATAGACTGAAGTGTAGTCCACTTCTGGAACTCGTTTGTGCCTTCAGAGCAGCAATGAACTGCTGCAGCCCCTTGCTCAGGGAGGGTACAGCGTCCACCAAGGTTCCTTCCTGTGCCATCTTGCCATGCTCTCAGATCAGACTTTTATTGTCACATACTGCGGAGTCCTTGAAGCAGGTAAGTGTTGCCTGCCTACTTACCAATGAAGCGGTATTGCATAATTGTTCTCCAAATTCATGGTGGAGATATGATGAACCATTAGGGTACTTAATTGAAATACTTATGTTGTATGCCTTTTTCTTGATATTTCTTGACAAAAAGTGTCAGTTTTGTAAGAAAATGTCCTGAAATGGCTGGATACCACTCACAACACCCTACCCCTATTGTCCCTCTCAATCCTCCCCAACCCCATTTTTTCATAATGCAACCTCTCAACCAACGACATCTCTCCAGACTTCAACTCCTTCTCTGCTTCCATGACGTTTTTGCTAATGTTGCTTTTTATTCTTACGTGTCCACCTAATGCAGTCACCTGTACCATGAGGTGAGGCCTTGCCAGGCTGTCCACCCCCACTAATGTTGCTTTGTATATTTGCTGTTCACCTGTAGCAGCCCCCTGCACCATGGGGTGAGGCGTACCAGAGTGTGCATTTACGATCCTCCCTTATGTTGTAACTTTCATGCTCAGGCTACGCACTGTGGACTGTACTACTGCACTTACTGTAACTCGCACCTACATGCCTCAGGGCTTTGTGCACTGCTATAAATGTAAAAATAAATAAACATTTTTTCATTGCCGTTATATCACATGCCATCAACCCCCTTTTGCCTGCCCCCATTTCCATTATCATTCAGAAGCTCGAACACTCTCATCCCTGACCCATGCTATCTTTTATAGAAGTAAGTTAAGATGTCTGTGCATTGAAAGCTATCCTTACCCTAAGACATGGCCTAAACACTGAGTGGGGAAAGGGAACATTGTCTACCCCTAGGAGGACCAGCAAACACTAGCACAGTGACTGCAAAAGCAGCTATTCTATCCACACATGGAACTCCGGCGCATGTCTTAATCAGAATTCATGGGTCAATGCTTTAAATATTTTAAGGTTGTGTTGTGAAATATCAAATATACACCAAGTTCAGTGTACATTATGTACTTAGTGATTCAATCAGACAGGCCTTTTTTTATCACAGGCATATTTGTCACATATAAAGTTCAATGATCAGTCTAATGTTCCTAACATGCTCTTTGGTTTTATTCAAAGCAGGCTGCAACCCTGTGTCGTGTTATTTGTCTCCTTGAACTTTCTTGTATGGGTATTTCAAATGAGTACAATGGGACTGTTCACCTTGGAATGATCCCCTATCAAAAGATAGTGTTCTGTAGTTTTGATAATGTGCATTACTCCAGAAAACAAATGCAACATTCCTATGATGACTCAAATATATACTCTGACAATCAGAAATGAACAATGTAACATTTTAAAAAGAGGCACTAAACAATATTAGTACAATTACATCATTTCAATTTTTCTTTACTTTTTTAATAGCTGCTTTTCAGTACAATGACATCATTTCATTTTGTCTTTACTTTTTTAATAGCTGCTTTTGTGAAAAAAGCAGCGCTCCCTCCAGCCCCCCTTGCGTTTAGTAAAGCTGAGGTCAGGCATAGCTGGAGTGGCGCTAGCAAACGTGCACATGACATCAGCTCTCACCCACATCGACAGAGAGAGAGTCAGACAGGGAGATAGACAGAGAGAGACAGAGAGAGACAGTGCTAGGTCAGTATGATACATCTGGTACTGCTAGTACATACATGTTTTAGATTTATTTTGTGCTTTGATAACGTGCCTTCCCCCATATTAAACACTGCTTAAGCAGTAACAACTTTTCATTTCTATTATTCTATTATTTTTAAAAATGTGTACTGACCATTCATTTACCTTGACAGAATAATGTAGATTTTATTTGATGTTTGTTTTTTGGGATTTATTTGAAACGAGGAACAGACGTACATTTAGCTGCAGTTTAAAAAACAAACGTTTATAATACTTTGGAACATCTAAAAGCATCGTTTTGAAATGTATTTGCTTTTTGAATAATGAGTTTTGGTATCTTAAATAACGTTCTTACTTTATTACATTGCACAATTATTTTCAAAGGCTCCTAATTTTGTAAGATATGACTAAAACATGTACATTTTTCACCAAGTTGTTTTTGACAAGTTTATTTTAATTGTATTGTTTAAAGTGGGGAACTAGCTCTAGAGCAGCGAAGCGCTGTACAAGGTGTGGGTAACCAGCGTTTGGGCTAACATCTTTTAACAGAAGCGCAGCACTGTGAGTTGCAGTCTGTGCACCCATTGGGATTGATCCTTGGTCGAGTGTGGTGGAAAAAGCCACGTATTCAGAGATTTTTGAAACCATAGAATTGGGAGGGCATTTTGAGCCAAATCCGGGATTGAGCTCCAGAGTGTAGGCACGTGACAAGGGAAGGATTGTTTGCATGTCCTCTCTTTGTGGACGAGACAGTTGGTCGATTTGCTGCCCGAGAAGCATGGGCCACATGTACTTGGTGCTTAGCTGCCAGCTGGTGTGCTACTTGTGACCGCTTTTTGGCTGATACATGCAGTCTTGAACAGTATCCTGGTTTGGAGAGGAAGTCAATGCAGTTTTCACAGGATGGGAGTGATTCGCTCGAATTTCCTTATATCCATAATAAGACGTGCTGCAGCGTGGTGGACTTGTTTTAGGGGAGCCAAGTGAGCAGCTGGGAGACTTTTGTGTCATAACAGCTGCATGCATTTCTTCTGCTATGAAATATTTCGGTACTGCCTCTCATAAGTTTAGTTGCTGCTGAACGGGAAGTGGAACCTCTCATCTGATTTTGTTTCAGAGGCTTTATAGGTAGCAAGGCTGTAGTACGGCACTCTCCTGGTTTATTTATTAATTTATTTTGTGGACCATTGCCATGTCATGTTGTTGCCACCATAGCACAATTAAAGGCTAATTGTGTTGAGATAATTGTATTCAACTAGTTTCAAGGATCCCTTAGTGTGGGCAATAGACGAATAGGCATCTTCCATTATTAATGCTGATGATCATGTTGCACTGTGTTTGGTTGGATTCTTTAGGGTTTAAGTGGTTGCTTCCACATTGCATTTTGAGGGGCACCTACCCTACTTTGGGGAGTGCCAGGGCTGAGTCCAATTGATTCAAGCCAGTCCCAGAGACGGACACCATCCACTTGCATAGATGTGCTTCCCAAATGGCTCTTTTGAAGCTGGTCTGGAGAAAAGTAATGGTTTGGATAGAACTCAGGTTTCTTCTGCGGTGTTGGTGGGAGCCATATTTCAGACTGTTACCCCAGCACAAATTGTGATTAGAGACTTGAACATCATCCTGTAATGTACAAGGAGCCAATGATTGTTGTCTGATTACTTTAAATGCAAAATTGTCATTGCTGCCTTTTCAGTGCTTGTTGCAGGATAAGTATTACATTTGTAATTAGGCACAGATCTACCAATGTTCTAACAATTCTGTATGCTGTCCTTACTATAGGAAGGGAGGACCGTTCCCAATGTGCGGATTAAGAAACATGTTCTTCAGCCTCTCTTTTTTCTCAGTGAGGGGTGAATGAAAGCTGTCAGTCAAACATAACCTCAAGGTCATGAAGCCAGTATCAGTTCTACACCAAAATTGGTTTACCATTCGAATGGAATTGTGTTGCTGCTTGTCTCGCCAAATACATATATAGCCATCATTAACCATTGGCCATTTTTCAATCGCACTAGATGCGCATCCTTTAGGCCCAGAATTTCATGCACAAGATTCATCGAAGCCAGGTGTTCATTTGCTGGAAAAGAATATTCTCTTTCTTGCTTCCTCTTCACAATATATTCAATATACAGGATTTTAAAACAGTTTTCCTGAATGTAGTATGCACAGGCATATCAGAGCATCTTTAAATACAATCTTTTTTCAAAAGCATAAAGCATGTTATTTACTCTCAGGTTTTGTAATCCCCACTTTATAAATAGTTCTTTGTATCAAGCAGATGGAATATGTTTCCTTAACACCAAAGCTATCCACAATCAGAAATGTTGTACTCACCTTAAAAGGAGAGGGCTCATTGTAAATCAGCCTTCTCCATGCCACCCATCTTTATGTACAAACAGCTAGGGTTCCCTCTGATTATGTATCTCGACTGCAGGTTTGTAACCTCATCTTGAACCAGAGAGAATTCAACCCGCTAGCGAAGAAAGGCCCAAGCAGATCTAGTTAAGGATATCAAGTTTAACCTCTCACCCAGATGAGAGCAACAGAAAAGAACTCTGCTGCTAAGAACATTCTGCCGATACCCAGTACAAGCAAAATCTTATAAAGAAAAACATTGTCATACATGACGCAATAGATATGGTAGCATCCTGCAAGGCTGGTTGATTGGCACCAATACAGGATCCGCCTGCTATATAAGAGATGCCAGGCCATTGGTTCCAGCCCAATCCATCCAATCCGTCTGTCTTCTGTCACGTGGGTGCTGCAGTGATCATCTTCTTCTCACGTCCAAGGTTCAAGAACAAATTAACTACACATCTGACATAATGCATTTTTATCACTATAGTGTGCACCTGGCAGGCCTCAGGACAGGCACAAAGGAGGCTCTGGGACCCTCTAACGTTCAGATAAAAATTTCACACACCCTCCCAGCACCTCGTAATACAAATCACATGATTGTCGCTTCAACGATGTACCCTTCCCGTCCTCTTGGAACATTTTAGGACTTGTTACTTTGGGGTTGGTGGTCAAAGGGCAACTGGTGCCATAGAATTCAGGGGTCTTGAGGGTTAGTCAATTATATGGGCTATAACTCGTGGTCGTCTGGGGATGGGCCTGGTCATGCTTTGGCCAGTGTGAGATAACCTGCACACAAGGCACCGGTCTGTGATCACAGCCTTGTAGGGTGCATTCCTGTTGAGTGAAAAACACATGGTTGAAACACTGTTAGAACAATGAATAGGCGTTGTGGCGGTTGGGGTGTGGCTGTCCTCATGGGAGCTCAGGCATGGCTGGAGATTTCTCTTGACTCGCAATTTGGGCCTAATGCATGCAATGCTGGCCGTACCTTCTACCTATGATTACTAATATCCACGCAAAATAGTAATGTTGCTCACGCCCTGCGCTACACTAGGTGGGTTGATTTTGTTTGATTACATTGATTTCACCATCCGGCCTGGCCCATCACAGTTCTTCTAATGCATTCTGCCTCACTCTGAAGCACCTAGGGGGGTGGGACGGGCTGCCCCCTTGCCAACAAACCCAAAGGGATGAAACTAAACCTTCTCTTTTCCACTCTGGCAGAGCGGGTGACTGCAGCGCCGTCCTCATCCCGGTGAAGGCCTTCTGAGGCTTTTGTTTGTTTAATTTAAGTTTCTCAGCCGCGTGTGTTGCATTGAGTGGCCTATGTGCCCTGTTCCCCGCTCCCCCTCCGCTTCCTCCTTCTCTGTTCCCCTCCTTCCCGCCCACCTCCCAGCACACCCATGCCCCCCCCTGATTGGCTTCCCTCCTCGTCCGTTGGTGCCTGGATCCTCTGCAGGTCACCACACTCGTCATTTCCACTTTGGCAGGGCAGGCGACTGCAGTGCCGTCCTCATCCTGGTGAGGGCCTTCTGAGGCTTTTGGTTGTTTAATTTAATTTAATTTTCTCAGACGCATGTGTTGCTTTGAGCGCCCCATGTGCCCTGTTACCCGCCGCCCCGCTTCCTCCTTCTCTGTTCCCCTCCTTCCCGCCTGCGTCCTAGCACGCCCACCCGCCCCCCGATTGGCTTCCCTCCTCGTTTGTTGGTGCCTGGATCCTCTGCAGATCACCACGCTCGCCATTTCCACTCTGGAAGAGCGGGTGACTGCAGCTCCGTCCTCATCCCGGTGAGGGCCTTTTAAGCCTTTTGTTTGTTTAATTAAATTTAATTTTCTCTGCCACGTTTCTTGCTTTGAGCGGCCTGTGTGCCCTGTTCCCTGCTCTCCCTCCGCTTCCTCCTTCTCTGTTCCCCTCCTTCCCGTCCGCCTCCCAGCACGCCCACCTCCACCTGATTTACTTTTCCTTCCTTATCCCTGACCTCCCCTGGGCAGCCCCTGCTCGGCAGCCCCAGGGCTAAGGGCCCCTAAGGCAGAGGGTGGCTTCCACTTTATTGGCACCTGCTGTATCTACAGGTGTCTGCAGGGGACGCCAGTTGCCAGTTAGTTTTTCCCAGGATTGTCCCACCAGCTTCCCTGACTACCCCGCTTCCACCGACTGACTCTTAAACTCGGTTGTGTTTTTCCATTTGTTATGATAATACGCACCGTATCAGTACTTAAAAATGTGCATTGTGAAAACTAGGCCTTTTTTCCCCCATTCAGGATTCTCAAACAGAGGTGTGTTTTTCCATGTGTTATTATAATACGCACTGTATCAGTACTTAAACATGTGCATTGTGAAAACTAGGTCTTTTTTCCCCCATTCCCCCATTCAGGATTCTCAAACTTAGGTGTGTCCTCTCACCTGTCTTAATAATGTGCAGTGTCGTCATCTTGTCCTATTGTTGAATTTGCTTGCCTCTCGCTGTCTTGTCTGCCTACTCTGCCTACTCTAGTGTCCTTCGCTAGTGTCTCCCCCTCGCCCTTCCACCCCCTTTCCTCTCCCACCTACTCTATGGTGCTCTCTGTCTCTCCTATCTTTTCTAACTGCTTCTCTATTGACTATCCTGCTCTCCTCACTAAATCTGGTAGGAAGAAGTTTAAAAAAACATCCTGGTCTCCAACCCAGGCCTCCCTATCGCTGACACCTACACCAATGCCTCCTCCAAGGAAACACTGACTGACATCCTCTTTGTCGTGCCTTCGCCAGATCTATAGACCCTTCATATGGTCTTGGTGCTCTCTCCTTTCCCCTCTTCTCCCATTAATGGTGGAACCCGCTGGGACGCCCTCCTGGCTTCCTTCCTTTCCTCTAAGGTCATCATTAATGTTTACTCTAATGGGACCATCTTTGTCCAAGGCCCTCAGGCCAACCTTCACCTTTTTGATAGACGCTTCCTGTGCCTCATCAACTTCCATTCTTCTCCTGCTGTCCCCTCTCCCCTTTCCGTGACCAGCTTGCCTCGCCCTTCTACCTCCGCCTTGGCTACCTTGCCTTCTCCTTCCCTCTCTTCCCCCTCTCGGGCTCCTTCTACACCTCCGCAGGGAGTACCTCTGATACCCCTCCCTGCAAGTCCTTCAAGGATGGCAACCTTCTCCATATTGCCACTCTAAACTCTCGCTCTGCTGTCAAACACTCCTCTGATATCTGCCGCCTTCTGGAAGAACTTGACCTCGATGTCCTCGGTCTCACCGAGACATGGTCCACGGCCAGCTCTGTCACTAGCTTTGAAACGCTCCTACCTGATGGCTACAAGATCCTCTCTGCGCCCAGGTCCAACTGCCCTGGTGGGGGTGTTGCCCTGATCTTCCCCAAGTGGATTCCTGCTTCTGTCACTCATACGCAGGCCTACTCCTCTTTTGATTGCCTCGTCTGCAGGCTCACTATCTCCCCTAGCCATTCCCTTACTGTGGCTACTATCTATCGGCCACCTGGTCAGATCTGCTCCTTCCTCTGTGAGTGGGCAGACCTCTCCTCCTCATCCTCCTCACTCCTGACTTCAACCACCAAACTCTTCCTTTTTGGAGACTTCAACATCTACCTGGATGCCTCCTGTCCTCCCTCTGGACTCTTTCTCGACCTCTGTGACTCTCTCTCACTCACTATTCTCCCCTCTGGCCCAACTCACTCTGCAGGGCACACTCTGGATGTTCTGATCTCCTCAGACCTTCTTCTCTCTGTCCCCCTCTCCACTCCTCTCTCCTGACTGATCACTTTCTCCTCTCCTCCCACTTCACCATCTGTACCACTCAGGCCAAGCCACTTCCATCACTGCCACCCACCTTCTCGGTCATCTGACCCATGAAGCGTGTGTCAGCTGAGACTTTGGCTGACTCTCACCCTGACACAGCCCGCTCCACGCTCCACTCTGCTATATCTGATACTCTTGATATCCTTGCCCCTGTCATGAGAATCTGCCTGAATCCCAAAGCCAAGTGCAACTCCTGGTACGACTCAGACCTTGTCACCCTAAAACGCAAGTGCTGGGTGGCCGAGAGGAAATGGCATGCTTCATGTACATCCTCTGACAAACTGGCTTGCTGCCTGCTCCAAAGGAAATACCAGCTCTCTGTCCTAACCAAGAAGAGAGCTCAAATCCAAGCCCGCGTCTCTGCGGCATCTAACAACTTGCTTGAACTCTTTAAAATCTGCAAGGAACTGGCCAATCCTGCTGCAGTCTCTACCTCTCCTGTCCCTTCCCAGGCCTTCTGCAGGGCACTGGCTTCTCACTTAATCTCTAAAACTCAGGACATCCTATCCTCGCTCTCCTCCTATCCCCTCCGTCCCCCTACTCCCTGCTCTTCCTCTGGCCCCTCTGCAGCCACTTCTCCTCCCTCCTTCTCTGGCTTTCCCCTGTTCTCAGCTGACGAGGTTTCCAGACAAGTCTGATCTATGAAAGTCTCGTCAAAACAGATTCACCCTGTTCCTCCAAAACTATCAAGGACCACATTGACTCCCTGGCTCCTGCCCTGGCTGATTTCTGCAATCACTCCTTCACCACTGGAGTGTTCCCGTCCCACCTGACGCACTCCCTTGTGCACCCTCTTCTTAAAAAAACGCCTGCTGACCCCTCCTGCCCAGCCAACTATCGCCCAATCTCCATCACTCCCTTCCTGGGTAAACTCCTGGAGAAACTGGCCCTCTCCCAGCTTAACCTCCACAATGATTCTGTTGGTTGTCTTCATGACCATCAGTCTGGCTTCAGAGCTGCCAGAACCATTAAAACTGCTCTCTTGAACATCTGTGAAGACCTGTTTTCCAACCTTGACTCTAACACCCCTTGCATCCTCATCTTGCTTGATCTCTCTTCTGCCTTTGACACTGTCAACCATGCCATCCTGCTCAACCGTCTCTGTGATAACCTGGGTATCACTAGTCAGGCTCTGGCGTGGCTGACCTCTTTTCTCTCTGACCGACCCTCCCAGGTCAAACTTGGGTCCTTCCTCTCCGCTATCTTTTTCTCTACCTGTGGTGTTCCCGGGGGTCTAAACTCTCTCCCTGGCTGTTCAACCAACACCTGGCACTCCTTGCCCACCGCATCGCCGCTCTCTGCCCCAACTTTCAGTGCTCTGTGGATGATACCCAGTTCATTTTCAGGCTACCTCGGCCTTCTCCTCTCCTTCCCTCATCTCCGACTGTCTGTCTGCTATCCGGGAGTGGTGTGCTGCCAATGACCTTTGCCTTAATTCCAGTAAGACTGAGATTCTCCTAATCGGCACACCCACTCCCTCCTTCCGTGTAGCTCTCTGGCCTGCCTCTCTTGGCCATCTTCCTGCTCCCACCTGCAAGGCAAAAATCCTTGGGGTCATCTTCGACTCCACACTCTCCTTCTCTCCTCACATCTCTGACGTCTCTAAGAAGTCACACTACCAACTACACCTCCTCAGAGGTATTCGTCCTTTCCTCTCCTTCCCCCTAAAGCTCACTGTCCCCAGAGCTCTGGTTCTCTCTAGGCTGGACTATTGCAACAGCCTCTTTCTAAATCTGCCTGCTTCCACTCTCCGCCCTTTGCAACTTATTCAGAACAGGGCTGCGAGACGTGTCCTTGGCCTCAAGCCCAGGGATCCTATCTATCCAGGACTGAAATCACTGCCCTGGCTCGCAGTGGCTGCGAGGATTAAGTTCAAAACCCTCTGCATAGTCCACAAAGCCTTCTGGGGCATGGGGCCTCAATATCTTCAACTTTCTTCACGCCATGCCGCCATAATAAACAATTCTCAATTCTCATCCTCCCTGATTTATTAGCTGCATTTGACATGTGCATCACCACATCCTACTTTATTTCCTGTCTTCGCTTGGTCTTTCTGGCACCATACTTCAATGGTTCACTTATTATCTCTCAAATTGTTCCTTTAGTGTTTATTGGACTGGTTGCACTTCTGACTCTTGCCCTCTTCAATACGGTGTTCCCCAGGGCTCAGTACCTGGTCCAGTTCTCTTTTCTCTCTGCACCATTACACTTTCAAAATTCATATCTTCTTTCAATCTTTCCTCACACTTCTAAGCAGATGATTCTCAAATGTTCTTTTTCAATCTCTGCTCTGCCTGGCACTCTTCTTTTCTGAATCTTTTCCCAACTTGACTACTGTTCTTCCCTACTGGTCAGTCTCCCTGTCTCTCATCTTGTCTCTGTCCTCTTTGTATTTAATTCTGCAATTCATCTTGTGTTCTCTCTACCAATTTGTGCCGCTATTACCCCTCACCTATGCTCTGCTTCTCTCCTCTCAGTTAATAACCGTCTTCTATTTCATTTCATATGTATAGTTTACAAATGCACTCATATCTTGCTTTTCTTAGTTCTCTGTAAACCCCCTCTTGCTCTCTCTGCTCTGAACATCTTCCTCTTCTAACTGTCAGCAAAACCCCTTGTGCCATGTCTTATTTCTACTCTTTTTCCCTACTCGCACCTAAATTCTGGAAGTCTGTCACTCTCCTGTTTGCTCTGCCACCTCTCTTCACCACTTTTTTACTCTTTTAAAAAACACCTACTCTCATCACTACCTACTGCTTAATCTTTCTCTTGCTTTGTGACCATATTTCATCTTTACATGTATTGAATCATTTTAAATCAAAACTCTGTTCATTGCTTTTGTGAAAGCGCTATATAAATTCAATAAAATACAAAATACAAATGGAGTCCATAGGAGTCCATGGGGGATTTGGAGTAATCATCACAGACCATAATTCCTCTGTTGTAGCAATTTCACCAAATATTGACATCAAAGTTAAGGCTTTGCCTAAAAAACTTGGCTGAAGGTAACTCATCCACATTAATGCCAACTTGGAATGCGGTGGTTTGGTAAAACTGGTGGTAATTCTATTAAGTGGTGGTAAAGGAATTTCAGCCAAAAATATATTACACCACTACACCTCTGATGAGACCCTATTTCCTTAACAGTGTCCCACCAGCCCACTGAAATCTGGAATTAGGACATATACAAATATCAAATACACCAGATGATGGCCACCATGTTATATGGGACTATCCCTGGAAAGGCCCGGAAACCTGCATGATGGAATGCTTTGGGTCACTCACATAATGTTGGGACACCTCTGCAACATCATTTTTCCACGAAATCCCTGGATACAATATCTACCTAAATGGAACAACCCGTCTGTGTTGGGTTTCTAGCAAGCACACAAAATTGGTATTGGAGAATGAAATGTGAAACTGGGGTGTGACTGGCACATTGGGGGAATATCCTCAAAGATGTGTGAGTAGGATTTAAAAACACAATACATTGACATTTAAAAATCTGTTGTACTTTGGCTTGTTTGTAGCCCATCATGATCAAGACACACTCCATGTCTTGTGTGACCATGAGCTGGTACCTCTGGTGATGAAAACTACTGAATGGTGCTAAACTAAAGTTGCGTTTCGTGATTTACAGAATGGGTACCTGGGAACAGGTGCTGAAAGTGGTGGCACATGCTCTGTCAGGCCCGAATGACACCCGAGTATGTTTCACTTTTTAAGTGACTCTCAGTAGTACAGTGCTAATGGAGCTGCACGGAACATAAATCATAAAAGGTTCCTGAACTGATGGATGCCATCAGTGAGCCAGTTCTCCTTGCTGAATAAATTGAAGTGTTGTCCACTTCTGGAACTCGTTTGTGCCTTTGCAACAGCAATGAACTGCTGCAGCCCCTTGCTCAGGGAGGGTACAGCGTCAACCAAGGTTCCTTCCTGTGCCATCTTGTCATGCTCACAGATCAGACTTTTATTGTCACATACTGCGGAGTCCTTGAAGCAGGTGAGTGTTGCCTGCCTACTTACCAATGAAGCGGTATTGCATAATTGTTCTCCAAATTCATGGTTGAGATATGATGAACCATTGGGGTACTTAATTGAAATACTTATGTTGTATGCCTTTTTCTTGATATTTCTTGACGAAAAGTGTCAGTTTTGTAAGAAAATGTCCTGAAATGGCTGGATACCTCTCACAACACCCTACCCCTATTGTCCCTCTCAATCCTCCCCAACCCCATTTTTCCATAATGCAACCTCTCAACCAACCACATCTCTCCAGACTTGAACTCCTTCTCTGCGTCCATGACGTTTTTGCTAATGTTGCTTTTTATGCTTACGTGTATACCTAATGCAGTCACCCGTACCATGAGGTGAGGCCTTGCCAGGCTGTCCACCCCCACTAATGTTGCTTTGTATATTTGCTGTTCACCTGTAGCAGCCCCCTGCACCATGGGGTGAGGCTTACCAGAGTGTGCATTTACGATCCTCCCTTATGTTGTAACTTTCATGCTCAGGCTACGCACTGTGGACTGTACTACTGCACTGACTGTAACTCGCACCTACATGCCTCAGGGCTTTGTGTGTGCACTGCTATAAATGTAAAAATAAATAAACATTTTTTCATTGCCGTTATATCACATGCCATCAACCCCCTTTTGCCTGCCCCCATTTCCATTATCATTCAGAAGCTCGAACACTCTCATCCCTGACCCATGCTATCTTTTATAGAAGTAAGTTAAGATGTCTGTGCATTGAAAGCTATCCTTACCCTAAGACATGGCCTAAACACTGAGTGGGGAAAGGGAACATTGTCTACCCCCAGGAGGACCCGCAAACACTAGCACAGTGACTGCAAAAGCAGCTATTCTATCCACACATGGAACTCCGGCGCATGTCTTAATCAGAATTCATGGGTCAATGTTTTAAATATTTTAAGGTTAAGTGTTGTGAAATATCAAATGTACACCAAGTTCAGTGTACATTATGTACTTAGTGATTCAATCAGACAGGCCTTTTTTTATCACAGGCATATTTGTCACATATAAAGTTCAATGATCAGTCTAATGTTCCTAAAATGCTCTTTGGTGTTATTCAAAGTAGGCTGCAACCTTGTGCGGTGTTATTTGTCTCCTTGAACTTTCTTGTATGGGTATTTCAAATGAGTACAATGGGACTGTTCACCTTGGAATGATCCCCTATCAGAAGATAATGTTCTCTGGTTTTGATAATGTGCATTACTCCAGAAAACAAATGCAACATTCCTGTGATGACTCAAATATATACTCTGTCAATCAGAAATGAACAATGTAACATTTTAAAAAGAGGCACTAAACAATATTAGTACAATTACATCATTTCAATTTTTCTTTACTTTTTTAATAGCTGCTTTTCAGTACAATGACATCATTTCATTTTGTCTTTACTTTTTTAATAGCTGCTTTTGTGAAAAAAGCAGCCCTCCCTCCAGCCCCCCTTGCGTTTAGTAAACCTGAGGTCAGCCATAGCTGGAGTGGCGCTAGCAAACGTGCACATGACATCAGCTCTCACCCACATCGACAGAGAGAGCGAAAGATAGAGAGAGAGAGTCAGACAGGGAGATAGACAGAGAGAGACAGAGAGAGACAGTGCTAGGTCAGTATGATACATCTGGTACTGCTAGTACATACATGTTTTAGATTTCTTTTGTGCTTTGGTAACGTGCCTCCACCCCATACTAAACACTGCTTAAGCAGTAATAACTTTTCATTTCTATTATTCTATTATTTTTAAAAATGTGTACTGACCATTTATTTATCTTGACAGAATAATGTAGATTTTATTTGATGTTTGTTTTTTCGGATTTATTTGAAACGAGGAACAGACGTAAAATTAGCTGCAGTTTAAAAAACAAACGTTTATAATACTTTGGAACATTTTAAAGCATAGTTTTGAAATGTATTTGCTTTTTGAATAATGAGTTTTGGTATCTTAAATAACGTTCTTACTTTATTACATTGCACAATTATTTTCAAAGGCTCCTAATTTTGTAAGATATGACTAAAACATGTACATTTTTCACCAAGTTGTTTTTGACAAGTTTATTTTAATTGTATTGTTTAAAGTGGGGAACTAGCTCTAGAGCAGCGAAGCGCTGTACAAGGTGTGGGTAACCAGCGTTTGGGCTAACATCTTTTAACAGAAGCGCAGCACTGTGAGTTGCAGTCTGTGCACCCATTGGGATTGATCCTTGGTCGAGTGTGGTGGAAAAGCCACGTATTCAGAGATTTTTGAAACCATAGAATTGGGAGGGCATTTTGAGCCAAATCCGGGATTGAGCTCCAGAGTGTAGGCACGTGACAAGGGAAGGATTGTTTGCATGTCCTCTCTTTGTGGACGAGACAGTTGGTCGATTTGCTGCCCGAGAAGCATGGGCCACATGTACGTGGTGCTTAGCTGCCAGCTGGTGTGCTACTTGTGACCGCTTTTTGGCGGATACATGCAGTCTTGAACAGTATCCTGGTTTGGAGAGGAAGTCAATGCAGTTTTCACAGCATGGGAGTGATTCCCTCAAATTTCCTTATGTCCATAATAAGACGTGCTGCAGCGTGGTGGACTTGTTTTAGGGGAGCCAAGTGAGCGGCTGGGAGACTTTTGTGTCATAACAGCTGTATGAATTTCTTCTGCTATTAAATATTTCGGTACTGCCTCTCATAAGTTTAGTTGCTGCTGAACGGGAAGTGGAACCTCTCATCTGATTTTGTTTCAGAGGCTTTGTAGGTAGCAAGGGTGTAGTAGGGCACTCTCCTGGTTTATTTATTAATTTATTTTGTGGACCATTGCCATGTCATGTTGTTGCCACCATAGCACAATTAAAGGCTAATTGTGTTGAGCTAATTGTATTCAACTAGTTTCAAGGATCCCTTAGTGTGGGCAATAGACGAATAGGCATCTTCCTTTATTAATGCTGATGATCATGTTGCACTGTGTTTGGTTGGATTCTTTAGGGTTTAAGTGGTTGCTTCCACATTGCATTTTGAGGGGCACCTACCCTACTTTGGGGAGTGGCAGGGCTGAGTCCAATTGATTCAAGCCAGTCCCAGAGACGGACACCATCCAATTGCATAGATGTGCTTCCCAATTGGCTCTTTTGAAGCTAGTCTGGAGAAAAGTAATGGTTTGGATAGAACTCAGGTTTCTTCTGCGGTGTTGGTGGGAGCCATATTTCAGACTGTTACCCCAGCACAAATTGTGATTAGAGACTTGAACATCATCCTGTAATGTACAAGGAGCCAATGATTGTTGTCGGATTACATTAAATGCAAAATTATCATTGCTGCCTTTTCAGTGCTTGTTGCAGGATAAGTATTACATTTGTGAGTAGGCACAGATCTACCAATGTTCTAACAATTCTGTATGCTGTCCTTACTATAGGAAGGGAGGACCGTTCCCAATGTGCGGGTTCAGAAACGTGTTCTTCAGCCTCTTTTTTTCTCAGTGAGGGGGGAATGAAAGGTGTCAGTCAAACATAACCTCAAGGTCATGAAGCCAGTATCAGTTCTACACCAAAATTGGTTTACCATTCGAATGGAATTGTGTTGCTGCTTGTCTCGCCAAATACATATATAGCCATCATTAACCATTGGCCATTTTTCAATCGCACTAGATGCGCATCCTTTAGGCCCAGAATTTCATGCACAAGATTCATCGAAGCCAGGTGTTCATTTGCTGGAAAAGAATATTCTCTTTCTTGCTTCCTCTTCACAATATATTCAATATACAGGATTTTAAAACAGTTTTCCTGAATGTAGTATGCACAGGCATATCAGAGCATCTTTAAATACAATCTTTTTTCAAAAGCATAAAGCATGTTATTTACTCTCAGGTTTTGTAATCCCCACTTTATAAATAGTTCTTTGTATCAAGCAGATTATGTTTCCTTAACACCAAAGCTATCCACAATCAGAAATGTTGTACTCACCTTAAAAGGAGAGGGCTCATTGTAAATCAGCCTTCTCCATGCCACCCATCTTTATGTACAAACAGCTAGGGTTCCCTCTGATTATGTATCTCGACTGCAGGTTTGTAACCTCATCTTGAACCAGAGAGAATTCAACCCGCTAGCGAAGAAAGGCCCAAGCAGATCTAGTTAAGGATATCAAGTTTAACCTCTCACCCAGATGAGAGCAACAGAAAAGAACTCTGCTGCTAAGAACATTCTGCCGATACCCAGTACAAGCAAAATCTTATAAAGAAAAACATTGTCATACATGACGCAATAGATATGGTAGCATCCTGCAAGGCTGGTTGATTGGCACCAATACAGGATCCGCCTGCTATATAAGAGATGCCAGGCCATTGGTTCCAGCCCAATCCATCCAATCCGTCTGTCTTCTGTCACGTGGGTGCTGCAGTGATCATCTTCTTCTCACGTCCAAGGTTCAAGAACAAATTAACTAATCATCTGACATAATGCATTTTTATCACTATAGTGTGCACCTGGCAGGCCTCAGGACAGGCACAAAGGAGGCTCTGGGACCCTCTAACGTTCAGATAAAAATTTCACACACCCTCCCAGCACCTCGTAATACAAATCACATGATTGTCGCTTCAACGATGTACCCTTCCCGTCCTCTTGGAACATTTTAGGACTTGTTACTTTGGGGTTGGTGGTCAAAGGGCAACTGGTGCCATAGAATTCAGGGGTCTTGAGGGTTAGTCAATTATATGGGCTATAACTCGTGGTCGTCTGGGGATGGGCCTGGTCATGCTTTGGCCAGTGTGAGATAACCTGCACACAAGGCACCGGTCTGTGATCACAGCCTTGTAGGGTGCATTCCTGTTGAGTGAAAAACACATGGTTGAAACACTGTTAGAACAATGAATAGGCGTTGTGGCGGTTGGGGTGTGGCTGTCCTCATGGGAGCTCAGGCATGGCTGGAGATTTCTCTTGACTCGCAATTTGGGCCTAATGCATGCAATGCTGGCCGTACCTTCTACCTATGATTACTAATATCCACGCAAAATAGTAATGTTGCTCACGCCCTGCGCTACACTAGGTGGGTTGATTTTGTTTGATTACATTGATTTCACCATCCGGCCTGGCCCATCACAGTTCTTCTAATGCATTCTGCCTCACTCTGAAGCACCTAGGGGGGTGGGACGGGCTGCCCCCTTGCCAACAAACCCAAAGGGATGAAACTAAACCTTCTCTTTTCCACTCTGGCAGAGCGGGTGACTGCAGCGCCGTCCTCATCCCGGTGAAGGCCTTCTGAGGCTTTTGTTTGTTTAATTTAAGTTTCTCAGCCGCGTGTGTTGCATTGAGTGGCCTATGTGCCCTGTTCCCCGCTCCCCCTCCGCTTCCTCCTTCTCTGTTCCCCTCCTTCCCGCCCACCTCCCAGCACACCCATGCCCCCCCCTGATTGGCTTCCCTCCTCGTCCGTTGGTGCCTGGATCCTCTGCAGGTCACCACACTCGTCATTTCCACTTTGGCAGGGCAGGTGACTGCAGTGCCGTCCTCATCCTGGTGAGGGCCTTCTGAGGCTTTTGGTTGTTTAATTTAATTTAATTTTCTCAGACGCATGTGTTGCTTTGAGCGCCCCATGTGCCCTGTTACCCGCCCCCCCGCTTCCTCCTTCTCTGTTCCCCTCCTTCCCGCCTGCGTCCTAGCACGCCCATCCGCCCCCCGATTGGCTTCCCTCCTCGTTTGTTGGTGCCTGGATCCTCTGCAGATCACCACGCTCGCCATTTCCACTCTGGAAGACCGGGTGACTGCAGCTCCGTCCTCATCCCGGTGAGGGCCTTTTGAGCCTTTTGTTTGTTTAATTAAATTTAATTGTCTCTGCCGCGTTTCTTGCTTTGAGCGGCCTGTGTGCCCTGTTCCCTGCTCTCCCTCCACTTCCTCCTTCTCTGTTCCCCTCCTTCCCGTCCGCCTCCCAGCACGCCCACATCCACCTGATTGACTTTTCCTTCCTTATCCCTGACCTCCCCTGGGCAGCCCCTGCTCGGCAGCCCCAGGGCTAAGGGCCCCTAAGGCAAAGGATGGCTTCCACTTTATTGGCACCTGCTGTATCTACAGGTGTCTGCAGGGGACGCCAGTTGCCAGTTAGTTTTTCCCAGGATTGTCCCACCAGCTTCCCTGACTACCCCCCTTCCACCGACTGACTCTTAAACTCGGTTGTGTTTTTCCATTTGTTATGATAATACGCACCGTATCAGTACTTAAAAATGTGCATTGTGAAAACTAGGCCTTTTTTCCCCCATTCAGGATTCTCAAACAGAGGTGTGTTTTTCCATTTGTTATGATAATACGCACTGTATCAGTACTTAAAAATGTGCATTGTGAAAACTTGGCCTTTTTTCCCCCATTCAGGATTCTCAAACAGAGGTGTGTTTTTCCATGTGTTATTATAATACGCACTGTATCAGTACTTAAAAATGTGCATTGTGAAAACTAGGTCTTTTTTCCCCCATTCCCCCATTCAGGATTCTCAAACTTAGGTGTGTCCTCTCACCTGTCTTAATAATGTGCAGTGTCGTCATCTTGTCCTATTGTTGAATTTGCTTGCCTCTCGCTGTCTTGTCTGCCTACTGTGCCTACTCTAGTGTCCTTCGCTAGTGTCTACCCCTCGCCCTTCCACCCCCTTTCCTCTCCCACCTACTCTATGGTGCTCTCTGTCTCTCCTATCTTTTCTAACTGCTTCTCTATTGACTATCCTGCTCTCCTAACTAAATCTGGTAGGAAGAAGTTTAAAAAAACATCCTGGTCTCCAACCCAGGCCTCCCTATCGCTGACACCTACACCAGTGCCTCCTCCAAGGAAACACTGACTGACATCCTCTTTGTCGTGCCTTCGCCAGATCTATAGACCCTTCATATGGTCTTGGTGCTCTCTCCTTTCTCCTCTTCTCCCATTAATGGTGGAACCCGCTGGGACGCCCTCCTGGCTTCCTTCCTTTCCTCTAAGGTCATCATTAATGTTTACTCTAATGGGACCATCTTTGTCCAAGGCCCTCAGGCCAACCTTCACCTTTTTGATAGACGCTTCCTGTGCCTCATCAACTTCCATTCTTCTCCTGTTGTCCCCTCTCCCCTTTCCGTGACCACCTTTTCTCACCCTTCTACCTCCTCCTTGGCTACCTTGCCTTCTCCTCCCCTCTCTTCCCCCTCTCGGGCTCCTTCTACACATCCGCAGGGAGTACCTCTGATACCCCTCCCTGCAAGTCCTTCAAGGATGGCAACCTTCTCCATATTGCCACTCTAAACTCTCGCTCTGCTGTCAAACACTCCTCTGATATCTGCCGCCTTCTGGAAGAACTTGACCTCGATGTCCTCGGTCTCACCGAGACATGGTCCACGGCCAGCTCTGTCACTAGCTTTGAAAGAGTCCTACCTGATGGCTACAAGATCCTCTCTGCGCCCAGGTCCAACTGCCCTGGTGGGGGTGTTGCCCTGATCTTCCCCAAGTGGATTCCTGCTTCTGTCACTCATACGCAGGCCTACTCCTCTTTTGAATGCCTCGTCTGCAGGCTCACTATCTCTCCTAGCCATTCCCTTACTGTGGCTACTATCTATCGGCCACCTGGTCAGATCTGCTCCTTCCTCTGTGAGTGGGCAGACCTCTCCTCCTCATCCTCCTCACTTCTGACTTCAATCACCAAACTCTTCCTTTTTGGAGACTTCAACATCTACCTGGATGCCTCCTGTCCTCCCTCTGGACTCTTTCTCGACCTCTGTGACTCTCTCTCACTCACTATTCTCCCCTCTGGCCCAACTCACTCTGCAGGGCACACTCTGGATGTTCTGATCTCCTCAGACCTTCTTCTCTCTGTCCCCCTCTCCACTCCTCTCTCCTGACTGATCACTTTCTCCTCTCCTCCCACTTCACCATCTGTACCACTCAGGCCAAGCCACTTCCATCACTGCCACCCACCTTCTCGGTCATCTGACCCATGAAGCGTGTGTCAGCTGAGACTTTGGCTGACTCTCACCCTGACACAGCCCGCTCCACGCTCCACTCTGCTATATCTGATACTCTTGATATCCTTGCCCCTGTCATGAGAATCTGCCTGAATCCCAAAGCCAAGTGCAACTCCTGGTACGACTCAGACCTTGTCACCCTAAAACGCAAGTGCTGGGTGGCCGAGAGGAAATGGCATGCTTCATGTACATCCTCTGACAAACTGGCTTGCTGCCTGCCCCAAAGGAAATACCAGCTTTCTGTCCTAACCAAGAAGAGAGCTCAAATCCAAACCTGCATCTCTGCGGCATCTAACAACTTGCTTGAACTCTTTAAAATCTGCAAGGAACTGGCCAATCCTGCTGCAGTCTCTACCTCTCCTGTCCCTTCCCAGGCCCTCTGCAGGGCACTGGCTTCTCACTTAATCTCTAAAACTCAGGACATCCTATCCTCGCTCTCCTCCTATCCCCTCCGTCCCCCTACTCCCTGCTCTTCCTCTGGCCCCTCTGCAGCCACCTCTCCTCCCTCCTTCTCTGGCTTTCCCCTGTTCTCAGCTGATGAGGTTTCCAGACAAGTCTGATCTATGAAAGTCTCGTCAAAACAGATTCACCCTGTTCCTCCAAAACTATCAAGGACCACATTGACTCCCTGGCTCCTGCCCTGGCTGATTTCTGCAATCACTCCTTCACCACTGGAGTGTTCCCGTCCCCCCTGACGCACTCCCTTGTGCACCCTCTTCTTAAAAAAACGCCTGCTGACCCCTCCTGCCCAGCCAACTATCGCCCAATCTCCATCACTCCCTTCCTGGGTAAGCTCCTGGAGAAACTGGCCCTCTCCCAGCTTAACCTCCACAATGATTCTGTTGGTTGTCTTCATGACCATCAGTCTGGCTTCAGAGCTGCCAGAACCATTAAAACTGCTCTCTTGAACATCTGTGAAGACCTGTTTTCCAACCTTGACTCTAACACCCCTTGCATCCTCATCTTGCTTG
This sequence comes from Ambystoma mexicanum, assembly GCF_040938575.1. NCBI lineage: Eukaryota > Metazoa > Chordata > Amphibia > Caudata > Ambystomatidae > Ambystoma > Ambystoma mexicanum. The sequence continues at coordinate 303,503,797 of NC_090922.1, read as the reverse complement.
ATCTCTCTTCTGCCTTTGACACTGTCAGCCATGCCATCCTGCTCAACCGTCTCTGTGATAACCTGGGTATCACTAGTCAGGCTCTGGCGTGGCTGACCTCTTTTCTCTCTGACTGACCCTCCCAGGTCAAACTTGGGTCCTTCCTCTCCGCTATCTTTTTCTCTACCTGGCACTCCTTGCCCACCGCATCGCCGCTCTCTGCCCCAACTTTCAGTGCTCTGTGGATGATACCCAGTTCATTTTCAGGCTACCTCAGCCTTCTCCTCTCCTTCCCTCATCTCCGACTGTCTGTCTGCTATCCGGGAGTGGTGTGCTGCCAATGACCTTTGCCTTAATTCCAGTAAGACTGAGATTCTCCTAATCGGCACACCCACTCCCTCCTTCCGTGTAGCTCTCTGGCCTGCCTCTCTTGGCCATCTTCCTGCTCCCACCTGCAAGGCATAAATCCTTGGGGTCATCTTCGACTCCACACTCTACTTCTCTCCTCACATCTATGACGTCTCTAAGAAGTCACACTACCAACTACACCTCCTCAGAGGTATTCGTCCTTTCCTCTCCTTCCCCCTAAAGCTCACTGTCCCCAGAGCTCTGGTTCTCTCTAGGCTGGACTATTGCAACAGCCTCTTTCTAAATCTGCCTGCTTCCACTCTCCGCCCTTTGCAACTTATTCAGAACAGGGCTGCGAGACGTGTCCTTGGCTTCAAGCCCAGGGATCCTATCTATCCAGGACTGAAATCACTGCCCTGGCTCGCAGTGGCTGCGAGGATTAAGTTCAAAACCCTCTACATAGTCCACAAAGCCTTCTGGGGCATGGGGCCTCAATATCTTCAACTTTCTTCATGCCATGCCGCCATAATAAACAATTCTCAATTCTCATCCTCCCTGATTTATTAGCTGCATTTGACATGTGCATCACCACATCCTACTTTATTTCCTGTCTTCGCTTGGTCTTTCTGGCACCATACTTCAATGGTTCACTTATTATCTCTCAAATTGTTCCTTTAGTGTTTATTGGACTGGTTGCACTTCTGACTCTTGCCCTCTTCAATACGGTGTTCCCCAGGGCTCAGTACCTGGTCCAGTTCTCTTTTCTCTCTGCACCATTACACTTTCAAAATTCATATCTTCTTTCAATCTTTCCTCACACTTCTAAGCAGATGATTCTCAAATGTTCTTTTTCATTCTCTGCTCTGCCTGGCACTCTTCTTTTCTGAATCTTTTCCCAACTTGACTACTGTTCTCCCCTACTGGTCAGTCTCCCTGTCTCTCATCTTGTATTCTGTCCTCTTTGTATTTAATTCTGCAATTCATCTTGTGTTCTCTCTACCAATTTGTGCCGCTATTACCCCTCACCTATGCTCTGCTTCTCTCCTCTCAGTTAATAACCGTCTTCCATTTCATTTCATTTGTATAGTTTACAAATGCACTCATATCTTGCTTTTCTTAGTTCTCTGTAAACCCCCTCTTGCTCTCTCTGCTCTGAACATCTTCATCTTCTAACTGTCAGCAAAACCCCTTGTGCCCTGTCTTATTTCTGCTCTTTTTCCCCTACTTGCACCTAAATTCAGGAAGTCTGTCACTCTCCTGTTTGCTCTGCCACCTCTCTTCACCACTTTTTTACTCTCTTAAAAAACACCTACTCTCATCACTACCTACTGCTTAATCTTTCTCTTGCTTTGTGACCATATTTCATCTTTACATGTATTGAATCATTTTAAATTAAAACTCTGTTCATTGCTTTTGTGAAAGCGCTATATACATTCAATAAAATACAAAATACAAATGGAGTCCATAGGAGTCCATGGGGGATTTGGAGTAATCATCACAGACCCTAATTCCTCTGTTGTAGCAATTTCACCAAATATTGACATCAAAGTTAAGGCTTTGCCTAAAAAACTTGGCTGAAGGTAACTCATCCACATTACTGCCAACTTGGAATGCGGTGGTTTGGTAAAACTGGTGGTAATTCTATTAAGTGGTGGTAAAGGAATTTCAGCCAAAAATATATTACACCACTACACCTCTGATGAGACCCTATTTCCTTAACAATGTCCCACCAGCCCACTGAAATCTGGAATTAGGACATATACAAATATCAAATACACCAGATGATGGCCACCATGTTATATGGGACTATCCCTGGAAAGGCCCGGAAACCTGCATGATGGAATGCTTTGGGTCACTCACATAATGTTGGGACACCTCTGCAACATCATTTTTCCACGAAATCCTTGGATACAATATCTACCTAAATGAGACAACCCGTCTGTGTTGGGTTTCTAGCAAGCACACAAAATTGGTATTGGAGAATGAAATGTGAAATTGGGGTGTGACTGGCACATTGGGGGAATATCCTCAAAGATGTGTGAGTAGGATTTTTTGTTTGTTTAATTTAATTTAATGTTCTCTGCCGCGTGTGTTGCTTTGAGTGGCCTGTGTGCCCTGTTCCTCTCTCCCCCTCCGCTTCCTCCTTCTCTGTTCCCCTCCTTCTCGCCCACCTCCCAGCACGCCCACACCCCCCTGATTGGCTTCCCTCCTCGTTCGTTGGTGCCTGGATTCTCTGCAGGTTACCACGCTCGCCATTTCCACTCTGGCAGAGCGGGTGACTGCAGCGCCGTCCTCATCCTGGTGAGGGCCTTCTAAGGCTTTTGTTTGTTTAATTTAATTACATTTTCTCTGCGCGTGTGTTGCTTTGAGTGGCCTGTGTGCCCTGTTCCCTGCTCCCCCTCCGCTTCCTCTTTCTCTGTTTGCCTCCTTCCCGCCTGCCTCCTAGCACGCCCCTCCTCCCCCCCCCCGATTGGCTTCCCTCCTTGTCTGTTAGTGCCTCGATCCTCTGCAGGTCACCACGCTTGCCATTCCCACTCTGGCAGAGCGGGTGACTGCAGCTCCGTCCTCATCCCGGTGACGGCCTTTTGAGTTTTTTTGTTTGTTCAATTAAATTTAATTTTCTCTGCCGCGTTTGTTGCTTTGAGCGGCCTGTGTGCCCTGTTCCCTGCTCCCCCTCCACCCTCACCTGATTGGCTTTTCCTTCCTTATCCCTGACCTCCCGTGGGCAGCCCCTGCTCAGCAGCCCCAGGGCTAAGGGCCCCTAAGGCAAAGGGCGGCTTCCACTGCAGCGGCTCCTGCTGTGTCTACAGGTGTCCGCAGGGGATGCCAGTTGCCAGTAAGTTTTTCCCAGGATTGTCCCACCAGCTTCCCTGACTACCCCCCCTTCCACCGACTGACTCTTAAACTCGGTTGTGTTTTTCCATGTGTTGTTAAAATACGCACTGTATCAGTACTTTAAAAAATTTGCATTGTGAAAACTAGGCTTTTTCCCCCATTCAGGATTCTCAAACGTAGGTGTGTTTTTCCATGTGCTGGTATAATACGCACTGTATCAGTACTTAAAAAATTGCATTGTGAAAACTAGGCCTTTTTTCCCCCATTCAGGATTCTCAAACTTAGGTGTGTTTTTCCATGTGTTATTATAATATGCACTGTATCAGTACTTAAAAATTTGCATTGAGAAAACTAGGCCTTTTTTCCCCCCATTCAGGATTCTCAAACGTAGGTGTGTTTTTCCATGTGTTGTTATAATACGCACTGTATCAGTACTTAAAAACTTGCATTGTGAAAACTAGGCTTTTTTCCCCCATTCAGGATTCTCAAACGTAGGTGTGTTTTTCCATGTGTTGTTAAAATACGCACTCAGTACTAAAATAAATTTGCATTGTGAAAACTAGCCCGTTTTTTCCCCCATTCAGGATTCTCAAACTTAGGTGTTTTTCCATGTGTTGTTATAATACACACTGTATCAGTACTTTAAAAAAATTGCATTGTGAAAACTAGGCCTTTTTTCCCCCATTCAGGATTCTCAAACTTAGGTGTGTTTTTCCATGTGTTATTATAATATGCACTGTATCAGTACTTAAAAATTTGCATTGTGAAAACTAGGCCTTTTTTCCCCCATTCGGGATTCTCAAACAAATGTGTGTTTTTCCATGTGTTATTATAAGACGCACTGTATCAGTACTTAAACATTTGCATTGTGAAAACTAGGACTTTTTTCCCCCATTCAGGATTCTCAAAATCAGGTGTGTTTTTCCATGTGTTACTCTAATGGGACCATCTTTGTCCAAGGCCCTCAGGCCAACCTTCTCCTTTTTGATAGAAGCTTCCTGCGCCTCATCAACTTCTTTTTTTTAAAATGTATTTATTTATTTATAAGATTTACACAAAGATAAACAAATAAATCAATTAATACAATTAAAACAAAGCAATAAAATACATGCAGAATATAATATACAAATAACCATCAAAGAACTAGTACAAACACAGAAAATCATCCCAAATCTTTTCATGTAATCTCAACTTCCCTTGTTGCTTATAAATCACCTTATCCATGGTTGCAAGCCCAGACATTCACTCAATCCAGTCTTCCACAATAGGTGCAATCCGTGTTTTCCAACCCCTCAGAACCAGTTTCTTGCCCAAACTAGCACCACGGAGCAGAAACTTTTTCCGTGAAACAGAGAGATCTTCTAGCAACTCACCTCCCCCCAAAATCATCGTCATGAAATCCAACTCAACATCCAAATTCAAAACACGCAAACAAATACGACAAACATCATGCCAAAATCCCCGCACACGCACACACTCCTAAAGTAGATGTTCCAAACTTCCCAATCCATTTCCACAACACCAGCAATCATCCGAATAAAATCATCCCTCTCTTAAACATTCGTTCTGGAGACCAAAACACTCTATTGAGTATCTTTACTTGTCTCAATTGTTCCTCCAAATTAATAGCACAAAGCTTAACGTTTGCACACATTTCAGTCCACATCTCATGCGAAATCTCACATTCCAATCTCCTCCCCCACTCATCCCTGAATCCAGAGTTCTCCTCATAAGCGGACACAATATTATTGTAAATCCTGCTAGCAATTGAAAAACCACCTGGCTCCCTCTCCTTAAGGAAGAGATTCACCATTGCACCCCCTTTCTCTACCACATCACCTATACATCTCTTCAATTTTCAGAAATCAGTAGTTCGAAAATTGTCAATGTTAAATCTCATCTCTAATTCTCTTTCACCTATCCACTCACCATCCACAAAGACATTGTCAATCCAGTAAATCCCACTCAAAAACCAATCCGGCCAGAATAAAGACCTACCTCCAATAGAAATCAACGGATTCAACCAGATAGATGCATGAGTGGTCTTCATAGCAACCGATCCAAGCAATTCATGTATATGTCTCCACGTTTCTCTCAGAAAAACTGTCAAAGGCGATTTCTTACACAATGTGTTCGTAGCCGTGAGGATTGCCCTAGGAGGAAGCGGCCCCAACAAACTCACCTCAGTAATTGCCCATTTATCAGGTGCATCAACCAAAAAGGGTACAATGAAGTGACTGGAAAACGCTAAGTGATATGCCTTAAAGTTCGGAACTCCCAGTCCTCCCTTTTCCACAGGTAATTGAAGTTTCCACAACTTTAGCCGTGGCGACTTGTTATCCCACAAAAAGGACTGCAACAAACCATCAATTTTCATCCAATAGTGTTGACCAATTTTCACGGGAAGCATACCCAGAATGTAATTAATTTTCGGAGCCGCACTCATCTTAAGAGCGTTTACCTTTTCCCAAAGAGACAAAGGAAGTAACGACCACCGCAAAAGGCTCAATTTCAAGTCACTACAAACCTCAGTCATGTTCACCACAACCATCTCATCCACCAGCGGGCTCAGCCAAATACCCAGATATTTCAATCTCCTTTCACACCACTGAAACCCATATACTGTAACCAAATTCTTCAGTATCCTGAAACCGGCAACACTTTGGATTTAGACCAATTGACCTTAAACCCTGCCACCGCATAGAATCTATCCAAGACTTCTAACAAGGCCGGAAGGGACACACTCAAACTCTGCAATAATAAAAGCAGATCATCTGCATAAAACCACAATTTTTGATCGGCACCATGAAAGTTCAATCCCTGTATTTACACATCACACCTCAAGGTTATCGCCAAGGGTTCCATTGCCAAAATAAAGATCAGAGGGGACAAAGGACATCCCTGTCTCGTACCCCTCTGTAGCACAAAAGAATTTGATGATTGTCCATTAGTTCTGACAGTGGCCGTTGGACAAGCATAAATCAGGGCAACCCACAAAAATAAATCCTTCCCCCAGGTTCATAGCACGCAGTTCTGAAAAAAGATACTTCCAAACAACACGATCAAACGCCTTCTCTGCGTCTAATGAAAAAATGGCCACATCATCATCCAAATCCTGTGCATGTGTCATCAGCAGTAACACATTTCTAATATTACTAGATGTTCTTCGACCAAGGACGAAACCTGATTGATCAGTGTGCACCAATTTCACGAGCATAGTCTGCAAACGCGTAGCCAACAACTTTGCCAATATCTTGGTATCCGTATTAATCAGACTGATCGGACGATAATTTGAAGGCAAACTACTGTCTTTACCTTTTTAAGGAAAACCGAAATTGTGGCATGGTTGGTAGAAGCAGGAAGCAGACCCCCCTCCCTGGACTCCACATACATATCACGTAAAAGTTCCACTGCTGAATCCGGCAAGATTTTGCAAAATTCAACAGGCAGACCGTCGGGACCAGGAGATTTCCCTGAGTTCAGTTTTCCGATCGCCAACTTCATCTCATCCACAGTTACATTCTCACCCAAGATGCCCTTCTCCAAATCACTTACTCTAGGCATACCCAAACCGTCCAAAAAGGACTCATCCAAACCACCAACACCCAATTCATTCTGGTATAATTTCTCATAATATTACTTAAACGTCCCATTAATCTGTTGTGGATCAGAAGTCACCATACCACCCGCCATTGCAATGGAACTGATTGCACCTTCCGACTGTCGTTGCCTCAATCTGTACGCAAGCCAGCGGTCGCATTTCTCACCATACTCATAATAGGAACATTTCAACCTGAACAAATCTTTCTCAGGTCGTACTCTCAAATACTCATTCAACTCTCTTTGCATATTCCTTAATGTTCTCTTATTTTCCAGATTTGTGGGATCATTCATCAAGTCATTTGAGCATTGTTTAATACGTAGATCTACACTTTTTCTCTCCAAATTTTTTCTCCTGATACTGGACAAGCCCAGAATCAGACCACGCATTGTACATTTAAAAGCCTCCCAAATTGTCCCAACAGCAATCCCATCAGTTCTGTTTTCAACCACAAAATGGTCAGCCTCGGTTCTGATATTTTCCACAATCTTCTTGTCCTGAAGAATAGAGGTATTCATTCTCCAACAAAATGACCTGGATGTAACAAACTTCAGACCTATATTCAGAAACACCAGTGCATGATCAGTAACAGCAATACAACCAATCTTGCAACTTGCCAAATTGGATGTCGGAGAACCAGCTGTGAGAAACATATCAATACCGCAGTGTGAACCATGTGAGCCAGAATAAAAGGTATATTCCCTCAAGCCAGAATTACGCAATCTCCAACAGTCCTCCAAGGCAAATTCAGATACAAGAGAACGGAAAGAACAATAAGTCGGGTCCCTTCTCCGAGTAGCACAGAGACCACTACGATCTTTGGCACCATCCATCACCAAATTAAAATCCCCCCCAGGATCACATTCCATGTACCAAAATCTTGCAACATCTGAGCCACAGTTCCAAAAAAGAAGCCGTCGTCCACATAGGGAGCGTAAACATTACAAAGAGTAGTTTGAACCCCCCTGAACCTCCACCAAAGGTGCAATGACCCTTCATGACCCTTCCCTCATCATCAGAGCGGGAACGCAAGACTTTAATCGGGGCATTTTTCCGTATCAAAACAGCCACCCCTCTACTCCTCGAAGAAAAACAAGAGACAAAAAACTCCCCAATCCACCCTTTGCGCAACAAAATAATTTCATCCAACAATACATGCGTCTCCTGAAGGAAATAAACATCACAGTGCATATCATTCAGACAATTGAAAATCATTTGTCTTTTGACAGGATTGTTGAGGCCATTCACATTCCAAGAGGATAAGGACAAAAGGTCCCTCTTCCCTAGCGACATTGCAATAACAGAAAAAAGGCAAACACCAAGAAGCACAAAAATTCTGCCCCCCAAATAGTGAAAAGCCCACCCCCGCCCCCTACAACAGAAGTATGAATCCAACGTCAACAAGCACTGACAAACCCCAGACCAACACCCGGTACCCCTCGCCAATCACATATTAGAATAAAAACAAGTCAACCCCAACCAGAAACTCAAAGACAACCCCTAATCAAGCAACAGAGTACTTGGCAACGTAAAACCCCCAATTCCATCCAACCAACTGGACAGATCATCATTGCACACATTGACCATATGTACAATGGCATGGATAAGTCATGAGAACCGTCAAGAGCACACAGAAAACCATCCCCTCACAATATAGGAAGGTGGAAGATCAAAGAAACCCCCTTCAGATTTGTCATTAGCAAAAAAGGCCAACAACCAAAAAAAAAAACAACAGTTATACTGCAGTAATCAGTACACACCAGTGTGAGCTCGAGAGTTAGTCCCAATGTTGATGTGATCTGCTCCCATACGCCACCCACAATGCCCTGCAATAGCAGCCATGAAATCGCATATCTTTGCAATACATCGGAGCGTCCATAGTACTTGCCCATATGAACAAATACTTAAAACCTTGTACATGTTAAAAAATTTAACGCACTTGCCCATAAGGCTATTGAGAAACTCCAAAAATAGTCGTCAGTCCATGAATATATATTAGAAGGACCAATTAGACGCCTGGGCTCACTCCCAGACAGCAGGGAATCAATTATTCCGCCCCATATTCAGGCATCATACATGCCTCTCTCCTGACCAATACATTGCCTCCGTGAGATAATGCTTGAAGTTCCCCTAAGCACCCTCATCAATGTACAATGTAAATGGCTGTGGCACGTGTAGTAGGCAGGAGCACTCTGGAGCAAAACAGGCACATTGCCAGTGAAGTCTATGGGATCCATCCGACATGCAGTTAATAACTCTTTAAATATCACGTTACAGTCTACAGCTTCCTTCCTTTCCTCTAAGGTCATCATTAATGTTTACTCTAATGGGACCATCTTTGTATAAGGCCCTCAGGCCAACCTTCACCTTTTTGATAGATGCTTCCTGCGCCTCATCAACTTCCTTTCTTCTCCTGTTGTCCCCTCTCCCCTTTCCGTGACCACCTTTTCTCATCCTTCTACCTCCTCCTTGGCTACCTTGCCTTCCCCTTCCCTCTCTTTCCCCTCTCAGGCTCCTTCTACACCTCTGCAGGGCGTACCTCTGATCTGTACCCCTCCCCGCAAGTCCTTCAAGGATGGCAACCTTCTCCATATTGCCACTCTAAAATCTCTCTCTGCTGTCAAACACTCCTCTGATATCTGCCACCTTCTGGAAGAATTTGACCTCGATGTCCTCTGTCTCACCGAGACATGGTTCACGGCAAGCTCTGTCACTAGCTTTGATACGCTCCTACCTGATGGCTACAAGATCCTCTCTGCGCTCAGGTCCAACTACCCTGGTGGGGGTGTTGCCCTGATCTTCCCCAAGTGGATTCCTGCTTCTGTCACTCATATGCAGGCCTACTCCTCTTTGAATGCCTCGTCTTCAGGCTCGCTCTCTCCCCTAGCCATTCCCTTACTGTAGCTACTATCTATTGGCCACCTGGTCAGATCTGCTCCTTCCTCTCTGAGTAGCAGACCTCTCCTCCTCACTCCTGGCTTCAACCACCAAACTCTTCCTTCTTGGAGACTTCAACATCCACCTGGATGCCTCCTGTCCTCCCTCTGGAATCTTTCGTGACCTCTGCGACTCTCTCTCACTCACTATTATCCCCTCTGGCCCGACTCACTCTGCAGGGCACACTCTGGATGTTCTGATCTCCTCAGACCTTCCCCGCTCTGTCCCCCTCTCCACTCCTCTCTCCTGGACTGATCACTTCCTCCTCTCCTCCCACCTCAACCTCCCTACCCCTCAGGCCAAGCCGCTTCCATCACTGTCACCCACCTTCTCGGTCATCCGATCCATGAAGTGTGTGTCAGCTGAGGCTTTCACCACCACCTTCTCACCCTCCCCTTCCACCTTTGGCTGACTCTCACCCCGGCACAGACCTCTCCACGTTCCACTCTGCTATATCTGATACTCTTGATGCTCTTGCCCCTGTCATGAGAATCCGCCTGAAGCCCAAAGCCAAGTGCAACTCCTGGTATGACTCAGACCTCATCACCCTAAAACGCAAGTGCAGGGTGGCCGAGAGGAAATAGCGTGCTTCATGTACATCCTCTGACAAACTGACCTGCTGCCTGCTCCTAAGGCAATACCTGCTCTGCGGCATCTAACAACTCGCCTGAACTCTTTAAAATCTGCAAGGAACTGGCCAATACTGCCAGTCTCTACCTCTCCTGTCCCTTCCGAGGCCCTCTGCATGGCACTGGCTTCTCACTTCATCTCTAAAACTCAGGACATCCTGTCCTCACTCTCCTTCTATCTCCTATCTCCCACTACTCCCTGCTCTTCCACAGGCACTTCTGCAGCCACCTCCCCTCCCTCCTTCTCTGCCTTTCCCCTGTTCTCCACTGACAAGGATTCCAGACAAGTCGATCTATGAAAGTCTTGTCGAAACAGTTCACCCATGTTCCTCCAAAACTATCAAGGACCACATCGACTCCCTGGCTCCTGCCCTGGCCGATTTCTGCAATCACTCCTTCGCCACTAGAGGCTTCCCGTCCCCCCTGAAGCACTCCCTTGTGCACCTTCTTCTTAAAAAACCCTCTTCCAACCCCTCTTGCCTTGCCAACTATCGCCCAATCTCCATCACTCCCTTCCTGGGTAAGCTCCTGGAGGAACTGGATACATCTCCCAGCTTAACCTCCACACTGAATCTGTTGGTTGTCTTCATGACCATCAGTCTGGCTTCAGAGCTGCCAGAAGCACGTACACTTCTTTCCTGAACATCTGTGAAGACCTGCACTCCAACCTTGACTCTAACACCCCTTGCATCCTCATCTTGCTTGATCCCTCTTCTGCCTTTGAAACTGTCAACCATGCCATCCTGCTCAACCGTCTCCATGATAACATGGCTATCACTGGTCAGGCTCTGGTGTGGCTGACTTCTTTTCTCTTTGACCGACCCTCCCAGGTCCAACTTGGGTCCTTCCTCTCTGCTATCTTTTTCTCTACCTGTGGTTTCCCCCAGGGGTCTAACCTCTCTCCCTGGATGTTCAACCAATAGCTGGCACTCTTTTCCCACTGCAACGCTGCTATCTGCCCCAACATTCAGTGCTATGCGGATGATACCCAGCTCATTTTCAGGCTACCCTCGGCCTCCTCCTCTCCTTTCCTCATCTCTGACGGTCTGTCTGCTATCCAGGAGTGGTGTGTCACCAATGACCTCTGCCTTAATGCCAATAAGACTGAGATTCCCCTCATCGGCACACACGCTCCCTCCTTCCCTGTTTCTTTCTGGCTGACCTCTCTAGGCCCTCTTCCTGCTCCCGCCTGCAAGGCAAAAAACCTCAGGGTCATCTTCAACTTCACACTCTCCTTCTCTCCTCACATCTCTGACGTCTCTAAGAAGTCACACTACCAACTACAGCTCCTCAGAGGTATTCTTCCTTTCCTCTCCTTCCCCCAGAAGCTCACTGTCTCCAGAGCTCTGGTTCTCTCTAGGCTGGACTATTGCAACAGCCTCTTTCTAAATCTGCCTGCTTCCACTCTCCGTCCTTTGCAACTTATTCAGAACAGGACAGTGAGACTTGTCCTCGGTCTCAAACCCAGGGATTGTATCCCTCCAGGACTGCAATCACTGCACTGGCTCCCAGTGGCTGCGAGGATTAAGTTCAAAACCCTCTGCATCTTCCACAAAGCCTTATGGGGCCTGGGGCCTAAATACCTTCAACTCTCTCTTCCAAAATATCTTCCTTCTGTAGTTCTTTGCTCATCCGCCTCCAACTTCCTGAGGGTCAGTCGCTTCTCCAAGCAATGAGTTGGTGGTAGATCTCTTTCTTCGGGTGATGACTCCCTCTGGAACAGCCTCCCTGCCGCCTTTAAACTTGAGGAGAACCATCTCCGGTTGCGGAAGCACCTCAAAACGTTTCTCTTTGCTTCTGCTTTTTCTCCTCCTCTCCTCTGCTGACCTCCTGGCTGTAACGGGAACTGCACTGGCTACCTGGACACCTCTGATCTTGGGCTCAGGTCCTCCCCCACCAGCGTCACACACCTGTACTGCCCACCAGGCTACCCCCGCACTTGGGGACTGTTTCTGTATCCCTACAGTACCCCACCAGCCCTTGGAACCTGATGTCCGCACTTACTCATGCACTTGCCACATGCTGGCCGTTACTTTACTTGTTATCACCTTTACCATGTACTGCACTGTCCCTGCCCCCTTCCCACACACTTCCATGATCTGAATGACACCTGGCTTGGTAGGATCGTTGTCCGTCCTCCCGTTGTTCCCCCTCCTTTGCCTCGTCACGCCTTGAAACACTTGTGTGTAGGCGCGTTTTAAATGCCATATTATATCATATCATATCTTAAATGGTATCAGTGCCTTAGAAATGCATGTGTGCTGCTCTTGCAGCATAGTCTCCTGTCTGCACTCTGTAGTACAATGAATCACTTTCTGTGTCGCTGAAAAGCTGGTAACACTTTGAGTGCCGTCTTGTCACAAAGATGGATAGGATCAGCACATGGTCAAGAAACAGATGTGTGTTGAAAAATATTTCTGAGGTATATATTTACAGTTTGCAGCAAACATATGTAAATACCACAGACAACTTCAATAACAGGATAGCTCCTCCGTAGGTTGAACAGTTTTAGCCTTAAGCTTGCAACCCCCAATCGCAGACTCTTCTGTGGGTAAATGCTCAGTTTACAGCCACTCATAGACCTGGGGCTTTGAGTGTCACTTCCCATATTTCTTGCCTTTTTGCTAAATTCTCTCTGGTGCTCTTCTTCTTATCTTAATGATTGAGAAGACCCACTAGCCCCTGGGTTTTGGGGTCCTCACAACCCTGTCTTTCCTGTCCATGATGGGTCGTAATGATCATGCAACTGGGACAACCTCTCCCACACATTCTGTCCCCTCCCTGTGTCTCTCTTCCTGTAGCTCCGCAATGCTTCACCACAATCCTGTACGTCCTCCCTTCTCAGGTTGCCAGTGTCTTTTTATGTGTTTATTTCCTCTTCACTTCACAGAGCCTTCGAGCTATTCCCTATATCTCCTTACTTCCTCCTTGCATGTTCTCCCCTTCTCCTGAATACATCCTGCAACCACCACTCTCTCTCTGTCACAATATTCTCCTTGATATTTCCTGAAACCATCCCTTTCCCTCTCCTTCCAACCTCCCCTTGATATCTCCTCCATCTTTCTTGTACTTGCTCCTTTCAACCATCTCCTCCAACTTCCTATTTGTATTACTCATCCACCTATCTACCAAGCTATATATCCATCCATATATCTGTCTGCCTCTCTCTCTCTCTCTCTCTCTCTCTCAATCTCTCTCATTATCTCTCTCTCTCTCTATTTCTCTCTCTCAATCTCTATCATTATCTCGCCCCCCCTCACTCTCTCTCTCTCTCTCTCTCTGTCTCTCTCTCTCTCTCTCTCTCTCTCTCTCATTATCTCTCCCTCACTCTCCCTCTCTCGCCCTCTCTCTCTCTCTCTCTCTATGTATCTATCTGTGTGGGATGTCTGTCTATCTATCTTCCTGTCTGTGGGCGTCTATTGATATAGGTAATGGGTTTATGTTCGTTCCCTGAAAACAGAGCACAGTTTTTTTAGCAGTAACCACCTAACACATTGAGTTTTCTTTCTTGCAAGTGAAAATGAGCTGTGTAGATGTATATGGATTTGCGTCTCTAGCTATCACTCAAATCAAAGGATTTATCTTTATGTCGCAAAGTACAAATTCCGAATTCACATAAAGTGCAAGATACAAACGTACAACCTATATTTGTGCTGCCCTATGTTAGCACATCACATTACTCTTTATGAGAACACATACACTAGTCAGGTTCTAATGTGCAATGATATGCTGGTATGTGTGTTTCTCTGTCCAGAGACAGAATGTCATGAAGCTGCGACCTAAGTGATTTTGTATGTTCATATATCACATTACAGTTGAATGCACATTAATGCACACATCTGAATAACTCATTAAGTTACCAGGTTAACTTGAATATCCGGATTGCTTGCTCGTATTAATAATCTGTGAGATTTTTTTTTTATTCAGCCATATTATCCTGATTATATAAGTGTTTTTTTTATAAAACCTAAGAAGCTCTTGCGTTTAACTATTTTACTGGTGCACGAATGTCTTACGTTAACAAAGCATATGCCTTATTTTGTATGTTCATACTTTATCCACCTGTTTCCATGGGGTACTCTGTCTATCTACCCATGTATTTCTCATTGTAGAAAGTGAAAGTATAACTTTTGAGCCACTCATGGATTCCTGCCAAATGTGGCAACGCTTCAACGGGGTGGTGAAGATCAGTTGTTTGCCAAATATGGTCAACAAGCATCAACTGGGTCAAATGTCATAGAGCAAAGCGCCATTTTAATGGTACACATTTCTGCAAGATGTAACACGTATAGTCTTTGTTAGCTGCCACCGTAGCATCCAGAGAAGCCACACCCACAAGAAGGAGGGCACGATGACGTAGAGGTCGGGGGAAGGGTTTTTGGGGCGAAGGCGCAATACGCGCCAGTTACTGTTCGGGAGATAATTAAGAAGGTTCCTAACAAACCTCCGGTCGTGTGTGTCTTCTTTCTCTGCCCGATCCCGGGCAACAATGGTGACGAGGACGGTTCCTCACACACACGCCGGAGTCCTCCTTGTCGGCAGTCCACAAGTCCATGCGGCGCCCGCAGTCCGCCACTCCTCCTTCTCCTGGTGTCACTGGTGACCACACCGCGCAGACACCCCTGCCGAGGCAATCTGCCAGGCCCTCTCCTCCTCCTGCAGGAGCCAGCGATCCCGCTGCGTGCGCGTTCCAACTCAGGCAGACCCGCCCACCCACCTCCTCCTCCTGACCGCGCCGGCAACTCCCGCCGCGTACACTCTCCAGCGGCTGGCAGCCAGCCAGGCGGCCAACGTGAATCCACCTCCACTCCAGCAACGGGGCTACAGCGGCTCACACCACCCATGCGACCCTTCATGGAATCTTCAGGCATCCAGCGTTACAAAAAGACGCATGCTCAGCCAACGGTGAGTGTATCCTACACCATCCTCACCCACGCATGCTGTCTCCTCACACCAAATCAGCAGAGAACATTGCCCAGCTGAGAAGAACAAAGCCCTACACGCCTGGACATGACAGGCCCACGTGTCCCCACGCAACAGACACAAGGCCGAGCCGCCATTTTAGGGCCCACATACAGTTGACATTGTGATACCAACACCCCCTCAGATCCTGGGATTGTACCCATATTCTAGCATGGAAAAAAGGAAAATCAGCTCCACAGGATGAGCAACCCAGCATTGCCCGAGCCAGCCCGCCCGGCCAAATCCATCCAGCTGCGGATGCCACTGCCGTTCACCACGACACCACAAACCACAAAAGGGCCACGTTGGACTGAGTGGATGGAGGATTTCCAGCACTTTGTGAGAGGGTCAGGGATGGCGATCTTCCTCACATAAGAGACATCTTCCTTAACCTGGTGGGGGGGAGATAAAGACCATTGTCAAGACCATTCCAGCGGCTGAACAAACAACTTTGCAGCACTAATCAAGGCCATTGATAAACTACTCATAATCAAACCAAATCAGTGGATGAATTCATAACCCACTTAAGAGTAAAAGGAGCACACTGCCAATTCGATGCGTTCTCCCCTGATGAAGCAATATGCCTAAGGGTCATAGAAGGCTGTTTGTCGCCCGTACTCAAAAAGCAGTTGTTAAATAAACTACTTACAATCCCCAAAGTCAGCGAGCTCCCTCGCATTTTCGAAAGAGTTAATGCATAAGCCGCGTCCATGACCGGAACCACCAACCTAAAAGAAGACATTACCGAGCTCATAGCCGCTGTCCAACCACCTCGCCAAGGCGATAAAGGTCCATATTCCTACAGACCACAAGCTCAACAAGTACCACACAAACAAAGGCAATGCTAGCGCTGTGGCATAGCGTTTCCACACTCAGGTTCTATCACAAAGAAGATGCACAAACTGCGGAAGAGAGGGCAACTTCCAATCAGTATGTAGAGAAGGAAAACCTTTCCCCACAATACCGCCCCAAGCGCAGACCAGAACACCATTCCGCCGAAATTATCCTCAATAGGGACCGCAAAGACACTACCAACAGAACCAGCTGCGATATGTGAGAGCCATCGACGAATACCAATACCACCAATATCCACAAACACCAGATACACAGACCAACCACAGTATTTAATGGACGAATATGACAACCCACCAGAAGAATATGGAGAAGACATGTACTACGATGATCCCCCAGCATCCACTTATAACATGTACTATGACACACCCGACCGAGACAAGTACGTCAACCTCATGCTCGATAATGAAGAAGCCAGAGAAGCTCCAAAAAATACCAATCAAAATGGAAAACTGTCTGTTCCACTTCATGGTAGATTCAGGCGCCACCGTGAACATTATGGGCGAACGAGATTACTCGAGAATCCCAAATCCGCCAGTGCTCAAGCCCTCACACTCCAGAATCTTTCAGTGGGGTGCAGCCACATCTCTACAGACTATAGGACACTTCACACCTTCACACGCCGGTTCCTTTTAAACGGACGACAAGTGGACACCACCATCCAAGTCATTCGATCCCTCACCAGAGGACGATGCCTCCTCAGCTACCACACGGCCTCTCACCTAGGCCTGATCGAGATCCACGTGGGAACCGGGGATACCATCACCTCAACCACAATCCGACAGGAATCGAAGGAACAGATCAAGACAATTCTCTACGGGCAATCCCAAAACCTCATCACCCAAGCGGACATTGAGCGAAAACTTCCAAATATATGCACTGGCCTAGGTAAACTCAAAGTCTTCTCTTCAGCCGCTGATATCTTTCAGGAGGCGGTCCGACAAATCATCAGGCCGATAAGAGGAGCCTTAAACTACAGCGATGACATCCTCATCTTCGGCTCATCAAAGGAAGCTCAGACGCCGCCCTTTTTGCCACTTGTGAGGCAATACAAGCCGCTGGACTCACGCTGAACATCGGAAAATGCCTAGGAATGGCCGGATATTGCGCCAGGCACATACCCCATTATGCATCCCTCACAGAACCCCTCAGGAAACTCCTACAAAAGGAAGCAAAATTCGAATGGATGCAAGCGTGTCAACGTGCGTTCAACGCCATAAAGCTGGCCCTCACAGAAGCACATTGCCTGGCCTACTTCAACCCGACCTGGCACACAAAGGTGATAGTGGATGCAAGTCCAGTTGGCCTAGGAGTGATTCTAGCACAGACGAGCAGAGCAGACGTCAACCCCAGGCACATTGTAGCCTACGCAAGCAGGGCACTGTCCACCCCAGAAACCGCCAGCTCCCAGGCGGAAAAAGAAAGCCTAGCCACGGTCTGGGCATGTGAACATTTTCACAACTTTCTAATCGGGAAAAGATTTACCCTAATAAAGGGCCACCAGGCGTTGCTATTGCTATTCTGCAATCCACACACCAAGATGCCTCCAAGGATTGAGCGATGGGGCATTCGTCTTCAAGAATACGATTACCATATCATTCATCGACCAGGAGGTGACCTAAATCCTGCCGACTACCTGTTGCCACATCCAGTAGGGGCTCCACTGACACGGAGAGGGGATGTCACATATGTCAACTACGTAGCGGCAAGCTCGCTACCACCTGCACTATCGATGGACATGGTTGCCATTAGCCTAATGTCAACAAACAAATGGAGAGACCACTGACGAGTAACGCTGGCCCACCCGGGGGTGTGCAGAGAAGAAATCGAGAGACTAGCCAGAGTACACAACAAATTGGCTGTAAAAGATCACAACATCCTACTCAGTGGTTGCCGCATTGTCATCCCAGCTGCACTGATAAAAGACGTTGTCCGCACCGCATATGAAGGACACCGGGGGGCTGAAAACACAAAAAAACAACTGCGATGTCACTTATGGTTCCCATTCCTGGACGCTGGGTAAGAAACTGCCATGCATGCCAGTGGACATCGCCGGCCGAACCCCCTGCTCCCCTACAGCATACGCAAATACCAGACCATCCCTGGGAAAGAGTAAACATAGACTTTTATGGACCCACAGAGTCAGGCGAATAGCTCTTGCTCCTGATCGATGAGTACTCGCGATTTCCCATAGTGAAAAAGTTAGCCACCACAGCCTTTCCCCAAGTGGCTGGAGTACTTGACGAATTGCTTAGCGAGTGGGGAATTCCCAGAGTGATCAAGTCGGACAACGGACCACCATTCTGTAGATACGAATTTGCATGACTGGCGAAACATCTAGGTTACAAGCACATAAAAATCACACATCGACACCCGCAAGCAAATGGGATGGCGGAACGATTCATGGCACCAATAAGGAGAAAAATCCAGAGAGTTTGCATCGAAGCAACCCACCCACATCAAGCACTATGCGGATTCTCAGAGATTACTGAAATACTCCACACAAAGCCACGAACAAAACACCCGCTGAACTCATGGTCTGGTACGAGGTACACACACGCATCCCACGAAACTCGTCAGCCACAGAAAGCCCAGATGCCGAAATACTCCAACGAGACGCCTAAGGAAAGACAAAGGCGAAACAGGACACCGATGCCCGATGCAAGGCAACGCCAAAAGACTTCCAGATCGGAGACAAAGTTTTGGTACAACATCCCATGATACGGAAGACATACCCACAATTCACTCCGACCCCCATGAGAGTCATAGCAATAAAAGGGCAATTGTGATGGCACAAGACTGAGACAAGGCCATCACGAGAAACTGTCAACAATTCAAACACTACCTCAAAACACAAGAGAGCGAGTCTCCCCCGAGACCCAAAACCCCAGACCCACGGGTCCCAAGAGACGACTTGTGGATCCTGCCTAGGGAAGATGCTAACAGAGCAGATCACGGCGAAGACGCCCAAAACGAAGGAGAAGTAGAGGCCCGTCATGAGAGGCCACAGCGAACAATCAAGAGACCAGCACGACTAGTCGAAGAATGTTAATATGATGTTTGGACTGTTGTCCGGGGGTGGTGTTTCCGGCCACCATAGCGTCTAGAGAAGCCACGCCCACAAGAAGGTGGGCACGATGACGTAGAGGTCGGGGGAAGGGTTTTTGGGGCGAAGGAGCATTCCGCGCCAGTTATTGTTTGAGAGATAATAAAGAAGGTTCCTAACTAACCCCCGGTCGTGTGTGTCTTCTTTCTCCGCCCGATCCCGGGAAACAGTCTTATGTTCTCAGTTCATGATACACATTACAAATACACACCCATGCATTCAATGGCAGGGTAACCAGTTAATAGGTTAATGTTCACTCTCAAACACTTTGCTCTGAATCAGACAGTGTGAGCACAGCAACATGAGTTGTGTACATGTAGATGACTACGAGCATATGTATGTTTGCATTCATACTACACAATGCGAAGACACTTAACCTACTAGAGTTTGAATAACCTACAATCTGAAGCTACGTGGGTATGTTCGTATTTTAGATTGCAAAGTACGACTCTAGATACATTCTAATTTTGTACATTTTAATATATGCATATATGTATTTGCTGATGCATTTCTTCAAATTTCTGAAACATGTACGACTGGAAGAGTGTACACGTCATCAACAATTTTTCAAAAACTAAGCAACCACTTAGAGAAATTCTGTTCAGAAAATTCATTTTCCCTAATGAGTTCTCCATTTTAACGAAGTGAAAACGTGTTTTTCCAAGACTTTTAACTTAAACACGACTGAACGCATTGTAAGCAAATCTGGCATGATTGATTGGATAGGCCAGGATCAGTTGAATGTCAACTTCTTTGATGATCCACCAACGGGTTCAAAGGTTATAGGGAAAGCATTTTTCCCTTTTCCTGTGTAACAGGCGATGCAACCTTATCCATGATGCTGTGGTTTAT
Source organism: Ambystoma mexicanum (assembly GCF_040938575.1). Taxonomy (NCBI): domain Eukaryota; kingdom Metazoa; phylum Chordata; class Amphibia; order Caudata; family Ambystomatidae; genus Ambystoma; species Ambystoma mexicanum. The sequence goes on along the minus strand of NC_090922.1, from coordinate 303,483,696 downwards.
TTCATTCATAAATATACTTGATATTTGAAGTGGTGAGGTGCATGAATCGCACTCCAGGAACCCAGCAAAAGAGAATAGACAAAGCCTCCTTATTGAAGCATCCCCTTCAAAATACAGACAGAACAGGGAAACGTTTCGCAACCAACGTGTTGCTTGTTCACATACAAAGGCAGTTAGTCATTGTTCAGCTATTTGATAGGACTTTATGGCTATGTGATTTGTAGTGGTCCATCATTTATTTTCATTAATTACCATGGCTCAGGGTAAGAGGTGACTACTGTGTATACATTTCTTAGCCATCTTATAAGTGTCAAAATAGCTAGAATCCCAGATTGTACAACAGGACTGGTCCGCCTAAAGTGACATCGCACAAGTAAATGTTTTTTGCAACTAGCTGTACTGAAACTGCCGCCCTAATAAACGGCATATAGAAATGCCAGGGGAAAAAAAAACAGTATTCTGGGGATTTTAACCCCGGAATATTAATAGCAATAAGCCCCTCGCCGGCAGGCCATTACTGCATAAGGTCATGCTCCCGGGGCCTTCGTTAAAGGCCTAGCTATGCTTGGGCCTGTAACTATTGGCCCCCGGGGCAATACTTTATGCGGTAATGGTCCGCCGGCTCTGGGCTTATTGCCTTATTACTTGAGTAAAGTGCATAGTGCTGAGGAAATAATGAATTAAGCATTCACAATGCGAATTAAAGTGCAAGTGCTTCTCTTTCCATCATTATCAAAAAATGTAAAAACATATTAAAATGGTCTTACAATGCTAACCTACAAGTTGATATGCACTTTATATAAAGTGCCGTCTATTCTAAAATGCCAGTGCAATACATATACTATATATTGGCCCCATCTTTGCAAGAGTGAATCACTTAAAGATTAACAATGGGGGTGATTCAATACATCATAACCATTATAGGGTAACTTAAGTTAGTTATTGCATCTTAAATATTGGGGGAAACATGTCAAATCATTTACGATGCCCATCTTGAACCACCTTACATCACACTGACCATTTAATGTCAAGCATATGGGGACGCTGTAGGGAGGATCCATGTAAGAATGCTATGCTTCCACTGTTTGGAAGTCAAGTGATAATGAATTATACAGAAGTCCTGTAACAACAAATAAAAGCACTAACTCCAGAATTCCTATATCTGTAGGTGTTTGAATGCTCATACTGTGAACCTGTCAGGGCCACCCCCTCAGTGGTGGCAGAAATAAGACATCCTTTCCCATGGCTCTGTCAATGGCAGCATCCAGCATTATGTGTACTCCACCACAGTTGCTCAGAACAGCCTCTAGGAGTCTAGAGTGTGATGGTACCGGGCGCCAGGGGTGGACAGGGAACCAAAAGAGGACCTGGAAATAATGCTCAAAGTGGCCTCATATTACACATTTTCAGCAAGCCCAACCCCTTCTCAAATTAGAACATTTTGAAATAAAACAGGTTCCTATACAAAAAAAGGCCCAGTGTGCAGAGGCCTTTCAGGGAAATCTCCCTGCGGGAATTCACTTTTTCATTGAATTGTGGATCGGTCTATCGCTTATGACCATCTTTAAAGAAGAAGGCGAAAATGAGAAGATCTTTGATTCACTTTTCAAACTTGTGGAGATGCAATTTAAAGTCATTTATTTTTCCACTGCTAATTATTCCAAGTACTTATTTTGGATAATTGTGTCCACTTGGTCACTGGCATTTGCTTATAGGTAGGAAAACAGTATTTTTCAATATATGATTCAATATATGAGTGCGCTGGCTTTTATTTTTTGCAAGCTGACATTTTGAATGGGGTTATCAGGAGTACTTTTCATTACTGAATGTCACTTCATGACCAGTATGCCCAAATACTTCTGTCCTTCTGTCTCCGGTTACAGCAGCCATTAGCAGACATTTGTGCTGCTATCCCAAGGAGACAGGAATGACCACCCTGCAAGATTTCAATCTACACCAAGTTAGCAAAATGGAAGGTCTATAGTATGCAGAACCTGCCATGTAAGTAAACAGCTGATGATCACAGCTGACCATTGCCAGGAGGTCAAGTGCATACCTTGAAAAGGAAAATACTTAATACAACTAAGAAAGCTTCAGTGCCCTCGAGAAGGAAGAAAGGTTCTCTTTATAGCTAAAGTTAGGTTACAGTATAATACAGTATTTCTCTTTCCTTGCTTGCTGCCACACACAACAGGAACACACAAGTTCATAAGGAGACCGCTGAATGTTGAAGGGGTTTAGAATGTCTGTCTTCGGTAGATGCCAGTGGGTGGCAGCTCTCTCTTCCATCCATGCTGTACACAGGATCTTTCTTTCAAGCCTTTCCTGGATGCGGAGTGGAGGTTGTTTCAAATAGGCTATACCAAGTCCATCCACAATAAATAAAAGTTGCAGTCATGGTTGACGTTTTTTAATTATTGCCATTTTAAGGTGATGAGAGGGCGACAGGATGTCATCGGGTGTGTGAAGAGCTCCGTTCCTTGTCTTTTTAAAGGCCTAAGAGGGGTCTTTGGTCTTCATGGAAATTCTAGATCCTTCCTTTTGGCAGGATGGTCAATTTCTGTAGGCATGGATGATGCATACAACTATCTGTAAACAAGGGCAGAGGCCTAATCCTAGGCGCCTTAATGTGACCAATTTAGCAATTTGAGAGTGGCCATTTCTGCATTAGATGTGACCAGAGGCTGTGGCAGAATGGATTTGCCAATTATTATATTTTACACACAAATTACTACCAAAACAAATGAATAAAATACTTGAGCAATGGTGGAATGGTCCCAATTCCTTACTCATACACACTTGTAGATATATCTTCAAACAGGAATATTGTTTCTCTTACTAATGGAATGCTACGGTTTGGATTTAATATCTTTCACTGTCTGTGTTCAAGTAGCAGATCACACTCTCAGAATCTGTAGATCATTTACATCTGTATAATACATTGCTTGGAAACAGGAGTGCTGCTGCCCATGTGTGGACAGTGTGTGCTAGCTCGGCCAATTCACCTTTTCGAGCCTTGACCCTCTTACAAGGTCATAAACCGATCCCAACTCGCTCCTCACCAGGCCTTCTACAGTAAATGTCATGCTATTTCTTCTTATTGTGTCAGTCCAGAGCAGTATTCTGGAACTCTCCCCAATCGTGGCCTTTAGGTTTGCTACTTTCCTACTGGTATTATGTAGCAAGCTGAACGTTTTTCTGTTTTCTGAATTTTTTTTCATTCAGTTTAAAAAAAAATGTATTCGGATTCCTCCATTAACACACATGCAAATAAAAACCAATCCGCATTTAGCTCAACTGTCAAACAGCGAAAAAAGAACTTATTTTACAATCAGATCAATTTAAAACCATAGGATAAAATCCATATAAACCCACGGCCATAAAATATCCATAAGGATTCGCCCCAGAGCCACAATCCGATGTTTAGAATGTATCATTGGTCCATTCGCACCGTTTCGGTTTTGAGCAGTCTCACATTTAAATCCATGTCTGAATACTTAATTACATTTAATTTGAATTAATATAACTTAATTTCCTCATCCTGTTATGGCTATTGTGTTGCTAATCCAGCCTGGGGTGCGTATTCCTTGCAGTCTGATTGAGATGCTGTTTTAGCGATATTGTTTGGAATATGTTGTTTTTATGACTGTGTTTAGGATGAAGTTTTGTATCATCGTTTAGCTTCCTTATGTTTGTAGGGAGTTGTGTCTGCCCATTTGGGCAGGGTTTATTCCGTGTTTATAAATATAAGTAACCCGCGTGCAAATGCAAAGACACTGTTTTCTAAATTCTTCACAAAAACTAGTTTTCACTCGAATTAATGGAACTCTGTGTTCCTCCATTGACTGACGTTTCTAGGTAAGGGCAAGATTGCTGCCAGAATCTTGGTTTAAACACTGTCCTTGTTTGAAAATGAGTCATTCATCACATGTGTAGCCTAGATGAAATTCCTTTTTAGGAGTTTCGGCTATTTAGTGGAACTTTCACCACAAAAGAGCAAATGACTTCTGCAGGCTCGCATTGATTTCTGGAGGCTTACAGTGCTTTGGCTTGACAATGTGTCCTCCCTGATCCTGTGTGTGCCAACATCCTTACTCCTCTTCTGCCCTGAGTCTCCTCCTGTCCCCTGTGCCTGTGCTGTGGAGCCGGGTGTGGAGCAGAGCAAGAGCAGGGATGTGGTACTCCCCTTACCTCACCTGCCCTTTTGTTTGATTCAGCCAACCACGATTCCAGTCCATGAGGCATTTTATAAAGATTATCAGCCGTCTCCAAAGATAGCTAGGTCATAGACTGTTTTGGTAACACATCTTTCCAGGCAGTTAATATGGCAACCATTTTTTTGCCAGGCATTTTAGGATAGATCATTGAGGTTCTCGTGGCATTGAGTAATTGACCAAAAGGCTAATGCAATCATTAAGTGGGACAAACATTGTGATTCCCTACCCAGAGGGTTATCCAAAGGAGCAACACCTAATAGCCATTGACCAAGGATAAGGCGGGCTTGGCTCACAGAATTACACCTGTACTGGGCCAAACCTCTGACCAGTATAGATTGAACATTAAGCAGCAAAAAAGGATGCGGATGGACGTACCTTTTTCTTAGTGGCATGATCAGTGCTGCTGCGTCTCATTCCACTTCCATTTTGCTAAAGAGATGGACGTGCATTGGGATTTATCTAGTATCTGCAGTCACATCAACATACTTTAAGCTGAGCAAGTGGTGCAGTGTGCTTTGATACAAAATAATACACAACGTAGGCCACCCTACACAGAGCATATTTAAGTAGACAGTACCAGAGAAACCTCCCTCTGTAATAGGTCAATTCTAGAAACCTGATAAGGAAAAACCTTAACCCCTTTCTTAACCAGTTCCACCCTATGTATTCCTGTATCATATCATAGCTTCCAAATGATGGGGCAGCTATGGTTCCGGATTTCCTATTTGTTAAATTGAGTATCCAAAGCTGGTAAAGGGAGTAAATCCCCGGTTTCCAGCCAAGCATCTTAGTAATGTTTGAGTCCTAGAGCTCACCTGTATACCTGAGACTCTTCTCAGCCATTCACGGCAGAGGCACACGACACAGAAAAGGGGCAGGTCAGGGAGCAGGCAACTTGCAACAACACTGATTCATCCATATCAAGGATCTCCTGAAGCCAGGCTACTGGCTGCTCAAGATACCAACTTTGGCACATAACTTAAAATTAGGAAACCTAAAACCGCCAGGCTCTTTCTCCTGTTTTAATTACTTAAGAGTTATGTTAACCCTTCCATTACAACCTTATCAGAATCAAATCAATGTTCCTAAAAAGCCACCAAGAGCTTGAAAAGGATGACCACCGCAAAACCACCTGTTTTATCAAATAATCTGATTTAGTATGCAGGGATTTAAACATAGTGGAGAAAAAGGACTCTGGTTTCCACATACTATTTGGGTTTGTGCAGTTTACTCTTATGCACCATTTAGTTAGGCGCATAATTTCACTTATGTCTTTGTGAAGCCTATGACCTTATACTCTCCAGTAGTGTTCTATCACAAGCATGAAATGTGGAGGATAGCGTTCCAGATCATCAGTAGGCTGTCTACATCACTGAGAACCTTATCGTTTTACCACCAATGGGCACACCGTCAATATCAGCATTCATTACAATATTCTCAAGTAAGGGTTCCAAAGATAATATGTATAAGAGGGAAGACAAGTGTCAATCTTGTCTAGCACCCTTTTAAGATCAAAATACAGTGGAGTCACTCCATCAAAAAACACAGATCTGTGTCTGCTGTTCAGGTTCTTAACCATCTAAATAAACATACCACCAGCCCCTGCAACCTTACGATCCAGGAAATTCCAGTTCACCTGGTCAACTAGTTTTTAAATTGTTTCCTGACTCTCCTGGAGAGTCATCAAAGCATCAAGTTCTTAAAATGGTTTTATATTCTCCACAGAGATTCCCTGTAGCACCAAGTTCTCACAATGTTTCAAGACACTCCTTGGAAAGTTGCAGACTTACTAGCTAGTTCTCAAATAGCTAGTTCTCAAAATGTTCTAAGACTATCCATGCAGAGTGCCAACTGCAGCAAGTACTGACATGATGTTAATAAGATGCTCCCGGCGAGTCAGTGGATGACCAGTTAGCTCTCAAATATGTGTCAGACTCCTCCTGGAGAGTCAGAGCAGCATCAAGTGCTGATATATTCTCCCAGGAGAGTTGCAGGCTCACTGACACGTTCTTAAAGTTTTACAACCCCCTTGAATGATATCTCATCACTAAGGTCTCCCAATTTGGTCATACTGACTTGGGGGAAGTGTACAATATCTCTAGTGAGACACAACCCAAATAGCGACACAAACGACAAAACGCATGCACAGTCAGGCCTACTCCGAATAGTTTCACGTGGTGTGACTCTTTGTTGAATAGCAATACCAAATCTCAGCAAGCCCCAAAAGAGTGTGTTAAGATTAAGATTGAACACCACCAAAAAGTAAACTAAGAACTATAACTTTATTTTTTAATTATGTTTTTTTAACCTTTTTAGGCGTTTTACACTTGATGAGTTTTTATGTTTGAGTTTTATTTTTCTACATGTTTTGTAGTACATTACACTTTATGAATGTATTTGTTAAGCGACTAGAAAATGGGGGCACGATAGAATGCACACAATTTACTTCACAAGTGACACTAAAAAGCATGACAAAAACTCTTACAACAATGTTTTTTTTAACAGCAGTTGAATTTTTTATGTTGTTTCAGTTTATAATTTTAAGACAAATGGCATGGCATTCAAGTAGAAATAAGACAATGTACTACTATGTGTACACAGCAGAAGAACTACAGCTACCCTCACAAGAACAACAATAACAAACAGGTATTTGGAATGATCTACTTTTTATCAGATTTTTTATTTTAGAGAACGATTCAAAGGAGAATGCACACCTTGAGGAAAAGGAGCCTTCATGCATGAAATGATAAAAAAGGTAAAATGTAGTATGGCATCTGCAAAGGTGCCCTTACCCGGACTGTCCTGGGTATGGGAGCGGTGGAACTCAAAGCAGAAGACTGAGCTGGGTGCACCTACTGGTCAAAACATCTCGGTGCCTACTATTCATATGGACAGAGCCTCCACTCTTGCATCACATGGCACCCTAATGAACATTGAAGTATTCTCACACCAATGACACTTGATTTTGTAATCAACCATCTGGCTTTCCCTTACCACCACTCTCCACCTCACTCTGCATCTACCCCCTCTTGTCCCCCCTACTGCGAATACTCCCTCCCGGCCTTCCTCTATGTCTCTGTCACCACCTTGCCCTTTGGCTCAACATCAACACTGTGGGAGTGGGTCTAAACAGCACCACATCTCCAATTGTGCGCAACCAAACGACTTCCCTGCCGCCAACTAACAAGTGACCCATCAAGTAATCAACTAAATCCATCAACTCTGTGCCACTTTGGAACACTGCTGCACTCATCACCCCCACAAAAATGTGCACTACGGAAAACCACAGTAAATGACACAACAATCAGTAAAAATGGGTGGGTAATGAAATGGGTGGGGTAATGAAAAGAGCCAAGTAAAGACTAAATTAATGGATTCACAAACAGGAAGTCCATTAAGAGATAAGAGACACCAAAAGCACACACTAAATACATTCATCACAAAAACACAACGGACCCTGCAGACCAGGCACAGTACATATAACAAGCTGATCATGTCTGCTCTTTCTCTCTCTTCTGATATACCATCTTCTTCTGTTGTGAGCCTGCTAGTCATCTTCCACTCTCAGTCTAGCTCAGCCCATGGACCATGAAGTAACACTTTGTATTATTGTACACAATAGATCACGAGGGACTTGAACGGGATTGGGAGAGGTGGTGGCCTGGACTTTTAGAGAGACACAAATCCCCCAGAAAGCTCTGAATGTTGCTGTGAGTTTGTAGATCTCTGATTAGATGAGCGTGAGCATTCGGATGACGTCAGTCACGCGCGTGAGCTTGGAGATTGCGTGGAGATTGCTCCAGCAATGCTGAATCTCTTAGAGCACAAGCATGCTTTGGCAGCACAAGGAAGCTCATGCTGGGGGTTGCCCTGAAGTGAATGTCAAACTATGTGTCAATCATATATAAATCAAATAAATAAATGTAAAGGCTCTCAGGAATTCTGCTTGGAGTTTCAGTGGTGTCTACAAAAATATTTTAGTAGTCTTTGCCCAGGATTAGCCAAAACAATTCCTACTCTCCATAATTAAGTAAGAATCCGCTTTTAGATGTGTGCTTATAAATAAGCATGGACATTGTGTTGGCATTCATCTGCATACTGATACATAGATGTAACATGTTCACCTAGCTCGAAGGCCTCATTAGGGATGCACATCCTGTATGTGTCCCTGACAGAACTTTGACAGTACTTTAGGATCAGAGTCCTGGTTCCTAAAGATATCATGATTCTTCTGCATTTAGGATTCTGATTACCAAGACCTAAGCTGCTTCTTGCTCCACCATCAACGTGGTAGCCTCTAGCAGGAGCATAGCCCTCTTTGACGTAGTAAACCTTGACCAACCCGAGGTTCTAGCAACTCATTAAGCATATGACAGAATCAACAATTATTTTATTGAAAAAATAGGCAAAATCCAGAATATTATCAAATCAACCTCCCACAGTATTAGACCCCCCTGCACTCCAGCAAATACACAGCCCCTATGGACTGAATTGTCCACTGTCTCTCCCGTAGACCTCCTATAAACCACTCTCTCCCTCAAACTTACCTCTACCTCTCGTGATATCATCCTGGCCCCCATCATTAAATAAATGATGGGCCCAGCATACAAAGTACACCCCAGCATCATGAATGCCTCCCTCACAGAAGGGTAATTCCCGGACACTGTCAAAATTCGCCTCGGACAACCTCTTTTGAAATAACGGGCCCTAGACCCAGAAGACCTGACAAACTAATGGCCCACTAAGAACCTCCCTTTTATTGGCAAAATTCTGGAAAAAGTGGATACTACGTGACTACTCTCCAGAATCGAACAACTTTGCCGCCTAAATGACTATCAGTTGGGGTTCCATTGCAAGTGTAGCAATGAGACACCCAACATCCAGGTATTGGATGATGTTTGATAAATAATGGACTCATACCTCCTCATCCTCCGAGACCTCTCAGCTGCATTTGACACCGTCATCCACCGTATTCTCCTCTCCACCTCACCGACAGGATGGGATTCTCTGACACTGTCCTGAATTGGTTTACTTCCTACCTCTCGGACAGACACCAGGCCAACCAGATGAACACAGAGCATTCCAACTGATTCACAGTCTCACTCCTGTCGAGCCCCCCAAGTATCTACCCTCACATCTATTCTTTTTTAACTTTTAAATGGAGCCTCTGAGAACACTCCTCAAAGATCCCAATATACTCATCCCCAATCCGCCAACAATACTCAGTCTTCTATGAGAATAAAAACCCAGAGGAGATCAGTCATCTCCAGGATTACCTAGACATCATTCACTACTGGATGTCGACTGCCTACTTAAAACTTAACCCATCCAAGACCAAATTAGTCGTCATCGGTCCCTCCTGCTAAACAGGATTTGATCCACAACTCTCAGATTCAGCAGAATCCTTAGTCTTCACTAATGACAGCAGCCTGACTTTCAAAAAACACAGCCAATAAGGCCTAAATGGCCTGGCTCTAAATCTCCATCCTTTGTAAAAATCAAACCCTTCATCCTGCCGCAGCACTTCAGGAGCCTAGTGGCCTTGTGGTCTCGCACACCGGTGGGGGAAATTTCCTCCTGACAGGGCTCCCAGCCACTCACTTGGCTCCCCTAAAAGCAGTCTACCATGCTGCAGCGTGGGTGTTATCGCCATCCTATAAATCTACATTGGCTTCCTCTCTAGGCCAGGATATCATTCAAGACTGCGTGTATCATTTACAATGCACTCAAGAGTAGCACATCACTGTAACTGGTGGCTGAATTCCACATATCTGATGGCACACACTCCTCGTGCAGCAAATCAACCAACTACCTTGAATCACATCTAGTCTGCAAGGAGATGACACTCAAACAATCTTTCTCTTGTCACGCACCCACCCTATGGGTCTTGATCTCGGTATCAACTCGAAATTCCCCCACAATTCTGTAAACATTTGACTTTTACAACAACACCTGAACCAGGACCAATACCAATGGATGCACAGACTGCAGCTTATGGCCCAGGAAATTTCAGTTCACCTGGTCAAAGGACTTTTTGTTATTAAATACCTGTCACTCCCTCTAACTGTTGTGCAGGTTTCCCTGAGTGGAGCGTACAGCTCTTCGTCAGGTATCTCAGCTTCCTGAAGTCCTAGAGGAGGGCCTTTTTTTTCTCTAGCTTTGAGTTGCCTGGATCTGCCACCCGTTACTCCCAGGGTCTTGGTCTCAGACCACTCCTTCACCACTCTTCCCCTGAGGTACTGCCGCGATCTTCCTCCTCCACCCACCCCTAACACCTAGAGCCAACCAGCTCTGCAGGAACTGTCCTGGTATATCTCTTAGTTCCTTCACCTCCTGCTTTCTTTCAATATCCACCTTGTTCTCCTCAATCCCTGTAGGTATTTTCTTAATTCCCCTTTTATTCTCCAACCAGAAGACCCTGAACTACCATTTCAACTGAGTTACATTGGACTATGCATTGACTAGACTCGAAAACATAAAGAGGCTCCCAATAGGAATTATTACATTTTGGTCACAAAATGAATAAGGACAATTATTCTTAAAAGTTGATTACAACATTAAGCAATTGAATTGTTGTACTTTATTTGGGTACATGTGTATGAAAAGAAATCAAACATTAGAATACATATAATAATAATAAATATTATCTGAGCACTTAGAAAAAATAATTTGATCGAAAACAAATAAAATAGCACCAAGGATAGTACAAGAACTTAGCTAACACTAATACATTTATTTATTTATTTGTTTACTTATATATATATAAGCACTCCTATATATAGCACTCCTAACCCAAAGGTATCTGGGCACAGGTTTGCAGGTTACAATTATAGTGCAGGTAGTTTAATTTACAATTAACAAAGTACATACAAGGACAGGGGAAGAAAAATTCTGATACAACACAATAGTATGATTGCAGTAAGGGAGATACAATTGTAGTACAGAACATAAAACAGTTACAGTGCCGGGGTACATTGGGTTCTCAACCTATGTCAATATTCGGGTACTTGAATCATTATTATTCTTGTGAAAATAGCCATGTTTTTAGTTTTCTTCAGAAGGTCCAATAGGCTGGCTCAGTTCTGAAGTCTAACGGCAGGGCATTCCAGAGTTTGGAGGCTAGGACTGGAAAACTCTTACCCTGTGTTTTTTCTAGTTTGTATCTAGGTATCATTAGTTGGTTGACTTGCGAATCACTGGTGGTTCTTAGTGAACTTACAGTTTAGGTATTTTGGAGCTTTGTTCGCTAGGCACTTGTGGGTTAATGATAGCGTTTTGAATGCAATTCTTTTCTTAACTGGAAGCCAGTGGACCTTTTGTCTGGTAGACGTAATGTGATTGGCTTTTGGAATGTTAAATACTGCTCTTAATGCGTTGTTCTGTAACACTTGTAGTTTGTTTAGGTTGAGGCAACTGGTCTCGATATATAAGGCATTACAGTAGTCCAATTTCGATAATATGAGGGCTCTAGCCAAGATGATACAACTTTCGTGATAGAGGAATGGCCTGCAGGCGGTAATGAGTTTTGCTGTATATGCCACTGAAGAGGCTGTAGCATTAATTTGTTTAGTAAGTGAGAGTGTCGAGTCAAGGTAAATCTCCAGAATTTTGACTTCTTTTGCTACTTTGATAGTATTGTTCTCAATGACAAAAGATTTGAATTGTTCAGGTAGTTTGTTTAAACGGTTTTGGGAGCCAATCAATAATATCTCTGTTTTGTCGTCATTCAGACAGAGGCCATGAATGGCCACCCATGACTGAATAACTTGATATATTTTGTTGAAATGTTTTGAATCAGTATTGTAGGCGCCTGAGAGGGGTATGAGTATGGGGGTGTCATCTGCATAGTTTGTGTATGTGACACCCAAACTGTCAAGGTAGTCAAATAACGGCTTTGTAAAAATATTATACAAAGTAGGAGGGGCGCAAGAACCCTGGGGAACTCGGCACAGGACTGCTGCCAGGTCGGCCGTTGCCCACGGGGCGAATACTCTCATTGTCCTATTGGAGAGGAAGGATTTTATCCAGGATGTGGCTTTGGCGGAGAAGTGTGCAACTGAAGTCAAATGTTTGCATAGAACACTGGTTGACCAGGTCAAAGGCTGCAGATAAGTCTAGCAGGAGAAGGAGGGCTAAGTTACCTTTGTCCTTTAACTTATCCATTTGTATTTTAAGGTTGTTGAGAGCTGATTCCGTGCCATGACCTGGTCTAAATCCTGACTGGCGAAGGCCTAGGAGATTGTTTGTTTGAAGATAAATTTGAATTTGAAGGTACGCTGCCCTACCCAACATTTTGAGAAGGAAGGGTACCGTAGTTATAGACCGATAATTAATGGGTGTTTGGGTCTAGTGTAGGTTTCCACGCATCCTTGAGATTAGTTGGGACTGTGCTAGTTTCGAAGGATGCATTTATTAGGGTGGTGATGAAGGGAGCGATCTCCACTAGCACATCTTTGATAAGAGTGGCTGGATATATGTCCCCATGACATCTTGAAGGTTTAAGGCTTTCAATTATTTGTATCACTTCAGGTACTGAGACTGGGGCAAACTGAAATGGGGTAGGCCGATTCTCAGGGGAGTCGGTATGCTCAAAGCGTTGGGAGTCTGAGGGCAGACTAAGTTTTTTTGTATCAATTTTAGTTTGAAAGAGAGTGATTTTATCCAGCAGTGCTTTTTGTATGTTGGAGCACCCAGTGGCGTCTTTTATGCAATGTTCCTGCAAAGTCACTGGGGTTTCTAATTCTCTCAGCATAGTAAATAATTCTTTTGTACCTGATTTTGCATTGCTAATTCTCTCTTTATAAGTGTCACTTTTAGTTTGGTGGATAGCGTTTTTGTAGTTATTTGAAGCTGTGATGAATTTCTCTTTGTTGATGGAGGATGTTTTTTTTTCCAGGTCCCTTTCACTACTCTCTTGGTATGAGGTAGGCTTTTTAGACTTGTGGGATATCAGGTATTTATATGAGCATATTGTCTGGCTTTGCACATTTTTAGTGGGGCCACTTTGTCTATAGCCTGAGAGGGGTTTTGGTTATACAAATTGTCCATCGCTGCCGGCTTTAAATTGTCATGGTTGGGTGGGATTATAATAGGGTGAAGAAGGGGTAGTATCCTTTCTGCTGTAATATTATGTTTATTTCTAGTAAGGGCTGGAGGGCCATACTGTGGCCAAAATTTTAAGTAGGCTTGTCCTGGATAGTGAAAGTGATCACGTGGTGGTCCGACCAGGTGCAAGAAGTATTTGTGAGAATCTCAGTGTTGCAGTTAAGATCAGCAATCCAATCAAGGGCTCTACCTTTATTGTGAGTTGGGTTTGTGATGCGGTTCAGGAAGCCTAGTTCTCTTATCGTATTAGCTAGTGCTGAGGCATTGTTATCTTTGGGGTCATTGAGTCCTAAATTAAAGTCTCCTAGTTAGATAATTTCTGACTCTGGTTTAGTATTAGTAGTGAGAAGCTGAGTGACCTCTTCATCCACAAACGATACTGGGCCTGGAGGTCTACATAGAAGATGTAAAGTCAAAGTTGAATTAGCAGCGAGGGGTATTTTCAAGGAAAGGAGTTCCCCGGAGGTGAAATGTTGGTAAATGGGTATTTCTCTTACACCCAGTTGTTTTTTAGCAATGAGTGCTACTCCGCCTCCTCTAGCGTTTTCTCTGTCTGTTCTAAGGATCATGTATTCATCTGGTATGGCCAATGAGAGAGCCGGGCTGCAACCAGGTTTCAGAAATAGCTAGTATATCCAGATTGTTAGTCAGGATGAGATTGACGATGTCAAGAGCATGTGCTGTAAGCGATCTTGCATCAATGAGTGCACCCTTGATAGGGGGTAACTCAGACTTAGGTATGTGGGTGTTAGAATGGGCAGAGACAGGTGTGTGTTGGGGTAGTCAGGCATAACGACTTCTTAGGCAAAGGGTCTGTTCTATGTGTTGGGCATTGATCAGAGTATCTGCGCCACTTGCTGGCAATGTAGGTACTAGTTGCGCTGGAAGTAGGGCAGAAGGTGAAGGATATGCTATTGTTTTTTAGAGTCCTAGGTCTAGAAGGATTCGTATGTGTCCATAGGGAGTTCTTGTTATGAGACAGTTTATTTGAATAGGGGTCAGGGGTGAGGATCATAGTACCTCATGATCTCAGTCTAACGCTCTTTATGCTAGGGGGACATGGTATGTTAGGAGTAGGCTTGTCAGCAAATTTCAGTACCCATTGGGTCGGGGTGAGTGTCAGGTTCTTATTGGATGTTGTCTCAGGTGTGTATGAGGTTGCATTCTTGAATTGTTGAAGTGTAGGTAAGAAGTTGATAGGTTGTATCGAGTGGGCAGGAAGAAGCGACTTAAGCATACTTAAGGTTGTCCCAGAGGTGATTGGCACGTCCAAGGCTGGGAAAATCATGATGATAGAATTGAGGCTTAACGTTTCTATTGCTGGTGGAAATACCTAGCAGAGACTTAGGTTGAGGTATATTGTTTGATTATTTAACGACATATAAATGAGTATAGTTTATACTAGGTGGTACTACTGTAACACATCGGAGACTGAACATTTATCTCTTGACATTACGGTGGTAAAACATCAGTCTAAAGAATGCTATTTGGTGATCTATTGGCATATACAACAGCTGCTAGGAGCAGAATGCTCTTAAGCGGCTAAAACAAATATATATTTAATCCTACATGCTCGCAGGTAATGGTTTCAACAAGAGTAACTAAGCTGATGTTAGTTAGTACCCCGAATATGGTAATGCTAACAATGCAAGTGCAGGGGTGCAATAAGCATGCTAACTTAGAGTGGTACTACTTGTGGGCCAGTAACAGTACACCTAAGTATTGGTTACTAGGAAGGCTAAGCAATGGAAAATTATTAAGAACTTACTACCCATATTACGTGTAGTAGATAACAAGCGTAAACCGGAGACAGAGGCTCGCAATTTCTTACCCTTCAGTGGGCAGGCTGCATTCTGTATGTCGATGCTCAAATCGAGTATTGTTCCGAGAGTGAGGCGAATTAAAAACTAATGACAAAAACAGAACTAGTCTGAAGTGGTGAGTACCACAAACCCCAAATCCAAGCACAGGAAACTCAATATGCCTGTAATGAGAGAGTGGCCCCTGTATTGCCCTGCCACTAAATAACACATGCAAACTACCCCTATCGCTATAAGGGCCACTAGGAGCATGATCTCCTTATGGGTTTTGACCTAGTCGCTAAGCAGAGATTGCCGCTAGGTAAGTTCTTAAACACCCCATACGTTTCAGTGGAACCTTACATCTACACCACCTTCATCAGGACCCTATAGAAAATCAAACAATGATCAGCATTTAAACTACATGTATTCAACGATTTTAAACCATACTACATAAGGGGAACTCTGGGATATACCTGTATATTTATACGTGTAGAACTGACCCTTACCCAGACTCAAAATGTAGCCTTACGCAAAAGAATTGGTCAGGCATATGACGATATGTTGCAGTAGAGGAAACCCACATGCTTAATAGACACACAGTACTTTACTACGTTGCTTATTTGCTCAGCCAGGTTTATGCTACCATCGCCAGTTCATAAATTCAATGCATTTGGTCTAAAATGACTTAGTTTAGGTTTCATATTCGTAACATATTAGTCTTGGCATATTGGATAGGTTAAGCTCCCAAAGTTGATTATCATGCGCACCTACATTTAATAATACGTTTACTAGTTCAGTAGTAGCAAAAAGCAAATGTTGTCACAAAGATTAGAGCCCAGATGATATGGTTCTATTAAACATAGAACATTATAACCCATTGCATGGGCCATAACTAGTAAACTTATTAAAATATTGAGGTGCCCGTGGTTATCAACTTTGGGAGTTTACCCAATCCAATATGCCAAGTCTCATTTGTTACGAATGACTGAAAACCAAGTACAGACCTCTCACAGATGTTTGCTGAGACAGTGTTTTGGAAAGACCCACGATCAAGGACTTGAACGTGATAATATGCCACGGTCTCAGAAGTAAGGGCTAGAAACCAAACAATAAAACAAAGAACGGCTATAAGATTATGAAAAATGCACCACTGAGATTAAATTAATTAGGAGTTACAAATGACACAGGGCATGGGAGGCTAGATAGGCTCACCTTAGATCCTATATATTACGTTGAATCGAATACCCATCTGTCGAGATTTGCCAATGACTAGCAACAATCATCCTAGAAATAAGAATGAGAAAAGCTAAGCGAACCGGGCTTTGTCATCTCCGTATGCCCTCACAGATTAACTAGCACAAGACCAATGACGTGTCGGAAGAACAGTTAGCAACAGCAGGCTATGCTAGACACAGGGGGCATGAAGGCTCAGTGCCTCAGTGGCAGAAAATCTTGCTCTGCACTAACCTTCCCATAAGATATTACTCTCACTGGATAAATACTGGCTTGAGGACGACACTGCAAGTAGTGCTGACTCCACCACATGACCAGAGTCATATCTAAATTGACGCTCCGATCCAAAACGGACAACTGAATGGCCATCTTTCACTGATAAAGGCACAAGTTACTCTAGTGAGGGACTGAGTAAATGAAATATTACTATTAACTAGCATTAATCTGGATAAAAGAT
This sequence comes from Ambystoma mexicanum, assembly GCF_040938575.1. Classification (NCBI taxonomy): domain Eukaryota; kingdom Metazoa; phylum Chordata; class Amphibia; order Caudata; family Ambystomatidae; genus Ambystoma; species Ambystoma mexicanum. The sequence goes on along the minus strand of NC_090922.1, from coordinate 303,466,882 downwards.
ATGCAGTGAATACACCCCAAGTGAGATGAAAAACTCTGAGCTGGCAGCACATTTTTCCAAAGGCATCCTGGACCTAACAACTAAAATAGCCTCACAGGAGCATCTGAGTCTAACAAGCTTCAAGCAGCGACTGGGAAATTGGAGCTACCAGATTGTCAGCCTGGATAATGGCCTCCAGGAGAAGGCACTGCCAATGCCAACTTTGGCTGTGGACCCGAAGATTGAGCCTAATGATGTGAGAGATGAGATGTGTGTAGGTGAGCACAATCCACCAGAAGACCAATATGAAAGTGACTCTTCCACACATGAAAGAAGTTGGGAATCCTTAGATAGTAGTACATCTTCGACTTCCCTAAGGACCTCCCGAGGTGACTCAGTGTTTCAAGTGGGAGAACAGAACTGGTTGGTGGGTATTTCGAAGGAGGCAATGACCAACTTGCAACATAACGCTATGGCGGTTCTCTCAATTTCAATGACTCCTTTCTCCAAGTTATATGAGGCCCTTAATGATTTGTTGAAAGATCAGGTCACACTAATAGCTATGGCTCATGAGAATATGACTTTCCTTGAAAACTTTGTGATCAAAGTGCAAGACCGATTTGATAAAGAAACAGAATCATCAATAAACTGTCAAAGTAGACTGTGTGATCTAGCCAGAAGAGAAACAACAGCTAAATCCCTGCTAATGGAAGCAATACTTAAAGACTGCAAATGGATGAGAAGCCAGCATAAAAGACATCAGCCCATGGGACTCCATATAAATGAGGACTCCCCGTCGGGATCAGGAGGTCAGTGGAAAGTGGAAAGCTAGCTCTCAGCTAAAAAGTGATACACTCCAGTAAAGAAGTTAAATTAGCCCCTAAAAATAGGTTGGAGGGGAGCACTGGTGCATGTTGAACTGCCTGTAAAAGAGTTAAGTTCAATGGCCCAGCTACCCCTCGAACCAAGAGCCGAGTTGAGAGATGAACCCAGGACTGCTACTGATGGGGTAGCCCTTTAACAGCCAGAGAGGTCAACATGTTTTCGATATTCCAACCCACAAAAGTGCCTGGTAGAGAGGGCAAAGAGCCTGTCAAACGTGGTCAACCAGAAAGCAGTGGCAAGAAAACTAAAAAATATAAAGATGGGGTGACAACGTAAGTCCAATGGGTCGAGGGCCTTCATGAGGAATTTAAGGACACTGCCCACAATGGAATGCACCCAGATATCGGCATGCCCAAGGAAGGAAAAGGTGGAACTGCAGGGGGAAGCCAAAAAGACTGCTATGGTCCCAACAGGTACTGATCCTAGGAGAGAGATTTGTAATGATGACACAGAGCAAATCTCTGAATCGTACCTTAGTGACCTGATTGAAACAATGGCAAGGGAGGAGGAAAATGACAATTGGAACAACTTAAGTTTTTCTGAGCTGATAGAAATAGATCATCGGGTAACCCTTATAACAACATAAGCCCCCTCTCGAATCCCAAGAACTTTGGAGCAGAAGGCAAAGGTGGTGGAAAAAGTGGCAAGAAAAGCCCCCTTTAGAATGCTGGAAGATAAGAGAATTCTCCTGGCAGGGGGCAGGCGGGCGGATCGACGATCAACAGTGGATGGCCTGAAGAAGCCTCTAATACCGGCTCAGAGGAATCGCAATGCTGTAAATCAGAGACCCATGACCAAAGATACAGGTCCCACTAGACCGAGCAAAGAGATTAGAGTTTGTCTATAAAGACTGCTCCGAGTAGCCGATAATCTAATCCTGAATCGGTGAAACATGATGAGTCTATTCCAACATATCCCCAAGATGAGACCTAAAACATCAGATGACATTCAGGTAGTACAATTTGTAAATGAGAATCGCATGGACTGGGCAATCCTCCATCTGGACTCCTCATTGATCAAATCTGCCTTACTAGAATTAAGCGATCAGCTCCTACATCTGCTATATGAGCTGAGTGACTATCCAGAGAATACAGGAATGTCAAGGGGAAAAGCTGTGTTCGGAGACCAAGTCGAAACCCTCGAAATCAGAAATCAAATAAAAAAGGCCACAGATGAGAGGAACCGGAATTTCCAGTCAACATCGGAAAGAGAGCTCAAGGGGAAACAGTAGTTTACAGAAGGGAATAATGACCCCTCACTGGCAATTACCAATATGCAAAGGGTATGATGTGTAGCAAAATCAAGCACATAAAGGACAGTTGGGCAGGCCATATTTGTGACTTTTGACGTTGATCAAAATGGATAAAGACTTGGCTGTGGAAAGAATATCCCAACCAAACCTCTTTGTTCAGATGCTGAGGTTGGGACGACAGAGTCAGGGTAGCAGCCAGAAAATGACAAGCTTTCTTCTGAATGTATATTGGATTGTGAATATGTGTTTGGAACATGTTTTTATTGATTCAATAATGGTATTGTTGGATGAAGTGCCTATTTCAGTGGAAAATCCCCACATTATTATATGCATAGATTTTAAAATGTATCTTCTGACTATTGGGGAGGGGTTCTTTGCAAATCACTGCTGGAAAAAAGGGCCTTGACATTGTAGAGGAAGTCCCAAGCATGACCCGCACTCAAATCGCCCATTTTGAAGTGCCAGGAACTTTCACGAGGAAATCTGTGACGTATGAAGAGCAAATAAACCAACAGAGAGCCGCAGTGGGGCTCTGCCCAGCACCTATCAGACTGACAGACTAACAGCACCTATTGAAGTACCTGCAAATAAGAAACCTTGGACAGTAAGGTACCCGTTGAGAAAATCATATCGACAAGTGAGAAAAAATGACGATTGCCAAAACACAATGGGCCTCATTATGAGTGAGGCGGTAAAACCGCCTGGTTACCGCCGGACTCGTATTACCATTCCGCCTCCATGATTCCCAGAATTACTGGGGCATTACAACCCCGGTTTTCTGGGAATCACGGAGGCGGAATGGTGTTAATCCCCATTCCCATTGAGTCCTGTGGGACTCAATGGGAATGGGGATCATGGAAACACCGGCAGCATCTCGTAATGCTGCCGGTGTTTCACCTCCCGCCTGCAGGAGTTGTGATCGCCCGGCATGGAAACAACGGTGGCAGCGGGTTTACCGCCACCGTTGTTTCCATACCGGGCGATTTGTAATGAGGCCCAATGTCTGAAGAAGCCAAGAAAGTCCTAAAGGAAGACGAATGGTGACGTCACAAGAACCCGGACTAACTCACATATAGAAAATATGACGACCTGCGAATGACGAAAGGAGACGAAACACCATGGATAAGTGACATCCTGAGTTTAAAGTGAAATGAGTGATGTCAAGTGTAAGAAGCTTATGCCATAAGCGATGAAGAGATGCAACAAGTTTACACGGGTACATATGCTTGGTACCGCAAGAAAGCTGAGAAAATCATGCGGCTTGCTGTGCTTAGTAGTAAGATAGATTGCGGCACGTGCCACCTATACATATTTACCTCAAAAAGGAGCATTTTATATAAGTATACTTCCACTGTTCACAAGAGCAGAATCAACCAAATGTTAATAAAGGCCGCAGGAGAGGAGCCCCTCGACACGTGAATCGAAAGCTAAAGACAGAAAAGAAACTCAGACGCATGCAACCCGTGCCAACAAGCCAAGGTCTTATCTGTAACGCTCACCTGCTATCCACGGTTAAGCCACTCAGCCTGGCTAGACCTTCGCTCCCTCTCGGACATCTTCCCTTGGTAATGCGTCAGAGGGTTGGGCCTGCGATACAGGAGTACTGGGTTCAAACTTAATAATTCCTCGCTGCTTAACTCCCCCGCCTTCCTTGGAAACCAGACCTTCCCTCAGACCTGTGCTCACCTTGATTCTTTGTACGATGCGCTCTCCGTCCTTCTTCTCAACGCAGGGGCGCGTAGATGCAGTGGGCATGTTGCAAACGAGTTACTTCACTGGACGTCACAGTCGAATGGAAAAACACAGAACTGATAACATCAATATTCAGAAAACCCACTGATGTCAACAACTCTCTGCACTTCAATAGCTTTCACCCAAGGCACCTAAAGGAGAATCCTCCGTTTAGCCAGCTTTTACGGGCAAAACGGATTACATCTAGCGCTGAAAAACTCCAGACTGAGTTTGAATCAATGAGATCAAGATTCAAGGAAAGAGGATTCCCAGAAGAAGTGGTAACCAAAGCCATTGTAAGGACAGAAGCCAATCCCTGCGAAGCCTTATTGGCCAAACAAACAATGCAAACTAAATCCAAACTCATTGAAGAAGATGACATAATAGCATTTAATGATTGGGTAGACTTATTAAACAACACATCAAAAGAAATGATGATAAGATTAATAAACCAAGCAGCAAAGACACATGAAAGAATTATGAAAGATATATAGGACACCAAGGAGGCAATTAAAAATTTGGAATGCCCAGAAATTACATTCAAGAATTACCAAATTTTAGATGAATATCTCAATAATTATGAAAAGGAACTCAAAATAAAAAAACAAAGAACATTCATAAGAGATGAGGAAGACTAAATAAAGAATAGAATTTTTACATTCCAAAAGAAATATGATGCTAATGTTAAGCAACAATTCAAGAAAAGAAGTCCAACAAATAAAAGTTTTGCCTCTACACCATCGTCTTCAGACATTGAGACTTCCAGTGACAAAGAAATACCGGAGACTGAATCCACTCCGGCGCCATTAATGCCAATCAGAGATAATACATAAAAAAATGAGCAAACTATTGAACCTAGAACTTGTCCTTTTTTGGAAGAGGTTCTACCACACAGGAAAAGTTCATGTGTAAACTTAACGAATCCTCGTGGAACACCACAAAACCAAAAGCAGCTTCCAGGTACCTCCCTCTCCAACGCCCCAGAGGAAAGAGGGGATGCAGCAAAACACGCAAACGAAAATCAAGGAGTGAAAACAAGAGCCCAAAAACAAGGGAAGAGAAGGTGAACTTAATAATACATTTATCACATTTTAAAGTTACCTCAGCACTAACCACAGCCTTAAGCAAAGGACTACCATTCAGCCCGACATATAGATGAGACTATTTTCAAACCCAATTAGACCTCTACAAATTCTGCAGAAAACTAAAGCTTAAACAATTCTTTGAAGAAACCAATAAAATTAAAGAAAGACAAGCAACACCGATTCCATCCATACTCACAGAAAACATGTTTGAGAACACAGTAGATCTACTGAACATTGAAGAAGATCAAGCCTATACAACAGAAATCTTCCTGCAGGAACAAGGAATATTAACTTGTCTATCTGAAGAGACCAGTATCAAGCCTATATCAACATTCACACCGGTATTCTCATCAGAAAATGCAATAGAAATCTTTCAGAAAACTGTGAGCGACCAAATTAGGAAAAACTATTTGAGTGGAAAACAAACCAGAACAAAAAGCAATTTGACTCAAGAAGAAAAACTTGCTATTAGAGAATTAGCAGAAGACACATCAGTAATAACTAAAGCGGCCGACAAAGGAGGAATAATTGTCTTAATGAACAGAACAGATTACGTAAATGAAGGTCAGAAACACCTAAATATGGTTGATTGCTATGAAAAATTGACAAATAACCCGTTACCAGATTTGGAATCAGAATGGAACAACAAAATCAAAAATTTGCATGAACTGAGTCTGCTCAGCGAAAATGAATATTATGGTCTACTCACCAGAAATTCGATTCAGGCAACGATGTATTTTCTACCTAAAGTACATAAAACATACATTAATTTCCCTTCATTACAACCCATAATAAATGGAATCGGATCGATTACAGAAAACACCTCGAAATATATTGATACACATCTCCAACTGTTGACCACTAATCTAGCCGCCTTTGTGAAGGAATCTGAACACATTATCCAACAAGTGAATCAGATTTCATGGAAAGAAAACTACTTATTCGTTACTCTGGATGTAGTTCAACTTTATATGAGCATCCAACACAACAGAGGAATGGAAAGCACATAGTTTTTTCTAAAAACCAGATCCATCTCTTATCAACAACAAAACCAAATGATGCTAGAAATGCTTCATTTCTGTCTTCATAATAACATTTTCACTTTCAATAATACCCTATACAAACAACGTCAAGGTACAGTGATGGGTTCGAAATTTGCACTTCCATATGCAAACCACTTCATGGGTTTTTTTTTATTTCAGCATGCATGGAAACATCCACTTTTCAACAATAATGTGAAATTCTGGGGACACTTTATTGATGATATTCTGATCATTTGGGAAGGCAACACTGCACAGCTGAATAATTATGTAACTTATCTCAATGACAACAACTACAATCTATCCGTCACAAAATCGGTCAGCTCAACAAAAATTGAATTCTTAGACTTGGAACTCTTCATAGAAAATTCACAGATTCAAACTAAACTGTTCACAAAACCATCAGCAGGAAATAGTCTCCTTTATGCAACATCACATCATCCGAGACATACAGTTCAAAATATACCATATGGGGAGATACTTAGAATAAAACGTAACTGCAGTACCACTTCTACCTTTCGAAAAAACTTGAAGATAACTTTTTCAAAATTTAGACGAAGAGGCTATGGTACCAACAACATCAAATCCGCCATAAAAAAGGCAGAAAACATCTCTAGAGAATCTTTACTCATTGACAAACCAAAAATCACAAATACAAGACGCAAAACTCAATTTATTACAATTTACAGTACAGAATCAAAGAAAATTAAAAAGATACTATCAGAAAACTGGAACATTCTTCGTACGGATCAAGCTTAAGAACACATCTGGATGATACAGCAAGTATATGCTTTCGAAAAGCCCCAACTATAAGAAATCTTATCAGTCCCAGCTTCCTCAAACCATTACCAGATACAAGGAAAATATTCTTTCAATCAATTACAAAGGGCACTCAAAAATGTGGACATTGCAAACTTTGCCCGTTATTAAGCATAGGAAAAAAGGAGATTACATTACCAAATGGTAAAACCAAGCTCATTAACTGCAACGCAACATATGTAATCTATGGACTAGAATGTGTTTGTAAAAAATTGTACATTGGCAGCACAATGCGAAAGTTAAAGGTAAGAATGTTTGAACACCTGAGAGCCATTCAAAACAAAGACCTAAAATCTCCCATATCAGTTCACATAATGGAAAATCATCCAATAATAGAGATATCAAATCTAAAGATATTTGGCTTGGAAAAAATCTCTTTACCACCAAGAGGAGGAAACAAGGAAGAAATATTGAGAAAGCAGGAAAGCAAATGGATATGTATTATGGACACATGCGCAACTGGCTTGAATTGTGACACAGAGATGTACAGTTGGTTATGATTTATCATTTTGCAATGTTAATGTCTGATCAGAAATAGTTGTATATATGATTTGGTTATGCCAAAGAAATGATATCCCATTTTAATTGATCTCTAACAGAATATAAGTAATAACTTTGGTCTAGATCCTCTGAATGTGCAATCTAGCAACAAGAATTAACTTAAATATTTGTATATTCTGAAAACAAATCTCTTTAGTGAAAAAAAAACATCTATAGAATTATGAAAAACCACAATAGTCAGGCATAATCAAGAAAGAAGGGATACCTGCCTTCTAAATAATAATATAACAAGTGAAAACTGATAAATATCAAAAACCCTAATTAGGAATACCACAAACATAAAAAGATTGCCTTGACCGAGGATCACATGCAAAATGGCCGCCGAAACGTGAGGTAACGCGATGACATCATCACGTACCGCGTAAAAACGTGGCACGTGGCGTGATGATGTCACCGTGACTCGCATTAAGTATAAATACAGCATCTGGTAACAGAGTCGCCGCAAAAGCATCCTGCGGCACTCTGCTAAACACCAGGACCAGGAAGGACGTTTCTCAAGGAAAACAAACAGAAAACTAAGGTGAGAAAACTTAACTTTTCACTAATAGGCATTTCTATGCTGGAAACTTTAAAGATATTTCCAAGCCATCTTCAAACTTAATATTAGCCAGAAAGATCCTCCATTCTCAAAGTAAACCTTCTCTGTCTCAACAGAATTTAGAAAGAACAGTAAGCAGAGAGCTGACATTTCAGAATACCATTGAATAACGCACAGTTATTGGATTTAATTGACTGAAAGGCAAAGGAACTTGATAAAAGTGAATGCACTATTAAAAGTGTCTATTAAGGAACTAAACATGGTGAGTTAAGAAATAACATTTTATATTTTTACCATCAAGAGGTTTCTATTGTAAATTACAAACTGTGACAAAGGCTTTTTTCTTCTTTTTCCTGTTTTTCTCTCACAACAATGGCATATTGATTTAGAAATTGCTCTCCTGTTGAACCATTGGAATAAGCAATGGGGAAACACGTGTTGAGAGTGAGTGGGAATTAATAATAATCCAGTGAGAAAACAGAAATTATTATTTGAGAACCCTTTTCTTTTTTGATTGATTTCTTAAGTGTGAAATAAACACTTGGACTAAATGTAACTATACATGTGACGGTAACATGTGGAATTCAAAATAAAAAGCATTACTGAACAACAGCCAATGTATTGAAGATTTCTTCCTTTTCTTTTCAATAATTGACAACTGCATTTATAATTCGAATACTCACCGCAACAAATTGAACTTTAAAGGTTGGCGCATTTGAGAAAAATGTACACCTCACATCAACCTATTTCTCAACCTCATCTATACATTAAGATACTCAGAACAAAGCTTCCAGATAAAGAAGATTATCAACAAGAACTGAGATCTAATCAAAACAGACCCCAACCTAAATCGCCTATTTCCACCCCCTCCAATGCTGGCTTACAAGAGAGGGAGAAACTTTCGAGATACACTCATTAAAGCCGAAAGACCCAGAAAATCCACTCAGAGGACACTCACGAAACAAAAAAATGGGACCTTCCCATGCTTAAATTGTCAGCATTGCTCCAACATCATTAAGGGTGACTACATCAGGCATCCAAATAATGAAAAAAGATCCCTCTGAAAAGCTGTGCTACCTGTGAATCGAAAAATGTTGTCTATACCATCAGATGCCTGTGTGGTAAATACTACGTAGGGAAGACAAGCAGACGTGCCAAGGAAAGGTGGACCGAACACAAGTCACAAATCAGAACAAAAAATCTTAAATCACCTGTATTCCGCCACTTCAGGGTCAACAACCATAATATCTCACAAATGCGGTTTGCCATACTGGAGGTGATACATCCCTTTTCAAGGGGTGGAGACTTACCTAAACTACTCGCTCAAAGAGAGCTCTTCTGGATCCATAGACTTGATGCTATGTCCCCACTTGGCCTCAATGAAGACTACTACTTGGGACCCTTCATCTAAGACAAAACAAACCCATTTGAATAGACACACTGGCCCTCATTACAAGTCAGGCGTTAAGGGTTTAACGGCGCCATCGGCGCCGTGAACCCTTAACGCCTGATTCACACTTTAACGCCTGCTTTTTGCAGGCGTTAAAGTCCAAGGCGCTAAGCGACCTTGGTGCTAATTCCCATTTTTGCCCTATGGGGCAAAAATGGGAATGGGGAAGGGCAAATGGTGAATGGGGAATTACCGCCCCACTCACCTTGGAATGGGGTGGTAATTCCGCCATCCACCATGGCGGAATTCGGCATGGACCATGGTGCTAGTAGCACCATGGTCCACCGCCTGACTTGTAATGAGGGCCACTCTCTTTATTCTCCTCCCTGTCCCAAAGGAGGTTATTGTGATCCACCTTAAGAATTAACTCTAGACCACCAACTATTAGATTGTGAACCCAAGGATGGTCAGTTTAATCTCCTTTACCACATTGGGTCTCTGTACTGTGTAATAGTCTTGTATGGAATGTACCTTTAATTATATAAAAAATGTAAGTATGTCTGATCATTTTCAGCCAATTCTTTGCACTTACCTTATGCTGACATGATGCACTTTTCCACGGAAGGCACCTTTGGCACATAACATCCTCATAAGAATGTGAACCCCAGGTGAGGGCAGTGCTTGGATTTACAAGGGACTCTCTTTTTGCTCTAACAATTCAACATGAGGCATCCTTAACACCGGTTACTAGGTGGGGGCGTGGCCAACTGCCGAACGATGAGCAGGTGAAGTCCTAGAACTCCAGTGCAGCAATAAGAATCCAGGCAAAATCCTGCTGAAAAGACCCCATAGATGGTGATTGAATTGTAAGAGGGGAAAGTTGAAAAGTCAGAGCGGAGGATAATAAGCTCTGGAGAGAGACTGGAACGAGGATATCTGCCTGGAGCTCCCCAGAAGATTCATGGTGGCCTGTTGAGGGGAGGCAGTCAAGATGGCCCTGATGGTGCAGTAAAGAGGTTGTAGGAGGAGGGCTATGGGCCGGCGGCCGGGGGAGAATGAGAGCGCGTCCAGGCGGGGTGGCTGCGGTACAGGAGGAGGTGGACCCGACGAGGGAGAAGAGGTAGATTCTGCTGTTAGAGGTGTGGACCGAAGGGCAGACGGCAGTGAGAGGAGGAGTGTTGAGGGCCGAGCTCTGTCATGCGGGGGGCGGCGTGGAGTACCCCGTAAGGAGGACAGCGGGAGGAGGAGCTGCTGAGAGCGGGCGTGTGCAGCGAGGAGCCGGCAGACACAGCGGACCGGGGAAGCAGTGCCAGGAGGATGAGGCCGGTTTGGCCGAGAGTGATCGCGGCCGCGGAGGTCAGAGGGGCCGGGTCCCCTGAGGAGAGAAGAGAGCGGGAGCTCTACAGCGCCTGAGCAGCTGGCCCCCATTGAGGTAGCAGGACCCAGCGGACTGGTGGAGTAGTGTCGGAAGAAAGATAGTATGGCTGTGGAGGGCCGATTTGGGCGAGAGTGATCACGGCCGTGGAGATTGGAGGGGCTGTGTCCCTCGAGGAGAGGAGAGAGCGGGAGCCCTACAGTGCCGGAGCAGCTGGCCCGAACTGAGGTGGCAGGAACGTATGCGCAGCACTCCATTGCTCCTACAGTGAACGGAGCAGCCAGATTCTGAAGTGGGGTGGTTGGAACCTGGCGGGAGCGTATGGGGGTGGGGGAGGACATTATCCCGTCACCGGTTGAAGGGACAATAAAGAAGGGGGTCCCAGTACCAGAGATTCCAAATCCTCCGCTGGAGACTTGGAGTGGGTCGGGAGGAGCGGACAGTGATTTGAAAGGGAGGGGCGTCTGTTCAGCGGCCCCACATTGGTGAGAGGCACTGTGGGTCTTGCATGCCCCCCCGGGCTCCAGGACAGTGGCTGAAACGGTGGAGCCTGCAGAACGTGGACACTGAGGGTTAAGCAGAGAAGGGGAGGGGCGGTCCCAGTAAGTGTGATCAACAGGGACTGCGAGTGTGGACTAACCAGTGAGACATATCCTCATTTGGAGCGGTGGGGACAGACTATCCAGGTGCCTGGAGGAGCCACTGTCAGCAGTTATTGGGGGTGAGGGACCCCCGGGGACTGAAGATCGTGAGGAGCAGGGGTGGAGCCAAGAAGCGCAGACCCTTGCAAGAAGAGTGGGTCTGGTGTCTGTGACCCGGAGGCATTGATGGGGTGCTCCTGGCAGAGAGGTGAAAGCCCCCATTGGAGGTCACAGTGGAGTGGTGACATTGGTGGAGGACAAAGTGGTGGAGTCTGTGCCAGGGGACGAGATATCAAGTCTGGTCCGCTATGGGCAAGAATCAGCAACGGATTGAGAAATATGCAGAGGCAAAGGACAGAGTACAAATACAGGAGGGTGCAGAGCGACAAGAGAGGACCTCAGGAGAGGAGGGGGCGCAGTGACCCTGGTTTCGCTAATAGAGGTGATACAGGCCTCTAGGAGTACCCTCCAGGAGAGTATCAAGGAGGTGGGAGTAGACGTCTCCCTGGTGAGGGCAGACCTCCATAAAGTGTGTGAAAGGGTCACAGAGGTGGAGCAGAGAGTTGGTACAGTAGAAGATGAGGTCCAGAAGTTGAAGAATCAGGTAGCCGGCCTGGTGGGGGTGACCCGAACACTGGAAATTAGAGCGAAGGATGCAGAGGGGCACTCCAGATGCTGTAATATCCGTCTGGTGGGGGTCCCGGAAAGAGAGGAGGGCCCGAGTGCGGAACTATTTGTGGAGAATCTGATGCTAAAGGTCTTGGGGATTAAGGGCCTGTCCAAGTTCTTCACAGTGGAAAGGGCTCATAGGGTCCCGGGGAGGCCTCCTCCGCCAGGTGCCCCGCAAAGGGTGCTGGTGGCAAAAATTATGAATTTTCGAGACCGGGACGCCATTCTACAGGATGCTCGTAAGGCGGGCCATTATGAGATTGGTAGCGCAAAGTTAAGGATTTTCCCGGACTTCACTCTGGAGGTGCAACGTCAGAGGAGGTCTTATGACGCGGTGAGACGCCGCCTACGGGAGCTCAACCTGAAATACATGATGTTTTTTCCGGCGAAGTTAAAGGTGTTGTCGGGGGGGAAGTCATGCTTCTTCACATCCCCGAGGGAAGCATGAGACTGGTTGGATACGAGGTCTCGTAAGGCGGGTCCTTCTTCGGAGGGTTCTCTGGAGAGGACGGGCCGGGCAATGGGAGAATCTGGGTGATGCCCAGTAGATAAGGATTGAGGAGGGACTGATTAGGGCTCGATTTATTGGGGGTGAGAGGGGGGTATAGAAAGGAGGGGGGAAGATCTTGATGGGGCTGCACGGGTTAGATGGCAAGTCCCCCTGTTTTAAGTGACGCCATTGACTACCGACCCTATGGGAAGTGAGGAGGAGGGGAGGTGTAGATCAGTGGGTCCACAGTTGTGGAGGAAGACAGAGGAGGGGAGGGGTTCACTCTATGGTGGGGGGGTGTAGGGGGAAGGGAGGGAGAGGGAAGGGGGAGGGAAGGAGGATGGGGAGGGGGGAGGGTTAAGGGGGGAGAGCGCCAAGTTGGGGTTAGGTGCTGGGGGGAGCATGGATGCTGAGAGGGGGAGTGAGGTCCGACACAGCAGTCACAATGGTAGTGGGGGTTGTGGAGATGGATGTGGGTGCAAAGGAAGTGGGGATTGAGAGGGAGAAGGGTTGAAATGAGATAAGGCTTTTGTATATTAGATGGGTAAGTTAGGGAATTTGAAAATTGGGGCGTGGAATGTCCGAGGGTTGGGGAATTACCAGAAAAGGAGGAGGGTGGGGAGTTTCTGAAGAGGCAGACGATACAAGTGGCCTTCCTACAGGAGACACACGTGAATGTAGAACTTCTGGGGAAGATGTGGGGAGGTCAGGTATGGGGTACGACGTATTCTACGCAGGCTAGGGGGGTCCTTGTCTGGGCGGCGAAGGGGACGCCATTAAAGGTGGAGGCGGTGGTTAAGGATGGGGAGGGGAGGACGATTCTCATTCACTGCTTCTGGGAAAATTGGTCTTTTTGTTTGGTGAACTCATATGTGCCAAACGTGGATGACAAGGAGTAATTCCCCTCGGTGTTTCGTATGGTGGGGGCTTATAGAGGGGAAATGATAATATGGGGGGAGACTTTAATTGCCACCTGGATGAGAGACTGGATGGGGTGGAATGTAGAGGGGTGCCTAAGAAATACATGGCGGGGTCACTGCAGAAGATAATGCGGGAACTGGACTTGGTGGAGCTCTGGAGGGAGAAACATGGTGAAGAAAGGGGGTACTCATATTATTCTCGTGTGCATGGCTCGTATTCGCGCTTGGATTACATCATGACAGGAAGGGAATAATGACAATATTTTGGGGAAACAAAGTACTTAGGGTGCACCCTGTCAGATCATTCACCCCTGGTGGCAACGCTAGATGGTCCTACTGAGTATTCCCCACGGTGGTTATGGCGGATGCAGAGAGAGGCGTTACGGGACAGGGTGTTTGTGGCGGAGTTGCGAGAGGGGATTAGGGCTCATTTTGAGTTGAATGATGGTTCGGTGGACTCTAGGGGGGTGTTATGGGAGGCCTTCAAGGCGACTATACGAGGGAAGTGCTTGACTATGGCAGTGGGGATGCGTAAACGTCTTTCAGACACGCTACAACGCTTGGAGGCCCAGGTGGTGGAATAGGACAAAGAGGCGGCCGGGGGCGTGGAGTTGGGAGAAGCCCTGGCGCGAGCGTTGGGATCTTATCAGAGGACCCTAACGGAATTATCGCATTTTGACGGCAATAGGAGGGACGTCACCCTTCATGGGGAGGGGGACAAGGCGGGTAAACTGCTAGCTTGGTTAATTGGTAGGGAAGCTCCGAGTCCGGTAATAACTCAGCTAAGATCGAGTACGGGGGAGGTGGTCAGGACCCAGAAGGAGATTAATGAGGCTTTTGTAGCGTATTATAAGGAATTATATGAGAGCAAGGGAGGATATGTAGATGTGGAGGTGGAACACCTCATGGAAGTGCTGCGGTTGCCGAAGCTGGGGGATGACCGCCGGGAAGAATTAGAAGCCCTTATAGAGGAGGGGGACATCAGGTGGGCGATCCGCACCATGAGGAGAGGGGCTGCGCCGGGTAGTGACGGGCTTCCAGTAGAGTTTTACGCAATGTTTGCTGATGAATTGGTTCCGCAGCTCCGGAAAGTTTATGAAGAGGCATTTCAGAGAGGCTGCCTCCCAGATTCGATGAGGGTGGCGGTGATTACGGTGATACTAAAAGAGGGGAAGGACCCGAAAGACTGTGCAGCCTATCGGCCCATTTCCCTATTGAATGTAGATGGGAAAATCCTGGAAAAGATCCTAGCTGCTAGGTTGGCGACGGTTGCGCCAAGTCTGATACACCCGGATCAATGTGGGTTTATAGAGGGCAGGAATACGTCGGGTAACATTTCCCGACTTCATCATGTGATGGATATGGTGAGGTCGCAAAGGCATGACATGGCGATAGCATCATTTAACACCATGAAGGCGTTCTATTCTCTGGAATGGAAGTGGTTGTTCAGGGTGCTTCGGGAATTCAGATTTGGGGAAAACATCTGTAGGTGGTTGACCTTACTATATACTAAACCGCTAGCAATGGTGAGGACTAATAATTGGGTGTCAGGGACGTGGGAGTTGGGAAGCGGGACAAGGCAGGGATGTGCGGCTTCTCCGATTTTGTTTGCGCTAGCCCTAGAGCCGTTGGCGGCGTTCCTGCGGCAGGAAATGGCAGAAGCAGGAATTGAGGTGGGAAGGCAACGACATATAGTGTCGCTTTATGCAGACGATCTGTTATTATATATGGCAGACCCCAAGATGTATCTCCCGGATCTTTTGGAAGTGTTGCGGAAGTTTAGATATATGTCGGGGTTCTGTATAAACCCGAAGAAGTCGGTCCTGTTTCCGTTGGGGGGATTACGGGAAGGTTGGTTGGAGGACTTGTCGGAGGTGGGGATAAGATGGGAAAAGGAGTTGTTTCAGTACCTGGGCGTACAGGTGTTCCATGACATGGTGGATACGTTCGTATACAACACAGGAAGGGCAATTTCCAAAATAGGAGATTCTATTAAATTCTGGAAGGCGCTGCCCCTTTCACTGATGGGTAGAGTGGCGTTATGTAAAATGGTGATCCTTCCACGGTTGCTCTACTTCTTCACTAATATACCGTATGTGTCAAAGAGAGTGTTCTTTAGAATGTTAGATGTTAAGGTTAGGGAGTTACTGTGGGGTGTGGGGAGGAGGAAGGTTTCTCTACAAATGCTACGGAGAGCTAGGGAGAAGGGAGGGCTGGGTCTTCCGAATTATAAAAGTACTTTGTGGCGGCGCAACTACAGTCGGTTTTGGTGTGGGATCAGTCAGAGGGGGAATCCCTCAAGGTATTGGTAGGGACCTGGCAGCAGATTGTAGGCCGGTGGAACTTTTGTGGCACCCGTTAGGGGCTGGACGGTGGTCGGTAGTCTTTGAGGCGGTGAGGGAGACATGGAGGAAGTATGGGGGGTAGAGGGGTGAGGGGACGCTATGAGGGGGGTCTCCCATGGGGGGCCGATCAGAAATTGCATCAGGCGATAGGGAGAGTGGGGATTCGAAGGTTGAGGGAGAAAGGATGTGAGAAGGTGGGGGATCTTTTTGAAGGCGGGAAGCTTCTCACCTGTGAGGAGTGGTGTGAGAAGTTTGATTTGCTGAGGGGGTTTTTTCTGGCGTATGAGGCGGTGGTCCGTAGGATGGCGGAATTGTGGGAAGGGATTCCTGAGGAGCCGGAACCATGTCCGGTTCTTCGAGTGTTACTTAGTCGGATGGGTGTAGGGCACGCATTTCACGCATTTATAAGGCGCTTGGGGAAGGGGTGGCAGAGGGGGAATTGAAGGCCCAGGAAAAATGGGAGGCAGATATGGGACGCTCTATATCAGATACAGAATGGGAGCAGGTCTGGGACCTGGTCTGGAAGACTTCGAGTAATGCCCGCTTCCAATTAGTTCAGTTTAATATTTTGCATAGGACATATATTACCCCGATAGCACTCCGGTCAATGAATGCAGAAAGGTCATACGAATGTCCTAGATGTGGTTCAGAACGGGCAGGGTTCTGGCATATGGTATGGCAATGTGAGGTAATAGTTGAATATTGGAATGACCTTCTAAATGAGGTGAATGAGGTGCTGGGGACCAGTTGGGAAAGAAGCCCGGAGATTTGTTTGTGGGGGAAGTTACCAGCGGGAACACGAAATAAGTTGCGAAATAGGCTGGGCCGGTTCTTACTCATATTGGCAAAGTGCCGTATGGCGATAGCATGGAAATTGCCGGAGGGCCCGGTCATCAACTTATGGCGGAAGGACGTACGTAGATGGGGCTTAGCGGAATTAACGGTGCAGCAGAATGTAGAGGCAAAGGTTGATGGGGAGGTGGTAACAGTTCACTGGTCTCAACTGCTAAATGATCTGTCAAGGGACAATGTCCTACGCCCGCCATGAACTTGCCGGTATTAGAGAGAGAGTATGAGGGATTTGTGAGAAGGGGAGAATAGGGGGCTATGATCTGGAGATGGGCCTACTCAAATCTCAGCGAACAACAATTACAGAAGACTGTGTGCGGTCATTATTGGGGAGTGAAGGACTCAGGAGGTTATTGGGGTAGGGGGAAAGGGAGGTAAAGAGGGGTGGGAGGGAAGGGGAATTAGTTGAATAGCTTGATTAAAGTTTGATGATGGATATGGGGAGATTGCTGTGGGGTTTGGGGGAGAGTTTGTGAGAACTGTTTTGCCAAAATGTCAATAAAGAGAGTTAAAAAAAAAACACCCATTACTAGATGTTATAAGGCCTTCACACTCCTGGTTCCGCCATTATATTGTTATGAATGATGTTATTTGCACCCAAATTAGCATGATGTGATATGAACTTGTTCCATCACAATTGATTGATTTTTTTCAAACTGAAGTATAGATTTACATCAGCTTTATACCATGACTTGCACATTTTCTCTCCAAGTCTCTGACATCCCAGCCCTGTAGAATGCATCTCTGCCTTTTTTTGAGCTTTAGTGGTCCTCAGACTAATTCGGTCCAGTCTGGGCCGCTTACTCCCTTCTATCATATTTGATCTCCTTAATATTGCATTTAACACAATACTTCACGATACCAGCAGCTACATGCTTGCGTCTGTTTTCACTATAGCCAACTACTTGTAATGGACACTTCCTTATATCGTAAGTGTTCTCCTTGACATTCCGTTTTTACTTAACACGATCATAAGCCTTCACGATACCAGCAGTATCATGCTAGTGGCAGTTTCCTCTTTAGCCATTTACTTGCTAAGGACAGCCATTCTTTCTGTCCCATACCGCTGCGTGACCTATTGTTTACATATGATGTCACCCGCTCGCCAGCGTAATGAGGTCATTGTGTAAACACTAGCCGTCACGCACCTTAGATTTCATTTTTAGGATAATGTTCTATAGAAAGAGCACTAGATCTGTAATATCCTTCCATCTAGATTTGTACCTACCTTTATACCTTTTAAGTGCATTCATCCACAGACAGCTGCGCATATAGCCGCACACATACGACACACATGCTGATGTCACTGGCCATGACTGTATTTAACAGGATGCGACGCTGCTAATGGAGTTGGTCATCCTCCTGGGGATCCGGATTCCATCTTGCAGCACCGCATTCATGAGGTAAGAATTCTCCACTCTTTCGTGCTACACTGCCCATCCTTTTTTTCTGGGGCCTTTGACACTCCTTTGCGAGTTGTTATTAGAATTCACTTCCTTACCCCTCCCTTTTTAGATCCTGTCCTTGACCTAGTACCAGGACTAGTTACCACCATCTACCTACCCGCCATCTTCATCTGAGCCTCCTTGCTACAGACTTCCTAGACACATCTGTAAGTTATGGGCTTTCTCACTTTCCGTTTTTGAATAATTTAAATCTGTCAGTCCACACAGCCACTGATGGTTACCCTTTCATTCTGCTCACAGGGACCTGTTTGCATTATAGAGGGTTGTATCCGCCACATGAACGTGTGTCTCTACCGGGAGACCTAAACAGCAGTCTGAATACAGATGCACCCTGAACATTTATTTTAAGAAAAAGACACAAAGTTAGACTATTTATTTACTACCGGTTGTTGCTTCCTCTAATCTGGCTTGGCCATACAATCCACAACATAGTCACCAATCAGGCTCCTCCATCGGATGTACCCCTAGTTTTAGCCATTTGAGCCAATAAAACAAATTGTGTGATCAAAGTGTCACCACTGAACTAATAATGTGTAGGCACATTATACTAGAACATTGTCACCAATAGATCTTGACATTCTGTTGTCTTTGAACAAGCTGATTATCTGTAGGATGTTTCTTTAATCTGTGTAAATTACTATGAAAAAGTTTGACTTGGAATTTTCTTGAGTTCTGTTGATATTGAATTTATTTTATGCATAATCCTTTTCTAGAAATTGAATGGCCCCTGATGAAGAGTGTGAAACACTCGCAACGCGTTGGGCCCCCTCCGACTACATCATCATGAATAAAATGAAGATGGTTCTTGTGACCTAAATTGACTGAAAGTAAATTTCTTCTTAACTGTTTCTCGTCTAAATTGTTTTTCTCTTCAAAATATGTGATACAACTACTTATCTAAGACAGCGTGAATTTAAATGATGAATTTTTGGTCTGGTATTCCAGACATACGATAGTGTGCAGGGGACGTGAGTTCCCGACTTGGGAACTTGTTTGTCTTTTCTGTATTTAGTCAACCTAGGTGTCAAGGTTGCATCTCTCTCCTCTGCACCTCAAATATATTTCGCAATTAGTAACTTACTTACTAAGTATTCCCTACAGCACATGAAATCTCTGACAATAGGGTGTGCTTCCACTGTCCACATTTCTCTTTTCAAACTTATTTGTTCCTTGCTGCTTAACCGCCCGCCTACCTTGGAAACCAGACCTTCCCTCAGACCTGTCCTCATCTTGATTCTTTGTACGATGCGCTCTCCGTCCTGCTTCTCAACGCAGGGGTGCGTAGATGGAGCGGACAGGTTGCAACCGAGTTACTTCACTGGTACGAGCCCTGTGCGAGTCCAATCCTGCTGTGACTCCAACTTTGTAAGGTAGGTTGCTTCTTCACAGTTTTGATATTTCAGTCTCTCTTCTTTCTTTCTTCCTCCTTATTATTTTGTAATGTCTCTGTTTTTTTTCCTCTAGATGTGGAAAGTGCTGTCGGCGTTGCCATGCAGATCAGCGTGGAGCATGAATTGGTGAGCGAATGCGCATTGCGTGGCGTTATTCCTAAAGTAATGTGTGGTGTGCGGCGTTAATTTGCCTTTCTTGTGATAACCTGTGTCTCTTGTCTTGCTTGCAGGTCGCTGTGATGTTCCAGAATGGATGCCGACCACGAGACATTCAAATCAGGTAAGAGTCTTGTACTTCCTTAACAAGAATGGTGAGGTGCTCGCTAACCCTGTTCTTTCACTCTTTCCTTTCCAGGTTGCGGTGCTCCAAAGGAGGATGCAGCGCCTGGATGCTGGTGTTCCCGAGATGGATGCGGCGCCTAGATGCTGGTGTTCTCCGGACCAGGTAAGAGATGGATCGAAGACAGGACGCTACTCACAGGTAAGAGCTGCAGTAATGATGTTCTTGTTCTTTCAGGGTGTGCGATGTCTGGATCCTCTGTATGGGCGTGGTTTATATAGTCCCAGGTATTCCAAGGCCCGACCACACCCAAAACACTAGACCGCATGGCTCAGTTCTTGGAACTGAGCTATGTGGGAGCCTCATGTTGGACCCAGCCCATTACAAAGTCCAGGCCCCCATGTTACCTTCACATTAAGTATGAGTCTGGCGCCAGAGGCGCCAGGGCTGACTCCAGGAGAGTCTTTGGCAAGGCGGTAAGGCCTTTGAGGCCATAATAGGAGACCCTAAATTGGTTCCAAGGGGAAGACTGACTTGCCTATGAGGTTTGGGGGTAGGGATCATGACAATATCGGCTGACATAGCCGAACAGTATATACAATTAATGAAGCAAAGAGCAGAGCATCCTGTTCATAGAAGTCAAGATAAGCAGCAGAAGGCACGTGGTGGGCAGAAAGCTAAATCAAATACACAAATTGCATGGAGAATGAGACAATTTCACGGTATCTGAAACACGTGACCTGCCAAGCAAGAAGAGTTGGGGCCTTCACACCTATGCAAGGCCTTGTGCCATGCACAGATATCTGAACTCTTCCAGACAGAGATGCAGTCTCGAGGCCAACCAACAAGAAATAATTGACACATTGCCATTGGTGTGGTGATTGATGTGGTAATGGTTGGGGGGAGGCTGGGAGAGAGGGCGAGCACCCTGCACCTGGCCGACTGTTCTGCATGCTGCTAAGCCAGTGGAAAAGTATGAGTGGGGATGGGTGCCAACCCAATCATAATTGACCAAGTAATCTAGGATCCTATAGTTTGTAGAACCAATGGGATGTCGTACTTTTAGTGACGTCCACAATAGCCATTCTGAAGGAAGGGCTTAGATGCCCCACCTGACACTGGTTATCCAATCCTTTCACTTCGCTATCATATACAGATGTAGCACCTATATTAAAGTTACCTTCCTATATCCAATAGAATTGCATGCAACATTTTAAGTGTTACACGTCAGTGATGACGGGTTTTTAGTATAAATGATGTGTTCTTTGTGAAGTTCGTTGGAGTTTAAGCGAGAAGGAAGATTGAGCGGTTGCTGATGTTCACTGAACTCCCCATTTTTTGCACTTGTCATTAAACTGACTCCCTTTCCCAAACCATTGAGTTGTCATTATTGAGTCGATGCTAGAGTACTAATCTGAATCCCCATCCAACTCACGGGTGCTGCTGCCTCATCTTAAAGTGCTATTGGGCAACCCCAAGCTTTATGGGCCAGTTGGGGTCCTAGTGCACACTTGGTAGCAGAAGAGGATGGTTTATCGATTATCGATTAGACAAAGACACCCATTGACCGTCGACATAAAGTAACTCTAGGTCCTCGGCAATATCACAAGCCCTTTGCCATCTGGCTAAGTAGACCAAGAAGCTCCCCGTAGATAGAGGCGAGATTAAATTACAAAACCTGCAGGGTGAGGTCTGAAGGAACCTGTATTTCACCCATGAACCCCTTACCACTTCTACGGGCAGCCGATCAGATTGAACAGCAGGAGAGGCGGTAACGAAGGCGGTGATCCCGAGGAACCAGAGAGGAAAACATGCGAATGGTGAGTGAACAAGACTGAACGCTTTGGCAAAAAGTTGCATGCCTTAGAACATGTAAGGGAAGGCAACAGTGGGAGGCGGAACAAAAAAAATAAAGGTAGAGATAGAGTAGAATGTATATATACACAAGGGAAGGAAATAACGACTCGAGGGTGACCGAGTAACACATAGAGGATACCAGAATACCCGAGCATAGAGGAGGATACCCGAGCATAGAGGAGGATACCGAGAGGATGCCTGAGCAGAGAGAGAATATGCCCAAATACCTATGCTTAATATAGCGGCTAGAAGAAGCCTGCATCCAAAGTCCTGAATTAAATAGGACGAACTAGGACGAACTAGGAGACCAATGTGGTTAAAGACGCTTTTGAAAGGGATGGGCTTACACTCCATGTCGGGGTAACTCATAGGGGCAGAGATCTGTGTAGCCTGCTGGAGTCTGTCTAGTCTGTCTAGTGTGTCACGTTTGTCTTATGTTTTTTCTGTTTCTTTTTATTTTCTCTCTGACATCATAATAATTTTAAAAAAAAGGGAAATAAGGACATTTTTGAGGAATGAGCACGGAAATTATGCGATTGTGTAGCCAAGACACTGTATACTATGAATCGATGATTATTGTTTGAAAAGGAAACATTAATTTTGTGAAAAAAACTGGATTGGAGCTTGCGACGATTGGTGCTAAAACATGAATAAGTGTTGTGTGAGGAAAAAGAGAGATCATTTTAAGTATGGAAGATGTTACACTGTTAATACACTTGTGCAAACAGTTGCACCTAAACTGAAAAAGTACAGTGCAGAATGGGTTAACGTAACCGCCAACAAAATGTTTATGCCATGGCCCCAGGGCGGGGCAAAATCTAAAACGGTCCTGCAATACACGATGACATATTTGCACATTACGTACATCGTCAAAAAATTTGACAAACGCATAGTGAGTTTAGAACTTTGGAAAATGTACCAAGAGGATAAGGAGGAAGAGCCGCCTTTATATTGGATACTTAACATATGCATGGATGGGGTGTGACGCCTTACGTGCCACCTGCTCCGACTGAAACAAAAAGTGAAGTCAGTAAAGACAAAGGATTATACCCGCTAAGGGAATTTAAAGCAGCCATGGGATATAGCAACCCGGCATATGAGTCACCTACGCAAAGTAGTGACGAAAACCCAGAAAGAGATAGAGATAGAGACATCACCTCCAAAATCCTGAGGGACAAGGACAGACGCAAAAAGGGGAAAGTAGACCAGGCAAAAGCAAGTACATCTCTAGATACCAAGTGACAGGGCAAAAAATGCAAAGGAGATGAGGATAGAACTGATGAGATAGCATCCACATAGAACGAATGGATGGGAGGTCAGATTCTGTTGAAACTCGATGGTAAAGGCATTGAAGAAGTGAGACAAACGGGAGAGCTAGACGATTTTCAAAGAAATGAGAATGAAAAGGAAAAAGGATTGGGAGATGAAAGAATCACGAGAAGAGACAGGCAGAGACGAGAACAGTTGTATCGCGAGGAGCAAGAAAGGAAACGCAGTCACAAGCAGAGAACAGCCGACGAACAGAGTAGGCAGGAACTGCGGAAAATAGAAGAAGAAGAACAAAAGATCAGGGAAAGGAGAATAAAAAGACGAAGGGATGAGGAAATACGAAGGGCAAATGAACAGAGAGATGCAAAGAAACGGGAAGAAGATAGAGTCAGGTAGGAAGCGTGGAAGTGCAGAGAGTTTGATGATGACATAGAACGCAAGCAAAGTCAGAGAGCACGAGATCTTGAATATCTGGAAAGAGAGGTTAAAAACCTGATCCAGTGGTAAGCTGGGAAGACATAGAAGAATTCTTTTCTGAGTACGATTCAGTGCAAGGCACGTCTAGAGCAAATATCGAGGATGACTTCAACACCCGAAGCATCGGAGAGACGATCAATAGAATATATGATGAAATGGGGCTAGAACAAGTACCCAAGGGAGAGGAGAAGAAGAGCGTCTTGAGAGCACTCAGTTGTATGACACTGAGGATGCCTCCAGAAGTAGTAGAAATGGAGAGCTGTCCCTAGATAGGTTGACACTAAATCAGAATGAGGGAGATGAGAGGAGTTGCACGAGTTGGGCACAGACGATATCAGACACAGAAAGAGAGGAATATGAAGAAAAGGAAGAAGAGGGGAGATGCGAAAAACACTCCTCTGGAGGAAAAGGGATAAGATGGTCAGATTCTAGTGAGTCTGCACCTAAGGCATCAGAATCAGCCACACGATCAGACCGACATGAGGGAGTATCTTATGGTCAGAGGGGGGTGTCTCCATCACCCTATGTGAGCAAACTAAGGACATTACCAGGTAGACGGCACTGCGCAAATATTACCCCTGCAGTGGATAGAAAAATGATGAGAGAAGAAAAGGACTGCCATGTGTTGATTCTAAGTGATCCGACCGCAGCTGAATTTGCCGCGGCCGGAACTTTCACATGAGAAAGGTGCGACCTACCAAAGGTTTGCATCTTTCTCATGTGAACACAATTACATACTCACACCCACACACACAACACACCTATAACACCCCCCAAACACACCCTCAGCACACCCACACCCCCAACATAAACAAACACCACTTACCTTCTTCTTCACGCTGGGTTCCTGCAGCGCCAGTTCCCTTTCACTTCTGTGATTGGGAACTGGCACTGCAGGGTCTGTTTCTTTTTTTTTCTTTTACGGGGGCTGCAAGGGATTCCCCTGCAACCCCTGCTCACTATACTGTTAAGTACAGTGAGCGGAGGTTGTGGAGGACAACCCTGCAGCCCCGTTTTTTTTTCTTCACGGGTGTGCTGCAGGGGTTTGCACCGCAACACCCTGCTCACTATACCATACAGTATAGTGAGCGGGGTGTTGTGTGGGACACCCCCGCAGCCCCCGCAGCCTTTTTTTTTAACTTACCTGCAATGCTAGAACCAAAAGTTCAAACTTTTGGTGTTCGAACTTTTGGTGCTTGCATTTGTAGAACTTTTTATACATGCAACCTTTTAGATAAAGTCTTTTTGTACAAAACCCATGTGTTACAATTCCCATTGCTCGAGAAAGGAGGAACAAGGCCACAGTATATACCATGGCCACACATGGATTGAGAAAACCTGACAAATAAGCTTCCAATGTTAACATCGGGAGCTGAGAAATGGATACATGAGCTGGAAAAAATGACTGGACGGAACACGTTGCCTATTGGAGATATTAAGGGTCTTTTAAGTGCCATACTTGGTGATTGAGCTGACAATGTGTGGACACGTGCAGGCTACCCTGGTGTGACTACAGTTAACACTGCGCATGATGGAGCTCAATTTAACAATTGCAGAGCCGCGTTATGGAAAGCATTACGATTGCTATACCCAGATACTTCTGACATGGGAGCTAAAATGACACATAAAATGAAGGAATCGGAAGATCCTTTGCTTTACATTCAGAATTTCCAAGACGAATGGGTGTTGGAAATGCGGGAATCTTGGGGGAAATCCATAGCCTTTTTTGACCATATATTATGCCAAGGGCTGCCAGATCAGGTACAGAAGCAGCTCAAGAAAATGGTAGAAATTAAGGCCAACCCGTGGTCTGAAATACAGTTGACCATAGCTCACTATTGCAGGCCACTGCAAGAAAAAGAATCGCAAGAAAGAGGCTGCACGAAAAGCTGAAGAGGCAAAATTAGTGCAGAAGAAATTGTCAAAATATGCCATTGAAGAGGCAATGATAACTAGCACAGACGGACCAAACATACAGCAGGTCAATAATCAACAGCAAGTTAATCAGGGCAGTAATGGGTTTCACCCCAGAGGGAGAGGCTTTCGGGAAAGAGGATGGCAGAGTAATCAGGGAGGTTTCCAGAGTAATCAGGGAGGTTTTCAAAACATGCAAAATGGCAATCAGGATATGTCAAATGGGCAAATAATCAGACCACCGCCAATATGTTGGACGTGTAGGATGTCAGGGCATCTAGCACGCACATACAGAAGTCAAGGCATGGTGAAAATCTACCAGGGGACAAGAATAGGAATGGGGAATCCAATCCAACTGTGTTTTTACAGCAGGGTGGAAATGGAGTTGCACAGAATCACACGGTGCAACAGCAAGCGCCAGGAGCACAGTAAAGCTTGCAACCTCAGAACTTGATAAGTTTTCCACAAGGACAGTCTCAACATTCGCCGATGCAACTGTCATAGACAACAAGTGCAGGACAGGCATCGAACTCTGGAATGAGAGCTAACACTTGTGATGGAGGCAATCCATTCATGCAGCATGAGACAAAGCTATATATGGATTAGGACAGCTTACTGGGAAACCTAGGGCCTCATTACGAGTAGCCCGCTAAAATCGGGTTCATTACGGCATGCCGGTAAGAGCCGGTCCGTGCTTGTATGAACCCACTAATAGCGGGTGATTACGAGTGCGCGAGCATGCACGAACCCCCATGCCGGTAATGGAAATACTAGCATGCTGCTAAAAGCCCTCCAACCCCCCAATAGCAGCATCACGGGACCCGCTGATACCGGCACTGCCTTGGAGCAACCCCTAAATACCGGCCCAGCAATACCACCATGCTAATACCGGGTGCGCAAAACCGGACCCGGAAATAACGTCATCGCGCAGGAACGGGAAATGAACCCGCGGCCATCTTCAAAAACACAATCCATTACAATACTCCCGAACCACCAGTCGATACTTGGAGAGCACAGTGGAAATCCATAGAGAATGTCAAATGATACCAGTAAGACCACCCCCCCCCCCCCCGGCTGCAGAAACAGCGTTTCTCAGACGCAGAGCTGACCATGTTAGCGGACACTCTAGCTGCACATGCAGACATAATCCAATCCCACGACAAGAAGCAGGAGGTGCAGCAACAAAAGAGGCAAATCTGGCAGGAGGTAGCCTGCAAGGTTTCAGCCGTAGGTACCACCCTGCGCAGTATGAAGGACTGCAGGAAGCGGTGGGATGACCTCCGGTTGAGGGTACGCAATATCATGGCCAGCAATCAGAGGGAGGCCATGGCCACAGGCGGGGGTTCCCACTCCCCTGCCAAATTGCTGCCCTGGGAGGAGACGGCTAGCAGTTTCATCAGTCTTGAGTCCATCGAGGGATTTGGGGAGATGGAGACGGGTGCGGCCTCATCCGCAGAAGGAGGTGAGTGACCCTGCAGATCCCTGTAGGGGAAACCATGACGTAGCACAAGTGATGTGGTATAGAGTCTAGGCAAGGCAATGCATGTCCCAACACCCACATGACCACATCCAAGTCCAGATGGCGGGCCAAACCCTGCCACACTGAAATGCATGCTGAGTGCCAATCCCATAACCAACACACAGCCAACACACCTGGACCTTGCCCATGTAATACATCATACAAACCCGAAATCAACAGCATGCCACCTGCCATGCAGTGAATGCTAACATGCCCCCTCTGAATAACCTGCGTGACACACCTGCAAGACATGAATGCATGATCAAATGAATAATGAACAGCACCATCGTATGCCTCTGCCATGTCACACCTCACTGATGCCCTGCATCTCTTCTACCCCCCAGGCAATGATGAGGAAGATGCGAGCCAAGAGACCACTGCAAGGGCATCCACCTCACACCCTAAGAAGAGGGCTGCCACCACCACCACCACCTCCGCTGGAGGCAAGCAGGCCACAGCCACTGCCAGTGTGCCTGTGCAAGCTGGGACACAGCCAGAAACACCTGCTGCCAGTGTGCCTGACACACTACAGACCCAGCAGGCCACACCCAGACCTGTCGAAGGGGAGTCCCTGGAAGCCCCCGCCTCCACTGTGGATGAACTGGATGCTAATGTGGAGCCGGAGGGAGTCACCGGGGTGACATGTCCACCCACCCCGAGCCCCGTGCCCACCCCCTCACCCCAAAACCTGCACTCACCCACCTCCAGCGAAGCAGATCCCTGCCTTCGTGACTGTGACCTACCCACCTCTGAGGAGTACAGTCCCGAAAATGCTGTCCCCGTGACTGCACAACCCACCACTCCAGCTCCCTCCAACACCCTGGAGACACGACTGGTGATGGTGGAGGCCCAACAGGAGGCCATGTTAGATCTACTCCGACAGTACATAGCGGACGGGCAGGAAAACAGGCGGGGTATTGCCACAGCAATTGCGGGGACCACAGCGGCCATTGCAGCCAACACAGCCACTGTTAATGCATCGGCTGTGCTGATGAGGGACTGCCTGGGGGCGGTGACACAGGTGCTGACTTCCATGCTGCTCCATATGCAGCGGCCACGTCTTGCAGGAGGTGTGGAACCTGCCACCGATTTACCTTCAACCTCGACACCAGCTTCATCTGTCCCCACCAGCCCAGTGCGCCAGACACGTAGGAGTGCAAGGCACACTGAAATGCCACCTCCGGACAGGAAGAAGTCCCGGAAGTAGTGTGGGCGGACAATGGGAGTGGGACACATGGTTGAGGGTGAAGGGGTGCATCTTGTGGAGTCTATTGGGGGGTATCGGTGTTGGTTGGGGGGGTTTGGGAGTTTGTTGGGGGGGTCTAGGAGTTTGTTGGGGGGGTTAGGGAGGAGGGAGTGGGCACATTTTTGCTGTTGTAAATAATACACACGTTGTGATAAGAAAAATCCATGGCTGGACATTGTCATTTTCGTGTGCATCCATTTAATGTGTTACGGTGTTCAGTGCCCAACACCCAACATTCCCTGTGTGCATGTCCACATTGGCCCAGTGTCTGACTGACACATGTCTTTCATAGTCCCTGTGGGTCGGGAGTATTCGTGGATCTGTGCTTGGCGTACTGCATGGCCATCCCATGCATCACGTACTGGCAGGGGGCTACTTCACCTCCGTCTACATCCTCATCATCCTCACCCAGTGCATGCATGTAAATGTCAGGTGGCAGTGGGACATTTCCCCGGGCGCACATGT
Source organism: Ambystoma mexicanum (assembly GCF_040938575.1). NCBI lineage: Eukaryota > Metazoa > Chordata > Amphibia > Caudata > Ambystomatidae > Ambystoma > Ambystoma mexicanum. Next base: position 303,438,429 of record NC_090922.1, on the reverse strand, counting down.
TGTGCAGCATGACACAGGCCATGGTGTTCTTTGCCGCCTACTCAGGCACATAGAGGAGTGCCCCACAAAACCTGAATAGCCAGCGGAAACGCACATTCAACAGGCCAAAGGTCTGCTCAATCACAACACGCGTATGGGTGTGTTCACTAATGTACTCCTCTTCATGGCTGTTCTGCGGGTTCCGTACAGGGGTAGGTAGCCACGGCGTCAAGGGATGTTCTCCATCACCTGCAGGTGGATACGAATGGGGGTGTGTCGCTCAGAGCTGCCACCTTCAGGAAGCACAGTGATGGCCGCACCTATATGGTGTGGACATGCACATGTCCCTGTACATATTCAAGGATGTTACCACAATGCATACTATACTGCTATGAGGTGTGGTAGTCTGGATGGCGCTCAATAGATGATGCAGGGTGTAATCATGCATGCTGAGGCGGATGTACTCTGGTAGTACGACAATGTTTAGCCTCCCATTCAAGCTGTTAATTCTCCATTATGCATGGTCACACTAGCCACATTGGCACAGTTGCCATCCTGTACAGTCATGCATTGCTTGCCATCACCATGGTGGCCTGGTTGTGCCTCTTACTTGTTGTCATCGATATGCATTATTTGTTTAATTTGTGCCAGTGATGTGTCATGTTCCGTTTGGGAGGTTCAGGTCTGGAGTGTTTAGCTCTGCATGCATTCTCCAATCACAGACAATTACCACCCTAGTGGAGTATGCTCCCCCCCCTTTCCCAACCAGGTGGAGTATGCATCCCCCCCTTACCCAACCAGGTGGAGTATGCATCCCTGCACATCAGTACACCAAAGCACTGCCATGGCCCAGTTGTGCAACTGACCAAGCAACCAGGCACCTGGTCCAGCATGTCACTCCATGTGACGGGGTAGGGTGGAGTTGCACAATACCATGGCATCATGTGTTGATCCGGGATATCGGGCGCAGCAATGTATGATGATCTTGCTGGAGTCACATACCATCTGCACATTGATGGAGTGGTATTGCTTGCGATTGCGGTACACCGCCTCTATGGCATGGGGGACTACCAATTCAAACTGGGTGCAGTCAAGGGCACCAACACTATTGGGCATGCCTGCCAGTGCATGGAAGCCTACTTTGGTGTCGGCTATCTCCTGGGCAGTCCGTGGTAGAGATATGTGGGTGCTTGCATGCTTCAGGAGAGCATCCAGCACTTGGTTCAACATGCATGAAAAAAGTGGTTGTGAAATGCCATGCAGCTGCCCCACTGTGTGTTGATAGGGGCCTGTGGCCAGGAAGTGGAGCACGGGTACCACCTTTAGTAGCAGGGGATGGCAGTGCGTATTTCTATGAGGCTGGCAATGTCGTTGTGTATCATGTCCACTATGGTGGTGATGGTGTCCCGGTCCAACCGGTACAGGGTGTGGATCTGCTATGGGGTTAGGTTGAATGGGCTGGGTCTGGTGCGAGGGATTGGTGGCTGCCAACGAGGCACTGCTGGCTGCGCTGGTGGTAATTGCTGGGCCTGTCTCACCCTCCTTCTCCTGCGTCTCCTCTGTGCTGCCTGTTGTTGCTGCTGTAGTTGTTGTTGTAGTTGGTGTTGTTGCTGTAGTTGTAGCAGTATTGCCATGTCCTCCAGCCCCATTATTGCAACAGCTAGTGGTAGGATTTTGGTGTTGGAAGGGCTGTGGTGTGTGGATGTGCTCATTTTATACTGGCCCAGCCTCCATTGACTCCACCTGTGGGGATTGTGTGCACCTGTGGCAGTTGGCTTGTTTCCTGATTGCTGTTTGCGAGTGGTCCACGATGCCGGCATCGTGCAGCCCGTGATTACCAGCGATTTGCATGTCTGCGTGGGTTGGGATGTCCTCCTATCACCGGCATGCCGGTATTTGTTCCCCGAAGGGGAGCGTGTACGCGCCCATGCCGCTATTAGCGGCACCGTTATTTAGGGTGCCACTAATAGTGGGTTGCTGGGTCAGAATACAACGTAGCGGTAAGCAATGCCGGTAATCCTTTACCGGCATCATTTTTTGCTTACCGGCAACCTCATAATGAGGCCTCTGTTGTGTTCTATTCTATCAGTGACACCAGACCCTCATGAGGAACCAAGGGTAGATGTCCTTATAGGGGATAAAGCATATTGCTTCTTAGTTGACACGGGTCCAACACGTTCGTGTATATGGGAAGGCAAGATTTCCTTGTCCGCCGATGCTATTAATACTCAGGGCTTCACAGGAGCAACAAGTCGTGTTCCTTTTACAACAGAACTTCCAGTCCCTATAGAAGAATGTGACATGAAAGTGCCACTGTTATATTCAAGGCAAACCCAAGTAAATATATTGGGACGAGACCTAATGACAAAGTTAAACATGACAATCTCGTTCACGGAGAAGGGCATAGTATGTTCGACTCCAGGAATGCATTATTTGAACGTATGCAAAATAATTAGAGCATACAAAGGACAATCAGCTATGAGAGCTGTTCCACTGGAACCAGAAGTATTCGCGTATGGGGTACACATACTAATGGCAGGGCTACCAGGCCTTGCAGGCAAAACCATGAGAACCCCAGATGAATTTCTATTTAGGCCACGAATACCTATGCACGAGGAAAAGGGACAAGTGTTTCCCTTGGCAATACACACAGCCATAATACGAGGGAAAATAGCACTGATCGATGATGACGAAGGCAGACAATGGTGCACAGTAATCGCCATTTAAGAAGGGCACAGACTGACTGACGTCACTGATGACGATCTGTTTGACGAACGAACAGATCCTGAGGAAACAACAGTTGAGGTAAATCTCATTTTTTAGGTGAGGATGATCAAAAGAGAAGTGCTCCAGAGAATGATGCTGGCGAAAAAACGTCCTGAATATTTTGATGACGACATGGTCCAAGTGCCTGTCTCAGTATGGACCACAGCCCCTATGACGTAGGCTTATTGAAAGGAGTCGGAGAAGTAAGGATTGAACTGAAGCTAGGAGCAATTTTGCCAAGAGCACAACAGTATCCAGTGTCTAGGGAAGCAGATGAAGGGATTTTCAAGACAATTTCTGCTTTGATGGAGCAGGGCATCTTAGTGACATCAGAGTCATCATGCAATACCGCGATGTACCCTAACAAAACATCTAAGGGAGGGTCTTGGAGACTAATTCAAGATTTACACCCGGTAAATGATATTGTTGAGGCAGAGTTCCCTCTAGTCCCTAACCCGTCCACAATCCTATGTAACAAACCCGTTGATGCCAAATATTTCACAGTGATTGACTTGAAAAATGTGTTTTTCTCAATCCCATTACACAAAGACTCACAAGATTTGACGTCATTTACATTCAGACAGATCCGTCTGAAGAGCACAAGGCTAGCCCAGGGGTACTGTGAGTCTCCTTCAATTTTCAAGAGTCCTGCAAATGGGCTTAAGCAACATTGCATTAGAGAGTGTTGTCTTGCAATATGTGGATGACATTTTAATTTGCAGTACGACAGAGGAAAGATACAGACACGATTCTATTCAGCTATTGATTATACTGGCTGAGAAAGGATATAAAGTTGACAAAGAAAAGTTACAATATTGTCAGCATGAACTGCTGTATATAGGGCAGCTGATCTCGCATGAGGGGAAAGGGATTACCCCTGAAAGAGCTGAAGCCATACTGAACACAGCTAAGCCACACACGATAAAACAGATGCACAGTTTTCTAGGTCTTTGCATTTACGTTAGGGCATGGGTCTTTGACTACAGCTCATATGTTATATGCCCTTGTTATAGGCCCTAAAGAAGGCACAGGTGACGAAAGAAAAAATTGAATGGTCTGAGATCATGGAAGAAGGGTTTACTGAGCTCAAGAAAGCCATTTGCACAGCACCAGTTTTAGGGATTCCCAATTATGCAGAGGATTTCTACCTGTTCTCACACACGAATGGCAGCTTTATGACAGCAGTACTCACAAAGAGAACTACCTTAGGGTACAAGCCCCTGGCATACTACAGTGGGAATTTGGACCCAGTGATGAGAGGCCACTTCCCTTGCGAACAGAGTTTGGCTGCCGCAGAATTCGACATAGAGAAAGCTACAACCATTGTGATGGGATGCTCAATGACGTTGTTCGTTGAAAACACACTATTTGCCATTCTAGAGAAACCAAAGGGCACATTGACATCTCAGAGAGCTTCTGCTTATGAAGTGATCATATCGAATCCATCGATTAAGATAGTTTGATGCAAAGTAGTGAACCCAGCTATGTTTATAGCAGAGCCAGTCACTGATGGAGAGATCGAGAAAGTGTTGCCAGACACTTCACTCTTGTTTATACTATCAAGGACACGACATGTCTTCTGGAGTTAAACAGATAAAAGTAATAGATTGGGAGCTTGTGTATTTTAAACACGTACATTAAAAAAGGACTTGCCGAACTTATTGCATTAATTGACATTTTGTCAAATACAGAAAGGAGAACTGTATCCAGAGACCATAGACAATCAATTGTCCAGACAAAGGAGGACAATTGTTCCAATACCTGCGACGTACAAGCAAAAACATCAGAATCCAGAGATATTGTTGCATAGAATATATTAACGTTAGTCTTTTCTGTAATGATAGAGCTGGGAAATCAAACCAGCAGCATCATCACCCCCCAGGAGGAGAGACATACTTATTGTTCCAGAACTAAGTGCTGCCGCCTAACCTATAGGGGCATCATGTATTTATGCATTATATTCATCATTGTTTTATTATCACTGACAATTCGAAATGCATTTTTCATAGGTGTGCAAGTGTTCCGATTCCAGTGCACCCACCTAATAATGTACGCATTACACACACAAAAGCACCGAAACCCTTCATAGTGATCCCAGTTCCTAGAAGGTCTGACACAGGAGTGAGTGAACTTGAAATGGATGTGATTAGCAATGACACACATGCAGTGACAAAGAAGTTGAAAAGCCGGAGACAGGGTCGGCAGAGTAAGAATGAAAGAGGGTTACTGCAACCTCACACATGCAAGCGATGAGTGCACATACACCAGGTCTAGTGTCAATAACCGCAGAACCACAGACCAAAAAAGGGGAGAAGGTTGGGCAACCGACAATGAGAAGCTACCCTACAAGTGAAGTGAAAAGACAAATGGAAAAAGCTGAACTGCTAGAGAGACAAACGAAGTTGGGGAAGAAACCAACAGAGACAGCATTGACAAGCACCCATGATCCAATGAAGTATAAGTTCTACAATACAGCCATATACTGAACCAATGACAGATTGGATATGGACATTTATAACCAAAAGAAAAAAGATGCAAGAGGTCAGGGAAAGAATCGACAGACTTTCGCCTACTCCATTAGTACAGACGAAGAGGCCTGAACCATGGATGGAGGTGCATGAGAATCCTCCAATGAGAAGAAGCTACATGGATGCTATTAAGGATGTGATGATAGCAAATTACATAAAAACCTTGAAAATAAAGAGAAGCATACAAGGAGATGACGATGAACTCAACGACTACCTGGACAGCACTGCACACTTGGGAAATAACATCTGGTACCAGCATATGAAAGAAGTTGGAAGATGAAATTCAGAGGAGGAATGCTTTGTTAGTGCACTCCAACCTTAGAGCATGGGGAAGTCAAAGATCTTTGTAGCTGTAGAAATTGATGTCCAGACAGCACACTGTCTGTCACACATAGCAATGTGCAAGACCAGAGGCCAGTTCATGGGAAGTGATGCCTCACTGAAATGGGCAACTGAAGCAACTGATCCAAATGAAGACAATTATGTACAGGACATAAAGACAAGGAACAATGGAAAGACAAAGCACATTGCGTTCAGATACGAGAAGCCTGGAGATAAAGGGGCGGAGATCAGAAGAGGGGAAAATCAAAAACTGAACGTCCAAGGAAGAACTCCAGAAGAAGCCAGAAAATGGAAGAACAGAGGTCAAATGCAAATCTGGGGAACAGTGCTTTCACCAGACGGATGGGAGAAAGGAGTAGTGATCTGCAGAGCATGGATGGTCATTGGAGCCTGCAAAGAAGCAATGGAAAATTTGCAGAAGATATGCAAACCATTATGCAGAGACTTGCAAAACTACTAACATGGGTCGAAGACAGAGGAGGACCCGTACAGATAGTGCCATTGGAGAATGCCAAACTGTGCCTCAGAAACAATGGTACAAGGAAAATGGAAGAAAATCAGAACTGTGGACGAATCTTCGATGCCACAGGAATGGCACATGGTACCGCAGTGATCATGGATTATTAGTGGGCATGTGGATCCAGAGCAAATATCAGATTGCCAATAAACTGGGGAGTTATATGCATAATAGTAAATGTCCATGTTTCAGCACTGGTGATCCCAAAAAGTGATTTGAATATTGACAGTTTCCCGAAAGCTGATGCTGAGGAAAAGGAGATCTGTGGAGCTGATGAATAGAATGAAGCGAGAGAATTACTTTTCGGCTAAATCAGAAGAAGCTTTTCATGCAATCCCATATGAACACAGACTGTTCAGTCTGACCTCATCAGTGTTCACGACAATCTTCATGCCACGGGTCCAAGTTGGAGCAAATACTAAACGGTTGCAGATAACCTGCAAACCATCAACACGACCATAAAGGGATTCAACGCGATCAAGGAAGAATTAAGGGCAATACGACTAATGACTCTCCAGAACAGATATGTCCTCGACATGATCACAGCCATGGATGGAGGTGTTTGTGCAAAAATCGGAGAATCATGTTGCACATTTATACCATCTCACGACGAAGAAATTGGAACGTTAACAGAGGCCATAGGTATGCTGACAAAACTACAGAATCAAATGATTGATAAAACCGACAAAGTGGACGATGACAGTTGGTTTGGATCGCTATTTTCATGGGTTCTGCAATGGATGGCAGACACATTCAAATTCCTAGGAGCCCTGCTAGTGATGATATTTCTCGGATTCTGTATTATCAAGATAATAATCTGGCAGTGCCAGAGAACTGCGAAAAAAGCCATAGGGGTGAAGATCATGATTGATGTCATTCCAGGATCGAAGCCCAAGGACCTGACTGATGAAGAAATAGGAGACTTTGTAAAAGCTAGCATTCATGCACCAGAACGAGCAAAGTTTTGGTATCCAAGGAAACACAGAAATTATGTGGGAAGATGGATCTATTGCAGCCCAAATGGACAATGTCAACTGATGACATGGAACAAAGACGAACACGTGAGAGCAGCAGGAAGCTTGAAGGGAGTCATAAAAATATGGACCCCAAAGAGACATTTCAACAGACCTTCATATGTGAACCCAGAAGATGAAGGGGAAGTGACTACAGAGAATGCAGAAAAGGTGGATACCAACGAAAAAGTGAAAGTGGTCGATGAATCACCCAAAGGGGGAGTGTAGAGGAGGTCCCAAGCACGACCCGCACTAAAATCGCCCATTTTGAAGTGCCAGGAACTTTCACGCCAGAATATGTGACGTATGTTGAGCAAATAAACCAACAGAGAGCCACAGTGGGGCTCTGCCTGGTACCTATCACACTGACAGCACCTATTGAAGTACCTGCACATAAGAAACCTTGGACAGTAAGGTACCCATTGAGAAAACCATATCGACAAGTGAGACAAACTGACGATTGCCAAAACACAATGCCTGAAGAAGCCAAGAAAGTCTTAAAGGAAGATGAATGGTAACATCACAAGAACCCGGACTAACTCACATATAGAAAATATGACGACCTGCGAATGACGAAAAGAGACGAAACACCATGGATAAGTGACATCCTGAGTTTAAAGTGAAATTATTGATGTCAAGTGTAAGAAGCTTATGCCATAAGCGATGAAGACATGCAACCAGTTTATACGTGTACATATGCTTGGTACCGCAAGAAAGCTGAGACAATTGTGCCACTTGCTATGCTTAGTAGTAAGATAGATTGCAGCAAGCGCCACCTATACTTATCTACCTCAAAAAGGAGAATTTTATATAAGTATACTTCCACTGTGCACAAGAGCAGAATCAACCAAAAGTTATTAAAGGCCGCAGGAGATGAGCCCCTCGACACATGAATCGAAAGCTAAGGACAGAAAAGAAACTCAGACGCATGCAACCCATGCCAATAAGCCAAGGTTATCTCGGCTGACATAGATGGACAGTAGATACAATTAATGAAGCAAAGAGCAGAGTATCCCGTCCAAAGAAGTCAAGATAAGCAGCAGAAGGCAGGTGTTGGACAGAAAGCTAAATCAAATACACAAATTGCATGGAGAATGAGACGATTTCACGGTGTCTGAAACACGTGACTTACCAAGCAAGAAGAGTTGGGGCCTTCACACTTACGTGCTGCCTTGTGCCATGCACAGATATCTGAACTCTTCCAGACAGAGATGCAGTCTCAAGGCCAACCAACAAGAAATAATTGACACATGGCCATTGGGGCGGTGATTGATGGTGGTAATGGTTGGGGGGAGGCTGGGAGAGAGGGCGAGCACCCTGTATCTGGCTGACCATTCTGCATGCTGCTAAGCCAGTGGAAAAGTATGAGTGGGGAATGGTGCCAACCCAGTCATAATGGACCAAGTAATCTAGGATCCTATAGTTTGTAGAACCAATGGGACGTCATACTTTTAGTGACATCCACAATAGGCATTCTGAAGGAAGGGCTTAGATGCCCCACCTGACACTGGTTATCCAATCCTTTCACTCTGCTATCATATAGAGATATAGCACCTATATTAAAGTTACCATCCTATATACAATATAATTGCATGCAACAGTTTAAGCATTACACATCAGTGATGATGAATCTTTTGTATAAATGATGTGTTTTTTGTGAAATTCATTGGAGTTTAAGCGAGAAGGAAGATCGAGCGGTTGCTGATGTTCATTGAACTCCCCGTTTTTTGTAGTTGTCATTAAACGGACTCCCTTTGCCAAACCATTGAGTTGTCATTATTGATTCGATGCTAGAGTACTAATATGCATCCCCATCCAACTCACGGGTGCTGCTGCCTCATCTTAAAGTGCTATTGGGCAACCCCCAGCTTTATGGGCCGGTTGTGGTCCTAGTGCACACTATGATTAAATGAGGCAAGAGATTGCGACCTGGCTATGCTAAATGGTCAGACTTTGGGGGACATTCTGGGACTGTGTACATGCTCTAGGGGAGTCCAACGGGTTTGTCTGGACTACTGTTACGTCTCAGCAAATGTCTCAATTGCAGTAGAAAGGTTTGAGGTTATAGATACGCCTAGAAGTGACCATGACCTCCTAGCAATTAGCTTGACAGTGACTCGACAAGGGAGAAATATGACTGCCCCAAAATCTGAGAATTAAACCTTAGAATGCCTGGAAGCAGGTCTTTGCTGCCCCGATTTGTGGGTCCGTACGAAATCACTAAAGTCATCAATTCCCTGGCAATACGATTGGCTTTACCTGTTTCTTGGCAAACGCATCCCGTGTTTCACGTCTCCCTGGTCAAATCATGTCTTTCCGGTACTAGGCTCCCTGTTCGCCCTCCGCCTATCGCTGTGCATGGTATCAATGAATATGAAGTGAAGGCCATCTTTGATACCGAACTGCTTCGTGGTGTGCGTCATTACTTGGTCGATTGGAAGGGCCATGGTCCGGAGGACCAGACTTGGGAACCTGAGCACAACATCAACGCGCACCTGCTGCTTTCTCGTTTTCTTGCTCCTCAGGCTGTGAGGGGCCCTTTGGGGGAGGATGCTGTCAGGACTCCTGTCTCTGGGCTCCTTTTGCAGACACCCCAAAGCAAACACTGTCAGGGAATGCCCGTCCTGCGTTTACACACGCTTGTCCCCACGGCCACGGAAGACCTCTTTCCTCGCTTAGCATCAATTTCCATGAAAATTAGGGAAGCTGTTTCTAGCCTTCCGTCACGTGTTCTGTGCAAGACGACACGTTCTTGCCATGTCACGTGACAAACCTAACAAAATAATGCCCTATGCAACTTAACAGCTACTTGGTATCCTGTTCCGTTCCTGTTACATTCACCGTTTCCTAGCCGGTATCCAAAGACCCTTTGCCTGCCTAGCGGACCGCTGCTTTGAGTGTTCCTTTCTATCTCTGTCCGCAGCTTGCTCAACCTTGAGTGTCCCATGGATTACTTTGCTGCCTAACGTTCTGTTTATCCCTTGCTCGCTCAACGCCAGACCTTCAGTTTGTCCACAGATTACTCTGCTGCCTAACGTTCTGTTTATCCCTCACTCACTCAATGCGTGACCTTCACTTTGTCCACGGATTACTCTGCTGCCAAGCGTTCTGTTTATTCCTTGCTTGCTCAATGCCAGACCTTCATTTGCACACGTATTACTCTTCTGCTAAACTTTCTGTTCTTGTACTGCTTGCCCAATACCAGTTCTTTGTTTGTTTCACGGACTGCTGAACTGAATTTCCGACCTTACCCCAACTGCACCACAACTACCTTGATTTGTCTCCTCAAACCACACATCACCTTCTATACCTGCACACATTCCCTTAACTTCAACTTGCCTGGATTCTACTCTGCCCTTGCCTTTGGATCTTCAAGTGAACTCTCTGGGACTCAATTGTGCACAGACTAGAGACTTTCATGTGCACCCTAAAGTCAAGAGGTGTCCGTGTGCTGTCGGGATAGATTTTGGACCTTTCTTCACCTGGATTGCTAGGTTTTGGACCTTTCTTCACCTGGATTGTCATTAAGGATTCTTCCCGGGTTTTCTTGGTCTCTTCTAATTCTTCACTACATTTCCTGACTCCTCCTAGTTAAGAAACACTCCTGTTTGCTCCTGTTATTGGTTTGCCATATCCTTAGTCTTGCCTGATTTTTTATTGCTCTCTTGTGATTCGTAGGTGATTAACATTGGCCTTGGGAAACCAAACCAACACTCTGGTTATCTCCTACCTGGCCAATACTTCACTTGCTCTGATCAAGAGTTTAGCCTTATCCTGTATTTTCTGTAACTTATCTTCTTGGCTCCATACCATATTTTCTAACTCTCTCTTTTGCCTTGCAGCTGGTAGTGTCGAGGTTGAGTCCTCTGTCTTCCGATCAATAAACATCTTGGCTTGTCATATTTGAACAACCAAAGGGTACGTTGGTAGGAAGAACTCGTCATCCATAGTCTTGAGCACTACAGTCTTCCTGATATTAGGTGAGCACTCGTTGTGCGCTCCCTAACAACTCCCCAACTTGCTGCCAGTGTGTTCTATCCAATTTGAGAGGGGGCTGCAGTCCATGGAATCGATAGCAACATGGAAAACCATGGTGGTCATTCCGAGTTTGGAGGCAGCCATGGTGCTATTAGGACCATGGCTGCCTCCAAAATCGGTCCGGGTTCCTTGAATGGGGACTTACCGGGTCATTCCAACCTTACCGGGTCATTCCAACCTAGGAGGACCCGGTAAATCCCCATTCAAAAAAACAATCCCCATTCCCATTTGAGCCCCCATAGGGCTCAATGGGAATGGGTTGGGAGCTAATAACGGGCCCGCTAATAGGGGGCATGTTATTTCCTCCCTGGTCCCTTAGCGGCTCCCGCTAAGGGCGGCTGGTAGAACCAGCCGCCCTTAGAGGGACCCGCTAAGGGACCTCGTAATAGGGGGGTAGGGGGTTAACGGCACCGGCATCAGCTGCCCTTACCGGTGCCGTTAACCCCCTACCGCCAGGGTCGGACTGACCCCCCATATCTTTGTATAGGAAATGGATTTCCTCAGATAGCTCACATCCTTTTGATATTTTGAGACAAAGGCCCTCATTACAACACCGGCGCGAAACCATGCCGCTATTAGCACCATGGTTGGTGCCGGTGTTGTAAAAGGTCCGCCATGGTTCAATGGGGAATTACCACCTCATTCCAAGGCTGGCGGGGCGGTAATTCCCCATTGAACCATGGCCCTTCCCCATTCCCATTTTCGCCCCATAGGGCTCAAGTGGACTGGGGAAGGCGCTAAGTACGGTACTGCAAATTGCGGTACCGTACTTAGCACCAAGGTCCCTTTGCGGGTCCCTACTTTAACGGCTGGTCTAGACCAGCCGTTAAGGTCGGGTCCCACAAAGGGACCTCGTAATCAGGCGTTAAGGGTTTAACGGCACCAACACCTTTTACGGCGCCGTTAAACCCTTAACGCCAGGGTCATAATGACCCTCAAAGTGAGTGAAATTCCTTAGATAAGGGTTTGAAGACCTGGAAGGAATAATGTGAGAACTACTTGAAAGGATATGATATCACAACAGATCTGCTCATTATGAATCCAGTAAAAGTGAGAAAAAAAGTTGCTAGATTGGATGGCCACTATGAAGATGAGAAGCAATGATAGATTGAGGTTAACATCGGGATGGGGGTTAAGAGGTTTAAATCAAACACCCATATATCTGCAAACGTTTCCATTGGCCCATTATAGAGATCTTTTTATGCGCTTAAATATTCTCCCCACAAGAGAAGTGCAATTGGGAAGGAAACAGATTGCGGAGGCTGAGTCTCATTGTAGATATTGTAGAGACAATAAGATTAAAGAGTCACTCTTTCATTTAATAACCTCCTGTAAGATCCTGACAGAACTAAGAACTAGATGCTTGGTAGGGCATTTGGAGCAAATACATTCACTAGCAGCAGTGGAATGATGGAACAGATTCCTAATTGGAGAGAAAATAAGTTTGTGTTTCTTGCTTTTGGTGAATAGTATCAGTCTGTGTGCTCTACCCACAGTTAGTCTATTTGATTCCTTTTCTGTAATTGTATTTGCTTATTACCTGACTTGTCCAAATTAATCGGAGGTCAATGGCTGCATGGCTCCATAGAGACCGATATTCACCTGCCGGCCTGTTGTTTAGGAAAGGAGAACGTTTTTTCCTATGTGAGAACCTGTGTGCTTATTGATTTAGTTGTCCTCACTTAGTTCTCAAATTCTGTAATGATTGTGAGGTACACACTTGTTAGTGTTTTTCATACAGTATTACGCTTTATTCAATTTGTTTCACATTCATCATATAAACACAAGTTACTTCACTTAATGTATTCAATTTCGTTATTTTACTTGTGGTGACTTTTTCTGGTGGGAGATGTATCATTCATAAAAAGAAAAACCTTTGTGCCAACATTTCTTGCACATGCTACTGTTTCGCCCTTCCTTTGGCTTTATCAAGGCACTTGTTTACTTTGTTACGTGTGTCAATTTCAGTCACATTCATATTTTATGCATACATTTCATAGTTATGACACACAAATATGTTGCTTAATTCTCAATCAATTAGAAGTTTTTCTCTTTGGTGTTGTTCCTGAGTGAGCAAACCTCAGTAGTTCTGAGGAGTTAAGGATAGGAGAAGTATGGTTAGTATGGCCTGCCGGCGCACATGCAGCAAGCACCATGCAGTTGTGGCATAGTTATAAGCTGATTTCCCAATCATTAAGGTGTAAGCAAATTGCTTACCTTATGTACCGATTTGATGGTAGCCTGGTTTGTCGGGTAATTGCGACTGATTCCTTCTTCTGGCAATTGCCAATTTTGTTTGCATGTTGTGCTGAATGAATGACCAGTATTTTTTCACAATTTCTTTGATATCACAGTCATTAGTGTCATGAGTAAGAAATCAAACAAGTTTAGCATCTTTCTTTTCCTGTGGTCTAGGGGTGAGAAGTTTTTCCCCTGGGGTGAATCGGGCTCATTTGAGCAAACGGGACAGCATGTTTTTCGAGTATCCCCTTTCCTTCAGGCGATCACTCAAGTTGTTTGCATGTTGGTAAAAATCGGAAACCGTGGTAAAGTTGTGCCGTAGTCACAGAAACTGTCCGTATGGTAAGCTCTCCTTGGCACTCCTAGGATGGAAACAATTGAAGTGTAATAATGGGACCATTCCAAAATTCCATCGTAGTTTCTAATCACAAGATCCAGAAAATATATCTCTTGGGTGCTAAAAGCCATAGTGAACTGAATTTGTGGATTACAAAGATTGATCCAACCAAGAAACTGGGAAAGATCAACTTCCATTCTGTTCCAGTCCAAATTAACACAATGTCGCCTACATAACAATGCCATACCTTAATGTTAACACGGTATGGATTAGTGTCACTGAGGACAAATTGCTCTTCAGAGCTTCCCATAAATAAGATGGGTAAGCTGGGTGCAAAGGCTGCACCACATTCGTGGTCCCTCTTAAGTGGAGATAGAATTGGTTGTCAAAGATGAAACAATTCTCCTGGAGGTTTACTGACATGAGTCCAATAATTAATTCTACGGGAACTCAATGTTGTAGGTTACTCTGAGTTAGGTTTCCCCTGATGCATTGTATAGCCTCATCCTGAGGGATAATTGTGTACAATGATCTTAAGCCCATAGTGGCAAGTATATTTGTCTCAGCATCAAAGGGCATAGCTTCAAATAGCTGTATTACGAACAGGGTGTCTTTTAAGTAGGTCTGGTCATTTTCACAGAATGGTTGCAGAAAAACATCAACAAATTTACAGATAGGCTCCAAAATGGACCATCAGCCCTCCACGATTGGCCTCTCAGTTGGTTTAATGGAATCTTTGTGGATTTTCGGCATTGCATAAACGATGGTATGCAGTATTCAGAATGGTTAAGATACTCATATTCATCTCTGGTTATCAATTGTCATTGGATTCCATAGAGCATGGCTTCTGCTATAGCTTGAGTGATTTCTAGGGTAGCATCCTAGTCTCACTGACTAAACTGACCAGATGAATTGTACTGAAAAATTACTTTGAAAAAGGGATTGCTGCTAGGTTTGGCGCTGTTGTGAAAGCATGAAGTGCCCATAAAAAGGGCCACCAATCGTGCCAGCGACCCATAATAGTAGCAACTAACAAATCCCTTCAAGGGGTTTTTGCTGTTTCATAAAAACTTTGGGATACCCGCATAGCTAACGCAAGGCTTACTTTTATCTGAACACTCTCAGGGTTGGGAATATAAGAATTGGGTTTTTTCAATGCTTTCTTTGTTTTCTGTGTTACTGGCTACCTGTTGGTACCTCATTCAAGTGTCAAGATTTTTCTTACACATTTTCTATTGTTATTCCAAGTGAATTACGTGCCTGCTCCTGCAGCTACCATATTTATTTACCCAAGTTTAGTTGAGCCATACCATTTGTGGTATTCCAGCCTGGCCATTCAATTCTACAGCACATTAAATTGTTGTGTTTCTAACAACCCACATAACCTCCAAGAGTTAGGGCTTTGCTGCACAACCACAGCTATATTTTGTGCGTGGAGGGCATTGACGCAGGAACAAAGTTTGTATAGCTTGGTGAGGAACATCTCACCCCAAAACACTGTTCATGTGCTAAATCAGTTCAGGGAATGAGCAATTCAAAGGTGTACTTGTTATTTATTTGTCCTGTCTGGCTATCCCCACATCAGACTTGCAGCATTTTGAGCACTGGCACCCTCAGTTCTGGCACTACTCTCCTTTTTGCCATCCAGAATGAATATGGATAATCTTGTGCAATGCTATTGAGGGCTTCAATGATATGCTTGCTCAATGGGGTGTAATCTGGGACCAGCACAATAACATGGTTTGTAAACTGTTAGTGCTCTGAAGCAGATGATGTGTGGTGTGCTGTCCCAAACACTATAAATAAATAAAGCAATCCTCCCACATGGAATGATTTACTTTGCACCACAATGGACCCAGACAATCTGAAATTCCATGCACACACAAACATGTACAGATTATTTGAGAAGTAGTCTAAGTGGCAAGCCCCACCCAAGGGCATTTGAAAACTCCCTCCGTCTCTGGCATGATTGTATTTCTTTACTTTGGGAATTTGTAAGACATTTTGCATCCCAAAAGTCATAATGCACCTAGAATAAAGGATGTAACAGGAGAGAATGTGACGGTCCTTGCAACAAGGCAAGTAGATTATTTTTTCCAGAAGGAGTGAAAAAACTTGGATTTCAGGTGCTTACAAGGAGCATAATTACCAAAGTCCACTCTTCTGGCTCCACATATTTCATATAACAAAGATATAGATATGTCTGGGAGTCAATCAAGTTGAAGAAAGTGGTGCATAGCAGGCTTCTGTGAGAATTGTGGAGGATAGAGGAGCATGCAGGGATTTTATTTGGATGGATCAACATAAGAGCAAGAGACAGTAAAGAGCTGTCAGAACAATTTATTTCAGATTTTCAACCACCCAAAGAGTCTGGAGTACAGTGCCTTTGGGCTTTTGACATGCAAGATGCAATAATTCACACTGGTCCTTATTTGAGAGGTGGTGGTACATTTTAATAAGGTATGTTAAGGTGGCATTCACATTAGAGTTGAGTAGGTTGGTTTGGGCATCCAACACCAGAAGGGAGCTGAGCGTAAGTTAGTTTTGTTTGCTTGTTTATTTATTTATAGGGCGCACAGAACCCGAAGGTAGCTACACCCAACAAAGTACAAGAATACTTAAAAGCTTGGTTGCAGGTTAGATAGGTAAGGGTTATATAGGGTTATAAAATACAAAGACGAACAGCAGCAAAGAATACAAGAGTAATGCAAGCACTGAATAATGATGAACAGTAGGTAAGTACGTCGGACGAATACAGGTGTAGGTACAATGGTAGTCATATGTCGTTAGTGTGTAGACAATTCAAAGTGTTGCGCCTGAAATTAAGAAAGGATTGGTCGGTTCTGAGAGAGAGAGAGATGTAGTGCGTTCCATGATTGGGCAGCTTTTACTGGGGAGCTACTTCCTCCAGATTTTATTAGCTTAAATTTCAGGATGTTCAGGCAGAAGGAGTTCACTTCCCTCAAGGAGTGGGTAGAGGTTTTCCTTGAGATTCTCTCTGTTAGGTATGGGGTGCTGCATTATTGAGGCATTTGAACGTGAGGGAAACTGTTTTAAGCAGAATTCTATGACTGATCTTCAGCCAATGTTATTCTTTTCTGATTTCTGAGACGTGTTCTCTATTCGGTATGTTGAGGGCGGTTCTGAGCGCATTGTTCTGAAGCATTTGAATCTTGTCTAGGATGTATTTATTTGCACCTAAGTATAGGGTGTTACAATAGTCCAATTTTGAGAGTATTAGTGCATTGGCAAGGATGATGCAACTAGCTTTAAATAGGAAAGGCCTACAGGCCCTGATGAGCTTGTAAGTGTAGGCGGATGAGGATGCCACATAGTTTACCTGTTTGTTTTGGGATAGGGTAGAGTCTTTGACTACCTTAATTGTAATAGCATCAATGTCAAAGGCAGAGTAATTGGTGTCCAATTTTTTTAGATTAGCGGCTGATCCAAGAATCAGGAGTTCTGCTTTGTCATTATTCAGGAAGAGGCCATAAGTTGCCATCCATGCCTGAATGAGGAGGTACATTTTATTTACCAAAGCCGTGTCCTGATCATAATTGCCCGAATGGGGAATAAGGATCTGGGTGTTGTCTGCATAATTAGTGTAGGTGACACCGAGCCTGTCCAATTTATCGAACAGAGGCTTTGTAAATATATTAAATATGGTCGGCGAAATACAGGAGCCCTGTGGAACGCCACAGGTGGTCTGGATAGGGTCTGTGGATGCTGATGGGACGGAAACCCACATTGTTAATTGTTTAGGAAGGATTGGACCCACGCTATTGCATCATTTGAGAAGTGGGCCGCCGATGCCAGGTGTTTGCAAAGAACTTTGTGGTCAACCAAGTCGAAGGCGGCCGACAAGTCGAGGAGGAGTAGCAAAGCCATTTTTTCTTTGTCCTTGAAATCGTCAATTTGAGTTTGTAGGTCAATTTATGCCGTTTCCATGCCATGTTATGCTCTGAAGCCGGATTGACGACAACCTAAAAGGTGATAAGTATAAGGTCCTTGACATTTCGGCAGTAACTATTTTCGGGTTCAGTGTAACAGGGAGAGAACTAGTTGTGCAGAAATGAAATAAAGTTCAGACGGAGCCTAGGGACATGATACTAATGTCTAAAACAGATCCAGGCAATACATATTCTCACAAGTCTGGTTGTACCAAATGGGGTATCAGGTAATATTTTCGCCACCAAAAATATCGCCGTACATATGGTCGTCGGGAACGGCCAAAGGCGATATTTTTGGTGTCGAAAATATTTGGTGCGGGGGTTGCGAGGGTGTCCCCCGCACATAAGAAAATGATGCAGGGGTTGCGGGGGTGTCCCCCGCGGGGTCCATGTGTTATTTTCGCCGCAAAAATATGGCAAACTTTTTGTATGGCGATATTTTTATGGCGAAAATATCACATGGAACCACCAAATGGTGGGTGCGAAATAGCTGAGCCACCAGGAAGTAACTCTGTATTTCCAGGGAGGCCAATACTCACGTGAGCATCGACAGAACATGTGAGATGGCCATTGAGGACCAGCGATTGCAGTCACTGAAGTCAGGTAGAAAGAGGACATTGTCAATCACCGACATCAAGACTGCCTTGTCCCAGGGGAACATGGAAATCCAGATTGAAGGAGATCCAAAATGAGGATGTGATTGAGGAGGATTTGGAATTACAGAATGAACACAGCAGCTACAAGGCTCATTTGAGCCAGGAACCTAATTAGCCAGCATCTACACATTCATTTGGGGAGACGAGCGCCCAGTCGGAAGGCGCAGCCGGCCTATTTCGAAGGCCTGGATAAAAGGCCTCTGTTGGTCACTGCCAGCTCATTTCTTCCTGAGCCCCCCCGAGACACCCTTGGCCCCTGCAACAAGAGAAGACCATTCCTTCCAGTGTGTACACCGAACATTCAAAGATGGCCCCCGCTGTGGAGCAGATTGAAGACAGCAGCTACAAGGCTCTTTTGAGCCAGGAACCTGATTGCCCAACATCTACATATTTGGGGAGACCAGCCCCCAGCCAGAAAGTACAGCTGGCCTGTTTCAAAGGCCTGGATAAAAGGCCTCTGTTGGTTTCTGCCTGTCTCAGCCGAGTCCTTGGCCTGTTAAGTCTCTCACTCACTGAGGAGCCCGCTTCAGCATCCGCATAAGGTAAGCCTGATAGCAGGCCCCGAAATGGCATTACTCATGCCAATGTCTTTGCTGATAATGCCCCCTTATTACGCAATGCCTACCATGCTAGTCCGCCCTTGCCTTATCCATGCCCCCCTCCTGCGACCACATCAGCGTGCACAGTCCTTCCACCCTCTGCACTCCCATGGAACACTAACCATCATCCCCAGCAACTACCTTAGACCATGTGCGTAGCACCACACAAGACCGATAGCACATCCACGCGGCCTCAACGCTCAGTCATTGCTGCTGCCTATGCATATACCACGAGGTATACATCTGCCTAACCATAATTCTATGCACCTTGTGAGCCGCCACCCGACAGCAGGCCATTCACATCCTGCAGCACAGTTGCCTCCAGAAACTCAAATAAAACCATCCCTGCTTAGCGCTGCTATCCCATCTGCCAGTTATCTGACAACTGTTAGGCTCTTATACCTAACGCACCCTACGAGGAGATAGGTCCCATGCACCCTGCCCAAAATCACCCTGCCTCCTCCCAAGTAAGGAACGGCAGGCTCTGCCAGAGAACGGGCCCCCAGGCATACCCCTGTCCTTCGAGGAGCACCTCCTCCATACCTTACAAAGCAATATTAAACCCTCCTCCAGAATTATCCTGCTGGGGGATTTAAACCTGGGCCTCAATGATCCCTCAGACCACACCCCCACCTCCATGGCCAACGCACTCTCTGCCCTAGGCTTCAGACACTGCCCCCACACATAATAAAGGTTGCACATTAGACTGAATTGCTGATTTTAACAGCCAGGTCACTAGCTGCTCTAACTCCCCATGCCCATGGTCAGACCACCACATTGTGACCTTCACATTCTCATCTACTAAGCAGTACATTAATGCCCAACCACCCCTTCCGCCTACCTGGTACCGTAGCTCACGTAAAACACCAAAGAGAGTATCACACCGCTATTCTCACAACTTCAACTGGAACACCATCAGTCCAATGACCTGAGTGTTCTCGCCAACATTTACAGGAACACTTTGACATTGGCAATTGACCCTGTACTACCTCTTGCTCCCCGTAAGACCAAACCATCAGGACACATAAGCTCCTGGTTTACCCCTGCCCTCCAAGAGATTTGTACCAAGAAACGCCTGGCTGAAGACACCGGGAAAAAGTCACCCTTGGACGCCCTTAAAATAGCATTAAAAAATACCTCCAAACAGTCCAAACTGCCCATCATAGCAGCTAAATCCTCAGCCTATACCACCAGAATCACCAATGCCAAATCTAACACTCAAGAGTTATTCAGAATCTTCAGGGAACTAGAAGCCCTTTCCTCTCCTCGTCCACCATGACGAAAGATGATACATGGTGTACCGACATCAAAAACGCCATGTTGGTTAAAATAAACTCCTTACACAAGGAAATCACCCTCAAGAAAGCTGCAATCAAAAGGGCTACCACCTCTCCTCTGCCTCCCTCAACTGCCAAACCCTAACCAGCCTGTATTCTTCTTCATGGAGATTGCAGAATCAGAATCTACCAGTATTCTCAATAGTCTAACACCTTCCAGGTGCAAAGGGGATATTTTCCCAGCTACTATCATAAAGGACTGCTTAGTCCCCTTCTTCACTAGGTTCATTAATGCCTCATTCTCCACAAGTCTCGTACCCTTGCGCCTCAAAGAAGCCTGTGTACTACCTTTACTTATAAAACTTGCACTGGATCCTGCCATGCCCAATAACTAGCACCCAATAACAACAGTCCCTTTCTTACTAACAATTTTAGATAGGACAGCCTATATACAGATACAACACTTCCTGAAGACTAACCTCATCCTAGGAATGCACCAATCCAGCACTGAATCAGCCCTCCTCGATCTAAAAAAGCAGCTTGATGATATCAGGGATGATGAACCAGTTCTTTCCTCCTCCTTCACCTCTCAGCTGCCTTCGACCTCGTCGGTCACCATATTCTTAGTCACCACCTCATGGCAGCTGCTAACTTTTCCTCAGAAGCTACAACTTGAGTGGCTTCTTTTGTTGAAGGCAGATCCACAAGAGTGTTTTCAGAAATGTCTAGCACCTCCCCAGCTCCCATCTCATGTGGTGTTCTACAAGGATCTTTTGTATCACCTGCCTTATACAATGTATTCACCA
This sequence comes from Ambystoma mexicanum, assembly GCF_040938575.1. Lineage (NCBI taxonomy): Eukaryota > Metazoa > Chordata > Amphibia > Caudata > Ambystomatidae > Ambystoma > Ambystoma mexicanum. The sequence continues at coordinate 303,417,380 of NC_090922.1, read as the reverse complement.
GACCCCTCTTTGACCTCATGGACTCCATTGGAATTTCGTACACTAACTATGCTGATGACAACCAAGTCCTTCTTCCTGTTTTGGCTAACTACAACAATGACTCCATCACCTTCAACAATATCTATCTGACAATTCAGGCGTGGATGGCAATGACAATACTGAGCTCTTGCTAGTTGGCTCCACAGCAGTGCTGAACAAACTCTTTGACCAATATGCTGCCTTCAACATCAATGGCATACAGATCCATGTCTCCACATCAGCAAAAACTCTAGGCGTCCACTTGGATGCCACCCCCTCACTCATTCGACAAGTGAACTCCATAGCATCTTCGCCCGCCTACCTGACCAAATTAATGAATTCTGCCAGACAGTTCCTCGCTCCATCCAGAAACCTTGCCATTGACAGAGAGGTCTTTGCTGGTACCTCTAAGTACAACATCAGAAAGATGCAGGTGATCCTGAACAATGCGCTATGGTCAGCCCTCAATATCCCTAAAAGAGAGCACATCTCAGCAGCAAGAAAGGAGGTCCACTGGCTCAATATTCGTGAAAGGATTATCTTCAAGATGCTCTCCATTACACACAGATGCCTTTCCCAATCAGCACCTTTGTACCTGACACAAAAGATCCTCAGAGCCAATTCCACTACACCATGAAGGTCAACCCATGCACACTGTTGTATCCCACCCAAATTCAAGTGAGCCAAAGGAGGGGGTGCCAGGTTCCTGACGATGGCCTCCAATCACCTGCCCTGAGAGCGGAGGAATCTTACTGGATATTCCGAAGAGTTCTACAAATCTGGCTATCTGCTTAAACATTGCTATTCGGTCACCAGAAATGTATGAACTCCATGAACTAAATGTATGAACTCCATGCATCCCCACTGTGTGTAGCTGGTTTTACAACAGCGCATTAATGGTCTCAGGCTTAGGTGCTTTATAAATAATACAATAAATAAATAAATAAAATACACTTATAAAAGGTAGAGCAGCTAGTGGTGAATATTTCCTTGGACATACTTGAAAACCTTTTCCAAATATATCTAAGAAAGATTTGCTCTGAAACTGGAAGTACCTCTCCATCCCTCGGATCTTTCTGTCCCCCACAGCCCCACTCCTCTCCTTGTTGCTGAGTTTTAAAAAGTCTTACATGCATCCCAGCACTAAGTTGATGTTGTTGATTTGGAACCCGACAGCTTGATAATTGTAACAACTGAGAAATGAAACAGCAAGATATCCACAACTACAACTAGCAAACGACCCCTTTTCCCAAACACATTTCTTTTTTAAAATATATTTATTAGATTTATACAACACATATACATTTCCAATACATATGGATTTCAGTAACATTCCTTAACTATGACATTTTAAACATGTTCATATACCATATCACTATAATAACAGCATACCATCTGGCATCATCTTGTAATCTTATGCAATGAGCTGATAACCCCACAGCGATAGTTTCATACTAAATTCAATGTAAAACAACAAACAAACAAAAACAAACACAGCCCAAAATTATTCACTATATATGCTATTAAAAGGACTCTATAATGAAAGATAAATATCTTTATGGCCCTTATTTACTAATGCCACTTTCTCATATTTTGATAATATTTGCATTTCTATCAACCAGTCTTCCATAACAGGTTTTTTCCTGCTTTTCCAAACTCTAGGAATTAACTTAACAGCAACTACCAAGGCCTTGTCAATCCATTCCATACATCATATTCCCTTGCATCATATTCCTCTATGCGGTAGTACAATTACATTTGCAGCTGACCTAGGAATAGTTATGTTCTAAATCTATTCTGTCTAGAACCTCCTTGCAGAAATGTTGTACCTGCGGGCAGCTCCAGAGTAAATGTAAAAAAGTCCCCCTATCCCTTTCACAACTCCAGCACACAGCATCATTCATATCATTCATTAACTTAACGTAATGCATTTTTTCTGGAGACCAGTAAATTCTCCCTTTAACTTTTTGTCCTACGAAACGTAAACACTTGTCCATTTTTGCTTTAGGTCCTGCTCCTAATTAGGTCATCACACTCCTCCTCTGATATTGCTAAATTGACATCATTCGACCAAGCTTCTTTCAATTTTATCCATGAACCTACATAATCAGATCCCATGGCCATGAGATGCATCTAAGTAGATACACCATGTTCCCATCCATTAAACAGCTTACAAATCTCTGGTCTGTGCTCCATCTCTTTATCAAGCATGCTCATTCTTTGACTTATTAGGGAACTCAGCTCTATATAGCAACTCAACTCCCTCCTATGTAAGTTGAATTTACATTGTAATTCTTCAAACCTCTGTATCCTATTTCCCTCCAAAATATCCCATATTCTTAGAATACCCTTCTTAATCCAGCTATGCCAGTGCAAACATCTGTTTTGCAATTGCAGTGCTTGATTATGCCAGATTGACGCATCATACCTGATCCCAAAATGTTGACCATTTTCCTTAAACCATGTTACAACAGCATTCATAGTTGCCACTATTGGCTGTAATCGCATATTTTTTCCTGACACCTTTCCCATCGTATAAAGATTATCCAGAGCGTAAGGTTTACAAATATCTCTTTCTAGCTTCAACCAAATCAGACTTTTTATATTCCCATTATTGAAATAATGTGAACCTTTCTTTATAAGGAATGCTCTATAATATTAAAAAAGATCTGGATATCCAAACCCTCCTTCATGTACTTCATGTAATAAAACATATGGAATATGTGGTTGTTTGCTGATCCCCCCTAAAATAAATTGAAAAACCTTTTCAATTTTCTGCAAGATATTTTTGAAATTAATAGAGGGAGCGATTGTATAATATACAGTACTTTTGGTAATAGTACCATTTTATTGCATTTATTTTAGCCCACAAGTTCAAAGTTAGCCTTTCCCATTTCTTTATATTCATATTCATTAATATTTTCTCTATTATCTTAACGTTTAATTGGACTTTGTTTAAAATTCCTAACAATATGTATCCCTAGATATTTCACTCCATTTGGGGACCATTTACAATTCCAGGATTCCAACACACTTTTATCACATACAGTGGAAAGGGGGGATAGTTCTGTCTTATCCTAATTAATTCTATGCCCTGACAATTTCCCTACTTCTTCGAACATTGCTTTCAGAACCGGGCCACACGTTGAAGGATTTGAAAGAAGTATTGTCATACCATCCGCAAAAGCTAATATCTTTAGTTCAGTACTTCCTCTTTGAATCCCCTTTATTTCATTGCATTGGCCCTCATTACGACCCTGGCGGAAAGGGGTTTACGCCGGCGTAAACCATGGCGCCCCTTTCCGCCTGAGTACGAGTTCCCGTAGCGCCATGGTGATTTTTACGCCTGCTTTTTGCAGGTGGTAAAAACCATGGCGCTAAGGGACCTTGTTGTTAATTACGCCACCGTAATTTACGGTGGCGTAATTAACCACTTCCCCACTACCATTATACCGTATGGGGCAAAAATGGGAATGGGGAAGGGTAAATGGGGATTGGGGACTTACCGCCCCGCCAAGGTCGGAATGGGGCGGTAAGTCCGCCAACCACCATGGCGGAGTTGGCAGCTTAGCGCCATGGACCATGGTGCAAATTGCACCATGGTTCTCCGCCAGGGTTGTAATGAGGGCCATTGTCTTATGTACGCTGTCAATGGTTCTAGTGCTAGATTAAATAGGAAAGGTGATAATGGGCATCCTTGCCTGGTACCTTTTTATATTGGGAAGGATCTTGATATGAGTCCATTCATGTGTACCCTTGCTGATATATCCCTATGTATACGGTTAACAGCCTGCATAAAAATAGGGCCAACTCCCATTTTCTTCAGTGTGTATTCTAAAAAATTTCAATTGACTCTAGATAAAGCTTTTTCTGCATCAAAAAAACTAGTACTAAATCTGACCCCTTATTATTATGTGTACCTTTACCATCCAACACTGTTGTAATATATTTCTTTACATTTTTTTTTTATTGGGACACAGTCAAAATTTGACTTTTTCCACCAACAACAAAAACAAAATAGAAACATCAATCTACAAATCATAAAATAAGAATCAATTAATAACAATCTTACAAAATATTAGCCATCAAATACATCACTAAAATCAATATCAATCATTATCCAATAAAACCTAACATTTCATTAAAAAAAACAAGGAAGAAAGCAACATATTTCTCAATGTACACCCCCCACTTTGATTTGATGACTCACATTCCAGTCTCATAAGATATCTATTTCATTAAACAAGGTCCAAATCTCCTCTTTGAGTAGAATAGACCAATAGACCTTCAGATCTCGTTGAAGCTTTTGATCTCTTTTAGAAATCTCAGGACTTCCAACGATAAGAAAACCTCATTCCCTTCCCATAGTCTTTTCCAGAATTCTTCACCTATCAAAAAATTTGGATCCAGAAAGAATTGCCCGAAGAACTTGATCCTCAGACTCAGAGTACTTGAACATTCCATCAGCAAATGTTTCACATTTTGTTTTCGCCTTGAATCACAAGGGTCACATACTCCATCCCTATCATCAGCTTTATTTCTTATCCTGATCGTCCCTCTAGTTACCACCAAGTTCATTCTGAATCTCAAAAAGTTGGATCTCCAGCAATTATTTGGAAATGTTAACAAATACTTTGGTAACTCACCTAAAGGTCTATCCAGAGGTAACATATCCTCCAAACTTTTCTTTTCCACAAATAGAGATCTTGTTAGAATCCAATCAGTCTTTGCAATCTTTATCTTTACTTTTACTGGATTTTCGATTAACCCCTTTCTGTCAAGTTGCAGAGTATGAGCTGTCGCATAACATCTTGTTTTAGATCATTCAAAAAGCGGTTGGTATTTGATTAAAAAAGATGCTTAATTTCATCATATAGGGAGTTTTTCATTGGAACTAGGATGAGCCTATAGAGGGCCATTCTTTTCCATTCTGCTTGAGAAGCTAATGATTGAATGCCCAGCTCATACCGCAGCTGTGACATCGATAGGGAGGGTAGCAAGTTCAGAACTTTTTTCCACAAACCCTCTTCCAATCGAGAGAGTCCAGTTGATTTTTGTCATCAAGGACTCCAGTTCTATCCCATACATCAAGACTTGGACTGCTTTCCCATGATAGAATTTCAACAGGGGTGCTAGAGTGAACTTACAATATTTATATAATATCGATTTCATCTGACTTCTCAACTGTCTGATTTTACTGTTGAGATAAGTCTCAATCGATACATTTGTGGGATTTGCTCTTATCTGGTAACCTAGATAATGTGTTTCTTTTACTATATGCACTTTGATATTATCTAAATGCCACCTACACTTTTTTACAATACATCCCTTCTTTGATTTTAGAGTCATGCCAACAGTTTTTTCGTGATTTATCAGCAAATAATTTTCTTTAGCGTAGTTTGAAAAGGCGAGTATCAATCTTTGCAGACCAATCTCAGTACAATCAATCAGCATTACATCATCTGTATAACGTAAAGCACAGATCTTTTGTTCCTCCATCCATGGAGGTACAAAAGCCAGACCCATAAGATAATTCCACAGGCCTGCCAAAAACATATTAAACAAGCAGGGCGCCACTATACATCCCTGTCTTACTCACACTGTTACTATTTTTGAAGACAGGTCTCCCCCCAAATTCAACCAGACCTGGATTTAGGTGGCTTCATGCAGATGGATAACTATGCTTAGAAGCCTCTGTGGAATCCCCCACTTCTTCAATTTGCACCATAGCTTCCCTCTATTTATGGTATGTATCAAAAGCACGAGAGTGATCCAGCCATGCAACATACAGACCTGTTTGTTGTAAATTGTTAGTGGCTAAGATTTTAAGTATTGTGCCATTTAATGAGGTTGAAAGGCCCCTGTGGAAGCCAGTTTGATATTTCAATATTATATTTGCTTGGTCTGCCCAATCTTCCAAATATTTTAGGACCAGATTGGTAAAGATTTTACTATCCACATCCATCAATGCTATTGGTCTGTAGTTTGTGAAATTTGATATATCACCCTTTTTAAAGATAGGAATAATTATTGCATTATTTCATGAAGCTGAAATTTGGCCAGAACTCAAGATGTTATTGGATAAGGCTAGTAAAATGGAGGACCATAATCAAGCTGATTTACGTTAGATCACATTAACTAAGCAATTAGGTCTTGATGCTCTGGATTTACTGGAGCTACAGATGAGGTCCGCAATCTGATTTTTATCCATGGTTAGGGACCACTTCTGATCATTTTCCAATTGGAAAATGATTGGTTTAAATTCCTCGAATTTGTATTGAAAGTATTTTATCCAGACCTGCTCACCAATACCATTAGATTGAGAGCTGGAATTCATTGAGGAAGAACCATTAATTCAATTCCAAAAAATTCTAGAATTGGAATCCATAACTGCCCCCAACATCCCTTTGCCATCTAAATCCAGTCTAGCTGCCTTTTGCAATCGAGCCTAATTTCGGTGTTTATTCTGCAAAGATTTTATTTTCCTAAGCATCGCTTCATACTTACCCCCTTCCCTTTTGAGCTTACGTATGGAGCTATTTAATTTTTTTTTATGGGCTGCCGTCTCTTGATCAAAACTGTGCAAATGTTTTACTAGTTTTCTTCCCTTTTTGGTTATTGGTTTATCAATTTCCCCGAGGTATTCAACACATGTAGCTGGGGTTGTTCGAGTGTTAATGATATTATTCCGAGTACAAACCATATGTCTATCTAGTTTGTTATTTAAGTGATCACCCTGCTGCCTGATCCTGCTGCACAATTCCCACTCTGATTTACCGATAATACAGTGTTCTATATGTCCCTAAATTGTGCCGTTTTCTGCAAATCAAAAAATAAGGAGAGAGGAACATGACAAAATAATTTATAGTGTTTGAATTCCCACCACTTCTCCATGTTTTGGAACCTGGGATGTCACCCTCTTTCGAGCCATTGGCTATTCGAAGATTCCAATCCCCCAAAAAATAAGACCACCAATGACCATATCTGGTGGAAGGACCTTTTCAGCTTCACAGGCACTATTCGTTAAACAGTTAGAATTTAAATCTCCTGCCACCACAATGTTGTCATCAGGATATTTTATTGACATAAATGACAAGAGATCCGAGAGATCATCTAAAGAATCGGCCAGATTGTAATGGGCTGGACACAGTACAGACTAATTACGATCGGCAAAGCTTTTAAAAATGAGTTTTCAGGACAAAGGAAAAATGCCCTCACCGCAAGAATCATTTGTCTACTAGTCGGCAGTTGTTCAGTCCGGGATATGCAGGAGCTCCTTGTCATTATTATCATACCGCCTGATGGTCTTCCCTTTGGAGCTTTTTGGCCCCCCTGATGAAACGATGTAAAGCCATTCAGATCCCATTTTTCCATGAGCCATGTCTCCTGTTAGAGGACGACATCATGCGTCACAAAGATATACGCCTTCATCTTTTTCTCCACATTGTTCTAATATTATCGTAACCAAATCTCCCAGGTGTAAAACCTACTTGAGACTCATCAATTAAACCCTCCATGTATCCATTCATTCTATTTTACCCTATTTTATTGAATATTTTTAAATCCACATTCAATAAAAAATATTTTTCAATCCAAATTTTCAATGATCTTTATCCAATCTTGGAATTACAATTATTATGGCTTCCTTCATTGACTGACATAATGTCCCTGACAGTAAAAAATGATTAAACACTTTGTATAGTATTGGTGATAATTGGGTTGTGGAAAATGTGTAGAACTCTGGAATTAGCCCATCCAGCCCTGGTGATTTCCCGCTATTAAGTTGTTTTATTGCTTCAAGTATCTCACTAATCTGAATATCTGCCTCTATCTTGATGTTCCCTTCAGCTGATAGTTTTGGAAGTTTAACTTTACGAAAGAATTCATTAAGATCCCATTGTTTGGAAAAAATATCCTCCTTCTACAATCATGAATAAAACTCCCTAAGGTAGTCACACATTTCTGTGTTTTTAAGCAAGGTTTTCCCTTCTTCAGTTATTATGGATGTGATACATGTTTCATCTGTTATCCCCTTTAATTTATTAGCCAATATCCTTCCATTCTTTTTTCCAAATTCCCAGAATTATTTTTTAGTATAAGAAATTCTCTTTTCTGCTATTGTGTCTATCTGACTCATCACTTGTCCTTCCAACCTTCTCAGCTTATCTCTGTTTATTTCTGTATCAGAATGTGTGTACATTTGCTGCAATTATGTAACCTCTTCTTCAATTTTTTTACATTCTCCAAGTTCTTCTTCGTAGCATGAGCATATCTGCTTATTATTTCTCCTCTCATTACTGCTTTAAAACAATCCCAGACTATCTTTCTAACAGCCGTTTCTTTGTTTTCATTAAAATATTTATTATTAAAGGTTTCTAGTCCTGTAGTAACTGTTGAGTCTTTAAGCACTTTTGCTTGCAATCTCCACCTTTTTGTCTTGGCCTTTAAACCCGTGATTGTCATTTTTATTTCAATTAGTGCATGGTCAGAGATGGCTCTTTCCTTAATCTCTGAGCACATCACCTGAGTAACCAGCCTATCACTTATGAATATATAATCTATTCTTGAATTTGAATTTTGTACTGGTGAGTAGAAGGTATATTCTTTTCCCATTTGGTGCATCTCCCACCATATAGCTACAAGATTGTATTTTTGGGTAAAATGAAATTCTCCACATATTCCTTTGCCACCATACCTGCATTGTGATTTTCTATCTAGGTTACGATTAAGCACAACATTGAAGTCCGCTCCTACAATTATATTTTCTCCATGCATTTCATTCAGCAATTTATTCAATCCATCAAATAAATGTACAGTTGGTGAGCATGAAGTATAATTAGCTCCTACTGTCATTTTTTCCCCATCATATATCAAATCTACTAGTAATATGCAACCTTCATCATCTTTCACTATCTTCTCTATTTTTACAGATAGTCCCCTTCTAAATAGTATACCAACCACCCTTGAATTTGAATCATAACAATTGAATACCACTTGTGTATACCTAGAATTGGTTAGAAAACTTGCAGACTATTCAGTTAGATGAGTTTCTTGAATAAACACTATATCCACCTTACTTCTCGCCATAACTTTTCTTCGCTTAAATGCACAGTTTATGCGTTTCACATTCCACGAAAAGCAAAACTCAATGGCTTCATGTCCTAATGTTCTGTACCTTTCTGCTGTAAACTATGAGTTGAGTGTGCCTCCTTTCAAATCCACTAAATGAAGAGCTCAAACAGTAAAAAGCAAATAGGCCACAAACAGAATGAAACAACAAGAACAACAAGTCAACACAAATAGACGAACTAACAATTAACAAAACAAATAAGTAAACTCCAACTTGTAGTATCTGATGCTCATCAGACACCTTATAAGCAATTGAATGTACAATACCTACATTGTCTCGAACTATACTTACCAGTAGACCGATGCCCAGTCCAATACATTTTCCATTATCAGTTTTTCCCCCCCTTTTATATTCTATTCCACAAATATAATACATTATACATATTGTCTTCTTGCAGAAGTATCTCTAATAAGGTAACAAATAAAATGTAAGTAATACCTTACTATCTTACTTTTAATACCCTTATTCTGACCTATCTTCTACTCAAGATGCATGTGTATCACCTCAGAGAATAAGAGATTTAAACTAAGTCAATCATCTAACTAGTGAATATTATATCTGGTCTATCTTAATAAAAGAAAACATATAAACATATAAATCGTACTATTCAATTTATTATCAGGCTATTCTCAGGTCTGACACCGTATAACTTAATAGTCCCTGTTCAATGCTTACATATAATAATGGCTTTTTTCTTATTACTTGTATGATGTACTATTTCTCCACCTGAAGTTCCCATATTTATTCAACCTCCTCTACCCCATGGCAACATGTAATCCATATCTATTCTATCGGACCTTATTACTTGAAATGTAAGCACAAAGTAGCCCACTATGAAATTATCTACGCCTGATCTCTTCCCACTTCCCCCATTAATCATAATCCCCTCTTATCTATATGTAAATATCTATTTGTAAATATATTGCAATCAATTATTTCCTATGTACATCATCATACTTCCAAAACCGAATCATGTGTCAAAAGGGAGGGAAATAAATGGGATGTTACACACAAAAAAAAAAACACTTGTATGATGTTCGCGCCTTGAAACACTTGTGTATAGGCGCGTTACAAATGCCATATCATATCATATCATCATCATCATATCATGTTTGGAAAATGGCAAAAACCACTGTCGATTCCCAATTTAGGTAGCTTCAAGAGGCGGATGTATCATTTTATTATCCTTCCGAAAACCACATCTGCTTTTTGTTCTTATTTCTTATTTGCCAAGATGCCTCCTCCAGCTTGGTTGCAGTACATGTTAAATGTATGCAGTGTTTTCCCCTTTCATGTTTATGCAGTATCTTAATATTAGTCCTGTCTGTCTTCTAAAGCACATCCACCACGGCACGTCTATTCTATAATATAGCATCTGGTGTTGAGAAAGTGAAGATAAGAAGACATACTGCGGCAAACCTAAATCAGAAATAGCTTCTTGATATCATGAGGCAGTCCTGTCTATTTAGTATGCTCAGTAAACTATTTTGTATCCACTATTTCTTCACCTTACCATGTATTTAGCCTTCTTTAGCCAACTCCCATGCAAACTTTGTGTGTTGAATGCTTCAGTTATCTTACATTTTCTCAGATGACATGTGAAGGTTCAAGATTGCAAAAACACTGTTGAGAATCCTCTGCCAGTGTTGCAAAATTATGCTGCTTTCCATTACCCCTATCTTCATTTTAAGAAGTTCTCTGTGCCAGCTGTGAATGCGGAATTTATTCTGTTGTGCCCCTTCCCATGTTCAGAGCCTCATCTTTATTAATTGACTGCGAGTGCTGCCTTATAAGATACGGGGATGGAATGAGATGATCATCTGAGGTTTGCAGAGGCAGTGAAAGCAACCTTTACGTAAGTTGCAGCATTATGATGTAGCATTAAGCCTTTGCTTTCCATGTGTTCTCTGCAGCACACTAATGACAGCCGGGTACTGCAGCATTTCTGTAAAGCCTCTGCAATTGCTTTTATATCTCCTATATCTCCCCCACGCTACGGCTATAATTGGTCCAGTCACGTAAACCCTTCATGTTTACTTGGTTCCGTGCAGCATAGAAACTAACATATCAATATGCTACTCACTTGAGGCTGCGTTCATAATTCATTGTTTCTTCATCCCACCCCTAGCCGCCTTACGCTTCCAGTCTAAGTATCCGTACCACGTTGATCCCTTCCACATCACAGTCGACTCGCCTCCATTCTCACGGTGTCCGGTACGCCCTTCAGTGCTATCCGGGTGTATTCCGTATGAATCAACTTCTCAGTCACGTCGTCGGGTTCTTTCCTCTACTCTACATGTGTAAAAGTCTTTAATATCAACACAAGGCTCGCGTAGGATTCCAATTAAGTTAAATTAACGAAAATTTAACGGCAGCCATCTTTTCCATACAGTAATTTAAAAAAGGATTGATAATAAAATAAAAATAATATATTATAGATGAGACATGTCTTGAATGAAGTTAAAGAAACACATTATCATTATTTAGCGTTGAGATTGTACAAACATTTTTTTCTTTTTCAGCATTTTTGTATAGTCTTGTTCTGACGTTGTGCCCTCTATGGGGTCTGAATCGAAGTCTGTCAGGAAGGCCTCAGCAGATTTTTGGTCAGTAAAGGAGTGCAGTTCATCATCCAGCACTATTCTAAATATAGCAGGTCAAATCATGTAATATTTCATAATTTTTTCACAGGCCTTCATTTTAGCTTTATCAAAAGCTTGTCTTCTCTCCAGGATATCCTTACTCAGATCAACAAAAGTTATTGTGTTACCACCTCACGCTAGAGCTCTCAATTCTCGAGCTCTTTTTAGTATGGATTGCTTAACTGGGAATCTTAAGAATTTAACAATACAATGTCTTCCTTTCTCCCCCATGGGTGGCTTAGGCCCCAGAGACCGATGAGCCCTTTCAATTTCCAAGGATATATTCGGGTCTAAATTCAGTATGTTAGGTAAATTCTTTTGTAAGAAATCAGTTGCATTACCTAATTTTAAGGGAATCCAGCTATCCAGAGGTTGTTTCTTCATGAAATATTTTCTTGCTCAGAAATCTTTAGAGTAAGTTTCTCATTTAGTATCTTAAGATCTCTTACTTGATCACCTAACCTCTGGGTCTTAATTTAGATGTGTTTCCACTGAATCAATCCTTTTGGCTACTTCCACAAATTACCTTAGTCAGCAGCTCTAAAAATCTGTCTTCTCTGTTTTCATCATTATCCTTTTTGTCTTTGAGCTGGTTAGGTCACCTCAGGGGCGTCAACATGTTAAATTGAGAAAAGGAGGGAGTCAGTCTAGGGCCCATGAGCATAGCTTTCACGCTGCCATCTCTGGAGCTGATAGTTCTAGAAAACACATTTCTGATGGAAGGTACAGTCATTTTAAATAGCAAACTTATATTGTTCAGATCATGTTGTAACCTGTGCAGACTTTTCCTTGCGCATGAAAGGCAATCAAGCATATGGAAACCTATCACATCCATTATCACTTGACCATTGAGCACTTCAAGTTGGTCCTATTCACAAGATTAAATGAGCTGTGACAGTAACGCTGAACACCAACTATATGTGTTCGGGCAAGATAACTGGAAACATGCACAATTAATGTTCTCTGTTTCTTGCTATCTCTGCCGCCTCATTTGGTTTAGTCGGACATGGATCAAGTCAACCTTCATTGGATCAATGGAATCAAGAGCTGATCCAAGCCCATGATCTTTGGGCTGTTATCTATCATGTCCTGATTTTCTTTTATTTTTTTTATATTTGGGATGTACAAGAAAAACATCTCTAAGATATATTTTTGTGATTGCGGCTATAGTGTGGTATCATTCCATTTAACATTTGACCTATGTATCTTCAGTAAGTTTTCCTTTTTACTACTGATATTTTATGCACTGGAGTACCATTTGCTTAACAAAAATGGAACATTTTGCCAATTCTGTTTTGAGCCAAAGCAGTTTGCTTTACTCTTTGCCAAGAACGTACAGAACCACACTGAAAACAACTTTATTGCAAAGCAATTGTGAATATTCTATCATTCTCTGAACCAAAATGGATGAATATTCCAGGATACCCCTGACTAGCAGACACTCACGTTTAGCATACGTGCCCTCTATGTGAACGTCGAGAATTCTCTTCCTTGTACAAAATAGTTCCAAATAGTATACAGTGCCCTGAGGAATGCAAGGGTAATGGTGCTTTCTTAGAAATGTGCATCCCACGTCAAAGAAGGCTTCCAACGTATAGTTGTTATGGTGTATTGGAGCTCTTAGTTATCTATGTTGTAGTGCAGTTAGTGATAAGGAAGTACTCTGAGCAATCTGACCTTCCAGAACCTCTGAAGACCACTTTAGGTACAACTGGATTTTGGCAATCAGTGAATGTTGTCAACCTTAAAAAGTCAAATGTTTTGAATTCCAACAGTTAGACGTCAATCCTGTTTCCAAATGCATTTGGTGTGTAACCAAAATGTTGAATGCCTTTCACAAACAAATTAAGACTCTCTTGTTCTAAGGATAAGCCTATGATTCCTACTGGGATAGTAGAGCACTCCATGTCAACAACAAATAACAAATAAAAAATAGCACCATTTTGAAAGCCTGCTGGTATATTGAATTTAGATTGTCCTTTGGTCAGACAATTAAAAACGTGGCATGGTCAAGCATTCCCATGCTTGAAAACGTGTAACATCCAATTAGATGTCATATTAGGGCTCATTCTTTCCTTACAAAATAAAATAACTTTTTTCTTGGGTGGTTGCTAGGGAATTCCTCTCTCTGTCTCTGTCGTGCTCTCTCTATTTCTCCTTGCTCTAATATTCAAAACAACTACAAAAGAAGGTTCTCAATTGTTGGAACCTTTTAGAATTCAGAAAATGATGGATTTCCATAATTCAGAATATGTTATTTTATGTTTATGGATATTTGTAAAATGGAATATTCATCAGGGTAGATTGCTCTCGGTTGAGATTTCCCCCAGAGTGTGAAGCAGCTGTGCTACATCTCTGAGACCCTAGAGTCTGAAGTCAGTATATCTCTGGCTAATGGATGGCCAAACCTTGAGAGATAAGGCCAGGATATCAGTTTAAGTATGGTTGTGATTGAGCTGAAACAACGAACAGGAGACAGGAGAATACACTCCCTGCTACTCACTACCTAGGCCATGAACATCCAGGCAGGAATGCTGAGTGAGAACGGCAGGAACTCGTAAATGGGAATGCGCTTTCAGATGTAGCTCCTTGAAATACGTGATCTGTTCAGTTTAAAGTATACATTTGTTGACCCATTGGAAATCTCAATGCTAACTTTCCTGTGTTGTTTTAGACACAATATGCATTTTGAGTTCCAGCTGGTCATCTGGGGGGGCCTGAGTTGATTCACAGCGCATTTCATAGTCAAGGTCCTCTATATGAGAATCGTCTATTTTCTATAGCCAGCACTGTGTTCAACTGATGTGGAGAAGGTTTATGGTTGAGTGACCTCAGTGGACAGCAAGTGTTTTGTCTAGATGCTTTTTTTAAACATCCAAAAGAAATACAACTGCTTTTTAAGATAATCTTTTGAAGCAAATTTGGACCAATTGATGCACTCTGGTTCCCTTAATGCCATCCCATAAAACATTTCTTCTTGAAAAGTTTGCTTAGTGCCCCCTTAACCTCCTTGTTCCTAAGGCAGTAAATGATTGGATTAAGGAGAGGAGTCAGAAGACAGTATAGCAGAGAGGAGACACTTTCCACCTCTAAGGGATATCCAGATCTTGGACCTATGTAGTTAAAATTAGCAGTCCCGTAAAAGATAGTAACAACTATCAAGTGGGCAGAGCAGGTTGAGAAGGCCTTCCGCCTCCCCTCAGCAGAACTTATCTTGAGGATGGAGGAGATGATCCGGACATAGGAGATAACAATGTACAAAAAGGGGCTCACGCCCAGAAAGATACTGACAACATAGAGCAGGTTCTTGCTTGTGTGGGTGTCCGTGCAAGACAGCTTCAGTAGTGGAGGTACATCACAGAAGAAATGCTGGAGGTGGATCACCCCACAGAAGGACAGGCCAGATGTCATGACTGTGTGCAGGATGGAGTTAAGAAAGGCACTTATCCAGCAAGCTATAGCAAGCTGGTAACAACGCATTGGACTCATAACAATGGAATACCGAAGGGGGTTACAGATTGCCGCATAACGGTCATATGCCATCACAGCTAGCAGTAGGCACTCTGCTCCCCCGAGGGAAACAAAAAAATACATCTGTGCAATACATCTGTGGAAAGAGATGATGCTGACCCCGGTCATGCAGTTGGACAAAAGGATGGGAAGAGTGGTGGTGGAATAGCAGATGTCCAACAGCGACAAGTTACTGATGAAAAAATACATTGGCGTGTGAAGGTGCGAATCGATCCTTATGATTGCAAATATGGACAGGTTTCCCAGGAGAATCAGCAGGAAAATAAATAAAAATACCACACACGCTTCCTCTGGAATTCCCAACAGCATGAACTCCTGCAGGGCGGTCCAGTTTCCCGGTTCCATGCGCTTGAAATGTGTTACCTACATGCACAAGAGAAAGCAGCAGTTAATCAAGAAAAATGCATTGGTGAGACAGAAGCAGGCATTTCCTGGGTCCCTTCAAACGAGTTAATGGACTAACTCCAATTTAGTTCGCATACACCGCCCAAACAAAAAATGCTAAATATTAATTAACTGAACTGCCTGGCCTTAATTTGAATTAATTAAAAATGAAATACTTCGGGGAATTGGCATATGTTGACCCATCACCAGAAACCCTCACAGGCAGCGACAGATGTTTCGACTTAATAACATCATTTGAGATTTGACGTCATAACTGAAATAAAAAAATCCCAACGGTGCACGGTTAAACACTATTTTAGTAACCAACCCCATATCAACGAGGGTGCTTGCAGGGTATGCAATGGGTACAGTCATGCCCTGTACATACGAGGCAGTGGAGCCACAGGTGCCCCTTAGAGGCTAACTTTCCAATACAACCTCATATGTCCAGTAATTGACCCACATGATCAGGTACTACAACCATATGACAAGTGCAGTCATGAATGCTTAGTTGCCTCATTTATATGCTCTGTAAAATCTTTTATGTTCCGTCTCCACCTCTCTCAGGTTCTTTCGCTCCTCCAGCAAACCCTGTTTCCCTCATGCTCTTTAATTCTCTCACTCACATTGCTCTGTTTGTTTTAACATTTAGTTTTTCTTGCATTGCAGTCTTGGAAGACACCTGGATCTGGGCTCTCACAGAACTCTTAGCGCGTTCATGCCACTACTCTTCCGGTTAGCCTGCTGCAGCATCCTTTCTCCCCCGCTGGCAGAGCCTCAGCCACATGTCACCCTCATCATGTGCAGCACTTCTATGAGGCAGCGTACGAGGGAGGTGAAAAGCAGTAGAAAAGGAGCTATGCATGCATGGAGCGAGGGTGCGGATTCCCCACCAAGACGCAGCAGAAATGATAGCGCAAGCAACCTGTTAATAAAACCTTACTTTTGAGGGATGTGGCTTGCAGTCAACAGGTGTAGGTACAGTTTTGGTGAGCTCCTACTGACCCCTCTGCGCCCACAGGATCAGTCATACATTGAGGTGGAGGAACAAACCAGCTATCCCAAACTGCCTTTGCGGTGTACTGGGAAAAATGTTTTGCATGGTCTTGCTAATCATCCAGGCAGTGCCATAGGTGGCATGTTGTTTGGGTGGATGATGCAACATAACACCTGCATGGACAGAATAGGAATTTGTGCTGGGGCGGTTTGATTGAATGTGCGCTCACGCATGACTTGGTTCAGCACAATAACTTGCAATGAGCACTTGAATTTCCTTTTAAAATCTCTAGTGAATTTTGAACAAAGGGAAAAAGTCTTTAAGGCATGTGACATGAATGAACGCATGCTCGTACATGTTTTGGTTGAGCACTGTAGCTGACACATACAATCACTTCAATTACTTGTCAACTTTGAGAGCACACTTTGTGAGAAGAGGACAATTCTGTGGGGCACGCTGAGAAAATATTGATTGGCGGGTCTTGCTGATCCCTCAGGCAAGTGGACTTAGTGGCAGGGTGATTGTGTGTGTAATGCCACTGATCCCACACTTCTCTCCTCTATGAGGAAGGACTTTGTGCTGCAGCAGCTTCATTGAACTCATCATTCTCATGCACATCTTTGTGGAGTCAATGGCTCTTGGTAATTCAAAGGCACTTGAATTACTTGTCAAATTTATTTGCACACCTGGATCGAAGGGGAAATGTTTTTGGGGTGGGCTAGAAAAGTATTTGTGCAGCATGTTGCCAGTCACACAGACAGTGGCAATAGTGGCAGAGTGAATGTGAGTGTAATACAGCATACCACCTACGGGACAATATAAGAATGTGTGCTGCAGCGGCTGGACTGAATGCACTCACACACAGCTTTGTTGGGCACACTTTCTGACACACGCAAGCACTTGAATTTCTTGTCTTTTCCATCAATTAGGACCTGGCTTTTTGAGGGACTGTGCCTCCATCACTGCCGGAACTGTGACAGGATCACTCCCTCATGGACATGCCAGTGGATGTTACCCCGTGTCAAAAACACAGATCTCAGCAAAAAGGTCAATACCCCAACCTGCTATGGTTAAAATGTTTCCGATTCTCTGCAAAATGTACCTGCAAGTGCAGTTCAGCCAGCACAACATCCAGCAGTTGCTGGAACCTGCCTGTAAGGTACATGGAGCTGACGGGCCCTGGATTGATGAGTTTCCCCCAGACGCAGCCACAGTTAAACAGTTGCTTATCCCTGCCATGGTTGAAATATATCTCACATGGTGAGTCCACACCACCAGCTGCATGGGAGTGCCACCAGGGCTATGGAAAACTACTTTACCCTGTCTGCAGCAAAGTAGTGAACTTAACAGCTAATCCACCCTATTGCCTGATCTTATAATAGAGAATCTGGGAATGAGGCAGTCCTGCTTTTGTTTTGAATACTTTGTCGAAACAATGCTCACATTTCCAGTCCTCGACTCTGGCTTGATAAAGGTGTTGGGAGAATAAGAGGGGGAGACAGGTAAAATGAACTCATACAATATGACCAACACACAAATGTAACATTCAGCATGATTTCAGCACAACGGTATAGCCGTTTGGCAACAGGGTCCCTTTAAGAGGTGAAGAGCTAAACATCTTTCTAAATGGACATAAAATGGAAGTGCAAAATACTACTAAAGAAAGACTCCACACAATTGGTGTTTGTCCAGAGTTCCAAGGAAAAGGGCATTCAAAGATGCACATGTTACAGGATTTTGTATAAGTATTAAGTCAAGACCCACTTAACAGTGTGCATACAACACAAAGCAGCAGAGGAACTTAGCAGAAATTGTGGTTTCAAAGCATTTCATCTGGGTGAAATATAAATAGTACCGTCTTTAAATCCAGAAATGTCCATGCGCTAATGGCAGGATTCGATAACTTAAAAAAAGGCATACAAAGAGTCACTGAAGCCATGAAAATCTCATTCCTCTATTGAAGACAAACAGCACACGAACAAGTAGACTGTGCAGTACAATGATCAGTTCACTTCTTGGTGAATGGAGAAATGTGTGAGATCTCAAAAATGAGCTTACAGGTGAGATATTCTCTTCTACGTGATTGCATGCTTGTTTCTGTCTTGAACCCAGTAAATTTGTCATTTTTACTCAAAGTAACCTTTGACTAGCATCCCTGGTGTGCTTAATCAATACTTTTGGTATGAAGTCATTTTTGTATGCGCATCCATTACCTCTTTTTATTGCAACTTTGCTACAGTCTTTCATTGCTAATTTGCTAATTAGTTGCAGTCTTTTCGGATTGTCTTTTCATTGTGCCCAAGTCCACTCTTTCCCTCCAGCTCTCACCATTGGTGTCCCCATTTGCACAGTAGCTATCCCATCTATACTGTTGATTCAAATTCAGTAACGTTTATCAGGCACACCCTTGGTGTCATCCACAATAAATGTGTCTTCTGCTCATGGTTATGTCCCTTCTGCTGTTAAACATGTTTTGGTGATTCCACTATTAAAGAAACCTTTCTTAATCATCTTCGTCTTTCCAATTTCCCGCAATTTATTGCCTGCCTTTTCTTATGAAGCTGCTTGAATCTTTGCTTATGCCTCTTTTTCGCTCTCTTTTTTGGTAGACTGGTTTTCTTGATCCTTTTCAATCTAGTATATGGCCCAGTCGCAGTACCGAGTCAGTGTTGGTGTCAGCTGTGGGTGACCTGGCTTGCTTGGCGGACCACGGTGGTGTCAGGGCACTGATTTTGTGAGACCTATCCGCTGCTTTTGACACCATCGATCATTCCATTCTTGTTGACAGGTTGGCCTCAGCAGGCATTGCTGGCTTGGTCCTCGCCTGGTTTCACCCTTTCCTTTCTGATCGATCTCAATCTTTTTTTCTTTCTCTTTTTGTTTCTCCCTCTGTTCCTATCTCGTGTGGTGTTCCTCAAGGGTCTGCTCATTCTCCTCTTCTCCTCTTCTTTTTAATATCTATATTCAGCCTTTTGTTAAGCTTATTCACTCTTTTGGTTTTCGCTGTTATTTTTACATGGATGACACCCAGATCTTAGTTTGTCTGGATCTTACCGATCAGGCTTCATTCCTCTATCCCTTTGTGCTACTCAGGACCATCTTCCATTTTGTCATGCTCTGGAGACCTTTTTATTCTAGATGTCTGCTCTCTCTCCTCTCTAGTTTACTAGCACCATGATGCACTTGTCGGTGTAGGTCGTGCTTTATTAAGTGTGTAACATAACATAACAGGTAAACCCTTTTTCATTCTTAACTAATTTTGTGGAGGCATGGCTAGCCAGAATCTTTGTTGGTCTGGCCCTCAAATATGTGAGGGCCCTTCTAGTAATCTGTGCACCTGTCATAGGGGTGAAGATTAGGATTCCAAGGAAGAAGGAAACCCTTTCTGCCACCCATTCCAGGGGAACATTTGGAGGAAGGTACCAAAAACGCTGTCTACTGGAAGAGTCAGTACTGAAAGCACTCTCTAGCAACCTTTCTGTCTTGGAAGTGGAGCAGAAGGACTTACTTTTCCCTTCCAGACCTTGACTGTACCTCACAGCAACCCAGGACCAAAGGAACAGCTCTAGTTTATGGATCCTACATCCAACAACGTGTGAGCTACACCAGCCCAGACATCACCTGCCTATCCCAAGATTCTTTATGCCACATACTGTTTCCGCTTGGTGAAATGTACTACTTGTTGGACCCAGTCAACTGTCTCACAAACCAGAGGTCAAATCAGTCGCTCATACAGATCACAGACTCCTGGATCGATGCTCCTGGGCCCAAAGAACAACCCTAAGAGGTATATGTAGTGCTTCTATCCCCTTGGCCTGCTTCAAAGACCCATAGTGACATTTAAGACATCTTCATTGAACTTGAAGCTTTGCTACTGAAATGATTGCCTGTCTTCTGTCTTCAAAACAAGAGTGACCCAAAATTCCATGTTCCATTATTCTAGGTGTTTTCCCTTAAAGGGATGTGACATTAGTATTTTATTAGTTGGTTATAATTTTAGTTTAATTAAAGACTACTATTTTTTTTCAATAAATCTTTGACTTTACTTTTATTTTTGTACCACTGTACTGTTGTTGTTTGGATTGCTTTTGTGCTAGCTCACACCCTCTTGAAGAGCCCTCAGCTCATGCTACTTTTAAGAGGCTAAGAAGGCATACTGTTCATGTTGTGCCTGTTTCATCTTTATTTATTTATTCTATTGTTACTTGGCAAAATGTGCCTTTAACAAATTGACATGAAGAACAAATGCTCAAGAAAATAACTTTGTAAATACAGCATATACGATGAAAAAGAAGAAAAAGAAAAGTAAATAATTCCTTTCACAGCAAAACAACTCACAACAGAACCACACAAAACCCTTTTTCCTATGTATTTCCTATAAACAATACCAATTCATCTAACCTCATTTCATCGATCTAAAACTAATTTCCACACCATTTCCTTTTACAAAAAGAGTTACTAAATTAAGAGCAGGTAAAAGAATCATTAAATCCCCACTACAAAACCACAGAATCTTCATTCAAATTAGATACAACTTTTCTAAAGTGCTTATGTATCAACCGTCTAACCATTTCAATGCTTTTACAAATCCTGCCACAACAAGGAACGTTGATGTAATTTGATCTAAAACTATTTCAATACCATTTAATTTTCTAAAAAAGTTACTGTGTTCAAAAACAAACTAAAAAACAAATCATTAAACCCTCCTGCAAGACCGCCCAATCTTCATTCGAATTCGATACAATTTTTCTAAAGTGCTTATGTAACAGTTATCTCATAATTTTAATGCATTTACAAATCCTATCACAGCAAGAACCGTTGATGTTTTGTCGCCCTGCCAAGCATTCATTCCAAAATAAATCCCCACCCCAAGCAGTATCAAGATTTTTTTAATTTTCTGAAATATAATTCTTGCATCCCCATGGATTGAGGACAAGCATTGACCAAATGTCCAAGATCCACAGTTACCTCATGTGGTGCACAGAATCTACAGTTAGGCAGTTCCACTAGGCAACAACCATATCTCAAAGTTATTTGTCTAGTGTGATGAAAGCTCCAATGGAATTTCAAAAAATGGCCTTCTGATTTATATGTTTTAATGATTTGTATGCATGAAATGTCTCCATTGTGGCAATTCAATCATCTTTGATATAATATACCTTTATCTTTATCCGAGTTTGATGTAAGATCTTTGACCGTCATTTTAAGACCCACCAACAAATGTAAACAATTACTGGATAACTAATTCAGGGTTTTCTGTTTCCCTTTTCTTACCATTTCAGCCATGTCAATGTAAAGGGACTCAGGGACTACACCTATTATCTTCCTATACTTATTCATGAATCTCCAATTTGCTCTACTAGTTAGTGAATTAATATCAAGCTTGTTTTAGATTGCCACTTGTGGCACGGAACTCTGAATACTTAATACTCTTCAAAAATAATTGGCATCTAAAGATTCCAGAAATCCTAGGACCCAACAAAAATGTATCTATATCCGTATAAAATGTTGATGATAACTTTACCCTCCAAAAATTGTAATATGAGAAGTATTGAAAAACAACTGAAACGGCATCAAACCAACTAGAATGGGTTGTCACTGTGGACATCTTTGCTCTCAACCATTCTCTAATTTGAGATTTATGCGGATTGGAAACAATTGGAAAACCAAGATAAATAACACTGTCAACTCTTTCCAGGGGTTCCTCATTAACAAACCATTTGAAAGTGCTCACATGCTTTTTCAAAGTGCAATGCATTACCTTTGTTTTGCTCGAATTAATTTTAAGGGAGTGGTCTATTACAAAATGATTAAAAGCAATTAAAAGGTATTTCAATCCAAATTCTGTACAATCGAATAATAAAAGGTTGTCATCATAACTCATTCATGTCACTTTCAATGTATCCATTTTAGGAGAGGCCAAAGATACGGGCATTCAATAACCTCCAATATCGGACATATATAGATTGAAAAGAAAGATTGCGAGAATGTACCCCTGTCGTATGCCCTTATGAGTTGGTATCTTTGAAGTCAAGCCTCCTTCTGTATTCAATCTCACTTGGACTATTGAATGCTCATGGAGACTGATGGGTAGGCGTAAGAGAACCCCGGCAGGCTCCAATTATGCTTTTTGCCCAAAGAAGCTTCCTGTCTAACACATCAAATGCGGCAGATAAATCAACAGTGGCAACACAGACTGATATTTTCTTTCCCACACCGATGATTGAAACATAGAAAGCCTATCCGACACTTTTGTAATCTACCAGATTCCTTAGCCAACTTTCCAAATTGTCAAGAATCAAAAACGCAAAAACATTGCTGTCTGCATCCAATATAAACATGAGTCTATAGTTCCTTGGGTCACTTCTAAGGCCCTTCTTATAAATTGGTACAATGTATGCAGTCTGGAAAATCATGGCATGCTAAAATCTGCTGAAATAAAATTGATAATAGATCACTCTCTTCTAGCATTTTTAAATAAAGTATTTGAAAGTTTATTGGGGCCTGGGTTTCGGGAGCTGCTTAACTTGACCAATATCTCTTCTAGTATTTCTTGATTCATGGAAATCTGATATGTATGCTCACTGTTAGAAAAACTACAATAACGTGATGAAACACTATGAATGAACGTTCTTAGAGAACACACTTGAATAATAAGCTAGTCAATCAGTTTCTGAGACCGAATTAGTCTGTACATTAGCTTGTTTCCTTTGTTTCTTCGCATAATCATTTATAATCCTCAAAAGAGCCAAATAATTTTTGTTTTATATTATCACAACCATGTTCTCTGTATCTATTTGGAATAATGTAAATCTGTGATTCATAAGCCAATTTTTGTAATAAAGCTTGGCTTTTTTTATTTCCAGAATGGTGAGTGACAGGGATAACTCTTTCAATAATTTAATCGTCAAATACATGTAAATGTGTCTGCTTTGCCCCCAAATTCCTATGGGAATTTCCCAGAATAGCACCAAAGAATTCATCAACAAATGGCTCAAATGTATCCACAGAGAAGGTCTCTATTTTTCATTCGAAGGTGGAGTCGCCTAAACAAAGACTAACTGCGTAATTTTATTACCCGCCTGATTGACCATGATCTCAGGCAAGCCATTTGATCACTACAACCTAAACCCAGATTTATCTCTGTCATGAGCATATAGTGATCACTTAGGTCAGTTGGTCGAATATTCAAGAAATCACATATCTTAATCAGCCATTCAGGTGAGAATATATCATCTATAGTGGAGGACTGGATGTTATTACTCCACGTATGTTTTTGCAGTATGTCCCCTGGAACGGACGCATTAAACATGTTTAACCCTAACGCGTGCAGTGCTCTAGACCATTACTGTCCATCACTCGCTCAGGTAGTGGCACTAACCACCTTAGGCGTGACTGTTTTCCCCGTCTTTGCATCAATACAGTAAGCATTCAGATCTCCCAATATTATGGGTGAACCACTGCTAACTCGGTTACACCAATCATTTATAAAAGATGTTAACCTATCCAGTGTAACATATAACACATCGATTCCACTATGCCAATATACATTTACTACCACAAGGTCATGCTTTGTCTGATCTTCATACACCACAATATGTGAGGCCAGAAAACCCCTTGTCACTTCAGCCACAGATAATTTTCTTAACCCAGGCAAGATTTAATTAATGTTAATAAGCCCCTCAATGGATGGCCCTGTGCCCCCTTCTGTGCTGCTTGGAAGTGAGAAGTATACCCGTCCAAGGAAGGTTTATCCATCAACAAAAAAGTTCCTGCAAGCATATCAATGACATGCTTTAAACAATGTTCCCAATTCCTGGTTAGTTAACAGGTTACAATGTCCCCTGGTATTTTAGGACAGGATAGTAAAGTTCCTTCTTGCTTCCTTCTCATTTTGAAGCTACAGTCAGGCCCCCTTTCCTCCCTCCAGGAAGTCCCCGGTTAGCCATGACCAATCTTGATTCTGTAGATAGAAAGTAATCCTGCTTTGATCATACTTCAGGCTTATTAGATGAATTCCTGGGTAAGGATGTAGAGAATAAAACACTCAGATTGCCTAACGAGGCCAAAGGATGACTACCAGAGGATCCATTTATTTCGTCCATCTTAGACTGGCCATCTACTCGAGATGGTGTCGTATTTATTGGAAACAACCCTAATCCCTGCATGAATTCCAATTGACATCTTGAGCTTTCTCCCCAATTAAGATGGGCCGCTCGCTCTCCGGTGGCAGCCCAATCGCTACAAACCATAATGTCTAAGTCAGATTGAACTGCATGTGATCTGGTTGTTTTTGGTATTGCCATGTTAGGTTTATTTACCAGAATTGGGTCAGTGGCTACTTTGCTTGTTAAATCTCCAGCCTGTAGACCTTTAATGCCCAACCCATTTTTCTCTTGAGAATGATTGTCTAGAATATCTGTGACCGATGGTTGATTCACCAGGTATTTCCATGCTTTACCCCTTGGTTTGTTTTTTGTTTAATTTGTTTGTACTATTTTGAGTCTTTTCCCAGTATGCTTTGAAGCCCTTTGGTCCACATTAACGGGCACCCTAGTTTCATCTTGATCCACATTGATTACTGATTTTGTAATTCTTTGTCCAGCATGATGACTGGACCCTCTGTGTTGAATTCAAGACAAGCCTTCCCCACCTTTGCATGACTTTCTAGTCCCACCTCCTTGTTGATCTGAGGAGGTAGAGTATCCATGATTGCGTTAGTTGCCATGGAAGAAGTGTCTTCCTCAGGTGAAAGAGGTAAAGGCAATGCTGCTGCCATCTTCACAAGCGCGGGTGTAATTTAGTTAATCTTACAAATAATGGCCCTGCTGCGAATATTATACATACAAAGTGAAAAATAGAGCTGCTTGAGATTGGCAAGTGAGCGGTCACACTCGTTCTAGCCCTCCCTTCCAGCCTAAATCTCTCTGCGTTTGTGTTTCAACAATAATAGCCTTATGGCAACACTGTCCATGCGTCAAGTCAAGTTGTTGCTGCAGACCGAATGTCTCTCTCTCAGTTCCTCTTCAGATTGAACAAATGAATAATTAAATTAAAGACACTGCTTGAGCAAGGAGTCTGACCAGGTGTGCTTCATTCGCTTCGTCGGCTCGCCCCTGCGGCGAACTGCACTCGCTGTCTGCTGCTCTCACCATGCTCCGTGCGGTATCTTTCAATGTATGGCAGACGTGGCAGTTTCAAGCGCATAGGGCTTCCCCATAACACCCAGAAACCAGGAAGCAAAACAAATCAAGCCTCAACTACACACTATGGCTAACTCTGTTCTCTGTCTACCGCTCTCCGTTCCGTCTGCACTGCGCACAGTCTCCTTCAATATATAGCAGCTATGGCTGTTTCAAGCATGTAGGGCTTCCCCAGCACGCCCATAATCCAGGAAGAAAAACAAATCAAGTCGCTACTATACACTGCAGCTAACTGCGCTCTCTGTCTGCCGCTCTCAGTTCCCACCACACTCAGCACGGTCTCCTTCAATATATAGCAGCTATGGCAGTTTCAAGCACGTGGGGCTTCCCCAGCACGCCCATAATCCAGGAAGAAAAACAAACAAAGCCGCTTCTACACACTGCAGCTAGCGGCACTCTCTGTCTGACACTCTCACCTCTCACCGTGCCCCGCGGTCTCCTTCAAAATATAGCAGCTATGGCAGTTTCAAGCACGTGGGGCTTCCCCAGCACGCCCATAATCCAGGAAGAAAAACAAATCAAGTCGCTACTACACACTGCAGCTAACTGCGCTCTCTGTCTGCCGCTCTCAGTTCCCACCACACTCAGCACGGTCTCCTTCAATATATAGCAGCTATGGCAGTTTCAAGCACGTGGGGCTTCCCCAGCACGCCCATAATCCAGGAAGAAAAACAAACAAAGCCGCTTGTACACACTGCAGCTAGCTGCACTCTCTGTCTGACACTCTCACCTCTCACCGTGCCCCCGCGGTCTCCTTCAATATATAGCAGCTATGGCAGTTTCAAGCACGTGGGGCTTCCCCAGCACGCCCATAATCCAGGAAGAAAAACAAACAAAGCCGCTTGTACACACTGCAGCTAGCTGCACTCTCTGTCTGACACTCTCACCTCTCACCGTGCCCCCGCGGTCTCCTTCAATATATAGCAGCTATGGCAGTTTCAAGCACTTGGGGCTTCCCCAGCACGCCCATAATCCAGGAAGAAAAACAAACAAAGACGCTTCTACACACTGCAGCTAGCGGCACTCTCTGTCTGACACTCTCACCTCTCACCGTGCCCCGCGGTCTCCTTCAATATATAGCAGCTATGGCAGTTTCAAGCACGTGGGGCTTCCCCAGCACGCCCATAATCCAGGAAGAAAAACAAATCAAGTCGCTACTACACACTGCAGCTAACTGCGCTCTCTGTCTGCCGCTCTCAGTTCCCACCACACTCAGCACGGTCTCCTTCAATATATAGCAGCTATGGCAGTTTCAAGCACGTGGGGCTTCCCCAGCACGCCCATAATCCAGGAAGAAAAACAAACAAAGCCGCTTCTACACACTGCAGCTAGCGGCACTCTCTGTCTGACACTCTCACCTCTCACCGTGCCCCCGCGGTCTCCTTCAATAAATATCAGCTATGGCAGTTTCAAGCACGTGGGGCTTCCCCAGCACGCCCATAATCCAGGAAGAAAAACAAATCAAGCCGCTACTACACACTGCGGTTTACCGCGCTCTCTGTCTGCCGCTCTCCGCGCTCATCTTTATTATTGGGATCACTGCTGCTCTAATATTAGGGCGGCGTTCAGTAGGCCTTTAGGACCCACTACACAATTAAAATAATAAGGACAGAGAGATTATACGAAAATGTACAATACTCCTCGGTCATTGAGAGCGAAATACTTGCATGAATGTGGGCATGCATGCATAATTACCGACCTGACAGCAATCCCTGCACACGATGCCATGCTCCTTGACCGTGAGTGCTGATGATGCAGAAAGACAATCACAGACAATCAAGAAATGAGCAATGAGCATGGTAGCCTTTTTATGCAAGAACGAAAAATGCTGCGCCACGGGGCACTACATGCCCATTTGCAGATATTCAGTGTCCCATTTCAGACATGCTTTGGGAAGGAACGTCCAGGTTCTGGGCTGATCACAAGCCTTTAGTGAGCATACTGGGGCCTAGGAGCACTGGATATGAACTACCAATGCTGATTGGAATAGGCTAACCATGCGGGAATTGAGCTATTCCTTCAACACGCCCCTGGATGGCAGAACAAACAAGAATATCGCCTATCCGGCCTAAGCATTTATGGGCCAGAGGTATAGACGTACATTCGTGTGTGGTCTCAATGACATGGGGGAGTGTGCACACAGAAGGCAAAGGCACATTAGAAGAATGGAGGGATGGTAGACAACACACAAGCAAAAGGGAAGAGACACATGAAAGGCGGGCGGCCAGATGAAAGGACCATTTCACTCTATTAAACATCTAAATGAAATCTGCTCCAGAATCACACCTCAAAGCAGGGTTATCAAAGACAAGCGCAGCGTTCAGAACACCTTTAGAAAAGCAACACTGGTCACTTTGGGACAGGAAGAACAAGCTACCAGTCAGCCGGAGTTGGGCAAATAACTTGAAAGACAAATCAGTATTTTTCACTATGTTGGGAAAGTGACACTACATTCGCTTTAAGGCGAGGTCCACTACACACTCTTAAGTGAGAACCAAAAGCCTGGAGCAAGGCTCCAGCCAAACCTGTTGGCCCCTTACAAGAGATAGAAAGAAGATTAAGGAATCGCCAGCGCTGAAAGTGATAGAGGTCCCATTTATGGAAGCAATCTGAAAACGTAACTTGTCCTCTTCACTATGTTGAGGTCTGTAGTGCTGATTAGTTGGAGGCTTTCAACACAGACTGGGGGCCTTGATTCAGGTGGGGTCACCGCATTGAGGGAATACCAGAACCCTGTTATGCAGGTTTCTCCAGCAATGCTCTTTGTGAATAGAGTGGAGTAGGATGTCGCCATGACTTCATTTATTTTGTGCTTTTCTGGTTTTCAACGTTTTGAATTCTCTCACTTTCTCTCACTCTCCATCATCTCTCTTGTCTTCTGCCTCCACCCTCCCCACGTTGCCTCCATTTAGCTGCTATAGTCACCTCTCTGCATAGCTGAGGTCCAAGTTTAGGGAGGAATACAGATAGGTAACATTGTGAGGGCTGTTTATGTTGCTGTCACTGCCACTGCGACCAGCAGCCTCTGCGAGAGTGCCAGCGCCGGCAAGAGAGTTTATGCGGGTAGCAACTAATACTGCTCGTGTCCTCTCACTGATGTCCAAAATGCTGAGGGGGCAACGCCCTGGTAGCCCAGGAAGCACTCCTTCGGAAGCTAGGCTCTCTGGGCCAGGAATGATTCACCACCTTGGCCAAGCTTTTCATTAACCCCTTCAGCTCCAACCCAGGTCCATCTATACCAACACTTTTGACAAACACTTCTTCTGGACTTTGATGTCACTATCAGCACCCTAAAATCCTTAGCATGGATCCCATTGATGATTCATAATTGTGGCCCCCTATTTATTCCCTTTCAGCCCCCCCATGCTCCAGTGGCTCTCCGCGTTCAGATAATAATGCACCATTTCTAGCAACCATAGGCGCATAGATGCAGGTGCCTTCATGCACACCCTCTCTCCCACAGGAGTTAGTAGCCAACCGATGGCCAGGAATTCTGTAACACAGCAACTGACAGCAATGCAACCCCTATTCTCCCCTTCTGAATCCTGTGCCTGCATTTGATCAGTTCGTGGAGGAGTTCAATGACTTTTGCATTTCCGGTAGGATTTTGTTAGCCAAAGGGTATGCTGCATCACTTCATCTGATGTCTTCGGGTGGTAATGAGGCATGTGAAGTTAATCCCACATTCCTTGTGATTTTTATGGAATGACATCAAAAACGTGTACATTCCATGCTTAAAAGGTAACTCTTCCGACCAGAAAATGAAGTCTGTCCAATCGCTTAAATTGTAACAGCATATGCAATCCTTGTTCGGGACCAAGTAGTGACACAGAGAATTCCTGCTTTCTTCTGCAGCGTGCTGGTCGCTGCCCTCTACCCGCTCCCCCGGCCTCACCCTGTCGAGCCTTTCCACACCAGAGGACTACGCAAGCATAATCCCATCAAAGTAAGCCCTCCTGGGCGCGGAAGCGAAGCGGTTGCATTCTCTGACTTAATCTGCGCACTACAATGTAAATTCCTTATCTACAAGGCGCAATGTTGTCGAGTGTGCCTTCAGAAGTTACTTGCACCTACATTTGGGCCAATTTGCGTTACCATCATTGGAAAATGGCCGGCCTCATCCTCGGCACTGGAGTGTCTCTGAGGGTTGCCATGGAGCAGATCAAACAAAGCTCCTGACTGGCTGATGTGTGTTTCCTCCGGCCTATCGGAAGCCGGTAGGCTGAAACTCAGCCCCCGTGCTAAGGCCCTGAATTAAGGCCCCTCTATGGCTACACTGCCTCCCATTCATGCTATCTTCTGCATCGTGCTGGCCGCTGCCTCCTCCCGCTTCAGCCGCCTCACCCAGATGAGCCTTTCTGCATCAGACGACTGGGCAAGTCTAATACTGTCAAGGTAAGCCGCTCAGGGTGTGGAAGCACAGCGGTTGTGCTCCCTGACCTAATCTGTGCACTACAGCAGATTGAAAATGCCTTATCTACACCGCACAATGTTTTCGAGTATGCCTTCAGAAGTTACTTGTACCGATGTATGGGCCGCTTTGTGTTACCATCATTTGCAAATGGCCGCCCTCATCCTCAGCACTAGAGTGCCTCTGAGGGTTGCCATGGAGCAGATCAAACAAAGTTCCTTATTGGCTGCAGTGTGCTTTTTCCGGCTTGTCGGAAGACAGCAGTCTGAAAGTCAGCCCCCGCACAAAGGTCCTGAACTATGGCCCCTGTCTGGTCTTGTCAGGGCCTTGAGGGCTCTGAGGCGCCCCACCAGCCTATGCTCCATCACCTCTCTGCCTTTTGGAACAGTCGCACAGCTTGCTGCCAACTACCCCACGATCATACACCTCAGGAGCATTGCTCTCCAACCAAGAATACTGTGAGTCATGTCCTAGACACTGCTATGTGAATTCACTAACTCACAACACTTGTGAACTGAGGTGTGCCTATGCCATTCTTCCCTTCTATGCATAACTGTTACCCTTCTCTCTAATACATTCCTGGGCTGTTGTTAAACTTGAATTTAGGCATGTTTCTCCAACGGCTGCATGCTTTTTCCCCGCTGCCCATTGATAGCTTCCTGTCCACTACTAACAACATCCCCACCATGGTATGCATGCCATAAAGTGCCTTGTTTGAAAAAAAAAAGAAAATCGAAGTTAGGTGTTTTTACATCTGTGCAGCCATATTCGTGTTTGTGCTTAGAGTGCCTTGTTTAAAAACATCTAATTTAAGTGGTTTTACATTTGTGCAGCCATCTTCGTTCTTGTGCTTTAGCGTGCATCTAGAGTGTCCTTCATGTGGGTAAGACCTTCTCAATGCTCACTGCTTATTATTCACTTACCTGCACAGTACTTTACTGTATGGCAGCCTGATTGATATTGCCCCTTACTCCATGAGGTGGGCCTTTGCCAGTCTGTGTAATCATACCTATTTGTCTCATATGCTGCCTGATGTAGCCCCCTGTAACAGGTGGTGTGGCTTTGCCAGTCTGCCTAATTGTGCCTATTTTACTTATATACTGCCTGATGTAGCCCCCTGTAACATGAGGTGTGATTTTGCAAGTCTGTGTAATTGTACCTATCTGACGCATGTGCTGCCTGATGTAGCCCCCTGTAATATGAGGTGTGGCATAGCCAGTCTGTGTAATCATACCTATTTATCTGATATGCTGCCTGATGTAGCCCCCTGTAACACGAGGTGAGGCTTTGCCAGTCTGCGTACACACCATTTTATGTCTGTAACCATATTTCTATGCTTTCACTTCACCAATGTACCATGCACCTTCGGTAACTTGCGCCTAGATGCCTCAGGGCTTTGTGCGCTGAAATACATTTACAAACAAAATATAATAAATAAGGAATCTCCGTGTCTTTTTCTCTTCGGGGTACTGCACTCGAGGACGACATTAATACATAATGTGCTTTTTTCAGCTGAAACTGTTTTAGCTACAGTGATGGTTGTTTTGGCCCAGCAGTTTGTAATCTAGCAGCTAATTAGGACATACACTCATACTGTGTTGCAGATTCCACCCCTAGCTTGACAAAAGGCTCCAGCATGTGGTTCCCGCCCTCAGAATGGCCCAAGGATGGCATGAGGCCCCTTTACAGTCAGCTTCTTGTTCCCATTAAAACAGTTGCCTTGTCGAGTACTAATAGAGAGTATAGTATAGAAATCCACTTTTTAAACGGCTCCTTAATTGTCCTGTGTTCTTTTTGCAAAGGTACCCTTTCCACAAATCCCATTGTGCGGTCTATTGGGCAACGGGAGTTGTGAAAAGGATCCATTTTTCTTTTGCGTAGTACAGTGTCATTCGAATACCTCCCCCCAAACATTGAGCAAAAGTATTTAGTATAAAATGACTTTTCAGGCACAACACTAATACAAGGGTTTCCCTCTAATTTTCCCCCCTTGTTCTGCAGATATGTATTGCCAAGGTTTTATGTTGCAGAATTACAATGCCCGTTGATGGCATGCACCAAACCCTTTTACTCGTTCATCCATCTTTGGAGAGTGCACTAGTTTTGCTGACTTTGGTTGCGAATTCTCTCGCTTGCCCCCGGTTGGTACTGATTCTGTTAACTGATTCCCTGAGTCTACCTGTGATAACTGTGAAGTACTGTAGGTGTCTGTCCTTTATTTTTACTGTATTCATTTTTCAGAAGGAGGGGGAATGATGCACTCAAGCTGATGCACATATCCTTGGCTTCGGTGTGTATATGTCAAAATACTGTACAAGAGCAATGGCGTGCATTTCTGTTTAGAAAAGTGTATCAATGGCAATTAATCTGAACTTAAATGTTCCATCTGCCCGGCGCTTCACACATTCATTCTGTTTCATGATTTCCCATTTCTCTTTACTGACCAACTGTTTTGGCCTGCCACTCCCATCAGCTAAACCAAGGCAATTCAACGGGCCATGGGTTGGTCTCATGGGAGTTGTAGTTCAAAATGCACTTTCAACCTCTAAATCCAAGGCTCCAGTGTGCAAATAGTACATACAGTGTGTTTACTAATAGTGTAATGTGTTTTGATGGCGGATTTTTATAATAGCCCCCATCTACACTATTTATACAAATGGTAGTTTACCCTGCCTAGTTGGAGTTATGGAGGCTTTGCTAGCTATGCAAGCTATGGCAAGCAGCCAGGATTTGGTTTTAATATTAAGTCTGGATTTTAATGTGAAAATGGGGGAAGGGGTCCGTATTGCCTTTTTTGATCGCACAGAAGATTGCGTAATAGGGGTCCCCAAGATGACAATGTTGGACACGCAAATCTGTGCAGAGGGAGTCAGGTTGCTTCAGAATCTGTATGACTGGGGAATGCGATCAGAGAATGGTCCCCAAAGATATACCTGGAAAAGCAACTTTTTCTGCAGCCAGGGCTGCTCTTTTATTGATTATTATGTGTCCCTTTGAACATCTGGAGTCAGGTGGTGGACTTCCATGTGGCTGAGAATATAGAGACAGGTATCCACGGATAGAACCAATTTAAGGGTTCTAATACCCGAATCGACCCTTAATAATCATCATACCACACCTTGATTCAGGTTAACTCTATTCAAGTATTGCTTTCTCTTTGAAGATTATTCAGTCTTTGAGTGTTCCTGTTGTCCTTTTCCTTAAAATATCTTCTGATTGAAGATTTTTTTGTGTTGTTTTCCAATTGAATATCAACTTTATTTGGTTTTCATGGAATGCAGCTAATTTAAAAGGAATGTTTCTCGGCTGGAAAAAATTATTCAAGAAACAAAATTCACGTGTATCTCTATACAGAGAGTTTTTTTTTACAAAGTTCTTATTAAAAAAACCAGAGTACCTGGATCAAGGTTGAACAAAGAAAACTCCTATTCTTTGGGGTCCAGAGATACATATTTTGTTTGGGCTCTGTTTCTCAGAATTAGTACGTGGTCCCTCCTTATAATTTTTAGGAAAGAGATCAATTTTGTGACCTGGCTTGTGGACCTCGTTTGTCCATTTTCAGATGTCAGTGCGCAAAAAAAGCCTACTGGGATTCAGTGGAAAATAATGATTTGTACCACTTTCATCAGGGCTAATGCAGATCAACACTTAGTGGTGTGTGATCTCATTCCTTTTTGTGGTTGAGATGAATCTGGATCATCAATAGGAGGCCCACCCATAAGGAG
Source organism: Ambystoma mexicanum (assembly GCF_040938575.1). Taxonomy (NCBI): domain Eukaryota; kingdom Metazoa; phylum Chordata; class Amphibia; order Caudata; family Ambystomatidae; genus Ambystoma; species Ambystoma mexicanum. Next base: position 303,383,339 of record NC_090922.1, on the reverse strand, counting down.
TTGGAGTCTCCCATGTATTGTGGTCCTAGATAAACACATGCATAGATTTCCAAATTTTTCTTCTCCAATGAACGTGCATTCCTTGGGAACCTCTAGCATTCCAAAGACACCTCATTCGGCGTTCGAGGCACTGGAGTTAGTGCCAGTCTGCCAACCGGTAGGCTTTTTGTGCACCCTGACATCTGAAAATGGACAAACGAGATCCACAAGCCAGGTCACAAAATTGACCCCTTTCCTAAAATCTATAAGGAATGAAGGTGCAGTGGGTCTGAGGAAGGAATAGACTATTGGATGCATGGGCAAAGGCCGTAGGCCATAGGGTGTAGGGCATGCACTCAAGAGCATAAGGCTGCAACATACCCACCGCAGGCATGCATGTTTGACTCTGCATTTGGTGCTTGTATAGTGTGGTGTGTGCAGATTGGTTGCAGTAGGGCCTGTGTTGCGACCAGAATGAGGGTAGGTTGGCAGTGACACAGAACTTTGTGAATGGAAGTGGGTAAACCCATAGTAAGTGAATGAAAGTGCACAGGGGTGCAGGAGAGAGTGATTTCTTTGTACATTATGTTCACTGTTGCAGTTTGTTGCTGCCTGGCGGTGCGCAGGTTGGGTAGGAGTGCTGGTGGCAGTGGTCTGTATATGGATGGTCATAGTGGGTGACATGGTGACATGCATGGTGGCATGCTGTTGCTCTGGTGTGTTCACGGCCCATGCTGTGTGCAGATTTGTTGAAGTAGGCCCAATGTTATGAAAATGTTGTGGTTAGTGACACACTACTTTGTGAATGGCTGTGGGTAGTGGTGGTGAAGGCTGTGGTGTGTTTGTATTCTGGTAATTGCAACCTGTTTTCATGCATTGGTGTTTTGTTTGTGCTTAATATTAGCTGCCAACATGGGCGTTATGTTAACTGGTGCAATTTGTTGTTGCATAGCGCCATGGCGGTGTACAGGTTGGGTAGGAGTGCTGGTGGCAGTGGTGTATATGTGGATTGTCGTAGTTGCTCACATGGTGACATGCATGGTGGCATTACGTTGCATGGGTGTGTTTAAGGCTTAGACTATTGGGTCCATGGCCGAAGGCCGTAGGCCATGCCCTTAAGAGCCTAGGCATTGAGGACACCCATGGCAGTAATGCATTTTTGAATGTGCATCATTTAGAGGGTGGTGACATGTAAGGAATGGTTGTGGAGCAAATTTCAGCCGTTATAGGCCAGTGTTGCAAACTGATTGTGGGTAGGTTGAAAGTGGCACAATACTTTGTGAATGGAAGTGGGTACGCCCATAGTATTTGATTGAAAGTGCACAAGGATACAGGAGAGAGCGTTTTGTTTGTACATTATGGTAACTGTTGCAATTTGTTGCTGCATAGCTCCATGGTGGTGCACTGTGTTTGGAGATGCTGCAGTGAAAAGGCACGCAGTGTGGGCTCTGGGTGCAGTGTTTGCATACTGTCAGTATGGCAGAGGGCATGGGTGAAGGGCAGCTTATATGTGCTTGGATAGTGTGCTGTGTGTACAATGTGTGTAGTATGGGCAATGTTGTAAACAGTTTGTGGTTATGTTGGCAGTGACACAATACCTTCTGAGTGGAATGGGGTAAGACAATAGCATGTGAATGAAAGGGCGTAGGGATGCCGGAGACAGTGTAATGTGGTAACTGTTGCATGTAATGCTGCGCATGTCCATTGCGGTGTTGAAGTAGGTTAGGAGTAGAGGTGCCAGTGGTGCATATATGCATACTGGTAGTTGGTGACATGCTGACATGCATGATTGCATTGTGATGCAGGGAATGTGTGCAAGGAGCACACCCAATGGAGCAATGCAGGTTTGACAGTGCACGAGGCACACAGTGGTGATGTTTGGAGAATGGGTGTGGAGCACATTGTCGCCATGCTATAGCACCACAAGTGAGTTGCAAAGCGTGTAGTGTGCATTCCATGGTTGTGGTGATAGTTGCAACATGCTACAGTATTTGGTGTGCAGCAGGAGATGGTGCAGTGAGAAGTTGTGCAGTGTGGCCACAAGGTGCAGTGTGTACGTAATGTGAGTATGGAAGTGGGTATGGTTGAAGTGCAACTTATATGTGGTTGGTTACTCTGCTGTGTGCAGATTTATTGAAGTAGGCCCAATATTGTTCAGATGTTGTGCATAGGTTGACAGTGACACAATACTTTGTGAATGGCAGTGCGTAGGGGTGATGCAGGCTGTGGTATGTTTGTGGATTCTGCTAAGTGTGACAAGTTTTCATGAATGGGTGTTTTATTGTGTGGGGGAGTTGGGTAGAAGTGCCTCTACATATGTTACCTTTGAGCATAATGTTACGTGCCCACATGGTCGCTTGCTTGGATGTATAGTGTTGTGGTGGGTGTGGAAAGGGCTGCAATGTTTTGTGCATGGCCAAAGGTGTGCTGTGTGCGTCTTAGGATCTTTGTGGATACTGCAATTGTGCATTATTTAGCAGAAGTTTCTGCTGGAGGGGCTTTGCAATGAAACAGAACGTGTACTGAGAGTGTTTAACAGTAAATATGGAGTGGTGTATAGAAATGACAGTGTGCAATGCAGAGGTTTTGTATGTAATTTCTGCATGCATGTTTGACAATTTGACAGAACCTAATGGGGGAGTACTGCAAAAAGTAACCGTGCAAACGGAAGAAGTACTGTCTCAGCTTTACTGGGCCGTGGCCCTCAATGTAGATGGGAAAGTGCACTTGCACATCCTGCCATTATGAGGAGGGTGGAAAGGGAAATGGAATTGTGGGAAATAGGCAAGTACGAGTTTAGGGCGTGGTTCACAGGAAGGGCTGATACCATTTCGTCCCAATACGGTGTCGTGAGTGTGGTCGAGATGGAGTGATGCACAGTGCTTATCATCGGTGATACCTTTGTGCACCATCTGCAAAGGTGTTGTGTGCAAAGAGGCGTTACTGGTAATTTCGGGTTGGAAGGAGTGGACGCTTTCTGGGCCTGTCAGGGTGACTGCAGTTTCGGCAGGATGGTTCGCCTTTGCAGATATGTGGCGTCCGTCACGAAAGTTGACTTTGTCGTGCTGCACTATGGAACTCTACATTTGGGTTACATGTCTTGTGGATGATTAATCCGTCACCTGAAGAGGTTGTTGACAGCAGGGATGCATAGTTTTCATAATGCCAAGGTCGTTTTCTCATGCATAACACCAAGAGGAGTTTGGGTCCATTGCAGTGTAATTTGTCCGCAGCCAGAGGTCGGAAGGTGTGCTATAAACAGAATTATTTGTAAATTTATGCAGACTGCTGGCATGTTCTCCACCCACTATGAGATCATTAGGTCGCAAAATACGCAGTGGTTCCGTAGAAATGACATCTATTTGAGCACCTTTGGCATGTAATTTTCTTTTACACTGTGCATGAAGCATTGACCAGAATGTGGTAAAAATGTGACGAGAGGCAAACAGAAACGCACATAAAGAGAAAATACAAAAAAAGTTACTGGCACGCACGTCACAAAAAAATGAAATAAACACCTTTATACATCTGCGATGGAAGACTGAATCCCATACCCAGCTTGATATTGTTTACCCCACCCCTTGCCGCTCACTATCATGAAAAGGTAGTGCATTACACTGTACTTTGAGGATTACATGTGCCACATCAATAGCAATATCAGACCACGCCCCACTGTGGATCGATCTTCAAACCCCCGGCAAAGGGAGAGGCCTTTGGAGATGGAAACTGCCCCCTGACATATTAACAGATCCGGTTCAGGGGGAGGAACTAAGAGATAAAATAAAAGAATACTTTGAACACAATGACAATGGAGAGGTCCCACTGGGAACAGTATGGGAAGCCTTTAAGGCGGTCACTAGGGGCCATATAATAGCGCTAAAGGTGGCCAAAGACAAACAGCACCAGGAATGGGAAAGATCACTCGAGAAGAAGCTGGCTGAAATCCAAGGGGAACTTATAATCCATCCCACAAAAAGCCTCAAGAAAGCAATGAAGCATGTGCAGGGTCAAATAGAAATGCTCCGCAATAAAAAAGCAGAGAAATCACTCCTCTACCTGAAACAGCGATACTACATCAAGGCCAATAAGGCAGATAGATATCTGGCGAGATCACTCAGAGATAAACAGAAAGCAACGACAATACTGAACATTAAGGATGCACAAGGGGACCCACACACAAACACTAAGGATATTGGGGACACCTTTAAAACCTTCTATCAAAACCTATATGAAACAGAGCACCCAGATGAAACGAAACAAGACAGCTTCCTGCGATCCATTCCAATACCGACCATAACAGACAAGGACAAGCAAGCTTTGGAAAAAGAGATCTCTGAAGAGGAGGTTAGGAGGGCAATCAAAAGTCTTCCTAGCTCAAAGGCCCCAGGACCGGACGGCTATACGGCATCGTTCTATAAGAAATATGCAGATATATTGACACCGATCCTAACCAGACTTCTAAACACTTTCAAGGTTAGTGGAAATGTGACACCATCCATGAATGAGGCGAAGGTCCTCGTGTTCCACAAGGCAGGCAAAGACCCGTCCCTTCCGGGCTCATATCGCCCGATAGCTTTAATAAATCTGGACGCTAAAATATACACGAAAGTGCTAGCGGCCAGACTGTCACCCCTCCTTTCAACCTTAATTGACACAGACCAATCAGGCTTTATCCCGGGTAGACAAACTCAGGACAATCTAAGAAGAGTAACCCACCTGATAGAAAAAATTGGCATTACCCATAAATCAGCAGCACTCCTCTCCTTAGACGCCGAAAAGGCATTTGACCGAGTGGAATGGTCCATCCTCTTTAAGACACTGGACCATATGGGATTCGGGGAGCAGTTCATAAGGATGGTAAAAGCTAACTACAATTCCCCTGTGATAAGAATAGCTGTAAATGGAGAAGTCACGGACAGGGTGGAGATTAGAAGGGGCACGAAGCAGGGCTGCCCCCTCTCACCATTATTATACGCTATATTCCTGGAGCCCCTTCTAATTAAAATGAGGGACTCACAAGGGGTGAGGGGGATAGAGATGGCGGGCAGGCAGCACAAAGTCATGGCTTATGCGGACGACATGCTGCTGGCCTTGGAGGTCCCAGAGCATTCCATGAAAAGCGCCATAGAAATACTGGAGGAATTTGGGCGGATCTCGGGCCTAAAGATCAACAGGGGGAAATCAGAAGTCATGCTTCTAGCAGGGAGCAAAGAAGCACTAAAAACTGAGGCGGGTAAGCTAAACTTGAAATTAGTAGAGGGAGGCATAAAGTACCTAGGGGTGACACTCACGCAAAGGGTAGACATGATCTATCAGAGTAATTACTCTCACCTTTTGAGCAGAATCAGGAGGGACCTTGAGAGGTGGAGTCCCCTAAGAATCTCATGGTGGGGGAGAATACAATCCATAAAAATGAATATACTACCAAGGGTGCTCTACTATTTCCAGGCCCTGCCGGTGTCGGTCCCTGATTCGTTCTTCAGAGCACTGTCAAGGGCCGTCTCACAGTTTGTGTGGAACAGGAGGCCTCCGAGGTTAGCAAGAGCCATCCTCACGGCACCAATAAAGGCTGGTGGAATGTCCCTACCCCACTTCAAGAAATACTTTCAGGCAGCCCAATTATGGGTTTTGAAGGAATGGCTGGGGGAGAACCAACAGACAATCTGGGCGACACAGGATAGGGCGGTCGCCAGAGCCCCCCTGGAGGATCTGTTGTGGAAGCAAACACAACACAGACATGGGAATCTTCGAATCAGTGAAATCTTAAAAACCACCTTGAGAGCCTGGGACGACCAAACCAGGAGAGGAACCATGACCACCGCACTGGGTCCCTTCACTCCAATCTGCAGGAATCCACAATTCACCCCAGGACAAGAACCAAGCGGTTTCGGGAGGTGGGAGGCAGCAGGGTGCAGAAAGATCGGAGAAATGTTTATAGACAAAGAAATTAGATCCTTCACAGAATGCAAAGCTATGTGGAAACTAAATGAAGCAGATAGATTCAAATATGAACAATTAAAACACTGGCTGAGCACACCGGAGGTCTTCCAGGCGGCCACGAGGGACCTCACACCATTTGAGACGTATATAGTAACCAATCCAGGGGACAAAAAACTAGTATCCACATTATATAAATACATTAACACACCAGAGGAAGAAGTAAAATGGACATACATGAGGAGGTGGGAGGCCACACTGGGGGAAGAAGTGACCAGACAGCAATGGGAGGAATTGTGGGCAGGCATCCCCAAACTCACCAGGGCCGTCCAAACCAGGGAAATGTGGTGGAAAATAGTCACCCAATGGCACTATACCCCAGTGAGACTAAAGTCAATGTACGCGGACACCTCGGATGGCTGTTGGAGGGGGTGCTCGGAGGTGGGCACCTGGAAGCATATATGGTGGGAATGCCAGGGAGTAAAAGGCTTCTGGAGTGAAGTACAAAAAGAAATTGTTAATGTAATCCCAGTGGCTGCCCAGATGGGAGAGATGGTGTGGCTATGCGGATTTAAAGACTCACAGGCCAAGAAACTAACTATACCCCAATGGAGAAGCTTTATGGGACTGGTGATCGCGGCCTGGACAACGATAGCGCAAAATTGGAAGAAAAGAGACCCACCACTGGCTTTCACCTGGCTGCAAAAAGTCTGGTCCCATATGACTATGGAAAAGATCACGAATCACCTACAGGACCAGAACAACACCTTCACGAGGGAGTGGGGACCGGTCCTGGAATACCTGAACTCTGACTACATGGCACAATGGTGCCCACATAACATCAGAATCTCGGACATATACAGCATGTAAAGTTCCCGGAAGAAAGACACAAGAGATCGGAACTTCTTCCGTAGGGGGGGGGGAGGGAGGGTGGGAGAAAGTTGGGGAAGTCACTGATGTTTGTTATTCGTCATAATTGTGAAAATGAAAAAAAACATGTTTAAAAAAAAAAAAAAAATGTATCACCTTTAGTTTGCACGGATTTATGTCTTAGGTCCATTGGCATACGTTCCGGGCTCACTCTGTCAATGAAGACTGGCTACAGCATTGACACACTGGGATTGACCTACGGGGTTGAGCAAGAAGGGAAGCTTGAGGTAGGGTGAATAAGGATTTGGGACTGAAGTAGGGTTGCAAGGTGAGTTTGGAGGAGTGGGTGATTGAGGATTGGAGTACACATTAATTTGGGAGGTAGGTTAGATAAAAAAGGATCAAGTGGGAATGTAGGAGGGTGATTGGATTGGAAGGTAAGGTGGGCCAGGCAGTACAGTGAAGATTAAGAGGGAGTGGGGTGGAAAGATGAGCAGAAAAATGTTACAGTAGGCATATTTGTTGAGGTTTACTGAAGCATAGAGTATGGTCCTAGAGCAGGGATTAGAGGATGGAGCTAGATGATTGGAGTAATGAGTGTGGGTGGGTGGGAATTTTAATTGTTGTGGTAAAATGGGAGGAAGGATCGGTTAGAAAAAGTAAGTAGGTGAATAGTGAAGTTGGGGAGTGGGTCAATGGGGAAGTGAGTGTAGATGGTAAAGTGGTTTGTAGCAGATGGATCAATGACACATGGAGAGGTGTATGAACATGATAAATGTTTGGTATTGTGGTAAATGGGGGTTGGAATAGAGGGTGAGAAGGCTTTGAATAAGGAATGCAGGGGTTTGGGGTAATGGTTTGAGAATCTGTGGATGGGCATTTGAGTGGGGGATTGGGAGGGTCGGGAAAGACGAAGTAAAGGGGAAATTAATCTAGACTTTGGAGAGGGAGGTCAAGAGAGGATATTGGAAATGGGTGTGCGAGTTGAATTAATAGAGGGGTAGAGGTTGAGCATTGAATTAGAGGCATGAGTCAGCATATGGGGATTTGCAGGGAAGCAGATTAAAGGGAACTTGACTGGAAGAGAGTGATTAGAGTGGGGTGCATTGGGGGTTTGGCGTGTACGGAAGTGAAATCGTATTAGAAGGTTGAGAGGAGAATTTCTTTATAGTGTTAGGCAGTTGAAGGTCTGGAGTAGAGGTTGAAGGAGAATCAGAGAGAGGGAAGGATTTCAGTAGAATTTGGCAGAGGGTAGGAATGAAAGTCGGTTTGAGCGATTAGAAAGGGAGACTTGGGCACTTTGAGTTGTACGTGAGAAGAGAAGGGACTAAAGGGGGAGGAGGTGGTGTAGGATTTTGGGGGAATTGGAGTATGGCATAAATTATACAAATTGGAGAAGGGGATAAGGCAGATTTAGCTAGTGGTGACTATGGATTAGAGTATGGGATGGGGAAGGTGAGGTGGAGGGAGATAGGAATATTATGTGATTTCGTAATTTAGATGCAGAGTAGGGATGAGGATTGCAATTAGTGAAGATGGATTGCAATGGCGAGGAGGGGAAACACGGTTGTGTTAAAGGTTGAGCTTGGGGGTTTAAGTAGGAGGTTGAGAAACTGGAGGGAAGATGAGAGTTGGGGCGGGAGTGCAGAAGGGATTGATCAAGAAAGAAGGAAAGGCCTATTGAGTTTGAAGTAGGGTTTGAAGTATTTGGAACAGTGGCAAGCAGATTCAAACAGGGATTGTGGGGGAAAAGGGGGGTTATTGGACCAAGGTGATGGACAGGGAAATTGGAGCTAAAGAATGGGTGAAGGGATGTAGATTATGGGGGAAGAAATTGGGTATTCGAATAGGGAAGGTGATTTTAGCATGGTTAGGGTCATTTGTGAAGGGCTTGAGGTGGAAATAAGAATTTGATTAGGGAAGGGAGGATAATGGTTATGGAAAGAAGGGTTTGAAGTAAGGCTTAAGGGATTGACTATGGATAAGGAAGGATTGGAGTAAGGGTGATTAATTATTGGAGTGGTCAGAGATGGTGTGAGGGATACAATAGAAGAACAATGAGCATAATGTTTGGCTTAGATTGAAGTAGGGGTAAGAAAGGATTGAAGGTGGGGTGGCATAGGTGTGGAGTAAGTGTGAGGAATGAAAGATGCAAGGTGTTGAAATAGCAAGATTGGGGATGGTTGAAGTAAGGTAATTCAATGACTGAAGGTTGGACTCAAAGCAGGATTTTGAGGAGGGTTTAAATTAGAGGGTTCTTGGAATGTGAGGAAAAAGATTCATGATTAGAGTGAAAGGGATTGCATTAATTGTGTCTTGCTTTTAATTTCATGTTCTATATCTATAGATTTGATGTATATACTCACCTACTTCCACTGTGCACCAACCCTGATGAAAGGTCCTTGTCACCTTTCTGTTCAGTGGTTGGGCACCTGCAGCCACAATCCATCACTGAAGGAGTGGTATCCAATGTTAGTTACTTGGTGATCATCCTTTTATGAGGTTTGCTTTACAATGGAGACTTTATCCAATATCATCCTTACATCACAACAGTGTGGGTGAAACAAACTGCCTACCTTCTGCCGGGGGACAGGGGAAAGACTTAGAAGAAGATCTACCTCTAAAACGTTGTTAAACATGGCATTTTAATCCTTGATTCTGCGTGACAGGAAGGCTGCTCCTTGAGATTCTGCCTCAGCTGGGCTCTCTTTACCTTTGGGGCAGTAGGGCCTTCCCAAGGCAGGGTCCAATGTCCTCATGTACCCAGAGTTTAATTACATCAGAGAGTACCAAAAATGACACCTTCAGTGTTCGGGCCCCAGAGTGGTCATGTGATTCTATAGGCCTGTGGTAATAATAATAATAATTTAGCATTTATATAGCGCTACGAACCCCTGAGCGCTGCTTACGAACCCTCAGGTATGAACCCTCAGGTATCTGAGCGCTGCTTGTTATTACCCACGGTGTGTGGTGCTCATTTATCGACCTCGGAAGGATGAAAGGCTGAGTTTGGCCCCACCGGGATTCGAACCTGCGTCAGCAGGCTCTGCACAGAGCGCTCTACTCGCTGTGCCACTTGACCGGCTTAGGTAGGTGGTAGGCATACATCACTATGCAGCTAGTTCTGCCACATGCACAGGTACTATCCTCAAGTCTCAAGTGGCGCCCTGATATGAATCCATGCTAACATGCCCTAGGACATTCAGAAGATGTTCATCCAATCCTGTGTTTTTCACTGCACTGTGGTACTTGCAATATCCCCCTTCTAAATAGCAGAATAGAAGTCCCTGACTGCAATGAAAACAATTGGCCTAGTGGAGAGTCTCCTGAATGACATGGGCATGTAGGTTATATGTCCTGATACTGAAATCAAATGACAAATAGTACTATCATATGCCATGTTTTGCCAGGTCCTGACATAATTGCAAGGCAGTGACATAAAAACCCAGCTACACACACCAAACCAGTTATTGTCCTCCTTAACCCAGATAATCACCCCATTGATGGATATTCCCAAATAAGACAATGTACTTCTACCACAGTCAAAATCTCAGAGTCTGGAGCCAGCCAGGGATTGGTTTTAAACAAGTTTCTGTATGTTTTCCTTTGGCAGCTTTGTTCTGCTAGACATAAAGTTAAGCAGACTTATTTCCAGGATCTCTGCTGTGACATCAGTGGGGTTTCACTCATCAGCCAACTTGCCTATCATCAGTGAAGGGACTTTACCATATTGGGCAGTGTTGTGCCTTGGGGACTTATATAACAAGGATGCCTAAGAGTGAATAACAGGGTAAGGAACCAGTTACAGGTTTGAAATTAATAGGACTTGATAATTGGGGCAAAGCAAACCCCTTTGAGGTGAGATGAAGTTCCGTCAAGCCTGAGGATGAAAGAGGGTTTTTGATAAAGGGGAAACACAATATGTTCCTGGACTCATAGTTTTTTCTCTCTCTGAGACTCCTGGGCCCCCTTTAGCTTAACACCGAAAGGTGGCATCACCCCATATAAACAGCAGATGTCTAGCACCTGTGATAGTATGGCTTGCTGACCTACAGAGAGTCTCTCAAGGTGGGAACACCAGAGGGTCAGTATGGGTTTACTCACTGGAGAGATATGGAATCTATTGACAATATGTTAAATGGATCGACTGACTGGAGAGATGACTGACTAGGATATTCAGTATTCTGAGAGGCAGTAGGTTTTATAAAGCCCCCAAAACATTAAGCATTACCGTGCATGAGGTTTTCATGATTCGGTGCCTTTTTGAGTCACAGGAGACTCGAGCTGCACTTGCCTTTGTGGGTGGGTCGACGTATAGATGGTGTATGATATGATAGGTTATTTATAACGCGCCTAATACCCAGAGGTTTCTAAGCGCGGACCCGAGGATCGAACCTGTGTTGCTCCGTGTTGTCTTGCTTCCAAGGAGAGCAAGTTGCCGCTGAGCTATCCTCCCGAGATGTACGTGTAGCAGCTTTCATCAAATCCCTTGCATTCATCACTTTATTAATCTCTTTGCCAATACCAGAGCGTCCCACAGATGCTTCACTGAAGGAGCTGTATGGCAAGCTATGTACTACCTGTGTGCTGTTACCTGGCTCCCCCACAGGTGCACCATTGAAGGACTGCATGGCAGACCAGGTGTTACATATGTGCTCATACCCGAGTTCCCCACAGGTGCTCTATTGAAAGGTTGTCTAGCAAGTTAGCCGCTATATGATTGCTGTTACCTGAGTGGCGAATGGTGCTCACTGCTCTTATGCTATTGTACTCTGGTAGAATAGTGCAGCCTTGTAAGTGCCCCCTGTGTCCCCTCTGGTGTAAAGATGGTGCTTCAGGTGACCCTAGGTCAATTCAGCCTCGCTTCGTGGCAATATGCAAGTGCTGGTCTTTCTGCCCATAGCACTGATTTTCCTGCCTTACTTGGCAGTGGTCAGTATGCTTATGGCGTGAGGAAAACGGCTTGGAATGTTCTTGGCAGTGGCTCTGTGGATTTTCCAATTAGTGATGTGACGTTCTGTGCTGAGCAGAGTGCTCTAAAAGTGTATTGAGAAGTGCTTGTATTCTGGTGTTCCTGAATCTGGATTCCGGCGGCAGTGGGCATGACGTGCACTCTGGATACCAATCATGACTAGAAGGATACTATCTGCATTATAGTTGCTCGCTTACAATGCATTACTATTTCTGGGGTGCCGTGTATATAGTTTGTGCTCAGTGTTGAATGAATCTATTAAGCCTAAATAACGTCACAGGATAAAATACAAACCTGGCACACTGTTTATTTGTGCTGTCATCTTTGCTGTGGATTTTATTAGTTTATGGTATTATATTCTCAGATTGTATAGTTTATTATGTTATCCTTAAGTGTCGCTGAGGCCATTGGTGTTAGTACCAGCCCCACTAAATGGTAGGTGAAGGCATTTTATTTGCACCCGGAAAAGGCGGATTGACCAATCACAATCTGCCTTTCCTGTCTGTGATTGTGCCTTCACTGCCCGCTGCAACTTGGAAAAAAAGTAAACAAAATGGCGGCTGCCATTGCAATAAAAAAGGGACTAGGTCCCTTCTCGGTGACAGTGGCCATTTTGCAACATGTTTTACATGGCTGTGGTCATCCGAAAAGGGAACTAGACCCTTTTCTATTTTTATAGCGGCTGCCATGTTTTGTGACTTTTTCATTCATTCTGACAGGAGATGTTCTTGTGTTGAGCTCATCTCCCGATGGAATTAAAAAAACTATCTGCAAATCAGGGGTGCCAATAGCTTTCATGCCCCACCGCCGGGGCAGTGTTTAATGGACTGCAGCCCAAGTTGAGGTCTGAGCGAACAAAGCTGAGGTTGGCGGGATGTTAAACGCTATGTCAGTCCTGGTGACGGGGCTTGAAAGCTATGTTCATTCCATTTTTCAAGTAGTGAGGTATCTTTGGTGTTCCCCTCCCGGACACCAGCAGGTTAGCTCTATGAGGTTCCCTTATCCAGTAAGAGAGCAATGCCAGTATTTATAAAACACAAAAAAGGAATTGTAATTGCCATATGCCAGAAACTGGCATATAACCGGTGCATAAAGATATGCAACATGTTCTCATCACATGCTCTCCTCCTGCCAGGTTACACTATAAAACACCCACGTATGCACTCTCACCATGCCAGGGACTGTCTGACATCACTCCGTTTTCCTGGACTGCATCAAATCCGGAGGTACTCACACCAGGTAGTGTAGGGCGCTCTGAAGAGTCTGCTGGAGGAGTGGAGTGGCTTAAACATTGCAAATAAATCAATAAATACGTGACCAGGAGTCAGGAGCATTCACGTGACTTTTTGCGTGGTGGCCTAAGCAGGCTACCAATATAGGGAGAAAAGGATAATCCAAGTCTCACTAATTGGCAGAGGGGGTTCAGGAGTCATGGCAACACTCTCATAAGGAACGTCAGGTGGATAAGCTTGCTGTAGCCCTTTGCTGGAGTGTCAACATTGATGTATATCTAAAATACTTTTGGACCGATCCTCCAAACTGAAAGTAAATGAACAAAGCACAGAGAAAGCACTTTCATATACGTTCTTTGTAGAAATGTGAAGGTCGGCTCATCACAAAGGCGACCTGAGCATTTCTTTGGTGCTGCTCTGGGGCGCAAACGTCACGCTGTCCAGTCCCCCTTGCGTGGCAGATTTCCATCCCTGCTTGAGGGATGGAAATGCAAGTGGGGCAGCAGCGGTTCATGCCAATGAAATGCATGCCACGGTCAGAATTGACTATGTAATGCAATGCGCATCCCCCAACGCCTGTTCCAAACAGACGTAGAGGGGATGTCTTTATTTTCTGCACTTTAAAATGCGCATAAAAAATGCCCCTCGATTTGCACAAATGCACAAAGCGGGTAGGAGATAAGATGTGCGAGTTCCCTGAGATAGAGAAGGTGAAGTCAGACAAGTAAAAGGTGATCCAGGAATGAACAGAATTCCAGATACCAAGAACGGAGACGGTATGGAAGAGATAAGGGGGATCGGCAGTGCCAAAGGCAGCCAAGATGTAGAGAACATTGGGGATTGCGGAACGCTATGAGTGATGAGCTTTATGGAGGAAGTTGAAGATGTGGGCAAGTAGTGTCAGTGCTGATTCCACAGACAGGCTGCTGCAGTATCTGGAAGGGAAGGGGTTGCGCGGTTGGGTGATCCAGGTTGGGGGTGATCAGGTTGATCACCACATGTTCCAATTGTGAGAGAAAAAGGGCACACACCTGTAGTTGGCAGAGTTGTTGGCATAAGCAGTGTACATTTTAGGGTGAGTAGGAACAGCTGTGAGTTGTAGGCGCTTGATTATTTGAAGAGCAAAGGGACCCAGATCAGCACATAATGCATAGGCTTCCCAGGTGATGGGTGCCGATTCGGCCGAAAGTGGTGGGGAGGGACCAGTTAAGGGACGATAACGTGGCAATGGCGGTGGGGACCTGGCTAGAGGGAATGATATTGAGAGAGAGAGCGAGAGCTAGGGGGGGCCAGGGGGGAGAAGGGCATTTAGGCTCGGTCTGATCATATATACAGGGGTGGACTGGCCTATAGGGAACACTGGAAATTTCCTGGTAGGCCTCTGTACCCTGGGCCACTTATGTGGGGTATTTAGACATTTTCCAACAGGAAAAGGGTTGGGTTTGCTGAAAATGTGTACTATGGGGCCATTTTAAAAATATTGCCAGGAACTCTTTTGGTTCCCAGTCCACCCCTGCATAGAAATCTTGGTAGCTAAGTAAAGGCGACGTTGTTGGTCGAGGGACCAGAGGAAATGGAGCATGGTGTGCAGGTTTTGAATGTCCAAAAGGGTACTGGAGGGTTTGAAAGGTTTGTATAGAAGAGACAAGATGAAGTTAGATTATTAGCTGAACTTGCAGTGTCCAAGGAAGTGGTAGAGTGGAAAAGGAGTCCTCCCTGGGGTGAAGGGGAGTGAAGGGGAGTGGGACTTTTAACAGCCACCTTAATGAAGCTGCATGGGCTTCTAGAATTAGACAAATCTCATTGATCATCCAGGGCATGAAAGTATGAGGTGAGTAGTGTCAGTGCTTAAAAACTTACTTAAGAGTTGAAATGAAAGATGCACTGTTTGTTGGGGGAGGCCTGGGGTGGAGAATGGGCTAGGAGAGATGACCCGACCTCAGCTAGAGAGGGAGCAAGAGTGTCACTTTAGTAGGTGTAGAAGCAGGTGGATCCATCCGGCCTGTGATGCATCAAATGTTTTATTAACTAAGGACTGGCAGCGACCCATGGATTCAAAGTAAGTGCATTATACCTGAGCATGCAAGCATGTGTATGTTCCTGATGGGAATCCAGAAGGGACTCTTTCCCTCTCCCCACCAATCACCATTTTCATCCATTGATTTCTGACTTCGATTTCTGTACTGTTATGTGCTCCACATCACCTGGAACATTGCCAGGCTTTTTGAGCTTACTGGTGACTAGTGAAGCTCAGAACACTTGGGACATGTAGCCCTTGTTACAAAGAACCTCTTTTGAAATTACACACATTGTATTTTTTTTTACTCACTTATTTCAGCCCTTTTGCTAAGAGCTTAGTATTCCCTAATGTTGGCTGATCAGCCCATATTATTGCCTTGATTGACTTTCGTAGAGCCTGTTTATGAAATGTACTGTAGAGTGGCAGTCCTTGTTGGCTGGCTACAATCATCATTTTCGAGTTGCAGACGCACCTGGATCAATGTACCTTTATTACTGTTTCTGATTTATTTCAGGCTTGAAAACTTAAAATTTGATCTTGCTACTTACTTGATTAATCCTGCAGATGAAACGAATCAAGCATCAATACTGTACATTCTCATTTGTCCCCCTGATTAAATATTTTGAGGGGAAGGTGTGTCCAAAGCTACTGTATGAAATTGAGTTACTAAAAAAGTGGGTTTTAAATTATTTAACCCTGTTGGGAGGGTTGATTTGGCAAAAGGTGTTCAGTGTTCCCCATTCTGTTCCAACCGCAGTTATGAGATATGAGCTGCGCTTAAACTCCTTGAAGTTGAAAGATCATTGGCATATTCTGTCACTTTATCAGAAATGTTTGCAAGCTCCAGAAATACTATATCCATTGCACTAGCTGAAGTTATGGATAAGTCACAGGTTTCTACATTGTGTATTATGTGGAGCGCTGTAAGCTCTTACTAGCAGAGTATGCTTTTCGATTGAAGATTAGATTAATTAACCAAATCTTCAATCAAAAATGTTTTGGTAAAACAAGATTGGTGTCTAAATATCCAAACTTTCAATGGTTATATTATCCTGAACCACTTACAGTTGGAACACAAGTCTAGAGGTTCCACAGCCCATTAATTAGTAACATTCCCATGTTCAAAAATTAGAATGGACCTTCTACGCTTCTGCTAGAATCTGTTTTTAACGAGAGAAGTACTGTTTAAACGTACATTGGTGGATGAGAGCGGGATTTACGTTGATTCTGCAAGCAAGGGAAAAAAGTTGAAAACCTGAGGCACCTAGAGATGGAATATAGTACTCTTAAGTCTCTAAGGTACTTACATTTCCAGAAGCTTTTGGATACTAGTATTAAAAATGATCAGGATTCATTTTGGGAAAAATGTGTTAATGGATATCAGAAATCGACTGCAGTATCAGTGGTGAATTTTCTTAATAGCCTGAAGTTGAATGAATTGGCCCCCTAAGGTTCTTTAATGGCAGCTGGGGGGTATGTTAAACATTTGTATATTGTAATTAATATTTTAGGATTGCCATTGATCTAAATCTTAATAATTGTGTATGAATTATGTATATGTACCTGCTCTTTTTCTCTTTTTTTTATTATACTATTTGAATTGCATATTTTGTTAAGATTGAATACATTTTAACTAATAAACAAGTAAAAAGAAGAAATTGATGTGGTGCATCACACATACGTCTGGTCCTGCAGGTTTGGACTGTTTACCCATGGTCTTTTGTGTTGACACCATTTAAGTGAGCTTTCCTCATTCATAGTCACTTAACATTTGTAGCAAAGATATCAGACATTGTTATTGCAAGTGGTTTGTATATGTGTGGTTTATTAATGTGCACAAAGTTATTTCATGGTTTGGTATACATTAAATATTTCTTGTGTTTTGTATGTTGTACATGTCACTTTTCAGGAACAACTATGTATGTAAATATGTCATCACTTTTGGAGTGCTGAAATTAATTGCATTAAAGGTTTTTTACTTTCATAGAATTTAAATTCTGAAATAAAGAAATTATTAATTAATTTACTCCAATTGTTTGCTCTAGTCATTTGCATGTCTTTGTTGTTTTTGTCTAGTGTGTGCCCTTCCTTGAAAAAGGAATTAAATCATGAAATGGGACTGGGTGTCGTATTTGGAGGGACAGATGGAGGAAGTTTACTTCTTGAGGTATGAGCATGCTAGTTGAGTTTCCAGTTGGTGGTCTTGGAGGAGAATGATGTGCCTCTTGTGGTTTTGGGAGTATATGCCAGAGGTTGTCAAGTGTAGCATATATTTCCTGAATAGGGAGAGTCACTGGGCTATGGCTTAAGAAGAGGAAAGGAGTCAGGGGTGACAAATCAATATATGTGGAAAACGAGGTTAACGAGGCAGGACCAGTTAGGAGTCATGCAGGGAGTTCTGTTCATTTGTCAGAGATGGTCGAAAGAGATAACAAGATGTCTGGGGTGGCGGGGAGTTGTAGAGCATTGTAGCTGCAGATATATTCCACAAATTAATAGACTACGTCGTAATCAACTTTGGAGAGGATGTTGTGGTAATTCGACCGGGGAGCATGGAGCAGAGGTGTGGGGCATCCCAGAGATTGACAAGGCTTGGGTTCATGTGCTGGTTATACAAGTGATCAAAGAGATGCTAGAGGAGGAGGAAGGCTTTACTGTGTGCCTACTGCAGAGGGGGCCATTTAGAATTTCAGGTGGGACAGGGTCTATCCCGACCCATGCCAGTGCCCACCTTGTCATGCCTCTGAGACTACTTTGTCTTGTGGCAGGGGGTGATTTTTGAAGGTGGATGAAGGCACTGTGAATGGAACCTAATCAAGAGTTCAGCCAGCGGTGTACACCAAGAAAGAATGCACTTTGGGGTTGGGACCCAAATAATGCACAAGCACATGAATCAGAGATATGACCTGACTAGTCCTGGAATCCTAGAGCAAACAAATTAGCGTCTGCTCACCTCTCTTGCACAAAAAACTTCCAGCAGTGTGATCAGCAATGAAGGATTGCCTGCAGGATCCTCACAGGAGGAGACACCTGCTCATTGCTGTATACACTGGCACAAACATCCCTCATTCCCTCTCCTATCCAAGCACCTATGGCCTTTCTGCTTATTGAGCCTGTGGTAATATCCTCTAGCAGGTCCTTGGTGCCCCCATTGCAACTTATTGTTGGTGGCTGACATGTAGACGTGGTGGTATTTGGGCAGTCAAGGAGGGACTGCCTGATACGCCATTCAGGTGTGCAATGCCTGTATTTCCAGATGACCATCAGTTGAGGAGAACTGGACATATGGCTGTGGAGGATACTATGGGGAGAAATATGCCCCAGCACCATCCTTTGTTCTTGTAGGTCACTTACAGTGTATTAGGAAAGAGGATAGGAAAAGGGTAGTGGGAGAGACGGCCCTCGGGTGTGAAGCCAGAGGAATGAAACCCAAATATTGCTGAGGTAGCTCTTCAATTGTGCGAGAAGTTCAAAATGTGAATAGGTTGCAGAAGACTCTTTAACATCCGAATATTTTGTGGATAATATGAAATGATATTCAACACTGAAAGTTGCATTACTGCGTGTAGAGTTCAACATTGAGTACAGAAAGTTGTTAATTGATAACGGTATGGGGTTAATCAAAGTTATAGGTGCTCAACCCAAATTAAATGAATAGACCAAATGTTGGCACATGATCTCCCATGTTTCCAATCCTTTGATACTGTTATCATTTACTCTGAAGGCAGAATTTAAATTAATAATATACCACCTATTTTCCATGTTTGCAGTTTTCATCCACTACACGCAAAACACTGACAGCTAGGAATGGGCCCCTTGTGTCATTCTTCAGTCATGGATGCACTACAATTCCACGTGTATATGAAAATGTTGGAGACTTATGTTCAATGCATCAAGCCACTACTGAATTCGATGTCAGTTACAACTGGGCTGAATAATGATGAAGCCAAAAATGTAGCACATTGAAGAGGATGTGCTGTCGTATTAGGCAAGGTTGAGTTCTAGCTTATATGGTGTTCAATTTCTATGATCTGTTGGGATGCATGCCCAGCTCCATTGTCCTTGCAAGCAGTTTAGACTGAGAGCAATATGCTAAGAGTGTGTGCACCTCTAATGGCTTGAATGGCAGGAGGCTATGTGGGAGATGTATAGAAGGGAGAAGATAGCTTGCAGGAATGTAGAGTTTTGTTAAGTTTTCTAAGTGATGAAGGCACACTGAACCACTGGCATTTTGCCCCACATGGCCAGGACCCAGTACTAGGGAATCATAACTCTAGGCCTCAGCAAGAATACCCACTCCCCCCTCTGGCGATAGAGTAGAAGGTTTTTCTATCAATGAAGGACAGAGCCCTTTCTTCTCTTACACTGTCGCCCCATGTAATCCAAAAGGAATATTCCCAACGAAGCGCAGGTAGGGTTGTGCCTTGTTTTGAAGGACGATCTCACGAGAAGCAAGGCAGAGGTCTTAAACTGCCAAAACATGGATCCCAGATTTAGAGCACCCACTTCCCCAAACCCCCAGCTTTTCTATTTGAACTACCAGAGGCCCACTATCCAAACTCCAGATTCCCTCTACTGCCGATTGATTAGTGTGTCTGCTAAAGGCAACCCAGGGAGGGACCAGATGCCAAGGGGGGAGCCCAAATACACTGTTCTGTGATTTTTACTGCATGGTGCGTGGGGTGAGAATAACAAATTTAGGCCAACAATGCAGAGGCATGGCAGGGGCACCAGAGCATTTGGGATAAAACAAAGCTTCTTGCATTTCTAAGGGTTATCTTGACCTCGAGAGTATCCACTGAGCTCATGTACCAGGTACATATCACGAGCCCGAAATGTGAAAAGAAAGGTCTATTCCTCCAATGAATGAATTTCTAGGGCGTGAACTTATCGAGGCCAAGGCCCACGTGGAAGATTGACTCAAGCAATGGCAGCCAATCATCTGGTCATCTGGTGGTCAATAAGGGGCTGACTGTATCTGCATAGGGGCGATGATACTGAATACGGTTTCTTTAAAATGCTTTGAACTAACCAGAGGCATGGCCAGTATTGCCTAGCAAGTGGGGCCTGAGGATAATGTATGTGAGGTCACCCCAGTGACATTAACATCTGTAAATGCCCGAACAGTGTTGTTGAGTGGGCATTTACAGATTTTGGGTGGCCCTTGCCTGACTAGGCCCTACACTGTCTACGCCTCTGGAACTAACCAGTGTGCACTGTGGCAGTGGGGTTTGAATGCCCCTGCTGACATGTATTTTTCTTTTTGGAAGTAAAACTTTGTTATCCTTGGAAAAGGTGTGGCAAGCTTTTTTCCCTAGAGGGTTGCATTTATTCTGTGTCTGGTTGTCAGGAGGTCTGGCGCACAAATTTGATAACCCCAACGTGAGCCCAGATTTTCCACATAGGCGGGTGCTTCCTTGCCGCACATCTGGAGGGGCCACGCCCACCTGCAGCATCCAGTACCTTATGCACAACCTTCAGTGGTTTACAGGAGCGTGTTGCCAGAATTCTTGTCAGTTCTTTGGAGCGGGGCGCTGTTCCCGGATGTTTCAGGCTGTTGATGGGACCCCGTGATGGAGGAACTCAAGAGAATGAACAGACGTAACTGCACCTTTTGCAGGAGAAAAACACATGGGAAGGGAGAGAGAGGAAGAGGTGATGGGGATATGTATGGTTGTGGCTTTTGAAAAGAGCGGAAGAGCGATGTGAGTGGTGCATTCAAGTAGGTGAAAAGACATACGTGGCATCCCCCTCTCCCTCAGGTACCCTAGATACCCAACAGCAATGCGGTCCCCAATGGTACAGTCCCACATTACCTGTGAGTGAGCATGCTGGGGGGAAACCCTTTTGTTTTTCCAGGCACAAACACCTATCCAGAATGGGACAGCCCACAGAGAGTTCCTGCATGCCCAGTCCTGTCTGTCACTGCCGACCCAGAAGAAGAACCCGTTGTAGGTGTGGAGTTAGACGACAAACCCTTTATTTTTTATGGACGACACTTGCACCACCAAACCATGCATCAAGGAGGGATGCTTCCCTTTACTAAGCGAAATCATAGACATGCAGGAATTCTCTGGAGCAGTGAATTTGGTTCCTTTTATGGAAGAATTGGCTATCAAGCTGGAAGGCAAGACAGTGTGAGCTCCCCTGTTGTCTTTAGAAACCTCCCCTGTCAACCTATTGGGACGTGATGTGCTCAGTAAGTTCAATATTACCATATCATTTACCAAAAGTGGAATAGGTTGTTCCACCACAGGGATTACCACATAAGAGCCATGGTAATTATTCATGCCCTAGGAAGGAAGCTGGCAGCTCAAGGGATACTGATACACCCAGGCTTTTTCGTCTATGTTGTGACAGTGTTGTTGCATGCAATCCCAAGTATAGGGAAATGAGTGGTGGAGGATACCGATGACTTTATCTTTAGACCTGCGCTACCCCAAGAGAACGTTCGAAGGACAATCCTCATGCTAGACATTGAAGGAGTGTTGGTATCAAAGACTAAAATTGTCCTGGAAGCAGTCGACCCAGATGGAACACAATGGCTTAGAGTGTTGTACATTGACCCGACCAAGACTTTGAAGGAATTGACTGACGCTGAGTTGTTTGAAGACAGGGACAAAGAAGTGGAAATAGTTGTGGGAGTATGTGTTCCCTGTGAAATTATGGTCCAATATCGGCAGGTCCTATGTCCCATGTTGTTGGCAGGGAGTGCTCCCTCATTTGGTCAAGATCTGGCCCAGGTCCCTGATGTTTTGTGGACAACTAATCGAAATGATGTAGACCTTCTGCAAAGTGTTTCCCCGATATGTATTACCCTCAAACTAGGTACAGTGTTACCCCGGGTTAAGCAATATCCACTGTCAAAGAAGGCGGAGGAAGTGATAAATAACACCATCAATGTACTCTTACAACAAGGGATCATTGTACCTTCCAATTCACCCTGCAACCTGGCTATATACCCTTTTAAAAAATCAAAAGGGTCCAGTTGGAGGATGATTCAGGATTTGCACCCTCTGAAGGACATAGTACAGGCAGAATTTACAATCGTCCCGACCCCCGCCAAAATATGTTGTACCTTACCCACAACAGCTACCCACTTACAGCTACCCACTTCACGGTCATCGATCTTAAACATGCATTTTACTCTGTGCAATTGTACCCATAGTCTCAATATCTCACCGTGTTTATCCATGGTCGGAGGATATTCAAACATACAAGGCTGCGCCCGGGATATTGTGAGTCAACTAGCATTTCCAACAGGATGCTGCATGCAGATTTAGGTGATATACATGTTCCCAATACCAATATCCAGTATGTGAATGATTTTGCTAGTGTACAGTACGAGTGAACAAGAGTGCAGAGCATATTCTATCACCCTTTTGCAATTTCTAGCTGACAAGGGGTGCAAAGTGGACAGGGTGAAATTCCAGTATTGTCAACAACTAGTATTATACCTAGGTCAGCTCATTTCCATCCACGAAAAATTAATAACATCTGAACGTGCTGCTGCCGTGTGTAGCATGCTGTAGCCAACAACAGTAAACGAGATGCAGACATTTCTGTGATTATTTCATTATTGCAGGGCCTGGATTTTTTATTACATCACATATACACATTTTACAGGTGCTCAAAGATGCCCAAAGGACAAAAACCATTATCGAGTGGACAGAAGAAATGCTCACTAGTTTCAACAAGCTGAAGGAAGTGATTTCCACAGCCCCAGTGTTAGCAACCCTGATTACACCCAATACTTTAACCTTTTTTCACACTCTGATGGCCAAATGATGACATCTGTGTTAACACAAAAAAGCACAATGGGTAACAAGCCCCTCGCATATTACAGGGGTATTCTCGACTCTGTCATGCAGGGCCAATTTCCATGTGAGAAAGTGCTTGCTGATGCTGCCTTTGCTTTAGAGAAGTCTGCAATGATTACCGTGGGGTGTTCAGTAACTCTGTACGTGGAACATGTGCTTTTTGCTATCTTGGAAAGGTCTAAATCCATGCTCATTACACAGCAAGCATCTGTATGTGAGATTATATTGTCAAGTTAAGTTCATGACTCTGCCACTTACAAAGGGCCAAATGACAACACTCGCAAAGCATTTGATTATGCCCTAAATGAAGGAGAGGTGTTTTAATTGATGGGTCAGCCACCATTGATCAAGAGACAGCCCAAAGACACACAGGCGCTGCTGTGGTCCATTTAGTAGATGGAGAGTACGATACCATAGTACACAAAAGGTTATCCATGCATTATTCAGCAGAGGCGCCTGAAACTGATAGCGCTAATGGAATCACGTGAAGCATTTCACGGGTGTAGAGTGACCATCTACTCCGATTCGGTGTATGTCACCACTATGGTGCATTCCGGTTTAACACAATGGAAAAGGAGGGGATTTCGAAGAGCATATGGGTCCCCCCTGCATCATGCCGCCCTACTGAACAGATTAATGTAAACCCTGTCCGTGCCTACGTTAGTAGCAGTGGTGACGTGCGCTGCCCATACTAACAACACCAACAACATTTCTCTCTGAAAAACTGTTGCGGATAAAGTTGACAAACATACAGCCTATCTAACCTTATCTGAGATAGCTGAGTATCCAGGGGTTGCAAGTATGCAAGAACAGTTGTCTCCACCATATACGTCCTTACCAACCATCGAGGGTGGACTCCTCGGGAGGATAAATTGTTATGGCAAAAGAGAGGGTGCACGCAATCCACTACTGACTTTTTGTGGAGAGAATATATTACAGGAAAGGTGGTTATGCCACATGAGTTAATGGTCGTTGCATTTGGGCAGCTACACTATCCTTCTCATGTGTCCAAACAACATATTACTGCAGACATTCAGGAGGACTGGTTTGTCCCCAACATGCAAGAAATGCTGAATGTGTTAGTTTTTAACTGCACTGTGTGCCAGAGTTATAATACTGGCCAAACCCTTTGGATGATAGGAGGCACTCTTTCCCGCCCTACTGGGCCATTCCGGGAGCTCCATGTAGACTATGCTGACATGGGGGAATGATGCAACACATATCAGTATCTTATTTTGGTGGTATGCCCCTTCTCCCGGAGGGTAGAGGCTGGCCTTTGTACAAATCCAGATGCTAAATCAGCCGACAAGATCTTGGTGAGAGAGGTAGTTCCTCGATGGGGTGTGTGTGTGACACTGTAAGATCTAATAATGGCACGCACTTCATTAATGATCTGTTTAAGGAGATAACAGCAATATTGGGCAAAAAGCATAAGATGTGTTAAATTTACCACCCCCAGGCCAACAGCATAATGGAACGGATCAATGGTCTCTTGAAAGCAAAACATTCCAGTTTGTGTGTTGCCCTCAGGAAAAACGGTGTCCATTCTTTGACCTCAGCTCAGTTTAGCATGAGGATACAGCCCTGTAAGGATCATCACCTATCGCCCCATGAAATAGTGATGGGCCAGCATATGCACATGCCTGTATCACCAATCAGAAGTGCGCTCTGATGCGCACAAGGCTGCATCAATCCTGGGGGATTAGTCTAAACAGTATATATCAATTTTGATGCACTCAATTAAAATGATCTTTCAACAGATAGCACTGCGACAGGATGGAAAAATAAACCAGTGCTGCAACGGAACACGTGAGCTCACCACACCTTCAGCTGTCTCCTGGAGATTCCATCTATGTTAGAAACTTTGTATGCAGGTGGAGTGAGCCCAGATATAACAGTCCCTTTACAGTCGTGTATGTGACTCTATTTGTGGTCAAGGTAAAGGAGCTGCTCTTTTGGGTGCACCTATCGAATGTCTGATGTGCCCCATTTACCGCTCCCTCCACTTCTAGCTTGGCAGAAATACCTGCTGACAAATAGTGCTGTTGTTTTCCTTCATTTTACATAAACTGCTCTTTAAAGTTAAGCACTCTGGTACAAACAAAAATAACTGAAAAAGGAAATCTGTATATGCTCTTTGTTTTTCTAGCACAACAAATATATTATCAATCCAACTAACGTACCCACCTACATTAATATTTCTTGACATTAGTATGAGTATTACTACTACATGTATTTCTTTTCCTGTATTGTCACAAATGTACAATGCTTTAAAAAAAGTAATTATACAGTGTCACTCTCATTACACTTGTGTGATGTATTTAACAGTGATAATAGTTTTAGGTTTTTTCTTTGCGTTCACAATTTATATAAGTAGCACCAAATTTATATGGTAGAGGCATATAAAGTTGGGGGGTGCGATAGTTGGGATAGCCAGGAATGTTTGCATGTGGGTGTAGATATAGAAGGGAAGGTAACAACTGCCATATATTCTGAATCACTACTCAGTTTGCAATTAAGGAGTACTGTTATAGGGTTACATAGAAGTAAAAGAGAAATGGACACCAGACGGAAATATGATGAATGCAGAGGCCTTGGTTTAGATACGATGGAGGACATGCAGCATACTGAATTTAGTAATATGTGGTACAATGACATGTGCTCACTGAGGAAAGAAAGGGCAAATGAGAGCTGCTATGTATGCTCCCTGATAACCCATGCATCGGGGGCACCCAAAATGTAAATACCCAAAGGAATATTGTCATTAGATGCGCAGTGCTTAGCCCCTCTAGCGCTATGTTGAGTGTGAAGCATGTACCAGGTGCATGGGATATGACTAGTATTAATAGATAAAGACAGTGAAAAGTGCACAGAGAACAGTAAAGGCCTACAGTGGATGCCACGCCCGCTCATATAGATGGATGGTATACTGGTATGTGTCCAACCGAAGAGAAGGAGCAGTGGTTAGCTGCACAGCCACAGAACTAGTGGGGTTTGATGAAGAGGTCATATGGGAAGTAAACAACCTGTGTCAAGCGATTTAGACAGCACACATTTTCAAACTAACTGTGCCGAGGTTTCCTTCCTGCTGCCCTCCTCCCCTATGCCCACCTTCTCCTCACCTGAGCTGTTGGATTCGCTGGTTTCCTGGAGGCGTCGCCGGGTGAGGTAGTCTCTTTTCTTTTTGGGATGCACTCGCTTGTCACTGAGAGAAGCCACAGCGACAGCTAAGGAACAGCTGTCCTGTGGTTCCCCTTCCGGAATCAAGCCGGAAAGGGAAAAAACCCCAGAGGGAAAAACCCTTGATGAAAGACAGGCTCTTCTTTAGAAGTCAAATCCCCAATGGTGCTGACTGGAGGAGGTGGAGGAAGTTCCAACCGGAGGAAGTAAGGAGCGATGTCACAGAAGGTAAATTGCAGTCCAGTAGATGGAGATTCTGGACGAGTGCAGAGGAGTAGAAGACTCCGCCGGAAGAAGCAGCTGTCCTTACAGTGCGGGAAGGAGGAGGAGGCGGTGAATGCACCAGGTCCAGGAGCGCCGGGAGAAGGTAAGGGCACTACGGAGACCCTGGAAAAAGGGATAGACCCAGAGGGTGAGAGAAAAGAGCGAGCGAGAGAGAGAGAGATAGAGAGAGAAAGAGAGAGAGAGAGAGAGAGAGAGAGAGAGAGAGAGAAAGAGAGGCTCCGTGAAACCGGAACCGAACACGAGAGAAAAGTAAGTCAGGCACGGCAGTGAGCAGTAGAGAGAGGAGGAGCAGAGGGGGAGGAAAGCACGACAGTGCAAAGTATCGCCGAAGCGAAATAGCTAGTCACTGGCAGAACCGAAGGAAGCCAGAAACAGGAAGCGAGAGAGACCCGGGAACAGGAAGCGTCCTGAAATGTGGGCGGAGATTAAATACTGCACGGAGCTGTGCGTAAGGAAACAAAAGAGGGACTAAAACCCTCTATGTCGGTTTCGCCAGTTCCAATGAGCAAGAATCCGCCAATCTCGTCCTCTGCCATAACGGCGGATGACAGTATGCCCCCTCCTAGATCGCAACCACCCCGGTTTCCCGGGGTGTAAGCGATGGAACTTGGCGAGCAGCTGAGGAGCATTTATCTGAGAAGCCGGTTCCCATGAGTCCTCCGACTCTGGGTACCCCTTCCAGGATAAAAGATATTCCAGCCTGCCTCAAGAGAACCTGGAGTCCCTGATGGCTGAGACCTCATACTCATCTGGTCCAGGATAGGGAACCAGAGTTCACCGAGACTGCGATCTTCGGTAAGAATCTGGGACGTGAGGTTTAAGAAGGGAAGAGTGAAAAACAGGATGAATGCGTTTGAGAGAAGGGGGAAGCAGTAGACGGCAGGCCACAGGGTTAATCTTCGAGAGAATAGAGAAAGGACCCAGAAACCTAGGAGACAGTTTAGAAGTCCTCACCCACTTGGGCAAGAATTTGGTTGATAGCCACACCTTGTCCCCTGGTGACCATGTAGGGCACTCCTTGCGATGTCGGTCTGCTTTCTTCTTATTCTGTTTCCTGCTGTTTTCCAATTTTAGTATGGCCGAACTCTGAGCCTCTTGGATGTTTCGAATAACCTCCTCCGCAGCTGGGGAATTAGTGAATCGTGGAACATCAGGAATGATAAATCGGGGGTGAACCCCGTAGGTGCAAAAAAAAGGAGACATTCCGGTGGCAGAATGTTTGGCATTATTGTAAGAGTATTCCGCTGTGGGAAGTAGAGAGACCCAATTGTCCTGGTGTTGGGTGATGAATCACCTAAGGTACTGCTCCAGAGTGGCATTGAGTCTTTCAGTTTGGCCGTTGGTTTGTGGATGAAATCCCGAGGAAAGTGCTCTCTCTATTCCTAATCGTGCACACAACGCAGTCCAGGATTTTGAGATAAACTGACTGCCTCGATCCGAGATTATCTTGTCAGGCAGACCGTGAAGTCTGAAGACATCTCGTGCAAAGGTCTCTGCCATCTTAGTGGCTGTGGGAACTCCCGGAAGGGGTGAAAAATGCGCCAATTTGGAAAATGTGTCCACTGTCACCATTATACAGGTACACGCCTCGGAAACTGGGAGGTCCACTATAAAGTCCGTGGAGATGAGCCCCCACGGTCGAGTCGGAAGTTCCGCCTGTGTGAGGAGACCTAAGGGCTTGCCTGAGGCATATTTAGATCTGGCACAGACCGGACACGAACTGACATACTGCAGTATTTCCTTTCTCATACCTGGCCAAAGGAAGGACCGTGAAAGGATTTCTAGGGTGGTCTCTACCCCTCGATGTCCTGCTATGCGAGAATCATGACCCCAATTCAAGATCTTCTTGCGCAGTGGTCCTTCTGGGATGAACAACCTTTTTTTATAGAATAACCAGCCATCTTTGACTTGAAAGTCAGAATCTGAGGAGAGCTGGGGCAGGTGATTCATGGTAGCGGTCTTCACGTCTTGGAGAAAAGAACCTATCATCGCCAAGATCTGATTGCGGTGGAACATCGGCTCAGCTTTGATCAATGCTCGTTCGTTGCGGGAGTCCTTGCGAGACAATGCGTCCGCTAGCTGATTATGAGTTCCCGGAAAATAGGTGATATGGAAGTCATACTGAGAAAAAAAGATAGGCCCATCTTGCCTGTCGGGAGTTAGCACATTCCATCTCTCGTAATGCCTTCAGGTTCTTGTGGTCAGTGCGGATTAAGAATTTGTGTCTGGCCCCCATGAGGAGGTGTGCCTCACATGCCAATTTCATGGCGAGCAATTCTTTTTCCAGAACAGAGTAGTTTAGTTGGCTGGGAGAAAGCGTCTTGGATAGGTATGCCACAGTGTGTTCCACTTCCTGTACTTTCTGTAGCAGAACTGCCCCTATGGCAATGACTGAAGCCTCTGTTTCCAAGATAAACGCTAAGGATTGATTGGGATGCTGTAGAATGGGACTGGAACAAAAAAGACCTTTGAGATGACTAAAACTCCTTTCTGCCGCGGTAGACCAGGAAAAGGGGAGAGCTTCTTTCTTGAGTAGTCGCGTTATGGGGTACACGACTTCCGACAAATTGGGGATAAACCTTCGGTAGTAATTAGAAAGACCTAGGAACCTTTGGACCTCTCGGACCGAGGTGGGGGTTGGCCAATCTAGAAGTGCCCAGACCTTGTCCTGATCCATAGCAATCCCCTCTTCTGAAAGAATTTACCCCAGGTAGTGCACCGTGAGAACTGCAAATCTGCATTTTTCCACCTTGACCTTCAATTTGTTCCTTTGTAGATGATCTAACACTTGTCTGACCTGTTCGATATGAATCTCCATGTTGGGAGAAAACACCAGAATGTCATCCAGATAGATGATGACTGAAAGAGATAGCAAATCGGAAAACAATCGGTCCATGAACCTCTGAAATGCAGCTGGTGCATTGACTAGCCCAAACGGCATTACCTGGTATTCATATAGGCCAAAAGGGGTGTGAAAGGCTGTCTTCCACTCGTCTCCCTTGGTGATGCGGAGCCGATGATAAGCATTCCGAAGATCGAGTTTAGTGAAAACTTTGGCACCTTGTACAGCCTCAATAATGTCCGAAATGAGAGGCATGGGATACCTTTCCCGAATAGTGACCTTATTGAGACCCCGGTAATCAATACAGGGATGGAGCTCCGTGGTGTCTCTTTTTTTGATGAAAAACAGGGGGGCACCTGCTGGTGATTTAGAAGGTCGTATGAGTCCATTCTTCAAATTTACGTCTAAGTACTGCCGCAGGACCTGTTTCTCCGTCTGAGTGAGTGAAAACATCCTACCAAACGGAACCAAGGCATTGGGTTCCAGATCGATAGAACAGTCTTCTGGCCGATGAGGTGGCAGACTGGCATGGGGGCATTCTTGGAAGACTTCCGAAAACCCTAAACAGAAACTGGGTAGGACGTGGATACCAATATGGTTTTCCGTGCATATCTTTACTGGCTGTAGATCACCCCTACTTTCCAGCGGGAAACAGTTGGAGGTACAGTATGGGGAAGTGAAGCTCAGAAGATTCTCCGTCCAGTTTATCAACGGATTGTGTCTGCGAAGCCAAGAAATGCCTAGAATGATGGGAAAATGAACAGCTCTGATGATGTCAAAATGCAAAATCTCCGTGTGATGGTTAATAGTAAGAGAGAGACCCTCTGTGGTATGTGTGATGAGGCCAGAGGACAATGGTGAGCCATCCACACCTTCCACTTTCTGTCCTTCCTTCCGGGCCACCCTGCGAAGACCCACCTTGTCGGCCCATAGGGTGTCTATAAAGTTCCCGGCTGCTCCACAGTCCAATAAGGCTAAAGTCTGTACTGGTCTGCCCTCTATGTCAAGGTGAACCGGTATTACCATGGGTCTAGAGTCTTCCTTGGATTCGGAGGAGGAAACAGAGAGGGAGACATAGGGACGATGATGAAAATCTGGAGACCCCCGGTCGCTGGTCCCTACTGGCGCCGGGGGGAAGCGTTTCCCGAACTCTTGCCTGGCAACGCAGTGCATTCTTTCAGAAGATGTTGGTCTGAGCCACAGTAGGCACAAAGTCCTTTCTCACGTCTTCGGCGTCTTTCAGCGGCTGACAGGGGAGCCCTGGTAGCCCCGATCTGCATCGGTTCATCCGAAGAGGGAGCAGCAGGATGACTGGGAGAAGTGTGCGTAGAGGGGTCAGGAAGGAAACCTTTTTGCTTTCGGTGTTCTGATCTTCTTTCTTGCAGACGAAATTCGATGTGAAGGGCAGCAGCAAGCAGATCTGAGAAAGTGGGTGAGCGTGGGGATCTGGCCAGCTCATCCTTAATTTCCTCCCTCAAACCTCTCATAAAGATAGCATATTGGGCAGTCTCTGGCCATCCTGCTCCGGCTGCTAAGGTCTTAAATGAAGAGATGTAGGACAGAACATCTAAAGAGCCCTGCTTGGCGTCCAATAATTCATCGCAGGCTGTAAAGGATAATTCTGGCCGCTCGAAAGTTTGCTTAAGTAGGGTTTGAAACCCGGCAAAATCCTGGAGGATGGGGTTCCCACTGGTTACTAATGGAGTCGCCCAGGAAAATGCATTGCTAGTCATGTTAGAAATTAGGAAACCCACCTTGGCTTGATCGGTAATGAAAGTACGAGGCCGGAATGTGAAATAGACCATACAGGCCTCTAAGAATTCTCTCACCTTCTTAGGAGAGCCATCAAACTTCCCCGAGGACAAAGCCGTGGGAGGTAATTTGGGGGGAGGGGCCGGTTCCCTGGCCGACACCATCTGTTTGAGTAGAGCATTTTCAGTCTTAACTCCTTGCAGTTCCTGGGACATGGCCTGAAAGGCCTTCCACAATTCCTGTACTTGTTCCTCTGCGGACATTTTTGAACTTGTGGGCATTGCAAACTGTGCCAAGGTTTCCTTCCTGCTGCCCTCCTCCCCTATGCCCACATTCTCCTCACCTGAGCTGTTGGATTCGCTGGTTTCCTGGAGGCGTCGCCGGGTGAGGTAGTCTCTTTTGTTTTTGGGATGCACTCGCTTGTCACGGAGAGAAGCCACAGCGACAGCTAAGGAACAGCTGTCCTGTGGCTCCCCTTCCGGAATCAAGCCGGAAAGGGAAAAAACCCCGGAGGAAAAAACCCTTGATGAAAGACAGGCTGTTCTTTAGAAGTCAAATCCCCAATGGAGCTGACTGGAGGAGGTGGAGGAAGTTCCAACCGGAGGAAGTAAGGAGCGATGTCACAGAAGGTAAATTGCAGTCCAGTAGATGGAGATTCTGGACGAGTGCAGAGGAGTAGAAGACTCCGCCGGAAGAAGCAGCCGTCCTTACAGTGCGGGAAGGAGAAGGAGGAGGTGAATGCACCAGGTCCAGGAGTGCCGGGAGAAGGTAAGGGCACTACGGAGACCCTGGAAAAAGGGATAGACCCAGAGGGTGAGAGAAAAGAGAGAGCGAGCGAGCGAGAGATAGCGAGAGAGAGAGAGAGAGAGAGAGAGAGAGAGAGAGAGAGAAAGAGAGGCTCCGTGAAACCGGAACCGAACACGAGAGAAAAGTAAGTCAGGCACAGCAGTGAGCCGTAGAGAGAGGAGGAGCAGATGGGGGAGGAAAGCACGACAGTGCAAAGTATCGCCGAAGCGAAATAGCTAGTCACTGGCAGAACCAAAGGAAGCCAGAAACAGGAAGCAAGAGAGACCCGGGAACAGGAAGCGTCCTGAATCGAGGGTTGCAACGCAACGCATCTCCTGTGGGCGGAGATTAAATACTGCACGGAGCTGTGCGTCAGGAAACAAAAGAGGGACTAAAACCCTCTATGTCGGTTTCGCCAGTTCCAATGAGCAAGAATCCGCCAATCTCGTCCTCTGCCATAACGGCGGATGACACTAACATGGATCAAAGCAAAATAAGCTCCAATTAAGGTGAAGGCACAAGAAGAGTATCATGTGTGCTGTCAAGGACTTGGAACTGTTCCTGTAGGGAATAATAACAAATGTAACAGGACTTTGCATATTCTAGATCTCAAAAAGGGTACCGCAGCACTCATGGACATGTACAGGATGCGTGGTCAGAAGGCGTATTTGCACCTCCCAACTTCATGGAAGGGCACGTGTTTGTTGGCCACCCTGCATTCCGCGATCCTTGTATTTCCTGAGGAACATCTTGGGACAGCATTAAGCACTGGTGCAAAGCAACCCCAATACCCCATGCACCAGCCTCTATACCTAAGAATAAATAGACGCTCACTCAGATGACAGAAGAGGCATTCAAATTACTTATCTGAGTATTTTTCCAAGTTACTAAAATCAATGCCTGACAAATTTCGGCTATACAACAAAGCTGAAGTGTTCTTCACATCAATACTGCGACCAGGAGTGCAGGCTGCCAGAAATGCAAAATGGCTGCAAATAGTGAGGAAGGAGGTGATCCAGTTGGCCAATGATAGAGAGCAAGAACTAAATGCAAGAGTGAAATAAGGGCAATTAGGTGGATGACTCTCCAGAACTGCTACGTCCCCGACCTGCTCATTGCAATGGATGAGGGATCTGTAGGAAAATAAGACTATCTTGTTGTACCTACATACCTCCAAATGACACAGAAAATGGGTCCAGACCCTCATTATAGTGGCTCAACATAAGCTGAAGACGAATATGCAAACAGAAGGTGGAATTGACTCAGACGTTTGGTTTGATAACATGTTCTCATGTGCACTGTCCCGGAGAGTGGCACTGGTGAAGATACTGTTCCCCATAGTAGTGCTCCTGTTGGTGATGTTCTGCACGTGCCAGATGATACTTCAATACTTCATAGACACTCACGAATAGCACAATGATGAAGGTTACAATTGGGGTAAATCGTGCTCCTCATCGTCCGAAAGATGGGCAAAGCCAAACAGATGATCCCACCAAATGAGGGATTGTGAGAATTGAGATGCCCATAGATCCCCCGAGAACTGTCCCCACACCCCCACCAGATCCCAATAACTATACGAAACATTGGGTAGACCTATCTGGGAATGGAGGATATATTTATCTAACATGTACTCCTGAACAATATGCCCAGGCTGGGGAAAGTTTGAGAGATGTGTGTAGGGCTTAGGTACCAAAATAAGGAACTTGGATGTATGAGGAAGCAAAGAGAATGGTAAAAGAGTTGGTTAATGTAGGATTAACTGATGGGGGAATTTTGGGATGCATGCCCAGCTCCCATATCCCCCCAAGCAGTTTAGACTGAGAGCAATATGCTAAGAGTGCACTCACTTAATGGCTCGCAGTGGCAGGGGGAGGTGTATAGAATTGATAAGAGAGTTTGCAGGAAATGTAGAGCTTGTAGGTTTTCGAAGTGATGAAGGCACACTGAACCACTGCCACTTTGGAAGTTAGGCCCGCATGGCCAGGACTCAGTAGTAGGGAATAATGACAGTAGGCCTCAGTAAGAATACCCACCCCCAGCCCTGCTCCCACCCCAGACAATAGCGTCGAAGATTATTCTATAACACAGAGCCCTTTTCTAGTCTCACATTGTAGGCCTATCTAATCTGAAAGGAATGTGCCCAACGAAGCGCGGTAGGGTTGTGTCTGGTTTCGAAGGACGATCTCATGAGAAGCAGGGAAGAAGCCTGAAGCTGCCAAAACATGGAGCCCAGATTTAGAGCACCCACATCCCCAAACCCCCAGCCTTTCTGTTTGACCTACCCACTATCCAAATTCCTAAATCCCTCATCTGTCAATTGATTAGTGTGTCTGCTACAGGCAACCCAGGTAGGGGGCAGATGCCAAAGGGGAGCCCAAATAGAAGGTACTGTGATTTGTACTGCAAGGTGCACAGGGTGAGTATAAACAATTTAGGCCAAAGATGGAGAGGCATGGTGGATGTGCCAGAGTGTCTGGGATAGAACAAAGCTAATCACATTTCTGAGGGATATCTTGACCTTTAGTGTAGCCACCGAGCTCATGTTTAAATTACTACGTGCACATCACGTGGTCAAAATTTGAAAAGAAAGATCTTTTCATTTGATGAACCAATTGTGTTGCTACGGCGTGAATTTATCAAAGCCAAGGTTCACCTGGAAGAAGATCGAAACAAGCAATGGCAGCCAATCATCTGGTGGTCAATATGGGGCCGACTGCATGTACATAGCGGCCCCACCAATGATAATGATGAGATGATACTGCATACTGTTTTCATCTCGAGTGACATTGCTTTGTCTGCTTTGAACTAACCACTGCACTCCGTGGCAGTAGGGTTTGAATGTCCCCACTGACATGTATTTTTCTTTTTGGAAGTAACACTTTGTTATCTTCACAAAAGGTGTACTCAGCTTGTTTCCCTAGAGGGTTGCATTTATTCTGTATCTTGTTGCCAGGATGTCTGCGGCACAAATTATGCATCAAATATTCTTCTCATAGAGGTTATTCCTGCAGTTTTACATTGTGGTCAGTAGGAAATTGCAACTTGTCTTCATGCCGAAGAGCCCATTTTAATAGTCTGCACAGCAATTGCCCTTCGAAAATAGTTTTTTTTAATGAATAGTAGGACCTGAAAATGAACACTAATACAATTAGGGGGTAATTCATGGAATAAATGTGCGCCGAAATTTGTGGCGCAAGCTGGCGCAAGAGTGAAAAATCCAGCGCATGCGTGCAATCGATTCATGGATGGCCCTGCCGGGATGTGCACCAAATCCGCGCGTGGCGCACACGGGCGCACACGTCACTGCAACTTCCCGAATACTGTGCGCGACACACACAGCGAATGCGCAGAACGTTAGCGCACACACCAAAAGGGGGCGGAACACGCGGAATGGGGAACAACGCGTGAAAATAAGGACGTAACTGGGGAAGTACTGCTGTGAAATACACGGAATGCCCACACGCACGCGAACTACACGTATTCATGGAATTGAATAGGGGAAACACACACACGCCAAAAGACACGCACAGGCCTAAACATGTCCACCACACAAAGGCAGGCGGAAGCTTCCCCGTGCAGTATAAAAGGGCACACAAACAACGAAGCACGTATATACAGCTACGATGAATGTGCCATTCTGTGGCCCCTTAGGAGAAATGACGTGTCACGCAATGCTCAGGCATCCCAAAAAAGCAAGAAAAAGAGATACGCGACCCCTGTAGCCCACGTGCATGTAAAAAAACACACGCAGTAGACTGTGGCGGCCAGGAACACAAATAATGTGTACATGATCATCACGCGGGCTGGTATACCCGAAAAAAAGGGGTACGCGACTAACGGGGACACACGCAGTAGGAAAAATAGCATGTGTGACTC
The DNA here is from genome assembly GCF_040938575.1 of Ambystoma mexicanum. Lineage (NCBI taxonomy): Eukaryota > Metazoa > Chordata > Amphibia > Caudata > Ambystomatidae > Ambystoma > Ambystoma mexicanum. The sequence continues at coordinate 303,347,788 of NC_090922.1, read as the reverse complement.
ACCGTCTGCCTTGCGTGTAGAAGAAGAACGCATAGCCAACACCCACACCAAAAGAAGAAGTACACACTGTAGCCGCTGTGAAGTAATCGCGTGTGAACCCCAACATCTGGAAAACACATGCACCACTTTCCAATGAAAAGCATATACAGAGTGATGGAAACCACGTGGGACCTTCAACCTGTGCCAAGGGAAACACTCGTGTGCACGTTATGTCACCTACGCGCTTACGCGCTAAAGGCCTTTCCTCGTAATTCATGCAAACGTGCTGTTTTTCACGTGACAAATCACTCCGTATCAAGCTGGCCACGCAACAACACACTGTGGACCACGCTCCTGCCCAGAAGGCCGAATTACTGCCCCCCAGAGCCCCGAGAAGCCTCCCACGAGCCATCTGCTGCTGCCTGCAAGCCTGCTGCCACCGTGCCCTGCCATTTGGTGCCTGCACATCTGCCATCTGCAGGGGTCCAGTTGCTGTGACCACCCCTGCTGGAACAGAAGACTCCCGACTGGTGTTCCATCACTCCACAGCCCAGCCTCAGGACCCAGTTGCCCACCCACACCTGCCTCAGGGGGTTGCCATGTCCAACACAACACCTTCCAGCACCAGTGGCAACCCCCAGCAGAGAGGCAGAGGGCTGCCAGCTTCAGTGAAAAGGAAGTTGGTATCCTGGTGGAGCAAGTTCTGGGGCATTATGATGCCCTCTTCACATCATCGCGCACCAACAAGGAAGGACGGAAGAGGATCAGGAAGGACATAGTGGGTGCCATCAACGCGGAGGGGGTGGCACCCCGCAACATCAAACACATCCAGAAGCGCTGGAAGGACTACAAGTCCAGGACCTCTTGGAAGCAGCAGATGCAGTGGGGCACCGGGTCCAGCTTACCACCCAGCATATGAGGGTCCTGGAGCGCATTCGCCCAGTGCTTCACCACCAGATCCTCAGGATGCAGGCCCGTCTGGAGTCGAGCGGTAAGTGCCCATGCATTGACGTTTAAAAAAGGGCATGTTGCAGTGTGCTGGTAGTTAGCTACTTGGCTGCATGTGTGACATGGGTCATGTTTGGATGTGTGTGTGCAGGGACATGATGGTGCTGCATGTGAGTCCAGTCAGGCGTGACCCATATGGATGGTGTATGTGTTACAATGCATCATGCAGAGCAGCATGTGGAATGCACACATGTATGCATGCCTGTGTCTGTACCTTGACATGTTTGGGGTGTGAGAGATATGTGCTGCTGTCATGGACATGCATGATGTAAATTTCCGTGTGTCTGAGTAGTGTGTGTGCCATGGATGCATGACACATGTCCGTGACGATGTGTTGATTCACTGATACAGCCTAGTCATCCTTGTATCCACTGTGTCTGGGGGTATACGGGGCCAGATGCATGACCCTCTGGTGATGTGTGCGCGCGTCACCAGCATGTCCCAAGATGCATGTGAGTATCAGCCCACCATTGGATGAATCTATGGTGCCTTGGACATGGATGCCAATGTATGTTGCATGTGCCATGCCTGTTCCTGCATGTGTGTTGCCTGCACTGACCCATGTGTTGTGGAGGGACATGATGGAAGTGACGTTTGACAGTGCCACTCATGTGCTATTGCTTTGTGTCTACGGGACTATTGTTCAGTACCCTGATGCTTGTGTTCAATGTCTCCCTGTACACAGCGGCCAGCGAAGAAGAGGGCGGAGACGGCACTGTGGAGGAAAGTGGAAGGGATGCCTCCACTGGCCGGCGACACAAGGCCCAGTCACCCTCCCAGGAAATTCCATCATCCGGGAGCGAGGGGACTGTTGTCGCGTCTGCCACTACAGCTGCAGCGGAAGCAGCAGATGAGCCCCCAAAGGGGCTTGGAACGACGGAAGACGGTGAGGAGCCATCCAGGTTGGTGGTGTGTATAGAGGAGGAGGAAGCCGCTACAGAACCGCACATGGGGCCTGGTGGGGGTGGTACCACTGGTGCAAGTGGTGCAGTCCAGGAGCAGGGGCAGGAGGCAGCACAGGTCATCGCGGAGGTGCCTGTGCATGTCTCTGTCCCTGACACTGTGACTGCATCACCATGCACCAGCAGGGATGCCCCATCCCAGGCCCATCCAAAGGTAGGGGGGAGGTCCACATCATCTGGCGCTCCTCTACCTGCGGATGAGGGGACCCGTGACTGGATTGAGTCCGTCCAGATTGGTGTCGCGTTGCGCACATGTGACATTCGTGATGACGTGCATGGTTCCTGGGGGCACCACGCACGTCATCACGAAGAGCTGTGTGCCAACGTGGCCCAGTTGGAGGGAATATGGTTGGGGGTTTCCTCCATGTGTCGGCCAGTCTTGCAGCCCTCTCCTCCTCTGTGCACACTATACATCAGTCGTTCTCCGTGCCGTCTTCCGGCCCAGATGCCACCAGGGCCCCCTTTTGGATCTGCCCCAACCAACGCAGCCAGCCTGGTGGAGATCCTATCCCTGCCACAGTCGGGAGTTGGAGGTCCAGCAGGGGTGGCCACCCCACCAACTGGACCACAGCAGATGGAGGATGTGCCAGCATCATTTGGCAGAGCACGTGCATGACGGTGCTGGTGGATTCCATCAGCCCGGAGGCCGTCGTGGTGGCAGAGACAGTTGCGTCGGAGGCAGCAGCAGGCTCAGCGTGGGAGGCATCATGGCTCGGGGGCATCAACACCCTGGATGCAGGCATCGGCCGAGGGGCAGGAGGACCCCGGACTGGGAGTGTCTTCCGTGTGGCAGCGGTTGGGCCGGCAAATAGATGCGGAGAGGCGGCGGGCGGAGAAGGCACAGCTCACTTTGGTCAGGGCGGAGAACTCCATGCGTAGGGCATTGAGGCAGGCTGAGTGCCTCAAGGCAACTCACAGGGAGTTGGAGGAGGCCATGGATGCATCCCTGCGAGATCTCGAGGCCAGGGAACAGGCCCGCCTCCGGAACATCGACGTGGAGTTCGATGATGCCCTGGCCCAGAACATCACTAAATGAGCTGTGGGACTGGCCTGCCGCCTTTGTAAATAGTTTTGTAGGTGTAGGTTTCCTTTCTTTCTGATTTTTATTTGGGGCTCGTGGACTATGTCCCACTTTTTTGTAAATAGTTTATTTAGTAGGTTTTTAGTTACGTTTCCTTTCGATTGTCGGGCTCATGGACCCTTGATTTTATATTTGTACATAGTTATGGACCAGATTTTACTGTATCATTTTTACCATGGAGGAATGGTTTGCTTTTTTTGGGATTTTGGTTTATGGACGGACACTTTGCAGCCATTTACTTTGAATTTCATTGATTGCAGCATTAATTGTTTTGCCTTTATTTTGGACATCCAGACTTTTATTAATAATTTTTTTTTCTTGTGTGATTTCATTTCATAATTCCATTTTGTATAGAATACATTTTTATTTTTTAATTCATTTGTGTGGTCTTCTCTCATTGGTTTCGTGCATGTCACAATGTGGGTTTTCTCAGTCATGTGTCGCCATTGTGTGGGTCTGACGGACATGTATTCATGGCCATACTGGTTATTTGGGATCTGTCATGACATGGGGATTTCAATGTGGAGTGGATGGAATGCTAGTTTGGATGTTTGGACTGGGGTGGAGTGGGGTGGGATTTGGGTGGCCATAAAGGCCATAGGGCTGGACTGTGATGACGTGTTGGGTGCGGGACATGAGTCGGGGCCTGCTGGCAGGTGCCCGTCACTGGGGGTGGGGTGGGAGACATGAGTCGGGCCTGCTGGCAGGTGCCCATCACTCGTGGTGGGGTGGGGACATGAGTCGGGGCCTGCTGGCAGGTGCCCGTCACTGGGGGTGGGGGACATGAGTCGAGGCTCCCAAGTGCATGGTGCCATTTGGCCTGCCTTCGGGTCATGGTCTGGGGTGATGGGCTGTCTGTGGGGCATGCCCAGTGGTATAGGGTGGTCCCCTGTGGTGTGGGCTGCCTGCAGGGCATGGGGGGGCACACCCGGGAGGGCCCACACTGCCAAATTGCGTGTAAAACTCCACACACCCCTGTAATACACGTACCCCGCTCGCACCAGCGAAAACGCATGTAAAACTCTACGCGCACCCCTGGAATACACGTACCCCGCTCGCACAAGCAAAAACGCGTGTAAAACTCCACGCGCACCCATGGAATACACGTACCCCGCTCGCGCCAGCGAAAACACTTGTAAAATTCCATGCGCACCCCTGGAATACACGTACCCCACTCGCGCCACCAAAAACACATGTAAAACTCCACGCACACTCCCGGAATACACGCATGCAGCCCATCCACACGCCCCATGGCCCGCAGGCAGCCCATCCACCCCTGGACATGCCCCGCAGGCAGCCCACACCACAGGGGTACTTTTTCCATGCTTTTACGCTGGCGCGAGCGGCGTACGTGTATTGCAGGGGTGTGTGTGGAGTTTTACACGTGATTTCGCTGGCGCAAGCAGGGTATGTGTATTCCAGGGGTGCGCGGGGAGTTTTATACGTGATTTTGCTGGCGTGAGCGGGGTACACGTATTCCGAGCGGTGCGTGGGGAGTTTTCCACGCGTTTTCGTGGTTGGGGGCTGTATGCTGGTCTACTGGCCTTTGCTCCATGTAGGGGATTTGTGCAATGTTTTTGGCGCACGGGGCGGGGATCAGGGCATAACTGGCGCTGCTGCAGGGTTGCTGCGCCACTCTGCACCACAGCTGGTTATGGATGTAAGTATCCATGAATACGCTGTGCGCTAAAATGGGTTCTGGCGTACGCGGCTGGCGCAGCCGCGTGCACCACTTGTCCGCTAAATTCTATGAATAACCCCCTTAATGTCCTGCACCTAGGTTTGAAATGTGATTATTTTAAGTCTGTCTTTTCAGATGGCAAGATACACCACTGCTGCAGGACTTATTTCTTCCTAGGGCTTGGTTTATGTGGCAACCTTTCATGGTTATTACATATTGATAAGAAAATAGCTAAATGGCATAATCACTTGGGGGATCTGGGGATGTTCCCATAACTTAAATCATTAACCTGCACAGATTACTATTCGCAAGACAAAATACGTGGCCATTGTCGGCTATGGTTATGGCAGCTGGGTTGGGATCCTTGCAAAACAACTCCAAGAAAATGAGCACGCTTTTCGCAGGACATTTGTTCAGGGTTCCATTTTCAGCACCAGTATACAGCTTCCAATTTGAGGTCAATTTGCCCTATTTGAAACATGCTACCCTGAGAGTTCAGTTATAGACATCGGCTTGGTCTAGCAAACAGTCAACAATAACTGAAATGGTTGCAACACATATTAAATAATGTAACTATGCATTTAACATCCTTGGTCATCATATGTGCTCATTCACCTGCAGAATCTGGATAATCTCGATTGGTGTGAGAACCACAGCAACATATTGCACATCTACACATGTATTCAAAAGCATACATTCTCATACAAAAATGAAGAGCTGACTGAGAGGAAGAAAGACTATCTGTAAAGGGTCACTTCACTTTTTTTCTTTGAAGCAACATACCCAGACATATCTTTATTGTATTATGCTCAAGGCAGTGGTTGGAGTTTTCACTTTGACTTCATTTTAATGATCTTGTCTGTGTGTAAACTGAATGTGCGCTTTGGTTTAATAGGTCATTTTCAATCGGTCGGTGCATGAAATGGAGGTGCAAAAAAAATGGTGTATTGATTTACTGCCTCCATTTTCCATTCCAGCCCTCTTTCCTGCTCAGCCACTGTGGAGGAGTGGCACAGAGAGGTATTCATTTCTCTCCCATGCTTTCCTACTTTGCCTTGTGTCAGCCCTTTATTTTACTGGGGAAAAGATTTGAATTCAGGCATAAAATGAATTGATTCCTATCGAATCTGCCTCAAATTAGCACCTTAATAAGACTACATTAGTTAACCCCAATGGCAAAGTATCATTTGCAGGCAACATTTACTGTTTTGCAAAATGGAACGTAAACTTGAACGGAAATGTCACCTTGTTTTATTTACTCTTCAGTTTGGCATTCTGCCTCACACATGTTGACAATTGCATGCAGAGGCCTGAACAGCACACACATCCATGCATTGGTGGTTCCCTGCATTCAATTGGCTTTTAATAGAAATGACCCACTTCTTGCAGTATTGGTCTTAACCTTATGAATTAAGCTTAATAGAAGATACTGCATGTTCATTAAACACAGTACTATACAAGCAGAAGACTTGTATTTGCGTCCTCACGTTTATTAACGGAAATGTCTAACTACTTTTACGGAAATAATTATTTAAGAAATAAAGGTAACAAAGAGTTTGATTGATTGTTATTGCACACAGCCAGATAGTTTAGTAAATCTGCTTAACCATCATACTTGAAGTTTGTGCAAGTTTACCAGTTTTGGCATGTTCTCTGAAACAAATGGTCAGTGGTTTACATTTTTGTAAATGCACTAGAAATCAGTGAATGCATTAGAGCAGGAAAATGCACAACAGCAAATTATTGCAATTACTGAATAATGTTGTGTGAATACCCTTGAATGATTCTACACCTAAAAACCACCTATGCTTCAGTGCTGGGATACCTTCAGGCAAATACTGAAACTCGTGTGTTTTCCAACTGTCATGTAGCCGGGGCTAAAAATCCCTGTCTTCCAAAGAGCTCATGTTTATCGGGGAACATTGAAAGAAATGCTAGTGGGTACTGGCTGCTCTGTTGGCAGGTGGCACTCTGTTTATTGCAATGTTTGTAAAATAGCAGGAGCAGGACTCAAGAACAGGCATCTTCCACCATTGCATTTAGTTACCTCTGCTGTCAGTCACCAGAGCTAGTCTTGGTGTTGTATGGTGACCGGTGGCACAGTAGCAACTTTACTGAGTGACAGTAGAGTCTTGGTGTTCTATGGTGACCGGTGGCACAGTAGCAACGTTTACTGAGTGACAGTAGAGTCTTGGTGTTCTATGGTGACCGGTGGCACAGTAGCAACGTTTACTGAGTGACAGTAGAGTCTTGGTGTTCTATGGTGACCGGTGGCACAGTAGCAACGTTTACTGAGTGACAGTAGAGTCTTGGTGTTGTATGGTGACCGGTGGCACAGTAGCAACGTTTACTGAGTGACAGTAGAGTCTTGGTGTTCTATGGTGACCGGTGGCACAGTAGCAACGTTTACTGAGTGACAGTAGAGTCTTGGTGTTGTATGGTGACCGGTGGCACAGTAGCAAAGTTTACTGAGTGACAGTAGAGTCTTGGTGTTCTATGGTGACCGGTGGCACAGTAGCAACGTTTACTGAGTGACAGTAGAGTCTTGGTGTTGTATGGTGACCGGTGGCACAGTAGCAACGTTTACTGAGTGACAGTAGAGTCTTGGTGTTCTATGGTGACCGGTGGCACAGTAGCAACGTTTACTGAGTGACAGTAGAGTCTTGGTGTTGTATGGTGACCGGTGGCACAGTAGCAACGTTTACTGAGTGACAGTAGAGTCTTGGTGTTCTATGGTGACCGGTGGCACAGTAGCAACGTTTACTGAGTGACAGTAGAGTCTTGGTGTTCTATGGTGACCGGTGGCACAGTAGCAACGTTTACTGAGTGACAGTAGAGTCTTGGTGTTCTATGGTGACCGGTGGCACAGTAGCAACATTTACCGAGTGACAGTAGAGTCTTGGTGTTCTATGGTGACCGGTGGCACAGTAGCAACGTTTACCGAGTGACAGTAGAGTCTTGGTGTTCTATGGTGACCGGTGGCACAGTAGCAACGTTTACCGAGTGACAGTAGAGTCTTGGTGTTCTATGGTGACCGGTGGCACAGTAGCAACGTTTACCGAGTGACAGTAGAGTCTTGGTGTTCTATGGTGACTGGTTTGTGGTAACAAGGCTTCAGTGGAGGTCCTCTGGATGTATGCCAGCCTTGTGCATGGGGTGCATTATATGGCACTGAAAAGATTAGATGTCCAACTTAAGCCAGCCTTCCCACAGCACATGTTTCTATTGCACATAATGAGGGTAGCAATATGCTGTAATTCTTTCCTCTGTATGAAGAAGCTCCAAACTTTGGATTTGCTTGCAGGGCCAAGATGTTGTGTTCCTCAATTCTAATTCCCCCCCTGTTCGCTATTAATGATTTCCAAAACTAATATTATTATTATTATTATTATTATTATTATTATTATTATTATTATTATTATTATTATTATAGGATTCATAGAGCACAAACTATGGCCCGGAGGCAACTATGGCCATGGGCATCATAACTAGTTTGGTGGTGGAATAAAAAAGTGGCAGTAATTCCGTTACCACCACTTTTACTGCACCAGCAAATTACAAGAACAGAAAGCATCGCTAATTCCACTGGCACTACTTCTACCGGTCGAATCAGCGCTGGTGGAATTAGTGCCATGCAAACTAGTGTTAATTCTGCCAGTGCTTATTTTGCCTTTGGAATTAGCGGCAAAAAATTAGCAGTAATTCCACCAAATTACAAGGTGAAATACCGCCAAATGAACACCAAAAACAGGTGGTAATGCTTCCAAAGCTGCAGCAATACAATAGATGGGTACCCCCAACATCGCTGGCAGGAGGGGAAACAACCGGAAACAAGGCACAGAAATCAATCCAGCGGATATAAACAAGTCCACTATAAACAACACAATCCCACCAGTATTAGGGGCGGTCCCTCAATCAACCCCTCAGATCACTACACGTAATGCATAAGCAAGTTTTTTTTTTAAATGTATTTATTTTTCTTTATTTAATTAGAAACATTAAAATGATTATTAAATAGATCAGAGCTCATATAAGAGTAAGTATAAATATAGGACATACAGTTATACAACATGAATAAAGTGCAAAATGTGAAGAGAAATGCTAATATCACGATAGAGCTGCTGGGAACTTGCTGCCCAATTACAAACTGGGTAATAATCACCATCGTCCAAAATAAGTCCAAGTCAATGTCGAAGGATAAAGTCCACTCGAGAGAAGGGAATCCCTCGGGTGGAAAAAATCCTAGTCAACCGAATATAGTCAGGATGGTTTCGAAATGAATTCGAAGATGGATTAAATCCTGATAGTGGCAGCAAAAAAAGTCGTTAGTTCCGAATCTAGCAGTTTAAACATTGCAATAAACAAGAAACTGAAAGGTCTTCACAAAAATGATATTCATAAACCCATACTCTAAAAAGTCTAACATGGGATGCTATACGTCTATACTTTCGGTTGACTAGGATTTTTTCCACCCGAGGGATTCCCTTCTCTCGAGTGGACTTTATCCTTCGACATTGACTTGGACTTATTGTAAAAATCCACAGGTGCACATAATCCACTAAGGAAGAGTACATAACACTCACACCTTCTCCAAACACACATCCAATCAACATGCAGACACAACCAAATGTGAACTGTGGGATCCACAACCTTCAACTGTTCATTGAGCTACATCGACATGAAAGGCCACAGCAAGTGAGAAGACATCACTACAAAGGTGCACAGGACGTGTGCTGCAGAGGCCACCTATACCACATTTCTGCCCATCCCCTTGGACACTGACTGATGAACAATTTGTCACACACTGTCGCTTGGGCCGGCATACAATATCAGACCTGCTGACCCCGATTGAGGCGGACCTGCAGAGCGGCATTAACATCAGAACGGACATCCCACCCCTGCTTAGGCTAATGTTCATGCTACGATGCTGTGCCATGGGGCATGCCCCTCAGCACATCTCCGTGCCCACCACTCAGGATCAGGTGCATGCTGCTAAAGCATGTTTCTACGCCATTGACCAAGTTCTCCAATATAATTGCAGCACTGGGTTGCACACATATGGCATCAGTGCCTCCCCAGGCATTGGAGCAGGCATATCGGAACCGGAAACAGCACCATTCCATGAACATTCAGATGCCATTTTATGCAGATCTCATCATCAGCCCCTGCTGCGCCTGATTCCCAGGTGCCACCCACAACGCCATGAGACTGAGGAACAGCACCCTACCCTCTTACATGAAAACACAGAAAGGACAGTGTATCTGGCTTGTGGGTAAGTAGACAATCTGGCAAAACCGGATTGAGAATTAATGTGAGCAAACAGTCATGTTTAACACTTTACTTTCAATTTGTTGTAGGTGATTTAGGCTACCTGCAGTTACCCTGGTTGATGACACCTGTGAGGATCCCTGGTACGCCGCAAGAGGTAGCATATAATAAGGCACACAGGCGGACCAGGACATGCATTGACCGCACATTTGGACTGTTAAAGGCAAGATTCAGGTGCCTCCACCGGATACGTGGTGCACTCATGTTTAGCCCTGTCAAAGTTGGGAGAATCGTCATGATATGCCCAATGCTGCACAACATCTGCATACAACGGAACATTCCACTGCCTCCAGATGAGGACTATTCCCCCCTGGCTCTGATGATGAAGATAGTGCAGGTGACACTAGGGCACCTCAGGATGTATGTGGGGAGGTGAGAGAAAGACGCATAGTCTGCCAGGACCTAATGGACAACTATTTTTGATTCCACACATATTCACCTTTCACAGTACTGTCACCATTCAATGAATGCACATGCATCGCTACCATTGAATGAGCACTTAATATGCCTTGACTCAACTGTAGTCTATTCCATATGGTAACACTATATGGGATAGTCCCTCTTTTTTATTCACGGGTGGGGGGTTGATCTGATATAGGGACGATATAACATATACTAAAGAAGATCAGATCAACTACCCCTTTCTCAATCCACTTACTTCCGACGTCCAGGTGTGTTACTTTGTCATTTTCATATAAATCACAAAATTGACATGGCAGACATGGTTGTAATAATACTAAATAATACACATTTTGTTCAGTCACAAATCTAAAATTTTAAGAACAACAATGAAAAAGCCTATAACAGTGTTTGGAATTTCAATTGCATTTCATACAAGCAACTAATGCTAAATGTGAGGTTAGTATGTTAAAGAAAAACTGTTTTTAATCAACAGATAATTTTCTAGTGTATATGTTCATTTCTGAACAAATGAACATATAAACTAGACAAATTGTTGATCTGATCTCCTTTAGTGTATGTGTATTCCATATGTACACAAGCTCATCACCAATACATCCCTCCACACCCTCATCCCCAACACCATCCCTCTCCCCTCCCCTCACCCTCACCCTCCTCCTCATCTTGAACACCATCCCCCTCCCCACAGCCTCACCCTCACCCTCCTCCTCATCTTGAACACCATCCCCCTCCCCACAGCCTCATGCCCAACTGTCCCTGGCCCACCCACCACCCACATCCCCTGTGGCATGCAAAGCAATATGCAAAGTGTCCACATAGCAAAGATTACCGAATTACAATTTCAGTTCCTATAAATAAAAAAGAAATACAGACAAAGAATAATTCTGATCTAAAACCCCTATCTGGGGTATTGCTTGTATCGAGCATTAAGATGGGGTAACACATGGGGTAACACATTAAACATAATCTTCTTTACAGTCTCTTTTCTCCTCCCCGTTCCTTGTCTCAGCAATTCGTGGGTAAGTTCAGGTTAACTTTAAATCCCAGTAAGGAACCTGTCCTCTGGTTTATTTCACGGTTCCCACTTGAACACAACATTAATTCCCCACACTTAAAAGTCTCTGCTGTCTAATGACAACTGTAGTTTGCCAAAAAGTAATGAGGAAAATAAATACAAGGGCCCCCCAAAAGAGAAAACAAACGTAAAGCAGGCTTCAGTGTCTCGTGGAACACCTGCCTGGTGGACACTGAGCCTTAGGCCTGCTGGATGCTGGCGAAGGCTGGTGGGTTTGTTCTGTTGTGGAACATCTTGATCGAAATGGTTCTGGCTCTTTCTGCACCAGAAGGTGTTGCAACATATTTGTTCTTACTTTCTCAGACAGAGAAAAGGTGGCTATGCCCTGGCATTAGAGCTATAATTGCTATGAGGATGTGTGTCGGTGCTTCCCTTATTTTTATGGTCCCCCTGGGAACAGTGCAGGGAACATTAGCTGGGTCCTCCCTCTCACTGCTCCAAAAAATGCACCTTTTGGAATGGGCCCAGACAGCTGACTCACTCATAGATACACATAGTGGCTAGTGAACAGACAGCCAAGGTGCATTGGAAATGTGAACAAGTGTTTTTCCACAGCAGCGAGGGGCCCTGTGCCAGCAGTCTGCTTGGGCTTTTATCTCTCTTCGTTCCTTCTCCCTTGCAATACGCCGGGGTGGGCAAAAGCCACACTGTGGCTGTTTCTGTCACATTTCTTCCACCGGTCCTGCACAGTGTGTGGTGCACAAGGCTTGGTCTTTTCCTTCTCTGGGCCAGGGACACTGAGGGTACTGAGGGCTTGCCATGTGACAGTCGTGATAGCAGTGAGAAGGATACACATATAGCACACACTCGGTTTGTTCAACAGCTCTGTGTATGGTGACTGGCCTGGGCTAAGGGCTTTTTTCTTTCTCTTTTCGTGGAGGGCGCTCCTAGGGATAGGAGCTGGGCTGGAGCTATCAGCAGGAGCCCTTTTTTTTTTATTAAACCCACAAAGGGATGTCCAAGAGACAGTGGCCCTCATCAGGAGGTTGAAGGTAACCATGCTGCTTTTAGCGGCATGGTTGCCTCCTTGCCGCAAACCGGGCCCGGGTTCCTCGAATGAGGAATTACCGGGCTATCGCAACCTTGGCGGACCCGGTTATTCCTCGTCCGAGGAACCCGGACCCGGTACATCCCCATTCCCATTCGAGCCCCCATAGGGCTCAATGGGAATGGGGATGGAGCTAACAACGGGCCGTTAATGACGGGCCCGTTGTTGGCTCCCTGGTGTCCTCGCGGGACCCGGTATGGATGCCTGGTTTTTCCAGGTGCCCATTGCGGGTCCCGCGAGGATACCTCCTGGTAGGGCGGAATGGGTTTACCGCACCGGCACCTTTACCGCTGCTGGTAAACCCATTCCGCCAACCTTCTTATGAGGGCCAGTGTGGCCAGCACAACGAGACTCGGAAACTGCAGGGACTCTATTGTTGTTCCCAAAGTGCATTACGCTCTCTTGCTGCCTAAGCCTCCGCCCGCGAAACTCAGCTGTGTATTGCGCACTACAGTTTCTTCTCTCTTCCGTGTAGCGGGCGTGGGAGCAGGTTTATCTCCGACAACAGGGCTTATGGGATATGTAGTTGCAAATCTACCATGGGAGTGTGCACAATGGCAAGTGCTTTATCCCTTTCTCTTCCTCCTCTAATACTTTCACCGAGGAAGGTGGGCGGCAAGCCCTCGTCTCTGTTTGTTAAACAATGGAGCACTGCTTATAACAGAAAAGGCTCATTTGCTGCAGCGGCTCCACAGAAAGACTTCTGCGGAAGGAGTGGCAGGACTGGTAAAGGGCAACAGTCCTCCCGCCTATCAGGTCTACTTAGCTGACCTTAGGATTTGGTGGGCTACGTTATTTTAGGGCTGCAGGAGAGTGCCGATTGCGAGATGCTACTTTGTCCAGTCTTCTCAGGGATTGGCCAGAGTCCCCGTGATGTGACACTAGCAAGGTAGGCTACTCTGGGAACAATGGCCACTGAGGCAAATGTAGCTTTGCCCAAATGATCAACACTGTCGTTCTCCCCAGGTACAATATTTACATATTACAGTTAATGTATTACAAAAAAAGAATTACTTTCACTTTAAAATGTAAAACACTATTACACATTACACATTTTACATGCACATTTCACACGCTTTGCATGTTTACATGTGCACTTTAAAACGTGGTTCTCTAATACAACTGTGCCTGTGCCGTCTACATCAGAGTAAGTGCCCTGGCCATTATGCAACGTACACCACTAGCATGCGGGCATAAGTGACCCCAAATGTGTGTATGGTTACACCTAGCTCTGCCATCTTCGGTGCAGCCAAGGCTCTTGAAACAGTGACCACTACTCATTTCCGGGCAGCCCACACAGTTGATACCCAGTCTGTCTTTTGTATTTTTGAGTCACCACCACGGGTATGACTGGGGGTCTACTCAAGTCTAGGCATCGAGGCCTCTCGTGTACCATGACCTGCATTGACATCACAGTGGTTTTGATACAGTCGACTGATGCATTCTCGAATTTTCCTCGAAACCTCAGTTGGTATTGACAGCACCAGTCCCTTTCCCTTCAAACTGAGCCCACCTCATGAACTGGCCTCATCGTTTTTTGGCCCCTCCTACGCAGTTTCCCAAGGGCTAGCATTAGCGCAGGTCCTCTTTAATGTACGCATGAGTCCGTGGAATCTACTCCTCCAGGGCCAGCAGATGGGCCACATCAAAAGGGTATTCCCGAACCAGCAGTGGCCCCAAAGCCTAGGACTGGCCTTTCAAGATCAACTGGATTTCTGGTAAGAAAAGGGTGACCAGATTCTTTGACAATCTCTACATTTCCTCTGCCCCGTACTCTGGAGCTCTCTTATGCTCTGCCTTGGACCAGACCATACGAAGTGAGCGAGGGCTATGAAGAGCCATCAGTCGTTAGCCCTGGGGACCCACTCTTGTGGTTCAGCCCAAGCATCCTCGGCTACTTTCTTTTCCCCCTTTAGCGCAATGACGCAGAAGTAGCTAGCCTTTGGCTGTGCAGTATTTAATGCTAGTCAAAGCAGCTCAATAGATACATACGGTGTAAGAATTTTAGTTTCAAATTTGAGATGATCAGAAACTGGCAACTAAAGAATATGGCATGTGATTATTTTCTGCTAACTAATGTGTAAAATTAGTGGGTAACACTAGCACCAAAAAATTCAGGAAGCTCAATTTTGCCATATATTCAATGTAAAGTTTCATGATCTTATAGTACATGTGATTTGAATAGTTCCATTCTAAAGAGGGTTCACCAACTCTTTAAGTTGTTTGCTTAAAGGCCACTCATTTTGGCCTGAACTGCGGTCCAGTGTGCTGTGCTGGACTCCTGCATTTGTGAGCATCAGACGCAACTCCTGCCCACTGCAGACTGTAGAGCTAAGGATACTGGCCTGCGAGAAGAAGGCAAGAGGAGGCACTCTTGTAGCATCAGTATCTAGTCTAGTGGCCAGACAAAGCATTGATTTGAAATGTCTCCAATGCCAGAAGAAACCACAACTGGCTAAAAATCACTGATCGGATCCTCCTCAAAATGGTCATGTTAACCTTTAAATGCCTAAACAATACAGCACCTCCTTACCTGAAGGAAAGAATAACCATAAAACATTCTACACGCCCAACCAGAACAGCCAATTCACACTGTCTCCAAATCCCCAGATGCCGCCTTCAGAAAACAGGTGGAAACAGCTTCCCTCTAAAAGCAGCTCAGCAATGGAATGCCCTTCCAGTTGAGCTAAGAAGAGACCAGTCTTACAATAGTTTCAGGCGCAACACGTAAATGGCTACGACTCAAAGATCTTTAACCAAGAGTTACATATGTTAGACCTTTACTCTCTTTATCGCTTCCAAGAATGATGTACTAACAATTATTACATTTGCACAACATTGTAATCTATGCAACTACTTCTGATTACTGCAACTACTTTTTGCCCATGTACATATTGCGATCATGTGAATTGTAACGCTATCTGCACGTATCTTTGCTAATGTAACCAAGTTATAAGTAAGCATGCCATGTTGTGCACCCAGTTACATTAGGGTTCAGGGCGCCCTATAAATGATAAACAAACAAACAAATGTGCATTGACTTTGCAGGACGTTAGTTCTTTTTCTCATCATCCGCTAATAGATTATATTGGGTAAAGACGATCTATGGTAAGTTGAGGAGTTCCAGTTCGTCCCTATTGCAAAGACTGGGTTGCACTATGTCACCATTCTGCTTGTTCCATTCTCAGGTGCTATTGTCTTCATAATATGACACACCCTCTGCTGTTTCATTGGTGCGCTCCATATCTATGCACATTAGCACCTGAGGGGAAAAAGGGGCTCTTTTAGGACTGTGCTCAGTGTTAATAATCCCTCAAGTTAAATGGAATCGTTCTTCTTAGTAGCCACACTATGCCATACAGTGTATCATTTTGGAGCGTGTATGGTGCCACTGCAATAGGTAGTTTACCTATGTGTGGCTAGATGTTCTTCACTGCCTGTGTGGTTAAATGATCTTCACTTCCAATGTATGGTTTGATGGTCTTCACTCCCTATGTGGGTATGGCTTTCATGAGCTGGTGGGGGGGCGGACAAAGCCGGTAACTGCCCGCCAGCCCAGGCTAAAGTAGGCTTGAACAAACCGAGGGCTTCAGCTCAGGCTGTGGGCTGTTACCGGCCATGTCTGCCTGCTGCCAGGGTTATGAAAGTCATTCCACCCCAGGGTTTATCCAGGGTGCACATTTTTTTTCTTCCTTCGGGAGATTGGCTGCTCATGCAGCCAATCTCCTGAGGGAAGAAAAGACCAATCTCCTGAGGGAAGAAAAGAAAAATATGGCCGCTGCCATATGGGAAAGGGACTATGTTCCTTTTCCATGTCTATGGCGGCCATGAGTGGCGGCTCTCTGTTGCTGCCCACATTAAATAAAACAAACATTGGTACCACCCGGGAAGGGCCTCGGGTGGCTGGAAGCCGCGGGTGGAGAATGTCTGATTGGCTGATGGCCCTTCCCCGGGTGGGAATGGCTGATGGCCCTTCCCCGGGTGTGAATAGATGTTCTTCACTAGCTAGGTGTGGTTAGATGTTCTTCACTCCCTATGAGTGGTTAGATGTTCTTCACTCCCTATGAGTAGTTAGATGTTCTTCACTCCCTATGCATGGTTATATGTTCTTCACTCCCTATATTTCATTAGATGATCTTCACTAGAACAAACCAGTAGTTTGTCTAATGCTTAGCGTTCAGAGGCATCACACTCAGGACTGATGTCTGATGTCTGATGTGTGACTACTATTTCTGATGTGCGAGTTCCCTGGGAGAAGGTAATCGATGTGTTGAATGAGTCTCCTATAGTAAGCATATTCAGAGTTGACAATACTTGTTTTATATAAACGCATAGCACAAGTCAATCCCGTAACCGCCTATAAATGCAACACACCACACGCCGACACAGCAATTTACTTCACACCACAACACGACAATGGACACAACAGAACATAGCAAAGCTCAACCATGCAAGATATAACATAACATGGCATGGGTCCTGCGGAAGTGCATCACATATGGAGCTTTTTAAATACTGTTACTTGATTGGCAGACAACTGTAAACGTGCCAGTACAAGAAGTAGAATAGTTCTGCAAAAAACGAAACTAAAACAAGGCACTGACAAGGAATTGTATATTTTGAAAAGACTCTGACAGCTCCGCCCCTTAATTGTTTTTTTTGTTCTCGTCTTACAGTACAGCGTTACCCTACTGGTACTATTTCAGTGTCATCACATTAAGGACCCCAGATCTTTCTTTCATTTAGCTCCCTTGCTATGTTATTAGCCCACCAATCTTCCACGTCACAGTCTCGGAATTATCTAGGCTTCAATCCTTATCCAACATTCCGTCTCCCCAGCGTCTAGGTGCGATTTTGTAGAAGCAGCCTGTGCATGAATGGCCGCCCTTTGGGGATCCTTGCTGGGCACAAAGCAATGTAGAATTTCATCTGCTGCATGGAATTATGACCTGCTCAGCGGTTGCACATTTTTTTTTTAAATAACGCTGTCTCCTAATGATGCACATTTCTCACTTCACCAAACCACATTTTGAATGTATCACTCCTCATTGGTATACTCTGCTGATTACTTCTGGGTCACTAAAAAGTCGTCTTATGGAGGTGTCAGCGATGTTTCTGCTGTGGCGTGTCACGTTACTCAGCCTTTACTGAGAATGTTGACCTTCACTGAATCTCACTTTTAAGCTGATCTTCCTCCTCTGCACGCTCTGCTAATAGTGAGGGGCTACTTTTGGACCACTAAAAAATCATGTTATAACGCATTATGTGCTGTTTATGTTGTGTCACACTGCTCGGTTATGCATGAAGACCTCAATCTTCATTAAATCACATTTTTCAGGTGTTATTCCACATCTTTTCTTTCCTTCTCTGATCGTCAGAAACTACATGTTTGACCTCTCCGAAGCCATCTTCTAGTCTTGTACGTGCGTTTCACCTTATGTTACGTTAGTTGGCTTTTATTTTGAAGCAATCAATATTTTTGAGATCAATAATTATCTTATTTCTGTCACTTGCCTATGCTGCCTTTACCTAGCACAAGAGGCACTTCTCCCACTGGCTTTTACAGACAGTTACCATGCCATGTTCTCACTGTGCCCCAGTGACACCCCTCTACCTGCTTACCCTCCTCTCTCTCTCCCCTCTCTCTCTCTCTCTCTAGATAGATACATTGTACACAATGTGTAATAGGATCTGGGAATCGGCAGATGAGTGGGGGGGCTGTCCATAGACTCCACTCATTACCATAAATAAAAAACTAAGCGACATAGGTGGTATACATTAGGTCCAGAGTAGGGACTGACTCTAATATGGAGACCCTACAGTCTCAGGTCACCTTCATTAGAAAGTTTGTTAGCAAACTGTGAATCAAACCTCGCTCTAACTTGCTCAAGTGCTGTTCTAAGTGGGTATACTGGGACTTTTGACCATCAGTGCCACACCTGCCAGATAGACATTTGTCAGAAGCTCGTCAGCCGATCGGGGCAGGGGACAAAATGCTTTGTGGTTTTCCTCGAAATATAGTACAGTGTCTCCAAGAAGCCTAAAATCCATTTCACACAGCCACAGGCAGCCGCAAGGTCATTTTTCTGGTTGCATTCACATGCCCCCCTTACCTGGTGTTCAAGATGATGCTGCAAGCCTGCAGGCGATTCTTCGCAGGGAAGTCGACGAGATGACGAGAAGGAATGATAAATGGTAGATGGTGGATTCCTCGAATTGCCACATTAATTTGGTTGCAGCATTCCTTGGCCAAAAGAGATGTCATGGTTTTTCCCTTTTATGGGTGTCTAGCGTGGTCCCGGGGGGAACAAAGAGGCACATGGAACTCAAAGGGTTACCTCCATCTGACGGCAAACTCTGTGTGACTTCAAAAGCTAATGCACTGCACCATTAATGTCTTCAAGTTCTGCCATCCTTCAGCCATGATAAACGAGACAGCACTGTCTCTACAACTTAGTGTTGAGAGTGCAATATTCCTCAGTCAGTGACAAGGTTACAAAGATACACCAAACTATTTACACCTGTACAAACTTACACAAACAACACAAGTAAGACTATCCCTTAGAAAGTTTGTTTACCAGCAACCGTGGAGTCCAGACACTCCACAATTCTGTGCATCAGAATTTATCACAAACATTGACTATAGACAATGTTTTCGAATCATCGGACTGTATGGCTCTCAATGATTATGTGAATTTAAGGTGCGTGGGATATGATATGATATGATATGGCATTTGTAACGCGCCTATACAATGGTGTTTCAAGGCACGACGTGGCAAGGGAGGGGGAACAGAGGAAAGACAGACAATGATCTTACTAGGACAGGTGTCATTCAGATCGCGCAAGGCAATGGGGAAAAGGAAAAGTGTGGGGGGGAAGTGTAGTACATGGGATAATAAATAAACAAGATAAATAACAGAACGGAAAGTGCGGTACATGGGATAAAGACCCGGCACATGAACCATAGAAGAATGTGATGCAAAATGGAAAGTTCCCAAGGTGTGGGAACTCCTGTCCTGTGCACACTTTCAATGGCCGAAATTCAGCTGATTTGATATAGTGAAAAGTCCATACATCTATGTAATTGACAATCTTGATATAGTTGTTGAGTATTTAGTTGTTCGTAAACAAAGCAAGTAAAATTGGACAAATCAATTAATATTGGTTAAAGATTTCCAACAGGTGCCTTTGTTCTTCACAAATTCTCCTATAATGGGAAACCCAGAGCGTTTCGAGCTGGTATGCTCTTCATTAGGGGTTCATATATGTGAAGTTTAACTGTAATTTAATGAAAAAACGGTAACATGGAAATATTGTCTCTGTATATAATGTCACCATACATATAGTCACCAGGAAAAGGCATAGGCAACATTATATATGGGGACAATATATGGGGTAAATGGGAGCGGGGGCTGCAGGAGTGTCCCCCACTCCCTTTAAAGAAAAATGTCAGGGGTTGCGGGGGTGTCCCCTGCATGTTCCTTATGATAATGTCTCCGCAAGAAAATGCTGGCATTCGTGCATGGCGACATTTCTGCAGGGACATTATCACATGGAACCAAAAAAATAGTACCAATACAATGATTTCAAATCATAATGTATACATTACATCTCTATACATTCAAAATTCAAAGGCATCTGAAGCTTGATAAGACACCTTATAGGTAATACAGCTCCAGAATTATTCCGCTCTTGTGTGCACTGTGCAGACATGGTCCAAGTCTGTTCATCAAGATGTACCCAAATAGCAACAAGTCAAAAAAGTATTTATGGGATATCTGTAGCAAAAAATGATATACCTAGCAGTCCTCCGCTCTGTTGTAATGTCTCTGGCTAAGAAAATCTAGACAAATCTTCATCTTCTCACTCGTCTGTGGCGAGTTGACGCTGAATTCCCATTAAAGGAGAATTTTTGAAGAACAAAGGAACCTGTTGGAAATCTTTATTTAAGCAATTGTATTCATTGATTTGTCCAATTTAACTTTCTTTGTTTATGAACACCTAAGTGCTCACCAACTATAGATGTATGAACTTGTGTTACAACAACTTGGCTGAATTTCAGCTATTGAAAGTGTGCAAGAGACGGGAGTTTCCACACTCTGGGAACTTTTCACTTTGCATCTCTATGCGTGACTAACTAGTCGCCCACTACTTGTACAGAAAATCAACCATCTTTTCACAGCTCCCGCATATGATGCATAGATCCTTGTGTCTCAGAGTTGGAAAATGCACCTCCTCTACTTACAAAACCACGGGTGGACCTCACAGATATGTTGATTTATAATCCAATCTCAAAACTGACCTTTTGGCCAAATTGCTGGAGCAAGTGGCCTTGCAACAACTTCAGGATAATTTAGATGACAAATAGCAAAATGATCTACCTCTATCCCTTCGAATCGACTACGCTACCAGGGGAGTATGACAACACACAGGAATCAGCGTTAGCTCTCCTTATTTATAATATTTATCCCATCCCATTCATTATGTGGAACCAGAACTTCAATGCCTATGTTCAGAATTATGCTGATGATATACAGGTCATTATTAATCCCCAGTCATGCAACCCCACTCTGGAAAACTGTTTTTGTGGAACGCCCCCTGACTATTGAACTCTTTAAAAAGAGAATCCCCCCAAAACAGAAAGAGACCTATCCAGACCATGGCTGACCTGTCTTTGGCTTAGCACACATCTGGGCAAAAGGCACAAACTAGAGTGGGTTGTAAAGATTTTGGGTTTCCTGTAAAATCAGAACCTTACCATGGTGGCATGGCCTCAACATGTTGAAGAGGATTTCTCCTTTTCGCACATTCTCCGGTAGGGTGCAGGCTGCAAAGGCACTGGCTACCTCAAATCTGGTGCTAGCCGTCAGACTATGGAACGCTATACCACTGAACCTTAGAGCAGACCCCTCCTTTTGGACTTTTAGAGCCAAAACAAAATCATGGCTCGCCAACCAAAATTCCACTGCCATCTGACACACTACTTAATGTACTTGTCTCCTTTGTCGACCATCATGTAACCCGGTCACCTGCACTTACTGTCATTTTATTGTATGTCTATACCATGCTGTAACCTCCTCTAAGTCTCCGGCGTCCAGTTACCCCAGGGTGCGGCGCGCTGTATAAATAAAGAAACTAAAACGAAACTAACTAAAACATGACACACCAGCTCCAAAGATTCCAGAATGCTGCAGCCTGTACCCTACTAATGCTAGAATCATTCAATCACAACTCTCTGGCCCAGTCATCATTGCAGTGCACTGCAAAGAGCAGTATCGAAATCAAGGCACACGGGTGGCACAGAGGGCTTTTCACAGTGTTTGCCTAGACATCTTCACTTTTAAAAGTATGAAGTACTGCCCTCTATGCACGCTTCACTCCTCGAAAAACATGCTTGTGCCGGTCCAAATGTTTAGAGTGAGCCGTCAGGGAGGTCTCTCACACTCTATTCTTGCACCTCAACGGTGGAACATGCTTACGATGACTTCAAATATGCAGAGTGTAGGTAAAAAACCTAAAACACATCTTTCCATGAGTGCATGCTATACACAGAGCTGCCCAGTCGTCTCAGTGGAGGCGGTAGATGCTCTGTAGGACACATATAACGTAACAGAAGGCAAAATAATTCCAGGAGGTAAAACCCCCTCTGGTGGGTTAGATTCATTGCTAAAATTAACACCATTCACAACATTGAATTACCACTGTCTGTCCCCATCACAGAACCAAATGCTTTGTGAAAATGGTGACAATTATGGTTCAAAATAAGTGTGGCCACTAAAACACTCAGCTATTGATGGAGGACTGGTTTGCATTTCAGGGGCATTTGTTCTGCCTCTAAACATATTAGCTGCGCTTTATGCCTGCAGTGACAAACGTTTTTTTCAAGGTGGTACCTACTTTTTTCCTGCAAATGGAGGCAAAATCCACTTGATCTGGTTATACTGTATTCACATATTTACAGGCGAAAGCCAGCAGGTGCAACCAAGCACTTTGAGAGTGGAGGCTGCCAGGCTCTGTTTAGGTGTTGAGAGCTTTGTGGTATATGCGGTCGGTTCATATGGACAATTTCTTGATATTAGACAATCACGGACCATGCACAGCAACCTCCATTCCGTGATTCTGAAAGAGCAATGAACCCTTCTCACTGCACCCACCTCCCAGCGCCTTCCTCCAACCAGTGTTCCCCGATCTCCAACCTCAAGCACACGCTTTCCCAGCCAGGTTCACCCGGGTTATGACCATAATGCCAAAGGTCTCAGCAGACACTTTTCGAGGGGGAGGGGAGGGCGGGGGGCGCCTTAACAAGAGCACATAATAGAAAAAAGGAATGCATGCGGTTGGGCTCTGGACAGATGTCTGGGTCCTTCATAGGAAAGAATTGTACACTTGATTCCTTCACAATTAACATCACAGGCATTCACGTTAGATGGGGATATTATGTAAAAGCTATGTCTTTATTCAGCGACTTCAACATTTCCAGAATCCAGAAATCACCTTCCAACACTCGCACTAATCCCATTAGTGGCAAAGCAAGTATAGGGGGCTACCCCTCAGATGCCACTGAGGCAGAGCACCTCACTTGCACCATCTCATGCTGCTCCTGATGGGAAGTAGGACTACACAAAATAGGGTGGCCTGGAAACGCCTTTCCGGACCCCGCACTGTTTTCTTCCTCTGTAACAATAATGGATCCCAGTCTCATGTCCCCACAGCGCAAGAAATGTGATTTTCTGCTCATGCTCCTACCATTTGCTTCACTCTTTGCAGTGACGATTATGTTCGAAGCATTGTTTTGATTACCTCAGCTTCGTCAGCTTGTGTGGGACCACTTTTCTTTCTTCTACGACAAGAAACCTCTGTAACCCATGCTACCTCTGACCACGTGTTTACGGTCTGGGCCATATTTGTTTCAAAACCATCTAAGGTTGGCTGTGAATAACGGTTGATTCATTGATTGTTTGGATGTCTCTGAGCAGGAATATCAGTTTAAGGGAGCTGGATAATCTGCACACTGGACTCTTTATATCAATGTAGTAAGTACATTACAGAAGTAGACAGTCCTATTGACTGAGCACCCTGGGTGCACCCGCATGGGTGATCTGATGGCAAGATAATCATTTATCTGTAGCGTTAACCGGGATGGTCAACTCTCCTGTTCGGATAACACTATCAGCTATGGAGGTGATTTAGAATATCACCATAAAAGCATCAGAAAATAATTCAGTTTGTGATGTGCGATGTATATATACATGGTTCTTATCAGTAACAGTGTTATATTCATGCTGTGATGAGTCAAGATTAGTGAGCAACTAACATATACTAATTACTAACCTTACAAAAGGCAACTGTGGAAGAGTCGTTGAGGTTCCTTGGTTGGATTCTTGATCAGCTAATGAAGAATTCAGATGTTGGGTGGTTGGTTGGTTTTAGGTTTACGTGTATATTCAAGTCATTCCCACATAGATGAAAAGGTCAATTGTGCTTTGTAGAAAAGCCTTGTATCTCTCTCAGTCGGGCCTGTTGGTGCCTGCTGTGCACCATTGTACGGCACCTCCAGGCAGGTCCGCGACTAGCGGAGATCATTCCAGGCTATATTTAAGCACACGGCGGACGCCATCAAGAGAGTTTATTCCTATGTGGTCCCCTTAAAATTAATTGCCTTAACTAACAAAGAGAAAAACAACAAGGCAACAGTCAACTGCCAAGATGTAATCCGCAGCATTACTTGCAGCCCAGAAGTGCATCCACGAAGACCCCATTAGTGAGGCTAACTCACTGGTAGTGTTAGGGTCTTGATAAACCTTGTGTGAATGTTGAACATTGATGCAGGTCAACAGGTATGATGAGACCAAATGTATTTTTTAGTTTTCCTGAACCCTAGTGTAAAGGATTGTGTCGTATATATTATAGATAACAGCGCCACAAGAGAGGTTAGTGAGTGGTTTAGTGAGTGGTCTTGCCGAAGGCCAGAGGAAGAGTGAACTTAATGCTGATGATGATAATGAAGTGTGCTGGCTCCACTCTCTCAAGATGGCTTCCCGTGCAAGTCTAGCTGGCACGCTTCATGGCTACAGGTGTGAGAGGTGCACCTCTAGTACCACAGATTGCACATGCCGCGTATGATGAAGGAGGTGCTTCCAGGGATGAAGCTGCCAGCACTGACCAGCCACTCATTCGGAGGCACTGAATGCAGACATAGTGGCAACTGCGACACACAGTAGCCAGTGCTAATGATGTGTTGGCATGGGTCCAATGATGTGAGAGGAAGGGGCATGCAACCCTCCTCATAGAATGAATCACTGCTGTGCACAAAAGCAGGAGTAGGGCATGGGAGATGAACAGGTGCCCGGTCAATGTGCCCACATCTCCTACACAGATGGGGAAAGCTAGCCTGCAGGATATTCATAGCAAACATGCATCTAGACCCGAAGCTGGAATAGGAAAATAAGTCATATTTACAATTCCTGCCTGAGGTGCATACAGATAGACTCAAGAGACATACCATAGACAAGTACAAAACATTATTCCACTTGAACAGGACTTTAAATTGCTATTTCTTGTGATAATGACTGGAAGATGAAGAATCTAGGTAGTTAGAACCGTGCACTAGCATTAAGAGTCTGATTCAAATATCCTTCACAGAGTCTCATAGTTCCAATCATCTGCATCTGATTAAAGGTCATCTGTGAGGAAAAGCATTACAAATATCACGAACCTGACATGGCCATTCATTGCATATCACTGTGAAACAAAGGGGAAAAATCCTGGCGCTTCAATGGCAGTATCAACAGTGAGGGGTTGCTAATTCTCTGTGTAGGTGACTAGGTTTGTGGGCCTCAGCTAACCAATTGTGGAGTAAAATAATAAAAAGACAGTGCACGTTAGAAATGTTGTTTCTGGGGCGCTGTAGAGCAGCAACATTGAGGCCAGCATATGGTTGCTTAATGGCGGTGCCGTGGCAGATCTGACTTTTGCCTTGATCCGTTCCCTGAAACAGTGGTTCTGCGGACAGAGACTGACGAGGTGAGTGGATCCCTGGCCTCCCTGAGTGCTCCTGTGGCTGTGTGGGTGTATTGGCACCCTTGTGCTGCAGCTTATGACTGGCCTCCTTTCCGCTGTACTTGCAGGCGGCAGGCTGAGGCAGCGGGGGTGAACTGCACAGGCGAGCTCGCTCGGTCCTCTGCTCGGTTGGGTGCATACAGAGAGAGTGCGCTAGGACGCACGCTCTCCTACCGAGTGGCGGCTGCCATTGAGGCTGCAGTTGGCGCTGTGGCGTCGAGTGCTCCCAGAAGCGATATATAATGACTGTATAAACCGCTGCCGGCCCTGCAAGAAGAAGATCGATTCCTCACAATTTCTGGATTTTCAGGTACTGCATCTGTGGCCTGCAGGCATTGTGTTCCTCGCTGCCTGTTGTGGCACTTGAATATTACGCTTGAGGTGAGGAGACATACCAGGTTTGTCTCTGCCCATATAAGGCTGATCAGGCTACTGATTGTGGAACTCCAGGGGTGCTGCTATCTTTTCCCTGCTGGGTGTTGTGGTGTGGGCAAAAATTGCCCACTGGCATTCACTGGTCTTTCGGTGGAAGGTGTGCCCCTAGTGTACCATCCCCATTGAGTGGGGCTGATACACAGCATTACAATACCGGCTGAGGGATGTAAATCTGGAGGGGCGAAGTCACTATTTTTTGGTAATCTACAATCATGTCCTGTGGAAACGGGAAGGGCAAGAGAGGCCCAATGGATTCCTTCACCAGCACCCATCTAAGGGAGGCCCAGAGACTGATACAGCGTCATGGACCCAGGAAGGAGGTCCCCAGTGTGGCGCCGCAGTGGATCCCTATATGACAATGATGCAAGCAGGGTTCACCTCATTTAACACCAAACTTGATGACATTGTTGCCAATATCAGCTCCTTGCGATCTAATAATGATCGATAAAGAAAGCGGCCGCATCCAGGCTCTTAAGAAGAAGCTGTTGGTGGTATGTACAAAATGTGATGACATAGAGTTCTGCTCTCGCTGCAACAATGTCAGGATATTGGGTATACCCAAAAAAGCAGCCCAGGGCCCCATAGAGCAGTTTGTGAAGGACCTGCTACACTCTCCAACTGGTGAAGCATGATTCTCCATGCAGTTTCTGGTTGAAAGGGCACATTGATCGCTAGCCCCGCTCCTAAATCCAGGGGCACCACCATATACAATCATTGCCAAGCGGCTGAATTATTGTGATCGTGATCTGATCCTGAAAATGGCAAGGGAGAAAGTTAATCTACAGTATGAATCAGCCAGAGTCCACATTTACCCTGACTTCTCTTCTGGGGTTCAAGCTGCCAGGAGATCATATGATCAAGTTAAATAGATGCTATGGGACAGACAGATACAACATGCCATAATGTTCCCAGCAAAATTGAGAATTCAGCATGGAGGAAGGACGCATTTCTTTGAATCTCCTAATGAGACAATGGCATACATTGAGATGTCCCTACCTGTCCTGGTTTGCTGTGCACCAGACTCTCGAAGGAAAGATCGAGCATCTTCAACTGCGCAGTCATCCTCTGGCGAATTAATCCTGGACACAGCACCTGGCGATACTTATTATAACTCCGTAGTGACGGGTCCAGCAAGCTTTGAAGGACAAAAAGCAGGACTCTGTTACACACCCAAGGTTCAGTTGATGCTTGCATTTTGCTTCATGGAGTTCCGAACGAGGCACAGGTTGGGATACACCATCAAGTTGGGGTGGATGGTGAGGGCTGGGGTGGCAGGATGTGGGTAGGTGTCGACAAATTAAAATGTTTGACAGGCATGCTGGAGCGAGGTTTCCATGAGTCACTGTTTAGTGCACTGCGCATGCATACAATAGGTTCTGCACATGATAGGCGGTGGATCTTGTAGTGGGTGACTACTCATCAAGCCCCTAACATGTAATCTATGTTGGCTCAACAATCCTGTTAAGACACAGAAGATTTGTGCTTACATAGATCAACACGGCCCACATATACTCATGCTCCAGGAAACTCATGCCCTGGGTAGGGTACATGAAACATTTGCACGCAAATGGGGCCCCCTGAGGTTTAATACTGACTACTCCTCACAATCGCAGGGAGCCCTCACACTTATTCATCACTCTTTAGGGTTCCAGGTCACTAGGAGCAGTGTTGATCTGTTAGGGTGATTCATTATAGTCTGGGGCACCTTATCTGGTAGCTCTGTGATTCTGGTCAATACATATGGACCAAATGTGGATAGTCCGAAGTTTTATCAACGGCTCTTAGACATGACAGATTTGGATGAGGCATAAAAAACGTTTGGTGGGAGAATTTAATACAATCCTAGATGAGCAGCTGAACAACACATCTAGTGCTCCAAGGGTGCTGACCAGGGCATCCCAGACACTGCATCAGTTGATGTTATATCTCCCACTGTCGGATGTGTGGCGTGAGATGCATCCAGGTATCAGAGAATACACTTTTTACTCGTCAGTTCATGATTCTGGGTCACAGTTATACTTTTGGCTGCTTACCTCTGAGTTGATGGTGTCAGTTCAGGATTGTAGCCTTTACCCTCACACTCTATCAGAACACTCTCCGGTGGCAATGTCTCTGATGTTTGCCCATTGCCTTTGGTCACGGGCCCTATGGAAAATGGCCCCAGCCATTCTTAAAGATATAGATATGGCTGAAATGCTACTAAATAAAATTGCTGAATTCTTTGAGATCAATGAGGGATCAGTGTGACTGCGTTCCACACTCTGAGAAGCATTCCAGGTCTGAATAAGAGGGGTTCTCCTCTCTTCATCCACTGAAGTTCTCAAAGAGGTTAGTAGGGAATTGCGGGAGGTGGAGAAAAAATTGAGAGGGTTGGAGAATGAGCATGGTCGGACAAAGCGTGAGCTTGTGTTGGGATTGATACAAGATAGATTATTGAAGTTTTGTGACTTGGCTGACCAGGAAGTACTCTACATGTCCAAACCTTTTAAGGCTAGACGATATGGTGAAGGAGACAAACAGGGCAGATTATTGGCCAGAATAGCAAGGGCTGAAAGCTCTATACAGCCTATCACCGGGATCCAGGGACAGGATGCTAGAGTTCTAGTGCCAGGAGAGGATATTAAAGTGTATTCCATGCATACTACTCGAACCTGGATGCTAACTCTATGGGCCCTATAGAGAATAGCCCCAGCCATTCTTAAAGATACAGATATGGTTGATATGCTACATAATAAAATCGCTGAATTCTTTGAGATCAGTGAGGGATCAGTGTGACTGTGTTCCACGCTCAGGGAAGAAGTCAAGGTCTGAATAAGAGGGGTTCTCCTCTCTTCATCCTCTGGAGTTCTCAAAGAGGTTACAAGGGAATTTCAGGAGGTGGAGAAACAATTGAGAGGGTTGGAGAATGAGCATGGTTGGACAGAAAGTGAGCCTGTGTTGGGATTGATACAAGATAACTTATTGATGTTTCATGACCTTGCTGACCGGGAAGTACTCTACATGTTCAAACCCGTTAAGGCTAGATAATATGGTGAAGGAGACAAGCCGGGCAGATTATTGGCCAGAGCAGCAAGGGCTGAAAACACTAGGCAGCCTATCAGCGGGATGGTAGAGTTCTATTGCAAGAAGAGAATATTAAACAGTATTCCATGCATACTAACCAAACCTGTACGCTAACTCTGATGTAATGACAGACAAACATCTTGTCCAATAATTAGATGGTATTGAGCTTTCCGCATTATCTGATGAGGCATGCCAGGCCCTGGAGAAACCTGTGACAACTGAGGAGGTGGTTCCGGCAGTGAGGGTGCTAGCTTCGGGCAAGCCCCCTGGGTCTGATGGGTTGGGGATAGAACTTTATAAGAAATTCCAACATGAATTATCCCCTAGATTTCTGTTACTATGGGAGCAATCACTTGATAGAGGCAGGCTTCCTACTTCGCTCCAAGGGGAAATTGTTACAGTGTTGCTGAAGCCAAACAAGCCATCCCAAGATGTGGCCTCTTACTGACCGTGATCCATAATAAATACTGATGTGAAGGTGTTTGCCAAGATATCGGATAAACGTCTTAAACACATGACCCATCTGGTATACCCAAACCAGTTGCGTTTCATTCCCACCAGGTCCACTGTTTTAAATTTGCGCCCGCTCTTCTGTGTGATATCACAGATTAACCCTCATGCACCGGCAATTGTGGCATCCTTAGACACCAAGAAATCCTTTGATTCTGTCTCATGGTGATATTTGTTTCAGCTATTAAGACACTTTAGATTTGGCCCTTATTTCTCTCGATGTGTCCAATTACTGTATTCTGGTCCGATGGCCAGGGCCTGAACCAATAAGATGATACCTGCCCTGTTTCAACTAGAGAGGGGAACCCGACAGGGATGCCCACTCTCCCCCTGCTGCTTGACAGCGCTAGACTTTCCCATGGGCCCAGATGGATCAGAATGATGCGTCCACCCCAGGTAATATCGTTATACGCTGATGATGCGTTACGATACATTTGTGATCCTGAATGGAATCATGAGCCAATTTTGAGTACTCTTGCTAAATTCACACAATACTCTGGTTATCAGATAAATGCCACTAAAAAGAGTTGTTCCCTATCACACCTTCCATGGCACAGCATGCTGACCTCTGGGGATTATTGTATCCAGGACCCAGCAGTCTTTATATACTGACAATCATGAGGTTTATTTGAAGCAACTGACCGCTAAGATTAAAATGCGGTCAGGGCTACAGATATCGCCTTATTGGCGGATTTCGTTGTTAAAAATGGTGGTGTCGGAGACCGCTAGGAGGCGCGGACCTCGATGGCTGCGTAACTTCGCTGCTCCTCCGCATGACATACAAAAAGTTACTTTAGCTCTCCCCCTGGAGTAGCGGTTGAGAAAGGACAACACCCCTGACTCAGTGGGACCAAAGGGTGGGGCATCCAAGCTGTCCCGTCACCCCCAGCGAACATCGGAGCCCAGAACAAGGAGGCGGCATGCAGTGCAGACTCGGGCCGGGTCTCATCAGCATGCTGGATGACGACCCAGAGCTTCCCTGTTGCGCTGAAGGGAGTGCGTGGACAGAAGAAAAATAAAGAAAAGAAAAATAACTTGGGGACGGGGTGACCCACCGGAGCACACATGCTTCCTTCCTTGTGGTGCAACAGAGACCTGGTGCCCCTCCCCCCACTTGCAGGAGGGGTGCATGCCTGTGGCAGCAAGGACAGCCCACTGGTGCGTGCCTGCTCCCCTCCCACAGCCAGCAGCAGCCCCGGAGCTCCCCCGCCGTGCGGGTGGAGCAAGTGCCTGCCACAGGGGGGCGGGGCGGCCCGTTGTGATACGCCCCAGTTCTGTCAGCGCCCTGTAACCAGAGTAGTGGACGGACCCAGCCACACAGCGGGAGCAGACGAGGAGGAGTACCAGACAAGATTGGCGGCACTCGCTGCCCCTGCGGCACGTGGGCGGCGACGCATGGAGCTGCCATCTCTGGGCCCCCGCCAGCCGAGAGGTAAGAGGGCGGAGAGTGGAGGAGATCCGCCCTGAGGAGCGAGTCGGCTTGTTACAAGGGCCCTGGGCTGTGCATCGAACACAGGAATATACAGAGGCCCTCTCCCCCCTGGTGGGGGGGCTTGACATCCGGAGGCCTTGGGGAGCATGAAGAGAGGCTGGGAAGTGGCCCAGGCATTGGTTGTGGTTCCTGGGATTCAAATCCACAATGGACCCTCCCAGGCTGGTGAAGTCTTCCCTGCATCAAACAAACACTGAACTGTCAGGGGTTACTGGAGTGCCCCCCTGGAACTAGGGACACGTGGGCACAACATAGTGCATAAGGCCCCCAGATAAGAGGAAGGGGGCCAGGGACCAGCACCTGGTGAAAAGAAAAGGTAGACTCCTTGTCAATTTACTGAGTCTGTGGCGAGGCAGGTGGACTCTGGTGGCCCTGCTGAACTACACAGGAGCGCTGCACTACTCCATGACGGGCTGATCCCCTTGAACTGGTCTACAAACCCTGAATTAGCTGGGGTGCTCTGGTGGTGTGAGGACGCTCACCTTGTCAGGTGTACAAAGGTAGCTCTGGGGCATTTAACTGGAGCTGGACTCCCGAGTGGGGCCTGCAGGGTCACTTTCATGCTGGGGGTTGGGGGGACACATCGGGGGTAGTGCAGTGCGTGGCCAAAGGCAAAGAGGCAAATGCCAGGCAGGAGAAAGGAACTGTGTGAAGCCGTCCTCACTGACATCGGAGACAGAGCAGGGTGCGCCAGGGGGCGGATGCCTGGAGGGCGGCGAGGAACCTTGAGTATGCAGTGATATATGGTGCTCGAGAGGATGCCCTGTGGAGGTCCTGACCACCCTGCACCCAGCTGATCTGCTTTCAGGGCCACACTGGAGGAGTCCCAGGTCTCCAGTGACCTTGGGGGAGACACACAGACGGGATAT
The DNA here is from genome assembly GCF_040938575.1 of Ambystoma mexicanum. Lineage (NCBI taxonomy): Eukaryota > Metazoa > Chordata > Amphibia > Caudata > Ambystomatidae > Ambystoma > Ambystoma mexicanum. The sequence continues at coordinate 303,315,778 of NC_090922.1, read as the reverse complement.
CGTCACTCCAGCGCTTGGACGGGGTTGGACGGTGGCCAAAGCGGAACTCACCCGAACCACCATAGGATGGCAGCAGGAGGAGGTGCCTCGCCACAAGCCCTGACTAGAGAAGACCTGAAGGATATTTTCCATGAGATCAAGGCAATATGCACAGACATCCAGGCATTGATCTGCAACCTCAAAGGCCATGTAGACAAGCTTGAAGATAAAATTGAGGGGATGGAAACAATCATTTATAGGTGGACCTCCTAGATATGAAGTATGAAGCATGCCTGATGGATCTGGAGATGCGGGAGGAAGAAACACTCTTGAAACTGGAGGACCTGGAAAATAGGGAGTGGCGTAATAACCTTTGCATACTTCGAGTTGCAGAGCAGAATGGAGAAACAGCGGCCGAAGTGGGGAGGAAAGTACAGGGGCTAATCAACCAGGTCTTTGCCTTGGAGGGTGGCAAGGAGGTTCAATTGAAGAGGGCCCATAGAGGCGGAGTAGGGGGCGGCAGGGCTCCGAGATCAACAGTGGTCCACTTCCTGAGGTTCAGAGAAAAAATGAATGTCCTGGAGAAAGCAAAGCGTCTGGGGAGCTTCCAATATGAAGGTGATACCATTAAGGTATTCCAGGACCTGTCGGGTCTCACTCTGTCCCGCAGCAGAGACTGCCACCCCCTTACACAATGTTTGATCGAAAAAGGGCATTAGGTACCAGTGGTCCTTCCCATTTGCCATGTTATTCGAGCAAGGAGAGGCAGACTATTGTGTGACTAGCGGCCAGGAGGCGCAACAGGTGCTCCATGTCCTTAAGGGTGAGGTACTGAATGAAGTCCAGAGGGAGCAGAGGCACCACAAATAGAGCAGCATGGACTGGTGGGTCCGCAGAGCACAAAGAAGTTGATTCCGGGCGCTCGGAAATTTAAGAAGCTCAATAGCCCCCCACAGAAGAAGTCTGGAGACTCTGGAATAAGGGGGGGAATGTGGGGAGTAAAATGAAAGAGGGAGTGTCAACGTGCTAGTGAAATATGTCCGGGTAGAGACAAGGAGGTAAGGGAGAAGGCAAATGTGGCAGACAGCTGCCTCTGGTGGCCCATCGTGTGGTGGGCGTCTCCGAAAGAGGTGTGTTTCTCGTTCAGGTATGTTTTCTCTCCCCACCAAGCGGTCACTGCTGGGGAGGAAAACTCAAAACCGCGATCTCAATGTTCTACTGGTACAGGAGACAAGGTTGATTCGAGGGGAGGAAAGACAGATCCCAGGAGCCCATGTCGGACAGGCCTTTTGGGCCTCGAGGCCCTCCAAGAAGGGTAGATTAGGCATTATTTTCCACCGCAAAGTCTGAATGGCTGACCTGGTGGTCTGGAAGAAGTCTGATGGGAGGGCTTAGTTAGTCACTGGGAATATTGAGGGAGCACAGGTGTCCATAGCCACGCCATACTGCCCAAACACGGGATAGATGCAGTTTCTGCAGGAGACCATGGTGGAGATACTGGGGCGCACAGAGGGTCTACTATTACTGGAGGGGATTTCAACCTCTGGGCAGACCGGGGCTTGGATCATAGTAGTGAGCAGGTATCCGCGTGAGGTGGGGAGGGGCAAGCAGAGGGAGAATTTATGGGCTATATGTCAGATCAGGAACTGATTGACATATGGCGGGAGCTCCATATGGTGGAGAGGGGTTGCACGTTCTTCTCCCCTGTTCACGTCTCCCGAACAAGGATTGATTATTGGTTCACGCGTCAAAGGGGTGCAAGTAGGATCTCCACCAGTGACCTCTCCCCAACTAGTTGGTCGGACCATGACATGATCACTATGGGCGTAGTCCTGACGGGAATGAGGCCTCGAGACTGCAATGACGTCCTGTCAAAGGACGCTGTTTTTGCAAGAGAAATGAAAGAGGCAATCAAAGAGTTTTTTCACAATACGGGGGAGGTGGAACTTGGTATAACATGGGACGCAGCTAAGGAGACCTGGAGGGGTTTCCTTATGTGGGAGGGAGTCTCCAAGAAGAGAGTCAGAACCCTGCTGGCAGAGAATCTTAGGGGGAGGATACGTAAATTAGAAAAGTTGGAGGGCAAGAGGGCGGAGGAGAGGGATGAGGATTTGAGGTTGGTAAGAGAGAAGTGACACGAGCTGAAAGGTATAGAGGTGGGAAAGGTGATTGCCAGCCTACAGTTTCTGAAACAGAAATATTATGAGAAGAGGGACATGGCCAACGCCTTACTGGTGCCTAGGCTTTGGGGTCAATGGGCGGAAAGGTGGGTATCAGGAGCCAAGGACGCAAATGGATAGTTATGCGGGTGACGTGGTACAGGAATTTGCCACCTTTTATGAACATCTCTATGGGTCGGAGGGGGAGATGGAAGACAAGGAACTGCAAAGACATATGAGCGAAGTATCCCTCCCGGAACTTCGAGGTAGTGGAGAAGCAAATTGCCCAGGAAGAAGTGATAAAGGCGATTAGTGTGCTAAAGTCAGGGAAAGCGCAAGAGGACGATGAATACACAGTGGGGTTATGTAAAAGATTTGCGGGGTCTCTCGGCCAGCACCTGTCAAAATTATTTAACAACATTCTGGTCACAGGGAGGGCTCCCCCATCCTTTGGAATGGCGTTGATAATGGTTATACCAAAGGCAGGTAGAGACCGGAGAGTTGCAAATCATACCACCCCACTTCCTTGGTTAATGTGGATGCTAAAATCTTTACAAGGTTACTGGCCACACGTATGGAGGGGCTAATGCCGAAACTGGCCCATTCTGACTAAATAGGGTTCATTCAGGGTAGACAGGGGGCTGATACTCTATGCAAAACATTACACTTAATGGAAGCCGCAGCAGGATGTGGGGGGTAATCTAGTTCTGGTGGCCCTTGACGCCGAGAAGGCTTTTGACCGGGTGGATTAGAGGTTCTTATATGGGGTACTACAGAAATCTGGCTTTGGGGATCGGTTCATGAAAGGGATATGGGCTCTATACGTATGCCCGGTAGCAAGGGTGACAGTTAATGAATGACTCTGGGGACCTTTCCCATTAGAGAGGGGGACCAGGCAGGGTTGCCCCCTCTTGCCCCTTCTGTTTGCACTGACAATGGAGGTCCTGGAGGAGAGACTGCATGTGGCCACCGCCGGTTAAGGGTATTAAGGTGGGCGGGAGGGAGTTCAAACTGAGGCTCTATGATGACGATGTTTTGTTACACCTGGTGAATCCCACCAGTTCAATCCCTGCAGCCTTGTCAATAATCAAAGAATATGGGCGGTTTTATGTCTTTAGGGTTAAAACGAGTAAGTCGGTGCTCTTTCCCTATGCTGTGGACGGCCTCAAGGATGTCGAGGTGCTTATACCCCTGGGTTTACAGATACAATGTGAGAGTATTAGATATTTTGGGTTACCATTGTCAAACCTGGGGAGGACTTGGGTGGTGCTAATAACCCCCTCACTTCGAGAAACTATTTGCAGAAAATATGTCTTGGGGAAAGGGACAGCTGTTTTGGATGGGGAGGCTTAATGCCATCAAAATGAATCTCCTGCCAAGCGTATTGTATTTGTTCCATATGCTGCCAGTCCGTGCCCCGGAGATTCTGCTGAAAGAGGCTAAATCCTGTATATGGTAGTTTCTCTGGCAAAGTCAGAAACCCTGGTTGGGATATGGGACGTTAATACAGCCTAAGGACTTGGGCGGTGTGGGGCTTCCAGACCTGATTTTGTATTATAGGGCAGCACAACTTCGAGTTATGGTCCCTCATCTGCAGGAGGACCCCGACAGACAATGAGTTTTCCTGGAAAACCAATATATGCTCCCTGCAACAGTGGGGGAATGGCTTTGGATCCCTATGGGGAGGCTCCTTAGAAGAATTTGAGAGCATCCAATGCTCAGAGTCTACTTGGAGGTGCTAAAGATGGCAGGGAAAGCGGGTGGGATCACCACATGGACATCCCTGGGGAGTCATATTTGGGCACCCCCAGTGAGAGATGAGGTACCGGAAGTGGCAAGGTACCAGTCCTGGTTTGAGGGGGACTCACCAGAGTGGGTCAACTGTGAAAAGGAGATGAATTTATAAATATCGAAGACATGGAGGGGGCCCTGGGGATAGGTGAATTGTTAGTGCTTCTGTATCTCAAGTTAAAGGGAATTTTCACGGCCGAAAAAAATGGAAGGAGCGAATACAGAGGGACCTCATGCCTGTGGAAAGAGTCCTAGACAGGCAAACGGAAATGTAAGGCCTCCTCTCTTGTCTTTATGGAGCATTGTTGGAGCCGACGGGGGAGGCGGTACGAGGTCTTCGCCACAGGTGGGGAAGGAATCTGTCTATGGAATTGGATGACCACCTATAGCTACAGATGTGCAGGAGGGCTTTTACGACATCCATATTATGCCAATATAAGCTCCACTGTGTGAAGTTACTCCACTGATGGCAGTATGACCCGACACGCCTCTCCAAGATGTTTCCCTCGGTGAGCCCCCAATGCTGGCACCGCTGTGGTAATGTGGCAAACTACTGGCATTTGTGGTGGAGCTGCGTGAGGGTGCAGGTCTCCTGGGCTGAGGTCTTGGGGTGAATCAAGAAGGCTGTGGGAGGGGAGCCCAGGTTTCACCCCATGTTGGTGCTATTTGGCTTAGTGAAAAGTGATGATCAGTGGTACACCACCTCTTTACTGGTGCCCTTTCTTCTTCTGGTAGCTCGAGCTTGCCGGGCTAGATACTGGAAGAGGACAGCACTCCCCACTTTGAGAGAAGGGACTAATAAAACTAAGGAAATATACTTGATGGAAAAAATTACTGCAGCAATTCATGAGGGTGGGGCGCCCATAGAAGTGGAATGGCAGCAATTCTGTAATGTTTTTGGGTAAGGTGGAAGAGGCTGAAGGGATGTATAGTGAGACCTGGCCTGGCCCGGACAGTGAATGAACTGTGGGCACATATCATAGGCCACAATGATGTCGACATAGAGACCCGCAACCACTCAGACATTGGCTGGTCAGTGCGCGGTTTGCAGCTACTGATACAAGGACATAGTAACGCTCAGGGGGGGGTGAGGGGGAACTGGAAGGGGAAGTTGCTGCAACGTTTTTGTAGATGGGGGCCTCGCCCACATATTGGTTTGTGTTATTGAGATGTTTTTGTTGCATTGAAAATTAATAAAAATTCAATTTACAAAAAAAAAAAATGGTGGTGTCCCGAAGCTGTTGTATTTCTTTTGCAACATCCACATATGGCCTGGGGTGAGTTTTCTTCAATAAGGTTAGATCGTTGGCGATGGTGTCTACCTGGGTGATGCAGGAGGGCGACTAGGATTGGATGGGAGAAAATGACTGGGCCTTATGATTGCAGGTCGCAGCTCCTGATTTCAAGCTATAATACTTAGCTGCTGAAGCTCAATTCACAGGTTATTGGTACACCGACGTGCCTACGCTGGTACATTTACAGTTGGAACGGTATGGGGCATCACCACTGCCCTCAGATCAGTGATATTCAATGATCGCTACATTGACTCCTGCACCTTCAACCTGGTCAGAACCACAGTCAATGCCTGGTCCAGAATATCTCATAAATTGGACATCAAAACACCATATTGTAAGACTGTTCCCTTATGGAATTTCCCCAGAATTCCCCCTACGTTCGATAAGGAGCTCAGAAGGTCCTTGGATATGTTGGGACAGCTGACGATGGGGGACATGTTCCCAGATGGTCAATTTGTATCCCTGGAGGACTTCACTCACAAGTTGGGCGGTGGCCCCTTCGGGTGCAACAGTATTATAGAATAAAGGCATAATTTTGCAGCCAGTGGCCTTCTTTCCTGGCAGAACCAGAAACCCATGAATGCATCAATGGTGGGAAATGGGACAGGGCATGTTGTTTCTAGACTGTATAGGATACTTTAGACGCACATTAGTCCAAAAACACGATACGCACCCAATGGGAAAAGAATTAAGGGCTAGAAATGGATGAAGTTCAGTGGAGTAGTTGTTGTCAGCTGACTAAAACTGTCTCAATTGATGTGGGTCTCAGATTAATAGAGTATAAGGTACTGAAACATTTGCACTATGACCCGGCCAAAATAGCCAACATCTCTCCGGGAGTAAGTCAGGGAGGTAATTTCATCAAAATGCCAGGGGTAGCAGAAGTGACATCACATGAACCGTGACCTCGGATGATATCACAGGAAGTCCTGTCACTAGACCACACCCCCAAGTGACATCACGGGAAGTGATGCCACACAACCTTTCACCACTTGACAAAACAGGAAGTGGCATCACATAGCATTATTCTTCAGTAAACTAAGAATATGGTTATGCTATCACTGTAATATGATGCACAGTTCATACAAGAATGGATCAGCATATGTAACGTCAATATCAGTGTTTATAGGAAGATATTACCAAATTACTTTGAACGTAAACAGACATCCAACACAAAAACCTGGACTATTGTACATCACTCGAGCTAAACTGTAAAGAGATGGAGAATTTTGAAGAGGCCTAAACGCCAAAGCGCAGACATCTAGTGCCTGCCAAGTATCTGGCCACAGACTGGAAACAGCTACTGACCAACACATGTTCAACCAGAAAAACGATGGGCTGGAGGGTTACTCAGAGCCGTGCCAGTGGTTATGAATGATTTGAAAACTTCAGCCCATCACCTTTCTGTTTTGCTTATTTAGTAAGTAACCTGCAGTTTTTTTATTAGATGTGAGATAGAGGGGAAGGATGTGTTGCAGGTCACAGTAATTGCAGGTTTTCTATCATTTTAAAATCTATACAGAGGTAGCAGCTCCATGACATCACCCCTAGAAAAAGAATTATTTTCTTTGGTCCATAATATCTTGCTTAATGCCACTCTTGTCCAGCTTCTAAGCACTTGAACAGAAACTGAACCCATGTTGCATCCTCTTGTTTCAAAGCAAGTGCGTTGCCCCTGAGATATCCTTCCAAATATATATTTCTTTTGTTTTGGGAAGCAACAGATGGTTTACTTCAAAGGCGGAGGGCAACTTCATGTAAATTAATTATCTCAACTTGCGTCTATCTAATGTGTGCCTGTGATGAAGGTCAGGCAGATCTGAGTCAGGTCACACAGTGCTAGAAAAAAATTTGAATCCTCCCATGCCCTGCACACTAATATGAGCTGATGAAGCAGCTAGAGTATCTAAAGTAGGCAGTCATTTAAGTTTCACTGAGATTATACAATGGGGAAACAATTTACATGAGAAGAATTCCACATATTAAACACATTTTTGTAAAAAAGTATATTCCTGGTTATGCAAACAGAAAATTATTGTTCAAGGCTGAGCAAACAAAATGCACATATGCAAGTCTGTTCTCTGTGGCTGATGCGTTTCGAGGACTCGTTTCCTGTTCTTCGAGAGCCTCAACGGACTGTAGGAAAAGGTTATTCAAAAAACCAACAGACAAAATGAAGGTCAGATACTTGTAACAGTCTACAGCTTAACTGCAGACATAGTGACAACAGGTGGATTCTAACTGATGCATAAGGATGAAGAGAAACCTATTGAGGAAATACTCACATATGGTATTCTTATGGGCAACGGTATACCAAAGGCATAACAGGGAAAACAGACTGAAGTGGATCATTTAAAGATAAAAGAAGTATAGCGCAGTGAAGTACATATATCGACCTGTGAATAACCTAATATACTAACAGTCAAGGCTCACCAACTGTGAATATGTGCCACTACTAATAACGAGAACCCCCTAGGAGATGTCATGCCAGTAACTTGTCGCCATGTAGTATTACAAAATATATGTAAATTACAGGATGAATTATGACATACAATTGACCCTCAAGATGTACCTGCCCTGTGAAAGAACAAATAATACTTGTATAAATGTACCTTGGGCATCAGTTAGAATCGACCTGTTGTCACTATTTCTGCAGTTAACCTGTAGACTGTTACAAGTATCTGAACTTCATTTTGTCTATATTGATGTTGACATTGCTTTTTTGAATAACATTTTCCTACAGTCCGTTGAGGCTCTTGAAAAGAGGAAATGATTGCTCGAAAAGCATCCGCCACAGAGAGCGGACTTGCACATTTGCATTTTGTTTGCTTCGCCTTGTACAATAATTTTCTGTTTGCATAACCAAGAATATACTTTTTTACAGAAATGTGTTTGATATGTGGAATTCATTTCATATAAATTGTGTCCCCATTGTATGATCTCAGTGAAACTTAAATAACTGTCTACTTTCTAGCTGGTTCAATCATCTCATATTAGCGTGCAGGGGACCGGAGGATTCGAATTTTGAATCGTCTTTTTTTTCCTCGTATTTTGTGGTGGTTTTGTGCCAAAACCATAGTTCCTCCCCTGCACCTTGAATCCCTATATGAGTAAAATAATTTCCAAAATGTTTAGATGTTTACTCTCGAATACTAAGAGTGCACCAATACCCCCCTTTGTCTCAGGTCACACAGGGCTCAAGCAGGAATGGTGGCAGAAGCCAGTGGGGCACACCCCTCTGATCACAGGCCCAGTGTCTCACTGGATGCACAACACAGACAATGAGAACCACTGATTAGATTTTCGTTCATGCTGTGCTGTCACTGAGTACCACAGGCTGCTCTTACCCATTGCCAGTTAGCTAGACCTAGCCCCCAAGCCTTCCTGTTGCTACAGTACTGAGTATGAGCTGCACAGAGAGCCCGGCCTCTGAACCCAACAATTCAGGCATGCTTCACTAATGGACTGCCAACCTGTTAGTGATGGCGGCGTCATGGTTTTTCCTGCATCCCTGTTATTTCTCCAGCTAATGAGATCTAGATTCCAGGTGAAAAAAAAGCTATGGCACCTTTAGCTGCATGTACAGCCACCTTGGGACTGCTTCTTTGTCCAGTGGCCCTGGGGCTGCAAGGACCGGTTTAGGGGTAGCAAAGAGGGAGCCAGGGGTAGCAGCTACTAACCCTGGTACTCCCCAACTAACATCCCTGGAGTAAGTGGTGACTGTGAGAAGTGTGGTAAGACGCAGGCAACCTCATTTCATATATATTGGGAGATTCCCCCAGTTAATTTGTTTTGTTGCAAAATTGCGACTATAGTGGATGAAATATTGGATATCCCGCTATCACTAACATTCTTAAATATTTTCTGGGGGACAGTGGGAAAGTCTCTGTTGTTACACGTCACTTCTTTAACATTGCTTGTGCTGCAGCAAAGAAATGTATACTTAGACATTGGAAGTCCAAATATCCTCCTAGAAGCGCTGAATGGCTTCACAAACGTATATACACTAACGAAAATGAGGAAGGAGGGCTATGTGTTTACACCGGCAGTCACAGGCAGACCCAAGGATATATGGAATCCAGTTGTAATGCATTTGGCAAGCACACGGTCGGATGATTAGAGTGGGACAGGGGAAGTTATGGAGTGATCTGGAATGTGAAACTTGTACTATGGATATCTGTGGTGGGGTCGTTTTGCTATTTAAGGTTCAATATGCTTCTGTTATGTGTATCACACTGCAAGAACTTTGTACTGATCGCTGTGTGGTGCTATGCTTAATGCTTATTGCATGTCTGTCTCAGTAATAAAGCTCAAAAAAACATAAATGTTGTTTCTCATAAAAATCTCTGAGAAGTTGTTGAACAGAGATTTCACAATGTATGATGTGTTCACCCAGAAATGTTAGGGCAACGACACCAATGCAATGTCTCTTAAAGAGGAACTGTGGCAGAAATAAATAAAATCTCAACGCATGTTAGAGGATGGTACGGACCGAGTTGGAATGAAGAAAGTTAATGCTGCTTTAAGAATCAAACCAATATGAATGTTGCTATAAGTAGTTAGGCCAGGCAGATGTAATACTGCACTGGCCTGTTCAAAGATGCGACTCCATGTTTTCTGTGAGATCCTTGTACACATACAAGTGTTTTGGCTTGGACAGGCAAGCGGGGTGCAGCAGAAAAATGCTGTGTGGACCTTCCTACATGAAACCCATAGAAGCAAAAGGGTTACTTACCTTTTCTCTTGGTAAGAAAGGAGGGTAGCATTAGGTTTACTGCCGAGGAATGACCCAATGAGCACCATTCGGTACGCCCCTCTCATTGGCTTCTGTGTAATCAGAAGTGTATAAGAACTGCTGTGCTTTGGGAGTCTTCGGTTTGGGATTTGTTTGTGGTGACCTGTCCAATCGATGAATGTTTGCTGCTTTGCAATGAAAGACATTTGCCAGCCTACCTCAGTTGGATTGCGTCCCTGGAGTTTTCCCTATCAGAATATAGGAGAAGAAAGCACTCGCACTTGTGGTTTACACTTGTGAAAGCCCTGCAGCCTTCTGGGATGAGTTTGGGTTATCAGCATTTGTAGACCCACCAGTGATCACACAATCCCAGTGGAGGATCAGAAACGCTAGGGAAAGTTGGTTTGCAAGTGAAGGGTCTGGAAGTAATATGAAGGACTAGGCAACCCCGTCATGTTGTTTTGACCTCTCTCTAAATAGACCTGCTTTTTTGGAAGCTTTCTAAGTTTTGCATTATTTTCCCAAGTAGTAAAAGGGATAACAGCAAGTGCAATAATCTGTGTAGTTTCCCAGTCTAGAAGAGGCCAGATGAAAATTCTCAAACGAATGTCAGTGACTGCTTCAGGCCACCAAATGCAACACAATACCTCATTACGAGTTTGCCATTACTTCCTGTGGAAATACCACCAACCTCATTTATCACTGCCTTATTAGGTAATCATGCAGTACCTTGAATGGCCCTCATGACCATGAGTCATTTGGCCTCTTCATTTATTCCCGATTTTGGAATCCCATTTGACACCAAGGGGAAATAGCAGCTCCCTGCAAGCAGGATTAATGCATGGGTAATATGATTTTTTTGAAGGAAGTCTCACAAAAGCAGGCAGTTTTGATAAGTGTCAGGTTTAAAACTCACTATTCTGAATGAATATCTATTTTGCCAGTACCTTGCAAAGCCCTCCCATGTCTTTCTCCATACTGCTTCTGTGAACCAGCAGCAGGGGTATTGCTAGGTCTGGAAAAGATCCGGGGCTATGCTAATGTTGGGATTGTCGGGACTCGGGACTTCCTAGCCTTTTGGTTGTAGCCCCTAAGCTTCTAACCAGGGCTTCAACCAAAAGGCTGTAGGCGCTCAGTGCACCCCCAACCCCAGCAACGCCTCTGAGCAACAGTGATTGTTTTATGTACTTTTCCTTATTTAGGGAATTATTAAAGAGCATTAAATGTCACTCTGAAACCACCTGCATTTGCCTAAGGAGAGAACATCATAAGAGGATTTAAAAAAAACTATTGGCAATCAGTCTTTATTATGGGGACAGCAGCTCAGTGAGGTACAGTTGGGATGGATTGCAATGTTGCCTGCAGGAACAGCCACTAGGCAGACCTCTTTGCGCCATTTAAGGGGATGAAAATGGCAAAGCCGTTGAGAGTGAGGGGAGAGCTTGCCTGTTGCTCGACAGTGAGCAGGTGCTCAAGAACAGTGTTTGGAAGCTGACTGATTGGCTAGGATTGCGATTGATGAGTTGTTCTGTGGTCAAAGCTGGCTGAAATCAGTGCAGAAGATTGGTGTGTTGGGGGCACTTCGGACCTTTTATTGGTAGAGACGTTGCACAAAACACATCTTTAGACACCATAGAAAAGAATGGCTTCTGCAAAACTTCAAACTACTGGATTGAATGAAGTTAAGACACTGCTGACAATATTCTACACATGTTAAGGCCCGGCAATTATCACAGTCATCCTTGCAAAAACTCAAAACAACTATCAACCATTTTCCACTCTTGCCAATAAATCAACTAAAATACGTAGCACACGAAGCACGAAGGAGCAAAGTGCGGCCCATTCCGACCCATCGAGCACGAGCACCACGCCATGGCGGAAGTGCAAAGTCCGCGATGGCGGAAATGACCCCAAAACGGCCCACACCGCCGCCGTACGGCGCCCCAGGTGCAATACCGCCACCCCTCTTAGCGGTCACCGCAGTGTGCGCCTACCGGAAAGTACGGTGGCCGGAAATATACGGAAACGGAAGTCAAAACACGGGGCCGGAACGGGAAACATCCCGGCGTACACCTATAAATACACTAAAACCACACAACCACTAAAAACACTACCCTGAGACACACCCCACCCCGTCAACCACCCTAGTGAAACCAAGAAAAATGGGAAAAGTAGCGAAGAAAGCGTGCGACCGCAAGCGGCAGGTCCACTTCTCCCGCGAGGAACTCACCGTGCTAACAGAGACCCTCCAGGAGAATGCTGCCGTCGTCTTCAGCACGCAAATGACCAGGACGGCACTTGCAAACAAGAAGGCCATATGGGCTCTGGTGGCACAGCGTGTAAGTGCGGTGGGGACCGCACCCCGCACCCCACAGCAATGCCGCAAGCGATGGGACGACCTGCGGATACGCGTCCGCAGCATACTCTCTGCCAACCGCAACATTGCCACAGCCACCGGGGGAGGTCCTGAATCACCCATCAAGTTGACCCCCTGGGAAGAAATCTGTGCCTCCACCATCGGAATGGAGAGCATTGAGGGAGTCGGAGGGATGGAGAAAGGAGTGCAGACATCCGAAGATTCAGGTAGGTGGGCCAGATATAACAAGCCACACAGTCCATCCATGTGAAGCACCATGCGTCCACATAGTGCAACAGAAACACATGTCCAGGAGAACGTCCACACACATCGGCCTGATAGCGCACGTTAAAACCCACAATAAATACATAAATAATTAAAAACCCCTAATACACGCACTACACGTGCAGCAGGCACACCCAAACTGCAGGCTGCCAAACAACTGCACCCTCACTCCACACACAAATCAAAGCACCTCCAAGGCCCCGACCCAAATCACCCTCAGGTACCACCCCAAAGCATGTGATACAATGCCATTCCAATTCCCACAGACCCATCAATAACCCTCGCCCTCCTTTACTCCACCACAGGGTCCGATCCAAACGACGAGCCACAGGACACCCCTACCAGCACACCTGCAAAGAGGGCCAAGACCAACGGCCAGAGACCCTCCACCTCAGCTGCACGCATCAAGACACGGCAGCAGCACAAATCAGGTGGCAGCACAGAGGAGGGAACATCAACAGGCACCCCAGCAGCCAGCATGGCCACAACACCACCACCACAGGTCCCCCCAATGGATGCCACAGAAGGCACTGCCTCTGGTGGCAGCAGCACCATAGGTGACACCCCATTGATGGCAGCATGCTCGGACACAGAAGACGGGGATGTCGAGGTCAGATCCATCCATGACCTGTCCCAATCCCCCTGTCTGTCCCATCCCGTACAACATGAGGATACCACGCAGGTGCAGCCACAAGACGACGACTGGCCATCCCCCACAAGCCCTGTGGCAAGGCAACATGAGGACAACAGCCCCTCTGTGACACCCCCGCAAATGGCCATGGCCCAGCAGAGGCAACAGTCCCTCGACAAGTTAATCGTCCAACAGCAGCAAATGGCCACACTCCTCAAGGACCATGCCGATGAATGTGGGGGCACCAAGGCAGACATAGAAACATCAACAGAGACACTTAGGGCAGAAATGGAGAGAGGTACAGAGACGCTAAGGGCACAAATTGAGAGTAGCACCGAGAGCCTGAGAGTCCAAATGGAGAGTAGCACCGAGAGCCTGAGAGTCCAAATGGAGAGAAGCACCGAGAGCCTGAGGGGGGAACTGCATGCGACGTCCAAAGACGTATGTGCCGAACTTGCCGCAGTGCGCCGTGTGCTCACTGAGCTCTCGCAAACCCTTAGGGACATGCATGGACGTGAGCAGGCAGACACATCATCCGTTGCAAGTTCCGTCCAGGGCAGCCCCCAACGTAGATCAGGGAGGAACCTGCGCTCCACAGGCAGGGGTGCCCCTGATACCCGCAGAGGGGGCTTGCAATAGCGACAGGCCACTGACAATGAGCATCTTTGGACACTGGTGTTCGGGTGGGAGGTAGGAGGGTGGAGGGGGTGTGTTGGGCTCACTTGGGTGGCGGGTCGATAGGGTGTTCAACATGATATCACATATGCCATAAAAAGTGCACGATCACCCAATGAGATGTGTGGACATTGATCTTTGTGTACTAGGCCATCATAGGCGTACAGTCCATATTGTGCATGTCCCAGACACACGCAGTGCCACGAGTCCCGTGTCCATGTATCAGCCCCCAGGCGTGAGTGCTAGAAGCATACATCAATGAGATTCTGACGGATGTCACGGCCCTCCGGTGCCTCGCAGACTCCTTGAGGTGCTGCCACATCCCCACCCTCATCATGACCATCATCCGGTGCTTGCAGTTCAGCGTCAGGGGGCATGGGCACATTTCTACGTACGCACATGTTGTGGAGCATGACACATGCCATGACCATCTTTGCAACCTTCTCATGGCGGTACAGGAGTGCCCCGCCAGACCTGCTGAGGCAGCGGAAACGAGTCTTCAGTAGGCCGAATGCCTGTTCTATGACTACACGGGTACGTGAGTGGGCATGGTTGTAGTCCTCCTCATGCTGGTCCCGTGGGTTCCGGACTGGTGTGAGGAGCCATCTCTTCAGTGGATATCCAGCATCACCTGTATGTGGACGATAAACGTAGGATGTGGAATGCCATTGAGACGTACGCACACCCCCCCCCTTCCTGCCAGTACATTGCCAAATCACATACCCCACATCATCATGCATGCAATGAGACTCACCGAGTAGCCAGGATCTGTTCCCTGCGTGTCGCTCCATGTAGCGTGGTATGGTAGAGTTCCTCAAGACCATGGAATCATGGGTGGATCCAGGGAATCGGGCACAACAATGCGTAATGATCCTGTTGGAGTCACACACCATTTGTACATTCAGGGAATGAAATTGTTTTCGGTTACGGTACTGGGCCTCCATGGCATGTGGGACGACCAATTCAACATGGGTGCAGTCGATGGCACCAATGCAACCCGGTATGCCGGCAAGTGCATGGAATCCCACTTTTGTGTTGGTTATTTCCTGCTCCGAGCGTGGTAGAGAGATGTAGTCGTCTGCGTGCTGCAGGAGGGCATCGAGCACTTGCAATAGTGTCCGTGAGAACAGTGGCTGAGAAATGCCATGCAACTGTCCGACTGTCCTGGCGGAAAGGGGAAAACGATGGCGGAAATGCAATACCGCCATCGAATAGCGCTCGGTGCGACTATGACCCGCCACCGCAAAGTACGAAGCCATTAGCGACACCGTAGTGAACGCCAACGCTAACTGCACTAAGCACGCGCGCGCGCGCCATGCCAAACCGCAAACACCACCATGGTGCAACGGTACGCCAATTCCGACCCTAGCGGACATGTACCTAACGCCATCAGGCATGGCGGAATGGACCATTCCGCCATGGCGAGAAGTACGGCATCGCGAATCAACCGTAAACGGCCCCACTGAGTGCCTGTACACCGCTCCCTGCCCACAAAGTACAAATCCCTGTAGGTGCAAAGAAGTCACAATGCAACCATTGAAAAGTACAAAGCACCCATGCATGTCAACGAACAAAAGCAACACAAGAGGTGCCAATGGGAGCTGCAGGGCACAGATGGCACGAATACAGAAGCCATCCCAATGGACATGACCACAGTCCCCCACCAAGAAACGCACGCAAACACAGGCACCTGTGCCCAGCAACATTCCGAAAACACATCATTCCACCAGTCCACCTGGTTGACCGCCATCTGTGACACAAAACCCAATCCCCCGCCCCTGAGCATGACAACATTCAAACTGCCACATTGGCAGCCCCCATCCTTGACCTCACGGGCTCAGTAGGCAAACGCGCCCAGTACAGTACCACGCAACTCAACCCCGAAGCAGGAACCCAATGCAGATCTCCTCACAATACATCGCCCCACAAATAGGCACATGCCACATCACTTGCAAAGAAAAACGCTACACGGGCCAAATCAGATCAGAAATTTAATGCACAACTAAATCACCAAGCCCATACAGCCATCAGGCCACGAACTCCAAAACACATTTCACCATTGTGGGCTGCATCCGCAAGACATGACCAGCCACCACTTGTGTGACGCCCTGTCCCATCATGGTACACAGAGCCACATTCACGTACGAAAAGGCTACATGGAAGCGCACACAACCGCAGGGCCGTCCCAATGTGGAGGCACTAGTCCAGCTGAAAGGCCGAAATGTTGCTCCGAGCCACCAGTACTGCGTAAGGGCATGTGGGCCACTGGCGATCGTCCCATAAGATCGTAATGCTGCTCCACCGATTAACACGAAGCAGCAGGTGTCGGGAGTAAAATCCATCTGCAGGAGTGGCATACAGATGGCAGTGGCAAAAGGGTAGGAGATACCTGTCAACCAAAAGAAAAGAACAAGAACAGAATGGCCATCAGAACTACATACGAACAACTCACTTCAATGAGCACACGAAATCCACAGCCATATGCATGCTAGCCCACTCCAAAGGATCATCACCACCCCAAAGCCACTTGCGATTCATAACCATCTATACCTAGGTGTAAACACCATCACGAACGAGTGTACCTGTGCATGCGTCTGCCATAACAGAATCCATCAGATGGGAATGTTAACGTGCATGGACACAAGTGGCTGAGTGCGCGTCGAGACAGGGAGGGCTCAACAAGGCCAGATAGACGATGGGCCCACTATGGCAGGCCTGCATCACATAGCGTAGGGGAGCCGGATAGACCCCAAGAAGCCCTGTACAAGGCAAACTCTGCATCAAATCACCTGCCCATGCATCCATTCATCATACCCTCATCCCGTAATCAAAACGCCTGAATAATTACTCACATGACATTAGAAACATCCATTGAGTCTGTGCGTTATGCAGCCTGCTAAATCCACAGTGCCCCAGCCCGTAAATCCAGTGTTGTGAAGTAACATGTATTTGGGAATGCCCGGCCTCATCGCCCACGTAGCTATTGCGCATCCCAAACTATTCATATCAATCATTGCTCCCTCGCCATGGGCCCTGTCTCAAGGACATAGAACAATAGAACGTTATATTTGCAGACAGACCTGTGGGCATCTCCTCGCCGCTAGCCGGAAACCGAAAGCGCCGCCCTTCGAATTCCTCATTTGCAACATCACGTCGAGAAGGCATCTGTGGCCGTTCGAAATCACTAATTATTCCATCGAGTGCGGCTGTGCGTGAAAATGGCAACTGCCTTCACCCACGATTGGGAAGCCACGCCCTTCGTTGCAACTCAGTACAGTGATGCATGAGGGCCCACCGTTACTCGAGTACTACGTTCCACTGACCCTTCACAAGTCTGTTCGCGACTGCACAGACAGTATGGGAAACAATGGGACCACAGCAGAATGAACATATCAACCAATCTTACACGGACATCGGGTACAAATACATGAATGCAATAGCAAGATACAATTACCCGATTTGCAGCGTTGTGCGCGGGACATGCTCGGCCAAAGGGGAGAGCAGTTTGCACAGGTGGAATCAATCACCACAGGTGGAGGCCATACAGCCTGGAAACACATAAATTGCACAGCCAGTCTCCTCCCACAACCACAGCGAAATGCTACCGGCAGGACTCGCGATGTTGGCCCTGGGGGACCTGATAGCACTGCAAGTGCTCCGACTCCAAGAAGAAGACGAACAACAACTACAACCAGCCGCACGGAGGAGACGCAGGAGGAGGAGGAGGCCAAGGCAGGGCCAGCAAGGCCCAGCAGCACAGCCACTACCACCACGCAGGCAGCCCGCAATCCCACGCCTCCGAGCACATCCGTTCAACCTCACTGATGAGCAGATCCACACCCTCTACCGTCTGGACCGGGACACCATAGCCGCCATTGTGGACATGACACAGGCTGACCTAGTCAGCATGATAGATAGCCCAACCGCCATCCCACCCCTACTGAAGGTGGTGTCTGTACTCCACTTCCTGGCCACTGGCACCTACCAGCACACAGTCGGACAGTTGCATGGCATTTCTCAGCCACTGTTCTCACGGACACTATTGCAAGTGCTCGATGCCCTCCTGCAGCACGCAGACGACTACATCTCTCTACCACGCTCGGAGCAGGAAATAACCAACACAAAAGTGGGATTCCATGCACTTGCCGGCATACCGGGTTGCATTGGTGCCATCGACTGCACCCATGTTGAATTGGTCGTCCCACATGCCATGGAGGCCCAGTACCGCAACCGAAAACAATTTCATTCCCTGAATGTACAAATGGTGTGTGACTCCAACAGGATCATTACGCATTGTTGTGCCCGATTCCCTGGATCCACCCATGATTCCATGGTCTTGAGGAACTCTACCATACCACGCTACATGGAGCGACACGCAGGGAACAGATCCTGGCTACTCGGTGAGTCTCATTGCATGCATGATGATGTGGGGTATGTGATTTGGCAATGTACTGGCAGGAAGGGGGGGGGTGTGCGTACGTCTCAATGGCATTCCACATCCTACGTTTATCGTCCACATACAGGTGATGCTGGATATCCACTGAAGAGATGGCTCCTCACACCAGTCCGGAACCCACGGGACCAGCATGAGGAGGACTACAACCATGCCCACTCACGTACCCGTGTAGTCATAGAACAGGCATTCGGCCTACTGAAGACTCGTTTCCGCTGCCTCAGCAGGTCTGGCGGGGCACTCCTGTACCGCCATGAGAAGGTTGCAAAGATGGTCATGGCATGTGTCATGCTCCACAACATGTGCGTACGTAGAAATGTGCCCATGCCCCCTGACGCTGAACTGCAAGCACCGGATGATGGTCATGATGAGGGTGGGGATGTGGCAGCACCTCAAGGAGTCTGCGAGGCACCGGAGGGCCGTGACATCCGTCAGCATCTCATTGATGTATGCTTCTAGCACTCACGCCTGGGGGCTGATACATGGACACGGGACTCGTGGCACTGCGTGTGTCTGGGACATGCACAATATGGACTGTACGCCTATGATGGCCTAGTACACAAAGATCAATGTCCACACATCTCATTGGGTGATCGTGCACTTTTTATGGCATATGTGATATCATGTTGAACACCCTATCGACCCGCCACCCAAGTGAGCCCAACACACCCCCTCCACCCTCCTACCTCCCACCCGAACACCAGTGTCCAAAGATGCTCATTGTCAGTGGCCTGTCGCTATTGCAAGCCCCCTCTGCGGGTATCAGGGGCACCCCTGCCTGTGGAGCGCAGGTTCCTCCCTGATCTACGTTGGGGGCTGCCCTGGACGGAACTTGCAACGGATGATGTGTCTGCCTGCTCACGTCCATGCATGTCCCTAAGGGTTTGCGAGAGCTCAGTGAGCACACGGCGCACTGCGGCAAGTTCGGCACATACGTCTTTGGACGTCGCATGCAGTTCCCCCCTCAGGCTCTCGGTGCTTCTCTCCATTTGGACTCTCAGGCTCTCGGTGCTACTCTCCATTTGGACTCTCAGGCTCTCGGTGCTACTCTCAATTTGTGCCCTTAGCGTCTCTGTACCTCTCTCCATTTCTGCCCTAAGTGTCTCTGTTGATGTTTCTATGTCTGCCTTGGTGCCCCCACATTCATCGGCATGGTCCTTGAGGAGTGTGGCCATTTGCTGCTGTTGGACGATTAACTTGTCGAGGGACTGTTGCCTCTGCTGGGCCATGGCCATTTGCGGGGGTGTCACAGAGGGGCTGTTGTCCTCATGTTGCCTTGCCACAGGGCTTGTGGGGGATGGCCAGTCGTCGTCTTGTGGCTGCACCTGCGTGGTATCCTCATGTTGTACGGGATGGGACAGACAGGGGGATTGGGACAGGTCATGGATGGATCTGACCTCGACATCCCCGTCTTCTGTGTCCGAGCATGCTGCCATCAATGGGGTGTCACCTATGGTGCTGCTGCCACCAGAGGCAGTGCCTTCTGTGGCATCCATTGGGGGGACCTGTGGTGGTGGTGTTGTGGCCATGCTGGCTGCTGGGGTGCCTGTTGATGTTCCCTCCTCTGTGCTGCCACCTGATTTGTGCTGCTGCCGTGTCTTGATGCGTGCAGCTGAGGTGGAGGGTCTCTGGCCGTTGGTCTTGGCCCTCTTTGCAGGTGTGCTGGTAGGGGTGTCCTGTGGCTCGTCGTTTGGATCGGACCCTGTGGTGGAGTAAAGGAGGGCGAGGGTTATTGATGGGTCTGTGGGAATTGGAATGGCATTGTATCACATGCTTTGGGGTGGTACCTGAGGGTGATTTGGGTCGGGGCCTTGGAGGTGCTTTGATTTGTGTGTGGAGTGAGGGTGCAGTTGTTTGGCAGCCTGCAGTTTGGGTGTGCCTGCTGCACGTGTAGTGCGTGTATTAGGGGTTTTTAATTATTTATGTATTTATTGTGGGTTTTAACGTGCGCTATCAGGCCGATGTGTGTGGACGTTCTCCTGGACATGTGTTTCTGTTGCACTATGTGGACGCATGGTGCTTCACATGGATGGACTGTGTGGCTTGTTATATCTGGCCCACCTACCTGAATCTTCGGATGTCTGCACTCCTTTCTCCATCCCTCCGACTCCCTCAATGCTCTCCATTCCGATGGTGGAGGCACAGATTTCTTCCCAGGGGGTCAACTTGATGGGTGATTCAGGACCTCCCCCGGTGGCTGTGGCAATGTTGCGGTTGGCAGAGAGTATGCTGCGGACGCGTATCCGCAGGTCGTCCCATCGCTTGCGGCATTGCTGTGGGGTGCGGGGTGCGGTCCCCACCGCACTTACACGCTGTGCCACCAGAGCCCATATGGCCTTCTTGTTTGCAAGTGCCGTCCTGGTCATTTGCGTGCTGAAGACGACGGCAGCATTCTCCTGGAGGGTCTCTGTTAGCACGGTGAGTTCCTCGCGGGAGAAGTGGACCTGCCGCTTGCGGTCGCACGCTTTCTTCGCTACTTTTCCCATTTTTCTTGGTTTCACTAGGGTGGTTGACGGGGTGGGGTGTGTCTCAGGGTAGTGTTTTTAGTGGTTGTGTGGTTTTAGTGTATTTATAGGTGTACGCCGGGATGTTTCCCGTTCCGGCCCCGTGTTTTGACTTCCGTTTCCGTATATTTCCGGCCACCGTACTTTCCGGTAGGCGCACACTGCGGTGACCGCTAAGAGGGGTGGCGGTATTGCACCTGGGGCGCCGTACGGCGGCGGTGTGGGCCGTTTTGGGGTCATTTCCGCCATCGCGGACTTTGCACTTCCGCCATGGCGTGGTGCTCGTGCTCGATGGGTCGGAATGGGCCGCACTTTGCTCCTTCGTGCTATGGCGGAAACGCTATTTACGCTGTGGCGGTCCGGTCAGTCGCTTTCCGCCAGGGTCGTAATGAGGGCCAAGGTGTTTTAAGCCATATGAAATAGAGGTTAGGTGGTAGACGAAATGCTTTCTCTGCAAAATTAAAGCACTCAAATGGAATATTTGTTCCAACTGAAAGAGATTTAGGGTAATCGCACAGGAAAATCCAGCTATGAAATGGCAGAAGTAATGTACAAAGTTAAGGGGAAAAGGTGTAGTCCTTAAATGTCATGAGCGTGCAACCACAAGCCTTCAGTGAAGGTCAACAGGTCCATGCCATGCCCGACTGGGCTACCACATTGGGAGAACTGACTCTGTAATGGCGGAATGAAAGTTTCCCTGTTTAAATATAATTGATCCTCCTGCAAAAATGATGGGACTGCTTCTGTAATACCCTCATTTCTTCCTGAAACTGCAAATATATTGTGATTGAGTCCAGAAAAAAAACAATGTTAAGACCTAATCTGCGGAGTCCAGTGTTCAATTAATATCTGTTCTGGCTCCAAACCAGATCAAGAAAAGGCTAATTGAACCTGTAGGTGTGGGTAGATGGTACTAACATGGAGAGGTCTTCAATGAGAGCCAATGTCTAACTTGTATTGACCATGATGTGATGCAGGACCTGATTATCAACACGGATCCAGAGTTTCTTTTGTGAGTTTAGCCACAATAAATAATCGGGAACCAATATCTGAGGGAACACGTCAGATGAAATATGTCCTTTACATATCACTTCAATGTTGTGTCTTCATTATCAGTCTAGGAGTACATTCTCTATTGGGCATCTTTGGAGGAAACCAGAATGATGAGAAGTCCATGGGTTTTGTGTGAAAATATTTGTCCTTGTTCCTTTCTGCCAAATGTTTGGATTAGTTCTCAACAATATTTGAAGCACTTTCTATGAGCTTCAGTTTTTTTCCTCCTCTAACAGGCAATAAACTACCACTTGAGACACTTGCAATGCTAATGAGGGTTTCCCATGGGCACAGATGGATCAGAATGATGCGTCCACCCAGGTAATATCGTTATACGATGATGATGCGTTACGATACATTTGTGATCCTGAGCGGAATCTTGAGCCAGTTTTGAGTACTATTGCTGAATTCACGTGATACTCTGGTTAGCAGATGCATGCCACTAAATCTGAGTTGTTCCCACTTACACGCTCCATGGCGCAGCATGCTGAACTCTGGGGATTCCTATGGGTCCCTGTACACTTTTGGTATTTGGGGATTATGGTATCCAGGAGACAGCAGTCTTTATATACTGACAATCATGAGGTTTATCTGAAGCAACTGACCGCTAAGATTAAAATGCGGTCAGGGCTACAGATGTCGCCTTCTGGGCGGATTGAGCAATTTTTGTGAATTAAGCCTGGAACCTAAACCAATCTTCTGCCTTCTTTGAAAATGTATGTTATTAAGTAGGGTTCATTTCAAGACGAGGGTGCATCCTACTTGTAATTCTGGGGCTCTCAGAAGCAGCAGTCTCCACTGTCCCAGTCTTGACTGCTGCAGTTGAGTCTGCCATTGCGTTTGGTGTGGTGGAAGTCATGCGTGGAGGCTGATCTGGAGGTACAGTGGAGGTCCACTCACTGCTTATGTTGCGGTGCCACTAAAGGTGCCTGCTTGTGTGCATTCCCAAGATAGAGGTGGTTGGGAGCTCCAGACTCCTTGCTTTCCTCCTTATATTTTAGATCTGTATCTCTCCTAAATGTAGTAGTATTGAGATTAATTGTTATTTTAAGGTAATTTGAGATTTCCTTCCACACTAGCAAGGGCACGTGAAATGTAAAGCCCAACATCGAGGTGTCACCTTGCACTTTTCTGTTAACTTCCTTGTATGATGGAGAACAATAGGTCTTTGCTATTTAAAAGTGCTGTTGCATAATCTGGAAGAAAATGGGCAATCGTCTATAATTGATTCTGGTTCAGGGCTGGTGGAAGAGTCTGGGGTAACATTGCAAAGCTCTGTGACATGAGCGCAAATAGATAAGAGCACAAAAGATAGCTTGATTGATGATTGGTATAACACACAAAATACCCATTCTAGAAAATAGCCAATTGCAGCAACAAGAAGTGTCTATTAACTACATCTCAAACCATGATCAACCCAGTGGTCCACCTCAATAGGCTTAAGTCTGACAGATAGTATGTTGCAAGGGTGACGTATGGGGGCTTGTGATGCTGGGAAATTCTTTGACTGAACTAAATCTGCACTAATAGGCCAAGATCAGACAGTGAATATTTGAGGAAGATGTCAAGCGAGACCAAGAAAGTGAAGAATAAAGAAAATATACTTCAATAATTTCGTCTTTAACTGTTTCTTCTCGAAAATGTGACATCCTGTGCGGAAGATGAGACTGTCTGCTGAGTCTATTGATTAACTGGCCCCCAGCTCACTTTGCCCCTACTATGGAGTAGCTTCCTCTAACCCAGAACTTGTTCCTCTCCACAAACCTATCCTCAACCCCCACAGGAGACATCCCTGGAGAAAGTAAGTAGGTTGCACCTCGAGACAGTTGAGTAGTAACTTCAGTCTCACTCTGTAGTTATGCAACCAAGAGGGAATCAGGAGGCCTCCTTGCCTCTTCATCTCCCACACTTAATTCCTTCCCCCTTGGAAATCCACGGCTGCGACCTCTGGGCATGCACTGAATGTAGGCTTCCTCTTCTCTCTTCCCTTCACCTTTCCCCTCCCTCTCCCCAATATCAGTGCTCCAAAGTGGTTACCTCTACAAGCTTGTGCTGTACAAAAAGGCCAACTAAATAATAAATACATAAATAAAAAAGAATGGGTTGTCAACATAACTTTATTCTTAAATCTGCTTCTACTTTGCAGCTTTGCAGGTGTGTGCGAAAGCAACCCGCAAGACCAACCTCAAAACCGAGGGTGACCTTCATCCTCTGGATGAACTAGTTTTCAAGATGAAACAGGTTGGCCTTCCCTGCAGCCTCACAGCATCCATTGATCAACATACAGGAAAGGTATTGTATACGGCAGGAAAAGGTCTCCAAAGTGGAATGACTTGCAGCATACACAAGCTCTAGGGTTCTCCTGCGGATTAACAGTATTACAAGGAAGACAGAATAATTGCAATCCTCCCTAATGCAGTCGCACGCAGCTTAAATACGTATTGCTGGTGTTTAATGGGCAGGGGGAGGCATGGAACAGTGCATGGATAACAGGAAGATGCATGGAGGCATAACTCTTGTGATTATGGGCAGTGTCAACTTCTCTTTCATAAAATCCCTCACAAACATCTTAGCAATTGAAAACAACAATATCCTTTGTTCCTATCATGAAATAAACATTTCCCAATTATAATTAATCAAAGAATGGAAGTGTTAGGCGGAAACCTGTGCAGTTCCCTCTGGGACCACTGCAAAAGATTTAGGACTACAGGTGTTTGGCAGTAAATCCACTTGGTAGCAGTCTGTACCACACAGATTCACTTGGTAGCTGTGGCTGAGCAGTCAGACTTCCCTCAAGAAGAGTTAGGCAGTATGTGGAGTATACAATATAGGGCAATTCTACACAGTAGAACAAGCAAGCACGGAACAAGGCTTCGGTGTAAAGATATAAAGGTATTTATTTATAACAACACATCTATGGAAAACACTCTGGCACTAATATGGCAAACAACTTCAATCACAATTACTATACGAAGAAAAAGATCAATCCCCCTAACAATAGTTCGACAAGTCTAGGTTCACCGACATCACTTATTTGCAGACAGAGGTGTATGCTTTAACCTAGATGGCACTCTAGTATTCGTTAGGACGGGAGAGAAAAATAAGGCAGGTTATGAAGTCAACTCAGTACCAGTACTTTACGGACAAATCCAAGGCAAGTAAGGCAGGGTCTACTGCAGATCACAAAGTTCAGAGGCCAGGCCCACTCGGAGAGAGGCAAGGCGATATGTCCCAAAAAGTGTCTCAGTGGAAATGCGCTTCGAGTCTTTATCGCCAATTGTTATGGAAAGATTGGACCAGTTCAGAACAACACGTTAACGAAAGCTTGGAGGCGACCCAATGGAAAGGCGAGGATTAAGACACCTTACTCGATCCGGCAGAAAGGGAAGCCAGACGGACACGGTACCTTGTTTGTGGAGAGACAGCTCCGGCGGGGGCAGTTGTTCCTGGTGGTGGATGCACGTCGGGTCTTTGCCAAGAGTAGAGATGATCTCGTCGTCGAAGAAAAGTGAAGTCCGGTGCACCACCAGGGAAGAGACCAGCCGCGGAGTGCTCCGTCACAAGGCACCACCTTTTGGTCGCGGTACAGGGGTAGTGGCTATCCGGTTGCCGAGGTGCTCTGCACGGGCAATTTGACCACTGCGTCCTGGAGCGAAGAAAAAGCAAAGGGGACTGGTTGTTCCCACCAGTCAGGGGAAGAGACACTCCGGCAGGGAGATCTCCTCTGTCGTCGGGAAGTGGTGAGTCGGATCCGCAGGGCTCCACCGGAGTTGTCGTCATTGCAGGTCGGCTCAGCTTTACCCTCGTCGGATTCTTAGGTCCTGTGGCGACTTCTCAAGATCCAGTCCCAAAAGCCCTGCTTTTATGCAGGAAACCCCCA
Organism: Ambystoma mexicanum; assembly: GCF_040938575.1. Classification (NCBI taxonomy): domain Eukaryota; kingdom Metazoa; phylum Chordata; class Amphibia; order Caudata; family Ambystomatidae; genus Ambystoma; species Ambystoma mexicanum. Next base: position 303,289,982 of record NC_090922.1, on the reverse strand, counting down.
TTCATTCAGCCTAGCTGTCAATCAAAACACGCTAAGTGGTGAGCGGGGTGGCTCACCACTTGGGCCAATCACACCAGAGTGCGACTGGAGTTGGCAAGGCAACTCAGTCCAGGGTGCCTAAACCCCCTCCCACACCCCTATGGTAACCCAGACAGAATGGCACCACTTTGGAGGGTTGCTGTACAGAAGCCCGCCAAAAGTGGAACAAAGGGCTCAACCTTTGGTTTAGGAGTCACAGAGACGAACACAGATGCCATTTTAAAAACCGAGTTCTCGCAGAAAATACCATCCGATAGACCTATTTAAGATAAGTAAACCGGTGGTATGTTAGAGATTAATGAGGAAAAGTATCAATCTCCAACAATGGGAAGAATCCCATAGGGTTATATTTGGGGTCGAATATAACAAGTAGTTTCCACTGCCACCAGCCAAAACTCGACGAGGGGGGACGGGACAGTGCCCCCTCGAATAACAGACCCAGGAGTAATCGAATTACCCCTACTAGTACGTCCACAATGGGATGGTTTGTACTAGTTCTGTTAGTAAATTTAGGTCTAGTAAAGCCAATGGTGACTTTACATGCCCGGGGAGACAGTAGTCAGCCCCCGGGTATGGAGTCTATGACGGAGGTCCGCTAGGACGCCCCAGTGCTACGGCATGGAGGGTGCGTTGTAACACACATAGTAAAACATATGAGACCCTATGGAGTAAAAGACCCCATAGCCCATAGAACACATTGACATTCAAAGGAATTACACACATTCATGTCCAAGAGTGGGAAAAAAAAGAGTCTCACTCTTGGCAGGATGGAAAAAAACAAACTCCAGAAATCCAGCAAAGCTGCTGGGGGACTCACTAGGTTAGGAAATTCAACCTAAACAGAGAATTCTCCCTAACAGGAAGGTGCCCACAGAGAAAAAGAAATATCACAATTATGCTAAATGTGTATTCAAACGCTTACTGAGTTCATCCAATCACACACTAAATCAAACTGTAGTGATAATGTTCAGAATTCCTTCAAAGGTAATTCTTTTTCAGCCCGTGACTTCATTGCTGCAGTATCTTCATCATTTTGATACTGTTTGTACTACTTTCAAAATGCAATGGTCGACATGCATGTTTCAGCATACTATGGTCCACGTAGCACCACGCCTTCCTCGGGACCAGTTTGTTTGTTGAGCGGCGCTATTACATTCCAGGGATTTACTGCTTTGAAAAAAACATAGTAATCAAGCATTCTTACCTGCATCGCTCATTCACCTTACCACTATCTTTTAACTGTTACTTATTTAACAAAGATACTTCAGCGTTAACATTTGTTTAACAATCACTTAACAAGAATAAACATGCATCCCTAGTTAAAACAAGTTGTTGTACTCATGTATATAAAGTCTACATATGGGCCCTAGGCCCATTATGTTCAGTACAGTTATCATTTGAGAAGGTTGCAATTGCTGGCAATCATATGTTTATTACCTATTGGTCTAATCCTCAATCTACGTTAGCTGTAACTGAAAGATAGCTTTGTGGGGGCTCAATGATCTGCAGTCCGGCTACTTTCAGCTGTAACCAATTTACCTTGGTAGAAGATAAATATGTATTGTCACTGTTCCATTTTTCGTATTACTGAAATCAATTGTCATCTGTACCCACAGAAAAAATAAGCATTTTAGTTATTACTCCATACTACAATTACAGTAGGTGAGAACTACTGCTAATGTGTCCCCTACTGGGGGTGCGGGGGATATTAGGGATAGGTATTGATAATGATAATGGTATTAATCTTAATCAACCTTTATCACCATCTAATAGTGCTGAGACATGGTTTATTTTATATTCTCTGCTCAGACTAGATCAGTCTTTACCCCCAAAAGGCACATAACAATTTCCTACAATGATAAGCTAACACACTTATGTTAATGACCTTTTTATCTAGAATTTCAATATATATTATAGGATGGTTATTTGAGTAACCTACCAAACCCCCCAAAAGGCATATAACAATTTCCTACAATGATAAGCTAACTCACTTATTTTAATGACCTTTTTATCTAGAATTTCAATATATTTTATAGGACGGTTATTTGAGTAACCTACCAAACCCGCAAAAGGCATATAACAATTTCCTACAATGATAAGCTAACTCACTTATTTTAATGATCTTTTTATCTAGAATTTCAATATATTTTATAGGACGGTTATTTGAGTAACCTTCCAAACCAATCCGTTTGACTTGTCATCAGCCTCCATAGTTGAACTATATGTTGAGAGCTATGTCTCATTAGAATAAGTAATGTGATTTATATTCAACCCATTCACTAATACATATTAATATAAAGATTGTAGGCAAAGAAGGGATGTGAGCAACCCAGAACAGGAAAATAATTCTATAGAAGAAATGCATGACGTGTGATTTAGAGTGGAAGCTCCACTAATGACAGGTAGCACAAAGCCTGAAGCATCCACGCTACCACTTATGTCCAATGAGAGGGGAAGGGATATTCTAAATGCCACTCTGCCCTTAGTTATCATGGAACAGAAGCCCAAATGCCCAGACACAACACACTGCCGCCCACAACTTCACATACCTAGAAACACATGTCGTGATGGCATAGCAGTATAGCCGCTCCACCCCCACACACAAATTCACACAATTAGGGATCCATCCATTGGGAGATTGAACAAAGAAGCTGGTTCCGGTGATGTGTCAGAAGCAGTATAACCCTTCCAATGCACCAGATGCCACAGGCACCTCTGAGAAATTCAAGTATCACTAATCCTGGAAAACCAAATTCCTCTCAAAAGGAGTGTGCTCCACAATTTTCAAATTAATTGATGTAGATGACATATAGGATGACTCCTCCAACTATTGTGCAATTAGAGATAAAGCAAAACCCTCTTAGGTGAACACCTCAAATACCCAAGTACAAGCCAGAAAAAAAAACTTTAAGGACATCCATGGCTTGGAGCCCACTCTACATTTTGTCGCTTCATCTTGTAACCTTTCGGCCCTCCTCTTCACCTACCTTTTGGGCTGTCAGATAATAACGAACAAACCTGCTCACGCTCTGGTAAAAAAGAATCCGAGCAATATCTGGCAATGTCAGTGCCTGACGAAAGCCTACAGGTGCATACCTTGTAAGCCGGAACACATTGATTGCAGAGTGGACTGGGAATATACAGCAACTCTGGTGTTGAAAGAAGCACCATTCAATTTGTTTTAGGGGCATTCATAAATGAATGCACGTATTGCTGGAGCGGGCCCTTCCTATGGTGCCAGCAACCACGTAGCTGCGCAAGATGGAAGCTTTGGGTTGACAGGGCCACTGAACAGGGGGACACCACATCCTCTGGGTTTGCAACCGTGCACGCAGTTTTAAATTAAAATATGGAGCACGCGAACTAATACCTCACTGAGAGATAAGGTTTATATTGTACAGCTAATAGCCTTCACAAGGAACTGCGTGGACGTGAAACACCGCTCTATTCACTCATGAAGACATGCAGGGTCACCATGAAAGGAATGAATACTTTAGACATCCTGCGTACTAAACGTGCTTTACAATCCTTACTGGTGTACCCGGAAATATATATTATGTGCGCTCTGACAAAGCAAGGTCAGATTTCAGCTGCTAGCTAAATTGTATTAGTATGTATTGGCATTACGTCATGGCTTATAGTATTTCGTTGCTCTGCATTTCCCTGTAATATTATGGTACAATTGGAGAAAAAATGACTATCCACAGGAAGCAAGATTTTACACTCCCCTCCGGGCCGCTCTTTATGTGAGATATATACCACTGCTGGAGAAAAGCCACTTCACTGATATCACTCGCCGCCATGTGCTACCATCAGGGGTACTGCTATTTTGTATTACCCCCGGCGATATGGTACTACCGCCGGAATTCATTATCATACAAAGTACCTATTGATAGGGTTAAAAACTACCAGCGAGATCAATATTCTCTAGATGTTTCTGCAACCTAATGCATACTAAGAGTGCAGAAAAAGACCATTCACCACAACACAAGCAAAGAAAAGAGGCAGGAGTGATAACTGGAAAAAAACAAAACCATTTCACATAATTACTTTACTGTTAGGGGATAACAAACAAAAGACATGTTATATTATGGCAGCTCAAATGTGTATGCGTATGATAATATCCACTCCATCTTACAGCTTATCTCACTTTAATACGGTGTATTTTACTATGCCGAAGAATGCTGGTGCTGATGTGTGGACCACCGGGGGTAATGTATAAAAAACTAGCAGTCATTTTCAGAGCCGTAGTTAAATCGGCAGAGTGGGCTTTATGGTTGCGCAGTAATGTGTGTAATCGCAGGTATATTTCCTCAAAGCATATTTTACGTTACTTACCAGTGGTAAAGTGACCACCCTTTGTGGAACGACGGCCAGGCTAGCTTAATCAATTTCACAGTACCATTTAAATTACATTTCTTTTCCATGATAACTTTCAACTAAATGTTCCCGTTTTGATGCACTAAGCACTACAGCATAGGACCAACTCTGGGCTTCCCCATTAAATATCCACGAGAGTTCATCTCAGGTTTGAGAAGAATAATGTACAATTTGGGGAAAAAAATACAGCAAAGCAGGCCGGCACTGGAAGAGAGGATTGCAAATATCTCCTCGGCGACAATGTACTTCCCCCTCGTGCACCGATAGGTCGGGACGAACAAGACCCAGGCGCTGCAGAAGACCAGCATGCTGAAAGTGATCATCTTGGCTTTGTTAAAACTGTCGGGTAACTTCCTTACCAGGAAAGCAACGATGAAGCTGATGCTGGCCAAAAACCCCAAGTATCCCAGGACACAATAGAAGAGGATGAAGGAGTTCTCATTGCACTCAACGGTAATCTTCCCCAGTTCACTCTTCATGTTGATTTCTACAAATGGCAGACAAATAGACAGCCACACCATGCATGTGACAACTTGAGGACAGGAGCTAAACAGAATGAGGTAGAATGGTCCCATCGGCCTCATCCACCGCCGGAGTTTACTTCCAGGTCGTGTGGCATAGAAGGCAACCACCACTGTGATAGTCTTGGCAAGAACAGTAGCAACACTAAGGGTAAATACTATGGCAAAAACCACTTGACGCAGGACACAAGTGGCTCATTGTGGTCTCCCAATAAATATTAATGAGCAAAGGAAGCAGAAGATGAGGGAGACCAGAAAAGTAAACTTAGGGCTTGGTTGTTGGCCCGGACGATTGACGTGTCTCGTTGATTTATGAAAATGCCCAGGGTAGCTAAGGTGATGACGGCAAAGCAGATGCATAGGGAAGCCAAGGTTGCACCTAAGGGTTCTTGGTAGAACAGGAATGCTAACCGTTTAGGAATGCATGCCGCTCGACCTTCATCAGACCACTGGTGATCCGGGCCTTTCACACACTCAGCCGCATCTAAAAGACGATAAAACAGACGCAAAGAGTTTTCAGTGACGCAGACATAGGTATTCGAAGCTTTTCTATTGGTATTTGTTTAAGAAATTGGATGTTTGCTAGATAGTCTTATGGATGAGTAATGAAACATTGTTAATCACATGAAAATATATATTTTCAATCAAAAAAGAAGAAGAGCAAAGAGCAGGAGTACATAAAATAGGAAAATAATCAGAGGGCAAAGTGTTTACATTTTCAATTTTAAAATTAAAATAAGAGGCAAAGTCAGAAGCAGAAATCGACAAATTAAGATTTGGATCAAGAGCACATGGGGCAAGCAGATTACTAGAAGGCAAATAGAGAACAAGCATGACGAGAAAGAGAAGTGATAAGAGATGGTAATGCTGTTTTTGGCATGCAATAGATCAAGATCGTAACATGCATGAAGAGCGGAAACCGTGGTGGGATCGGCTGGAGAACCCTTTCTGCTGGAGCGGGGAGTACTGGACAGAGTATGGAGAGTAGACTTGAGGCGTGGGCATAGGATGAGTAGTCTGCTTCCCGAGTTGGTTGCGATAAGAATGTGAGTGAGACGGGTCAGTGTCATCCGTAGAGGTCCGGATTACGATTTAGGGTAACATGACATTAAGTGGTTGTGGTCCCTCAGTCACTGCACGTGCTTGAAGACTGATTAGCTAATTGGATCTTCATCTGTACAAAAGAGATGTGTCTGAATTGTTCCTCTTTGGAGTTTGGTGTGGATGTGCTGGGTTATTTTTTCATTGTGCTGGTGCTCTGCTGAAGCTGGAATTTGGTGCCTGTTCTTGATCCCCCTCACAGCATTCCTAATGTGGAATGTTGACATTCTCATCGGGATTTCCCCAGTCACGTGTAACAAAGGTCCTGTCTAAAATCCAGAAAAGCGTACATGAATATTGTTTTGAGCAAAACCTCTGATCGCTTATCCCTTTCTGACTGTGTCTTCAGGTACCTGCTACTTTTTCACGTCCTTCCGAACAGTTTTTGGGGACCATGTCTTTGATCCATAGTGTCTACTTGATGTATTTTCGGCCACAGCTGTATCTCGACGAAGAAGGCGAGCAGGCTAATTAGAATCATTGCCTGGTTGCATGGGCAATTTCAGTTAATTGATAAATGGATAGATGACTAAAAGGTTTGTGTGATAAAATCCTTCATTGTGAGGTTTCATGAACATGTTTGAAGAAACACGTATCTAGATGTTATTTGGGATCTAGGAGAAGAGTTTCTTGTTACATTTGTTTGTGTCAGTGATATGATTTGATAGGTTATTTATAACATAGAGGTTTCTAAGCGAGAACCCGGTTATTGAACCTGTGTTGTTCCGTGTCGTGTTGCTTTCAAGGCAGGCACGTTGCCCCTGACCTATCCTCCCGAGACAAAGTGCCTACAGAGATGGCTCTCTGACAGAACACAGTGCTCTGGGCTATGTTCTGTAGCATGTTTACACAGCGATGTGTGCCATTCCCGCAGCCTCTTGCTGCTTAACGCCTGTTGGGGGTGATGGCTGATTGTCCCCTGCCAGTCACAGATTTTGCTAGTTGTGGGTTTCCCTAGGGGGTAACTTGTGCAACACTGACAACAATGCTTAGTGTGTGCAACATGTGGCGTGACCGGTGACTCCACCACTCAAAGCATAGTGTCACCGATGGATTAGAGATCTGCTCTATCTCATCACTGGTGACAATGAATTTAAGAGGAGAAGAAAGGGGCTTGAAGCATGAGCGATACCAATGGTAGCCAAACTTTCATGAGGTGTGCAACAGGTATGCTAAATTCACAAGCCTTCTTCTGAAAGGAGTTTCATCTGTGGTCATCAACACAGAATTAGATTGCTATGTGCATTTTCCCTGCATTCCATGAGCCCTGTCAGCAGCTGTATTCTTGCAGACAATTCCGCATCTCCCCCTTACCATTTAGCAAAAGCCCCAAAGGTATAACAAGAGAACGATGATGGCACAATGAATCTGATACAAGTCACTGAAGTGATATCAAGAAAGCCTGTGAACGTATACTAAACAATGACACCTCAAGCGCCTCCATATTTCTGGACAATTCTCATTTTTATCATCAGAGTAAGATTGGAGCCTTGCCCTTGTGGGACAACTTTACTACATCTGTTGAGCTAATCTACTGTATTATACAAAGTACCAGTCTGGTTTGAAGTTCCGGCCTCTGAACATGGGACGCAGTCGAAGCAACAGGTGGGCTGTCCGAGGCGAGCAGCTCTTCTGTGTCCAGGGCGGCAATTCTCACTGCACACTGAGCGGGTCAGCTGAAAATACAGAGCGACCACCCCATGAATACTCAACAGTCCCAATCAAAGTACGATAACAGCTTGTGTAAGGTCTCGCAGATTCAAGTCCATAGGTTGCTTCCTGTTCAGTGAGGCCTCAGCTCCCATCCATCAAGTATCTTTACCAGAAGCAAAACCTTAGTCAATTCTGAACAAAAATGTATGAATTTGAAACAGACCGGTTTAGGTACTTTGAAATAAACAGGGTAATTCATGGAAATTCGCACAAAAGTGCCACAGGCGGCTGGCGCACAGTGTTCCCGTGCGATAGACTGTGCAAGCCGAGTGCGATAAAATCCATTTCAGCGCACAGCGTATTCATGGATTTTAGCCTCCAAAACCAGCCGTGGCGCAGAGTGGCGCAGCGACCCTGCAGCAGCGCCAGTTACGCCCGCAAGAACGCCCTTGCGCAAGGAAAAGGCATCAAAATCCCCAATTCAGCGCAAAGGTCTGCGACAACCCAAAACCAGTTCACCGGACTGCCAAACAGCAAACGCCAAGCGGGGAACGTGTATTACGGGTTTCGCGGTAACTTCCACACGCGAAAGGGCCTGTGCGAGCGGGTACGTGTATAACTGGGGTTCGCGTGAAGATACACACGCGATAGGCCTATGTACGTGTATTTCAGGGGTGCGCGGGAAGTTTTACACACGATTGGGCTGGGTACTTGTATTTCAGGGCTGCGCGGGAAGTTTTACACGCAATCAGGCCTGTGGGAGCGGTGTACGTGTATTCCAGGGGTGCGTGGGAAGTTCTACACGCGATTGGCCTGGGTACGTGTATTCCAGGGGTGCGCGGGAAGTCTGACACACGATCGGGCCTGGGGGAGCGGTGTGTAAGAGGATTCAATTCAACACTACAGCTAAGTCAATGCCTAGTCTGGGATACTGAATGGAAACCCTTATTGATATATCTTTATGTCCAGTTCATGAGTTCTGGATGACTACCCCTATATAACACCCCTCTCTTAGAATCCCCCTGACCCCACAGAGCCAAGAAGTAGTTCTGTTTTGCAAGTTTAAAAGGTTTATTTGAGAAATAAGACAAAATATAGATACCATGCTTTTATAATAAATTAATAATCTATATCGCCCTTATAAATATAATGTTAATCAACAATGGGTAATCTGACACTAGCACACTTCTTTATAATCAATGAGGAGTTAGTATAGGATGGATCAAGTAGCAAAAATACTTTTATGATTTCAAGGGAAAAGCAATGAGGAATAAAAGACAGTACAGAAATACTTGAGATGATTTTAGCAAAAGATAATATAATCACTTTTTCTCTGGCAATTCACCCCCCTCCCCTATGCAATGTAAGACATGGAAGTAGATGGAAAGAGGAGCATACAGTTCTCAGGAATGCAATCAAATACAATACGAAATTCAGTTCCCCCCCAGCAAGCTTAGAGAAAACCGGTATGAGTTTTAAAACACAGGCCCAAGTGCTTTGAATGTGGTGGCAATGAAGTGAGAAATATGCTGAAAATGCTTTTAATTCCCTTTAGGAGGTTCAGGGTGAGTGAGAGATACTTGGGTTGAGTTCAGGCTCACTTTAGCAATGATTCAGAGATGGTGATTAAGAGGCAAACAAATTTTTAGTGAGGAAAGAAATGACTGCTGATGGTTACACGTGGCTGGATAGGAAAGAAATGACTGCTGATGGTTACACGTGGCTGGATGTTTAACCAAATCGCAAATCGCTGTAAAATTCGCGAGTGCGTGAATCGTGATTATGGCAAAAGTATAAGGAGTAGCAAGTGTCGGTTCTAGGCTTGTTGAAAAGCTGGGATCCTAAGCTTTCAGAGGAAAGTTAAACCAAGTTCGTAGCCCAAATGGTTCCAGAGATATGAACGAATTTGTAAAGGTTGTTTTTCGGATTTGAAGTAAACTCAAAATGACAGGTGACAGCTTGCAGCTTCAGAATTGACAAATGACAGTGGTGCAGCTTTACAAATGACAGGTGACAGATAGGAGGCAGTTCTACTTAGGTTAAATAGATTGAATTATATTACTTTAAACTAAGAGATTTGGTTTTGCCCCGTCCTAGCTGTACTCACAATATATTTGGAAGGACTGGGTCTCGTCACGGATCTGATCAATCAGGCTAGTGGCACTTCACAGCGATCTGGTCTCTGGGTCTGCGGTTCTGCACGGTCTGGTCTGGTCGGGTCTGGCACTGGTCTGGTCTGTCCGGATACAGCGGTCTCTGCACGGCTCCTGGATCTCTGCACTGGTCCTGGCAAAAGTTCTTGGCAAGGGATTCAAGCAGCTCGCCCGGCTGTGAGTAGCTTGCAATGATTTGAGGCCTGCTGCAGAGAACTCAGCTTGTGGTTTTAGGCCTCTGATTTAGGTTCTAAAGTATATGTTCTAGGTTCTGGAGTATGTAGCTGGAGTCAGTCTGGAACTGGTATCTTCTGGATGTTGTGTGGTCCGGCAAAACGCTCCGCAGCAACTGGATTTGAATGTCTCTACCTGTCCCAGCAGTCTCTTGTTATGTGTTTTGAAAATGGGTGTGTGCCTGGGCCTAGCTAAGTCTGCCCCTCTCTACTTGTCATTGGCCCAATTCTCCCCTCTCCCATGATTGGGGGAAGGAAATGTGAGTCAGAGTGATGCTGTAGGTTTTATGGGTCAGAGGATCCTCCCCTGGTCAGTTTGCCCACAAATCTATATTTGCTTCAAATACATCCTTCCCAGATATACAACTTGTTGAAATTACATGTACACATTATATATTCCTTATGGTCCATGCTTGTCCGCCTCTGATCTTCCTGGGGGTTTGCATTAAAAAATGACAACATTTTGCGCTTTTTAACTGGTTTTGCAATATCGGACATTTAACCAAATTTACACACATGTGCGCAAGGAGTATGGACATGAATTGATGAAGTGTCAGATTTTTAACATGCAGACATTTGGAGTGAGACCCTATTTTCCGCTAGCAACCCCCCAGAATACACCACAGGGTCCTAACGCATCTCAAAATGTTCACAGAAAAATCACAAAAATAATGATATTACTTATATAATTCTGACAAGTCCGCACTATGAGTTATCTATCTTTTTAAAATTATGCTCTGGCCCAGATGGTTGTGGTTTAGGTTCCAAAGCACATGGGGGAAGCTTCTGCCTGTCCCCGCCTCCAGCTCGGGTGGCTCCCAGAGGCACTTCTCCTCCCACTTCTCCCAAGAGGAAGCCACTTTTACGACGCCCCCAATATAACATTTGCCTGAGTCCAGGACAGGCCTTTGTTCACCTCCCTGTAGTCCCCAGCTGCTCCACCCCTAATCTAATCAGAGAGGTGACAACTCCTTTTGGCAAGGGGAAGAGTGGCTGAGCAGGTTTTAACTCCTGTGGGGGTAGATTGCAGGCAGAATTCAGTTTCATTAAGCCAGGTTACAGCTAAAATGTCACTTTTTGTTCCCCAGTTTAAATCAATACAATTTTTACATATGCAGCTAGAATGCTGATTCTAAGTTCAAAACTATGACATTTTAACAGTTACAAACTATGTGACACTCACCAGTAGGTCACTCAGTTAATTTAAATATTTCGATTTTGGTGGTTTTAATCCAGTTTCAGTTAGGCTGCTGACATGCATAGCTCAGCCAGTTTTGTTATGAACATTGTTTTGGGCTCTTCATCTTCCCAGATTTTGTATGCACACATACTTCATTCTGCCAGATGTCCGCTGGTGTTCAGTGAGATTTTTGGATGTGTTGCAATGTTTGAAAATAGGCATTTGAGCTGGCATTCAGAGAAACCAAAGGTAATTTTAAAGCGTTTTTGAGCTAACAGGCTGCCGTTTTACCTTTGGCACCCATTCCACTCATGGCACCCTGGCCCATCATGCTCGCACTGGTGGGTGGCAAGTTATGCACAAACTGCGTGGTTCTCCTGGATTCTGGCGCACATGTGGGGTTTTTGGCCATCTTGGATTTTTTAAGCCCACAGCACCAAATGTTGCAGCATGATAGCTCAAACGTGGGTCAGGACACCTATCAAGGCCCCCCCACGCGACTGCACTTTGAATTTGAGTCGATGGGGAGTCGGGTGCACAGAAGGTTTTGACCCACGCACTGGTATGTCCGCATAATCTTCTTCCAATTCTGCAAATGGCACAGTTCAGCATCTTTTCCTCCCTCCAGTCGAACAATCAGTTCTCCTTGCTGGTCCTGATGGGAGGATTGGGTGGTACCCTGGGCCCCTCGGGTCTCTGCTCCCAGTCTCCGGATCGTCCTCCTTGGCCAGTCTCCAGGTTTTCTTCCTCCTAGGACGACAAAGGAAAAGCGGCAATACCTATTCATGGACATTTCTCCCCCACCATTGATATAGTGGGGTGGCATATATATTTTAGAACTCAACAGATATGAACATGCACATTTTTTTAAATTAAGCGACAGGAACACATAAACTTGAGAAACACAGAATTTGATAGGCTATATGTAGGATATTTTAGGGTTGGAATTGAATTACTCTGGAGCGGTACCCTCTGGAGCGGTACCTCCTCCAGTTGCTGCAAAGTGTGCCTGGGATGGCAACACTTCAACTGGTTTATGTGGACCCACTTGTCTTCCCCCTCTGCCAAACCGCCTTTGGGGATGCGGATCTTGTAGGCCACAGGGGAGATCTTGTCTATAATCTCAAAGGGTCCCTTCCATGTAGGCAAAAATTTGCGCTGTCTTGCCTGGTTTCTCTGGATGTTGTATAAATAGACCTGGTCCCCCACCTGATATTCCTTCCTGGAAGTTTTCAGGTCATAGTGGGTCTTCATACTCTCGGCTGATCTTTCTAGATTCCGCTAAGCATAGGCAAAAGCATGTTGAAGGTGTTTCCTTAAATTCTCCACATATTCATGAGTTGTGGAGGCATTTATCAACGTTTGCTCTTGGGTTCTGTAGAGCAAATGCTGGGGAAGCACCATCTTGCATCCAGTCATCAACTCAAATGGTGACATTTTGGTTGCAGATGAAGGGGTAGATCTGATGGCCATTAGGACCAGAGGTAATCGGATATCCCAACTTGGCCCAGAATCTGTCACAAACTTCTTTAATATGCTCACAATGGTTCGGTTGTATCTCTCCACTGCTCCAGAAGAAGCTGGCCTGTAAGTAATGTGTAGCTTCCTTTTAACCCCCAGTATCTCCCACAGCTTTGTCATTACTTCACTGGTGAAGTGGCTACCCCTGTCTGACTCAATCCTTTGAGGTAGACCAAAACGGGAAAAGATGTGGTTAATCATCAGGGCAGCTGCTGTTTCTGCCTTGCAGTTTGGGGCTGGGAGACATTCCACCCACTTGGTAAACAAGCATGTAACAGTCAACATGTACTTGTTTCCTCTAGACGAGCGAATCACAGGGCCTACAAAGTCGATTTGCAAATCTGACATGGCAGTGTCATCCCCCTCTTTTGGAAGGGTGCACGGTGTGTGAGGGATGATGGCTGAAATTGTGCACACACAAGACACCCCTTCAAGTATTGGTCGAGGTCCTGCCCCATGTGTGGCCAGTATGCAACCTCTCTTAAGATCTCCAGTGTTGTGTGAAACCCCCTATGACCGGCGGTGGCCGCGTCATGGGCGTGACTTAACATCAGGCTTCGGAATGAAGTAGGAACCACCCACTGATCGTGGCCAGCTTTGGATTTCCTTACCAGCAAACCGTCTTGGATCCGGAACATTTTTGGACATTTCATCAACACTCTTAGGTCCTCTTTCCCAATGTAATCGGTATCCGTCAGGGGAAAGTTCTCAGGGTCCTCAAGGTATTGGTAAAACTTACCAATAATTGGATCCCCCTTCTGAGCTGTAATCAAATCAGCATCAGGGGTCTCCTTGCTCCATTGGGCAGTTGAAAGATCATTGTGAGCATTTGTCTGGGACCTAGTGATAGCAGTGACCTGGATTTCCCCCAACAGGGACTCTATTTCGATTAGATCCCCTTGGATGGCCCCGGTTTTGGCCAGCTGATCAGCTAAGTCATTTCCAGTTTTGTCTGGTCCCTCTACCTTGGAATGACCCTTGATCTTTTTCCAGTAGATGGTCATCCCATTCGATGTGACCAGATCATCAATGTTTTGGATTAACTTCCCATGTTTCAAGGGTTTGTTATTAGCACATAACATGCCTCTTGGTTTCCAATTAACCAGGTGCTCCACGAACCCGTTCCGTACATAATCTGAATCTGTGATTATGACCAGTTCATGGAGTTGATGCTGGACAGCAGTGAGGATGGCCTGATGCACAGCCATCAACTCTGCCACCTGACTACTTCGGGGACCAATTTTGTATCCAGCGGAGGGTTCTGGGAACTCCATCACCCATGCATTCCCTACGCCAGCCACCAGTTCTTTCTCCCCGTCGTTGTCAACATGGTAAGAGCATCCATCCACATAGACAGTGGGCATTCCCTCACACTTGTCTTCTTCAAAGACTTTGTGTGGGGAATTAAGGTATGCCTCCATGTTGTCCTTGATTTTTAGACTTTCGTCCTCGAGACAGTTTTCTCTGGCACAATCATGCAAGTCAGCCAGACCTTGTGCGAGGGGACTCTTCTTGTTTTGGCCATATCTGACTTCCACAGGAAAGCCTTGCATTGACAGAATCCAGGAAGTAATTCGGGAATTACTCACATTTCCGGCCCGGATTCTGTCACTTTGGAGATATTGCAGAGGCTGGTGTGGAGTCTCCACTATGATGTGTTCCCCCTGGATAAACGGGCGGTAATTCTTCAATGCCCACACCGTTGCCAGGAGTGCCGTCTCACAATCGTTGAATTTTTCCTCCACAGAGGATAAAGTTTTGCTCGCATAGGAGATTACTTTATTGACTTTGTCATGCTTTTGGTATAATACTGCCATCAAGCACGTATTAGAGAACCCCGTCTCCAGGAAGAACTCCTTGTTTCTGACAGGGTAAGCTAGGCAAGGCGCTTGTGAGAGGCTTCTTTTGAGTTGTTTTACTGCCTCGGATTGCTCTGGACCCCATTCCCACTTGACCCCCCCTTTCAGGAGATGAATCAGGGGTCTAGTGGTCTCTGTGTAGCCCTCAATGAACTTTCTGCTGTAATTAGTCAGTCCAAGGAGGCTCCTTAGTTCCCACAGAGTTGTGGGGTCTTTCAGTTTCTGGAGTGCTTCCACTTTCTTTTCTTGGGGACAGAGACCCTGAGGAGTAATCTCATGCCCCAAGAAATTAACACGGGTTCTACACCACTGTGCTTTCTGAAAGGAAAGTTTTGCTCCGGCGGCCCTCAACTGTGTCAGAACATAACAGATCTCCGCTATGTGTTCCTCCACAGATGAACTTTTGATGAGGACATCATCTACATAAGCCAGGTTACCCCTCGCACCCAGGTCGGGCATGGCCTTATGTAGGAAAATGTTGAATTCATTGCCGGAGTTGAGGTATCCGAAGGGATTCCGGGTCCATGTGTACTGCTGGCCCCCAAAGGTAAAAGCCAGTTTGTATTGGTCCTCCCTACTGACAGGCATGGTCCAGTATCCATTGGTCAGGTCTATTGCTGTGAATACCTGTGACCCCTGAATCTGGGCCAGCCCTTGGTCAATGTAGGGCAGAGGCCATCAGGAAGTATGGACCCGTTTGTTGAGCTCCCTAAGGTCGGGGCAGAGTCTCCACTGGCCGTTTGGCTTCAATAGTCCCAGCACCGGGTTATTGAAGGTGCTGTGAACTGGACGGATTATTCCCCGGGACTCAAGGTTCTTAATTATTTCAGTAAGGGACTCCATGGATGCAAGAGGCAAGCGATATTGCTTCACAAACACTGGTGTCATTCCAGGGTCCGTGGGGATTGTTGTTGTGTGGATGTCGGTGCGGCCACAGACATATGAGTCTACCGCAAAGAGATCTTGGAAATCCAAGAAAACTTGTTTCAACTTTTGCTTTTGTTCCAGAGTCACACAGGCATCAGCTAGGTTGACTCTCTCTTCCACCATCTGCCTGAAGCCTGGAAAGACTTCTGGTTTGGCTATCTCAGCGGCCTCCTCCAGCTGGGTGGAGAAGTCCCTGGTCAGAGTGCTGATTTGGACTAGAGGCCTCAGGTCGGAAAGGCAACCCTCATGGACCTGGAAAATCACCTCATCCCTCCTGAAGTCACAAGTCACATCTCCCTTACCATAGGGGCAGGAAGTGTACACCAGGAAGTTCCCCCCATGCCGGGTAAAAATCCTGTCTGGTGTTGTATTGTCATCACTGTCACTGTCAAAGCAGTCCTTGGGGATTGGTCCTAACAGTTCATTTCCTAAATCGATGGAAAAATGTCGGTCATCAACCGCCATTCCAATAATGGTGCCTGCGGCTAGAGTAATACTCTTTAAGTCGCTGTTATCCATCTCTATTGGAATGGTGTCATGTTCTATGTTGACTAATGGAGTTGGGTTTACCCCCAACCCTTGCTGTTGGAGAGAAGCATTTAGATGTATCTAAGCATCAGGGTTTTGCAATTCTTGTCCTTTTTTAACTTTCACTTCCAGGGAGAATTGTCGGGTCCTTTCTGGGATGGTGACTTCCTCTTTGATCTGAATTTCAACTGCATAAGGTAGCAATTGAGCTGACCTAAATGCTTTTTCTTGATCATCAAAGCCCATGGGATTATCCGCTAATCGGGACCAAGCTTTGAAGTTTATTAGGTCCAAATTAATGGCAAAGCGATTGAGAATGTCACTGCCTAAGTAAAAGGCGGCAGTGACGTCTCGCACGACCCAACAATTATGGACTATGCTCTTGTTGCCAATGGAGATTTTGAGCATACACCTGCTTGCCAGGAGATGTTTGGAATTAGGTGCTTCCAGGTCCATTTCCCATTTGTCTATCAGTTTGAATGTGGGAATGGCTGGATCTTTTGGGAGTTGGCGGAACATGGCTTCGCTGATGAAGCTCTTACCGTTGTTCACGCACTCCCGAGCGAGAACAGAGTCCTTCCCATCATTTAACTGAACAGGGATGAACAACTGCTCTCCAATTTGCTGAATATCAGCCAGGTTCTGAGCTGATTTCACATCTTTCTGGACTATAGGAGTGGGAGTTTCTGATTGTGGATTAGTAAAGAATTTCAGGGTGTTTCCTTCCAGTGTGGAATACCACCTTAAACCGGAATAAAGGTTGATTTTCAGAAATAGAGAGGACCCCCCATCACCAGTCTGTTGTCCTACTGCAATTACTGTCACGTCCGGAGTTTGGTTGTTCTGGAAGTGAAATTCTACTTGGTCAGATTTTTGTTCAACCATGTGGCAGGTGTTGTTTAAACTAACATGGTTGACACACTGTTTTAATTTTATTGGTCGACTAGTCTGGGTCCAGAGGACCTTGTTTACACAATCTATTAGGGGTGACAACCTTCTCAGGAGGTCATTCCCAGTAAACAAGGGGTGCCCTCTGGAGTCACTACTATGACCGGGTGTTTCACCTTGTGTCGCCCAATTTTAATGTCCAAGTCTGCAGTCCCCTCAACGGGAATTTCCTTCCTGTCAAAGTTCTGCAGTTGTCCAGGAAGAGAGGTGAGAGGAATACGGTAATTCTCCCCCCTTCCTGCATTTAGTTCATCAAAGGCCCTTTTGGACAGAAGGGTAGCTTGGGATCCAGTGTCCACCAGTGCCAAAATTGTACCCTGCCCCTGTACTTGTACCGGGGCATAGTATCTTCCCTCCTTCTCCTCAAGGGGGCACAGATAATGCACATTTTTGGACAACTGGTGGGCTAATTTTCTGGTTTTGGACATTGCTAGCGAAGAGATTTGGGCAGAATTCTGTGGAGAGCCTTGGGAATCTGAAAGAAAAAGTTGGCAACTGGAGATCAGAGCCATTGTGGGTTCCCCTGGTTCCGGTTCTGGACCGCCCCGCCCTTTTTGGAGGCAGTCATCAGGATGGGTTTGAACCAGGGGATTTCGGTATTGTGGGTTCTGGGATGAGATGATGGGCGGCGGTAGCTCAGTCTCCACATCTCCCTATTCTGAATTGGCGTCCCTTGGGACCCATTTTTCCTTGGGAGGAGTTCCCCCATCTCTAAAGGAGAAGATCCTTTCCCCAGGATCCTCTGAGGATCCCTCTCCCTCAAATTGGAAGATCTGTACCTCCTCCACAAACTGGGTCTGTTTGGGTACTTTGTTTCTCCTACCTCCCCTCTGCTCCTTGGGAGGCAGGCTTTCAGGGGTAGGGGATTTTGTTTCCGGTTCCTGGTTTTCCAGGGGCTGTTTACAAGTTGGGAAGGAAGCTTCCGCCAAGGCTTTACACCCCCCTTCCCCTTGTGCCTCCTCCCTGGGAACCAGTGTGTTATCGGGGTGCTGCCCCCGTCATTGTTCTGGAGCACCAGGTCCAGAGTTTGGGGCATTCTGCGGTGGCATGCTCATCTGAGGGGTCTGTTGAGCCCTCAGTATGTGACCCAGATCTCGTGCCATATTTTGGACCTGGCGCTCAAGTTGTGAAACCCGCTCAGGCTGATACGGGGCTCTATTTTCTCCCCTGGGCTGATCCCGGGAAGGGTAGCTATCCCTTCTCTGGTAGTACCCCTGGTTGGGAAGATTTTGGTACCCCTCCACCCTTGGCCTCCCCTCTCCCGGATTAGGTTGTCTGGGCTCAGGGAATTGGGGAAAGAAGGATGGATGATTTTGGGGCTGGAAATTGGGTGGATACCTGGGGAAAAAGTTCTGCCCAGGATTTGGAGAATTTCTGCCCTCCTGTGGGAAGTTGGGAGGGAAGTTCCCTGGGTTAGGTGCTTGGCTGGATCCCCCCCTTGGGCTGGAGGAGTCCACACATAACCCAGGATTGGTTGGTTTCCCTTGTAGCGGGGACTTACATAGTCAGGGGAGCGGGGGACCCCATTTGTGGAACTACCTCCTCGACTCCCTGTCTGTGACTGGCCCGAGGGCCTTCTGGGCTGTGAATTATTTGGTGCAGGCAGGTTTTTAGGCCCCCCCATCTCCAAATCTAAAACAGGGGCAACCTTTACCTCTGCCACCTTGGCAGCAGCCGGGGTGCTGTTGGTTTTGGGGTTTTTCGGCACGTTATTTTTATTTTCGATAGGCTTCTGCACCGCATAGATCCGGGTAGCCTGTTCAATGACCCAGTCTAAAGATCTTTTCTCATGAAAATCTCTCACGAGCTGGGTCATTATGTATTTGGCTAAGGCATGGAAAAACGTATTGATAAATTTTCTGCTATCCGTGCACACCCTTCTGGTGGTCTCCGCAAAAGCATGTTTTAATTCTTGCACAAACTCTTGTGGGGCCTGATCCTCCCCACATTGCAAATTGTAGGCTGCCTTGCGAGCCTCTTGAGGATTTCTGTGAACAGAAAAATGTTTCAAGATGGCCGCCTTATAGGTGGACCATCTTAAATGATTTTGGTCCTCCAGCCCCGCAAAGAAACTGGAGTATTCTGGGGAGAATGTCCATTTGACGTACTGGATGCAGCTACTGCTGTCCTTCAAATGGAAAGTCTCCATCATTTGCTCATAGAGCTTCAAGTGTTCCCAAACGGAGTACTTGGCGTTCTTATGATAAGGCGTTATGACACTTCTTATTGCCTTTATTTGCTTCAATGGGTCCTTAAGCAAGGCCCTTTTTGCCTTATTGGCCTTTTTGGTTCTGGTAACCCTGGTCCATTCATCATCTGACTCAGAGGCACTGCTCCCAGAGGTTCCGGTCTGATCTTCCAGGTTTTCCCAGATTCTGCAAGCCTGGGAATGGCTGGCAGAATGTGGGGACCTGGTCTCCTGTGTCCTGCGCCATTCAGAGGAGTCTTCAGATTCCTCCTTGCTGCCAGGATTTGATGGGTACCCCCCAACTGACCTAACTGGGCAGAAGTTTTCAGGATGCCCTTAATGGGCCTACTCTCCTGGGGTTCCCCACTAAATTGCCCTGTGCTTGGGTGCCCATACCCAGATGCCCGCCCATCCATTCCTGGGAGGTACTGGCCTATGAGCCCCATACTTCTAGCTGGATAGTAATCTGCCATCCCCGAGGCCCTGGACTCATGTGCGCGAGGGGACATGGGGGTGGCAGAGTCCAGGGACTGGGAGAGATGAAAGCCTCTGGTACTAGTTCTCCTGAGGTTATGCTCAGGAGTTTCTCTTTCCCAGCAAACCTCATCTCTATCTGCCCCTGCATCCTGTTGCAATGTAAGAGCCTGCGCTTTCAGTTCCTCAGTTAAGGCCTTACTCGACTCTATCAGTCTCTCCTGCATCGCTACCTGTTGCTGGAGCCTATCATTGTGCTGACAGAGAGCCTCATTTTCTCTCTGTGCCTCCTGATTGGTCCTGGAGTACTGGGTAAGTCTCTGCTGCAGGAGGGTTACCTCCTGAGCTGTGTCCCTATTGGCCTGCTCCTTTCTTGCCAGAGCATCCTCCACCCTCCTGGTGTGCTCTAACAAGTTCTGGTGTTCTTTTTGGAGGTCACCCAGTCCCTGGCGGGCCAGGTGATTTTCTTCCATTTTCCTTTTTAAGTGGCAGACTTCCTAACCTAAGGTGTCCCTTTCCTGACTAAGAGCCTGCATCTGTGCCACCAGGTCGTCCCTTTGCCTTTGGAAGGCACCAGCTTTCTGGTGCTCCTGATCAAACTCTGCCTAGGTATCCAGGTCTTTCAGAATCAATTTATTGCTTTCCTCTTTCTCTCTGTCTAATCGTATTTGCAGGGTGGCTACCTGTTCTGTGCATGCCCTGTTGAAGTCCAGTTGTTGCTCCAGCTTTTTTTGGCTCTGCAGAAGGGAGTCCAGACCTTATTGGTACTCCTTCTACAAGGCCAGAAATCTGGTATCCTGGTCAGCCTTCTCCTGTTGCAGTCTATCCATGTCCTCTTTTATTTTAATGATATACTGCCTACTATCATTTTCTAACTCCTGGCTCCTCTGCAGCCTCTGCTCAGAAGAGACCAGGTCAGATTGGGCCTTTTCTAACGCCAGATGTTGCCTATTTGCCAGATCTTGGCCTTCAGCACATTTGTCATGCATGGCTCCCATATACAGATACAAATATGCTGCTATCCTGGCAATCTTATTATGTTCATCTTTGGCTTTAGGGGCCATATATAGTTCACTCAGGGCCACATGTAGGGGACCCTGATCTCCCCATATATCTGACCCTGTTTCAGTGACCTGTTGCGCGATTGCCTGCAACCAGACCGTTTGGTCCTGATGAGTCCACTCACCTCTCACAAATAGCTTATGTAAGAAGTGCTCTCTGGCTATTTTGATGTCTACCAGTGTCGTCATTCTGGAATTTGAGTTCCTTCCTGACTTACAGAAGTTTGTATTTTATTTTTGCAAAACAGACCGTTTCCTTAGAGCGTTCCTTTGAGGAGTGCTTTACAGCGTAACACAGCGTGGTGATCCGACCGGATATGTGTATCTGGTCAGCTGGCACACTGTATTAATCTGCACAAATGGTAAATCTAACCCAGAATATCCCGGCTCGAGCCCCCACTTTGTAAGAGGATTCAACACTACAGCTAAGTCAATGCCTAGTATGGGATGGAAACCCTTATTGATATATCTTTATGTCCAGTTCATGAGTTCTGGATGACTACCCCTATATAACACCCCTCTCTTAGAATCCCCCTGACCCCACTGAGCCAAGAAGTAGTTCTGTTTTGCAAGTTTAAAAGGTTTATTTGAGAAATAAGACAAAATATAGATACCACGCTTTTATAATAAATTAATAATCGATATTGCCCTTATAAATATAATGTTAATCAACAATGGGTAATCTGACACTAGCACACTTCTTTATAATCAATGAGGAGTTAGTATAGGATGGATCAAGTAGCAAAAATACTTTTATGATTTCAAGGGAAAAGCAATGAGGAATAAAAGGCAGTACAGAAATACTTGAGATGATTTTAGCAAAAGATAATATAATCACTTTTTCTCTGGCAATTCACCCCCCTCCCCTATGCAATGTAAGACATGGAAGTAGATGGAAAGAGGAGCACACAGTTTTCAGGAATGCAATCAAATACAATACGAAATTCAGTTCCCCCCCAGCAAGCTTAGAGAAAACCGGTATGAGTTTTAAAACACAGGCCCAAGTGCTTTGAATGTGGTGGCAATGAAGTGAGAAATATGCTGAAAATGCTTTTAATTCCCTTTAGGAGGTTCAGGGTGAGTGAGAGATACTTGGGATGAGTACAGGCTCACTTTAGCAATGATTCAGAGATGGTGATTAAGAGGCAAACAAATTTTTAGTGAGGAAAGAAATGACTGCTGATGGTTACACGTGGCTGGATGTTTAACCAAATCGCAAATCGCGGTAAAATTCGCGAGTGCGTGAATCGTGATTACGGCAAAAGTATAAGGAGTAGCAAGTGTCGGTTCTAGGCTTGTTGAAAAGCTGAGATTCTAAGCTTTCAGAGGAAAGTTAAACCAAGTTCGTAGCCCAAACGGTTCCAGAGATATGAACCAATTTGTAAAGGTCGTTTTTTGGATTTAAAGTAAACTCAAAATGACAGGTGACAGCTTGCAGCTTCAGAATTGACAAATGACAGTGGTGCAGCTTTACAAATGACAGGTGACAGTTAGGAGGCAGTTCTACTTAGGTTAAATAGATTGAATTATATTACTTTAAACTAAGAGATTTGGTTTTGCCCCGTCCTAGCTGTACGGGGCTACACAGCTGAACATCAGCGTTAGAAACAAGGGAGTAAACACAGCAAAGAGGAGGTTGGAGGAGATCAGGAAGATGGAACTGCGTGGTTCTCCTGGATTTTGGCGCACATGTGGGCTTTTTGGCCATGTTGGATTTTTTAAGCCCACAGCACCAAATGTTGCAGCATGATAGCTCAAACGTGGGTCAGGACACCCAAAAAGGCGTACGTGTATTCCAGGGGTGCGCGGGAAGTTCTACACACGATTGGCCTGGGTACTTGTATTTCAGGGGTGCGCGTGTGTCTTCACACGCGACTGGCCTGGGTACGTGTATTTCAGGGGTGCGCGGGTGTTTTCACACGCGATTGGCCTGGGTACGTGTATTTCAGGGGTGCGCAAGAAGTTTTACACGCGATTGGCCTGGGTACGTGTATTTCAGGGGTGCGCGAGAAGTTTCACACGCGATCGGGCCTGGGGGAGCGTGTGCGTGTATTTCAGGGGTGCGCGAGAAGTTTTACACACAAATGGCCTGGGTGCGTGTATTTCAAGGGTGCACGAGAAGTTTTACACGCAATTGGCCTGTGTACGTGTATTTCAGGGGTGCGTGAGAAGTTCCACACACGATCGGGCCTGGGGGAGCGTGTGCGTGTATTTCAGGGGTGCGCGAGAAGTTTTACATGCAAATGGCCTGGGTGCGTGTATTTCACGGGTGCGCGAGAAGTTTCACACGCGATTTGGCTGGGTACGTGTATTTCAGGGGTGCGTGAGAAGTTTCACACACGATCGGGCCTGGTGGAGCGTGTGCGTGTATTTCAGGGGTGCGCGAGAGGTTTTACACGCGATTGGCCTGGGTACATGTATTTCAGGGGTGCGCGAGAAGTTTTAGACGCGATTGGGCTGGGTACGTGTATTTCAGGGGTGCGCGGGACGTATTACACACTCGCCTACAACACGTATTCATGGAATCAAACGTGGCCAATCCGGAAACACGTATGCCAGCAGGAAGCAGGCGTACGTCGACCCGCACAGCATAAAAGTGCGCGCAAACAACAAACAAGCTCAGACGCCAGGATGAATATACCGTTCCTAGCAGCAGTGGCCGTGGGATACTGCAGGAGGAAGAGGAGGATAGTCAGGGCCAGAATTTTTACACCCAGAACAAGCCTTTTTGGGATGCCTGATGACCATGTGTATGGGAGGTACAGGTTTCCACCTCACATAATACTCGACCTGGTCAGTGAGTGGGAGGATGACCTCACATCAACCACCCTGTGCTCCCAAGCACTCAGTCCCCTGGAGAAGGTCCTTAATGTACTGCACTTCTTGGCCACTGGATCATTTCAGCGGACAAGTGCCATAGTCAGGGGGGGGTGTCACAGGCCACGCAGTCACGCTGCCTACACCAGGTCTTGGTCATCATCACTGCACGCCCATCAGTCCGCAGGCACATATACCTGCCCAGAACCCCTGCAGAAAGGCAGGCTGTCGCCCAGGATTTCTACGGGGTGGCACAATTCCCCAAAGTGCTAGGTGCCATTGATTGCACCCATGTGGCTCTACGTCCCCCCAGGGCAACTGAGCACATCTATAGAAACCGCAAGCACTGGCATTCCATCAACGTCCAGGTAGTATGTGATGCCAAGGGAACCATCACCTCAGTATACGCCAACTATCCTGGCTCCACCCACAACAGTTTCATTTACAGAATGTCTACACTAAACCGGGACATAGAAGCTGGCCGGCATGGCGATACATGGCTGCTCGGTGAGTATAAATGCCACTGCGCATGCATGCCAGATACTGAGTAATGTCACAACCCCACTAATGATACCCATCACCACCTCCCCAGGGGACAGTGCCTACCCTCTCAGCACCCACATGATGACGCCAATTGGGAACCCCACCACGCCACCCCAGGTAAGATACAACACAGCCCACATTGCAACCCTGGGCATCGTGGAGCGCACATTCGGAGTGCTCAAGTCACGCTTTCGCTCCCTTGACCGTTCTGGCGGGCAGCTGTTATACGCTCCCCCAGTAGTGTGCAGGATCATAGTGGCAGCATGTGTCCTGCACAACGTTGCAACACGCCGGGGCCTGGCCGTGGACATGGTGGTGCCCCCACATCCCCAACCACATGCATGCCCACTGCATATGGGAGGGGAAAGGGCACGAGGTGAGGCAGCCCGTATGCAGCTGGTGGCTAATTACTTCACATAAAATCACACCCCTGTGGAGTGCACACAGCCCTGGCACATACCAGCTGACAATTAATGATGAATCGATCTGACAATGTTGATGCCTCAATGGACAGTCAACTGTCACAACCATACCAGCCTGAGATTGTACATCTGGAAGTGTTCCATTGTGTGCTTCCCTACCTACACAAACACCACCAATGCTGTGTCATCAAAAGACTTCTATGCTGCTAAAATCATTACCCCCTTGCAAGATACAACATGACAACAGTGCCATGTCACCAAACCCCTCCCCAGCACCGCCACCCAACACACCATGGCATGACATGCCATGTGAGAGCAAACAAAGTCATCCCCCAAACATGACACAAGTGTCACAAAGTACAGTGTCCCTAATGGAAACTGGCCACACACAATATGCCCACATAAATGTAGAAATAACAACACACATGACCAAATACTTACCACAATACAATCCACATAGCATAAACATGACAGTACAAGTAAAGGATACGTACTCTTACAACATGAGAATGCCAGCACATCCACCACCTCCAACTGTACAGTGTTGTTGCCACACACATCCGGAAGTCCACTGCTCACAACATGAACTCCATCTCAAAAATGGACTGCCTTGTGAAGACATGAGGAATGAACCTGCAAATTAGGAGGGAGACATGGATGCACAAGCACACATCAATACACCATGCAGTGCACAATACAACAACAATATGCACTAGGAATGTATACACAGCATTGAGTACATACTGCCCACACATGTCGTGGGAGTCCAACGTCACTGTGTAAGTCACTGTCACTTGGGCACACCCTTTGCAAGCCCATGGAAACGGGAAGCAGGAGGGGTGTTTGTCTCACGAACCCAAGCATCTAACCCAAACTCAGGACAAGCCTGCATGTGCTCAGCCGGAATACAGTGGATGCCCCCATGCGGTATTGCCTGGTGGCTGACGGCCACCGCGTTGGCGGGCACCACACCTGTCTGGGGCAAGGCGAACTGCGTCTTGCTGTGTCGCCACTGCCTGAGGCTCCAGGACTGCATTCCCCCTCTGATCTGCTGGCCCAGGAACAGGATCAGATGTTGCGGAGTGTGGCCCTGCATCCGTAACCACCAAAGGCGCACCTACCAACACTGACATCCCCATAGTGGGCTCTACCCCTGGTGCAGGTGGGTCGGACAGAACAGTATCCCTTCCATGAACACATACCTGCGAATCCACATAGGTCTCATCCAAATCAACACCTGAAAAGAGGTCTGGGGAGGTGCAGCCAGAGACACCCCTGGACACTATGGCCTGCAGCAAGAGAGGGTTCTCCCCCACCACCAAACCACGTCCCCCACTGGTGCCCGGTCGTGCTTGAGATCCCTCCTGGGTCTGCACCATCTCCTCACCCTCAACAGCATCAAGTGCGTCATCCTCTGGAAAAACATGAAAGACAAAAAATGGAAACAGGCATTAGCACCATGGCACACAATTAGGCCAGACAAGCTACAGAACCAGTACTTGATTGACACATGTCCCACATGACTATAACCCTCCCATGCATGCACTGTCACTGAGTTGGAAGGGGAGGAAAATGTCAGACACTGATGACACCAAGATGGAAGAGCAACACATTAGCTGCATGCTGGCTAGCAGTGCCATCACACATTGGCCTGTGAGTGGCATGTCCAATCCACATACATGACACATGCCATCACACAGATGGCATGTACCATAGACATGTCATATATGTGACAATAGGGCAGAGAAATGCGTAGTAAAAGTGGGGGAATCCAAACAATCAGCCTGAATGAACACAGCAAAATACGGAACAATGTTGTTGCAGGATGCCACTTCAAGGGCAACTGGCGTGATGTAGTGCAAAATGTCTACTGTGGGCAGAAGGGATACTGTAATACCCAAATCCAGGGCTGCAGAATGTATTGGATGAAGCACATGGGTGACCCGAACCACTTAGGCACACACACCCTCACCTGGCACTCAACCAGAACCCCTCCCACAAACAACATACACATGGATCACACACACATGCATGTGCACTCACCGGACAATGCCTCGTAATCTGGCAGTTCTCCCACACCTTGGATCTGCTCCTCTGTGACGTAGGTCCCAGCAACATGCTCATGTAGAGTGAGTTCAATGTCTTGTGGAGACCCACCTCCAGTCATCAGAGTTGCGGCATGACTTGAGGCCAGCTTCTTCTTTGCTCTGCGCTTAAGGTCGTTCCAGCGCTTGTAGCACTCACCATCTGTGCGCCTCACAAACCCAAGGGCACTTATGCTGTCCGTGATGGACTGCCAGTGTGCCTGACGTCGAGCAGGTGTGATCTTACATCCTGAAGTGATCAACATTTCGCCGTCATGTGCGGACACATACTGCACAAGTGCATCCAGTTTGGCATCATTGAAGCTAGGCTTCCTTAGCGTGCCGGACTGTGTAGCCGTGTCTGGGGCATCAGCCTGTACTGGACGAGCACTCTTCCTCTTTCTTTTTGAAGGTGGTGGGGATCCTGAGTGGCCTACGCCGCTCTGGCCAGTAGGGGCAGGAGCACTGGTGGACTGTGTAGTAGTAGTGTGCGATGGCACACTGACCATATGACTTTCGGCAGGCATTAGCTGAAGTGTGATGTTGGCAGGGGGAACCTCAGTCTGATGGACGGGGACCAACACTGTCCTGGCTGGGAGAGTCAGAGCTGGGGTGGACGGAGCTGCAGCTGCCCCTGCAGCCTCCCCAGCCCGCCTACTCAGGGCAGCACATGACATGGCTGCCCCTGATCCACGTGACCTGGTGACACTGACTTGCATTGCCACCCGTGGACCCGTGGCCTAGACTTGGCGACCTGGAAGTCAGCCTGGGAGTCACCCTGTGCCAGGTCAGGTGCCACAATGGGCCGGTCCGACAAGGGCTGAGCAGAGATGGTGTCAGCCACGTTTCCCTCAACCATGGAGGGGGGGGCATGGGTGTCCCTGACTGGTCCTTCACACGTGGGGGGCTAGGGGTAGCCTGCAAATCCCGGCCACGTCCCATACCACGCCCACCATGCCCACCTCTTGAGGCTCGGCCACCTTTGCCACCCTTACCACTTGCTCGCCTCCCAGCCATGGCACTGATGTTGTTGTGCGTATGGGAGTTGCAGTAAACTATTGTCCAGGGCAATTGGGGGTCAAAGGGGTAGGGTACTAGATGGAATTCGTACCCTAGTGCTCTAGCAAGGCTGTATGGAACCCCTGGGGAAAGATGACGGGTCACGCAATGCACAGGCACCCCAAAAACAGAAAATGATGTGCACATGACCCCTCGTAGACTACGTGTGTGGAAAAATGAACCCGCACTACGCTGTGGCACCCAGAAACACAATAATGAACGTACGCGTGTCACACACAGCCTACAATGACCTCTGAAGCGGTACGTGACACACAGGGCAAGCACAGTTGGTAAATACATGTGCGACTCACCGTCTGCCTGGGAAAAGAGCGTGAAAAATACGTGCGTGTGTGCGTTGGCAACACCCCCGCCAAAAGAAGAATTGTACGCTGTCTGAGGAGACAGGACAAAAGAAGAAGTGAACGCTGTTTGAGGAAACAGGTCCAAGGGAAAATCAGAAAAAACTGACAGAGGTAACAGCGAGTACGAACTAGAAACGCTGTGAAGTAAATTGCGTGTGAACCGACAAGAAGTACAGTGTTCACCCACTCGCTCTCCACGAAAAGCACGTACAAGGAAATGACGTCCTACACGTACCTTTTAAACCAGACCAAACATCCAACGTCATTTCCCGTATACACACTGAGGCCCTATCCTCCAATTACACGAAATGACACTGGGACGTGCAGTTCTCGGACGTGTAACATGCACCCGGGTTCAGGGAAACGCCCGCGCGTGTCACGTCACAGACGCACCTCCAATTAAATCGCGTACCCAGACCAATTGCGCGTGTGAAACTTCACGTGCACCCCTGGAATACACGTACCCAGGCCAATCGCGTGTAAAACTTCTCGTGCACCCCTGAAATACACGTACCCGCTCCCCCAGGCCCGATCGCGTGTGAAAACACCCGCGCACCCCTGAAATACACGTACCCAGGCCAATCGCGTGTAAAACTTCTCGCGCACCCCTGAAATACACGTACCCGCTCCCCCAGGCCCGATCGCGTGTGGAAACACCCGCGCACCCCTGAAATACACGTACCCAGGCCAATCACGTGTAAAACTTCTCGCGCACCCATGAAATACACGTACCCGCTCTCCCAGGCCCGATCGCGTGTGGAAACACCGGCGCACCCCTGAAATACACATACCCAGGCCAATCGCGTGTAAAACTTCTCGCGCTCCCCTGAAATACACGTACCCGCTCTCCCAGGCCCGATCACGTGTGGAAACACCCGCGCACCCCTGAAATACACGTACACTGGCCAATCGCGTGTAGAACTTCTCGCGCACCCCTGAAATACACGTACCCGCTCCCCCAGGCCCGATCGCGTGTAATACTTTCCGCGCACGCCAGGAATACACACACACGCTATTTTTGACACAGTGGGTGTCCGTGTTTGTCGCGTACCCCTTTGCACGTCATTTGTCCTAGAGGGCCACAGTATGGGACATTCATCATAGCTGTATATACGTGCTTTTTGTTAGCGCACATTTTTTTCCTGCGCAGAGACACTACCGCCTGCTTTCGTGTGGCGGACATGTATGGCCCTGTGCGCGTCTTTGCCCGTGCGCTGGTTTGCCCTATTCAATTCCATGAATATGTGTTGTAGGCGAGCGTGTGGGCGTTCCGCGCACTTGCCTCCTGTACTTCCCCTGTGACGCCCACATTTTCACGAGTTGTTCCCCATTCTGCGTGTAACACCCCGTGTTCCGCCTACTTTTGTTATGTGCACTGCGCTATATGCGATTTCGCTGTGGCCTTAGCGCACGCTGTTAGATGACCTGTGCGCCGGCGTGCGCCGCACACTTTTTCAGCGCACATCCCACATTTTACTCGCGCACGGACTTCCATGAATCGATGTGCGCTGGTTTCCCTGCGATTTTCGCACTTGCACTGCGATTTTCGCTCTTTCACTGCGAATCGCACGTTTTCGCACGCGTGCGCCGATTTTTTCAGCGCACATTAATTCCATGAATCGGCCTGAAAGTGTTATAAAATAGTACATGAGTGACTGCAATACATCAGTAAATAATTGTGTTCATGGGGACTAGTTGTCACACTGCACATTTCAACAGTCATTCTTAATAAATTGGCATTAATGCTGTATGGCAATCCAAAGGGATCCATTTTCAAATTCACACCCAAGGCAACTCATTCCCTAACATTCACTATTGAATACATGACAACATTATCCATTCCATTCGGGAGACACTAGGTTTTAACTTTGCATTCTGGGATTTGTAGTCCTGTATCTCCCCATTATAAACCCACAAGTACATGACCAGTATGATATTGTGTTAAAGACATTTTTTAAATGGCTGGGATGGGGCAGTGGACAAAAAACTGATGTGGTGAAAATGACACAGAAAAAGGCTTTACTCATCTTTCCTGCGCCTTCTTTTCCACTGGGGTGAGAAGGTCCAATTTCGAAAGGCCCCAATGACTGCTGATTTCGTGCAAAAAAGCTGAAAGTTGAACCATCATGGCTGTGTGGCGTACTTATGCCCACAGTGTGCCACAGTGTGCCACACCTAATAAGTGGCACTGTTCCCGATCAAAGTATTTGTTAGACCATATGTGGTAAGGTCTCGAGTGGGTGGAAAGGGAAAAAGAGTCTTCATTTTGTTTCAGGCTACCATAGCACACACGCCTGTCATTGTCGGCTTGCAATAGAAAGCAAGTATTCTCTCTATATATTGTATTAACCTGCGAATTAGCGAATTCTAGGGTTCATGTTACAGTCAGGGGGCCTCCCCGAAGGTCGAGCATTCTCTTCATAGAACTGAGATAGCATATGGCTGGGAGAGAAGTATATTTGGAAGTCTCATTGGGTTAGAAAAGAACATATTTATTTCGGCAGTAATGTGTAATTATCCAAACTGACTGTAAAAATGCTGACGGCCTTATTTTGAAGGAGGCTCCTCCCCTGCCTGTCACATCGATCACACGCCGATTTGTGCCAGGAAACAAGGGCAGCTCACGGAACAGATGGGGAAAAAGAGTCTTCGAGTCGGTTAGATGGCGATGCCAGACCAAACCAGTCCACTCCTTCTTGTCTGGCGGAATGCAAGGTCGTTGGTGCAAAACGAGCACTCCCAGGCTCCCTCCTAGCTCCCCCCTGGAAAGTAGCCCTCCCAATCACGTTGAGCAAAGCCCTCGGAGCAGCTGAAGTGTATCTCCTGTAAACCAATGCTGCAAGATGGATGTCTGTGAAGGAGGAGCATGTGCTCACTCTTCAGCTGGGACCAGCAGCCACAGTGAGGAAGAAGCCTCCAGCAGCCACACGCCCCCCCTCCCCGTCGGGCTAGATAATCTGAGAAGCGCTCCAACGCTATTGGTCAAACACTCTCCACCTATGGCACCAGGAGAGCATTAGAGTGAGACTACCTGACAGCCACCCCACCCCCAGCCTGCCTTAGCAGGTAACTGCCCTGTTGAGAACTATCAGAGATTTGGGGCTGGACAATGCCTTGTACCCCGTGGTCATTCCATCTGCTGGAAGCTAGGGACAGATGGGTGTGGGGGCCAATCAGGCTTGGGCTACGATTTGGCACGGTTATAGAAGAATGCAATATAATTGGAGTGTAAGAGAGGTGGGATGGGTGGAGCATCAGTCGGAAGTTCATGCTAGACACATGTGCCCTTGCTGCAGGTGCCAGAGTCTCCTTTCAGATGCAGGTGTGTGAGGCAACTGAGTGATCTGGAGTGAGGAAGCACTCAAGTAGGTGGGCTGCTGCCAATCAGTCTGACAAGGCAGATTATCTGCACCTTGGGACTAGGCCTAGAGAGCCAGATGAGGGGCCAGAAGGCCGGTGCAAGGCTGCTCTCGCCCCCTCCTCCTTGGTAAAAGCCCCAGAAAAGAATATGCACAAAATGGTCGCTGTAAAAGCTCATTCCTGAGGCTCAGTGCATATCTACTGTGAATCATACAGGTACACACATGGGATTCCTCCATTAATAGTCGGATAGGTGTGTGTGGCAGTCGCCGTCTGGCCGTTCCCACCAGAGCGAGGCTCTAGCAGCTGCTCTTAGATTATTTGGCACTTTGGCTCCTGTTTGTCAAATTGTGGTATTCACCCAGGATGAAAATAGAAAGGAACTCCTTCATTTGTGAATTCAGTTTCCTTGGGAGCTGTATTGTTCTTTCACAATGAGGGAAACCTGCAGCAAAGGAGTCTACACTGCAATGGAATGTTTTTGGAATGGGGCTGGTATTGGTGGTGGCATGGGGTGGTAGAATGTTGTTTTACTGTTTCTGTACTCCATTTGCCACAACTGTGACTACTTAAATGTTCCAAAAGGACTCTAGTCCTTCCAGGCAACTATGTATAGGGAACAACAATACAAAAAAGCCACAGATCTAGGCCCACATCTATTTGAGAATTTCTTTATTTCCTTCGAGCTTAGCCCTCTGTTGAAAGAAGACTTGCATGGAGATTGTTGAAGGGTTTTACATTGCTTTCTCCTGGGCACTGCTAGAGCCCAGTTATGCCCCATTACACACACCAGAGCTGACGTGATTCTTAAGGGAATCCTTCAAGAGGAGTGGGAACGGAGCATACATTGGTTAGAGGAAATTCGACATTGCCCTTCTCTCCTCTTTAAAGTATTTAAAGGAATAGCTCTTAGAAAGTCACCAATACTTTCAGGTGATCTATGGGCCTCATTACGACCCAGGCGGATTTCGCGGTGCTAAATGCACCGCGAAGCATGGCGGAAAGCCGCCGATAGCGCCATGGGGGTTGGCGGATTTACCGCCCCATTCCGACCTCGGCGGAGCGGTAAATCCCCAATCCCCATTCTGCCCTTCCCCATTCCCATTCTTGCCCCATAGGGTATAATGGGAGTGGGGAAGGAGTTAATTACGCCACCGTAAAATACGGTGGCGTAATTAACAACGAGGTCCCGTAGCGCCATGGTTTTCTCCGGCTGGTAAAACCAGGCGGAGAAAACCTCCATGGCGCTACGGGAACTCGTAGTATGGCGGAGAGGTACGCCATGCACTACGCTGGCGTAATACCCTCTCCGCCAGGGTCCTAATGAGGCCCTATGTGTTTAAGTGTGACAACTTTTTGCGGACAAGTGAACTGAGGTATGGCCTTAATCATCTTACCAGAACAAAAGAGATGAGTGTCCCCTTCATCTCTGACAAGGGGGAAGAAACTAGCACAGAATTCAAAGGAAAATTATGTCAAGCGGACCTCCACAGTAAATTAATAAATATTATACAGACTTCAGACTATTAATCATCTTACCAACAGGGCTGGGACCCATCCACTTCTGCTGGAAGACTAGGGCTTGCCAAATGCACAATACTTCACTGGTCAGAGTCTTTGTGAAACTCCATATTAAAAACTCCCACCTATGTATCAAAAATCATTTTTTTATTTTATTTTAGGTATTTATTTAGCAGAGACTTAGTTTTGAGAAGCAGCATAGTGCTTTAAGACAAGGGGTTAACAGAGAACATATAAGAGTGGAAAAGTTACAGGATGGCAATAATATGTTACAAATAAAAAAGAGGAGCAGTTATTAGGAATGAGGTGGGGTCAGCTGGTGGTTGATATCAGGGGTGTCTAAGATGTATGAAGAAGGCACTTCTTGAAGCGGAGAGTCTTGAGCTCCTTTCTGTAGTGCATGAAGGTTGGTGCAGGTCTAATGTTGCTGGGTATGAGGTTCCACAGGTTTGGTGCGTACATAGAGAATGTCTGTTTCCTGTTTTGTTTTGTTTTTTGGATTTTTGCAGCTGTAATCTGGCCAGGAACTGGCCTGCAGAACATTGGCTGCTAGAGATGGTGACTTTGTTGGCTAGCTACGAGGTAGCATGCAATGTGATGGCTTTGTAAATGATGCTGTTGCATCTCTAGGTTATAATGCTGTTGGTACTCTTGTTCAGAGGAGAATTGCCTAGTATTTCTGTGTTGGACTGCCCCTGGGCAGGGCAAAGACTGATATGCAGGGAAATTTCCTCTCTGTGAAAGGGACAGTGAGCTAAAGACTTGGTAGAGTCTCTCCCAGGGGTTATTCACCCAAGAATTGATTGATTGATTGATTGGTCATTAGGCTGTGTTTGTGCTGGTAGAGAGATTCCCAGACCCCCCTTTGTTTGCATACATTAACTTTGGGTCTCACCCTAAATTACCAGGGCGATCCAGACGTAAACCCCTTGCTCACTGCTCTTAGAGAGGCACAGCTTCACCTCACTGATGATGCCCAACAAGACTGAAACACGTGTATGGGGTTGCTGTTGGTACTCTTGTTCAGAGGAGAATTGCCTAGTATTTCGGTGCTGGACTGCCCCTGGGCAGGACACAGACTGATATGCAGGGAAATTTCTTCTCTGTGAAAGGTACAGTGAGCGAAAGACTTGGTAGAGTCTCTCCCAGGGGTTATTCACCCAAGAATTGATTGATTGATTGATTGATTGATTGATTGGTCATTAGGCTGTGTTTGTGCTGGTAGAGAGATTCCCAGACCCCCTTTGTTTTGCATAAATTAACTTTGGGTCTCACCCTAAATTACCAGGGCGATCCAGACGTAAACCCCTTGCTCACTGCTCTTAGAGAGGCACAGCTTCACCTCACTGATGATACCCAACAAGACTGAAACACGTGTATGGGGTTGCTGTTGGTACTCTTGTTCAGAGGAGAATTGCCTAGTATTTCGGTGCTGGACTGCCCCTGGGCAGGACAAAGACTGATATGCAGGGAAATTTCTTCTCTGTGAAAGGGACAGTGAGCGAAAGACTTGGTAGAGTCTCTCCCAGGGGTTATTCACCCAAGAATTGATTGATTGATTGATTGATTGATTGATTGATTGATTGATTGGTCATTAGGCTGTGTTTGTGCTGGTAGAGAGATTCCCAGACCCCCCTTGTTTTACTATAAAAGGTGAGTTGCACATTAGAGAAGGGATTTTTGTGATTTTCCTCCCTGGAATCTAGCTGGATGAGGAGGGCTTACTTTCCCATGGGTGGAAAAAGAAGAGGCTCACACCTTGCACTCTGAAAATGCAGCTTTCTCCCGTTTCTGAACATTTTGAAGTGAAACAGAAATTCTGTGACAGACTTCACACTAGCCTCACACGTCAGCTCACTTGCTTTCATTACTCTGCCCAAGAGGAGTCTGCGGAATAGCAAGGAGGGTGAGATTGGAGACACACTACTAATTTCCGTGTTTCCATGCTATTTGAGGCAACCCTTTCAGGCTGAATAAAACAAGAGAAATACATTTGTAAGTATTTAATTAGGGGCTCATAAAAGTGACCAATTTGCTATGTTTTGATGAGGAAAGTTGGTATGTTTTAAGTTACAGATAGCATACAAGGGAGAATAGTTCCTGCATTAGCTTTGGCAAACAAGTGGTTATTTTTCTGCACTGTGCGATTATCGTTAAAAGTGAGGCTGTGCAGCATAAATGGACTACAGTCTTGTTGTGCTATATGGTCGGAACCATACGTGACATTTGGCACTAAGACACATATTTTAGATAAAATTTGTATCTGAGCGAGGATTGCCTTTGAGAACACAGAAAAGTGTTTTTCTTCTCTATGTGTTTCGCAATGCTGGTCTCACATTTATGTGTTAACGTTTGCTAAGCCTCTCAGTACATATGCCTTAAATGACTGTACTGCATTTTGATTTTTAATGAAAAGAAAGCTAAATGTGATTCTCTTGGTTTTTGATTAATAAGGAGAGAAGTTTTTAATAAGTACAATCACAGCGTGGGATTGCATGACTATCATCATTCAAACACAGTTACTGATCTGTGTACGTGGAGATAAACCTTGGCCATTTGGGTCACAAGGCTTCTTAGTATGTCAGATCCAATTTTACCTTATTGAAAGATTGTCATATTATAGAATGAAAAGTTATAGGGCCTCATTACACGGTAGGCGGTGAGCCATGGCGCTATTAGCGCCATGGCTCATGCCGGTAAAATACCGGCACCGCCTTGGCGGAAAGGGGATTTACCGCCCCATCCCAAGGTTGGAGGGGTGGTAAATCCCCCTTCCGCCATTGCCCTTCCCCATTCCCATTTCTGCCCCATAGGGCTCTACGGGAATGGGGAAGGCGCTAATTACGGCACCGCAATTTTGCGGTGCCGTAATTAGCTCCGAGGTCCCTTAGCGGGTTGGTTTTTAACGCCTGCAAAAAGCAAGCGTTAAAGCTCCAACCCGCTAAGGGACCTCGTAGTAAGGCGGCAGGGATTTACCGGTACCGGTATTTTACCGGTACCGGTAAATCCCTACCGCCTACCGTGTAATGAGGCCCATAGTGTTATTTATAGAACATTTGGGGGAATTTAAATATATAATATGAAATACAACTAAAGAAAATAAACTGTTACATTTCAAACATCCTGGCAGTGGGACAACTAAGAAGAGCAACAGTTGAGAATGATGGTCTTGGATATTTAATGCTTACCTATTGGGGATTGAATACAAGTTCTACAAATAGATGTTTTGAATGAGTTAGCAAAGCTGTTAGCATTCACAAATCCTTGCAGACATTCTGATTGTATAGTGAGGTATTTAGTTTCCTTATGAATCACAATATGTGGCTATATTCCAGGTCTTCTTTAGATGCCAAAATACCACAGTTCAGCATTAGGGAACATAATGATGTGCACAAGTCAAACCATAAGGGCTTTCAATCAATCAATCAATCAATCAATCAATCAATTATGTTCCCATAAAAACAACAATTAAACAATCTCGTCATAAAACAGAATGGCTCAAATAGAGAAATATGAAATAGAGGCTACTTTTTAAAATGCTTCCGAGTGGTTCCTTCTATAGAGTACTTGTCTTAGATGGGATAAGGTACGCAATGCAATTCATGGGGAATCTGCTCTTGAAAGAAAAACAAGGCTGGACGACAAAGTCTAAAACCAAATTCATTAAGAATGGGCTTCAAGGTTTGTGCATGTATATCAGCGTAGACTGAACAAAACCACAGGACATTTTATAAGTACTCTTTTGGAGCGAAACATGCAGGGCAGTACATTTCAGGGGATTTGCAGTACCATATTGCCATTACTTCTCTAAGAGACAAGCAGTTGAGTCGCGCTCTTGTTAGGATATTACGCTCTGCAAAATGATTAGACCATAACAGGCAATTGTGCAGCAAACCTGGGAAGATTGTAACATGAGTCTGATTAAGGGGTATAACTGGTTATTTTCTTTTGCTTCTCTAACATCTGGACTGTAAGTTGATAAACAAGCTTTTAAATGTGTTGCCACAGTTATATTCAGATTAGCCGGTGCTGTAAACATATGGGCCCTCTTTACAAGGTGGGCGCAAAGGGATACCGGGCACCGGTAATGACAACGGTGCCGGTAATCCCTTTGCGCCCTATTCCAAGGTCCCTTTGCGGGTCCTTCCCTTAACGCCTGGTTTTACCAAGCGTTAAGGACGGGACCCACAAAGGGATACCGGGGTCAATAACGGTACCGCAATTTGCCCTATGGGGGCTCAAATGGGAATGGGGAAAGGCTTTACAAATGGGGACTTACCGGTCCCACCAAGGTCGGACTGGACCGGTAAGTCCCTATACCACCAAATCGGTGGCGGTACCGGTATTGGTGCTAGTCATGGTGCTAATAGCGTTAATAGCGCCATGACTAGCACCAACCTCGGAATGAGGGCCATGGAGAACATTTATTTTTCCAAAGTGACAAAATCGTTTGCAAGAATATATGATTTCATTCAGCTTTAGGGTTATTCCATAAGCAGAGCAAGCGATACATTAGTGGGTAGATCAAACCAAATCAAACTAAGCCCTGAGTGCGAAGGGCTGAGGACACTGCTGTTTGCTGTTTGGCGAGCGGCGTGAGGCGCTATAATAGACTGTTTTCCAGTGGAGTAATGGACCCATTCAATCTAAGGTCCTCCTACCAATCCTCAATCTCAAGGACAAGAGCCCAAGTGAAAAGGGCGGCAAATGTTGATGCTGCGCATGAAAAAGGGTTAAAGACCACACAACAAAGTGAATATTATTCATGTGGCTCAACAAGTGACAAAACACAGTTCATAGACTGCGCTACGACAGATCCAAACTCAGAACTCTTGGAAGAGGTGTTTGATCCCTTAGAGAAGGAAGAGGAGAGGGAAGCGGAAAACCTAGGTAAAGAGACACTTCCTTGTTCCCATACACAATCAAAATCCATCTCCCCGGTCGCCGTGACTTCATGCCCGGCTCAACAGATGGAAGCGACCGGAGCGATTACTCCCGACGCACTTGTTGTAAAGTGCGTTGTGGGAACTAACTTAACGTGTGGTAGAGACAGTAACCTACCGAGTGTTGGAGTCTCGCGTGGACGCGGTGGACTCGTCGCCGTCGTGGGCGACGCTGGCACGGCCACGGCAAGGGACGATGCTGTGGCGAGGGACGCTGCGCCTGCGCTGGATGCGTTGGGTGCGGCGACGAGTGATGACGTGCGCGGGCAGGGGGAGCGCCCGGAGGCCGCGGGGCGCGGCGCGTCTGCGGAGGTGGCGAGTGGAGAGGATGTAGCGCGGCTTCGGTCGGCTGCTCTGGAGGTGAGCGCCGGTGTGACCACTCGAGTCGAGCCTTCCAGTGCCTTCCCTAGTTGGACGCCTGAGAGTGGTGCAGTCCCTGAGGTGAGTGCACTTCATGTTTCACCGTTTCTGGCGGATTCCGCCACAAAATACAATTTGCTCAATAAGTTGCATGACACTACATCTGACATTTGTTGTGTTGCAAGGGAGAGCCACAAGGCGCCCAGCCCAGACATGTCAAAAAATTGTTTTCAACTAAATAAAACAGGACAGCAGCGACCCACACAGTATGAGACGGAAATGCCATTCACTTCCGTGACCACTGACAAAAGAAACTCACTTGAAGTGGTTTCAGCTGTGTTACAAAATTTGATATCCCTGAACAAATCTAGAACCCTTGATCGATCGGTAGTTTCTACGCCAACAACTGCTTCTGTACAGAAAATTGCTCAGAAAAGACACTGTGCACATGTCACTGATATCAACCAAGACATTTGGGGTTCCGCAAATTATAAAAGACATAAATCAAGAGTGAATGCATCCCCTGGCAGTTCAGTCCATTCACAGGGGGAACTTGTGGCTGATTCCCAAAAAAGGGTACCCACTTACCATCAATCTGGTTCACCTAAACGCAAAAAGACGTCAATAAGTAGAAGTTTGACTTCCCGCAGTGATGATTCATCAAGAGAGTCTGAATCAACAGACTCTTCAATTGGTGAACGCCCATTCCCTAAAATAAGGAGAGGGGGTGTAAGGGCTAGACAAAATATATATGAGACACAACAGTCAACGCAAAGTAAACACACTGCCCCGTGTGTCCATGTGCCCACGAATGACTTACTAACAGCGTTAACTTCTGCAATGGCAATCTCTCTTACTCCATTCACTAAACTATATGAAACATTGAATGATAACTTGAAGGATGTTACAACGCTACTAGCATTGATGAACTCAAAATTGGTTCATTTAGAGACAAACCAAGGGATGGATGGTCATAAACAAAACGAAGTAATCAAACAAATAGTCTCGGGTATGCAAGCACTGAGGGAGGACAAACAGAATGACACGATCGATAAAAAATTATTTGCAGAAGTAGCCAAAGAAGCGCTATCCTTGTTTCATAAATCACATGGAATGCACAAATGTGAAGTGAGGAATCCAGATGAAAAGCAGAAAGACTTAGGCAATAAAGCGGTGAGCTCAAACCTTACAATCACAAAGAAACCTGCAAAAAGAATAAGGACGCCTGATTCTCAAACACAGATGACTCAAGCCTACAACCGTACTCCCAAAGTTACCACGCCAATGGAAACTCCACAAACAGAAGTGATTGATCTGGTTACCGAAGAAACCAGTTCAGTGGCTCTAGAGACAGTGCCGGAGGTGAGAATTCCGGCGATGGTTAACAACCTAAATGAGAAAAGTGATCGTCAAAGTAATCTGCTTGAAATCTCGTTCAATTCTGCCTTCTTACAGACCCAAAACGCATTAAACCCAGCCCTGGCGGATTTACAATCTCCATCGAGCTCACTTGCCAGACAGAAGATTGTTGACTCGGCTGACACTCAACAAACCACACCACTTATAATTCCGAAATCAGCAGCATTATTTCCGATCTTTGGTAATCCGGAGACAGAAGTTCAAATCACAAAAATGACGAATACAAAGTTAAATTCTACTCAAACAAAAAAACCGAAAAACATGCCTGCCCGAAAGAAATCAAATCAAAAAGGGGCTCGAAAATTTCTGCGAAATTTGAATACGCTTAATTTGGTTGATAAAGCTATTTTTTCAAGTTTAAAATTAGCTGAAACAATCAAAGAGATGGAAATTATCCAGCCTGAACAAGAGAAGAGAACTGAAAAATCTAAAGAGAGTGTGCAAAACGAAGAAGACCTGGTAATACAGGCGGATCTAATGGAACTGTCAGTCTATGAAGACATAGCTGTGGAAGACGATGAAGCAGTGAAAGCCGGCGTAGAACAAAGAGCCACTCAAAGCGTCAATGGAGTCCCAATGGAACAAAAACTCAGTCAATGTAACCAGACCTCGGACGAGACCCAAAAGCAGCAAGCATTAGTAGATAACAGAAGACAGGAAGTCAAAGGAAGAATGTGCGAGATAATTCCCTGTGAGGCTAAGCCGTTGGATGTGACGAGGGAACCCAAGAGCCCTGAATTCATCACACTTCAGGAAAAAAGAGAAAGACAACTGCTCAAAAAACTGGCAAACTCCCCGCTTGCTGTTGGCTCACAAAACTGTATACCAAATGAGATAAGTCTGGAGGAAGACATTGCGTCGGTGGCAAGTCTTCAGCTAAAAACTAAAGTACCCAAATTTTTGTCTCTGGAGTTCAACCGTTCGGAACCACTGAAGGAAAGTCAAAAACTCAGGACTCAACATCCACTAACACGTCCTATGAAACCATCATACACGGTCAAATTAATGCTAGAACGGCTTGAGGGTATTGACGATAATCTCATACTGAACCGAATGAACGTGCTAAGGCTGTTACATCACGTCCCGCGACTCCGTGCGCTCGAATCGAAAGATCTAAAAATCATTGAATTCCCAGACGAATCATGTACTGACAGGGTCATAATTCACCTAAACTCGACCTTAATCGCAAATGTAATTCTTGACGCAGATGAAGAACTGTTGTCACTGGGATTTGATACCTATAGAGTGTTAGACCCTGAACGTTGTGATAAAGAAAATGAGAAAGAACACCATGAAGGGGAGTCTCTGCGATGTGGTAAAAACTTAGCCCTGACAGCAGAGACTCTGAGAAACAGCGATCAAATGGCCCCAAGATGGCAACCACATCGCGACAAGGGGGAATTGGTACGAAAGATGAATCTCACAGGGGCAGCTCTGAATAGACTGGTGATGGGAAAGCAGAATCTAAATAATAGAACAGAGCCCATGGAAAAAATTAAAATCACCATAGACAATGAGAAGTCATCCGCAAAATTAACCTTGCTACATCTAAATAAACAAACAGCGGACAGTCAAGGAGAAGATTGGAATTGGATGTCATCTGCATTAAACACGAAATCCATCAGTTAACGCCCAAAGCTTAACATAATTAAGGAATGTAGCCTTGCTTCATGGAACACACGAGGTTTCACACATCTCCGCGACAACAAATGGTTCAATGACTTACAACTGATCTGCCTGCAGGAAACCTGGATGTGTGAATTACCGACCATCATAGGCTTTGAATGTGCCTTGAATCCAGCCACTAAAGCTGAGAAAGGCCGTCCATTAGCTGGACTATTGACAATGATTAACCGGTCCTCGGGATACCGGTTGTTAAAAGCAAGTAATTACACCTCATACATCCAGGTCTGTGAGATAGGAAAATCTGTCACTGCTATAAAGGCTCGTGACGTGATCCATATTATTAATCTATATTGGAACCACCAACGAACTGGGACCCAGCTTTTTATAGATCAGGTCACCACAATCCTTGACAACTTGCTAGAATCAAGCTCTGGAAGTGACGTTA
This sequence comes from Ambystoma mexicanum, assembly GCF_040938575.1. Classification (NCBI taxonomy): domain Eukaryota; kingdom Metazoa; phylum Chordata; class Amphibia; order Caudata; family Ambystomatidae; genus Ambystoma; species Ambystoma mexicanum. The sequence goes on along the minus strand of NC_090922.1, from coordinate 303,248,255 downwards.
TTGTCTGTGGAGACTTGAACATCGGCTTCTTCAACCCACAGAGCTCCCTTAAACGTCAGCTTGCTAAAACATGGAATGACGAATTAGAAGTGAGGGGTCTCACAATGCTAAATGGCTGTACACAAGGGGATATCCCGCCGAAGCCAACGTGGAAGCGAGAGGGCCAAAGTTCCACCTTCGAGTACATATTTGTGTCGAACACCATGCATGAGAAAATCAAATCATTGAAAATTCAAACAATGGACAACAGCGACCATGACATGTTGGAATTAAAATTCCAAGACTCTGGATGCGTAGAGAGGGAAACATGGTGCACAAAAATATTGGTGGAACCAAACCGTCGGCGCTTAAGGTTGAAGGAAGAGGAAGTATCCACGATATGTAACCATTTCAAGTCACTAGGGAAGGAGATCGACTACGTCCCAATGTTGTCGCAATTTAAAACAAAAAACATTGGAATGAAAAACTGGTCCTCCCAAAAAAAACACACCTTTGACATCATGATAAAACAACGTAAGAGAATGATGAGAGCTGAAATTCGCAAAAATAATCAAGGGCCAGCTGACGAAATAAAAAGGAAAAACAAAGTAGTGAGACAATCCTATAAGAACTGGATTAAAAGCCATCGAGCGATTATACACCAAAATGACGCAGAAGCGATGATGATGATACTAATGAAAAAAGACAGTGGGGAATTCTGGCGCACAATCAACAGCTTGGAAGCGCCTCAATTCGTCCTGCAAGCATGTCCAGTGCCAGAAAAAGAGTGGGTGAATCACTTCACAGCCTTGTACCACAAAGATCTTGAGCCAAATAAGTTACCCCCTGACATAACATCATGGAACCTACAGTTCTCAAAAGAAGATATCTATGAGTCAATCGTGAGAGCAAAAAATTCCCGGGCACCTGGCCCTGATGGGTTGTCGAACTGTATGATTAAACAATTTCCGGACTTGTGGGCTGACTTTTGCTGCAAATTATTTGCGAGAATTAATTCCCAAAAGCAAGTACCGGCCTCGTGGAAGACTGGAATAATCGTACCAATATTTAAGAAAGGTAATAGATTATTACCAAAGAACTACAGACCAGTGGCCTTACTTGACGTTTTGGGTAAGATTTTCTCTTCATTATTGCACAGGAAACTGGTTGCTTGGGCAAAAACAACAAATAGAGTGGACTTACGACAGGCAGGGTTTGTAAAATCAGTTGGCTGCTCACTGAACCTGCTTGTGCTAAACTTGTTGAAAATGGAAGCCCTTAGAACAAATACGAAAGTGTACTTGGCCTTTGTTGATTTCTCTATGGCCTTTGATATGGTCGACAGAGAAATCTTGTGGCAAAAGCTAGAAACGTGGGCCTGTCCTCCAGGACTACTTGCAGCCATAAAAGAACTTCATAAGGATACCTCAATTTCCATTAGACTTGACCGACTTGGGACCCTGTCAACCCAAATTATGACGCACAAAGGGGTTAAGCAGGGATGCCCTCTAGCAGCAGCTATCTTTAGCCTCTTTATCTCTGACATCGGAGCCACAATTCAATCTGTGAGATCATTTCCACCAAAACTAAATTCCTTGAAGATAGGTTGGTTACTATACGCCGACGATTTGGTAATATTAGATCTAACCCCAATAGGGCTCCAACGAAAATTGGAAGCAGTTCACAACTATGTATGTCAGAACAAGCTAAAGATCAATACTACAAAAACTGAAATATTGATCTTTGAGAATCTAAAAACAAGCGGGCAACAAAAGGGCTCAAGACAGACATGGCACCTAAATCACGAGACACTGCAACTGTCCAAAAGTGTGAAATATCTGGGCATGATTTTGAATTCTAGCATTTGCGATGAACCATGGGTAGCAGATTCTAAGCGAAAGTGTGGCCAGTTGGCCTGCCAAGGCCTTGTGATACACAAAAAATATGGGCGCTTTTCACTGCAACCACTTCGTAATTTCTATATACAGAAAGTGGCTCCAATTTTGGCATATGGAGCCGAAAACGCATTTGGCTGTCCGTCAACTCACTGGGCCGTGTTAGAACATATGTTCTGGACCAAAGCACTAAGCCTTCCGCCTGGAATTGCTACAGTTTGTTTACGTTATGAACTAGCCTTAACATCATTACACGCCAAGATATGCTGGAATCAACTCTCATTGTTTCGGAAAACGAGAGTAGAGGAAGGAATCCTCCAATTTCAAATTTTTCATCATGCCGCGTTTAAAGGGCCAGACATCTTATCGCAATGGGTAAGACGTTGCGAAGAGTTGTTAACAATGTATAACATCACCTTGGAAACTTTACTCACAAACCCCACAGCGGCCAAAAAGAAAGTATGGCGTGAAGATTGGATAAACACATGCAGTGAACGTAACAACGTCAAAACGATGAAAGATTGTCCCGCTGAAGCAAGAGGATACGGCATCCTCCAAAAATATCTAACTCGTTTTCCTAATCCAAAAGCAAGAAGATCATTTATGCTCTTTAGGCTAAATGCAATGAAAACTAAAGACAGAATTGGACACTGGGCGGTTAATGCACATATGACTCCAACCTGTCGGTTGTGTAAAAACGAGCTGGAATCTCTCAAACATTTAGTCTTGTTCTGCGCTGCTCTGAAAGATATAAGATCAATTCACCTGGGACGATGGAATGACAATAATTTATCAGCATGCGCGGACAAGTGGTGGCAGACTATGTGGAATGGGCTAGACATGAAATTAATTATACCTTTGACCTCCTTCTTGGCAGTGATAGAAGAGAGATTAAAAGACAATAATGAGTGATCAAAGGTCGGCACCATTCCAACTGTACACCAGGTGTTAAGGAAAACGCGGTGTAACGCTTGAATATGAGACTATAAAGAGGGGGCTATTTGGGGGGGACCTGAAACATTCAATGTAATTTTAAAGTTTCACATGTGTTATAAAATATTTTAAAGGTTTGAATTTAAACCAATAAAAAAAAAAAATAAAAAAAAAGATCAAACCATCCATTAGAAATTCCAAGCACATTTTTTATGAAAACATGTTCTACCACTTATAAGTCTGAGACATTCGAGAAAACCCATAACGAGGTGCCATATTTAGCAATTGAGGATGCTTTTCTTTTATGGACTTGATAGTAAGATTCATCGCTGACTCTTAAACATTCTCCTATTCTGATTAGCCCAACTAGTACCTGCTTAAACCAATTTACCTGTTTATGATTGTGACATTCCATCATTAATTTTGTTGAAAAGCAAATGCCTAGGTAATCAAATTCATAAATTTGTGGGATCGCATTATTCTTGCTTGGAAATGTCATTCTTCTGTGACCAGTTTGACAAACCATTACTGCGGATTTTCCTGTCATTCATGAATTCAGTGGCGATTGGGATTGTATGGCGATATAAGACGTACTAACAAAGGAGGAGTATGGGCTATGAACACTGTGTGAGTTATTTCATATATGGGTTGCTTATGATTGGCTAGTGATTATTCACACACATATTCTTTTTAGCAGAGATGAACTACCTGGACAATTGCTGCCTGAACAATCACTGCCTATATATAAGCAACCTTATATGGAAGAGTCAAAAGTGATACACTGCACGTTATGTAACACATGTTTGTATTTTCATGTAATTGAAATACTAACTGGCTACAAAAAATGGGTTAAGGGTGCCCTATCTTTTCTCCCCTTGGCTGCCTTAATGTTTTATAAGGCATTCCTTAGACCAGTTTGAGTATGCATTGGCCTAGTGAAAGCGACTCTGTCACAGTCGCCCTGTTCCCTTTACATGAAAAACAACACACTTCAGCTTTGAGGATCAATTGGCCATCTGAAGCAAGCTTGAACATTCACAGCAAAAAAAACATTGTAAGTACTTGCATGAACGATTTAGAATCTAGATAGGTCCTCACACTCAGATTCTCACTGTGTACCTAGATTATCAGGGGCTGGGGTCAATACTGCAACTAGTGAATACTATTAAAAGCTGATAAAGTTATTTTTATGCACTCTCATGGTAATGAACTGAAGCATTGCATTACCTGGGTATATCCTCCGCTCCAAACAATGTTGTTTGGCATGGATGGTGATGGCAAGGTTTTCGGTCAACGACGAATCATATTGCCCAATTTTGATGTACCGACTTGTACGATCGGGTAGGAGCTGCCAGTTTAGGATGTCATAAATAGCAGGAAAATCACCATTCTGATCAAAAAATAGCTTCTCCCCATCAGAATTGGTTAAGACAACTTTACTGATGTGACGAAGTAGCTAAAATGCGGGGAGACAAGTTGCACATTACATATCGTCTACAATATATTTTCATAGCTAATCAATTTTGAGTGTTGTTGCGTTCTTGTTTTACTGTTCACTGTCAGTTCACACATGAAACTCATATCAAAGAAAGCACCTGCTTCCAAAGTGTTCTTCCCTCATCAAAAGTGTGGTGTGATAACCACTAGATGTAGTAAGTACAATAAGAAGCTGTTAAACCTAAACAGATAAGCAGTAATTGGCCAATAACCTTGGAAAATGCTGACTTTAATAATTGATTCTGAATATATGTCAATTTGCATTACTGTTATGCAAGCACAAACTACTTGAACTCTAAAGAAATTACTCAGTTTCCTTCTGGGGAAATCCCAGAGGGTGATGCGTAGCGCCGACTTTCAATAATAACTTGCTTCCTCCTAACCATAATCAGCTTGTTAAGTTATGTTATGCTATTAGGTCTTCTATCTGACTGCTAACATTTACATGGCCACTTGGTGCTGTGACAACTCAAAAAGGAAGTCTCCCAATGTCACTACTACATTTATAAGTTAACCTGTGGACACCACGTATTACCCCATAGATGATTTAACTGGGTTAGTGTGTGCATTACTCCCTAGAATTATGCAATACTGATTTACTTCTAACAAAGAACTGAGAAGGGTCAGGACAGGTAGAGCATGCATTTTGCAACCAACCCTGTACAGACTGCTTAGATCTAGCGTTACCTTCTACTGTGGACATCAAGCAGGCTGGCGACCTCCCTATACAAGCTACATACACCTGTGTCTAAACCCTTCTAAGCTCCCACATTGGTCAGACCATCTCTTCTTTAGATGCAGGGGTACCCCGCAAAATCACCTTAGAGGATCCAGAGAGCACGGCAACAGGCCTTCTTCAACATAGATATCGCTGTCTCCTTTTCAGGCTTGAACAATGAAGCAAAATATATTTGCGATCCTTCAGGGAACAAACTGGCACAGGGAACTGTGTTTAATTCGTGTGAACGAGGGCTTGAAGTATGCTAATAATGTCCTTTTAGTGCATAGGAGCTACTTGGAGCCACTTATGTGATGGGATCTATGGACATGAAGCTCCCAGACCTTTCCCCTTGAGCAGAAACCTCCAGTCGCTCAATATCTTCCAAATGGCTCTTCAACATGACTTCCATCAACAGCCACACACCTGTATTGATTCCACACAACGATGTACGCATAATGCTAATTGCACCTATCGTACACACAATGTAATGTCTCAGACACTACCCTCTCTTTCAAATCGTTTTCACTAACCTCGGCAGCTGTTCCCTCTGTACTGGGAACTTTTTCTCTATAGAGCATGTTCGTTCCAGTTGTTCGTCTTAATTACAAATATATAAGTACAGTTCAAATACCAAAGAAAACAAGGGACTGAATGTGTGAATCAGTGTTCTAGGAGGAGATAGTACATTTCCTAGAAAAGTGGCTTTCATATTGCTCGAATTTCATCCATTCAGTGGTACGTTTCTTAACTTTGCAAACACTATTTGCTGCATTGGGGGAAACCCCCCTGCACTCTCAATTCAGTAGCAAAGATTTCTAATTGTTTTTTCAGTGCAACTTCCAATTTTGTCGAATTTCAATGTCCCACTGAGGCTTATATTGACCCAGTTTTCTGGTATTTAATAATTACAAGTCACATGAAAAGCAAAGTGCACAGATAGAATGTTACCTTATAATTCACTGCACATTCTAAATATGTTTAACTATACACTTGTAATCGACCAACAGGTTAGTTATTGCACTCAATGTACATAAGGCTTGGTATGCTAACATACTAAAACATCTTTTTGAACGTTCGTTTCAGATACATTTTGAATTGGGATAACATTATCATATACCAGAAAATTATATGTTTCAAACATTGAGATGAAGACCACAAACTGTGAAATTGTTCTAATTATATGATTAGTGGTGATTACGAGTCCACCCTAATTTGGCTGCATGTACTAATGCAATTGAAATGCTCATTTTAGCTATGTTTTTGTCTTTTACAAATTGGACATTTAGTTTTATTTCCAAACTGACATGAGCAATGTGGTTTGGAATTATGAAAACAAAACATAATGAAAATAAATTCATTGTTAGTTGGCTTTGAAAAGAAAAGGTGCAGTATGTCACAGTCAGGCAAATAGCATGAAACACGTTGACCTCTATTATTGTGTTGTGAAGTGAGAAACATAACTAATTCTGGCCAAAAGAAATTATCGGCATCAATCACTGCTTAATTTGATCATGAGCAAAATTGTGCACATTCTAAATATTTAAAAAAATAGTTTGTACAAATGAGTGTTGTTTATGAGGTTCTCAAGAGCTAATTGAAGTAAATTGTTACAAATATATTTCTAAGAAATTAACTTAGCATTCAAAATAAATAGCATAGTCATCCCGAGTTTGTACTCTTCGATTCTATAACATTTTTGCTCAGTGGCAATTATCAGACAACATGTAATAGAGGGGTCACAGCAGCAGACTATCTTTTATATAAATACACATTGTGTGGTTTACACTGCCAAGCCACAAAGGTGCATACGTGCAAATCTAGAATGCTGGAGAATAGATCAGGGTGTGTGCGTGCGTGCGTGTCTGTGTGTAAAATATTGGACAGTTACAATAAATGGACCATACTGAATTTAAGATACTGCCATGGGTAACGTACCGCTATACTTCTGGCATTTCCGGACCACTGGGAAAATACCCCTGTGGCATTGAATTATACAATAGCGATAGGGATAAATGCAGCCAGAAGGAAATACAGCAGTTATTACTGTCATGGGCAGAAATATAGCTGAGCAGATCATTACATTTTAGGGCCTGGCAAATGACCCTACTGTCCAAACCACTCCTCGATAATCACATATGCATAGATGTGCACTCTTCACAGATGACACCCTGTTTATTTAACAGCAGTTTACATTTTGGGACCAGCTGAATGGGCAGTAAATACAACCAAAGCGGGATGCATTTGCTTCATGATGGAACATGCCCGCAGAAACAGAATTCTGTCGATTGAATTTTTACTGCCGTTAGTACCTACACTGGCAACCCGGAAGATAGGGTTTTACTGGCAGATAGTATTTACCCTTCTATAATGGCAATTCTTTTACAGCCATTTGTTTAATTAACATTTAACATTGACAATATTTCTAATACTCATTATGTAATAAGCCCCTGTGTTTTTCCCCAAATGTGTATTTGCTAAAATGTTAACATTAAGGGGGTAATTCATAGAATTCTGCGCCAGCCGCGTGCGCCAAAACCCATTTAGGCGCACAGCGTATTCATGGATTAATACATCCATAAGCAGCCGTGGCGCAGAGTGGCACAGCGACCCTGCAGCAGCACCAGTTACGCCCCCAACCCCGCCCCATGCTCCAAAAACATCGCACAAATCCAGTACATGGCGCAAAGGCCAGTGGACGATCATACAGCCCCCCAACCACGAAAATGCATGTAAAACTCCTGCGCATGCCCCAGAATACACGTACCCTGCTTGCGCCAGGCACATCGCGTGTAAAACTCCCCGCGCACCCCTCGGAATACACGTACCCCGCTCGTGCCAGGCCTATCGCATGTAAAACTCCCTGCGCACCCCTCGAAATACACATACCCCGCTCGCGCCAGGTAAATTGCATGGAAAAAGTCCCCCTTGTGGTGTGGGCTGCCTGTGGGGCATGGCCAGGGTGGATGGGTGGCCTGCGGGGCATGGGGAGAGTGGATGGGCTGCCTGCGCATATTTCGGGGGTGCGTGGGAAGTTTCACACGCGATACTCCAGGCGAGAGCGGGGTACGTGTATTTGGGGGGGTACGTGGGGAGTTACACACGCGATTGGCCCTGTGCGAGCTGGGTACGTGTATTCGGTGGGTATACGGGGAGTTTCACACACGATAGGCCTTGTGCGAGCGTGGTATGTGTATTTTGGGGGTGCACGGGAAGTTTCACACGCGATACTCCAGGCGAAAGCGGGGTACGTTTATTTGGGGGTACGCGGGGAGTTTCACACTTGACACTCCAGGTAAGAGCAGGGTACGTGTATTTGGGGGGTAAGCAGGGAGTTTCACACGCGATACTCCAGGTGAGAGCGGGGTACGTGTATTTGGGGGGTAAGCGGGGAGTTTCACATGCGATAGGCCCTGTGCGAGCAGGGTATGTGTATTTGGGCGGTACGTGGGGAGTTTCACACAGGATAGTCCCTGTGCGAGTGGGGTACGTGTATTTGGGGGGTACGCGGGGAGTTTCACACGCGATAGGCCTTGTGCGAGCATGGTACATGTATTTCGGGGGTGCGTGGGAAGTTTCACACGTGATACTCCAGGCGAGAGCGGGGTATGTGTATTTGGGGGTACGCAGGAGTTTCACATGCGATTTGGCATTGTGGGCCCTCCCGGGTGTGCGGTTTCCCCCCACCCCATGCCCTGCAGGCAGCCCACACCACAGGGGACTAACCTACAACCCTCACCATGCCCTGCAAGCTGCCCAGAGGGCACCATGCACTTGTGAGCACACTTGTGAGCCCCGACTCATGTCCCCCACCCACCCACCATTGATGAGCACCTGCCAGCAGGCCCCGACTCATTTCCCCTACCCATCCACCCACCCCCAGTGACAGGCACCTGCCAGCAGGCCCCGACTCATGTCCCCCCACCCCCAGTGACGGGCACCTGCCAGCAGGCCCTGACTCATGTCTCCCCACCCCACCCCCAGTGACGGGCACCTGCCAGCAGTCCATGACTCATGTCCCCCAAGACGGGCACCGGCCAGCAGGCCCCGACTCATGTCCCCCACCCATCCACCCACCCCCAGTGACAGGCCCCTGCCAGCAGGCCCCGACTCATGTCCCCCACCGATCCACCCACCCCCAGTGACGGGCACCTGCCAGCAGGCCCCGACTCATGTCCCCAAGCCATCCACCCACCCCCAGTGACGGGCACCTGCCAGCAGGCCCCGACTCATGTCCCCCCACCCAACACGCCATCACGATCCACACTCATGGCCCTTATGGCCACCCAAATCCCACCGCACACCACCCCAGTACAAACACCCAACCAAGCATTCCATCCTCTCCATATTGAAATCCCCATGTCATGATAGATCCCAACTGACAAGTATGCACATCAATACATGTCCGTCAGACACACACAATGGGGGCACGTGAATGAGAAAACCCACATCGTGACATGCACAAAACCAATGAGAGAATACCACACAAATGGAGTATGATTCTTTTTTTATTATATACAAAATTGAAGGAATGAAAGAAAATCACACAAGAAAAGAAATAATAAACAAAAGCCTGCATGTCCAAAATGAATGAAAAAATGTGAATGCTGAATCCAATTAAATCCAAATAAAAATGGCTCCAAAGTGTTTGTCCATTAAACCAAATCCAAAGTTTAAAAAATCAAGAAAAACATTGCTCCATAGTAAAAAAAATTCAAAGAAGTCAAATCCAGTCCAGAACTATATACAATGTAAAAATCCAGGGTCCATGAGCCCAACAATCCAATGGAAGCCAACCAAAAAGCCTACCTAATAAATAATTATATACAAAAAGGCGGGGCATAGTCCATGCGCCCCAAAGGAAAAAAAAATAGAAAGGAAACTTACACCTACAGAACTATTTACAAAGGCGCGGGCAAGTCCAACGGCTCACTTGTTGATGTCCCGGGCCAGGGCATCATCAAACTCCTCTTCAACGTCCTGGAGGCAGGCCTGTTCCCTTGGCCCAGAGGTCTCACAGGGATAAAGCCATGCCCACCTCCAACTCCCTGCGAATTTCCTTGAGGCACTCAGCCTGCCTCAGCGCCCCTGCGCATGGAGTTCTCCGCCCTGACCATAGTGAGCCGTGCCTCTTCCGCCCGCCGCCGCTCTGCATCTATTTGCCGGTCCAATCGCTGCCACACGGAAGACACTCAAAATCCAGGGTCCTCCTGCCCTCTGGCCGATGCCTGCCCCTCTGATGTTGATGGCCCCGAGCCATCACCGCTCCCACCTTGAGCCTGCTGCCGTGCATGTGCCCTGCCTATTGATGCCTGCACGTCCTCCTCCTGCTGGGGTCCAGTTGTTGGGGTGGCCACCCCAGCTGGACCTCCGACTCCCGACTGTGGCAGGGATGTGTCCTCCACCAGCCTGGCTGCCGGGTCAGAGGCAGCTCCACAAGGTGCCCACGTGATACTTGGGCAGGAAGATGGCACGTAGGACGACTGGAGCATAGGGGGTTCAGTTGAGGAGGGGGTCGGTAGAAGGTCCAGCACACGGAGGAACCCAGCACCGGTGACCTGTCCTAGTAGGTTGACATAGTCAACGAGGAATCTGAAATAATGTGCAGCGTCCACACGAGAACCCTGCACGTCATCCCGGATGCCAAGCTGACGCAACGCCACTCCAGCCCGGACAGGCTCAACACGGTCCCGGATTGCCACGTCTGCAGGGAGAGGAAGGCCAGTTGTTGTTAGCGGATCCCCTCACTGAAAACGGGTCTGGATGAAGGCATCCCTGCTGGTGCGTGATGATGCAGTCACAGGATCAGGGACAGCATTACACACAGGCACCTCTGCGGCCGCCTATGCTTCCTCTTGTCCCTGCCCCTGGACTGCACCACTAGCACCAGTGGAATACCCCACTCCATTCCCCATGTGTGGCCCTTCCATGGCCTCCTCCTCAACCAAACCCTCCACCAACCTGGGTGACTCCGTGACATCTTCCTCCATAGGCCCCTGTGGGGTCTCAGCTGCCCCTTCTGCTGCCGAGCAGTCTACCTCCAACCTCCGCCTCTTGGACCTACCCTTGGCAGCTGCAGCCGCAGACGCGGCACAAGACTCCTCACTCCCCGACGAGATGACAACATGGGAGGGGAGTTGGGCCTTGCGTCTCCGGCTGGCGGTGGGATCCCTGCCGCTGTGCTCCACAGCACCATCTCCACCCTCTTCATCAGTTGACGCTGCAGAACACAGGGAGAGACAGAACACAGGCATCAGGGCACTGTACAATGGTCTGATACACACATGACAGTTGCACATGAGTGGCAGTCTCAAACTTCACACATGGCATCACACTCCCCAACACACATATCATTTGAACCCACACACATGCGCAAATTAACAGGAATGTTGCAGCAGGCAGCACCATCCATACACATACAACAGCATGAGCATCCGAAGGTTAGCCTGACGTCACATGCAACACGGGGAGTGCCGAACACATGCACACGCGCCACCAGGCATACATCCATCTGTACATCTCCACCACCTGTCGCAGTAAAATCATCGGCATCCATTTCACATCTGCCAATCAGCCTCCTACATGTCGGTGTCACATGCATCCATGGTGTATCACAGTGGCACACATGTCAAATACACACACACGCACATGTACATTGTGCATATACATGAAGGTGGAACCAGCATCCATGTGTCACAACACAACCATGCCACAGTACATACACAGACATTTAAACATGTGTGCACCTACACTTGCATTTGGGCACCATGCTTTTGAACACATACACCATTGATATTCCTCACACATGACTAGACTCACATGCAACAGGCTCATGTCCCGGTACATACACATCCATACATGGGCCTTCCAAGACATATGTCCAACCTGCACACTCCTGCCACACCTCAACATGCACAGCATCCAATCAGTCTGCATGGTCACTTACTCCGGACGGGTCTGCCTCTGAAGGATCTGGAGGTGGAGTGCTGGGTGTATGCATTCCAGGACACTCATCTGGATCTTGGTAAGGCGGACCCGGCACCCCTCTGCATGCTTTGCCTCCAAGAGGCGCCGGGCCTTGCTGAGGGTCCTAGACCTGAAGTTCTCCCAGCGCTTCCGGACGTGTTGCATGTCGTGGGCTGCCACCCCCTCTATGTTGATGGAAGCCACAATGTCCTTCCAGATCCTCTTCTGCCCTTCATTGTCGGTGCCTGAACTTCCAAAGAGGGCATCATAATGCCCCAGGACTTGCTCCACCAGGATGCCAATTTCATTGGCAGTGAAGCTGGAAGCCCTCTGCCTTTCTGTTGGGGGGTTGCCACTGGTGCCAGATGGTGTTGTGTCGGACATGGCAACCCCCGAGACAGATGTGGGTTGGCAACTGGGTCCTGGGGCTGGGGTGTGGAGCGATGGAATACCAGTCGGGAGTCTTCTGTCCCAGCAGGGGTGGTCACAGCAACTGGACCCCTGCAAATGGCTGATGTGCAGGCACCAAATAGCAGGGCAGGTGGCCAGCAGGCAGGCAGGCAGCAGCAGATGGCAGGTGGTAGCGTGCTCGGGGATATGAGGGGCAGGAAAATGGCCTTCTGGGCAGGAGAGTGGTCTTCCGTGTGTTGTCGCGTGGCCAGCTTGATACGGAGTGATTTGACACGTGAAAAAACTGCACATCAGCATGTAATTTGAGGAAACTCCCTTAGGACGTAAGCGTGCATGTGACGTGATACGCGCGTGCGATTCATTCAGCACGGGTGCATCCGCTCATGCAAAAAAATCACGTTGCGTGTTAATGTGTGTAATCTGGGAAAAGAGCTTAAGCGCGTAAGAGAAGTGACGCGCACGGGCATTTCCCTCAGCACGGGTTAAAGGTGAGCGGGACCAGCAGTTCGCTGTACGTACCTTTCGTGGAGACCGACGTGTGTGTTGCTACTTCGGGTCGTTTCGCGCGCCATCACAACTTCACAGCGGATCAAGGACGTATCTCTTCTTTTGGTGGGGGTATTGGCTACACGTGTTTTTCATTATCACGCTAGTCTGACGGTCAGTCGGCACGCTATTTTTCCCACTATGGGTTCCGCTGTGTATTGCGTACCCGTTTTTGAGTTCATAGTAGCCTGCGTGTCCCAGGCATACGTGTTTTTCGTGTCCCTGGGTGCCACTGTGTATTGTCGGAGGTTAATTCCACACATGTGGGCTACCGGGGTTGCGTGCACGGTTTTACTGCAATTTTGGGGTGCCTGAGCATTGCGTGACCCGTCACTTTATCACCGGGGTCACATACAGCCTTGCAGGTGCAGGGGTGCTTTTAACATCTTGTATCCCACCCCCTTCACCCCAATTGCCCAGGACAATTGTCGTGTACACCGCCCATTGGCACTACTACATCTGTGCCGGCACTACTACATCTGTGCCATGGCTGGGAGGCCACGAAAGGTGAGGGGCACCTCAGCTGGGTGTACTCCACGTGGCGGGTGTGGTCAGGGATGTGGCTCAGGGTGACCAGGGAGTAGGGGGACTCCAGGGTGTCCAGGGTGGCTGCAGAGGGGGAAGAGGCAGGGGTGCGCCACTTCGGCAGGATGTTGTGCCACGTGTTGGTGCAGTCATGCCACCACCCCCTGCGGCTCCGGGAGATGCAGTTCTTGCATCTGGCACTGGCGCCCATGTGACCCGGCAGTCCGTTTCATTGACTGCCACGGGCCCAAGGGCAGTGGTAACTGCAGGTGCAGCTGTGGACACCACCACCCAGGCTCAGGGTCTGCCAGCCCAGGCTGCGTTGGCACCTGAACAGTCCCAGGAAGATTTCCAGGAGGTCAGGAGGCACACCGTAAGTGCACGCAGGGCTGCTCTGACCGAGGCACGTGTCCCTGGGGCAGTAATGTCATCTGCTGCACACCCTAAACCTGGCCTCCCCCTGTTTCAGGCCCACTGACTCTGTTCAACTGGTGTAGTGGATTCTGCACACATGGGTGTACTACTGAGGTTTCATCATGTGTTCTGCTTACTGTCCCATTATCATCTGCTGTGTTGTCAGTTGACTCAGATGATGCAACCGATGCTAGTCAACACTGTCTGCCAATACAGAGGTCTCTGGTCACCCTTTCGCTGCCATGCAATGCCTCCCTGCATTTTCACTTAGGGAGGGTGGGGGGTTTGCTTGTAGCCATGCAACCCATTGCATGCACATTGCACGTGATGCCTGAACTTGCCCTTGCACTGCCTTCACGTTTATTGATAGACATCATAATGTACTTGTTCATGTAGATAGTGGGTAATGTACACATGTTCTGCACTGCATCAACCCACTTCTGAGCTGTGTTACACCATTCTACATGCCTACTCACTGATGCAATGTCAAAGTGACCTGGCATGTATGGCCAGTTTTTCATCCCTTCTCTGTCATGATTGCGACGGGCACAGGTGCATCCTGTGACAGATGTACTCAGTATTGGAACTCCCTAGTGGTTGTTTAGATGAGTTGATTGGTCAATCTGTGGCCTATACCAACTGGCATAGGTCACTGATTGGATGTAGCCTGCCAATCGGGTTGTAATGACTTTGGAGCTTCCTTCACGTGTATATGTGTGCACTTCCACATACATCAAAGCAAGCAGCATTATAGCTGCTTGCTTTGGTGTATTGGATGCTGGTCATGTTCACAATACAGGTGTATGGGGAAATGGGTGGTTTTGAACGCTTTCACATGTACATATGCAAGCAGCTTCAACGTTGTGTAGTGCAGCATTGCGAGTACTCACTTATGTGTTTGTGAAAGTGTTCATTTACACATGTGTCTTCCGCAGCTTTTTTGTTGACTGACTAATATGTAGTTGATAGACGTTTATGCTGGTGAGATTTCTGCATTGCGCACGTTATGTGGAACTGGCATGATCCCAAAGGTTCACTGTTGTGCAGTATGTGTATGCCCAGGCCCACTTAGCTACTATGGTGGGTCCTGGGCGTGGAGATTTCCACAAGGAATGATGTAATATGGCACATTCATAGCCCAATGTGCTCAATCAGGCCCTGAGGGGTTTTGTGGAGGTCTCATGTCCTGCAGCTCGGATGGTACTGGGCGTTATGGTCCCTCATGCCTGGTTGCAGGCCCTTGCTTTGCTTGGGACATTCACATTATCTACATGGCCCATGCCACCCGGTCTGGGCCGAGCTGCAGATGGATGGAGCTGTACTGATGATGATGCTTTAGTCATGCATGTCTACATGCATGTTACCTGTGTCATTGTGTGTTTGGATTCACTTGCAGCAGTGGTCAATTTGCAGTTCAGAAATGCTTATGGTGTGTTGCATCTCTTAGTTGCCATCTGTCTTTTCTGCCTGTGACATGTGCCTGACAGAGGTGGTGTCTGATGGAGTTCATATACTACATTTTTTACTTGTGTAGGCTTTGCTATTTAGACACATCCATTTCTGCTTTTGGGATGTGTTTGCATGTCAAGGCCACTGGATGCATGCCAGGTTCTCATTTGTGTGTGACATGTCTGCTTTATGTGTTGGCTGTCTATGTGATATCTATGTGTGTGTGTGTTTTGTGCTTCTGACATGTGTACTAATGTTAATTTTTCTCCACTTTTCAGATGATGACGCAATGGAGGCAGAGGATGGTGTTGTCATGCCAGGCACAGGGTTGCTATCACACCAGCAACCCAGCACAAGTGGGGGTCGTGGGGCGGTAGACCACGAGAACCCACTTGTGTTACAGACCATCTTGTCTACGGCTGGCAATGAGTCTAGCCCGGATGATCACTCTGACGACAATGTCGAGTTGGATGTGCATCGGGTACATTTGTCAGGGGTGAGTGATTCTGATGTGGATACTCCTCTGTCCACGACATCTGCACTGTGGGTCCAGATGGTGGTGGGACCTCCGCCTGTGGTGGATCGGGACGCAGGGTCACCCTCCATACCAGTTGCTGATGTGCCTGGGGCATCACATCAATGGAGGAATGTAGTCCTGCAGCCGCGGACGGTGCCAACCCAACAAGGACGTCGGCTCCTTGGGCCCTGCAGGTGTCAAGCCCAGCAATGCGGTGGCCGCACACCACTGAGGTGTACTGAGTGGGAACAAGCCATGGTTGGCAATTCAGAACACCAGGGGGCAGCAATTGATAACATCGCTGAGAGCATGGAACGTGTGGCCCAATCTGTGCTCCCCCCTGCTAGGCAGGTGGAACTCCAGCAGCGGGCGGCACAGTCCACGGCCCGCTCACTCAGGCTGGGTATGGCAGCCTCAGACAGGGCACGCCGGGCTGAAATGGTGTCTTTGTGTCAAGCAATTGCTGCTCATGCAGAGGCACACATGGAGGCCCTGAGGGTTGACTATGAATCCCTCAAATCTACTCTGGCTGTGCTCTTGATGTCCCAGAGGACCGGGTCAGAGGAGAGGTTGGAGCAGCTAGAGAATACCATCTAGCTGAGCTACGTGCTTGCCGGGAGGTGTACCAGTTGTCCAGCCAGGCCATGCAGGAAGAACTCCATGTTACACATGTTACCTTGCAAGAGGAAGCACGCGTATCACGCAAGGTTCTACATGCTGACCTACGTGTCATCGCCGCACAGAACCAGGCTCACCCGTCCCGCAGAATTGCTGCAGATGAGGGGCAAGCTGCGCCTAGGCGTGTTCAGGGTACTGTGCCACGTCAACCTTTTCAGCCAGAGAGTAATGAGGACGACGAGTTATCTCCCACACAGGTCGGGCTGTGCAGGCGTTGAGCCCATGGAGGTTTTTTTTTGCCTCAACATCATCGCATGTGGGTGTTGAGGTGCACCCTCCCCGCCCGGGTCGTATGTTGCCATTTTTGACTTTTATAGTTAGTTTAATTAGTTAATATGGTTTATTTATAGTTAGTTTAAATAGGTAAAAATAGGTTTTTTATAGTTAGTTTAATTAGTTAATATAGTTTAAAATTGCTTGTCTATTGTGCATTCATGTGACGGTGTGGTGCTTTGTGGCTTTTGAAAGCATCCACTGTCTGTTCCAGCTGGGCCCTTCAAGCTTGTCTCGTGTATGTGTTTGCAGCTTGGGGTCCTGACTCACATAGGCCACTCCTGCTTCCCTTATCCATGGGCTCGCAAGGATGGTTCGGTGTAACAACCATTTACAGAAGGGCATTGGACTTTCGTCATATCTGTGGCCTGTCTGCTGCTGTACTACTTGTGTTAACACCCCTAGTGGGGATTAAGTGGGTTTTCTCCACGGCATGTCTGCAATCAATTTGGGTGAGTACATGATTGATGTCTCCATTAATTGATGTGGATTGTGATGTATGTTCTTTTCTTGCCTGTATATGTGCTAGATGCACTTCATGCTGTAGACAGTAGCCTGCACCATTTGGCTGTCAAAGTCACACTGATGGTGGGAGGAGTTCGGATGTAGGTATCAATCATGGCCCAGTGACAACCAGCATGAAGACACACACACAGGGAACTTTCCAGCCTTATTAATATCTTTTATGCACTTTCTGCAGGAAAATGAGCCTCCAGACTACCTTTCCCAGCAGACACGGGGACAAGTACTACTGAAACCTGGCCACGTACGGTGGTGCACACGTGCGCATGTGTGCGCAAGCAGAAGCACAGGGCTTGTGCTCAGACGTCCGACAGAACAAGACGTGTTCCCAGGATCTCCAAGCAAGGTGAGCAGCACAAGGGGCCACACCGCAGCCAACCTTCCACCAGGCCACTTGCACATGCATGCTAAGTAGCGCCAGTGCTGGGGAGCTTGGCCATGCATTGCTGTAGAAGCGCACAGTACAGCTAATATGCGTTGAGGAACAAATGCCAAGTAGCTTAACAAGTTGTCAGGGGCACACGCAGGGGCTGTCACACATGAGTCCCCCCGGCTCCATAGAAGCTGAGTTATTGGCGCAGTAGAATTCCTAGCCAGAAACAAATACGGTGCACAGGGACACCCAGCGAGGCACAGACTTGAGTGCAGTGCATATCATTTGCATGTGCAAATTGCCACGTGCACTACCTATTAAAATCCGCGGCTGCCAGAACACGACTTGTACTGAAGTCGCACCTCGCAACACGCGTCTAGCAGCTCACCCAGGGACCATTCTATCATGTGTGATTCTTGACACATTGGTCTTCCATTTACCGTGCGCCCACGTGCACCTGCCTTACTGCATTGACAGTGTATGAACCATCATGGGGGCAAGCTAACTTATATGTACAAAGCAGCAGACAAGAGTGTTTGTTTGTGGAGAAGTCACTTAGTTTGGGGCATGAATGGTGTTGTGTGTGTGTTGCAGACACACACAGATTAGTAACTCACACTCTCTTTGCAGCATTGAACTGCTCCTGTTACCTGACCTGAGAGTGTGCAGGCAGGAGGCCAGTACTCACCCCAGAGAAATTTCTGTATGACTTGGTATGTGTGGGAGGTTGTTGGTCAGTCATTTCATCTGATTCCATGTCAGGCGTCTTTGTCTCGGGCCACTTTCCATTTATGTCACTTGGTATCTTATTGGTCATGTGTTGGGCTTTTGCTGTTATATGCCATGTGTTGGTGTGGTAGACAAGCGTGATGTGGGTTGGGAGGGTTTGGGTGACATACCAGTGATTGTCATGGCCTGTTTTGCAGAGTGTGGTGTGATACACACCTTGCATGTGTTCCTTTTGGTCACACAGGATTGGTTATGTTTAAGTAGCTAGGGATGCACACAATGTAGCACTTCCGTGGTAACATTCTCAGGGTGGTAAGGTTGTGACAGTTGACTGTCTCTTTGTCATCATCGATTGTCACCTGGTATGTGCCAGGCCTGTGTGCACTCTGCAGGGGTGGGAGTTTAGGTGAAAAATGTGGCCACAAGCTGGGTCCGGGCTGCCTCGCCACATGCCATTTCCCCTCCCATGGGGAGCGCCTGTGCACGTGATTGGGGATGTGGGGGCACCACCATGTCCATCGGTACGTCCCGCCGTGTTGCAAAATTGTGCAGGACACATGCTGCCACAATGATCCTGCACACTATTGGGGGTGCATATAGCGTGACTTGAGCACTCCGAATGTGCACTCAACTATGCCCCTGGTTGCAATATGGGCAGCGTTGTATCTTACCTGGGGTGGTGTGGTGGGGTTCCGGATTGGCGTCATCATGTGGTTTCTCAGAGGGTAGGCACTGTCCCCTGGGGAGGTGATAATAGTTGTGATTAGTTGGGTTTGTGTATTTGTCTGTGTGTGACATGCATGCATGTGCACAGGCATTTGTACTCACCCAAGAGCCATGTGTCGCCATGCTTCCCAGCTTCCAGGGCCCGGCTCAGGGCGGACATTCTGTATATGAAACTGTCATGGGTAGAGCCAGGCTAGTTTGCATAGACAGAGGAGATGATTGCCTTAGCATTGCATACAACCTGTATGTTGATGGAATGCCAGTGCTTGCGGTTTCGATAGATGTGCTCAGTGGCCCTAGGTGGATGTAGGGCCACATGGGTGCCATCTATGGCACCGAGCACTTTGGGGAATTGTGCCACCCTGTAAAAGTCCTGGACCCTGCCTTTCTGTGGGTGTTCTGGGCATGTATATGTGCCTGCGGACTGAGGGGCGCGCAGTCATGATTGCCAACACCTGGTCTAGGCAGCGTGACTGTGTGGACTGTGAGACAGCCCGCACTATGGCAGTTGTCTGCTGAAATGACCCAGTGGCCAAAATATTTAGGGGCTCAATTCTTGGGAGCACAGGGTGGGGGATGTAAGGTCATCTTCCCACTCCCTGACCAGGTCTAGGATGATACGAGGTGGAAACCTATACCTACCATAGATCTGGTCGTCAGGCATCCCAAAAAGGCTGGTCCGGGGCAACAAAATGCAAGGCCTGGCTATTCTCCTCCTCCTGCCGTGTCCCACGGTCAGTGCTGCGACAAATGGGGCATTCATCGTAGCTGTATATACGTGTTTGTTGTTTGCACGCACTTATATACTGCACGCAGGGACGCTTCCGTCTGTCTTCATGTGGCGGGCGTGTTGACGCCTGTGCGCGTCTTTTAGCGTGCACGGGTTTCCCGTATTCGATTCCATGAATACGTGTTGTTCGCGTGCGTGTGGGCATTCCGTGTATTTGCCTGCAGTACTTCCTCAGTTACGCCTTCTTTTTCACACGTTGTTCCCCATTTTGCGTGTTACGCCCCGTGTCCCGCCCCCTTTTTTGGTGTGTGTGCCGACGTTGTGCGCTTTCGTGTTGCTGTGACATGTGCTCCCGTGCGCTCCATGCTCGGATTCGGCGCACATCCTGCAGTAAACACGCACAGGCCCTTCCATGAATCGCACGCATGCGCGTGTGCTTGCTTTTTCACGCTTCCGCCGGCTTGCGCCAAGATTTTCGGCGCACATTTGTTCCATGAATCGCCCCATTAATTGTGCATTTTAAGGCACGTCTTTCTTTTGCTTCATGGGCGTGTTTCACCTGTCACCCACACACACTCCCTGGACTTCTACTTCCACCCTCACTGCACCTTCAGCTAACCCTTTTCCACTAAAGTATTTTGTGCTTTTAACTCTACCTTCCAAATTTCGATTTTGTAAATGAGTGGAATTGTTCAGTTACAATGGAGTTTTACTCATTTTCCTTTTTGTTCATTTCTTTATTAATCTATCCCCCCTAATGTTCTACCTACCGAATTTCAATTTTGCAAATGAGTAGAATTTTTCAGTTATAATAGAGTTTCATTAATGTTCCTTTTATCCATTTGTTTATTTATTTATTCCCCTCATTGCTTGGTCACCTCCTCGGTCTGTTACATTTGTGCTATGCTGTGCTATATTATGTCATGTTTTGCTACGTTCTTTCATAATAATATCAGCTTGCTATGTGCATAGCCGTGTAAGTCTGTGAAGTAGGCTGAAGGTGTCAGGTAACAATCCACAAACACACAAATAAACAAATAATACACATTAGAGCTAATCCATCCATGAAAACGACCATAGCACCTACAGACCTGCAAATGCAAGCTGGTAAGCCGACTCTACAAGCTTGCTGGATTTAAGACTGCCCTGCTGCCCTTGGGACAATGTAAATGCAGCCCAGGCTGAGAAGGGAAGACAAGGTTGAATTGTGCAGTTTAACTCCCAGAATATCCCAGCCTCCGCCCCAGAGGAATCCATCCTCACAAACCACTATTACCATCAGCATAAAGCTGCTAGAAAGCCCCAAGAACTTCCTTCCAGCCCAGTCTCGCACATTGCCCCTAGAGGAGTCACGGTCATTAAAGAGTGCCCATAGTTACTCCCAGCTTTCCCGCTTATAGAACTTCTAACTTTCTCCCCAGTTATAGAACTTGGGAGTAAGTAGTACAGTTTGTGATCAATTGTTCCCTTGTGCTTGGGATGAATATATCTGGGGCTTCAGGAAGGCATCAAACGCTGACCACCCTTGATCAAAAGACTTGCTCAGATCACTAGAGCATTTCACACAACAGGCTGTCAGTGAGTAGGGGACTTTAAATGTCAGGGTTATCTTATTATGCTGTCCTTGAGTAAATATTTAGTCTGACTTAGCTAGTCTAGTTTAACACCTTTACTCTAACTCTAGTGTCTATCACCTCTGCCAGCTGAGTAGGCAATCCCAGATTTTACCGCCTGAGGTCTCACCGGTTACGTAACACCTATCAGAGAATCCAGTCTCCATACTTCACGGGTACATTGGAGAACAACTTAGCCCAATCATGCAACCACTCACTGACTAAATTTCAGTACTGTTTAAAGTCCTAGAAAGTGCCCTCATGGTTTATATGCTCACACCCAGGAGCAGAGTGAGCCCTGACCTGGTCAGTGGCACTCCTTGCCTGTTCTGCGCTGACATGCATTCACATCATAACAAATCTCCTTCCTTACTTTCACTCCCAGGCTCCCAGATGCAACACATCCGTCATATGTGCCTAAAAGCTGCTCCTCTACCATCTTCTACTGCTCCTCAGACTAACGCTTGGAGGCACCTGGCAAGGGAACAATACCTCACCCTTTGGATACGCCTGGGTGCTGTAAGACAGCTATGGTGGCGTCTTGCATAGTATGAAACCTGAGTAACACAACACACAGACTTCTATAAAAGCATAAAGAGTTAATAGATAAAGTGGATGTGGACACTGCATATGTGCTTGAAACTACAACAATGGTAATTAATTGAAATGATGCTCAGAAAAAGTGGCACATGCATGGCATTCAAGGCAACACTACATGATAGATGGACTAAGAACAGCTTTCCCTGATGTGCTATGCCTAATTGCATTTGCACAGAAATAAATCTGCTCACTGCCATGTCATGCCTGAGAGTGGGATCATGGTATTCACTAAAGCAGTAAAAGCTTTTGGTAATAGATCAGGTCATCAGACACCCTGTTTTGTGCATCTTCAGCCTTTGTTGCATTTGATTGGCTCATGAATGACCAGACCTTTCATGTGCTAGACCTATTTCGACACAGAAGGTAGTGCAGCTGGATGTGCAGAAGGGTGGTTAAAGATGAACTGACTCCATTTCAGGCATGCCAGGAGAGTCTTACTTTCCAAGGATGGAATGTCAGAGTGTCGACGCATGCTTCTGCATTGAAAGCCCTGCCTTTTTGACAGGACAATAGATGATGCAATCCATGTGCCACGGCATACACAGCGGTGTAAACACTGTAGACGGCTCGATAGATGTGGATATCGTATATATTTAAATCGAGGGAGGTCACTGACTCTTTCCCTGTGCACGCAGGAGTTAGCTCTACAGTCCCCATGGCAAGGTGTGTAAAATTGATTGACCATCGACACCCAAACACGTTTTCCCAAAATGAATGAATGAATATGTCTGCGGGAAACCTGGAAGGATGAGCAATGGAGAGGAAAGTGCTGAATCCTGGCATCGTTCTCTGGTGGGGAGCAAAGCCAATGGTACCCTGTAAGATACTCCAAAACTCCTTCCGGGCGAAAGCCGGGAATGCAATCCAACTGGTGGGAAACAGCCATACCTTACCAGTTACGTTCCCTCTCTTTAATGCTTCCATTAGCGGGATCACTTGTAATTTGGTCACACAGATGACAATCACCTTTCCAATTTTGAGGATCTTTGTGGCAGGGTTCAGAACTGGAAATGTTTCGAAGAAGTCAACGCACACTCCAAGTCTTAGCACTTCTTTAACGAGATTAAGACCTCCAGCCAGCCCAAAATCATTTTCCGTTGCAGTGATCCCTATCCAAGTCCAATGAAAGTGGGCTACTAGTCGCCCCAGGCCCACAGACTGGTAATCATTGTTGGCTACTGTACGGAGAAATGATGGGAACTCATGTTTATTACTCAAGGAGGAGCACGAAGAGGCATAGCTGATCTGGAAAATAGATGAAATAAACATATGTCAGACATCATAGGTCTCGAAAAATATGTTGATAAGTCTTTTAGGGGCATTCCAAAGAGAAGCTTAATAGAAATGTAGTGTTAACATACTTTTAAAAGCAAACAATGAGAGGAAAAATCATAAAATGAATTACATGTTTGAAGAGTATTTTTGTTATGCATTAAAAAGAGAAACAAATTCCCCAAATCATTTCAGCTTTATGCCAATGATCCGAAAATAGCTCTCAATGTGACAGAGTCGGAAGAAAACCTTTCTAACTGCCTCCTGGCAGTGGAGGAGCAGATGACGATGAACAGCCTATCTTTCTAGTAACAATCCTGTATTTTAACACTAAGCTGCTTCGAGCTGCTCTACCGCGTTGTGCATTTTCGCCGCGTGAGGACTTCTGTGTGTTTTCCCGTGAACTTGCAACAAGCAGAGGATTGCTACACTGAAGGAGGACGTCATTAAGTGCTGCACCGGTGTTTGCCTGACCTAGGTAACTTTGAACTGGAGAACTCTTTCATTGTGACTACCTCCTCATTACGGCCACCTCCTCGTCACGGACTATTTTATTTTTCTTCATTACGGCCACGTGTGCCTTATTTATGTCTTACTCCGTAGCTGTAGTCTTTTGAATTGAAATTTGCATATTTGACTCTCATGAGTTTAAACTGACACTCCCTTCTCTTTTCCTTTTTGTTGAGCCACAGTGATTGGTGTGTGAGTAATTACCGCCCCCCCATCGTGTACTTTTACCCAGTATGCAGCACACATGCGCGCGCACATCGAAGTACATTTAAGTACACTGTTCATTGTTAACAGTGAACGGGGAGTGGGGTGTGCTCTACAAAATAATCTTCTTAGAGTGCCCCTTGCTGTTGATGTACACGGGTAAGACTAGAGGTAAAAGTGCTATTTACTTCATCAACGCTCTAATGGTGGCATTCTAATCTGATTACTGATAACCTGACTCTTATTCTCTTCATTTTGATAAAGTAGCACTTCATATTATGTCTAAATCCAGTATGTCTTTAAAAGCTGGTATGCTGATTTATATAATGTCTCTCCTTTGGAATCTCGAAAGGTATTCTTAGCAAAGAGAGTTAAAGAGAATCTTGAAAAGAAAAAACAACACTCTATTTCTTTAAATGTTGACATTCGTAATGTTTGTAAAGTAGACGGCTCCAACATGAAAAATGCTCCTATTAAGGATACAACCAGTGTGCCTGATTTAAAATCATTGGGCTCTCTGTCAGTTGCCGCTCAGACACAAGAAGTTTGGGTGAAGGGGAACCCACCAGAGCAGAACAAAACACCAGCAACCATTCTTAATAAAGAAATAGCTGATGCCTCTATTGCTTTAGCTTGCGGATCAGGCGATATATGCATAACTCAAATACCTGAAGCCACGATTGACTTACTGCAGGGTTAAACGGCATAGAGTCTGGAAATCCACCCTTATGTTCAGTTCAGGCTCAGCATTTGCTAAGAATGGCCCATGACAAATTGACATTGATGGGTGAAATTGATGATGAAGCAATTGAGTTCATGAACATATTGCCACTGAGGTACAATATATTTTTTCCAACTCAGGCGATCTTATACACCTCAATGATGGAGCTAGGGAGCAGAGTTTGCCAATTAGTGAAGGGCCCCTCTGCTCAACAGCATAAGCACAAGGATCAAGGATCAAGATAAACAAGAGCTGTATAAATCGCCGGTTCTTTTTGACAAATCTTCGCCCAATATGCTAATAGGTCCCTCTCTTTTGTAGCACCTACACCTAGGCGCACACAATTTCAGGCACCCATGGATAATCATCCATATTTCATTCGGGACCCCCAGGCGACTTTTAATAACAATAGATTTTCCTTTCCTGAAGTGCAGGCTCTTAATGACACGCTTACAGCAATGAATATGGCACTTCTTTCCTTGGCTAAGTTATATGAGATGTTGGATGACAAAATAAGGCATCTTTAGTATATCAACCTCTTGATGACCTAGTAGCAACAGCAGCCTCAACATCGCTAGCAAAATCTGTTCCTATGTCAAAGTCGTTAGACTGTATTTTAGCCTCAAACCTAATGAAATATCCACAAGTACAAATGGCCCCAGTCAAACAAACAATACCTATGGTCATGGCTGCAATTGAGCCATCGCAATGTAACTTGCGTGCTGAGAGTCTTCATATAGTTGAAGGTTTGGTGACATCTAAAGACTGCATGCTACAAGAGTTACGTGATGAGGTTCGTGCCTCCTTTATAAATTACAACAAAGAGAACGAAAAAATAAAACAGTTGATGTTGGTCTCTAAGAAAGAAACATCCAATGAAGTCAGTCAGATGCTCCAAACCACCTATCCGAAAAAGTCAATTCACTTTTGAAAGGACCGGGGCTGCCTAGTGGTGATAATGACGCCTTGTCATCAATGAGTGTTACTAGACCTGCTCTTTAAAAATGTGAAGGTAGGTCAATCCTACCACAAAACAGTGAACCTAGTTCCTTTCCCTCCACCATCAAGAGCCATGCACAATATAAAAGGCATCATCGATTGTTGATTAAATGTTGTGGTGCCCCCTTTGACAGATATGATATGGATCGTGCTAGTGTGCTTAACATCTGTGCCGAAATAACGGCCTTAGAAGATCTAACCTCCACGGACATTGACTTAGTGGAATTTATTAACCCACCTGATTTATCTGAGGCGAGGTTGCATATTCAATCTGGGGTGATACTCAATGCATTATGGCTAGCGTGTACTGCTTTTTACAATCTGGGCTTTATTTTAAGTCAAGATGCGCATGAGCCAGAACAATTGGTGGAAAAATCGAGCGTATCTCAATCTAGAGTTTTTGGGGACAAAAATGGCTTACTTTCAAATGTTGGTTCAAACAGCAACGATGCTTGGATGCACCATAATAATGGTGGTAGTTCGTAACAATCCCGGGTAGCTACCTCTTTCAGCCTCATCTCCTGGAACACTAGGGGCTTCAAACACCTTATTAACACCGAAAGTAGAGACCTTCTACAGTATGACATTATAGTCCTCCAGGAGACGTGGCTGCGTACTACCCCAGGATGGCATGCCTACGATATATACTTAGTTCCTGCCATCGTAGCTTGTACAGGTAGGTCGATGGTAGGCCTAATGAGGGCATTCCGCAAGGATAAAAATTTCGATGTGGTTTGGCATAAATCTCCATCGCCATGTTTTCAAATGATAAAAATACGAAGAGGTGTAACTTGTTGTGCCATTGTAAATGTTTATTGGGGTAAGAAACATCTAACCTCAGATGACTTTTTTGATCAATTCAATGGTATACTGGATCAGCTTTTACTGGACAAAACTATTGTGGACTCCTTCATTATGGGTGACCTGAATCTACATTTATTGTCTGAATCTGTGTCTTCTAGAACCATGGACGAACATCGCTGGATTAAGCTAATGGCTAACACAGATTATGTGATGTTGAATGGGGCGATTCAGGGAGATGTTCCCCCTAGATGTACATGGCATAGCGAGGGCTGTCATTCTACGTTGGACTACATTTATGTCAATAGCCACTATTTCTCAAAGATAATCAGGGTAATTCATAGAATTTCGCAGAAAAGTGTCGCAAGCGGCTGGCGCAGAGTGTCCGCGTGCGATTGACTGCGCCAGGCACGTGCGCTAAAACCGATTTCCGCACACAGCGTATTCATGGATTTCAGGCTCCCAAACCAGCCGTGGCGCAGAGTATCGCAGCGACCCTGCAGCAGCGCCAGTAACGCCCCCAAGAACGCCCTCGCGCAAGGAAAAGCCATCAAAATCGCTAAATCATCGCAAAGGGCTGCGCTAACCCTGGACCAGTTTACAGGGCTGCCAAACAAGGAACGCAAAGCGGGTAACGTGCATATCAGGGGTACGCGTGAAGTTATACACGCGATTAGCCAGGGTACGTGTATTACAGGGGTACGCGGGAAGTTTAACACGTGATTGGCCAGGGTACGTGTATTACAGGGGTACGCGGGAAGTTTAACACGCGATTAGCCAGGGTACGTGTATTACAGGGGTATGCGGGAAGTTTAACACGCGATTGGCCAGGGTACGTGTATTACAGGGGTATGCGGGAAGTTTAACACGCGATTAGCCAGGGTACGTGTATTACAGGGGTACGCGGGAAGTTTAACACGCGATTGGCCAGGGTACGTGTATTACAGGGGTATGCGGGAAGTTTAACACGCGATTAGCCAGGGTACGTGTATTAGAGGGGTACGCGGGAAGTTTAACACGCGATTGGCCAGGGTACGTGTATTACAGGGGTATGCGGGAAGTTTAACACGCGATTGGCCAGGGTACGTGTATTACAGGGATACGCGGGAAGTTTAACACGCGATTAGCCAGGGTACGTGTATTACAGGGGTACGCGGGAAGTTTAACACGCGATTAGCCAGGGTACGTGTATTACAGGGGTACGCGGGAAGTTTAACACGCGATTGGCCAGGGTACGTGTATTACAGGGGTATGCGGGAAGTTTAACACGCGATTCGGCTGGGTACGTGTATTACAGGGATGCGATTTGGCCAGGTACGTGTATTACAGGGGTGCGCAGGAATTATCACACGCGATTTGGCTGGGTACGTGTATTACAGGGGTGCGTGGGAATCATCACACGCGATTTGGCTGGGTACATGTATTACAGGGGTGCGTGGGAAGTCACACGCGATTAGGCTGGGTGGGTCCTCACAGGTGTTCCCTGTACACCCTCCACGGCCCCTGCAGGCAGCCTACAAAACAGGGGACTACCCTGCACACCTGCTCATGTCCCCCTGCACCCCCACCCCCCAGCAGTGCAGGGGCAGCCTCCACCAGGCCCCCACTCATGTCTCCCACCACCCCCACCCTCCCGCCACCAGGGGCAGCCTCCACCAGGCCCCCACTCATGTCCCCCTGCACCCCCACCCCCCAGCAGTGCATGGGCACCCTCCACCAGGCCCCCACCCATGTCTCCCACCACCCCCACCCCCCCGCCACCAGGGGCACTCTCCACCAAGCCCCCACCCATGTCTCCCACCACCCCCACCAGTGCAGGGGCACCCTCCACCAGGCCCCCACCCATGTCTCCCAACACCCCCACCCACCAGCACTGTGGGGCACGTGGCCAGCAGGCAGTCAGGCAGCAGCAGATGGCAGGTGGGAGCGTGCTCAGGGCTCTGGGGGGCAGTAATTTGGCCTCCTGGCCAGGAGCGTGGTCTCTCGTGTGTGAACGCGTGGACAGCC
This sequence comes from Ambystoma mexicanum, assembly GCF_040938575.1. Classification (NCBI taxonomy): domain Eukaryota; kingdom Metazoa; phylum Chordata; class Amphibia; order Caudata; family Ambystomatidae; genus Ambystoma; species Ambystoma mexicanum. The sequence continues at coordinate 303,219,647 of NC_090922.1, read as the reverse complement.
TGATAGGGAGTGAAATCCCACACGTCAGCAAAGGCCCTTAGCGCGTAAACCCGTCAACAGCATATGCGCGCCTATAGTCACCTGCACGTGCAGGAAATTGTTGCGTGACACGTCCCAGTGTCAAAGCGTGTGATTGGTGAAAATGGATCTACACGCAGAAGTGACAAAGCGTGTGATTGGTGAAAATGGATCTACACGCAGGAGTGACAAAGCGTGTGATTGGTGAACGTACACGCCGCATAAGTGACGCTGTACGTGTGGGCCTGTATATAAGGTACATGTAGAACACCATTTCCTTGTACGTGCTTTTCGTGGAGAGCGAGTGGGTGAATTCTGTACTTCTTGTCGTTTCACACGCGATTTACTTCACGGCGTTTCCAGTTCGTATTCCCTGTTACCTCTGACAGCTTTTTCTCTTTTTTCTCTTTTACTGGTTTACCTGGGCCTGTTCCCTCAAACAGTGTCCCCTTCTACTGTTGTCCTGTCTTCTCAGACAGCGTACACATCTTCTTTTGGCGGGGGTTTAGCCAGCCAAACGCGCTCATTTTTCACGCTCTTTTACCTGGCAGACGGTGAGTCACGCACGTATCCAACTTCTGTGCTTGCCCCGTGTGTAGCCTACCCCTTCAGAGGTCATTCTAGGCTGCGTGTGACACGCATACGTTCATTCTTGTGTTACTGGGTGCCACAGCGTAGTGCAGGTTTTTCTTTCTGCACACGTGGTCTAGGAGGGGTTGCGTGCACGTCATCTCCCTTTTTTGGGCCTCCTGTGCGTTGCGTGACCCGTCATCTTTCCCCAGGGGTTACAATCAGCCGTGCTAGAGCACTAGGGTACAATTACCATCTGGTACCCAACCCCTTTGACCCCCAATTGCCCAGGACAATTGTCTACAGCCACTCCCATACGCACATTAATATCAGTGCCATGGCTGGGAGGCGAGGATTCCGTAAGGGTGGCAAAGGTGGAAGAGCCACAAGTGGTGGCCGTGGTGGATCCGGTAGGGGACGTGGTCGTAACTTGCAGGGTGAGCCTGTCCCCCCATGTGTGGAGGACTAGTCAAGGGCACCCATCATCCCCCCCCCCTCCCGTTGAGGCTGAAGTGGCTGACACCATCCATGCTCAGCCCTTGTTGGACCAGCCCATTGTGGCACCAGACCTGGCTGACTCCATGGCTGACTTCCAGGTCAGCAGGGCTACGACACGTGCGCTGGTGCACGTTGATGCCATCATGCCACGTGGATCTGGGGCAGCAAGGTCATCTGCTGCACCAAGGAGGCAGGGCGGAGCAGGGCAGGGGCAGCTGCGGCTCCATCCACCCCAGCCCCCACACACCCAGCCAGGACAGTGTCGGTCCTAGTCCATGCTGCTGACATTCCCCCTGACACCATCACACTAGAGCCAATGCCTGCACCAACTCCCATGCTGAGTGTGCAATCCCACACTCCTGATACAGAGTCCACCAGGGCTCCTGCCCCTAGTGTCCAGAGCGGCGCAGGACACTCAGGATCACCACCACCTTCCAAGCGGAAGAGGAAGAGTGCTCGTCCGGCACAGGCTGATGCCCCAGACACGGCTACACAGTCCGGCCCGTCCAGGAAGCCCAGCTTCACGGATGACGAACTGAATGCACTTGTCGAGTATGTGTCCGGACATGACAATGAGATGGTCATTGTTGCAGGATCCAAGACCACACCTGCACAACGCCAGGCACACTGGCAGACCGTTGCGGACATCGTAAGTGCCCTTGGAATCGTGAGGCGCACAGCCAATGATTGCTATAAGCGCTGGAATGACCTAAAGCGCAGGGCAAAGAGTAAGCTGGCCTCAAGTCATGCCGCAACTCTAGTGACTGGAGGTGGGTCTCCAGTAGTAGACATGGAACTCACTCCACATGAGTCAGTCGCTGGGACCAACGTCACGGAGGAACAGATCCAAGGCGTGGGAGATCTGGCTGATTACGAGGCATTGTCCGGTGAGTGCACATGCATGTGTGTGTCATCCATGTGCATGGTGTGTGTGTGAGGGCTTCTGTTTGGGTGCCAGGTGAGAGTGTGTGCGCCTGAGTCGTATGGGTCAGCCATGTGCTTCATGCAATACTTCCTGCGCAGCTGCATTTGGCCATAGCAGTATCCCTTCTGCCAACAGTAGACATCTAGCACAACTGCACGCCAGTTGCCCTTGAAGTGTCACCTTGACACAACATATTTGCTTATTTTTCACTGTTCATTCAGTCAGTTTGTTTGCATTCCACCACTTTCACTAGGCATGTCGCTGTCCACTAGTCACATGTCTGACATGGGTATGGTAAAGTGGAGTGACTTTGTTACCTGGATATCATTTGTACACACATGTCCCTGTGCAATTTGACCATTTCAGACTGGCAGCTCCAGGTGAAAAATCTGACCTGTTAGAATTAGAAAAGCTATTACATGCGGGAACTGGACTGAATGAATAGGTGCTGCCCTCCTCTCCATCTTCACTCAATAGCAATGGTACATGCCATCTGTGTGATGGCATGTGTGTTTCACCTGCCAATCACAGGCCAATGTGTGATGCCACTGCCAGGCAGCATGCAGAAAATTTGTTCATCTTCCATCTTGGTGTCATCAGTGTGTGCCATTTGCCTGCACTTCATACGCAGTGAGGGTGCATGCATGGGAGGGTTTTAGTCATGTGGGACATGTGTCAATCAAGTACTGGTTCTCTTGCTTCTCAGCCCTCAATGTGTGCCATGGTGCTAATGCCTGTTTCCATTACTTTGTTTTCATGTCTTTGCAGGGGAAGACGCACCTGATACTGCTGGGGTTGTGGAGATGGTGCAGACCCAGGAGGTGTCCCAGGGCCGACCAACCACCAGTGAGGGACATGGTGTGGTGGTGGGGGAGAACCCACAAGTGCTGCAGGTCGTGCTCTCAAGGGGTGTCTCTGGCTGCACCTCCCCCGAGCTGTACTCAGGTGTTGATTCGGATGAGACCTACGTGCCGTCGCAGGTGAGTGTTCCAGGGAGGGATTCTGTTCTGTCTCACCCACCTGCACCAGGGTCAGTACCCTCCATGGGGATGTCAGTGTTGGCAGCTACGCCTTCGGTGGTTACGGATGCAGGGTCACACTCCGCGACATCTGATCCTGTTCCTGGGCCAGCAGATCAGAGGGGGAATGCAGTCCTGCAGCCTCAGGCAGTGCCGGCACAGCAAGGCGCAGTTCGCCTTGCCCCAGACAGGTGTGGTGCCCGCCGACGTGGTGGCCGTACGCCACCCGGCAATACCGCATGGGAGCAATCCATTTACGGTATGGCTACCCAACAGGCTGCATCATCCGAGATGATGGCTCAGGCCATAGATAGGGTGGCCACTTCCATTGTCCCCCCAGAAAGGCTGATGGAGCGACTAGAGCAGGCAACCGACTCCATCTGCCAGTCACACAGGGAGGACATGTTGGGGTCCAACAGGGACAGGCGGGCGGCACTGGCGACTCTGCAGGAGGCCATCTCCATTGAGTCCCAGGGCCACAGGGAAGCCCTGAGGCAGGAGCTCCTACACCTCAGGACGACTCTTGTTGAGCTTGAGGCTTCAACACACCAAAGGACAGAACAGCAGCTGGAGCGTCTCACCCGTACGCTCTCAGCTGAGATGCAGGCAACGAGGGCGGAGGTCCGGGCATCCCGTGAGTTGTTGCATGGGGACCTCCGCACACTCATCCTCCAGAACCAGACCTACCACACCCGCATGCTTGCAGCCATGGAGGAGCAGACTAGGGCCTTGCGTGGGCTGCCTCCCATAGTGCAACCACCTCCGGATGCAGCTGCACAGGGTGATAATAGCGACAGCAGTGATACTCCCACAATAGGGTAGCCGTGTGGGCCATGAGCCCATGGAGGTGTTTTATCTTCCCAGGATCCACGCAGGTGGGTTCTGGTGTGCATCCTGTCCTCGGACCTCCTGGGTGGCCTCCCCAACCCCCCCGGGCCCATCAATGGCCATTTTTGATTGTTTCTTATTTTTATTTTTATTTTGATTTCTTTTATTCCCAATTTTTTTGGGACGATCTGTTGGCTTCGATGTGTTGGCTTCGATGTGTTGGCTTCGATGTGTTGGCTTCGATGTGTTGGCTTCGATGTGTTGGCTTCGATCTGTTGGCTTCGATCTGTTGGCTTTGATGTGTTGGCTTCGATCTGTTGGCTTCCGTGGTTCCTGTGGGCATACGCTGCATTGTGGCTGGGCACATGCAGGCTTGTAATGTATTTGGTTCAGATGCTTGGGTTTGAGTCACACACACCCCTCCTGCTTCCCGTTTCCATGGGCTTGCAAAGGGTGTGCCCAAGTGACAGTGAATTACACAGTGACGTTGGACTCCCATGAGCTGTGTGGCCAGTCTGTAGTCAATACTGTGTATACATTCATAGTGCATATTGCTGTTGTGTTGTACACTGCATGTTGCATTGATGTGTAACTCTTCTTCTGTGTCTACCTCCCAATTTGCAGGTCCCTTCCTCAAGTCCACACAAGGACCTCTAGTCTGGTGATGGGGACCATGTTGGCAGCAGTGCACCTACAACTCTACATGGCGCCAACACTGCACAGTTGGTAGTGGTGGGAGTGCAGGCATTTCCAGGTGGTGAGACTACTAATATGTAACATTTGTGATGTCATGTTAATGGTACTACGTGCTCAAGTATGTTGTTGGTCCGGCATTGCTGTGAGCATTTCAGGTGTTGCAGGTTTCTAATAGTGCCACTGTACATAGTGAGAGTGATGTCATGTTGTGGGGATTACTTTGTTTACCTGCAATTAGCATGACATGGCACGGTGTGTCGTGTGGCAGTGCTGGGGTTGGGTTGGCTGACATGGCACTGTCCTCTTGTTGCATTTTGCAAGTGGGTATTCATTTTAGCTGCTTCAATGTGTAACTTCACAAAACTGCATTGGTGGTGTCTGTGTGGGTAGGGATGCACACATTGTGACACTTCCAGGTGAACAATCTCAGGCTGACATGGAATTCCCGGTTCATTCTCCAGACATTCAGGATCAGTGTCAGGTTGAGTCATCATTGATTGTCAGATGGAATGTGCCAGGGCAGTGTGCACTCCACAGGGGTGTGATTTCTATGTGAAGTAATTAGCCACTAGCTGTGTACGGGCTGCCTCCCCCCGTGCCCTTTCCCCTCCCATGCGCAGCGGCTGTGCATGTGGTTGGGGATGTGGGGCCACCACCATGTCCACGGCCAGGCCCCGGCGTGTTGCAACGTTGTGCAGGACACATGCTGCCACTATGATCCTGCACACTACTGGGGGAGCGTATAACAGCTGCCCGCCAGAACGGTCAAGGGAGCGAAAGCGTGACTTTAGCACTCCGAATGTGCGCTCCACTATGCCCCTGGTTGTAATGTGGGCTGTGTTAAATCTTACCTGGGGTGGCGTGGTGGGGTTCCGAATTGGCGTCATCATGTGGGGGCTGAGAGGGTAGGCACTGTCCCCTGTGGAGGTGGGGATTGGTATCATTGGTGAGGTTGTGACCTTGCTCAGTATCCAACATGCATGCATGTGCAGTGGCATACATACTCACCAAGCAGCCATGTATCGCCATGCCGCCCAGCTTCTAGGTCCCGGCTTAGGGTGGACATTCGGTAAATGAAGCTGTCGTGGGTGGAGCCGGGATAGTTGGCATATACTGAGGTGATGATTCCCTTGGCATTACATGCTACCTGCAAGTTGATGGAATGCCAGTGCTTGCGGTTCCTATAGATGTGCTCAGATGCCCTGGGGGGACGTAGAGCCACATGGGTGCAGTCGATGGCACCTAGCACTTTGGGGAATCGTGCCACTGTGTAAAAATCCAGGGCAGCAGCATGCCTTTCTGTAGGTGTTCTGGGCAGGTATATGTGCCTGCGGACTGATGGGCGTGCAGTCATGATGTTCAAGACCTGGTGTAGGCAGCGTGACTGGGTGGCCTGTGACACCCCACCCACTATGGCACTTGTCCGCTGAAATGATCCAGTGGCTAAGAAGTGCAGTACATTGAGGACCTTCTCCAGGGGGCTGAGTGCTTGGGAGCACAGGGTGGGTGATGTGAGGTCATCCTCCCACTCACTCACCAGGTCCAGTATGATGTGTGGTGGAAACCTGTACCTCCCATACACCTGGTCATCAGGCATCCCGAAAAGGCTGGTTCTGGGTGTGAATATTCTGGCCCTGACTATCCTCCTCCTCCTCCTTTGGTAGCCCACTGCCACTGCTGCTAGGAACGGTATGTTCATCCTGGCGTCTGAGCTTGTTATTGTTAAAGTCCGCAATTTATGCTTAGCGCGTGTTCTAGGCGAGCGTGTGACCCGCGCACCCCTGGAATCCAGTTCCCAGTCCAATAGCGTGTGGAAATTCACACGCACCACGGGATACAGCGTGTGACCCGCGCACCCCTGGAATCCAGTTCCCAGTCCAATAGCGTGCGGAAATTCACACGCACCACGTGATACAGGTTCGCTGACGTACTTGCGTGTGTAAGTGGCCGCGCACCCATTAAATACACGTACATAGGCCAATCGCGTGTACGCGCACTTTTGTCCAATTACACGCGATGACACTCTGACGTGCAGTATCTCCACGTGTGCCCTGTCATCACGTGCTGAGTGGGGAACACCCGTGCGGGTCACGTCACAGACGCGCTTACGCGCTGAGGGACTCTGGTCCAATAGAATCGCGTATGCGTGCTGACCCGCTTACGCGCTAAGGGCCTTTCCTCGGATTTCACGCTGACGTGCAGGATTTTCACGTGCCAAATCACTCCGTATCAAGCTGGCCACGCGAAAACACACGGAAGCCCACGCTCCTGCCCAGAAGGCCGAGTTACTGCCCCCCAGTGCCCCGAGCAGCCTCCCACGTGCCATCTGCTGCTGCCTGCCTGCCTGCCTGCCTGCTGCCACCGTGCCCTGCCATTTGGTGCCTGCACATCAGCCATCTGCAGGGGTCCAGTTGCTGTGTCCACCCCTGCTGGAACTGAAGACTCCCGACTGGGATTACATCGCTCCACAGCCCAGCCCCAGGACCCAGTTGCCCACCCACACCTGCCTCTGGGGTTGCCATGTCGGGCACTTCCACATCTGGCACCAGTGGCAACCCCAGGCCAGAGGGGCAGAGGGGCACCAGCTTCACTGTCACCGAAGTTGGTGTCCTGGTGGAGCATGTCCTGGGGCAGTATGATGCCCTCTTTGGATCGTCCCGCGCCAGCAGGGAAGGACGGCAGAGGATCTGGGCCGACTGTGTGGTTGCCATCAACGCGGAGGGGGTGGCAACCCGCGACGTCCTGAAGATCAAGAAGCGCTGGGAGGACTTGAGGTCCAGGACCCTTGTGAAGGCCTGGCGCCTCGTGGAGGGGGGCCGGGGCCGCATGAGTTCCATCCAGATGAGGGTCCTGGAACGCGTACGCCCAGCGCTCCACGCCCAGATCCTTGTGAGGGAGGCCCGTCTGGAGTTGAGCGGTAAGTGTCCATGCATTACTGTGTGAGACAGGGCATGTTGCGGTGTGCTGGTTCTATGATACTTTCCTGTATGTGTGCCATAGGCCATGTATGCATGTATGTGTGCAGGGACATCATGGTAATGCATGTGCGACCAGTGATGTGTGATGCACATGGTTGTTGCATGTGTTGAAATGCCGCATGGGGAGCCCTATTCAGATTTTGAACATGAGAGCATGGCAGTCTCTGTACCTGGACATGGGTGGGGGTGAGGGATGGGTGCTGATGCCAGGTACATATATGGTAGCCATGTCTGTGTGCCTGACCTGCGTGTCTGTGACTTGTGCATGCCATGGATGCATGACACATGTGTGTGACAATGCAGAGATTCAGTAAAGCAGCCAAATTACCCTTGTATCCGCTGTGTTTGGTGTGTTTTGGGCCAGATGGATGTGACTGAGGTGAAGTGTGTGCATGTGATGGGCATGAGCCATGATGCATGTGAGTTACATATCATTGAATGTTTCAAGAGTCCATTGGACATGCATGGAAATGTCCATGGCATGCACCATGCCTGTTACTGTGTGTGTTTTGCCTGGACTGACCCATGTGTTGTGGAGGGACATGATGGAAGTGTACTTTGACAGTGGTGCTCATCTGCTATTGCTTCCTGTCTAGGGGACCATTGTACAGTGCCCTGATGCTTGTGTTCTTTGTCTCCCTCTACGCAGCGGCTAGTGAAGAAGAGGGCGGAGACGGCGCTGTGGAGCAAGGCGGCGGGGATGCCCCCACGGCTGCAGCGGAAGGGGTGGGTGAGCCCCCACAGGGGCCTGCTACAGTGGGAGACGGTGAGGAGCCATCCAGGTTGGTGGTTTGCACAGAGGAGGAGGAGGCCGCCACTGGGGCACACATGGGGCCTGGTGGGGGCATCCCTTCTGGTGCAAGTGGTGCAGTCCAGGGCCAGGGGCAGGAGGCAGCACAGGTCACCGTGGAGGGGCCTGTGCATGTCGCTGTCCCTGACCCTGTGAGTGCACCACCATGCACCAGCAGGGATGCCCCGTCCCAGGCCTGTCCGCAGGTAGAGGGGATGTCCATGTCACCTGACTCCCCTCCACCTGCGGACGTGGGAACCCCTGGCCGTGCGGAGAAGGTCCTGATTGGGGTCGCGATGCGCACGACTGTGATTCGTGATGCCGTGCGTGCTTCCCGGGAGGAGCACGCACGTCATCACGAAGTGCACCGTGCCGACGTGGCCCAATTGGGATCGGCCATGTTCGGGGGTTTCCTGCATGTGTTGGCCAATGTGGCGGCCCTCTCCTCCTCTGTGCAGGCTATCCACCAGTCGTTCTCCTTGCCGTCTTCCAGCCCAGATGCCACCAGGGCCCCCTGTGGACCTGCCCCGACCAATGCAGCCAGCTCGGTGGGGATCCCATCCCTGCCACAGTCGGGAGTCAGAGATCCAGCAGGGGTGGACACCAGAGCAACTGGACCCCAGCAGATGGAGGATGTGACGGCATCATCGGGCAGGGCACGTGCACGACGGCGTCGGTGGTTTCCATCAGCCTGGATGCCGTCGTGCTGGCACAGGCAGTTGCGTCGGAGGCAGCAGCAGGCTCAACGTGGGAGGCATCATGGCTCGGGGCCATCAACATCAGGGGTGCAGGCATCGGCCGGAGGGCAGGAGAACCCTGGAATGGGAGTGGCTTCCGTGTGGGAGAGGTTGTGCCAGCGGATAGGTGCGGAGCGGCAGCGGGCAGAGGAGGAACGGCTCACGATGGTCAGGGCGGAGGACTCCATGCGGAGGGCGCTGAGGCGGGCTTTGAGCTTGACACTGCGTTATCCCTGCGGGACCTCGGGGCCAGGGAACATGCCCGCCTCCAAGCCATTGACCAGGAGTTCGATGATGCCCTGGCCCATGACAACAACCAGTGAGCCGTCCGAATAGCCCGCTGCCTTTGTATATAGTTGTATAGTTAGGGTTAGGTTTCCTTTGTTTTTTTGATTTTTTTTTGGTTGCGATTGGACAATGCACCACTTTTTTGTATATAGTTCACTTTTTAGTTAGTAGTCAGTTAGGTTTAATTTGGTAGGGCTCATGGACCCAGGATGATCTTCTTCATTGGCTTATTTTATTTTTTCAGATTATTTTCTTGGACATTCTTCTTGTTTTGTTTGATTTGCTTTGTGTTTTTTCTTATTTCATTTCCATTCTACTTGCTGTTAAATACATATTATGTTTTTAATCTTCAATGTGTCGTATCATCTCATTGCTTTCAGGCATGTCATGTTGGGTGTTTTGTCATTCACTTGCAGCCATTGTGTGTGACAGACATGTGTTAAATTGCATTATTTAAATTGTGGGTGTAACATGTAATTGCCTTTGATATGTGGGTGGGTGTGATAGTTGGTTGGGCCTTTTGGCAGGGGAGGATGGGCATTACGGACATGATTGGGGAATGTTGGGACCCAGGTGCAGGGGGGCATGGATTGGACATGGGTGGGGGCCTGCTGGCAGGTGCCCCACAGTGCTGGGGGGGGTGGGGGTGGTGGTAGACATGAGTGGGGGCCTGGTGGAGGATGACCCTGCACTGCTGGGGTGTGGGGGTGGTGGGTGACATGAGTGGGGGCCTGGTGGATGGTGACCCTGCACTGCTGGGGTGTGGGGGTGGTGGGTGACATGAGTGGGGGCCTGGTGGAGGGTGCCCCTGGTGGCTGGGGTTTGGGGGTGGTGGGAGACATGAGTGGGGGCCTGGTGGAGGGTGACCGTGCACTGCTGGGGTGTTGGGGTGGTGGGAGACATGAGTGGGGGCCTGGTGGAGGCTGACCCTGGTGGCTGGGGGGTGGGGGTGGTGGGTGACATGAGTGGGGGCCTGGTGGAGGGTGCCCCTGGTGGCTGGGGGGTGGGGGTGGTGGGAGACATGAGTTGGACATGGGTGGGGGCCTGCTGGCAGGTGCCCCACAGTGCTGGGGGGTGGGGGGGTGGGGGACATGAGTTGGACATGGGTGGGGGCCTGCTGGCAGGTGCCCCACAGTGCTGGGGGGTGGGGGGGGTGGGGGACATGAGTTGGACATGGGTGGGGGCCTGCTGGCAGGTGCCCCACAGTGCTGGGGGGTGGGGGTGGTGGGAGACATGAGTTGGACATGGGTGGGGGCCTGCTGGCAGGTGCCCCACAGTGCTGGGGGGTGGGGGTGGTGGGGGACATGAGTTGGACATGGGTGGGGGCCTGCTGGCAGGTGCCCCACAGTGCTGGGGGGTGGGGGTGGTGGGAGACATGAGTTGGACATGGGTGGGGGCCTGCTGGCAGGTGCCCCACAGTGCTGGAGGGTGGGGGGGGGTGGGAGACATGAGTGGGGGCCTGGTGGAGGGTGACCCTGCACTGCTGGGGTGTGGGGGTGGTGGGTGACATGAGTGGGGGCCTGGTGGAGGGTGACCCTGCACTGCTGGGGTGTGGGGGTGGTGGGAGACATGAGTGGGGGCCTGGTGGAGGGTGACCCTGCACTGCTGGGGTGTGGGGGTGGTGGGTGACATGAGTGGGGGCCTGGTGGAGGGTGACCCTGCACTGCTGGTGTGTGGGGGGGGGGTGGGTGACATGAGTGGGGGCCTGGTGGAGGGTGCCCCTGGTGGCTGGGGTTTGGGGGTGGTGGGAGACATGAGTGGGGGCCTGGTGGAGGGTGACCCTGCACTGCTGGGGTGTGGGGGTGGTGGGAGACATGAGTGGGGGCCTGGTGGAGGCTGACCCTGGTGGCTGGGGGGTGGGGGTGGTGGGAGACATGAGTTGGACATGGGTGGGGGCCTGCTGGCAGGTGCCCCACAGTGCTGGGGGGTGGGGGGGGGGTGGGGGACATGAGTTGGACATGGGTGGGGGCCTGCTGGCAGGTGCCCCACAGTGCTGGGGGGTGGGGGGGTGGGGGACATGAGTTGGACATGGGTGGGGGCCTGCTGGCAGGTGCCCCACAGTGCTGGGGGGTGGGGGTGCAAGGGGACATGAGTTGGTGTTCATTAGTTCAAGGAGACATGTGCCTTTGCTGGGGGGCATGCCCATGGTGGGTGGGCTGCCTGCGGGACATGACCAGGGATGCAGGGTAGTCCCCTGTGGTGTGGGCTGCCTGCAGGGGCCGTGGAGGGTGTACAGGGTACACCTGGGAGGACCCACACTGTCAAATCACATGTGGAACTTCACGCGCACCCCTGATATACACGCGCCCAGGCTGTTCGCTTGTGGAACTTCCCGCGCACCCCTGGAATACACGCGCCCAGGCTGTTCGCGTGTGGAACTTCCCGCGCACCCCTGAAATACACGCGCCCAGGCTGTTCGCGTGTGGAACTTCCCCCGCACCCCTGAAATACACGCGCCCAGGCTATTCGCGTGTGGAACTTCCCGCGCACCCCTGAAATACACGCGCCCAGGCTATTCGCGTGTGGAACTTCCCGCGCACCCCTGAAATACACGCGCCCAGGCTATTCGCGTGTGGAACTTCCCGCGCACCCCTGAAATACACGCGCCCAGGCTATTCGCGTGTGGAACTTCCCGCGCACCGCTGAAATACACACGCCCCCAGGCTATTCGCGTGTGGAACTTCCCCCGCACCCCTGAAATACACGCGCCTAGGCTGTTCGCGTGTGGAACTTCCCGCGCACCCCTGAAATACACGCGCCCAGGCTGTTCGCGTGTGGAACTTCACGCGCACCCCTGAAATACACGCGCCCAGGCTGTTCGCGTGTGGAACTTCCCGCGCACCCCTGAAATACACGCGCCCAGGCTGTTCGCGTGTGGAACTTCCCGCGCATCCCTGAAATACACGCGCCCAGGCTGTTCGCGTGTGGAACTTCCCGCGCACCCCTGAAATACACGCGCCCTGGCTGTTCGCGTGTGGAACTTCCCCCGCACCCCTGAAATACACGCGCCTAGGCTATTCGCGTGTGGAACTTCCCGCGCACCCCTGAAATTCCCGCGCACGCCTGAAATACACGCGCCCAGGCTGTTCGCGTGTGGAACTTCCCCCGGACCCCTGAAATACACGCGCCCAGGCTATTCGCGTGTGGAACTTCCCGCGCACCCCTGAAATACACGCGCCCAGGCTGTTCGCGTGTGGAACTTCACGCGAACCCCTGATATACACGTAGCCTGCTCCCCCAGACCCGATCGCGTGTGAAACTTCACGCGAACCCCTGTGATGCACGTACCCTGCTGAAATTGCGTGTTAGACTTCCCGCGCACCCCGGTATACACGCACACGTATTTTTTGTCAGCGGGTGTCCGTGTTTGTGGGTACCCCTTTGCACGTCATTTTTCCTGGAGGGCCACAGTATGGGACATTCATCATGGCAGTATATAGGTGCGATTTGTTGGCGCACCTTTTGGCGCACATTTCTTACAGCCGCAGAGACGCTACCGCCTGCTTTCTTGTGGCGGTCGTGTTTGTGCCTGTGCGCTGGTTTGAGCGTGCGCTTTTTTCCCCTATTCTATTCCATGAATACGTGTTGTAGGCGAGCGTGTGGGCGTTCCGCGCACTTGTGCCCTGTACTTCCCCCGTGACGCCCACGTTTTGGCAAGTTGTTCCCCATTCCGAGTGTTACGCCCGTGTTCCGCCTACTTTTGTTGCGTGCACCGCGCTATGTGCGATTTTCGCTGTGGCCTGTGCGATTTTCGCAGTGACCTGGCGCACGCTGTTAGATGGCCTGTGCGCCAACGTGCGCCGCGCACTTTTTATCGCACATCCGCTGGTTTTCTCGCGCACGGCCTTCCATGAATCGACGTGCGCTGCTTTTCGTGCGATTTTCGCAATTGCACTGCGATTTTCGCTATTCCACTGCGATTCGCACGTTTTTGCCCACTTGCGCCGCGCTAATTATTCCATGAATCGGCCTCTTTTCTATTCTTTTTCTACTTTTAATGCTTTTTTCTATAGATATGTTGAAAGGTCTGATTAATTTTCGTGACCAAAACAACAATAAAAAAATAGTATTTTCACACTAAAGCCTGGTCCAATCACCCTTTCAAATGGCCAGTCACCATAGGTTCATCCACTCCTTATCAGACAGTAAAGAATCTAGGCCTCATGCTTGGTGAACCTTTGTCGTACACTTTCTAGATTGAGGAAGTTGTTATTAAAGCTTATTTTCAAAAACATATACCTTGGAGAATCTGCTCTATTCTCGAAATGACAACCCAGATGGAAGTAGCTAGATTTTTAGTACTACCTGCTTAACTCTACTGTAATAGTATTCATATGTGAAAAAAAAATCAAATCCACCAGGTCTAGCTAGTCCAAAGCCATGGAGCAAGAATGATTCTGGGTCTTAAAGCACAAGATGGCCTCACGCTAACCTCTGATTGACTATGCCAATCCAATCAAAATCCTGTGTTTGACTCAACGGGGCACCACCAACAAAGGGTTGTCCTACATCTTAGCCATCTGCATAGTCTACTGCCCTGGCAGTAAACTTGGATCTATGGACAAGAATGTTCTTGTTCCACCAAAAGTAAATTCAAGCTTGAGGGAAGGGCATTTGTGGCAAATGCCCCTAAATATTGGAACATACTCCCCAAATCATTGAGACTGGAAAAAGATTACTCCAGTTTCAAACAATCCCTTAGAATTCACTTCTTGAAATAGGACTTCCTTGTAAGTTTCTAGGAAATTATGCTTCCCTCGCACAACCTTCCACCAATTACTGTTCTCCTCTCTCTTGTTCTTCAATATGCCCATAGCGTTCCCTATCCAGCCTCAAAAAGCCTTTTCAGCTTCTAGGCCTATAGACTGTGACCTAGAAGGATACAGCTATGATCGGTCTGATGTCCAACTCCTAGCACATACTGTTGTTTTACACACCATTTTGTGTATTACTAAATTTTAAATCTGTAGAATGTCAAGTAAATTAGATCTTGTACTATCCAAGTACTTTGGCATTATGCAGGCATGACCTTGTCCCCTGCCCCAGCCCCCTTATATTTCTACATATGTGGGTTTCCAGGAATCTCTGGCACATGTAAATCTCATGACTATTGCTTTTCTGTATTATGATATATTTTACTTGTTTTGCGCTCGTACACACGTGTATTCTCCTCTTCCCTAATCTGTATGCCCACACGCAGTCCTGCCTGCATCCTCCTTTTTCACCTGCATATGCACTTTGAAATAACTTCAGTATTGTTTAGCTTCATAAAACAACAATACAAATAAAATAAATATAGCATGGTTTTGGTGGACCCTTTTTCCAACTTGTGTAGATCATCTAGACAATGCATTATGATTTCATTGCTCCATAACAATGACCTCAAGGATAACTAGAACACTGTTGATGCAATAGAAAAATGAATGTTGACTGTGTTTAACCAATATGATATAGACTATGAAACAGCTGAAATCTAGCTCAGCGGATCTGACTCATAATAAACCAATCACGCCTTTTAAACTGTGCAAGCATCACTCACTCGCCTTTTATTAAAATGCATGTCTACAGCAGCACAAATAATCATACTAGAAAATAGGATTATGGATGTGCTATAAAGAATAAACAGGCACGCATCACAATTACTTCAATAACTAGGAAGAGAAGAGCAGTCCAACATGTACCAGATGATTAGTGTATGAAATGGAGTAACACCTGTATCAAAAGCCAAATCAGTGGAGACCGGTAGGCAATGCAGACCAAGATGGCTGTGTAAATAGAAGCTCCACCCCCTGTCCCCAACCACAGCATTTAAGGTTTACCCCCTTAAAAAACTGCAAAACTGCATCAGAGAGTGTACCCCAGCTGGCACATTACGAAAGGCAAGAAAGAGATGATAAGGAGCATGCCAGAAGAGTAGCAAGGCCTCCTCTGTGTACATTGGGATCGACCTGGGTGAGCAACGTTTACAAGTATGGAGAGCAGTGACCAGGCAAGATCAGGGGGCATGACAAGTACCAGAGACAGCACAGAAGGGACAAGGAATGACGGTTTGAAGGGTACAAGAGAGACATTGAGTCGGCCCGACCCTGAAGGAACAGACATAGAAAGCAAGGAAGTGGGCATAGGGGGAAAGAGAGGATCTGGGAGCTGGCACACATCCCAAAGGCTGGAGACGTGATAAATGAAGTGAAGCACCAGGGGGAAAGCAGTTGTGAAATGAGGCACTGGAGACTGTGTGAAACAAGAATTGGCAGAAAGTTTGTTTGTTTGTTTTGTTTGTTTGTTTATTTATTTATAAAGCGCACCAGACCCAAAGGTATTAGGGCGCAGAAGAAGGAAAAGAGGATTGTTCAGCTTAGGTTACATTGCTGTGCATTGCAGTACAAAATATTAATAAACAGTGCTGGCCTATATCATACAAATGAGCAAAAGGTAGCAGAGAGCATCAAGCAACGGTTATATACAATATATACAAATATACAGATACAGATGTATATACAAATATACGCAGTAGTGGACAGTGTTGTGGCAGTGTGGTAGCGGGTCAAATGCCATGCTCCTTAATCCATTGAATGAGGTTAGATCTGAAGCGTGGGTAGGGCATGTCTTCTCTTAAAGAGGATGGGAGTGAGTTCCAGTTTTGGGCAGCTTTGACCGGGAAGCTACTACCACCAGTCTTCATATGTTTGAATCTAGGCACTTGAAGTAGGTTAGTATGGTGAGGAAATAAGGGCTCCAGGCAGCAGTGATGAAGAAACAGTAATTTATTTCATTACAGCGGCCTATGAGAGCCGAGTGCCAACATGGCTCTCTCCCTGCAGTCTCTACTGTCTCTCATCCACATTCTTAGAATAACATTCTTAGAACTTAATGAGCTCATAGTGCAGCTCGATGTTTAACTAGGATCTGGTAATACATTTTTATGAACTTGTTTTAACTTACACTTACATCATAACACATCTCATCCCTTATGTGCATACAGCTGTTTACTCCACATAATAATCCTTAAACCAGCCGGGTTTGTTCTTGACTCTATTTGAATGTGTCTCTGCTGCAGACCTTGAATTGTTGTCATCCTTGGAGCACTTATCTATGACACTAGAGTCTCTGATACTGTTATTAGAAAATCCACCATTGTCATGTTCACCATTGTCATGTTTATCATGTGCATTGTCCTTCATGCATTCTGGACGCTTCACAATTCTGGACATTCACCAACACTCCCCCCTTCTACAATTACTACATTGTTTCTTACCGCAGATATTTTCTTGGGACCAATGTATTTGCTTTCTACACATTTGGGAGTGAATCTAGGGTTCTTTATGAGAATACAATCTCCGACTTTCCAGGTATTACTTTTGACACTCTTGTCCTCATCAAATCTTTCTTTGTACACATCCTGTGCTTCTTTGATGCGAGTCATAATTCTCTCGTGATCAATGTTGGAACTCTTGGCTAAGTCCATCCACCCTGGACATAGTTTTGTTCCAGGTTGTCTCCCTTTCAATGACATGAACGGAGATACATTTGTAACTGAGTGTGGTGTGGTACAGTAGTTCCATATCATTTCTCTTACTACACCAAACCATCTTAGATTAGAAGCCATGGCCAATTGCAAACCACCCTTTATGAACCTATTGGCTCTCTCAACGAGGCCGTTGGCCCTTGGATGATATAAAGCAGTTCTAGTGTGTTTGATGCAAAATTTCTTCAAGAAAGTTAACATCCTTTCAGAACAGAATTGTACTCCGTTATCAGTGATTAATTCTGTCGGGAAACCCTCCCTGTAAAACACTTCCTCGAAGAATAACACCATCTCTGCAGTGGTTGCCTCACGCAAAGCCTTCCATTCAATCCATTTGGAATGGTAGTCTACTAACACAACAATGTATTTATACCCATTGTCAAGGTTTTGTATTGGTCCCATCAAATCAACTGCAACTTTTTTCCGTGGTTCACTCGGTACTTTGACAGGATTTATTGGTACTTCTCTAACCATCTTGGTCTTGTCACTCTTACCACACTCTCTACAACCCCTAATACACTTCTCTGCATCGCTGCCAATCCCGGGCCACCAGAAATATTGCCGCAAATATCTCTTTGTTCCTCCCATGCCCAGGTGACCTTGATGTGCTATATTCACTAAATGAGATCTGACTCCACTGGGGGGTATTATCCTATTTCCTTTTCTAAGTTTACATCCGTCCTCAGACATACTTAACTCGTCCTTCACACCAAAATATCTGTCAAACTCTTTTCCCACAATATTCTTGTGAGGCCATCCTTTTCTGGTCCAAATCATAACTTGATTCAATATTAAATCCTCCTCACCAGCTCTTATCCACATCTCTTTATCAATGGCATCATGCTCAATTTCTGCAATGCTCACATCTTGAAATTCAGGTGCTCCCTCC
The DNA here is from genome assembly GCF_040938575.1 of Ambystoma mexicanum. Lineage (NCBI taxonomy): Eukaryota > Metazoa > Chordata > Amphibia > Caudata > Ambystomatidae > Ambystoma > Ambystoma mexicanum. The sequence continues at coordinate 303,201,886 of NC_090922.1, read as the reverse complement.
AATTCACCATCACACACAGGTAATCTGGATAAACAATCTGGTACCACATTCTCCCTCCCGGGAATGTAACACACCTTGAAATTATAACCCAAGAGTTCTACCATCCACCTCGAAACTCTTGGAGACCCTTTGGCCCACTCAGAACCGTTCATCAATTGAACCAAAGACTTGTGATCTGATCTGACAATAAAAGGTCGACCCCATAGAAAGAACTTGAAGTGCGTGACTGCCCAAAATACTGCTAGTGCCTCTCTTTCAATGACCAAGTAATTTATTTCTGCTCCTCTAAGTGGCCTGGATGCAAATGCAATTGTGTATTCAGTTTTACCTGAGTCAAACTGAGTCAAAACTGCTCATAAGCCAAGGGTACTGGCATCAACTGAAAGCAACGTTTTCCTGCCAAACATGAATCCACTTAAGGATGGGGCCTTGACTATACAATCTTTGATTTGCAAGAATGCTTCCTGACACTCTTTGGACCATGTGTACTTCACGTTCTTTTTTTAGTAACTCCCTCAATGGAGATGAGATGGATGCAAAGCCATTCACAAATTTATGGTAATATTCCGCTAGTCCCATGAAAGAACGTAGTTGGTCCTTGTCTTGGGGCTGAGGAGTATTACTAATGCTTTCTATGACTGACTTTTTTGGAGAAATACCTTCTTTCGAAACTTTGTGTCCCAGATACTCCACTTCCTCAACACTTATTTTATATTTGCTTCTTTGGACCGTTAACCCAGCCTCTTTCAGTCTGCATAGTACTGCGCTAAGTACTCTGTCATGCTCATGTTCATTACTTGCAAAAATCAGAATGTCATCTTGAAACACCTTAACATTTTCCAACCCTTTTAACACTTCCTCCATCACCTTTTGGAACACAGATGCGGCCGAGGCCAACCCAAATGGCATGCAATTGTATTTATAAGTGCCTTCAGGTGTGATAAAGGCAGTGAGATGTTGCGATTCTCGGGAAAGGGGAACTTGGTGATAGGCAGCAGAGAGATCAATGACAGAGAACAATTTGGGTTCGCCAAGAGTGGAGAGTGTCTCGGAAATGTTGGGTAGGGGATGTCTCTCCACCAGAATATTGTGATTAAGACTGCGCAAATCTACACACACTCTTAATTTACCATTATTTTTGGCCACTAAAACAATGGGGGACAACCACTCTGTGGCCTCAACAGGTTCAATGACACCCTTATCTACTAAGTTATTGAGTTCACTGCGTAGTTGCGCTCTCATGTTTAACGGCACATGTCTCACTTTATGAACAATAGGCTGAGATTCTTTCTTTAGTCTAATATGGTGTTCGAAGTTCTTGAGTCTGCCCAGACCTTCGGTGAAGACCTCTGGGAACTCTCTTGACCACATATCATCAATCTCGGCAATGGTGACAGGCTCAGTGGCGCTAGCTTGCACCCTGACTCTCAACTTCCTTTGTTCCTCCCAACCTAAAAGGGAGGCTCCCTTTCTTGCAACCAAAATGTCAGCTATGCATTCTCCACCTCTGTATTGCACACTTGCAGTAAACTGTCCCAGCATCTCAATAGGGGATTCCGCATAGCCGCAGGGCCGAATTCTTGGTGGATCCAGCATTGATTCATCTTTTTTTAGAACATCTTTAAATGTCTCTTTAGAAATGATGGTCCATGGGGAACATGTGTCAACTTTCATGAGTATTTCTTGACCATCAATTACAAAAACATCTGTTGGACCTTTGCTGTCTCCTCCTCCAATGGTCGAAATCTCGAAGACATGTCTGGGGTTGTCTTGCGAGGAGTACACCTCCTGTATGTTGTAAGCTGAGTGAGCACCTTCTTCTTGGTTGTCCCTGATTTCTAAGAGATTTATTGATGACCTCTTGCATACATTAGCGAAATGTCCTCTGGTCCCACACTTGAAACATTCAGCATTCCTTGCTGGGCACGAAGGGTAATTCGGACCATGCTTGACACTGCCACATCTGGTACACTTTGCACCCCATGTTCCTTTCCTGCTTGTATTGACATTAAGTCTCTTCCTGTGATCAACTGCGCACACAGCTTGGGTACTCTGTTTTTCAGACTTCAGTTCTTTGACATATTGTGAGGTTTGTTCTATGCTTCTGGCTAGGTCCACTGCTTCATCCAACCTCATGTCTTTTGCCAACAATTTCTCCTGTATCCTAATATTATTTGTGCACCTCACTAACTGATCTCTAATTAACGAGTCAGATAGATGTTCGAATTCACAGGAGTGGCTTAATGTTCTTAATGAGGCTATGTACGATTCCAAGGATTCTGAGGACTCCTGCGTACGCTGAAAGAACTTGTGCCTCTCGAATGTAACATTTTTCTTAGGCTCAAAATGATCCTTGAGTTGTTTAATCGCAAGGGCATATTCATCTGTGTTCTCCGCTTCACCAGCTTGTGCACTGCCTAACCCATCAAACACTGCACGGCCTTCCACACCAAGATTGTGAAGTAATAATGCCTTTTTGCGAGTGTGGCTGAATCTCTCTCCTCCCATTGCCACCAGGTAGTTTTCAAACATGTCTTTCCACCTGTCCCACCTAACTTGGGGGCGTCCAGGTTCATTCAAAAATGACATTGGCGGAGGTGTTGAAGCTGCCATGTCTTAAGCGGTAAAAAGGTGGTAAAGAGCGGGCTTGCTGGATGCAACCAATAGACTCTGGATCAGTTCAAGTATGCCCAGTGGATGCACATACTGAGCAGTGACAGTGCTGTGCTATGCAGACAAAGGGATCAGTCTTGTATGAGTACAATCCCTTGTGTATGATGTCACAATCCTCCTTACATCAGTCTGAATTGGAACATGATGGCTGCTCATCCACAGAATGGATACATGTCATAATGGCTGGCTCCTGAAACTTGCCAGAACTGCATGGGCAGGTTGCTCAGCAACGATAATGTCAATGCTAGGGATCCTTGAAAGTAAACACTGTTGCTTTGAGACAGAGTCAATACAGTAATGGGGAAGGCAAGATTACCCCCCAGGGGACGCGCCTGCTGACCTGTTGTTCCGCTCCTCCTGACCTTCCTGCAGCGTCCGCTGTCGCACGGGAGTGTGTATTAATGCAGGCCGCGCTATGACGAGACTTCAAAGGAGTAGGGAGACACTGCTGAGAGCCATCCTCGTCGCCAATGAGGAAATAAGGGCTCCAGGCAGCAGTGATGAAGAAACAGTAATTTATTTCATCATTACAGCGACAGCGGCCTATGAGAGCCGAGTGCCAACATGGCTCTCTCCCTGCAGTCTCTACTGTCTCTCATCCACATTCTTAGAATAACATTCTTAGAACTTAATGAGCTCATAGTGCGGCTCAATGTTTAACTAGGATCTGGTAATACATTTTTATGAACTTGTTTTAACTTACACTTACATCATAACATATTGGCTGTTCTGGAAGGGTGTTTAGTGGATTGTCTCCGTAATCTGGAGGTAAGGTACTGGGGGCAGCCATATGTAAGCATTTATGAGTTAGGGAGGCTGATTTGAGGAGAATTTTATCTTTGGTGGAGAGCCAGTTGTTGGATCTTCTCAAGTCAGATATGTGGGCTTTCTTGGGAATGTTGAGGGCTGTTTTAAAGCATTATTTTGTAAGATCTGGATCTTGTAGGTAATGTATTTGTTGCAGCCTATCTATAGGGCGTTGCAATAATCCAGTTTAGATAATACCAAGGCTCTTGCTAGAGTAATGCATTTGTTAGGTGTAAGGAATGGCTTAGCTGCTCTAATTAACTTGCACGTGCAAGCGGTGGCCGAGGCCATGGAGTTTACTTGTTTTTTGAAGGTGAGAGTGGAGTCTGGGTAGAATCCAAGAGTTTTCACTTCCTTGGCTACTGGGATGTTGTTGTTGTCTATGGTAAAGTTAGAATATAGATGGCCTAATTTATTGAGATTAGCTGTGGTGCCCAGAATGAGGAGTTCCATTTTATCATCATTCAGGCATAGTCCATGAGAGGCCATCCATGCCTGGATGATGAGATATACTCTGTTCACAAAGGCCAAATCCTTGTCGTAATCTCCTGTCAATGGGATGAGGATCTGTGTATCATCTGCATAGTTAGTGTAGGTGATACCCAGGCCATCTAGATCATCAAAAAGGGGCTTTGTGAAGATGTTGTACAGAGTGGGCGAAACACATGAGCCCTGAGGCACACCCCAAATGATATGAATAGGGTCTGCGGCTGCTGAAGGTACGAAGACCCGCATGGTTCTATTATCTAAGAAGGATTGAATCCAGCCTATGGCTTCTTGTGAGAAGTGGGTGGCTGAGTCTAAGAGGTGGCAGAGAGTCTTATGATCAACCAAGTCAAACGCCGCTGAGAGGTCGAGCAGCAGAAGTAGTGCCGTGTTACATGCATGTAACATTTGGAAGCCTGGATCTCTCTGCAAGTCCGCCTGAAGAATACATCCTTGCCATTCATACAGGGTGAATTGAGGGGCCCAGAGTGGGTGTTGGAGGTCCCACTAAATGCGGGGGAGAAAAATAGGAGCAAGTGTAGTGCAGGGTTCCCTGATGATAAGGAAGTGCTATGACCCAGGGGAGGAGGATCAATAATGATAGTGAGCCATTGCCAAGTCCCCACCAAACTATTCCCCATCCGATACATACCCCAAGTTTCCCAGAGTAGTGCAATGGAAACAGGAGTGGGAAATTCCGAGGTCTGGAAAGGAAAAGGGAATCCAAAGAGGTCAGCTGGCACTGGACAGTGTACCCAGAGAAAATAAACCCACCTCCAGCAGAGTGAGGGGTAGTGTGTAGCCACAGAAATAAAGCCACGTGAAGATTATTAAATCACCCAAACCACTTAGAAGAGACATATTGATGCAGGGGCGATTAAGCAACCCTAGAGACACAGACGACATGCACAGAGAACTCTAACAGGCTCTGTAAAATTTCCAGGGGCCAGCTGAAATAGCAATCAGGACGGAACTGGGTCCACAAGGGAACGTAATGCAGGTCGAGAAATCTGCCGGGGTGATGAAACCTTTTGCAGGAAATCAAAGAGCTCCATCCAGAATTGCAATCCTCCATCAATGAACTCCGAAGAAGAGGGGAGAAGATGCAAGAATGGCTGCAAGGGAGGGCATTGAGAATACACACCTATATACAGAAAAAGTGGAAATTAAATTTGAAGTGAGACTTGTAGACGTAGAGAAAAGGAAAGCAGATTTGGTGTTGAAAAATAGAGACGAAAGAAATGATCTAAGGATCCTAGGGCAAAAGGAGGCAGAAAGGAATCCCCAGTGAATGTAGAAAGGAAAGTCAAATAAATAATTAACATTTTATTCATACAAGAGGTGGTAATGATATAAGCATAGAAAGCATAGAAAGAGCGCACAGGGGAGGAGACAATATGCAGGGTCCAAGATCAGTAGTAGTAAAGTGTCTTAGCCACAAACAAAAACCAGAGGTGTTGATGAAAGCCCAAAAAGTGGAACAGATTGATCTTGATGTGCCCAAAATAAGGAATTATCCTGGATCTCCCAGGACTGACGCTCACAAAAAGGAGAGACGGCAAGCAGTTTACGACGTAGCTCAGTTCTAATGGAGTAAGATATAGATAGCATTTCCCATTTACTCTAGTGTTTGAATTAGGCGGAAAGGACTTCAGGATTACCAAGGCAGAAGAAATAAGCAAAGCACTCATCCGCATAATGGAAAGCAAACCCAGATCACCCAAATCCTGAAAGAGTCCCACAGAACAGAAGTGATAGAGCCAATGGACTTGCACTGACGAAAAAAGTCCTAGGAGCTTGGAAATTCAGGAAGAGGAACACTCCCTCTCCAGGAAAAGGCTAAAGCACATTGTGACCCATGTCAAGGCATGTAGAGGGACAGGGAGGATAGCTCATGGGCAACACACTGGGAAACAAGACAATGCAGAGCAGCACCGGTTTGAAGTCCAGTTGCGTGCCTTGAGGATGGACTCCAACATGAAGCATGATATAAGAAAGCAGTTTGATTTGTTATAGTGTGCCAAGGAGTTTAAAGGTGACAGGGGACAAGTGAGTTTATTAGCATGGGGAGAAATGGAAAGGGAATGTTTTTGAAATGTTCGGAATATAGAGGGAAGGAATGGAGTTGTGCAATGTTGGGTGGTACGGGGGCCGAGCAAGACTCTAGTGGCCTGATAAAAGCAGGCTTCTCATTGGGTTAACACATTTATTGTTGAACATTGCTCTTATTATGTTGAGGAAAATAAAGAGGAGGGGAAGGGAAAAGGGAATATGTTAGTAAAGAATGACAAGATTATCAGGAAGGAGTCAACTGAACACGTGGATAAACAGAACTGAGAAATGTGTGCAGGCAATCAATCCCAAACAAACACAATTACAGGGAAAACAAAGGGTTCTGAACCTTGGATACCAAGGGTGGGCACCTTAAATGTGAAGGGACTGAACTCTTCCACAAAGAGGCCTATGGTGGCAAGGGAGTTTGAAAAGTGAATATTAGATATTCTCCTCTTTCAGGAATCCTGGCGAAAGCATGAAGGAGAATGCAGAATCCCATGCAAACTTGTAGGCCAAGTGTTCTGGGCTTCAGGAAGTTTTAACAAAGGAGAGTGTTATCTTGAGAAAGACAATACATTCAGAAGCAAGAGAAATACTGAGACGGGAAGGGTGTAAATCATTAAAGGCATGATAGGTAATCTAAAGGAGACGTTAAGTTCCATATACAGCCTGAAACTAGGGCAATACTTTAATATGTTTGCAGTACGTACCCAAGATAGATGGGCTTCAAAAGAAAGAGGTGGTGAATTGAACTCAGATTAACCTATGAATCTAACACCAATATTAGACACACTCCACCTGAGTGATATTTGGAGAAAGCTAAACATGAAGAAGAAAGCATACTAATTTGTTTCCATCCCAAACAACATTCACTAGAATAGATTACATCCTAATGAAAAAGGGTCAAGGATATGGAGTGCCCACAAACGACATGGTAGGTGTGGCATGGCCAAACCACAAAAAGATAACAATGCATATTGGTATGGGGTAATTGGGTAGTAGGGGTAAGTTTTGGAGAAGTAATAACTATTTGTTAAAAGATGTAGTGTTCATGAAAGACCTCAAGGAGGATAGCATTTTTCTTCACAGGAAATGACAAAGGGGACATGAAGAGGAGTGTAATTTGGGAAGTGGCCAATGGCACATTCAGGGGACTATTAATAAAAGAGAGGGAACGAAAGAAAAAAGAGAGAGGGATCATGTAAGAAAAGCTTATGAGGGAACTAGGGGAACTTGAGGAGATGGAGATGTGACGGGTGAAAAGGGAAGGAGAGATATCATTAGCCTTACAAAAGAAAAAAGATAACTAAAAACATTAGGCATGGGAGAGGTTATCCATAAGCTCTGCTTTTTAAGAGGAGTGTAATTTGGGAAGTGGCCAATGGCACATTCAGGAGACTATTAATAAAAGAGAGGGAACGAAAGAAAAAAGAGACAGGGATCATGTAAGAAAAGCTTATGAGGGAACTAGGGGAACTTGAGGAGATGGAGATGTGACGGGTGAAAAAGGAAGGAGAGATATCATTAGCCTTACAAAAGAAAAAAGATAACTAAAAACATTAGGCATGGGAGAGGTTATCCATAAGCTCTGCTTTTTAAAACTAATATTTGACGAGAAAGTCGATAATTGTGGGTCAATGTTGGCAAGGAGAGTAAGAGACCAGAGGTTGGAAAGGCGGATGCACAAAATACGGGATGAGAAAGGGAATCTGGTTTGGACCCAACATGAAATCTCAGAGTGCTTCTCGATCGTTTTACAGGGAGGAAGACAAGAATACAAGGGAGGAGGCAAGGGATTATGTCACAGACTTGCGGTTTACGAGATACAAAAGATACAAAATACAATACAAAAGATAGGGCTTTAATATCTTGGTGTTATCTGGACCAGAAGGATAAGGGATCTGTTCGAGGCAAATTACCCATCTATGTTAACAAGAGTGGGGACGGTCAATTCCATAAAAATGTATGTGTTTCCGAATTTCTTTTCTGTTACAAATACTGCCTGTGAGATTCCTGGAATGGACCATGTGTCACGACCGCTGGGGGCTGGCGGCTGTGGGAGAGGTGGAAGCGGGGCCGCCATTGATTTGTGCCGCCACGTTTTCTCCCTGACAGCATTTACGGTCTAGTCTTTTTTTCAACATGGCCGCTGCCTACGCGTATTTACTTCCACACGCTAGGCAGTTTGGCGCGTTGCAACTTCGGATTTCCCTCTGTTGCTCTCGCTCCCCTATTGTTTTCTCCTTGGCGTTGCTCCGCCCGTGCTGTTTTGGGGCTCGCTGGCCCTTGCTCTCTTTCCCTTGCGCTCTTTCTCCTTCCAGCCTTCCCAGTGTTTCTCTTCCTGGTTGTTTTCACCGGTTTCGTTCCTTTCCCTGGCTGTCTCTTTCTCGGCTCCTTTCTCATCATCAGCTCGTCCCTCTTGTACTCTCTCACTCACCTTGCATTTCCGTCGGATTGTGCTTTCCCGAGTATTCCTGTTATCTGGTTCCCGCCTGCTCAAGTACTCCGGAGGGGTTTTTATGCCATTCTGGCTTTTCCCCTCACTCCGTTGTTAGTCCGTCGCGGAGGGGGGTCACCGTGCCTCCTGTGTTCGGAGCCGCAGTGGCTTCCTTTCGAGGCCGACCTTACCTTCTACAGAAGAAGAGACTTCCCGCTCTCCACGCCAGAAGAAAGAAGTTAAATCCAAGCTCAGGTGAGGAGGAAAGGGAACGGGAGTACGATTTGTGTCCTACTGATGAGGAAGACTTTACCGAACAATCTGATAAATTGGTTAGGGTTGCGGGTCATCGTGGCCTGCGTGGTACTCTTGAACTGCTCCAAAGAACCTTCTTTTGGCCCAAGATGCGGGCAGACACTCAGGCTTATATTCAAACATGTTTGACTTGTTTATGTAACAAGTATTCCACCCAGAAATCGTTGGGGTTACTTCAATCCAGCCCGATCCCTCCAGGTCCTTGGATTAACATTTCTAAGGACTTCATCGTCGACTTACCTAAATCCCAAGGTTGTACGTGCATCTTGGTAACAGTCGATACCTATTCCAAATTGGCGCATTTCTCCCCACTGTCTGGCATACCTTCTGCTTCACTCACTGCTGAAGTCTTTCTTAAAGACATATTCAGATTGCATGGACTCCCTCAAAAGATTGTATCCGATCGTGGCAGCCAGTACACCTCTAAGTTTTGGTCAGCTTTATGCAAATTGTTGGGTATTGAGAGGGCTCTTTCTTCTGGATTCCATCCTCAGACAAATGGCCAAACTGAGAGGCTAAACGGAGCCCTTGAACAATATCTGAGGTGTTTCGTAAACCAGTCTCAAGACAATTGGGTTTCTCTTCTCCCAACTGCCGAGTTCTCGTACAACAATGCGATTCATGCTTCTTTAGGTATGAGTCCTTTTTATTGTACATATGGTTACCATCCCAGATCTATTATACCCACTTTCTGGAAGGAAACTCCTATCCCGTCGATTGAATCCGGTTTGGCACAACTGAGAGAAGCTCACTTATCTGCCAAACAGAGTCTTAAAGAGGCAAGCATTCAATACAAAGACCAAGCAGATCACCACCGGAGACAGGTACCGATGTGGGAGAAAGGTACAAAGGTTATGCTGTCTACCAAGTTTCTACCCCGATGGGTCAGACCTTCCAAGTTGTCCCCCCGGTATATTGGACCTTTCGACATCCTGACCAAGATCAACCCAGTGGCTTACCGCCTCAAGTTACCTAAGTCACTCAGCCGTGTTCATCCGACTTTTCATTCTTCACAGCTCCGCTCTTATGTGGCTGATGAGAGAAGGCAGAGAGTTCCCAGACTTCACGTTCCGCCCGACCCTAACTCTGAAGTATACGAAGTCTCCCACATCAGGGATTCCCGTTACCATAAGGGACGCCTGGAATATCTTATACATTGGAAGGGCTTCCCTTCGTCCGAGGATTCCTGGGAACCCCAATCTTATGTTAACGCACCCTGTTTGCTACATCGGTTCCACAACCTACATCCCGGCAAGCCCGGGGGTATCGCCCTAGAGGGGGGCATACTGTCACGACCGCTGGGCGCTGGCGGCTGTGGGAGAGGTGGAAGCGGGGCCGCCATTGATTTGTGAGAGGGTGACACAACTGAAGAATGAAAGTGAAAAGCAATGTTTTTTTTCTATATAACCAAATGATGACCCTTGTCAAAGTGGGAGAGTCCCAGCAGACAAACTCCATAAAAGGATTAGAAACCACAATATCTTACAGTGGGCCTCATTACGACCCTGGCGGTAAGGGGTTTACGCCAGCGTTAGCTGCGCCGACCCCTTACCGCCAATTACGAGGTCCCTTAGCGCCATGGCGCTTTTAACACCTGCTTTTAGCAGGTGTTAAAATCCATGGCGCTAAGGGACCATGGAGTTAATTACGCCGCCGTAATTTACGGTGGCGTAATTAACGCCTTCCCCACTCCCATTATGCCCTATGGGGCAAAAATGGGAATGGGGAAGGGTAAATGGGGATTGGGGACTTACCGCCCCGCCGACCTCGGAATGGGGCGGTAAGTCCGCCAACCACCATGGCGTAAACGTAGTTTACGCCATGGTGGTAAAGTCACGGCCCAGGCGGTAACTTACCGCCTGGGTCGTAATGAGGCCCAGTGTCTGTTAAATGTATGGAAGAAGGTGAAATAGATGAAATACCTAACCATGTGGCCCAGCCCACACAGCCACTTATGGGCCCACTCAATTAGAGATGCCATTGAAGAACCGTTTTGGTTCCAGGGCTGTTTTAAAGTGGGGCTGGAGAGGGTGGGGTAGATGTGAAGGAACGGAAGTTTAAATCCACCCATCAGTTGGAGGAGGGTTTCAATATCAGGAAGATCCAAGATGGAAAATCGAGCTTCAGAGAACGTTGACCTCATTTGAGAGAATTCTGGACTCCGAGAGGGCTCATCTCTCAGCTTTAGAGGGAGATTTCTAAGGTTAAGCAAGAAGGGTGGCAAGGGTTAAGAAAGACATGGTAATGAGACTTGCAGACAGAAATATCAAACAACCGATGGTACAGGTTCTGCACAACTGCCTTTAAAACCTCCATAGCCTGCCAATATAAAATGCATGGATTACAATGAATATGTAGGTGGTAATGTGACCCTGGAAGATTGGGCAAAATGTTTCCCCCATAAGCCTGACATTCTGGAGAAATGATGGGGAAGTCGGATCCTTTTGGCACTAGTGATAGAGATGTGTGAGAGTCCAGGTTTACTGGAAAGGGAAAGAAGTCTTAGGATGGACCAACGAGGTAGAGAGAGTGGGAGTTATATTCACTGATTGTGCAGTTCGGCTTGCAAGGGGATGAAGAGGAGAGCGTGTGTCTCCCAGATAGGACAAATTTCCTTTTACTCGCAGCAAGACCGTGTTTAGCAACTCACTGGAAAATACAGGACTAACTGACAGAGAATGAGTGGGTGCTGAAGGGAAAGGACGTTTTCGGAATGGAGAGACCTACTATCATGCTACATGACAAAACTAATGATATTGAATTGGCCTGGAATCCCTTTAGGGAGAAATATTCAGAATAAAGAAAGAAGGCAAAAGAGGTATCAGGGGAAAGATGCAAATTGTAATGGTGCTATCGTGCTGTGTTCTGAGGTAATCTGAGGGGGGAACAACATTGGATACGGATAATGGTGTAGATGAAAATTTAATGGAATATAATATGTTTTGAAAACTTGCAATACACTATACAAAACAACAAATCAGCAACGAATGCACATGAGTAATTTAAATGAAATCAGACATCAGATTACAACTGTGCACGCACTGCCAGCAATGAAGTCTCCGACAAAAGACCATGATTGGGCTTTTCAAATGACCATAACTCACTTCTATTAGCTTCATCGACAGCGAAACAACCATAGCTCAACCTGTATCAGAAATAGAATGGTTCCTGTATAATAACCTGGAACACAACCAAATTGAGAAACAGGATCTGGAATGGGCAAATATGATCAATGCAAGCTATATTAAAAACATGGTGATGACTGGATTAAAAGCAGTGAATGAAATGCTTAAACCTTTGAAGTAAGGTCGTCAAAAACTAGATTGTGTTTTTTCTTTACTTCTAACGCTTTGAATTCTATTCTTATGTTCCAGTTGTGCATTTGCTTTCCCTCTCTCTTGCCTTGCACACCCTGCCTGACTCTGTCATTCACTACAGGTTTTCAATTAATCGATGTATGCATTATTTCTATCCTAAATAAAATCTTCCACTCCTATTAAATACCTTTCTATATTGCTATGTTTCATATTCCCTCTCACCCATCCTTTTTTATGAACTTCTCCCCATTGCTTATTGTCACTGCCCTTGCTCATTCTAGATTTTGAAACCTTTTCGTTTTCACAAAGAACATTCATGTAAATCAAATGCTATATTCAAAACAAACAATTGTTCTTGTAACATACACACAGAAGCTATTCAATGTTTAAGAAATATCATACTTGAGGAAACCTGTAGAGGCCCAATAGTCTAGCAACTTGTACTGACGATGTGGAGAGTGTATCTCCAATAACAGCAACCATCTTAGGTTGACCTTGAAAGCTGTAGTTAGGTATCATGTCCCTTGGTCCAGACAGGAGCCCCATGGTACCTTGCTTGGCCTTCATGTCTAAGTAGCATGAGTCAAAAATCTTAAAGCCCAATGTGACATTTGGTAACAGCCCAGGATTATGATTTATTTCATCAATAGCGAAGACCATGGCCAATGCTTACTGATATACTTCCACGAAGAATCTGTGTAAAAAGTAGAATACATTTAAGGTAATCTCAAGTAAAGTTGACATATTCTATGGGCCTCATTACGACCCAGGCGGTAAGTTACCGCCTGGGCCGTGACTTTACCACCATGGCGTAAACTACGTTTACGCCATGGTGGTAGGCGGACTTACCGCCCCATTCCAACCTTGGCGGGGCGGTAAATCCCCATTTTCCCATTTTCCCTTCCCCATTCCCATTTTGCCCCATAGGGCATAATGGGAGTGGGGAAGGCGTTAATTACGCCGCCGTAAAACCCTTACCGCCTGAGTCGTAATGAGGCCCATTCTATTTGTTGCAGTTAAATGTGATTTGCCAATTATACATATTTGTTGCATTGAAGTACTAAGTACTTGTATTTCTGCATTATTGTACATTTGAAAAGGTTTTACAAATCTTACAACTCAGTAAAACAGCAATGTTGGTAGTGGCTACATACTTTGATAACCTATGGCATAGCAATTGTTTGATTGACTTAACATTGTTTGGATGGCTTTAAGACTCATGGCCAGGATTAGAGCTTCATTAACCGAAACATGTTACTTAAATACAGTATAGATTTAAATTATAAATAGTATTGTTTTGTCACTGACTATATTTGTACTAATCTCAATATGACATATTTATTATTCTGATTTTATGTTTAGGGGTTTATTCTGCAACAAAAAAACGTACACCTAGAAGGTTTTGAATCATGACCTGTACCTGGAAAAGGGTAAGCCATCAATAAGTCATAAACTTCATGCCAAAACAAAATCAAGCCACTCTGTGAAGTGCTGTCGGATCTGCATCTGTACTTTTATATTGCATTCAATTGATAAGGGTGCATAGTGGAAGTATCCTTTCACAATGGAAGGAGAACATGTTTGTGTTTGTGATCCACCAGATTGAGTTAGCCGGAGTTGCAGGACCATTTCCAATGAAAGGAAACACTTAATAACCTTGTTCAAAACTTTAGAATAGGTTCCACTGTCCTTGGTATACAAATAAAAGGTGATTGTTGAATAGATTTTGAGAGTTCCATAATGGGAGAATGATTGTGAGGCATTGACCTTTCTTTTGCCACATATCTGTTTTGTTAACTCTTAGGGGGATATTTCTGGGCTAGAAAGAAAAGTGTTTTTTCATTTTTAAAATTCTACATTTAACACAAGCATGCTTTATTTAAATCAATACATGCCACATGTTTGTTTAGGGTATGTGTTGTCAGTGTGTATTTTTATAGTGTGTGTAAAATTAAGTCTAATTTAAAATACAATTGCAATAGCTATCTGTTTGAGACAAACAATGAAATTCCATTAGTATAATGTTATATTTAAGTTTATTTTTTAATCTGATCTTTTTAAAATAGGTGGGTTTATTTAGTCAAAAAATGTCAGCTTGTTTTTAAAAATGAAGTTTTAGTTTTCCAACAGTGTTTGGACAGGTGCAAAACAAAATTGTTGTTGATTGGATCAATACATTCCGTAGTGTGGTGTTGAAGATGTAATAATGCTGTAACTGTTTAACGTGACATTTGTTCAGCGTCAAAGTATTCTATAGTTCTGTTTTGGAAACGTGAAGTGCTCTCATAAACATGGTATTTTATTCGACTTATATACCAATAGTTGTTTTAAACAATATAATGTCAAGATATGGTTTTCATCATGGTACAAGTTAAGACTACTCAGAGGCCGATTCATGGAATAATTAGCGCGGCGCAAGTGGGCAAAAACGTGCGAATCGCAGTGGAATAGCGAAAATCGCAGTGCAAGTGCGAAAATCGCACGAAAAGCAGCGCACGTCGATTCATGGAAGGCCGTGCGCGAGAAAACCAGCGGATGTGCGATAAAAAAGTGCGCGGCGCACGTTGGCGCACGTTGGCGCACAGGCCATCTAACAGCGTGCGCCAGGTCACAGCGAAAATCGCACAGGCCACAGCGAAATTCGCACATAGCGCGGCGCACGCAATAAAAGTAGGCGGAACACGGGCGTAACACTCGGAATGGGGAACAACTTGCCAAAACGTGGGCGTCACGGGGGAAGTACAGGGCACAAGTGCGCGTAACGCCCACACGCTCGCCTACAACACGTATTCATGGAATAGAATAGGGGAAAAAAGCGCACGCTCAAACCAGCGCACAGGCACAAACACGACCGCCACAAGAAAGGAGGCGGTAGCGTCTCTGCGGCTGTAAGAAATGTGCGCCAAAAGGTGCGCCAACAAATAGCACCTATATACTGGCCCTCCAGGAAAAATGACGTGCAAAGGGGTACCCACAAACACGGACACCCGCTGACAAAAAATACGTGTGCATGTATACCGGGGTGCGCGGGAAGTGTCACACGCGATTTGCAGGGTACGTGCATCACAGGGGTTCGCGTGAAGTTATTCACGCGATCGGGCCTGGGGGAGCTGGCTACGTGTATTGCAGCTACGTGTATTACAGGGGTTCGCGTGAAGTTCCTCACGCGATCGGGCCTGGGGGAGCGGGCTACGTGTATTACAGGGGTTCGCGTGAAGTTCCTCACGCGATCGGGCCTGGGGGAGAGTGCTACGTGTATTTCAGGGGTTCGCGTGAAGTTTCACACGCGATCGGGCCTGGGGGAGCGGGCTACGTGTATTACAGGGGTTCGCGTGAAGTTCCTCACGCGATCGGGCCTGGGGGAGCGGGCTACGTGTATTTCAGGGGTTCGCGTGAAGTTCCTCACGCGATCGGGCCTGGGGGAGCGGGCTACGTGTATTACAGGGGTTCGCGTGAAGTTCCTCACGCGATCGGGCCTGGGGGAGCGGGCTACGTGTATTACAGGGGCTCGCGTGAAGTTCCTCACGCGATCGGGCCTGGGGGAGCGGGCTACGTGTATTTCAGGGGTTCGCGTGAAGTTCCTCACGCGATCGGGCCTGGGGGAGCGGGCTACGTGTATTACAGGGGTTCGCGTGAAGTTCCTCACGCGATCGGGCCTGGGGGAGCGTGCTACGTGTATTTCAGGGGTTCGCGTGAAGTTTCACACGCGATCGGGCCTGGGGCGATCGGGCCTGGGGGAGCGGGCTACGTGTATGTGTATTACAGTGGTTCGCGGGAAGTTCCACACGCGAATAGCCTGGGGGCGTGAATTTGAGGGGTGCGCGGGAAGTTCCACACGCGAATAGCCTGGGCGCCTGTATTTCAGGGGTGCGCGGGAAGTTCCACACGCGAATAGCCTGGGCGCGTGTATTTCAGGGGTGCGCGGGAAGTTCCACACGCGAATAGCCTGGGCGCGTGAATTTCAGGGGTGCGCGGGAAGTTCCACACGCGAATAGCCTGGGCGCGTGTATTTCAGGGGTGCGTGGGGAGTTCCACACGCGAATAGCCTGGGCGCGTGTATTTCAGGGGTGCGCGGGGAGTTCCACACGCGAATAGCCTGGGCGCGTGTATTTCAGGGGTGCGCGGGAAGTTCCACACGCGAATAGCCTGGGCGCGTGTATTTCAGGGGTGCGCGGGAAGTTCCACACGCGAATAGCCTGGGCGCGTGTATTTCAGGGGTGCGCGGGAAGTTCCACACGCGAATAGCCTGGGCGCGTGTATTTCAGGGGTGCGCGGGGAGTTCCACACGTGAATAGCCTGGGCGCGTGTATTTCAGGGGTGCGCGGGAAGTTCCACACGCGAATAGCCTGGGCGCGTGTATTTCAGGGGTGCGCGGGAAGTTCCACACGCGAATAGCCTGGGCGCGTGTATTTCAGGGGTGCGCGGGAAGTTTTACACGCGAATAGCCTGGGCGCGTGTATTTCAGGGGTGCGCGGGAAGTTTTACACGCGATTTCTGCACGGTACGTGTATTTCAGGGGTGCTGGGGAGTCCCACATGTGATTTGACAGTGTGGGTCCTCCCAGGTGTACCCTGTACACCCTCCACGGCCCCTGCAGGCAGCCCACACCACAGGGGACTACCCTGCATCCCTGGTCATGTCCCGCAGGCAGCCCACCCAACATGGGCATGCCCCCCAGCAAAGGCACATGTCTCCTTGAACTAATGAACACCAACACATGTCCCCTTGCACCCCCACCCCCCAGCACTGTGGGGCACCTGCCAGCAGGCCCCCACCCATGTCCAACTCATGTCCCCCACCACCCCCACCCCCCAGCACTGTGGGGCACCTGCCAGTAGGCCCCCACCCATGTCCAACTCATGTCTCCCACCACCCCCACCCCCCAGCAGTGCAGGGGCAACCTCCACCAGGCCCCCACACATGTCCCCTATCACCCCCACCCCCCACCATCCAGGGGCACCCTCCACCAGGCCCCCACTCATGTCCCCTATCACCCCCACCCCCCACCATCCAGGGGCAGCCTCCACCAGGCCCCCACTCATGTCTCCCACCACCCCCACCCCCCACCATCCAGGGTCAGCCTCCACCAGGCCCCCACTCATGTCTCCCACCACCCCCACCCCCCAGCAGTGCAGGGTCAGCCTCCACCAGGCCCCCACTCATGTCTCCCACCACCCCCACCCCCCAGCAGTGCAGGGGCAACCTCCACCAGGCCCCCACTCATGTCCTCTATCACCCCCACCCCCCACCATCCAGGGGCACCCTCCACCAGGCCCCCACTCATGTCCCCTATCACCCCCACCCCCCACCATCCAGGGGCAGCCTCCACCAGGCCCCCACTCATGTCTCCCACCACCCCCACCCGCCACCATCCAGGGTCAGCCTCCACCAGGCCCCCACTCATGTCTCCCACCACCCCCACCCCCCAGCAGTGCAGGGTCAGCCTCCACCAGGCCCCCACTCATGTCTCCCACCACCCCCACCCCCCAGCAGTGCAGGGGCAACCTCCACCAGGCCCCCACTCATGTCCCCTATCACCCCCACCCCCCACCATCATGGGGCACCCTCCACCAGGCCCCCACTCATGTCCCCTATCACCCCCACCCCCCACCATCCAGGGGCAGCCTCCACCAGGCCCCCACTCATGTCTCCCACCACCCCCACCCCCCACCATCCAGTGGCAACCTCCACCAGGCCCCCACTCATGTCTCCCACCACCCCCACCCCCCAGCAGTGCAGGGGCAACCTCCACCAGGCCCCCACTCATGTCCCCTATCACCCCCACCCCCCACCATCCAGGGGCAACCTCCACCAGGCCCCCACTCATGTCTCCCACCACCCCCACCCCCCAGCAGTGCAGGGGCAACCTCCACCAGGCCCCCACTCATGTCCCCTATCACCCCCACCCCCCACCATCCAGGGGCACCCTCCACCAGGCCCCCACTCATGTCCCCTATCACCCCCACCCCCCACCATCCAGGGGCAGCCTCCACCAGGCCCCCACTCATGCCTCCCACCACCCCCACCCCCCACCATCCAGGGGCAACCTCCACCAGGCCCCCACTCATGTCTCCCACCACCCCCACCCCCCAGCAGTGCAGGGGCAACCTCCACCAGGCCCCCACTCATGTCCCCTATCACCCACACCCCCCACCATCCAGGGGCACCCTCCACCAGGCCCCCACTCATGTCTCCCACCACCCCCACCCCCCAGCAGTGCAGGGTCAGCCTCCACCAGGCCCCCACTCATGTCTCCCACCACCCCCACCCCCCAGCAGTGCAGGGGCAACCTCCGCCAGGCCCCCACTCATGTCCCCTATCACCCCCACCCCCCACCATCCAGGGGCACCCTCCACCAGGCCCCCACTCATGTCCCCTATCACCCCCACCCCCCACCATCCAGGGACAGCCTCCACCAGGCCCCCACTCATGTCTCCCACCACCCCCACCCCCCACCATCCAGGGTCAGCCTCCACCAGGCCCCCACTCATGTCTCCCACCACCCCCACCCCCCAGCAGTGCAGGGGAAACCTCCACCAGGCCCCCACTCATGTCCCCTATCACCCCCACCCCCACCATCCAGGGGCACCCTCCACCAGGCCCCCACTCATGTCCCCTATCACCCCCACCCCCCACCATCCAGGGGCAGCCTCCACCAGGGCCCCACTCATGTCTCCCACCACCCCCACCCCCCACCATCCAGGGGCACCCTCCACCAGGCCCCCACCCATGTCTCCCACCACCCCCACCCCCCAGCAGTGCAGGGTCAGCCTCCACCAGGCCCCCACTCATGTCTCCCACCACCCCCACCCCCCAGCAGTGCAGGGGCAACCTCCACCAGGCCCCCACTCATGTCTCCCACCACCCCCACCCCCCAGCAGTGCAGGGGCAACCTCCACCAGGCACCCACACATGTCCCCCTGGCCCCAGGTCCTGACGATACACAATCATGGCAGTAATGGGCAGCATACCCAGCACAAACACCCAGGCAAGGATAGCATCCACCCACATAGTGAATGCAATTACATGATACAACCCCAATGGCAACAATGTAAATGGACACATGCCCGACACACACACATACACAATGGGTGCAAGTGAATGTCAAAACACATATCATGACATGTATGAAACCAATGAGAAAATAACACAAGTGAAAGTAAAAATAAAAAATGTATTATAGATTAAAAATAAGTAAACAAATCAAACATACAACTATGTGGATAAGCAAATTAATGGTCCATGTCCGAGAACAAAAGTCATAATCAAAAAAACAAAGGAATAAAAAAAAATTGTCGTCCAAAGCAATATCATGTAGTATGAAAAAAAATGAAAAACCATTTCCTCATGGTGAACACAATAAGAAATGAAAAAGAAGTATCTACAAAAAGCAAACTATATACAGGAATGTTCCAGGGTCCATGAGCCCAACACCATAAATGAAACCTACTACTACCTAATCTAAAAAATATATACAAAAAAGTGGCCATTGTCCGAGCGGTCCAAAATAATAAAACAAAATAAAGGAAACCTAACACTAACTAACTAAATAACTATATACAAAGGCAGCGGGCAAGTCCTGCGGCTCACTTGTTGATGTTGCTGGCCAGGGCATCATCGAACTCCATGTCGATGTCCTGGAGGCGGGACTCTGTCCTGGCCCCGAGGTCTCGCAGGGATAACCCCATGTTCAGCTCAAACTCCCTGCGAGCTTCCTCGAGGCACTCAGCCCGCCTCAATGCCCGACGCATGGAGAACTCCGCCCTGACCATGGCGAGCCGCTCCTCTTCCGCCCGCTGCCGCTCCGCACCTATCCGCTGGACCAACTCCTCCCACACGGAAGACACCACCATCCCAGGGTTGCCCTGCCCTCCGGCCGATGGCTGCCCCTCTGATCTTGATGGCCCCGAGCCATTATGCCTCCCACGTCGAGCCCGCTGCTGCCTCCGACGCCACTGCCTCTGCCAGCACGACGGCATCCAGGCTGATGGAAACCACCGACGCCGTCGTGCACGTGCCCTGCCTGATGATGCTGTCACATCTTCCATCTGCTGGGGTCCAGTTGCAGTGTTGTCCACCCCTGCTGGACCTCCGACTCCCAACTGTGGCAGGGATGGGATCCCCACCGAGCTGGCTGCATTGGTCGGGGCAGGTCCACAGGGGGCCCTGGTGGCATCTGGCCCGGAAGACGGCAAGGAGAACGACTGGTGGATAGCCTGCACAGAGGAGGAGAGGGCCGTCACATTGGCCAACACATGCAGCAAACCCCCGAACATGGCCGATCCCAATTGGGCCACGTCGGCACGGTGCACTTCGTGATGACGTGCGTGCTCCTCCCGGGAAGCACGCACGGCATCACGAATCACAGCCGTGCGCATCGCGACCCCAATCAGGACCTTCTCCACACGGCCATGGGTTCCCACGTCCGCAGGTGGAGGGGAGTCAGGTGACATGGACATCCCCACTACCTGCGGACGGGCCTGGGACGGGGCATCCCTGCTGGTGCATGGTGGTGCACTCACAGGGTCAGGGACAGCGACATGCACAGGCCCTCCACGGTGACCTGTGTTGCCTCCTGCCCCTGGCCCTGGACTGCACCACTTGCACCAGCAGGGATGCCCCCACCAGGCCCCATGTGTGCCCCAGTGGCGGCCTCCTCCTCCTCTGTGCAAACCACCAACCTGGATGGCTCCTCACCGTCTCCTGCCGTAGCAGGCCCCTGTGGGGGCTCACCCACCCCTTCCGCTGCAGCCGTGGGTGCATCCCCGCCGCCTTGCTCCACAGCGCCGTCTCCGCCCTCTTCTTCACTAGCCGCTGCGTAGAGGGAGACAAAGAACACAAGCATCAGGGTACTGCACAATGGTCCCCTAGACAGGAAGCAATAGCAGATGAGCACCACTGTCAAAGTACACTTCCATCATGTCCCTCCACAACACATGGGTCAGTCCAGGCAAAACACACACAGTAACAGGCATGCTGCATGCCATGGATATTTCCATGCATGTCCAATGGACTCTTGAAACATTCAATGATATGCAACTCACATGCATCATGGCTCATGCATATCACATGCACACACTTCACCTCAGTCACATCCATCTGGCCCCAAACACACCAAACACAGCCAAAACAAGGGTAAGTTGGCTGCTTCACTGAATCTGTGCATTGTCACACACATGTGTCATGCATCCATGGCATGCACAAGTCACAGACACGCAGGTCAGGCACACAGACATGGCTACCATATATGTACCTGGCATCAGCACCCATCCCTCACCCCCACCCATGTCCAGGTACAGAGACTGGCATGCTCTCATGTTCAAAATCTGCATAGGGCTCCCCATGCCGCATTTGGACACATGCAACAACCACGTGGGTCACACATCACTGGTCGCACATGCATTACCATGATGTCCCTGCACACATACATGCATACATGGCCTATGGCACACATACAGGCAAGTATCATAGAACCAGCACACCGCAACATGCCCTGTCTCACACAGTAATGCTTGGACACTTACCGCTCAACTCCAGACGGGCCTCCCTCTCAAGGATCTGGGCGTGGAGCGCTGGGCGTACGCGTTCCAGGACCCTCTTCTGGATGGAACTCATGTGGCCCCGGCCCCCCTCCACGAGGCGCCGGGCCTTCACAAGGGTCCTGGACCTCAAGTCCTCCCAGCGCTTCTTGATCTTCTGGACGTTGCGGGTTGCCACCCCCTCCGCGTTGATGGCAACCACACAGTCGGCCCAGATCCTCTCCCGTCCTTCCTTGCTGGCGCGGGACGATCCAAAGAGGGCATCATACTGCCCCAGGACATGCTCCACCAGGACACCAACTTCGGTGGCAGTGAAGCTGGTGCCCCTCTGCCCCTCTGGCCTGGGGTTGCCACTGGTGCCAGATGTGGAAGTGCCCGACATGGCAACCCCAGAGGCAGGTGTGGGTGGGCAACTGGGTCCTGGGGCTGGGCTGTGGAGCGATGTAATCCCAGTTGGGAGTCTTCAGTTCCAGCAGGGGTGGACACAGCAACTGGACCCCTGCAGATGGCTGATGTGCAGGCACCAAATGGCAGGGCACGGTGGCAGCAGGCAGGCAGGCAGGCAGGCAGGCAGGCAGCAGCAGATGGCACGTGGGAGGCTGCTCGGGGCACTGGGGGGCAGTAACTCGGCCTTCTGGGCAGGAGCGTGGTCTTCCGTGTGTTTTTGGGTGGCCAGCTTGATACGGAGTGATTTGGCACGTGAAAATCCTGCACGTCAGCGTGAAATCCGAGGAAAGGCCCTTAGCGCGTAAGCGCGTCAGCACGCATATGCGATTCTATTGGACCAGAGTCCCTCAGCGCGTAAGCGCGTCTGTGACGTGACCCGCACGGGTGTTCCCCACTCAGCACGTGATGACGGAGCACACGTGAAAATACTGCACGTCCGAGTGTCATCGCGTGTAATTGGACAAAAGTGCGCTTACACGCGATTGGCCTATGTACGTGTATTTCAGGGGTGCGCGGGCACTTACACACGCAAGTACGTCAGCGCACCTGTATCCCGTGGTGCGTGGGAATTTCCACACGCTATTGGACTGGGAACTAGATTCCAGGGGTGCGCGGGTCACACGCTCGCCTAGTACACGCGCAAAGCATTAATTTGCGCACTTATCAAATGACAAGCCAGATGCCAGGATGAACATACCGTTCCTAGCAGCAGTGGCAGTGGGCTACCAAAGGAGGAGGAGGAGGAGAGTCAGGGCCAGAATATTCACACCCAGAACCAGCCTGTTCGGGATGCCTGATGACCAGGTGTATGGAAGGTACAGGTTTCCACCACACATCATACTGGACCTGGTGAGTGAGTGGGAGGATGACCTCACATCACCCACCCTGTGCTCCCAAGCACTCAGCCCCCTGGAGAAGGTCCTCAATGTACTGCACTTCTTAGCCACTGGATCATTTCAGCGGACAAGTGCCATAGTGGGTGGGGTGTCACAGGCCACCCAGTCACGCTGCCTACACCAGGTCTTGGACATCATCACTGCACGCCCATCAGTCCGCAGGCACATATACCTGCCCAGAACACCTGCAGAAAGGCATGCTGCGGCCCAGGATTTTTACGGTGTGGCACGATTCCCCAAAGTGCTAGGTGCCATCGACTGCACCCATGTGGCTCTACGTCCCCCCAGGGCATCTGAGCACATCTATAGGAACCGCAAGCACTGGCATTCCATCAACGTGCAGGTAGTATGTAATGCCAAGGGAATCATCACCTCAGTATATGCCAACTATCCCGGGTCCACCCACGACAGCTTCATTTACCGAATGTCCACCCTATGCCGGGACATAGGTGCTGGGCGGCATGGCGATACATGGCTGCTTGGTGAGTATGTATGCCACTGCACATGCATGCATGTTGGATACTGAGCAAGGTCACAACCCCACCAATGATACCAATCACCACCTCCACAGGGGACAGTGCCTACCCTCTCAGCCCCCACATGATGACGCCAATTCGGAACCCCACCACGCCACCCCAGGTAAGATATAACACAGCCCACATTACAACCCGGGGCATAGTGGAGCGCACATTCGGAGTGCTAAAGTCACGCTTTCGCTCCCTTGACCGTTCTGGCGGGCAGCTGTTATACGCTCCCCCAGTAGTGTGCAGGATCATAGTGGCAGCATGTGTCCTGCACAACGTTGCAACACGCCGGGGCCTGCCCGTGGACATGGTGGTGGCCCCACATCCCCAACCACATGCACAGCCGCTGCGCATGGGAGGGGAAAGGGCACGGGGGAGGCAGCCCGTACACAGCTAGTGGCTAATTACTTCACATAGTATTCACTCCCCTGTGGAGTGCACACTGGCCTGGCACATTCCATCTGACAGTCAATGATGACTCAACCTGACACTGATCCTGAATGTCTGGAGATTCAACCGTGAAAAGCATATCAGCCTGAGATTGTTCACCTGGAAGTGTTACAATGTGTGCATCCCTACCCACACACAACACCAATGCAGTTTTGTGAAGAAACACATTCAAGCAGCCAAAATGAATACCCACTTGCTAAATGCAACAAGAGGACAGTGCCATGTCACCCAACCCATCCCCAGCACCGCCACACAACACACCGTGCCATGTCATGCTATGTGCAGGTAAACAAAGTAATCCCCACAACATGACAAGTGTTGCAATGTACAGTGTCCCCAATTGAAACTTCCTACACCTGAAATGCTCACTGTAATGCAGGACCAACAACAAACTTGAGCAGGTACTACCATTAACATGACTTCAGTAATGTAATAAATCAGTTGTCTCACCACCTGGATATGCCTGCACTCCCACCACTTCCAACTGAACAGTGTTGGTGCCATGTAGAGTTGTAGGTGCACTGCTGCCAACAAGGACCCCATCTCCAGACTAGAGGGCCTTGTGTAGACATGAGGAAGGGACCTGCAAATTGGGAGGCAGACACAGATGATGAGTTACACATCAATGCAACATGCAGTGTACAACACAACAGCAATATGCACTAGGAATGTATACACAGTATTGACTAGACTACCCACACATGTAGTGGGAGTCCAATGTCACCATGTACTTCAATGTCACTTGGGCACACCCTTTGCAAGCCCATGGAAACGGGAAGCAGGAGGGGTGTGTGTGACTCAAACCCAGGCATCTGAACCTAATACATGACAAGCCTGCATGTGCCCAGCCACAATGCAGCGTATGCCCACAGGAACCACGGAAGCCAACAAATTGTCCCAAAAAAATTGGGAAAAATATAAAAATAAATATAAAAATAAAAATAAAAAAAAATCAAAAATGGCCATTAAAGGGCCCGGGGGGGGTTGGGGAGGCCACCCAGGAGGTCCGAGGTCAGGGTGCACACCAGAAACCACCTGTGTGGATCCTGGGAAAAAAAACACCTCCATGGGCTCATGGCCCACACGGCTACCCTATTGTGGGAGTATCACTGCTGTCGCTATTATCACCCTGTGCAGCTGCATCCGGGGGTGGTTGCACTATGGGAGGCAGCCCACGCAAGGCCCTACTCTGTTCCTCCATGGCTGCAAGCATGCGGGTGTGGTAGGTCTCGTTCTGGAGGATGAGGGTGCGGAGGTCCCCATGCAACAACTCACGGGATGCCCGGACCTCCGCCCTCGTTGCTTGCATCTCAGCTGAGAGCGTACGGGTGAGACGCTCCAGCTGCTGTTCTGTCCTTTGGTGTGTTGAAGCCTCAAGCTCAACTAGAGTCGTCCTGAGTTGATGTAGCTCCTGCCTCAGGGCTTCCCTGTGGCCCTGGGACTCTATGGAGATGGCCTCCTGCAGAGTCGCCAGTGCCGCCCACCTGTCCCTGTTGGACGCCAACATGTCCTCCCTGTGTGACTGGCAGATGGAGTCGGTTGCCTGCTCTAGTCGCTCCATCAGCCTTTCAGGGGGGACAATGGAAGTGGCCACCCTATCCATGGCCTGAGCCATCATCTCGGATGATGCTGCCTGTTGGGTAGCCATACCGTAAATGGATTGCTCCCATGCGGTATTGCCAGGTGGCGTACGGCCACCACGTCGGCGGGCACCACACCTGTCTGGGGCAAGGCGGACTGGGCCTTGCTGTGCCGGCACTGCCTGAGGCTGCAGGACTGCATTCCCCCTCTGATCTGCTGGCCCAGGAACAGGATCAGATGTCGCGGAGTGTGACCCTGCATCCGTAACCACCAAAGGCCTAGCTGCCAACACTGACATCCCCATTGAGGGTTCTGACCCTGGTGCAGGTGGGTGGGACAGAACAGATTCCCTCCCTGGAACACTCACCTGCGACGGCACGTAGGTCTCATCATCCGAGTCAACAGCTGAGTACAGCTCGGGGGAGGTGCAGCCAGAGACACCCCTTGAGAGCACAACCTGTAGCACTTGTGGGTTTTCACCCACCAGCACACCACGTCCCTCACTGGTGGTTGGTCGGCCCTCGGACCCTTCCTGGCTCTGCACCATCTACACAACCCCAGCAGAATCAGGTGCGTCTTCCCCTGCAATGACATAATAACAAAGAAATGGAAACCCGCATTAGCACCATGGCACACAATGAGGGCTGAGAAGCAAGAGAACCAGTACTTGATTGACACATGTCCCACATGACTAAGACCCTCCCATGCATGCACCCTCACTGCGTATGAAGGGCAGGCATATGGCACACACTCATTACACAAAGATGGAAGATGAACACATTTTCTGCATGCTGCCTGGCAGTGGCATCACACATTGCCCTGTGATTGCCAGGTGACACACACATGCCATCACACAGATGGCATGTGCCATTGCTATTGAGTGTAGATGGAGAGGAGGGCAGCACTTATTCATTCTGTCCAGTTCCCACATGCAATAGCTTTTCTAATTGAAACAGGTCTGCTTTATCACCTGGAGCTGCCAGTCCAATATGGTCCAATTGCACAGGGACATGTGTGAACATATGATATCCAGGTAACAAAGTCACTCCACTTTACCATGGCCATGCCAGACATGTGACTAGAGGACTGAGGAATGCCTAGTATAAGTGGTGGAATGCATACAATCTGTCTGATTGAACATAGGAAAATAAGCAACAATGTTGTGGCAAGGTGACACTTCAAGGGCAACTGGGGTGCTGTTGGGCTAGATGTCTACTGTTGGCAGAAGGGATACTGCAATGGCCAATTGCAGCTGTGCAGGATGTATTGCATGAAGCACATGGCTGACACATTCGACTCAGGCGCACACACTCTCACCTGGCACACAAACAGATGCCCTCACACACACACCATGCACATGGATGACACACACATGCATGTGCACTCACCGGACAATGCCTCGTAATCAGGCAGATCTCCCACGCCTTGGATCTGTTCCTCCGTGACGTAGGTCCCAGCGACTGACTCATGTGGAGTGAGTTCCATGTCTTCTACTGGAGACCCACCTCCAGTCACTAGAGTTGCGGCATGACTTGAGGCCAGCTTCTTCTTTGCCCTGCACTTTAGGTCATTCCAGGGCTTGTAGCAATCATTGGCTGTGCGCCTCACGATTCCAAGGGCACTTACGATGTCCGCAACGGTCTGCCAGTGTGCCTGGCGTTGTGCAGGTGTGGTCTTTGATCCTGCAACAATGACCATCTCGTTATCATGTCCGGACACATACTCGACAAGTGCATTCAGTTCGTCATCCGTGAAGCTGGGCTTCCTCGACGGACCGGACTGTGTAGCCGTGTCTGGGGCATCAGCCTGTGCCGGACGAGCACTCTTCCTCTTCCGCTTGGAAGGTGGTGGTGATCCTGAGTGTCCTGCGCCGCTCTGGACACTAGGGGCAGGAGCCCTGGTGGGCTCTGTATCAGGTGTGTGGGATTGCACACTCAGCATGGGAGTTGGTGCAGGCATTGGCTCAAGTGTAATGGTGTCATGGGGAATGTCAGCAGAATGGACTAGGACGGACACTGTCCTGGCTGGGTGTGTGAGAGCTGGGGTGGATGGAGCCGCAGCTGCCCCTGCAGCCTCTCCGCCCTGCCTACTTGGGGCAGCAGATGACCTTGCTGCCCCAGATCCACGTGGCATGATGGCATCAACGTGCACCAGCGCACGTGTGGTAGCCCTGCTGACCTGGAAGTCAGCCATGGAGTCAGCCAGGTGTGGTGCCACAATGGGCTGGTCCAACAAGGGCTGAGCATGGATGATGTCAGCCACATCAGCCTCAACGGGAGGGGGGGAGGGGGGGAGGGGGGGGATAATGGGTGCCCTTGACTGGTCCTCCGCACATGGGGGGACAGGCTCACCCTGCAAGTTACGACCACGTCCCCTACCGGATCCACCACGGCCACCACTTGTGGCTCTTCCACCTTTGCCACCCTTACGGAATCCTCGCCTCCCAGCCATGGCACTGATATTAATGTGCGTATGGGAGTGGCTGTAGACTATAGTCCTGGGCAATTGGGGGTCAAAGGGGTTGGGTACCAGATGGTAATTGTACCCTAGTGCTCTAGCAAGGCTGATTGTAACCCCTGGGGAAAGATGACGGGTCACGCAACGCACAGGAGGCCCAAAAAAGGGAGATGACGTGCACGCAACCCCTCCTAGACCACGTGTGCAGAAAGAAAAACCTGCACTACGCTGTGGCACCCAGTAACACAAGAATGAACGTATGCGTGTCACACGCAGCCTAGAATGACCTCTGAAGGGGTAGGCTACACACGGGGCAAGCACAGAAGTTAGATACGTGCGTGACTCACCGTCTGCCAGGTAAAAGAGCGTGAAAAATGAGCGCGTTTGGTTGGCAACACCCCCGCCAAAAGAAGATATGTACACTGTCTGAGGAGACAGGACAACAGTAGAAGGGGACACTGTTTGAGGGAACAGGCCCAGGTAAACCAGTACGAGAGTAAAAAAGAGAAAAAGCTGTCAGAGGTAACAGGGAGTACGAACTGGAAACGCCGTGAAGTAAATCGCGTGTGAAACGACAAGAAGTACAGAATTCACCCACTCGCTCTCCACGAAAAGCACGTACAAGGAAATGGTGTTCTACACGTACCATACAGGCCCACACGTACAGCGTCACTTACGCGGCGTGTACGTGCTAGGCCCATTTTCACCAATCACACGCTTTGTCACTTCTGCGTGTAGATCCATTTTCACCAATCACACGCTTTGTCACTTCTGCGTGTAGATCCATATTCACCAATCACACGCTTTGTCACTTCTGCGTGTAGGTCCATTTTAACCATTTACACGCTTTGTGACTTCTGCGTGTAGGTCTATTTTCTCCAATCACACGCTTTGACACTCGGACGTGTCACGCAACATTTTCCTGCACGCGCATATGCTGTTGATGGTTTTACGCGCTAAGGGCCTTTCTTCGATTCACACGCAGACGTGTGGGATTTTCACGTGCAAAATCACTCCCTATCAGGCTGTCCACGCGTTCACACACGAAAGACCACGCTCCTGCCCAGGAGGCCAAATTACTGCCCCCTAGAGCCCTGAGCACGCTCCCACCTGCCATCTGCTGCTGCCTGACTGCCTGCTGGCCACGTGCCCTCCCATTTGCTGCCTGCACATCAGCCAGGGGTGCTGTTGCTGTGACCACCCCTGCTGGAACCAAAGGCTCCCGACTGTCACCCCACAGCCCAGCACCAGGACCCAGTTGCCCACCCACTCCTGCCTCTGGGGTTGCCATGTCGGGCACTACGACATCTGGCACCAGTGGCAACCCCCGGCCAAGGTGGCAGAGGGGCACCAGCTTCAGTGCCAGGGAAGTTGTTGTCCTGGTGGAGCATGTCGTGGGGCAGTATGATGCCCTCTTCGGAAGGTTGCGCGCCGATGGACGTCGTGACTGCCATCAGCGCGGAGGAGGTGGCAGTCTGCGACTACTAATGTGTCAGGAAGCGCTGGGAGGACTTCAGGTCCAGCACCCTCAACAAGGCCCGGCGCCTCATGATGGCAGCAGATGCTAAGGGGCGGGCGGGGCCACTTGTCGGAAGATCAGATGAGGGTCCTGGAACGCATATCCCCTGCGCTCCACATCCATGTCCTTGAGAAGCAGACCCGTCTGGAGTCGAGCGGTAAGTGTACATGCATACTGATAGTAAGTTGTGCGTGTGGTGGTGTGCCAGGAGTGTGCAGGTTGAACATGTATTTTTATGTGGCCAAGTAGGGGGGGTGTACAGGGCTGTGAGGGTGACACATGCGAGGGGTCTCATGTGTGACACATGGATGGTGCTTGTGTGTGTGGGCTTGCATGGCACAGGATGTGGAGGAATGATTGTCAGGTGTGACATGGATGTCGATGGAGACACTGCGACAGTTGGCGGAGGTGTACACATGCATGCAGGTTTGGTGTTGTGTGTGCATGTGTAGTGTACTCCCTATGTTGCATGTGATGTGTGGATGACCTTTGGCTGCACATGCTGTTGTATGTGAATGGATGGTGCTGGCTGTTGTATGGCTCATGTGTGCAAGTTGAAATGACATGTGTGTTGGGGATTGTGATGCCATGTCTGAGGTTTACCTATGCCACTCATGTATAACTGTCATGTGTGTATGAGTCCATTTTACAGTGCCCTGATGCCTGTGTTTTCTTTCTCCCTGTCTGCACCGTCAACTGATGAAGAGGACGGAGCAGGTGCTGTGGAGCACAGCGGCAGGGGTCGCACCACCAGCCGGAGACGCAAGGGTCAGATCCCCTCCCAAGTTGTGATCTCGTCGGGGAGTGAGGAGTCTGGTGCCGCGTCCCAGGCCGCAGCTGGCAAGGGGAGGTCCAAGAGGCGGAGGTCGGAGTTGGACTCCTCAGCAGCAGAAGAGGCAGCTGGGACCCCACAGGGCCCAACGAGGGAAGATGGCACGGAGTCATCCAGGTTGGTGGGGTGTATGGTGGTGGGTGCCCCTGCACTGCTGGGGGGTTGGGGTGGTGGGAGACATGAGTGGGGGCCTGGTGGTGGGTGCCCCTGCACTGCTGGGGGGTGGGGGTGGTGGGAGACATGGGTGGGGGCCTGGTGGAGGCTGCCCCTGCACTGCTGGGGGGTGGGGTGGTGGGAGACATGGGTGCGGGCCTGGTGGAGGCTGCCCCTGCACTGCTGGGGGGTGGGGTGGTGGGAGACATGGGTGGGGGCCTGGTGGAGGCTGCCCCTGCACTGCTGGGGGGTGGGGTGGTGGGAGACATGGGTGCGGGCCTGGTGGAGGCTGCCCCTGTACTGCTGGGGGGTGGGGTGGTGGGAGACATGGGTGGGGGCCTGGTGGAGGCTGCCCCTGCACTGCTGGGGGGTGGGGTGGTGGGAGACATGGGTGCGGGCCTGGTGGTGGGTGCCCCTGGTGGCTGGGGGGTGGGGGTGGTGGGAGACATGAGTGGGGGCCTGGTGGTGGGTGCCCCTGCACTGCTGGGGGGTGGGGGTGGTGGGAGACATGGGTGGGGGCCTGGTGGAGGCTGCCCCTGCACTGCTGGGGGGTGGGGTGGTGGGAGACATGGGTGCGGGCCTGGTGGAGGATGCCCCTGGTGGCTGGGGGGTGGGGGTGGTGGGAGACATGAGTGGGGGCCTGGTGGAGGCTGCCCCTGCACTGCTGGGGGGTGGTGGGGTGGTAGGAGACATGGATGGGGGCCTGGTGGAGGCTGCCCCTGCACTGCTGGGGGGTGGGGTGGTGGGAGACATGGGTGCGGGCCTGGTGGTGGGTGCCCCTGGTGGCTGGGGGGTGGGGGTGGTGGGAGACATGAGTGGGGGCCTGGTGGTGGGTGCCCCTGGTGGCTGGGGGGTGGGGGTGGTGGGAGACATGAGTGGGGGCCTGGTGGTGGGTGCCCCTGGTGGCTGGGGGGTGGGGGTGGTGGGAGACATGAGTGGGGGCCTGGTGGTGGGTGCCCCTGGTGGCTGGGGGGTGGGGGTGGTGGGAGACATGAGTGGGGGCCTGGTGGTGGGTGCCCCTGGTGGTTGGGGGGTGGGGGTGGTGGGAGACATGAGTGGGGGCCTGGTGGTGGGTGCCCCTGGTGGCTGGGGGGTGGGGGTGGTGGGAGACATGAGTGGGGGCCTGGTGGTGGGTGCCCCTGCACTGCTGGGGGGTGGGGGTGGTGGGAGACATGGGTGGGGGCCTGGTGGAGGATGCCCCTGGTGGCTGGGGGGTGGGGGTGATAGGGGACATGAGTGGGGGCCTGGTGGAGGCTGCCCCTGCACTGCTGGGGGGTGGGGTGGTGGGAGACATGGGTGGGGGCCTGGTGGAGGCTGCCCCTGCACTGCTGGGGGGTGGGGTGGTGGGAGACATGGGTGGGGGCCTGGTGGAGGCTGCCCCTGCACTGCTGGGGGGTGGGGTGGTGGGAGGCATGGGTGCGGGCCTGGTGGTGGGTGCCCCTGGTGGCTGGGGGGTGGGGGTGGTGGGAGACATGAGTGGGGGCCTGGTGGTGGGTGCCCCTGGTGGCTGGGGGGTGGGGGTGGTGGGAGACATGAGTGGGGGCATGGTGGTGGGTGCCCCTGGTGGCTGGGGGGTGGGGGTGGTGGGAGACATGAGTGGGGGCCTGGTGGTGGGTGCCCCTGGTGGCTGGGGGGTGGGGGTGGTGGGAGACATGAGTGGGGGCCTGGTGGAGGGTGCCCCTGGTGGCTGGGGGGTGGGGGTGATAGTGGACATGAGTGGGGGCCTGGTGGAGGCTGCCCCTGCACTGCTGGGGGGTGGGGGTGGTGGGAGACATGAGTGGGGGCCTGGTGGTGGGTGCCCCTGCACTGCTGGGGGGTGGGGGTGGTGGGAGACATGGGTGGGGGCCTGGTGGAGGCTGCCCCTGCACTGCTGGGGGGTGGGGTGGTGGGAGACATGGGTGCGGGCCTGGTGGTGGGTGCCCCTGGTGGCTGGGGGGTGGGGGTGGTGGGAGACATGAGTGGGGGCCTGGTGGTGGGTGCCCCTGGTGGCTGGGGGGTGGGGGTGATAGGGGACATGGGTGGGGGCCTGGTGGAGGCTGCCCCTGCACTGCTGGGGGGTGGGGGTGCAGGGGGACATGAGCAGGTGTGCAGGGTAGTCCCCTGTGGTGTGGGCGGCCTGCAGGGGCAGTGGAGGGTGTACAGGGTACACCTGTGAGGACCCACCCAGCCTAATCGCTTGTTTAACTTCCCACGCACCCCTGTAATACACGTACCCAGCCAAATTGCGTGTGATAATTCCCGTGCACCCCTGCAATACACGTACCTGGCCAAATCGCGTGTGATTATTCCCGTGCACCCCTGTAATACACGTACCCAGCCAAATCGCGTGTTGAACTTCCCGCGTACCCCTGTAATACACGTACCCTGGCTAATCGCGTGTAAAACTTCCCGCGTACCCCTGATATGAACGTTACCCGCTTTGCGTTCCTTGTTTGGCAGCCCTGTAAACTGGTCCAAGGTTAGCGCAGCCCTTTGCGATGATTTTGCGATTTTGATGGCTTTTCCTTGCGCGAGGGCGTTCTTGGGGGCGTTACTGGCGCTGCTGCAGGGTCGCTGCGATACTCTGCGCCACGGCTGGTTTGGGAGCCTAGAATCCATGAATACGCTGTGCGCGGAAATCGGTTTTAGCGCACGTGCCTGGCGCAGACAATCGCACGCGGACACTCTGCGCCAGACGCTTGCGACACTTTTCTGCGAAATTCTATGAATTACCCTGTCAGTTGTTCAAATTAATAAACAAAACTTATCAGGCTGTAATATAAATTATCATGGATTTTAGGTTATTTTTAATACTAAATAACAAGAATGTTTGGTGTTATTTTTGTGAATTTATTTGTAATGTTAGTTTGCCAAGTTAAATTTAAAATTATCATTTGGTATTTTAAAGTTATTTTTATTAACAAAACATTTATTTTGAACATAATTATTTTTTAAAACATCAATAATGCACAGTTTTTTGAGGTTATGTTGCAATATTTTTTCTGTAAATTTGTCTTGAAGGAGAGTTTGAAAATTATATTTGTAAATGTATTTTAGGTTTATTTCTGTGAATAAATATTGACCTTTAAAGTAATATGTTGAAACATTATCATAAGAAGACAATGATTCTGCCTGTCAGTCACTATCATAACTCACGTTTCGCAGCTCAGCAATTTTGGCTGATTTCTGAAAGTCAGTTCGGAGTAAACAGCCTTGAGGTTTATCGGAACAATGCCACCAATGATGAGGACTCCTGGCTGGTAGTAGACCTCAGTGTTCATTGCTTGAAGATGACATTTCGCCATTTCAACCCCAGGAAGCAGCAACAGCAATATATGGAGCAAGAGCATTGTTGAGTGGCACCACACATAGACCATCCTTAGCAGCGCTGAAACTCTGGCACCATGCAGATGCCAGAGATACTCCCTAATGACAGAAAAGAATAACATTTGGAATTCCCTTTTGTAATTGATTTAGTATATGTTTGCTTTCTCCTCCCAGAAATCACGTCGTTACAACCCTCACGTGTGCATTGTGTTCCTGTTTTTGGAGAAAGATGACAATGCCACAGATGCAACTATAACTTTTTTTATCATTCCTTTCCTTTAGACATTAAAAACTACTAATGCTGCAATAACCTCTAGAGTATAGTTGGGGAGCTCTAAAACGAGTGCTTCACAAGTTACAGGCATCTCGCAGCAAACATGGATATTAACAAAGGAGTATGCCTAGAAACATTCTAGAATCGATACCAGGATACGGATGGTAAAGCCCCAATAAATGTTCAGTGGAGAAATTCCTTTGGGTTGTCTTCACGTGAATGTGGGGTTGGAAAAGATGCACAGGGTTTTCAGAAAATTGATTGAGGGACCAGAGTTGTCTATGTCTCCAATGTTTGTGTCACTGTAGTGGTGCTTCAAGCAAGATATGGGATTGACATTTTCATCAAACTTTTTAAAATAGTTTTATTGCAAGTTTAATATGCAAATACAACAAGAGGGGAACCCTCCTTATCGGTGGCCCATGTCCCAAAAAGGAAACAGCAACATAAAGCTTCAACTCGTTGTCATAGTGAGATACCCTGGAAGTTCTCCTTCCAGTGGTGGAGGGAATATCCTATGTTATGATATGATATGGCATTTATAACGCGCCTATACACAAGTGTTTCAAGGCGCGACAAGGCAAGGGAGGGGGAAAAGAGGGAAGACAGACAACGATCTTACTAGGCCAGGTGTCATTCAGATTGTGCAAGTGCTTGGGAAGGTAGGAAGGGAAAAGGTGTGTGGTGAAGGGGGAGGGGAAAGTGCAGTACATGGGATAATAGAATAAATAAGATATATAAGAAATACGGCCAGATGGTGGCAAGTGCAAGGTAAGTGCAGACATAAGTGCTGGTAGGGGGACTGTATGGGTACAGAAAACAATCCCCAGGTGCAGGGGTTGCCAGGGAGGCAGTGCAGGTGTGCAACTGGCGGGGCCTGGGCCCGAGGTCAGAAGGGTGGCCAGGTAGCCAGTGCAGTTTCAGTTTCAGCCAGGAATTCAGCAGGGGAGAGGGGGAGAGAAAGCAGAAGCAAAAAGGAAGGTTTTAAGGTGCTTCTGGAACCGGAGATGGTTCTCCCCAAGTTTCAGGGAGGCAGGGAGGCTGTTCCAGAGGGAGGCCTCAGCCAAAGAAAGAGATCTACCACCAACTTGTTGCTTGGAGAAGCGACTGACCCTGAGGGAGTTGGAGGCAGATGAGCGAAAAGCTTGAGAAGGAAGATATTTAGGAAGAGACAGTTGAGAAGGCCTTGTGGACAATACAGAGAGTTTTGAACATAATCCTCGCAGCCACTGGGAGCCAGTGCAGAGATTTCAGTTCTGGAGAGATACGATCCCTGTGCTTGAGGCCAAGGACAAGTCTTACAGTCCTGTTCTGGATGCGTTGCAGAGGGCGGAGAGTAGAACCAGGCAGATTTAGAAAGAGGCTGTTGCAATAGTCCAGGCTAGAGAGAACCAGTGCTCTGGAGAAAGTGAGCCTCTGGGGGAAGGAGAGGAAAGGAAGAATACCTCTGAGGAGGTGCAGCTGGTAGTGTGACTTCTTAGAGACGTCAGAGCTGTGAGGAGAAAAGGAGAGGGTGGAGTCAAAGATGACCCCAAGGTTTTAGCCTTGCAGGTGGGAGCAGGAAGAGGGCCAAGAGAGACCGACCAGAGAGTGGCAGGAAAGGAGGGATCGGTTGTGCCGATGAGGAGAATCTCACTCTTACTGGCATTAAGGCAGAGATCATTGGCAGCACATCACTCCTGGATAGCAGACAGAGAGTCAGAGATGAGTGAAGGAGAAAAGGTGACTGAAGGTAGCCTGAAAATGAGCTGAGTGTCATCCGCATAGCACTGGGAGTTGGGGCAGAGAGCAGCAATGCAGTGGGCAAGAAGTGCTAGGTAATGGGTGCACAGCCAGGGAGAGAGGTTAGCCCCCCGGGGAACACTGCAGGTAGAGATAGAGATAGAGGAGAGGAAGGACCTAAGTTAGACCTGGGAGGGTCAATCAGAGAGGAAAGAAGCCAGCCACACCAGGGCCTGACCGGTGATACCCAGGTTATCACAGACGGTTGAGCAGGATGGCATGGTCGACTGTGTCAAAGGCAGAAGAGAGATCAAGCAAGATGAGGAACCAGGGGGTGTTGGAATCAAGGTTGGATAGCAGGTCTTCACGGATGTTCAGGAGAGTAGTTTCTGTGCTTCTGGCAGCTCTGAAGCCAGACTGATGATCATGAAGACAACCAACAGATTCAGTGTGGAGATTGAGCTGGGAGATGGCCATCTTTTCCAGAAGTTTGCCCATGAAAGGAGTGATGGAGATTGGGCTATAGTTAGCCGGGCAGGATGGGTCGGCAGAGGGTTTCTTAAGAAGAGGGTGCACAACAGAGTGCTTCAGGGGGATGGGAAGAATCCAGTGGCGAAGGAGTGGTTGCAGAAGTCGGCCAGAGCAGGAGCCAGGAGTCGATGTGGTCCTTGATAGCTTTGGATGAACAGGGATGAACCTGTTTTGACGAGACTTTCATAGATCAGACTTGTCTAGAAACCTTGTCTGGGGAGAACAGGGGAAAGGCAGAGAAGGAGGGAGGAGAGGTGGCTGAAGAATGGCCAGTGGAAGAGCAGGGAGTCGAGGGAGGAGGGGGAGAGGAAGAGAGAGAGGACAGGATGTCCTAAGTTTTAGAGATGAAATGAGAAGCCAGGGGAGTGCAGAGGGCCTGGGAAGGGACAGGAGAGGTAGACACTGCTGCAGAATTGGCCAGTTCCTTGCCGTTTTTAAAGAGTTCGGCCGAGTTGTTAGATGCCACAGAGACGCAGGCTTGGATGTGATCTCTCTTCTTGGTGCGGACAGAGCGCCGGTATTGCCTTTGGAGCAGGCGGCAGGCCAGTTTGTCAGAGGATGTACCAGAAGCACGCCATTTCCTCTCAGCCACCCTGCACGTGAGTTTGAGGGTGACGAGGTCTGAGTTGCACTTGGCTTTGGACTTTTGGACTTGGCTTTGGACTTTGTACCTCATGACAGGGGCAATTACATTGAGAGTATCAGATATAGCAGAGTGGAGCATGGAAAGGACTGTGTCAGGGTGTGAGTTAGCCAAAGGGAGACGGGGGTGAGAAAGTGGTTGCGAAAGCCTCAACTGACACGCGTTTCATGGGTCGGATGACCGAGAAGGTGGGTGGCAATGCTGGAGTTGGCTTGGCCTGAGGGTTAGAGAGGTTGAGCTGGGAGGAGAGGAGAAAGTGATCACTCCAGGAGAGAGGAGTGGTGAGAGGTGTAGAAAGGGGAAGGTCTGAAGAGATGAGAACATCCAGAGTGTGCCCTGCAGAGTGAGCCAGGCCAGAGGGGAGAATAGAGAGTGAGAGAGAGTTGCAGAGGTCAGAGGAAGGACAAGAAGTATCCAGGTGGATGTTAAAGTCTCCAAAAAGGAGGAGTTGAGTGGTTGAGACCAGGAGGGAAGAGGAGAGGTCCGCTAATTCAGAGCCTGCAGATGAGGCATTCAAAAGAGGAGTAGGCCTGAGTAGGGTTGACAGAGGCAGGAATCCACTCAGGCTAGATCAGGGCTACACCACTTCCGGAACGGTTGGACCTGGGCTCAGAGAGGATCTTGTAGCCATCAGGGAGGAGAGTGTCAAAACTCATGACGGAGCTGGCCATGAACCATGTCTCGGTGAGACCGAGGAAATCGAGGTCAAGTTCCTCCAAGAGGCGGCAGATGTCAGAGGAGTGTTTACAGCAGAGCGAGAGTTAAGAGTGGCAATATGGAGAAGGTTGCCACCCTTGAAAGACTTCCAGGGAGGGGTACGAATCAGAGGTACGCCCTGCAGAAGAAGAGGCCCAAGGGGGGGCAGAAGAGAAAGGAGAAAAGGGCAAGGTAGCCAATGAGGAGACAGCAGGGAGAGGCAATGAAGCTATGGCTGGAAGAGAGGGGACAGCAAGAGAAGGAAGGAAATTGATGAGGCGCGGGAAGCGTCTATCAAAGAGGAGAAGAGTGGCCTGAGTGCCTTGGACCAAGACTGTACAGTTCAAGTAAACATTGATGATCTTGGAGGAGTGGAAGGAGGCCAACGGGTGCCACCATTAATGGGAGAAGAAGAGAGAGGGATAAAGCACAGAGACCATATGAAGAGTCCATAGGTCTGGCGAGGGAACGACAAAGAGGATGTCGGTGACGGTTTGTCTAGAGGAGGCACTGGTATAAGTAGTATCGATGGGAATCCCTGGGTTGGAGACCAGGCTATCCTTTTTAAACCTCTTCCTACCAGATATAGTGAGGAGAGCAGGATAGTCGATAGAGAAGCAGTTAGAAAAGATAGGAGAGACAGAGAGCACTATAGAGTAGGTGTTGATTGGAGTGAAGAGGACGGGGGCAGGTAGGAACGGAGGGAACACTAGGGAAGGACGCAGGAAGACGAGACAGGGAGGGAAGGGACAAGTGGACAAAAAGACAAGCGCACAGATGCTGGTAGAAAGTATGCTAGATGAATGCTTTGCTAAGAAGCAACCACAGAATGGTACTACTATCACAATGTCGTTTAGATACTGGGGAAAAACACACCTAAGTCTGAGAGTCCTGAACAAGGGGGAAAAGGCCTAGGTTTCACAATGCAATTTTTAATACTTTCTCAATGCAATTTTAGACACTTTCACAATGCAATTTGAACAGCCCTAGAAAATACACCTAAGTCTGAGAGTCCTGAATAAGGGGAAAAGGGACCAGGTTTCACAATGCAATTTTTAAATACTTTTTCAGTGCAATTTTAGAGACTTACACAATGCAATTTGAACAGCCCTAGAAAACACACCTAAGTCTGAGAGTCCTGACTAAGGGGGGAAAAAAGGCCTAGGTTTCACAATGCAATTTTTAAATACTTTGTCAATGCAATTTTGGAGACTTACACAATGCAAATTTAAAATTTTAAAAGCAGGAGGAAACACACAGCTAAGTTGGAGGTTCTGCTATGTGGTCAGGGGCTGGACAGGGTAACGCGAGGGTCACATCCTGGTAGCTGGCTGTCTTTCCCTGCAGACACCTGCATACACAGCCAGCCTACAGTGTGCAATAGATGTCCGTTTTAACCACTTTCTCTGCTTACACATTTCTTCTCTCTGCTCTCACCCACATCTAGGGCCCCAACCAGGAGTTTATCAAAACAGTGAATAGGCAAATAGCAGTGAAAGATATAGCCTGCATTAACAGCAAAACCTCTATCACTTGTAACATACCATACACCAGATTGAAACCTAAATTCTTTGTCAGAGGCAACTACTACCACTGCTGATCCAGCAGCTTAAGCGCCTACAAAACCTTGCAGGCCACGTGGCAACGGGCATGCCCTATTGGGCCCACATTTCCCCAGTGCTCCGTTCCCTTCACTGGCTACCAGTTGCTCAACGTGTCAGATTCAAAGCGTTATGCATTGTTCATCGGGCGCTGCACGACCAGGGGGCAGAATTCCTAATAGTAAAGTTTATTTGCTACTGTCCTGCGCGATGTCTGTGGTCTGCTTCTGCTGATAGGCTCTGTGTGCCCTCCCACCAACGTGTGCAAACCAGAGGCTGTGCTTTTTCTATAGCAGCAGCTCAGCTTTGGAATGAGCTCCCGTTTGCTATAAAAAATCTACCTAACCATCTGGTCTCTAGGAAGGCCGTAAAGACCTAATTGTTTTAAATGGAGCATTCTTTGTTATGGCTTGCCTAGTCATCTAGCGCCAAGATACCTTAGGGTGACTGTGCGCTGTACAAGTTTCTTTAACATAACATAACATATTAAGAATGGAATGTCATGAACTGTGAATCCGGGAGATACCGGAACCAAGACACCTCATCCCTTATCCTGACTGGCTGTCGTTTTCACAGCTATGGTTGTCAACAGTTTATCAGCACTCTCGACATCCCAAAAAA
This sequence comes from Ambystoma mexicanum, assembly GCF_040938575.1. Taxonomy (NCBI): domain Eukaryota; kingdom Metazoa; phylum Chordata; class Amphibia; order Caudata; family Ambystomatidae; genus Ambystoma; species Ambystoma mexicanum. The sequence goes on along the minus strand of NC_090922.1, from coordinate 303,162,004 downwards.
TATACTCTTTATCGTTCCATGAAAACCTAATTTCACTGTCTCTAAGGAGTCCTGCCTTGATCCCTCGTGCCAGAAAGGATTTCTTTATGATATTAAGCCTCTTCCTTTTTTTTCAGTCGGTGGCACCAAATCAGGAAAGATGAGGACCTTATGCTCTTAAGATGCCAATTACTTTTTGGTTACCGTGGCCTTCTGGACCCTCTCCCTTTCCCGAGCATCAGTAAACATGACACTGAGTGTTGGACCCACAGACGTATTTGGTGATAGATTGGAGATGGGGGACTTGATGCGATAGCATTTGTCCACATATATGGGGTCCTCCTCCCCCTTCAAATCCAACAATTCTGCAGTCAGCTGTAATAAAACTAATTCGGTCTTCCCCTTTCCGATCCAGATGAGATACCGAAAATTGGCAGTTGTGTAGCTCGCACCAGAATTTTTAGACATTCCAGTCTGGACTCCATTGCCATGTTCCCTTTAATAGCAGCCTGCACATCTCGCCCCACCTCTTGAACCAAGGGTAACATTTTGGCACACTGTTTATCCATGTTGTTAGTTCTATGCTCTAGTGTGGCGGTCGTCGTTTCCAACTTGGCCCTTCTCATTCATTTTATCAAATGTATTTTCCAACCATGACATTGATTTTTCTATCCTATTCAACACGGCCATCACAGTGTCCTGAGCCACTACCTTTTCTTGGCTGTGTTGTCTACCACGTGGTGAGACAGAGTCCGCCTCCTCAGTCTTAATTTTCTTATAGACTTCCCCGAAGCCATTTCAAAGGTGTACTTTGGCTATGCAACGCCAAACTACTGTCCTTATTATAACAAGTCCTCATTGCCTAGTACTGCCTTGCAGGCTAAATAGGAAGTCTCTGGGGAAATGGCAATATCTAGCGTGACTACAGCTTACTCATGAGGACTGTACTCTTTGGCCCCACAGAATGCAACCTCCTCCTCTCTGCTACTCGAAGGGCCTGAATCAAACCCACACAGGTGGTGCAGAGCAGCCTACACACATAAGGGGGCCTGCAGGATAGCCACCTTTCCATAAGCTGATAAATACTATCCCTCTTCCACTTGCCAGGATCCGGTGCTGCCCTGCACTCTTGAGTACACCACAACAGTGTGTTGAGACCGCATCTTCATAATAAATAATAATTTGGCATTTATAATGGCCATCTGTTCAAGTTCTTCACCCTTTGCCTTCCACTATCTGTCTTTATGCCCTTGCCTGCTGACATCTCATCAATTACAATCCAGCAGATGCTGCTTTTCAATAAGGGTCAACATCCTGCTGTCTGTCTGCTCTCCTCCTCTGCCTGCTTCCGAATGAGCTCCTCAGTGCACACAGATACAGGCAGTCTGCTGTCTTCAAAGGCCGGGTCGACTTCACAAACAAGACCACAACATCACTGTGAGTGTGCCCTGGCTCCAGCTCGGTACAGGAGTCCCGATGCCAGACTCCTTGCCTTGCCACATCCAACGGCCTCAGCTCCTCCCTGGAGTCCGGGCACCTCCAGCATGCAGCGTCCGTGCACCCATGCAGCGCCATGGGCCGCCTTCACTGGACCAATTTCTCAGCCCCACTGACTCACTTAGGCCCAGATTCATGCCACCACTGCCTGAGGGTCAACGATAGCCCCAGGTATTACAGGCTGGTGCTTCAGCAAACAGAGGTGCTCATTTCACGGCACAGCCTTCTCTCCAGGTCAGGAGCTAAATGGGATGTCAGCCATCTTCGTTGGGCTCTTGAGCGCCCCCCACCCCCGAAGGTCAGACTTATTGTAATCCTGGACTATTGTGGAAGGTCTGGAAAACCTTCACAATTGTAATTTGTGGACAGCAACCAGGCCAGCAGAGCCCTCGGATGTCTAGAATAAGGGCTGCAATGATCTCACAGAGTGTTTTTCCAAAGCAGTCTTCCTAAAAATGAGGATGGTTGCCAGAATGAAGATTGAGCTGCCTGTGCAATGCATCTGTAAGAAACAAAAAATCTCCACATGCCCACCCTTCCCGTTAGGTCATGCTTCCTACATTTCACATGAGTCTTACATGCATCACTATGAGTGCCCATCCACACTGCTTTCTCCCTTACTCATCCTGCCCTATTCCAATACTTCTATCACTCACAGATGACACTCTGTCCACTTAATCAGCTATAAACTAGTCAACCTCCTTACTCACACTTCCCCCCCTTTTTGAGCCCTCATCAATATTACTCTCTGACTATGGAATACCAATTCACCTCAGCAAAACATTTTCCCTCACTAACTACTTTGACTCCTACCACCTTCATCGATTCATTATGGATATCACAGAGACATGCACAAACCCAAGACAGAGTGACGCTTGCAGTTCGTCACTTTTGCACTGACACTTTACACTACTCTACTCCATTGACAAAATGAGGCTGGGGTCACGCCTGATGATCAACATGTCTTGCCCATCAACCCCTTTCAACCAAGTTATGTTTAACACCTCACACTAATCACCCTGAAAATTGTCATTAACTGTCGAGCCACTGGGTTTTCATTTTCTTTTGGCTTTAGCTTGACCCCACTCATGTGTTACTCAGCCATATGGACATCCCTAATGCCTGCTGTCTAGAGCCTGTTTCCACTATTTCTGACTCCTCATTGGTCAACCCCCACAACCGACCCATGCCATATTATGCACATCTCTAATTGTTGTCATCTTCTTCTCATTGTTCAGCTCTACTCCCCATTGATACCTCATCCCTTAACCTCTCCCCATGACCCTCCCACTCTCCCTCAACTCTCCCTCCCATCACTTGATTTATGATCAAAGCTGACTATATGGCTCACTACCTAGCTGAAGTCACATCCTCGTTCCTATCTTTCTGTCTATCCCACACGCTTGCTATTGAGCAACACTTTGCAGACTTCAATGCTGCACTTTCCTTTCTTGTTGCTTATCGATATTCTACACCCCCAGCCTTGTGTCACCCCTCTGAACAATTCCCCTGGCCTGATTTCCTTACTACAAGGAATCCCATCTTCCTCATTCCGCTGCACTTGACTCATTGAAGTTCAGTTCATTTACAAGCAATTACTCCTCTCTCCGCTTCCATCCCAGTAATATGCCCTCTACACTCCTGACCATGCTTGCATTCTCTCCCGCTCTACTGTCTCCTCTCTATAGATCAACAACTTGGCCTCTTTCCTCTCCTCTAAAATCTATAAAAATAGGATACCCTGACAGCCCCACTATTGCCTCCACTCCCTCACGCAGCCATCCCTTAATGTTACTTTTGACTATATCCTTCATTCTCTGCCCCCTGCCCCTGCCGAGATGGTACCCTTTCAATGTGCCCCTGTGGGGAGATGACCTGCACACAATCAAGGATCTGGCATAGTTTTCATGCACTTATGCCATCCCTCCCTCTAACCATTCCCTTAGCTCTGGGACTTTCACATTTGATAAAAGTTAGTTACAGTCCAACCCATACTAATAGAAAGCTCTGTTTATCCAAATAAACTGGTCAACAATCAGCCTGTCTCCGCCCACCAATCTAAAACTGTGGAAAGTGTATTGTTTACCCATATTCATTCTTATCTGGAGAAAAATCAACTCTGTAACACCTGTCAATCTGGAAATGGAACTAACTCTTGTCTCTAACTTCCTCACTTTTGATCACCACTCTAATCCTTGATTCTCATCCTACTTAATCCCTGTCTGCCTTCAACCCTATTGATTATCCCTCTCTCCTCCTTCCCTTATCTTACACTGGCTCCCAGGACTCTGCCTTCAACTAGATCATCTCCTTCCTATGGAACACTGGCACCTCCACTCCTCCCAGTATGTGATCCCATTGGCCTCTTTTAAGCCCACTGTGCTCTACACTCCGCACCTCCTGTCTCAGTAAACACATATTTTCCTCCATCTTCCCCTCCCACCTGTTCCCCATGACACCCACCTCTTCTTTTTGTTCCCATTCTCCACCCCATTCTATCCTTTTGTATATTTAACTGCCTCTTTGCCATCCATCAACAGTCATCTCTTCGAAGATAGAAGGTTGTACCTCCTAGTTTCCAACTCCCCACCCTATCAGTTCTCCCCTCTATCCTGATCACCTCCCCCCATCCCACCAGGTTGCAAACTGTGTGGTCGTCTTTAATAGCAAATTGAAACTTCAACAAGTCATTGCCTTTATTGTCAGAGTCCAAGGATACACCTTCAGATTATGTGTAGGAGCTAGCATCACCTCCCCTACCACTCTACTAAAACCTTAAATTCCATTCTTGTCTTCAGGCAATTTGACTCCTGCTAAAGCCTCCTCTTGGGCCTAATTCTGTACTCTTTTGCACCCCTCCACAATGTTCTAAATTATAAACCCACACTCTCTATAATGCCCAATGTTCTTCTCCCACTTCAGCCCTTTGTCTTCTTATCCCCTCTAAGATCTCCCACCACCCTACACTAGATACACAAACCCTGCAGAGATGGCCACCACAGGCCTATCCATTAGCACATCAACACTAACCGAACCATGAATAAGGTCTCCTATTTAGTTCTATAACACCCTCCCACACCAGCAGCTAAGCAGAACCTAGGTGCACTATCTATCAGACCTTGGGCTTTTCGGTATGGATAACATACTCCCAGGTTTCTCTGCCTAACCATAGAAAGCTGGGTGACACTCAGGAACCAGGTACTCTCCCATGACTCTGCACATGTGATACCACACCCTGCTTAATCTGTCAGTTAACTGCTCCACTGGGTTGTCTCCCGCTCCTTTTTCCCCCCCTTGCTCAGAATGACTGCAACTAATTAGCACCAACAATAAAGAACACCACCACACTAAGAGCGCTGGTGGCCCTGCAGCATCCTGCAAACACTTCAACCAGGAGCTTAAGATACCATCTGGTCCACCATATCTCTGCCAGGCCCTACCCCATGCATCCGGCATATTAGGGGCAGGCTAACAGCAGATTGGCCCAGGCAGGCACATGATCACTGGCATCACTATCGTCCACAAAGTTCCATATTCCTCTGAATCGATCCTCAGTCTGAACTGACCTCTCGTGGATCTGCAGCACCCTTCCCTCACTGCTTCCTGTAGCTTGAGCAAACCACTGGGGCCCTGCAAGCCCTATTCCATGCAGGAGCCATATTAGGGTCAGACTGTGAGCAGAGTTGCCAGCACAGTCAGATGCTATCTACATAATCTATGACCCCTGGCGTCCAACAGTCTGGCATCCTAAGCAAATGTCTGGGAAGCTAAGGCATATTCTGTTTGGCCCTGTACCAGTTAGGTCTGCTGTCCCAGTTAGGTCACCCGTAGGACTTATCATTACCGTCCTATTGCATCTGATTTCTAAATGTTGGTCGCTACTGCCCTATTGCATCGGATTTGACAACCTTGATTACTACAGCCTATCACAGCTGCATTGTCAATGTTGGTTCTTACTGGTTTTGTGAATTAACAAATAGCTACATATCATCTCCCTATTCCTTCTCAAGCTCAGCCCTGTAATCCCCCTCCACATTCTACTCTCTCTCATATTCTCCAACTCCCCCATATTGCCATTTTCCTGCCTATCTTACTCTCCCACCTCACTGTCCTCTCTCCTCCTCTTTCACAGAGACTCCAACTAATCCCATACTGTGCCTTGTCATCCTATTCTGTCCTCTCCCTTTCTCTGCCCTCTGCGTTCCCTCCTAATTTCACCATGACCACTCCTCTCAACTACAGACCACCACGTCCATCTTTATCTTCACTGTTCACCTTCCCTCTACTACTCCTCTACATGCTCTCTCCCCGCATACCTTCTTACTGACATTACCCATGGTCCCTGGAATGCCCAATCACTCTCCCATAATTCCACATACCATATTCATTATCAACTGCGTCAAATCCCTTAATTCCAAACTATCTGTGATGCCCATAACTTAAACTTACATTTCCCCTCCATGATAAGACCCCTCTGGCTGCCCTCCACAAAGATGTTGCCACCTTTTCTCATGTCCCGCGACTCAAGAAACAAGCATTGGCAATGCCAACTGTTGGCTTTTGTGTAGGCATGGGAAAGGCACTTGCCAGGCACTGGCCTTAGTGGTATTAACTCGCCACTGATGGTAGCAGGTGCAAAATGGTGCAAGTACCATGTCACCAAATAGCATGCCTGGCAAATTCCTAATACTTATAAACAAGCCAAAACGGTTGGCTTGCCAATGCTTGTTTTTAATTGCATTTCAGTTAAGGACACCATAGTCCTTATAAATCGAGTGGATGAAGGTAGATCTGGTTAAAAAAAATTGTATTACACCAGCAGCATGTTTGCAGCTCAAATTAAGTCATTAACTCGTAGAAGACTGCTTTGAACAAACACTGATCACCATGAGAAATGTAGGTGCAATGGGAAATGGTCAAGCTTATACTATGTATCACAGTCAGTGACCAACAATAGGAATCAATACTGAATTTCTATTGTCATTTGCATAATAGGATATTTATTTGAATATTGAATATTTTTGTTCACAGACACTCTGTATCTGTTTTGACTCAGCTTTGTATAAGTGTTGTTATTTGACAATGCCTTGATAAAACCCCTTTGTGATGAAACACAATGCACGTGCACTAAGGGTTTTGTGTCAGCATTGAGAAAGTGTGCAGTAATAAACTAGCGGCAAAAAAGTTGTAGCTAAAAATTATGCCGAAAAAATGCTGTGGTTTGAGCTGGTAAAGGTGTACCCATTAAATCATTTAAGGAGGTGTCCCCCGCTCCTCCTAAATGATATAATGATATAATGGGTCCAGGCATTGAGGGGGGGGGTGACCCCTGGAAAACCACGACCTTTTTGCCACAATTTCTTTTGTAAACGGTCATTTTTGGCGTGATTTTAACACATGAAACCTTTTAGAACAGTTTTAAACTATGTTTATTGATTAGGAATTTTGAGCATGTATAAACAATGTCTATGGATTATGGGCACACTAGCACTTTGGGAATGTATAATCAAGGGTTATGGATTATGGACTTTTAGAATATACTTAAATATGATTTGTGGACAATAGTTTAAAAAAAATACAAACATTTTCAAATTTACTTTTTGAATTTGCTTCTGATACTTGACAAACAGGACGCATCGCATCACTCCTAAATCTTTCCTTGAAACTTATTGAAAACACACAGGGCGGCACTTTGAGTGGAAAGTTTGATGGCAAGGCTTTATTAAAGCGAGCTCAACGAGTTCCCACGAGGAGAGGTTTTGAGCTGCGAGGGGCAGGAATTGGGTGGGGATAGTCATTGAGATTAGCATGGCCATGGGCAGTCAATGGGTGGGCAAATAATCAAACAACACCTACAAGCTGCGTGTCCCTCCTCAAATGCCATTTCTCCCCATCTGTAAGCCAATGCAATAGTTTGGGAGAGTGTTATACACAGTACAATAGGGTCACATGTCGGCCTTTGTCCTTCCAAGAAAAGGACGCTCCTTTTTAATTTAACTTCCATAGACAGCAAACTGAGGCTCTGCCCAACGACGAACGACAAATTCAGCTCCATGTTGTCTAATATGTAGCTCAACAACAGCCAACTCTTGTGGGTTTCCTTCTGCCGCTGCTGCAACCAACATGGATAGAGTGGAGGGCTGAGAGCTCACAGAGCCAGTGACAGAGTGAGCTGGAGAACGCCAGAGAACGTCAGAGTTGATGCTGAAACCGGAGGCTGAAGCCACCAGGAGCCGGTTAACTGGTGGTAAACCTGTGGACCTAAAAGACTGGGTAGTGATAGTTGCCTTGCACCCAAGCATCTATTGAGCTGTGGGTGGCCTGTAGCCCCCACCCTCCCACGTGCATTCACTGTCTCAGCTTGGAGCCTTTGGTGACAAGTGTATCCTCTGGGACGCCGGATGTTCGTATAAAGACTGTAGTGTTATAAACCTATGCCCCCCAAACTCCGCTCTCACCATGCACATGTTAGAAAAACAAACCGCAGCTCGGTCTCTGTTGACTCTCATTCTTATCCCATGCGTGTGTGGTCACAGAAAAAGGCTAAAGGCGAGAGACCTTCCAAAACTACCTCTGCGAGCAAGGAATTAAAAAAAGAGCTACGTTAATGAGCAAATTAAAATCACAGTTTTTGGTTCCCAAGGTGATGGCCATAAAGGACACCAATACAAATAATCTGGAAGTCTTAGAATCCATTGCATCTACTAACAGTGCTGCCAATTCTACGGTGGACAATGACTCACTACACAATTTAATCTATGAATTTAAATGCCAATCTCTCAGCAAGCCTCCCTTGTCTGATGCAGAACAATCTTGTAGCATGGAAGGATGAGATAACATTATTGGCAGTAATTTATCTCCCATTCCGGATTGATCACGGTTTGCAGCTGAACCGATACCATCTCCTGGAGAAAGCACTACGTTTGAAAGCACATTACTGTCCCACGCTTCTGAACATATATCTTCTCACTACGATAATGATACGTTTGGAAGTATTGTCCTGTCCCAAGCACCTAAGGAGGATCTGACATGCACCACTAATAAGCTGGAGGAGATTGCTGCCACACTAGATGCTGTTCTTGGCCTCTGCACCACTATCATGAATGATCACTGCGACCTTTATAGTATTGTTGCTAAAACTGTTGATTTGTTTATGAATAATAGTAATTGTACTAATTATGAGGACTCCAACAAAACACAGGCGACCAACTCTGATCAATCGGTTGGTGATCCTTGTGCAGTTATTGAGGATAATGCTCAGGTGGGTCTGGAAGGCTCTTAGCTCGTTAATAAATCCGCGCACGATAGTGCCATAGTGGTAGATAGGCTGTCCTCTGCCACTAATGATATCACAGTGTGTGGGGTCCCTACCTATGAGAAAAGAAAGACATTACAGCTGAAACGCAATAACAAAAAGTGTGTAAACAATAAAGAAAAAATGGCAAGGTGTTTACCTCGAAGGTACCTGAACAGAATAGTACATCTCAGGCTATTATTAATACTGATGGCATTGTTTGTACCCGTGTGGGCAGTACATTTCAGGTGAGCTCTGTCCCCAAAACCCTACTTAACAGAATGTGGAGGTGGATAAAGTGTATGATCCGATGGGCATATGGATTAGTGACCAACATGGCCGTTCTGGTGAAATCCCCTGTAGGTCCCCCCAACTGTCATGAAGATAATATCACGGGAACATCACCTTGGGCATTAGTTACTGCTGTGAACGCTGGTGGGAATAGAGTGGTTGAGAATGCCATGCAGAACATTATAGAGTATGATGACATTGACAATGGGGGCTTCAATGCAAAATGTACTCATGCCTGTAACATGTTGCGAAAGTGTTCAAAGAATTTACATTGGGTAAGTCTATGAAGCTCATGGAACTGATGTAGACGGATTATAGCCCACTTCTTAATCACAAAAGGGTCCTGGAACTACTTCTCCTTGTTCCAGAACTGTGTGCGATTAACTCTAGTGACATTGAGCTCATTGGTCTACCGGATCTTAATAGCCAAGAAAATTGGGCTATTGTGTATATTGTGTCGCTATTGTAGAAATGGTAAGGTTCCACTAAGCATTATTTCTGAAGAATCGCTTTGAGATGGTAATCTATAAAACATGAATAAATACTAATTTGAGCCAGGTATCCCAGACATTCATTAACCTACCTGATTTTCTACCTTATGGTAATAGGAAAACTGAAACTTGGCACACTGAAAGATTATAGTATAGTGTTCAATGATGATTATCTGCTAGGGAAGTTATTACGATTCGGTCATGGAATACGATGGCCTGTTGCTCCTTTCCTAGCCTGTAGCGGATTAGCAACTCCTCCAATTGTGACATTTTTGCACTTCAAGAAACCTGGGTGAGTGGAAGGATATTGATAGATGGTTTTAAGATCTCATCTAATCCCGCCATCCACTCTGGTGTGTGACGTACCACAGGAGGATTATGTATATGGGTTAATAATATCTTTGTGCTCAGGGAGTTTTGGAAACATGGAAAGTAACCTTATGTTTTAATGGTATTATTTCTGGTTTGGGCACCATTGGGGAGTTGCTGCTTATTCATGTGTATTCCCCTCCTGGGGATGCACATATTGAGGCTATGTTGAAGTTCATAGAAGATACCATGGAGGGGTAGATGGAGGAGTCTCCAAAATCCCAGTTGATGGCAATCGGGAACTTTAATTCCTACTGCCAGTCAGCCTCCATTATTATGGAGGACTGGCAGGATGTGTTGACTTGCCCTATTGATCTCGATTAAAGACACTATACGTCGGATCCAATTCAGAAATGCTGTGAGATGGCTTGAGACTCTCGGAAATCTTGGATTGAGGTTTCTCAATCCCTCATATCCCAATGGTGTGGGAAATTTGGACACCTGGTGCAATGGCACTGCAAAATCCTGAATTAATTATATGTTTGCAAGTGAGGGAGTATGCAATATTTTGAAGAATATGGCTCATGCATCTACCAAACGTAGCGACCACAAAAATCTGACATTTATCCTCCATGGTAAGACGAAATAGCCTCAAAAGCTGAAAGATATGAGTCTACAGGTTAATGCTGGTGTAATAGGATAACGCGGTCTGATAATAACATTGATAGATTTGACAGGATATTTCTATCATTGGATTTGGAACCCCATGATATGACAGGCATGAGTGTAATGGATATCTGTAACCTGTTGGATACTATTATTATAACTTCCCAAATGTCAGATTAAGCAAAATTCGGGAAGAAAACATGTTAATAATTATCATAGAACCATTTATGTAAGGAAATAAATATTGGGTAAAACATTCAAATGATTAAACAAACGTATTCAATGAGTGATCTGGAGGAGAAAAGTGCAGTGTCTACCTTGCGTACGCAGTATAAGAATTGGCTCAAATTCTATAAATGTGATACTTATAACGGCAATTGGAGAATGCTTTTTAAAATTTTGAAAAGCAACGACTCAAGGTGGTTTCGGTATTTTTATGGCAATACCTCGCAGATGACAATCTCAATGGGTTAGTGGAATTATTGCAGAAGAATGGGTTGAGTATGTTTGTGGTCAGTACTATGCCGAAAATGTTGAATGTCACACTATACCAGCTTATGTGCCGGCCTCTTGAGACCTACACCTTTTGATTTGGAGGACATTGTGAGGGAAATTATGAGACTTAAACCATCACAAGCTCCAGCACCAGACTGTCTTGCAAACGCAGTAATTAAACGAAACCTGTCGAAGTGGGCAACCTTGCTGTTTACCTCTATTTGGGAAAGTGGTGAAATTGCTGAGAGCGGGAAAAAATCTTAATTCGTATACCTAAAAAAAAGTGTACGCTCCTCTTCTTCAAATTATGGACTTCTTGCTATGTCCGATACATGCTGTATGATTTTTAGCAACTTATTGCTGAAAATTATTAATATATATATAGGGGAGAACAATATTATCCCTTACCAGCAAACTGCATTCAGGTCAGAATACAGATAATATGGTCACACTTAGTTATCTTATATCTGATACCTCTAGATGCCCAGAAAGAAGTTTATATATGGGCTTCATAGGTTACAGCAGGGCATTTGACTGTGTCAACCGTGAAAGACTTTGGAATAAACTACAGGGATGGGGGTATCTGTCCTTTGGTGTTACATTTTGTTACAATGTAGTCTGCCACTTCAGTTTCTATTTGTATGGACAGGAGAGGATCTCTTACGGTTACTGTACATACAAAATAAGGTTTAAAGCAGAGATGTGGCATCGCTCCTGGCCTATAAAATTTATGTGTGGCTGACATGAACTCCAACTTGATCTGAATGAATAGTTTCCCTCCTAAAATTGTTGGAGTGGGAATCAGATGGTTATCACACGCAGATGAGACAGTCGTCAGAGACAGGACTTCCATTGGTGTGCAAAGACTTTTGGATGCCGTGTGTAATTATGTCACACATAATGATCTTGTTATAAATACAAAAACGACAAAGGTCATGATGTTCGATGCCCAATCCAGGAAAAACAGAAAAACATTTTTGTGGATAAGGAAAAATGAACTTTTGTAGGTAGTGGACACTAATCCTTATTTGGGTCTGCCTATTGTTAGTCACCCCTCTATTGTGCTGCATGAGAAAATATTATCAGGTAAGATAACGAATAGATGGATCGTCATCAGAAGATACCTGGAAAAGAGGGGTGAATACTCTATTGAGGGGTTCGGAAATCTATAAATATAGTATTATACCAGGAGCCCTCTATGCATTGGAGATTCTTGAAGAGAAATATGTTACTTGGCTCGATAGACTTGAAGGAAGGCTATGGAGACCTGTACATAAGCTCCCCAGTGTGGTTCAGGTAGAAGCCATTAGGTGTGAGCCGGGCTTGGTATCACTTTGTCACGTCTCCCGTTGCTCGCCCCATTAAGAACCGCACAACCACAAGCCCCACACCACACCTAACAACAAGAGCAGTCCCTGCACATAGAAAGAACCAGCAGTTTGCCTGGCGTAGGAGGACACCAGCCTGTAGCCCCGGCGTCTACCGTCCTTTGTTTGGCTGGCAGTTACCATGGAGGCGCGCTCACGGCTGGTCACGCCCACGGAGACTCCCACGGCAACGAACATCCAGCGTCCCGTGACCACGTGATCACGTCACGTCTCACACATCCGTGAGACACATCACGTGGTTACTTAATCAGTTTAAAAGCATCTTGGCAACGTGGGTACAGCGCTTCAAAGCTGATCTCTTGAGGATTGTGTAGCGCTTTGGTTTACCTGTTTCTGATCACGGATTTTGCGACCTCCGACTGTTCTTCGGATTTGTCTTGCCTGCCCCTCGGATTTCTTGGATTCCACCTTGTTTCCCCGGCACCTTGACCTTGGAACTCTCTTGGACTGCCTTTGGATTATCCTCTCTGAATCTAGAATCTTGGAACTTGGTTTTGACCTTCTTGCCTTGCTGGTCCATCTGCATCAGACCCAGGTGTGTCCCACCTTCGAGCCGTGCAGAACGCCTATTTCACCACCACCAACAATCTGTGGCTCTTACCACATTTAGGACCCTACTTGCAACACTCCTGGGTAAGCCTTGTTAATACTGATTGTTACCCGTTACCCGTATCAATTGCACTGCTCCTGTTTAACCATTAACCATTGCCTTGCAGCGGTCACGGGTCCTTCTGGCGTTCCTGCTACCTGTTTGACGGCTCAACACACCTGTGGCCTCAAAGATTGCACAGACAGTGTATCCTTTCTGTCTGTGCGGTACTTGGGGACGGAGGTTCAATAATCTGCACGACCATCAAGATCAGAACAGACTGTGAAGCCTTCCTGGTCGTCCAGAGTATGGATACCTCCTCCGGGGACACTGTGGCCGCTCTAATGCAAGCGGTTGCGGCCCTTAGGACTGACATGGCCGCAGCCACAACGGCTATCCACCATAGACTCGATGCCCTACAAAGCACACGTGCCCCTTTACCCGCAGATGCCGAGTTCGGCGACCTCACCCCCCCAGATCCGCCTGCACATCCGTCCACAGCACCCACAGTCCCCACTCCAGTGGTCCTTCCAACCTCCTTTCCTCTTGCTGCCCCCGAACGTTATCAGGGGGATCCCAGGAAATATCGTATCTTTCTCAACCAGTGCAAACTTCACTTCTTGTGTAGACCCCAGCTTTTTCCTGGCTCTGTTACCAAGGCAGCTTTCCTTCTTTCTCACCTGTCAGGTGTAGCGGCCATTTGGGCGAACCCGTTATTAGAGAGTGATCACCCTGCTCTATACAATTTCGATCTACTGGTGACAGAAATGGCAAAGGTTTTTGACACCAGGTATAAGGCACAATCCCAAGACCTGGAATTGCTTGATCTTACACAGGGAAAACAAACTCTGATTGATTACATCACCCGTTTCAATCAACTGGCTGCAGAGACCTCGTGGCCTGAAGAATAGAAAGCCATAGTGTTCTACCGTGGTCTCTGTAGCCACATGAAAGACGCTCTTTCTGTAGTGCCGGCTCTTCCCTCAGTCTTCCCTGAGTTAGTGGATCTGGCCCTACAGGTGGACGCTCGCAGGTCTGAGAGGAAAGCAGAGACGGCTTTTTCCAATCCGACACTCCCAGCCCCATCCGTCTCTGCTCCGGAACCCATGCAAATTGGCGGGATCCGGAGTCCCATCACTCAGGCCGAACGGGAACATCAGAGAACCGATAACGCCTGTTTCTACTGTGGTACTTTAGGGCACTATGTTAAAGAATTTCCTCGCCGCCCTAAAAATAAAACATCGGGTTTTCAGAAGGCTCGCCCCTAGGCATGGGGGTACGGGCGAGTCCTTCTCTGACCCCCAATGAACCTGTATTTGGTCCCATCAGACCGATTACGGTCCAGGCCCAGCTGAAGCCAGCCGGAGATTTGGTACACTCAGTACAGATTGTGATTGACTCCGGGGCCACTGGCTGCTTTATTGATATTTCGCTGGCTCACGACCTTAATCTACCCTTGATCAAGAAAAAGTATCCAGAGCCGGTACAAGCGGTCGATGGTACCTCACTTGTCTCTGGTCCCATTGAGTACCAGACCGCTCCCATGTTAGTGGTGATTCAGGGCACGCACCAAGAGACGCTAGCGTTTGACCTCATTTCCACGCCGCAGTTCGGTATCATTTTAGGCATTCCATGGCTCAAACAACACAATCCCTTGATTAACTGGGGCAATGGACAGGTCACCTTTGAATCTGAAGTTTGCCAACACTTCTGTTTGATCGAGTCCACTACGATTTCATCCCCGACCACTGTCCTTGGGGCTATGGCCTCCGCCAGCCTTGAGGAGACAGATCCATCTATGAACGTCCCACACACTGTGGGGGCCATTACAGCTGGGATTCCCGCTGTCTATCATGAATTCCGAGAGGTCTTTGACAAAGTCACGGCAGAAGGCCTACCACCACATCGACCCTATGATTGCCCCTTTGATTTGGTTCCTGGGGCAACTATACCAAAGGGCAGAATATACTCCTTATCTCCATCGGAAGAGTTAGTACTCAAGGAATACATCCAACAAGCCCTACACTTAGGTCACATACGACCCTCTAGCTCTCCAGCTGCTAGTCCGATTTTTTTTGTGCCCAAGAAAGAGGGTGACTTACGTCCCTGTGTTGATTACAGACAATTGAACGCTGTTACCATCAAGAATCGGTATCCCTTACCCCTCATCTCCACGCTATTAGACCGATTGACCAAGGCATCCATCTTTACTAAGTTGGATCTTCGGGGGGCGTACAACTTGGTTCGTATGCGTAGAGGAGACGAGTGGAAGACGGCATTTTGTACTCGACAAGGGCTGTTCGAGTATACTGTAATGTCTTTCGGTCTCTGCAATGCCCCGCTACGTTTCAACGTTTTGTTAACGAGGTATTCTCTGACGTCTTAGACATTTTTGTTGTGGCCTACCTAGACGATATATTGATATTTTCGTCCTCACTGGAGGAACACATAGGCCATGTCACAGAAGTCCTAACTCGGCTAAAAAGACATTCCTTGTACGCCAAACCCGAGAAATGTGTGTTTCATACTAGGGAAGTAGAGTTCCTAGGCTTTCTTATTACACCTGGAGGTCTATCCATGAACATGTCCAAAGTCCGTGCCATCATCGACTGGCCCGCTCCAACCTGTCTCAAACAGCTCCAGTCGTTTTTGGGCTTTGCCAACTTTTATCGGCGTTTCATTGCCGGTTTTTCATCCATTGTTTCACCACTGACTGCCTTGACCAGTCCTCGGGTCCAGTTTTGTTGGACCTCAGAACATCAGCGTTCTTTTGAAACACTCAAAGCTAGATTCACCACAGCCCCTGTACTACAGCATCCCGACCCCGAACTCCCGTTTGTTGTGGAGGCCGATGCCTCTTCCTTTGCATTAGGCGCAGTGCTCTCCCAACCCTGTCCCTCCACGGGTCAGTTGCATCCCGTAGCATTCCACTCAAGGAAATTTACACCTTCCGAGTCCCATTACACAGTCACCGAGAAGGAGTTACTGGCCATTAAGGATGCATTACTGACCTGGCGACACCATCTCATTGGGGCCAAACATCAAACCGTGGTTTACACAGATCACAAAAACCTGCAGGACCTGGCCTCCCTTAAATGTTTGAACAGCAGACAAGTGCGTTGGCACCTGTTTTTTGCCGCCTATGACTTTGTGGTAAAACATAGACCAGGGCTTTCACATGGTAAGGCCGATGCTTTATCTCGCTTGCCCGGAGGGGATTCTTTGCCCCTATACCCAGATACTCTTCTGAACGAAGGTCATGTAATATGCATGTGCACTCCTCCTCCCTCCATGCTAACTCTCATCCGACAGTGGGTTTCACATCATCCACAAGCACTAACAGAATGGGATTTGGTACTTCAGGAAGGGTTGCCCTTCATACAAGATAAGTTATTCCTCCCCACTAGCGATGTACGTAACCAGGCACTTGCTTGGTCTCACGACGCGGCCATCAATGGGCACCCTGGACAGCATCGCACCTTGGAGTTACTAAAGCGATGGTGTTGGTGGCCATCTATGAGACGCGACGTGCAACATTATGTAAACACTTGCTCCATCTGTGCACAGTGCAAGACACGCAGGGGTCGTCCCGTGGGTCTCCTTCAGCCCCTACCTATTCCTCCCAGACCATGGCATACGGTCTCTATGGACCTCATTACAGATTTGCCTCGCAGACAAGGGTACGACTCCATCTGGGTGGTAGTCGATTCCTATACTAAGATGGCCCTTTTCATTCCTTGTCACCGGATTCCCTCAGCCCCTGTACTGGCCCAACTATTCTTCAAGCCGATCTTCTGTCTCTTTGGTCTTCCACAAGTCATTGTATCCGATCGCGGTATGCAGTTCACATCCCGTTTTTGGCAGGCCCTTACCAAGATCCTTGCCATTGATGCCCGCTTCTCCTCAGCCTACCACCCGGAGAGCGATGGCCAGACCGAGAGGGTAAATCAGGCTCTCAAACAGTACCTGCGATGCCTGACCCTTCAGTATCAGGATACATGGTTGAACCTGCTCCATTTGGCCGAATTCGCATACAACAATGCCTGGCATTCGTCCACCGGGTTCTCCCCCTTCTATTCGCTCTATGGGCAGCATCCTCGTTCTCTCCCTCTTCCCGATTTTTCTTCCTCCTCCACTCCCGCCGCCAATTTCTATGCTCGGGATCTGCAATCTATCCATACCCAGACACTGGTTCATTTGCGGGAAGCCCAAGCCTCTATGAAAACCAAGGCCGACAAGAAACGGGTGGCGGCTCCTGTTTATCAGGTTGGGGACCGTGTTTGGCTGTCGACTCGCCATTTGTGGATCCCTGGTTGCCGGAAACTGTTACCCCGGTTTGTCGGTCCCTACAAGATTTCACATGTTCTGAACCCGGTAGCCCTACGGCTCTCTATTCCCTCTTCCTGGCATATCCACCCGGTGTTCCACACTTCCCTACTCAAGCCCTGTCTTTCTGCCACCAGGATAGTCCAATCTCCTGCCCCTGTTTCTGTGTCCTCCCCGGATACGTATGGGATCAGTGCTATTCTGGGTTCTCGTCTCTGCAGGGGTCGCCTCCAGTATCTGGTTGCCTGGTTGGGGTATGGCCCTGAAGAACGCTCCTGGGTTCCCTCCCGGGACGTCCATGCCCCATGTCTGGTTGCTCGCTTTCATCAGGATAATCCGTCCAGCCCACGGGGTCGTGGGCCTTTGAGGGGGGGCTCTGTCACGTCTCCCATTGCTCGCCCCATTAAGAACCGCACAACCACAAGCCCCACACCAGACCTAACAACAAGAGCAGTCTCTGCACATAGAAAGAACCAGCAGTTTGCCTGGCGTAGGAGGACACTAGCCTGTAGCCCCGGCGTCTACCGTCCTTTGTTTCGCTGGCAGTTACCATGGAGGTGCGCTCACAGCTGGTCATGCCCACGGAGACTCCCACGGCAACGAACATCCAGCGTCCCGTGACCACGTGATCACGTCACATCTCACACGTCCGTGAGACACATCACGTGGTTACTTAATCAGTTTAAAAGCATCTTGGCAAAGTGGGTACAGCGCTTCACAGCTGATCTCTTGAGGATTGTATAGCGCTTTGGTTTACCTGTTTCTGATCACGGATTTTGCGACCTCGGACTGTTCTTCGGATTTTTCTTGCCTGCCCCTCGGATTTCTGTTTCTTGGATTCCACCTTGTTTCCCCGGCACCTTGACCTTGGAACTCTCTTGGACTGCCTTTGGATTATCCTCTCTGAATCTAGAATCTTGGAACTTGGTTTTGACCTTCTTTCCTTGCTGGTCCATCTACATCAGACCCAGGTGTGTCCCACCTTCGAGCCGTGCAGAACGCCTATTTCACCACCACCAACAATCTGCGGCTCTTACCACATTTAGGACCCTACTTGCAACACTCCTGGGTAAGCCTTGTTAATACTGATTGTTACCCATTACCCGTATCAATTGCACTGCTCCTGTTTAACCATTAACCATTGCCTTGCAGCGGTCAGGGGTCCTTCCGGCGTTCCTGCTACCTGATTGACGGCTCAACACACCGGTGGCCTCAAAGATTGCACAGACAGTGTATCCTTTCTGTCTGTGCGGTACTTGGGGACGGAGGTTCAATAATCTGCACGACCATCAAGATCAGAACACACTTTCTACTTTGAGAAAAATTACAAAGCACTAAGTTATATAATAATATAATGCAAACAACCGACCCAGAAAGTCTTTTAGGAATTATAACCAATACCACACGCCTAGGTTGTAAGAACATTTTGATGGGAACATTGCAATGTAATGTGGTTTTAGAATGTTGGTCCTATGTATAGTGTATTGTGTAATACGATTGCAACCAAAAGCACATTACATTTAAAAAAAAATAGTTTTGGCTTATGGGAGGACTCCCAAGTGATGTGGGTGAATGTGGGTACAGAGTGTGGGTTTCCATGCATAGAAGACATTATAGCTGTGGGGCAGAAGGAAGTGGTGGCAATCATTTTAAAGATGTTGCAATGGAGGACTGATTTTGAGGGGCAGATGGAAAAGAAATACAACGAGACTTATGTGGAACAAGTAAAGGAGCAGATGGATGGGCAAAAGGTGAAAAATGAGGAGGCAGGCATGCAGGGACAGCATGATTGAGAACATGAAGTGGCAGTTTTGAGGAAGTAAATGGAACAAGAGATGGAGGTGGAACATTCAGTTCTGTATGTGGGGGAATGGGAGTAACAAGGTTATCGGCATACGTCGGAGGAAGGTCAGCAAGAGTTGTAAAAGGCAGGAGAGGGAAGGAAATCATGCAGATTTGGGTCATGAGGCAGAGTGGCAGGAGCAGGAGAAGGAGGAGCGGTGGTGACCAGAGGAGGGGGGAGGAGGAGATTGGCCATTTAATTGCTGGTGCCACCCCTCATCTTGTGGTTAGAGCAAGCCAGGAAATAATTAATGACTGGGTACATCATGCACGTTTCCGGGGTATGGCAGTACGTTATCCTGCCTGAGATTCAGATTTGGGATGAGGATTACAGTTGTGTGAAAACTCAAAAAGATATTGTTGCAGTGCAAGATATGTTAACATAATGCATTTTGAATTACTGCATTGTGCATCCTGATTCATATGTGGCATGAAGTGATCTTTAACACCAATGAGGCATCCACTGTCCCCACCTCTGTGGTACCCTCTTGTATTGGTGCAGAGGAAGCACCTGCAAGCAAGTCTGGAGATCCAAGTTGTTCCTCACAATGAGCTAGAGTGTGGCATCATGAGAAAGAGACCCACCCACAGTCAGTGGCACCAGTCAAGCCTGTTTTGTCTCCCCAAACATATGTGGTTCAAGGTTTGACTGTCTCCATGCAGCAGGTGTGAGCACCTGCTCTGTCATGCAGGCACTAATTGCCTGCATTGTGGTATGGTGGGCAGCTAGGAGAGCTGGAGAACAGTACAGTCCAAGATGCTGTGGATACTCAAATGAGTGCCCATCAACAAAATAGCCCCTAACGTGAACAAGGGCAGAATACCAATAGAAGTTCTATCAGAAAACAAGCAGGAAGCAGCTCTTCAGGAGAGTATACTGTAAAGTATTTGCAGTTTTATCAATTGCATATCAGGGTGATCCGGAGAAATAAGAGGAGGGGAACCTTTACAAATATTTTCAGTTGTGGTTACTGTATAGTTAGGAAAAGTGGGTATACCTGATTTTAGCGCTCACCAAAGGAAGTCTTAAGTTGTTTGCTGTCCTTTTATGATCTCTGTGCTATGGTTAGGGTATGGTTTATATAATGATTTCCTATATATCCTGCAACATGGGTTTGCAGAATTGCCATTTATACCCTGTTTGGCCATGTAGTAAAGGTATATATTATGTTCCCTAATGCACTAGTATAGGGCTGAATTTCTGTAGACAACAAATCTTAGAACAGATTGTTTTATACTATTTAAGGATTGTACATTATTGGACTGATTGTCCAGTGTTAGATCTAAGCTATTTTCAGCATGTTTATAAACGTCCTACCTGTGTTTCGCTCTACTTGTTGCTAACAGAATGGTTCCTTTTTATTAATGCAACTTGCTTGGCAGATGCAGTATTGCCGTAATGCTTAAGCTTGTGTGCCTGTTTAATTTTCTTCTATCTAAATCCATGCTCTCTATCTGGGCTGAACCATTGTAAAGGTTACTGTAAGTGTTAGGGAGAATTCTCATTCAATGGCTAATTTCCCTTACCTAGTGAGTCCCTCAGCAGCTTTGCTGGATTTCCAGAGTTTACTTTTTTTCCACTTGGTAAGAGTGTGAGCTTTTCCCCACTCTTACCTGTGTATTGTCATGTGTATCTCCTCTGTTTTTGTGATTGTGGAATCTGGAGCACACCACTTCAGTAGCCCCACTCTTTTGTGTGTTACACAGCACCTTCAGTGCAGTGACACAGGGTTGTCTTTGAGACTTCCCACCGACTCCATTTCTGGGGCTGACTCCTGTCCCCCAGAAAAGGGTAAAGTTGCCATTAACTTTACATGGTCAAATAACTACAGATCCAGGACACCCCATCTTACATGGAGTATCGGAAAGGGTTAATCCTTAGCCCTTTTTATCTGTCCCTCCTGCAGAATTGTTTTGCTATTTTAACATTTAGACTTGGCTGGTGGCAGTGGTATCTACCCTAACTTTTCTACCGCGATTATACTATATAAACGTGGTATTGTTTTAGGCTATTATATAAGCCTCGAACATAAACCCGCCTGACCAAATACTCTTTCTTTTGGCTCCAGTCGGGTTTATTCGCCATTTCTTTTTGGTAAAGTCCTTCTTGTGTTTTACTTTGTGCGGCAAACCAGGTTTGCCATCTTTGTTCACCGTCTTTTGGCGGGCTTCTGCCAAGAAGCCCTCCTCTCGGCGTCTGGGTGTCTAGGTGGGCTGAATGTGAGGGAGGGGTGTAGTCATCCCCTGCACAGGGTATCCTAGGAAACCTAAGCCGCACTTTGCCATGATTGGCTGAGGTGGTTGTCCGGGCTGGACAACCTCCCTGCTGCGTGATTGACAGCCAGGCTGTGTGAATGGGTTATTTTCGCATAAAAGGCAGGACTCTAGGGCTGGAAGTCAGAGTCGCCACTGGAACTACAAGGAACCGAAGAGAAGTGGAGAAGACGGCTGCTGCAACTACCCCGTCCCGTTGAAGCCCTGCTGCAGTCCTGAGCTATCTACCCTTCGACGACCAGAGAAGATCCAGTCCGGAGTCTTCTTCCCCGGAGCCTGGTGGGGTCAACCAGCTCATCTTCCACAGCCAGAGGATTCTCTTTGTGGTCAAAATCACTGCACACTGCTGTAGTGGTCCGGATAGCCATCTGAAGACCTCTCCTGTTTTTAAAGGAGCACACGTTTTATTCACCGTTGCTGCTGCTGGCTTCATCCCTAAGTGGTGCAGACCCCTCCAGACGTCCTCCTTCTCGTCCCCATGACCGAAGCACCAGGAACCGTGGGTCTGCAGGAAACTACCAGGAACAACTACCTTGGCACCAGCTTTTTCCTTGAATAAGGTACTGTGTTCTGCTTCGAGGAACGAGGGTGAATTCCTGTTCTCCTCCTACAAGGCTTGCCCATGTCTTCCTTCCCTCTTATAACTTTTGCTTCCTCTGTTGACAATAGCCAAGTACTCCTGGCAACGTTGAATCTTGAACTATCTGACTGTGTGATCCTCGACAACAGGATCCCGGTTCCACTTGATACTGGCTCCGGCCTATTGACTTTTGTATTTCTGTCAGCGAGTGTTCTCTGATTCTGTCTGCCTTTACAAAAGTATTGCCTATGATTTTTGCCCCCGACTCTCTCTGGTTAGCCCAGTTGCTAAGTGTGTTTTTGCCCCAGTAACATTTCTTACCGCGGATACGCGTTTCTTTAATACAACCAAGCTGTCAAAAATATGTATTCCCGGTAACGTCTTTTGTTTCACAACACCGGTCCGCCAAAACATAAGGTACTTACCTTGAGTTATTCTGTGCCACGAGAATTGGTTGTTTGTAGTGTATTTTACATGTGTGGTTTTGAATTTATAGAAGTGTTGTGTTTTACAGATGGTTTAAAAATAAATGTACTTATATTTTTTTACATGAAACCTTGAGTCAGTGTTTGCTTGAGCAACAGTAATTGTGGTCCCTTTGTGTAATCTCTGCTACTGCTCATTTACTCTTGAGATAAGCCTGGCTGCTCCGCTACTGCTACCACTTTAACATAGTAGTACAGGCTTGTACCAAAGGTGAACTTGTATCACCACTTGTAGTCTTAATTGTGTGTAGTGGTCCCTAAGGGCACTGCACAGGATTCTGCCTAACAGTCATAATGGGACATTTTGGGCATCTGTAAGTGCTTCTGGACCTTGTATCGTTCAAAGCTGTGCCTGACTGCATTAAGGCACAGCAATGAATGATACTGAACCTGCCCAGCATGTTGCATAAATAGTAAGCTAAGGAAGTACCATAAGGATAATGTACTGACACCCCACAAAGGTTATATACCAATGGAATACACACCAATAACACGGCTGAACTCTTTAAAATCTGCAAGGAACTTGGCAACCCTACCGCAGTCTCCTCCTCTCTGCACCCCTCCCATGCCCTCTGCTCTGCACTGGCCGCCCACTTTTCCTCCCAAACACTGGACACCCTGACCTCCATGTCGCCTGCCCCCCTACCACCCACCTTCTCCCACCTCCTTTGGCACCCACTTATTCTCCTCTTTCTCTCCCATTACACGAGACGAGATCTCTGAGTTGTCCGCTTTAAGAAAGTCTCCTCTAAACCGGTGCTACCCTGCTGCTCCAGAACCATAATGGAAAACATTGCCTCTCTCGCTCCAGCTTTGGCTGACCTCTGCAACCACTCATCTGCCACTGGCTCCTTCCCTCAACCCCTCAAGTACTCTCTTGTGCACCTTCTCCTAAAAAAGCCGTCTGCTGACCCTTCTTGCCCGGCTAACTATCACCCTATCTCTATCACCCCTTTTTGGGCAAACTCACAGAGAAGCTGGTGATCTCCCAACTGACCCTCCACACCGGAATGGCCAGCTGCCTCTAAAACCAACTGTCCGGTTTTAGGGCTGCCAGAGGCACGGAAACTGTTCTTCTGAGCACCCATGAAGACCTACTCTCCAACCTGGATTCTAACACTCCCTCTGTTCTGATCCTCCTCGATCTCTCTTAAGCTTTTGACACAGTCAACCACTCCATTCTCATAAACCGTCTCCATGATACCCTTGGCATCATGGATTGGGCACTGGCGTGGCTGACCTCCTTCCTCTCAAACAAACCTTCCCAGGTGCAAATGGGCCCTTTTCCATCCTCCACCACACTCTCTATCTGTGGCTTTCCTCAGGGCTCTATCCTATCACCTTGGCTCTTCAACGTCTACCTATGCATCCTCGTCCACCTGATATCCACTTTCTACCCTAATTTCCAATGTTACACAGATGACACACAGTTCTCTTTCAAGCTGCCTTCCTCTACCCCCTCCTCCTCCCTCATACCGAACTGCCTCACTGCCATTCAGGCATGGTGCTCTGCCAATGATCTCTGCGTTAATGCCAGTAAGACAGAGACCCTTCTCATTGGTTGCCTGCTCCTTGCCCTGATTCCCTGGGTCCTCTCCCCTACCCCACTTGTGAGGCAAAAAACCTTGGGATCATCTGTGACTCCTCTCTCTCTTTCTCTCCACACATCAAGGGCCTTGCCAAGAAGTCCAACTTTCAGCTGCACCTCCTCAGGGGCATTCTACCTTTCGTCACCTTCCCCCAGAAGCTAAACGTCTCCAGAGCCCTGGTTCTCTCTAGGCTGGACTTCTGCAACAACCTATTCCTCAATCTGCCTCTTTCCTCCCTTCGCCCCCTTCAACTAATCCAAAATAGGACTGCGTCCCAGGGATCGCATCTCTCCAGCCCTAAAATCTCTCCAAATTCAAGACCCTTTGCATCATCCACAAAGCTGTCTGGGGCCTGTGACCTCTCTACAGCAAGCTCTCCCTCCCTAAAGTCCTCCGGCTCCAACTCTCTGCAGTTCAAACATTTCTCCAAGCAGAGAATGGGAGGTAGATCTCTTTCCTTGGCTGGTTCGTCCCTCTGGTACGGCCTCCCTGCCCTTCTCAAAATTGAGCCGGATCTTCTTAAGTTCTGTAAACTTCTCAATACTTTTCTCCTCTTCCTTCCCTCTCCCCCTCCCGTGCCAAATCTCGCTCTGCCGATGTGACTAGGGCCTGGTCCCTTCAGAGTCATACATGGCCTGGGCCATTCCTCCAACCAGTGCCCCCAGCATTCCTTGCCATCACTTGCCTTGGGGCTCCCTTTCCCAGACTAACCCAACTTGGTTCTCTCTGTCCACTGCACTCATCCTTCCTTTCCCCCTCTTTCCCTGGCACTTGCCAACTTGGCCTGCCAAGCACTTGCCCGCCCCCACTGTTCTGGTCACTTACCACCTTGTCATGCACTTGCATGGTAGGATTATCACAAGGCCAATATAACCGTTTTTGTTGTTCTACTTTTGTTCTCATGTCCCCCCGCCCCCCACCTTGTTGTGTGGCGTCTGGAAACACTTGTGTATAGGCGCCATACAAATGTCCAATAAATAAATAAGACAAAGCAAGGAACCGTTCTCTTAGAAACTAATACGATCAGTGCAAAGCATTTGAAACCCAAGTACTTCTTATATTTGCTTGACTTGTGTCGGAAGAAGAATCCAGAATATGCTCATGCTGTTGGTGCTAATGCAAGATCCCCCCGGTAGGACTTTGGTTCTTCCATCGCAGGAGCAAGACCCAAGAGCAGAACAGTAGCTAATGGCATTTTGTTAAGATAATAAGGCAGTTAGTCCTTAGAGTTATCTATTTCACAAGCCAAGCCCCACTAAACAAACCTGCTTCTCTTCTCTCTTTGTTACATCAACCATCTTCATCACTGGAGCTGATTTGTTGGCTATGGCTGGGTGTCTTGCTATAGTACTTTTTAAAGTATTACTGTTATTATTATTATATTTATACAGGGGCCAGATTACAGAAACGTTGCACCGGTGCAATTGCAAAGTTGCACTGTATTAGCACTAGGGCAAAGTTTTCCCTATTTCGAAAAACAATGCAACATATAAGAAAACGATTTCACCTTGAAAAGTACAGTTTGGCAGAGTATCAGTACTAGGTCAAATATTTCCATAGTGCAAAAAAGATGCATTTTTGATGCGTTTCTTTCACCAGAGCAAAGCTTGCCCTAGTGCTAATACCATTTTGCATTAGCACTAGGGCAAACCTTGCCCTGTTGCAATAATGCAGTGAAAAGGCATCTTTTTTGTTCCAGGGACTCTTTTGCCCTGGTGCTTATACCCTGCCAAACTGCACTTGTCATGGTGCAAAAGTTTTCTAATATGGCATACTGTTTTTAAAAATAGGGCAAACTTTGCCCTAGTGCTAATACTGTGCAACTTTGCACTTGCACCGGTGCAAAGTTTCTGTAATCTGGTCCATAAAGCGTGCAGCAACCTATAGGCACTGAGACGCTGTCGCACCATGTTAATTGCAGCTTAGACGGTTACATGGTAGTGGAGGCAAATAGACGATATATTACAGTGGAGTCAGGTGTAGGCAAACAACCATGTTTTAAGGACTCTCCGGAAAAGAGGGTTCTGCTCTTAGCGAGGGTGGGAGTGAGTTTCACTGTTTGACAGTGATGAAGGGGAAACTAGAACCTCCGGCTTTGGTGCATCTGACATTGGGTAGTCAGAGTCGATGTGTGTAAGGGGTCCTGGTGGGCCTTAATGAGTGAACTGATTCTCTGGAATAGGTAGGCTGTTGCGGTGTTAGATATACACTTGTGGGTTATGGTCAGGGTTTTAAAAATGATCAATTTGCGTATGGGCAGCCAGTGTACTGCTCTTCTGGCGGCACAGATCTGATCCTGTTTAGGGATGTTGAGTGCTGCTCGGAGGGCATTATTCTGGATGGTTTGGTGCTTGTGTATGGTTTGGGATGAGGTTCCAGCAAATAGAGCATTGCAGTAGTCAAGCCTGGAGCAAATGACTGCAGGAGCAATAGTTAGGCAGTGGTCCTGGGATAGAAAGGGTCTGGAGGCATTAATCAGTTTAGTTGTGTAGGTGGCAGAGGAGTCGATGGCATTGACTTGGTGTGTCAGTGAGAGAGTAGCATCGAGGTGGACACCTAGTATCTTCAATGAGGTGGAGATGGGGATCTGTATGCCGTCAATTTTAAACACAGACTATTCGGGATTGAGCTTGTTAAGCGTCACAGGAGGCTCTATCAGCAAGATCTCTGTTTTGTCCCCGTTGAGGCAGAGGTGATTGGTTGCCATCCATTCCTGGATGGTTGTGTAGGCAGCATCAAGCATATTGGAGTGATCCACATAGTCGCCAGCGAGAGGAAGAAGGATGTGTGTGTCATTGGAATTGTTGGTATAGGCTATGCTGATGGAGTCGAGAATGTCAAATAGAGGTCTGGTGAAGATATTGTAGAGTGTTGGGGATATGCAGGAACCTTGTGGGACTCTGGATCGAATTGGGGCTGGCTGGGAATTGGCATTGTCAGTGAATACTCTCATGACTCTCCCCTCTAGAAAGGAGGCAATCCAAGCTGTGACAACGGCAGAGAGGTTGGCTGAGGTGAAGAGGTGGAGGCATTGGATTTTGTGGTCGACCAGGTCGAACGTAGCTGATAGGTCAAGGACGAGGAGAAGGGCAGGCTTCCCCATGTCTCTGAACTTGTCCATCTGATTTTTTTAAATGAAGTAGCGCTGATTCGGTCTCATGGCCTGGGCAGAATCTGGCCTGGTGCATTCTCAAGATGGTGTTTGTTTCCAGGTAGTGCTGGATTTGCAGGTGTGCTGCCCTATCGATGATTTTCAGTAAGAATGGGACAGTGGCGATTGGTCTATAGTTGTTGGAAGCTGCTGGTATAGGGAGTATTTTTCTAGTAGCAGGAGAGCCCAGGCTCCCTTAAGGCTGGAGGGCACAATACCTGTGGCAAAGGAGGCATTGATGAAGGCAGTGAGGAGTGGTGCGAGGGCTTCGGAGCAATCCTTGATGATGGGTGCTGGGCATACATCACCTTTGCACTTGGATGGTTTCTGACTTTTTAGGATGGACAGGGCTTCAGGCTCTGTGACAGCTTTAAAGAGAAAATGTGGGAAGGTAAGGGAAGTGGAGGCGGTAGTGGGGTGAGGCTGGGGTTGTAGGGTAGCTAGTTTGGCTTGGATCTTTTTGTGGAGTGTGTCGATTTTGTTGAGCATGGCTGATTGTATGTTGGAGCAACATGCTTCATCCATGGTGATATAGGAGGGTGGGTTGGTGGGTGTTATGAGCTCTCTGAGAATAGTGAAGATTTCTCTGGAGTCTGATTTTGCATTGGCTATTCTCGTGTTGAAGAAGGTGGATTTTGCAGAGATAATGGATTGTTTATCGGTTTTAGAAGCTTTGGTAAATTCCATTTTGGTGGGGATTGAAGGGCTTTTTTCAAGCTGGATTCTGCTAATTGTTTTTGTTACAAAGGTCTTGAAGATCTGAGTTCAGGTGTCAGATGGGTTCATCTTTTCATTGGGTTAGGGTAACAGCAGTGTCAAGTGCTGATGATAAGATAGCTGTGTAGATCTCTGCTAGAAGGTTGGGGTCGCCTAGGTGGTGGGTTCTAGTTTGGGTATGTCCAACAGCGGCAGGATGTGGTCTTTAGTGAGCTTGCATGAGCTTTGTGTTATGGAGGTGGGGCAGGGTGTGGGTGCTCCCCTTTGAGGACTTAGGGTGATGGATGGAAAAGGCAATGGTGTGGTGGTTGGACCATGGACCATGGACAGGGTGTATTGGATTATATGCTGATCTGGCAATTGAGGCCTGTAATCCAGTCAATCGAGCAGCCTTTGTCATGTGTGGGATCACTGGTATGTTTAAGGCCTTCAGCAAGCTGGCGACAGAGATGGCCTGGAGGTCTGATGAATCATTGAGGCCTAAGTTGAAGTAGCTGAGTGCAATGACTTGGGATGAGCCTTTGATGTTGTCTCCTATGATGTGGAGGAGATTTTCCTCAAAGGTGAGTAAGGAGCCTAGTGGGCGGTATATGATGTGGATGGTGAGGGAGCCAGTGGGGCAGGTGCTCATCTTGAGTGAGAGGATGTCTCCATTCGCCTCTACGCAGAGTTGATCAGTCTTACGGGATGAGAATCTTTTGCTAATGTAGTGCTGGTTCATTTTGATATGAATTATTTGACACACAGGTCACGGCCAGGTTTCTCATGTGAGCTGATACAATACCCCTGGAGGTGCTAATGACTCACACAAACTGTACATTTGCAGAGGGGCAGTGTAGGGACGTCATGGCTTCTCTGACAAGAACGTATGGCCAGATGAACCAGTACTGCAGTAGATCATCATCTGTACCCTTGTGGGAGTCATCAAGTAGATCAACAAACAACATCTGAGCTGTTTAAGGCCAATAGTAGCACTATCCACCATAAGAATTGGCAAGTGAGTGAGAGGTGTATCTCACAGGCTCACATCTCCAAATTATCTCCAGACCTAGCAATGTGCAAAGAGGATGGATAGATGGTGTAGGCAAAAATAGCAAGGTGTTGCCTAATGATGAACATGACAGTGTTGTTGATATCTGTGGCGCTGTGTTGAACACTGCAGTTGTTGACATTTCTTCCTGTATCTGTTCTTGATGCAATTTAATTTCCAAACACTGTGCATCTTTGCCCATTTTAATAATGTCTCATTCTTCTGTGTTGTTTGTGTTCTCATCCTCCACATGAGGCTGAAAAGCAGCCCCTTTCATTTTGAAACATGGATTTAGAAATTACATCAGGAGGAATTCAGTTTTATCTTTCACTGCCTTAAGCAAAATATACCAAATCATCCAAGTCTGGATGGCCCAACACGCTGTGTATGCCTAAATGATGAGAAAACATAGTTACTCCTTGTAGAATCTCAAACTCATCTCATTAAACTAAATGATAACTACAAATCCTTTGTCATATACGGGAACATCATTCCTGTTTCTAAACAAGTGAAAACTCTGAGAGTATTCCTGGACACTCACTCTCATTAACAAGACACGTGACCGCAATCGCTTCAGCGGCAGCATACACGACCAAACTCATGAATGCTCATAATTGCAAGCAGACCCTTCTTGACTCTCTAGAGCTGCATCACACTAGCTAGAGCACTGATTCTCTCCAAGATTGACTACTGCAACGTCCTCCTCACAAGCACACCAACCTGTAACATTCAAAAACTCAAAATAATACAAAACAATGTGTGAAGAGTAGCTTTGAATATAAAAAAGAGACAATCTCATCTGCCAGCCCATTGGCTGCCGGTACGCGGTCATATTAAATTTAAAACTCACACGTAAATGCCTAGCCAACGCTGCCCCGCTATACATATCAGGCAAATTCCCTAAATCTCAATCCAATAGACCCACTCATGCAGCCTACTCACGCCTCCTTACCGTCCCCAGATTCAAGCAAACTAAGGCAGGAGGCCACAGCTTCCCAGTGGTGGCAGCTAAATACTGGAACACTCTCCCGCCTGCTCTCAAATCAGAATCCCCCCTTTAGTCCTTCCGAAAAAACCTAAAAACCTAGCTATTCACACTTGACTCCTACATTTCCTAAAGCCACCTCAACCCTCTAGGTAGGCCAATTGCTCATTCTCAAAGTAACAACACTACAGGGCTGGACTGCGCCCAATTGTAACCAGCATCCAGACTCATGCGAAATATAAGTTGACTAACCTCTTTGTTCACACATCATTCAATGCAACCAGCGCACAGATGCCCGTGGGCTAGGAGAGCTTTACAAATGCTAAATAAATACATTGTTGTTATGCCAATAGGGATGCATCCATCAACAGTCAGGCTATGCCCAGCTCACCAAACAAATCATGTGATTTAATCATGTTGGACAGGTTAAGTTCCATCAGGTGCATCACGCGCAGTACAGAGGCATCGAACAGCAGCTGCCATTGTCCTGCTCTGTCTAGTATGCTGCATTTAATGCTCAGCAGTTTATGTTGCAATAATTGGTGACTGCGCTGCATCAAAAATGTGAAATGTGGATTCACAACAGGTGGTGAATACAGTATTCAGGTTGTTCTGTGGCAGCTTGTGGCACATTTCCTGCACTCTATGCCTGGCCGAAATGCAAACTGCTCTTCTGTGCCAAGGCAATGATTTTTCTTACGGTTTGGCAATAGCTGAAAACATATGCCACCACAAGGTGAAAGACATGTTCTAAGCCAGGAAAATGCATGCTATTGACAACTCATAGGGCTGCAAAGCTATTAGACCCACTGCCAGAAGCAGAAAAGCCCAGCTGTAGGTGTCAGGGGATCAAGAACAATGCCACTTTCGACTCCGCCTTGTCCAAGATGTCTACTCGCTTGTGGCATCTGCCATCAAATCCTTGCATATACAAAGTAGCCTTGGGAAAAACTGCATGCTCCTGTTGCCCCCATGGATTACTTTCAGGAATGGGACCCCTCTCGTTGGGTAGGGGAAGTAAAGGTCACTCATGCAAACGCAGCCATGTAATAAGTGCTGAGTCCACTGGTCCATATGTCCATTGTGAAGTTCGCCTTCTGGCCCTTGGCCTGCTCTAGTGCCTGCCCCACTGTGAAAAGTACCTCCTTCCTTGTGTAAAAGTTCATACAAACAGGGCTTTTCCCCAGCAGTGATCTACTTTACTCATAAACCAATGAAACCCGGAAAATATGTTCAATAGGGGTTTTTATTTAGAGAAATATCTTTTTACAGAGATACAGACATAATAATCTACTCTGCAAATCTGTGATACCAAAGGTTTACAGAAATAACAGATCCATGCAGGTCCATGCCACTGTAATCACCAAGCAAGGTAATTCACTTCTACTTGAAAGAGGCCAATATTCCATGTACTATATTAACGTCTTTTCACCAATCTTCACCAAATTCTGCATAGTTATCTGTTAGGACCCTTGAACATTACTGGCTCATGACAATTGGACACCCCATCCCTTCCCAGGATTTCAGCAAAGGTTAAAAAATGTTGTGTGGTTGTGGCCTGCCGACAAAGCAGTAAACCATGTTCACTGGGAAGAGAAACAAACATTGTATGAGAGACCAATGGACATGAGAGGGGAAGTTGAAGGCAGGTAGCATTCCAAAAGTTTCCAAATGTTTGCTGCATCAGGTGAAATTATTTTCCATAGGATTCTTGCAAGATGGTACCTGCGGATGAAGCCGTAAACCATGTTCACGGGAAGGGAAACAAAAAATGTTGTTTCTAAACAAGCTTTACAATGCCATAAACCATGTTCACCGGGAAGGGAAACAAACATCTTTGCAGCACCAGGAGAAATTATTTTTTCAGAGTAATTTAGCATGATGGTGCCTGCCGACGAAGCTGGGAAATGAAACAAAAAACATTGTTTCTCAACCGGTCCAGACATGAGGAACAAACCACAATTCAAGACCTTAAGAAGCATGGTTTCTGTGATATTTGTACTGCAATGCATTGCAATGAACTGTGCCACGTCAATGTGAGGTGGAACATTGACCTACAGGATCATTCATTTTCAACAATGGATGACAGTGTTATCATGTATGTCTACAGAACCCGTTCGGAGAACAGTTTCTTCTTCTCGTGCTGTAATGAAAAGCTTTTGAAGCTTCAGAATGTATGTTTACTCAGTTTTCAAGATCTGACAGGAAGGATTTAATACGCAGCATTTTGTTTCTATTGCACTTTGAAAGGAAGAGAATGGCCTCATTACGTGTCAGTCGGTAACCCTGCTGGTGCTACCGGCGGGTTACTGCCGGACTCGTAAAGTTTTACCGGCACCTGACTCCCAGTGCCACTGGGAGATTCCAAGTCCGGTGGACCGGGAAGTCAGGTGCTGGTAAAATGTAAGTCCCCATTCCCAAAGAGTCCTGTAGGACTCTATGGGAGTGTGGACACAGAAGCACCAGCACCGTTGCTAACGATGCCGATGCTTCTGTGACCGGTCTGCCTACCGTGGCCGTTGCGCCCACCAGGGTCAGACCTGTCGGGCAGACTCAGAGTTTGCCAATCCAGAAACAAGGGTGCTTGTGAGCTTACCAGCACACGTATAATGAGGCCCAGCATTTACCTTCCCTAAGATCTGTCAGGTTGTACATATTGTCACCTTAGAGTGATCCCTCACTAGGGGAGACCAGTCCTAGATTTCTATCAATTAAATGAGCACATTTTAGATTGAAGTACCCTTATTCTTGCCATTTTCTAAGTGTATCTGTTTTCAATTGCCAGACACGCTTTTTGATCCCTTTAACACTTTGGCAGTAGCCACACGACTGACTTCTAAGCACATATGGGACGTCAGGTCTTCCACACTAACTTCAAAGGACCCTAGAATGCTTTTGTGGTTTTAACAAAATAAATGCATGTCTGGTAGATTACCAACATCTATTTTAGTTTGAGGGCCTGGTCTGTTGTTTCAAGAAGACACATGCTGAAGGTTAAAATAGTTTTCATACCCACAGCTCTCCCTCAACAAATGTCCTTTCTGTGAAATGTAAAGTAATCTGGATCTGATTCAGAAGTTATTCAATGCATGCAGAGCATAATCAATAGGAATCTTCAACTGGATTGCACATGCCACATTTCAAACAATGGAATAGGTAAGGTTAGAATAGTATTTGATTCACATCAGCCATGGCCACATTAAACGGATGTTTTCCGTTGAGAAATGTGACAGATACATTTTTGGATTCCAGAGGTGAAATAGTTGCTAGTTCGCCGTTCAGCTATTTCTTTCTGACCTCCTATCAATAATGGAAGGCATTTTATTTGCTGCTATAAAATGACAGAAGCAAAGCTGGGGCTTGGCATCTTGAACAGTTGTCATCTTGAAAAATATCTAGCGCTCAATCCCAAAGGCATATGAGCGCTAAATTGTCTGCTGGTGGTAGTCTGCAGTTGAGGTCTTGCCAGATCAGCCAAAATCTATCTGTAAATGCCACAACAATATTTGGGACAACAAATATCTTCTAGCCAACTTAGTCCAGGCTTGGACCCACACACATTTCCCATTCATAGAGTACAGTTGGTGGAACGTTCCTGCACTTTGACTTGGATGTGCTAATATCTGTACTACTAAGGCTGCCTGGCCGCAGAGGTGATGATGGTGGCATTAGTGATCTAACCTCCATATGCTGAGATATTTCACTTTCTCATATCACAGGCTGCCCTGGAAGATGAGTGGGGAATTAGCTTTTCATTTCCTTCTATCTCTGTAACAGTGGCGCTACCTCCCCCGCCCTCTCTTTTCAGTGGTTTTCGGAATCATATGCTGCAGCATGTACTTGTATGGGACATAGGGCCTCATTCCAGGTTGGCCAGTCGGTAGAAAAGTACTGCTATTCATGGATACCGGCACTTTACCAGACCGACCGACTATAGGTTTGCCGGTCGGGCACCTGTGTTACCTCCAGCTAAGAGACGGAGGTAAGGCGGGCACCCCACTAGCAGAAAACACCTAATTATCGGCACCGACTTTGCCGGTGCCTGTAATGATGGCAGAACCCCTCATGGAGTCCTATGGGAATCTATAAGTGGGGATTTACATTGTCACTCTGGCAGCCGGAGTCCGGTGACATTTGCCGGAACCAGTAACATTTGCCGGTATTCTGGTGCCTCTACTGCCAGGATACCGGCAATGTTAGAAGGAGGCCCATAATCTTTATCTAGCATCTAATAATCCTCAATATTTTTGCACCCTATGTATACGGATTCCAGGAAATTCCTACATCCCGCTCCTCACACAGGGGCTTGTTTTAAAAATGATAGTTAGTTGCGAAGAGAGGGCCATGACCACTAACACTTGCATTTCCGCTGTCCTCTCCAGGAAGTTTTCATAGTTTTGAGCAATGGGTGTACTTAAGGCATAGTAATCCGGGTGGTCATACGTTTCTGTGCCCTTTGCACCCATTACATACAACAGTTGCTAATTCTGTCTGCAGTGTATGTGCAAGGAAGACAGCATGTACATGCAACATTATGGATCCTGCCCATCCAGAAATAGACATCTCCTCCCACATGAGAATTCAATATTGCCAGAGATGCATGCAATCTTGCAGCACAGAGCTAATATAGGAGGCGTTAGCAGGTGCTATGCTCATGTCTGCCAGGTCTGTGTTACAAGTTCACAAACATGGCAGAGCTCGTTATTTCCTGGCAAACGGCTGGTCTCAGTCAGCAAATCACAATCCGGCCATGCTCTTCTTTCATTAAACTGACCCACACTGGGTGTTATTTCTCCTCATCAGTGGATGAAATGTGCACCGCCTCCCCCTTCTGCCGCAGAAACAGTGGACTGAGCATCCTCTGACTGCAATCCCTGAAGATCTACGAGTGTCTCCTGCACAGAAGCTGCTGCTTAATGCATGATGGTTGCACTCCGTTTCCTAGGCATAATTCAGGTATCCTCTTGCATGTACACAGCAGCTGAAGGAGCTGGTGTAAAGCCCACTCTAGCCTCATGCATCAACCTGTCCCAGGCATGTTTAGGTGATCCAGACATATTGACATGCAGGATGGTGTGTCAGGCGAGAGGGTCACTTTCACCCTCTCCTCCTCGGCTATGTGAGCCACTAGAGGATTGCTCATGTGTTGCACGCTCATTTACAGCCACTGAGTGTGAGGTTCTGTCTCACCACAAAAAGACGCAGTTACTGTCAGAGAATGTAACGTCCTGCCTCCATACAATTCTACGATTTTCTCTATGCTACTGAAATTCTGTCTCATTAAATTACAGCATGAACCCCCACCTGAAAGGTAAACGTCCTGACTGGTGGAGAGCTTTCATTTTACAAAGGAGAATGGGGGGCGGTTCAGGGACTTCATGGCTTCTCTCACGAGCGCGTATGGCTGGATGGACCAGCACTGCAGCGGATCTTCATCCGTGCCCATGGGAGAGGCATCAAGTAGATCAACAAACGGCATCAGAGCGATTTCTTGCTGCATCTGCTCTTAACACAATTTAATGTCCAAACACAGTAACAATGCATCCTTGCCCATTTTAACAATGTCCCATTCTTCCGTGTTGCTAAAGTTCTCATCCTCCACATGAGGCTGAAAAGCAGCCACTTTCATCTTGAAAAATGGATTTAGCAATTACACCAGGAGGAATTCCGTATTAGCTTTCATTGTGGTTATGCCAAAAGCGATGTATCCATCAACAGTCAGGCTATGTCCACCTCAGCAGCCAAATCATGGGACTGGATCATGTTGGACAGGTGAAGATCCATCAGGTGCATCACTCGCAGTACTGAGGCATTGAACAACAGCTGCCATTGTCTTGCTCTGTCTAGCATGCTGCATTCAATGCTCAAAAGGAGCAGTGCTACTGTAGAGGGCCCAGTAAAATGACCTCACTCCATTTTAGAAACGCACACGGTCCGACATTATGGTTCACGTGCTGGGTCATCAAGGATGCTGTTTAACACTTGGCCCACTTGTAATGCAACTGCAGAGGACAGGTGAGCATCAGCTAGCCACACCTTTATTATTATAATTATTATAATTTATTGAGCGCCGACCTAGCTTCGCGAAGCAATGGACTGCTTTACAGAGGTATACAACAATACAGATACACAACAGAGCCTTTTTCAGACCTAACACCAGAACAGATATAAAGTGGCCGGTGGATAGAGAGGGCCACAGAGGAGGGGTGCAGCTGTACAGCGAGGTGGCGAGGAGAGGGGTGGACAGCGTCTAGCGAGTCAGGTGGCGTGAGGGGGTGACGTGATGGCCTATAGATGTTGAGGAGTAGAGACTCCTTGAAGAGGTGGGAAGATTTAGGGAGAGTGGTAATTACTAAAGCAATTAGAGGAGTAGAGCGGCTCACAAGATAGTCACAATTAGCTGGAGTGTGTAAATTAATAAAAAGTATTTTGAACAAACTGATTCAACTAATGACTGTGAAAGACTGTACTCCACTGATTTCTTCCCCAAAACCAACAGCAGATAAAAGTAGATTGTGGGACCAAAGAGGATGAAACTGAGGAAAATCTTTTACATTTGTTCAGTGATGAAGGCATTCAAAGTGTTAACCAACTACCAGTCCTAGGATGATAGAATGGGGAGTTTTTAAAATCTGTGAAACGGTGCCTGGCCAGAATATGCAAAGCAGTTTGTAAGTACTGGCTGCAGGCTCCTGAATAGGGTTTTTTAATGCGTATGACATGACTTTTGCTGGCAGAAACAGCAAGTTGACAAGACAAAAAACGGGAGATTTGGCGAAAAAATGGAAGCACGGCCTGATATGTACACTTGTGGGGGATTATACCAAAATAAAGTATGCAAACATTTCGAAGTCCAAAATGCAGAAATTCGAGACCCCCATTTTACTACACATATATGTGTGGGGGTTGGTTAAGTAAATATAAAAGGTGGAGGGGAATGTGCAGGTGCTGCAGGGGTCTCAACCCATATATATATATATATATATATATATATATATATATATATATATATATATATGGTAATCAGGGGTAAAGAAATCAGTATTTTGGGTTTCAAATTTCCTTTTCTCCTTTTCTCGGAGTATTCGCATAGATCCCAGCATTGCTCCGTACTCAAAATGCTTCAGACCGGTGGACTGGTAGACTTGCTCAAAAACAAATACCATGAGGGAGAGCTGAGTGAAATGAATAAATACATAAAATAAATTAATAATAATGCCTTCTGCACAAGTACCCTACTGCTCAACCTCAGAGAAAAACAATAGTGAGGGGGATCAAACTCACACTACTGACTACTGGGGATTCCCAAAGGAGAGTTCTCCTCTGGCTCACCAATGCTCTGCAAATAATGTATGTCTGAATGCTTTTGTGCCCGAGTCACCCTCAAGTTCGGGTTGTAACTGCCTCATACGCCACCCGCAAAGATACCTTCATGCTTTTACCAATGGTGATTAACATTTTCTCCCTTGATATTCAAAAGCAGGCGATGGTGTGACAGGAGACAGCTTTGCATCTTGTTGTCTTTCTATTTCTTGACTAAAGGAATATTGTTCTTCAAACAGAAAAACGCACTTAGTGGGGATATAGTAGTTGGGGCAGTCCAGAAAGAGGTGTACTACATAAGTGCTATGCAATAGAAGAACATGATCAGCTTGAGAAATGGAATACAGTGAAACAAGCAAGAGGCACAAGACAAGACACAATACAGATGGTTTGCCGAGGAAAAGCAAGCACTCTGGGTTATTATGTACTGGGTTATTATGTACTCGGTTATTATGTACTGGGTTATTATGTACTCGGTTATTATGTACTGGGTTATTATGTATAGGAGAGTGGTGCTGGGGAGTGAAGGAGGCGAATAAATGTGGTGCTGGATGAGGGGATCTCTTCACCATTTAAGAGGTGCCATTTGAGTGAAGATTTGAGGTAGTATTAGAGTTGTTCACATGCAAGTGTCGGGCGTCCCAGTGGCGGGCGGAGGGGGCGAGGGAGAAGGAGCAAAAGCAAGAAATTGCACAGTGAGGTCGGGGGATACGGAGACTGGTGAGGGCATTGGATAGAAGGTTGCATGGAGGAGTGCAGCAGGAGATAGTGTCCGATCAGCAGGGGGTCATGCTCATGTACTGATTTGTAGACAAGATTTGAAATGGGACTAGTTCCAGTTGGTCAAGAAGAGTGTAGTGAAGAATGGGAAGGAAAGGGAAGAATGTAGAGCGTGTGGGTGGTGAAGTTAGGAATTTTATCCAGAGGGGAAAATGAGTACAGAAAGAGCCCAAGGAGAGAAATAACACACTAGTCAATGGGGTGGTGTACCAGCTTTTGAATAGGGGTTTTGGTGGCGGTAGGTGAGATTTTACTGATGTTGAGGAGGTTGATCCTTACTGCAGTAGTAGTTGTCGTGGTGAAGAGGAGGATATTGAGTTTTCTGTCAAAGAGGATGCCAAGCTCTGTGCCTTATGTGACAGAGAGAGAATGTCAGGTGGATATGAGATGGATAAGAAAAGATGCAGGAGGTTTTAAAAGCAAGTTGGTGTATAACTTATGTCTTGGAAGGAATTGATATCAGACCATGAAGTGCCATCCAATGGCGGGTGGTGGAGAAGCAAGTAGTGATGCATTCATAGAGGTCAGATTTCATAGTAGGGAAAGAGAAGAAGATGTGAAGGTGGCCTTCCAAGAGTGGTACTGGAATCCAATGGAGGTGATGAGGTGCTCCTAGGAAAAGAGCAATAGAGGGTGAAGAGTAAGGATCCAAGTCAAGATTCTTTGGGGACACTGAAGAGGGATGTCGGGTTAGAAGAAATGGAGAAGGAATTATCAGAAAAGTAGGAAGCAAATAATTCAAGAGCCATTCCCTGGATACTAAGATCAAAGCGAATTTGGAGAACAGTGGTGGTCCACTACGTCAAAGGTAGCAGGGTTATTCTACAGGAGAGTTTACTGTGGGGAACAGAGATCAGATAGTTAGCGATACGATTGAGGGCTGATTCTGTTGAATGACGGCAATAAAATTTGGACTGAAGATCACAAAGAGTGTCAGTGTCGAGGTAGAAAGAGACTTTCTTAAAGAAAACTTGTTCTGGGTTTTTAATGTAGTGAGGGAGGAGATATACAAAGCAGCCGTTAGCCAGGCGCCAAGGTTGGTCAGGGAATTTTAAGAACAGGTAGTGTTGTAGCCTTCTTGAAGAATGCAGGAAGGATTCTGGAGGAGAAAGAAAGGAAGAGGAGCGAGGAAAGAAAAGAGCAGGTCAAGGGAGCAAGTTCTTAGATTGTCTGCAGTGCCAATAGAATACAGGGAACAGAGGGGGTTGGCTGATCTCAGAATGTTTGCCAGTTCAGATGAGCATATGCGACACATTTAGGGGGAAAATTGCAAGAATTCAGTGAGCCTTAAAATAATGTTTTCATCTACTTGAGAAGTCTGGGCAAACAAATATTCAAATGAGACCCACATTGAAGTAAATCTACATCTTAGAAAAGAAGAATTTGTATATAACCATATTCAAATGTATTTTTGATATTGGGTGGACTAAAGCAAATGATTGTCAATTTAAGCATGTTGCTGGGGCACATATTTGTACTTACTCTATTCACTTTGTGTTACCCAAGACCTAAAAGGCATTGGGTGGAAAAAGAAAAGCCCAGACTCCACTTATACCTGAGCGGCGAGATTACCAGTCGTTCACCTCGACTGATCCTCTTTTAAATTGCGGATGTTGCTATATACAGAAAATTTCAGGAGATGAACGAATTATAAAATCAAATCACTATCAGCTAGAGAAGTCTGAACAAACAAGGATGTTGTGCATATGGACTCAACTGGACTCAACTGACCACTGCAAAATACTGTCATGGCTAGTAGCTTCAGCAAATAACATCATGCAAGGGGCATTGCTTGACCAAAGCAGACCATACAAATGAAAATCTATGCATTTCAATATATTTATTTGAAGTTCCATGAATATTTATTGAACATCCAAAACATTACAAGTATGTCAACAATGTTTCATGTGGACTGAGAGGGCCTGACCTGTCGGAGAAGGAGAACATGACCGAGATTGAGTAAATACCTAGTATGTCAACGAATTGGAATATTACACTTCCACTACCTCAGTTCAGACAGGGACCCCAGAGTGCTTGGACCAACTCCATTAAGCAGAGGTGTCAGTGAAAAAGCACAATAGCATACCGTTTGCGATTTCAAGAGTTGTTTGTGTGGTGGTTAGAGGTAAAATGTGGGGAAGGACACTAACACACATGGTAGGCAAGGATGTGATGGTCAGCAGGGGGGAGAGATGGAGAGAGGGGAGGTGGCAGTGTAACAAAGGCTGCTGGCCATTGAGGGTGAAAGTGAGACATCATGTAATACTATCCTTTTAGATGGGTCTGGGCCTATTCGTGCAGTTCCTGGGTTCCAGGATTTTCCACCAAATATTGTCAAGCCATTCACCTTTATCCTCAATCCTGAAGATGATTTGTTCTACTTGTGTTAGATTTGCTACCTCCTTGGTCCAAAGGTCAACCCTTAATGCTGATCTTGTCTTTAGTTTGTAAAGCACAGTTTCTTTGCAGTTGTCATTGCCCTCACCATCCAAAGATGTATTTCTTCTTTCTAACTGATGTACTTCGGATTTTTCATTGACCAGCATGCATCTGTGTCTTGGAGCCAAACCTTGCCATTTTTAGTGGTCTGCATACAATCTGAGGGCCAATTTATGCAGCAGGGAGAGTAGTGTTTGAATCATGCTTTGGTAGGAAACTGAGTATAAAAACCTATCCCACAGTTCTGCTGGTATCTGCATTAACAGCTCAGCCTCCCAGTCTAAGGGATGTTTCTAAAAAGGTTGGGCCAAAATGCAAGTTCAGGATTTTGTATAGAGCCAAGGTATGAAATAAATCATCCCGCTAAACAGGAGGATGAGCAGATGAATCGTGTTGGTGTCCCTCATCGGTACAATACCCTCAGTGTCTGTACCAAGCAAAGGTACTTCCAAAGTGCTCTGGGGAGGGTTTCATGTGATCGCTAATGTGCCTGAGAGATAGGGGTATCTTGTTTTCATATATGTTTAATGTTGAGCCCATCCGGCTTGTGCGTGTTGGGAGTCATTGCACAAGAAGTCTGCAAGCATGTCATAAGACAGTCTATGTTTTTGCTCTTGGCATATTTCCTGAAGGTTTTTCTTTTAAAAGACAAACTGGGCAGCATTTACTGTTGGCTCGGGGAAATGCCGCGGGTCAGGGCTGCTAGAAGAATTCTGGAAAGCACTTAGGGGCTGATTCATGGAATTTGTGCGCCAAAAAACGGGGATTTGCGTGCCATTCTGCCCTGATTTGCGGGCAGAATGGCACGCAAATCCCCGTTTTTTGGCGCACAAATTCCATGACTCAGCCCCTGATGTCTCTCAATATTCTTCCACCTCGGACACCCATCTTTGTCATCTGGGAGCCAAAGACAACACTGTCATCTGTGAGCCAATGACAGCCCTGCCAATGACAGCACTGTCATCTGTGAGCCAATGACAGCACTGTCATCTGTGAGCCAATGACAGCACTGTCATCTGGGAGCCAAAGACAGTACTGTCATCTGTGAGCCAATGACAGCACTGTCATCTGTGAGCCAATGACAGCCCTGTCATCTGTGAGCCAATGACAGCCCTGCCAATGACAGCACTGTCATCTGTGAGCCAATGACAGCACTGTCATCTGTGAGCCAATGACAGCCCTGTCATCTGTGAGCCAAAGACAGCCCTGTCTTCTGTGAGCCAATGACAGCCCTGTCGTTAGGATGAAGGCCTGGTGATATTCTCTTGCATCTGAGAATCCAAATCCTCCATTGTGAAATGGCACTTTTACTTTTTCCAGAGGAACGTGTCTAAGGTGAGTTTTAGCTGCCTGTATTTTGCTATTGGGTAGGGTGCACATACGTTTTGGGTGATGTAGAGAACGCTAGGCAGTACGTTTATTTTTACTGTATTAACTTTTGTTCTAAGTGTCAGACCTAGATGATTGCACCTGATAATATCAGTTCTGATAGTTTCCATCTGTTTCTCAATGTCATCTGCTAGGACTTTCAGGACGTTCCTGGGGATTAGGATCTCCAAGTATTGGATTTCCTTTCATTCCCATTTGAAATCCCAATCAGCATAGTCCTTCTTGATCACCTTTCTGGATGTAGGACGGATGGAGAATATAGCGCAGTTGATTTTGTAACCAGAGAATTTCCCAAATGTGAGCTGATGAAGTGAGGGTCTGAGACAAAAAGCATCTTTTCACCAGACAGAAGGCACTTTACATCCTCCCACTCCTCCTTTCTCCATTCTCAATTTACAATGCTTCTCCGATGCACGAGTCACCTCCTGGCATTTCTCATCTTGCAAGAACTGAACCAGGGACATTTGAATTCTGACTAATGAAGGCATTTTCAATGCTCAACTGGTTTCGATAGGCCAACTGTGCAACCCCCCAATGTGTGCACCAGGTTTTAAGTACCCACTGTGTAGTATGTGTTTATTGATGAGGGCATGACTTCACACAGGCTGATTCTGTTCATGTCTGTGGGTGCTTGTGGTCTTGTGCAGAAAGGATGTGACCTAGCTGTTTGGGCTGTACTGCCCGTTTTGTGGTGCGGCCAAGCCTGGATTACAAATGGTGTTTTTCCTTCTGTAATGGATTAGCAAGCTGAAAAACGATGGTTTGGAGGGTTGCCCAGAGCTGTGCCCATGGTTGTGATTTATTCAAAATCTTTCAGCCATCAACTTTTGGTTTTGATATTGTTAAATGACCAGACCCAAAACATAATTAAAAAATAGCATTGGTGATGTGGAATTTGATAGTTGGATAAACATGTTTAATGCCAACATTTTAAGATATATATTTAAAATAAAGTAAAACACAACCTGCACATTATTAATATCCAATACATATATGGGTTGTTCGAAATGTCAATTCCCAGTATAAAATTCCACATGACTTAATTGATGTCTTTGTGAGCTGAAATGAAGTTAAAGGAGAACATCAATGGTAAGGCTTGAACCCAGCATTCATAGCTACTCGCTTCCCCTGGCCGCATGTTCTAACCTTTTGTCCACCAATACTCTGGGCATTTTATGTTCCGGAACATTAATATGCCTGAGGATAGAGTGTCTATGTGCTTTGCGGATTGGGCACCATGAACCAGAGCCACTGCCACTCAGTAATGGCCCAGGCAGAAACATTGGTTGATTTGTATACGAACTAATACACATAAATGAACCAACGCAATCAAGGAATTATTTGTTTTACCCTGGTCAGTTAACTGGAAACTTTGTTGAATAACTGAAATTTAAAAAAAAAGATTAAAAAAGTGATGAGGGTGAAACGCCAAACACTTGGCTACTTACTTCCCCCACCAGACAATTTTACTAAACTTTAAGCTATCAATGCTCGGGCTATGAAGTGTGTCAAAACACTTATGAGCATGGGAATGGTGCGGCTCGGGCTATGAAGTGTGTCAGAACACTTATGAGCATGGGAATGGTGCGGCTCGGGCTATGAAGTGTGTCAGAACACTTATGAGCATGGGAATGGTGCGGCTCGGGCTATGAAGTGTGTCAGAACACTTATGAGCATGGGAATGGTGCGGCTCGGGCTATGAAGTGTGTCAGAACACTTATGAGCATGGGAATGGTGCGGCTCGGGCTATGAAGTGTGTCAGAACACTTATGAGCATGGGAATGGTGCGGCTCGGGCTATGAAGTGTGTCAGAACACTTATGAGCATGGGAATGGTGCGGCTCGGGCTATGAAGTGTGTCAGAACACTTATGAGCATGGGAATGGTGCGGCTCGGGCTATGTGCGTCCGTGTGTGTTGTGGATTGGGTGCACATGTGCGGATGTTTTGACCTCTTTGAATGATAAGAAGTCACCTTGTGGTGAAATGATAGACAAACGAGCATGGCGGTCCGGAAACAAGTGTGCCAATAGCAACGTACTGGCACCCTTTCCAGACCGCCATAATCCGACAATGCCAGTAGGGTCCACAGATCCCCCTGCAGGTCTGACCTGCTGGGAATTCTGGCCCCTACCAGTATTTTCTTCACTGAAGCACCAGCACCGGTAGGTTCGGTGCTGGTGCTTCAGTGTCCCCATTACTATGGAATCCAATGGGACTCCACGGAAATGGGGACTTACCATTTCAGCCGCCTGACATCCTTGTCTGTCGCCACCTGTAATATCCCATCGGCACCAGGATATCCGGCGGTGGTAACGGTGTTACGAGGTCAGTGGAAACCCGCTGTTAGCACCGGCAGGTTACAGCCGACCTTGTAATGAGGCCGAATATCTCAATGGACTGTATCAACCAAATATCAAGGATATTTTGACGCTAAAACTATGGGAAAAGCTTTACATTTGGTAGGGTGCTGATAGCCAGAAAGGTAACAAAAAACGCAAAAGCCAACAAAAATGCAGCCACTCAAAGAACTACCGAATGCCTGGACTCTGTGAAACATGGAATAGCCAAGTCCAGGCTTGTTCGGGTCATTAGCTGTATGACAACAAATTCGTTTCTGAAATAAAAAGGTGCATGGCCATAGAGAGCTTTGTGTGTCAATGTGTCCGGCTTAAAGGTGGCCTAAGACTTCACTGTGAGTCAACAAAGGTTCCTGGACATCGGGATATGTGCTCTTGTCTATGAGTTTCAGTAACAATTCTGGACACTGTATTCTGTAAAACCTGCAAACGGTGAAGGGTATAGCCTGATTAATTCCTACAAAAAGTGCATTGATATAATCAATGTGTACTCGTATGATAGGACAAGCAATTGTTGCACAGTGAGGAAACAGGGCTCTC
Organism: Ambystoma mexicanum; assembly: GCF_040938575.1. Lineage (NCBI taxonomy): Eukaryota > Metazoa > Chordata > Amphibia > Caudata > Ambystomatidae > Ambystoma > Ambystoma mexicanum. Next base: position 303,117,197 of record NC_090922.1, on the reverse strand, counting down.
AAATGTCTCAGTAACAGCTCAGGATTGCAGGCACTTACCAGTCATGCTGACCTCAACCAGGTACTTAACGCAATAATAATTGTGGCCACGCATGTGTTCACCACATCAGCGGGGCAAAGATCCCATGGGCAACTGGCAGGGTTAAGACTTCCAATGAGGGCTGTGGCCTTAGCTTCTGTTATAGCTTTACATGTGAACTTGTCAATGGGCTTTGATGTAGCTGGCAATGAGCCTAACGCTTCTATAACCATGGCCATGTGATGTCTATCTCTTTGTATCTGACCCCCCCTAACTGGACCTACATGAATTCGCTCTTATAGTCGTGATTTTCTTTCCGGGAAAGGGCTTCACTTGGATTACAGGACTAAACCCTATGATGCAGGGCTTTTCTAACTTGCCGTTTGGGTGATAAAAAAGAGCGATATATCAAAATGCCACTCTCTAGTGCGATAAGAAAATGTCAGTGTGCCAAGAAGAAAAGCTTTGCCCATACATTCACCATAGAAATCTTAGTTTAATAGAGTCTGAAATTGTGCGTCTTGCTGGGAAAGGGTAGTCCGCAGAATGGGCCGTCCCAGCAGTCTGTTACACAAATCAGACATTTGGCAAAGATAGCCAGGCTGCTCTGTCCAGGCTGAAATGCATTTCTCAGAGTGGAATATTGCCCTTAGTGGCAGGGTGACGCTCCAGTTCAGCAGCAGCTCAATGCTAGAACTGATTGTCTTGAATCACACCCATTCTGGTGTCCATTGCAAACAGATTAGGTCACCTCATGTTCAACCCACAACACTAAAGACAGCATCCACTGAAGACCAACTCTAGATGCTCTAGATGCCAGTCTTTGGGCCTCATTACGACCCAGGCGTTAAGGGTTAACGCCGTCGTTAACCCTTAACGCCTATTCTGATTTTAACGGCTGCTTTTAGCAGCCGTTAAAATCCATGGCGCTAACCTGCCATGATGCTAATTAAGACACCGTAATTTACGGTGGCGTAATTAGCGCCTTCCCCACTCCCATTATGCCCTATGGGGCAAAAATGGGAATGGGGAAGGGAAAATGGGAAATGGGGATTTACCGCCCCACTCACCTTGGAATGGGGCGGTAAATCCGCCATCCACCATGGTGTAAACGTAGTTTACACCATAGTGGTAAAGTTGGCGCAATTAGCGCCTGGGTTGTAATGACCCCCTATATGGTTAATCCACTGTCAAGGATGACGTGCTTCACCATTCTTAATGACCCCGAAACTGTAGAAATTGGCTCAAAGTGAAGATGTGTCTGTGAAAGTTTGAGGAAATGTTCCCCTCCCCTCAGTCCCATTCACTAGCCAATGCAGAAAACATGCAGTGCCAAAGACACGTTTGGGTGTAGCAGAGATTAATTAATGTGAGCCTTCTAAGATGGCGTAGGCACTTGTGGAGAGTACGTGGAAGTCCTGGAAGTCCTGCATGCACCGAACTGTAATGATGTGGTGTTAGAGACAGGTTTATCAAGAAGACGTTTTCTTTCCTCTTCTTTTCTTTTGTCTTCTTTTCTCCACTTTTGCTTTGCTTCCTTGTCTTTTCTCTTCCTTTATTTTGTCCTCTTTCATTTTATTTTACGCTACTTAACATAGGTGTTAATTGTTCGGTTAGAAACAACCAAAAGGAGAGCATGCCAACCTTTAGCATTGTATTGAAAATGTGTGTACTTACAAATATATGTAGGCAGAACAACGAGGTGTAACATGTTTTAAAACAAAGATCTGCTCAGAATGATTGTGAATATATCTTTTGAGAATCCTGACCTATACATGATGTATTAATGGCAAACTATATGGGGATTTATTTCACAAAGTGGTTCCACGTGACATTCAATAGACAAAGAGATCAAAGCTCAAGATGAACATGATTGCACTCAGGAAATATGTACTTACTAATTGCTGAGGGATAGATGAATACACCATCTATAGGCAATGCCCCTGCCCGGCCCAATACCAACCAGGTGAGAAACATTATTCACTGAGGCAAGCATACCACCCAAATCCCAAGCAGGTGCAACACATGATGAGCCTGATGTGATTTAAAGATGGCGAGAGTGACCAGACAGACAATATAACCATACACATGGATCCACTAGACATGAAACACACGTGTACTCAACACAAAGAAAATGAGCTGTGCATTTATACATGAAGAATATTAACATTTGTAACCATAACGACACGAAGAACATAAGCAATGAATAAGCTGAATGCAACACGAAAGGCATGCCGTATAGCCCACTGACCTAGAAACACACAGTAATGAGGAGTCAGCTTTAATAAAATGGAAGATGCATGACACTTCTTAAGTGAACCAAAGGCCTCAAGGTTTCACAAGAATTCAAATGCTAAATGACAAAATGAAGATCCGTGCAGAACTCAGGCAGTAGCTCGTGTGTTGATGACCTGTCAGTTGCTCATGGTTGGTCAGCAATGTGCCAACCAATGAAAACCCCTAATGCCAGGCCGCCCAATGCATATTAAACTAGCCAATCATTAGTTGCAACGGTAATGTCTTATTTTTGTTATCAATTTAGAGGTGGTCCCAGGAGGAGCCAGTAGATAAGTGTTACCCAATTAGAAGGTGAACCCTTATGGAAATGTGTATGTAGTTTATCTCCTAACCAGTCCCCTCACCCCACAGGTTTAGTATTTTGATATCACCATTATGATGTGGTTTTGGTTTAGAATATGATGTTTTGTTATGCAGAGCTCCAAGAGTCGAAGATTCAATGCTTGTATGCTGTCCCTGCTTTATGGTTGGATTCTTAATAAAGCAGGTTTTGCCATTCACTTTGACTGCTTCCATTACTGGGTGCAGGATTTCCCAGCCTCTCTTTTCTGCTTAAACTGGGATTTTCCAGACAATCTTAACACGATTTCAATGAAGTGCACAAACAACGTGCATGCTTTTGAAAAAGAAGTCTTTTAAAACATGTATTACGACTGTGCTTGAAAGAGCTCAAACTCCCACAAACAAGTATCTCCCAGTCACTCAGCACAACATGAAAAGACATCCGCCAGGCTGAATATGCAGAAAGTCATTTTTCACAGATGAGTAGTGTACTATGTGTCAATATGCACTGAATAATATATTTAAATTCCAAGATGAACTTAATAAATAATTAGCAATGCTTATACAGACACACTCATTAAAAAGAACTCATAGTTGATACTGGTGAAGCCGTTTTATTTTTGTTAATAGAAAATAGAGAGATCTGGCTTTTACCATGATGCCATGGATTTTGACCGCGGGTGGAGAAAGTGCAGAAGCAAATGGCAACGACTCATGCGCTGTTGTCAATTATTGTTATCATTAGCGCTAGTGGCCTCTTTAACACCTTAAATGCTAAGGACAAGTATTCTCGTCCTTTCTGCAAAGACTTGTTAAAGCTCAGCAGTAAATAATCGAAAGTTTAGGTCCAACAATAATTGACCAAGTTGAAAAATGTTGATATATCGCCATTAAAAAAAAAGTCATTTGAATTATTGTTATTTTTTTCATTTAATTCAAAAGGGTAAGTAAATGATTCTATAATGAAGTTTTAATATTGCAATAATTAACGTTTTCCTCTAGGTTTGGATTTATTTTAAGAATAAATGTATTTTAGGAAATAAAGCACTTATTTTCCTAATTGAATGATGTTTATGGGTAATTGTTATATAACGTGTAAAATAGTTACAATTTGTAGCTAACATGCACTAATAGAAAATAAAAAATAAAAATATAGAGATGTGACTTTGACCATGATGGTCATGGATTTGACACGCGTGTGATGAAAGATGACGCAGCTTCTGTTTTGGCAGACAGCTTTGAGTGCTTCTTCCTTTGTTTTGCAATGAACGTGTCGGCAGCAAAAGATGTCACCATATCATTGTGGGAGCCTGGACTGCTGCCATCATCACTCCCCGCACACCAATGGGATATATTGTTTTGTGTTGTTCTATGTTTTAAAATGTTGATGCTAAACTAATAAAATGTACTCTAAAATCTACTCTGCTGCATGACGGCAAAATGTATTACCGCTTCCAAACTTTAGGAATATGCTGTATGAAATTAGACCAATTTTGAGCTGGGCTTAAAGAGATCCAATCCAAACATAGCGTCCGCGGCGTGGAGTGTAGGCCAGGTGTGGTCACACACAGGGGTGTTGCTAGATCTGGAAAAGATCTGGGGCTACGCTAATGTCGGGATTGTCGGGACTCGAGGCTAGCTAGCCTTTTGGTTGTAGCCCCTGAGATTCTATCTGGGGCTACAACCAAAAGTCCTGGGGCTATAGCCCCCTAAGCCACCCGCTAGCAACACCTCTGGTCACACAACACTCGGTTTATGACAGAGAAGAGTTTTCCTTCATTCTGAATAGTTCGTGCCGTCTGAGATTGCTCTGCTATCTGAGGCCTTGGTGTATATTTTATAGGCTCAGTCAGCAGCGCAATGGCACGTCCACCTGCAAGGCCAGGTTCCATTCCACCCCATCAGAGCATCAGGCGAGAGGGGTCAGCTGTGTAAGGGGACTGGAGTGGCCTGCACTGTGCTGCTAAGCCCTTCTGGCCTCCCTTTCCTCGCTGCCATGGCATGTGGGTGGAGCATGGAAGGAAAGGGGGGTGGGGCTGTGCCCCTGTGCTCCCTCATCTCTGCCCCACTCCATTGACATTGATAGCGGGATTGAGGAGGTGGGTGGGCAGAGTCATCTTTTCGCAACAAGGCCGAGGAAGTGGTCAGGCAATGGGACTCCTCACGGAATCCCAGCGTCAGGTGGGGAGAGCAGCTTGCGATGGCCCATTCTCTCCTTCGGATGGCATTTCGTGAGCCTGCCACCTCTGTCTGCCAGCCTCCCACTCTTTGACAGGCCAGGAAAGTCGGTAGGCCAGGTGGGTACTGAATGGCAGAATCCTGTGGTAGGGGAGGGGAACTCTGATCCCCTAATGACGCTTTCATCAAGGGAAGGAGGGGTGTGGACACTGACATATTCATGCACAGATCATCCGCCCTTACTGGTATTAAAGTGCATTACCTCTGCTGATAACCCTAAACCCTTAGCAAAAGAATGCAGTCATATTAGTGGAGGCGAAATGAGCAGGTCCTTCACTGCCGCTTTTTGGTGCTCGCCTGGCATGCTACAAATACACTGAAAACGAGCATTGGCAAAATGCCAACAGTTTGGGCTTTTGTATAGTAAACGTGTTCTCTGTCTTGCCAGCTATTCCCATCATATGCACAGATCTCAAACCCTTCGCCAGGCATTTCCATCAAGGTCCCCAGTATTCCTATTACTTGCCAGTGGTTGCCATCATTTTGCCAGGTATACCAGGTATTTACCATATGCAAATCAGGCTTGGCCCCACCCCAAAAGGCCATGTCCAACCTGAACAGCCAGGTCTCATTCCTTCTGCCCAAGACTGCAAGCCAGCCCAGACATATAGTGGCCCTCTTGGGCGTCATCATTGAGTTGCATCTTGGGATTCTTGGTACAGCAAGCTGGGGACTAGCATCTGGGCACACCCATGCCACTTACGGCATCCAAAAGCCCCGTTCATCGTGGTTTGGTGTGTAAAGCCAACTGGATTTGGGTTGTTGGACCGTAACGGGAATGCTCGCGGTCGGAATGACCGTAGCTAACTTGCATGTTATGGTGAAACAACCCATACAGTACATATACACTCCCCCACGCCCCCAGATTTACCTTTTGGTGGCACACCTCGCTGTGTGCCGCCGACTCTCCTGACTCCCTGCAACACCCATTGCCTGTGATTAGGTGCTTTGGAACTGGTGCCGCAGGGTCACGTTTTTTAAAAATGTTATTTCCCCATGCGGGGGACACCCCTGCAACCCCTGTTCCCACTATAGTGGCCAACGGGAGTAGGAGACACCCCTTCAACCCCTGTTCCCCTTGTTTGCTATAATGGATTTGAATGGCATATTTGATCAAATTTTTGGTTGTACAAGATTTTCGTACAGCCTAGCTTTGGTCAAATATCCCATTCATACTTTTTAATTCGGTTTTTTGGGGTATTCCTAAACCGACTGATCCATGTCATCCAGGATCACCCTTATGCAAATCTGTTTTTTTTTTTGTCAAAGGCCCTTTGTATGCTGGGATGTGTAGGCACATATTTATTATGGAAATGTGGAACTACAAGTTCGAAAATTCGACTATGTTGTTCCAGTTTGTTGCTGAACCTCAAGACAGGAGCAACTTGAAAGCTACGGATCAAATACATGATAAAAACCAGTTTTTTTTTCTTCTATAAAATGTAAAGATAAAGCATGCGGGTCTGACCAAGCAATCAAATCTCCTGATTAGTTAAAGCCGTCTTCCTACCAGCATTTTAAGGTGGAATATTAGCTCTAAAGGTTTAGGTTTAAACAGAACCAGATCTCCCGTATCCTCAAGTCTTTCAAAGAAACGTCCTGTGCTGCCCTTCTGACATGTGCTACCCACAGGAATCCACTTTTCTCCCCCCATCCTTCATGTTCGCAGTGGTGCCCTGGTGATTATGTGTGGGTTTCCGACACAGGGCTGGGTGCACTATCCGTGGGCCTGCCAAAGATCACAGAGCTTAAGCTAGAGCAACTGAAAAGAAAATTCACACCAAAATCCCAAGAAAGTACCTTAATTTGGCTGAGGAAGCTCAGGTGGTCTCAGCCCCCATTCCATCGATGCCCCTCACAACTTTGAAGGAGCTAGGGGTTGATGGGAGAGTAACTATGACTTTTGCAGGAACCTTTGTGGTAGCGTTCTCCAGTACACATCCGTGATCAGTTACTGCTGAGTTGGTCTCAAAGCTTTCTGGCTTTCCTGGTGATTTGCGCCCACCCTGGGATTTATCTCACACGTTCGGTTTTCAGTTCGTCAGATATTATTAATTTATAGGTTCCTGCCTAACTCTCATTGGGGTTTGGCCCCCTGTAATTTCCAGACCTGTGATTAGATGATCTGCCAATCGTCAGACCCTAGGCATTAGTACATCTTTCTATCACTGTTTTTACCAGCCGATAAGTACTATTTGCAAGCTTCCTGGCAGATGGTGTTCAAAAGGTTCTCGTTCCTTCTGTTCTGCTTGGCCAGGATGGAGGGCGGGTGCAGAGGGACCTTGTTCTGGTACAGGACAAGGTCCAATCCGCCGTCCTTAGGTCTCATTCCTCAGCATTCGTTGAATCGGTAGAAGGTGCATCAGACCTTGTACAAAATGTTAACATTAATAGTGCCAGCAGTATGCCCACTTACGCTAACGCCCGCTGGTCCCTCACCAACAATGCTGCCTGCCTTAAAAAAAAGCATTGACAAGGCCAATAGGCATGTCTGTGCCATTAGTGACGATGATAGATTATAAGATTATATGCTGCTGGGAGAGTGCATCCCTGTGTGTTCATGTGGTTGGGTTAGTAAGTGGATGGATGAGTTTGTGTTTGCTTGTGTTGACTGATCTATTTGTAAGGTTGTCTCGATCGCTCTATGGCTAGCCCAGTGAGATTGTGTGGCTGACTGTATAAATGCACGTGTGTGTGTGTCCTGACAGCCACAATGCTGCAGGCCAGCGCCCTGTGCTAGACTCACTGTACGTGTTCTGCTGATGGGCACTGGCGCAATTCTCCCTATACACTGAAGCCTGTTACTATTGTCATACTGTCTACATAATTCTCATTATGCAAGAAGTCGTAGAAATATTTTCAACGTTAAAACATGACACCATTTTGTTTTTGATGTGTGTATTTGATGTGTGTAATTCGCAATGTTTTTTTCAACTTGTACGCCAGAAATGAATGTTCTTTTTGGGATACGCTGTGGTTGTTAGATTGTGGTGGCAGTACCACAAAATCGCTTTATATAATCAGCAATGTGTGTTACCTTTTGGTCAGTAAAGAGAGAAGCTCACCTAAGGGAAGGCCCACAACCTAGGCCTTAATGTAAAGTCTCAAAGCAAGCTCCCCGTAATTACCGCCTTCCCCAGTCCCATTGAGCCCTCTGGTGCAAAAATGGGAATGGGGAAGGGCCATGGAGGAAGGGGGAATTACCGCCCCGCCAACCTTGGAATGGGGTGGTAATTCCCCATTGAACATTGGCGGACTCGTTACAACACTGGCAGCAACCATGGTGCTAATAGCGCCACGGGTTAGCGCCGGTGTTGTAATGCGGGCCAGTGACTTAGAAAGCAACTATCGGATTTGTCTTTTTTATGATGTCTGTAAGAAGCGCTTACAATTGGGGAGCTTGCTTTCAATATCCTTTTTTGTTTGGGCTTTTAGGTGGAAGACGAAACAATTGCATTAGAGTACAGCTAATGAGAAAGGGCATGTGAGGAGGGACTCATGGGAACACTTTGAGCTCTCTTTCATCAGGCCGTACAATCAAACTTTGCATTTCAAGCGCCTGTTAGTGTTTTCTTAAAGCAGTCTTCTGATAGTTAATGGGCCTCATTACGGGTCCAGTGGTAACCTTGCCGGTGCTACCAGCGGGTTGCCGCTGGACCCGTAATAGTTTACCAGCACCTGAACTCCCGGTGCCATCGGCTCATTCTGAGTCCGGCGGCCGGGAAGTCAGGTGCTGGTTTATTTGTTCATTCCCATTCCCATATACTCCTAAGAGACTCTATGGGAGTGGGGATACAGGAGCACTGGCACCGTTAGCAACAGTGCCGGTGTTCCTGTGAAGAGTCTGCCTAGCGTGGCCTCTGTGCCCGGCAGGGTCAGACTTGTCGGGCATTGCGGACACGGCAGGCAGACTCGTAGTTTGCCAGTCTGGAAACAAGGGTGCCGGTAAGCTTACCGGCACCCTTGCTTCCGGACCAGCAAAATTATAATGAGGCCCAATTACTTAATTGGAGTTGTAAATGTGTAAATGGTGAAATAACAATGTCTTAACCAGATCTGCCTTCAGTCATTCAATGTATAAGCACTATGCATGTCCTTCACTGAAGTACTGTTAAAAAAAGCATTGGCAAAGCCAACTTTTTTGGCTCGTGTATATGTACTAGGCATGTGCCAGACACTGCTGTTAGATGCCCAAGTACTTGCACCATCTTGCACCTACTACCATCAATAGACATTTAATACCAATACAGCAGTGCCTGGCAAGTGCCTTTCCCATGACTACACAAAAGCCCAAAATGTGGGCATTGTCAATACTTGTTTAACATTGGCTCTGCACCATGTAGGAATTAATTTTAAAACAGTATTTTAGAGATGGAGATTGGCTCCAAATCTTGATATAACTACTCTTACAGATATACCAACACAAGAGGGTGCCTGATAACAAGACTACAGGGTTTGAGGAGCTCTAGGAACTCGAGTGGCTCAAGCATTACTCCCTACGCTATCAAGTGGAGGAATCTCTTTATTTAGTACAGGCAAAGCACCATCCTAACAGTAGATAGAAGCATCTCCATTTTTTATTATTGTCTGGACTGGTGGTTTTCCACTAGTTATATATGGACACGCTATTACAAAGGATAGAGGTTATAATGTTTTATAGTACATTTTTTATCTTGATTATTTTAGGAAGAACTTTGATCTATATGAGGAATTTGAAAAGAAGGAAGATACTTAGAGAATTGATGAAAAGTGGAATCATCCAGGAGATTATTAAAGAAGGATTCATGACAGATAATATTGATGATATAAAGGTGAATGGTATCATGGGATGAGAAAGATTATATGATTGTTATTAATTATCTTTTGTAAATACGGAAAAGAATTCAAAGAATTGAAAAAGCAGCTCTTGAAGAAGGGAGATATTCTCCCAAAACACGTAGAGCAATACACAAGGGATTATCACATCATTGAGATTGTGGATCTATCCATATGTAAAATTTTGGGCAACATATTGTGGAAAGTTATCATTGATGATTTCAATTACGATTGCTAGAAGAAAGTGTGAGGATAGAATCTTTAATTTTACTTTATTCATTTTATGTCAAGGAAATCAATGTTGGCAATTAGATTATTATTATTGTTTATAAATGACGAATTGTGATAATTGAACAGGATGAAGTAAAACTTTCCTTTTTACAAAAATGTAGTATTATGAGGAGTTATTTATATAGATTTACTAGAAATTGAATGCTTGTTTGTGTTTACAATCCAAATTGGGCGTGCAGGGGACAGGAAAGTTCCACAAAGGTGTGGACATCTGCTGTTTTCAATTGTTTAACATTGGCTATAAGGTGCCACGTTTAGGCCGAAAATATTGCATTGGAGTACAGCTAAGGGATCATGGCATATTTATTTATTTATTTATTTATGCATTTATTTATTTATTTATTTACAAGCGTAACAATGCTCTTTTGATCACAAAAGACTCTACAATAGATAAGAAATCAGATTTTATGGGAAGCAGTGAACTTCTTACAATGGGTTGAGTTTGAGGGACATTCTGACCAGGTTGTGGAGGGGAGTAAATGGAACTGTCAACCGGGGACAATACCTAAGTGGACATACATAGATTAAGGACAATCAACACTGGACATTTTTAAGTGCAGGTAGGCGGTATGGTCAGCTGTGCTCAGGGTGTGACCATGATTGGTAAAGTGCTAGAGTGGAGGCAGAGGAAGTGAGGGACAGAGACAGGTTAGTGGAGGCAAGGAGGTAGGCTTTTAGTTTGGTTTTGAACAAATCTGTGTGGACTATTTCTCAAGTTCAGGGGAGAGAATTCCATGCAAGTGGAGCAAGAAGAGAGGAAGAGCAGACGTCAGAGGAAGCACAGGGAAGGCAAGGAGTCACAAGGGTAGTCTAGGAGGCACAGCAAAGATTATGAGAAGTCTTGTAGTGTTGGATAGGGGAGGGTAGATACAGTGGTGCCTTATCGTGATTTTGCACCGTCAGCCAGCCAGCCTGGTAACGGGACGAGGAAGTAGGTGTGAACCGCGGGAGTTCAAAAGAGAGTCCTGGTAGCAAAATTAATGATCTTGTCGGGAGGACAGAAATAATGGCTGGGGAGACCAAAGAGGATGCTGGCACAGTAGTCCAGTTTAGAGAACACAAGAGGGGTTAAGAGATGCTTAGCAGTGTTGAGAGGAAGGATGAGCCTGATTTTCCTAATATTTAGGAGGGTGAGGTGTGAGGCGAGCTGCTGTTCCAATTTTGGAGATGAAAGTAGAGAAGGTGTCAGAAGGGTCATAGATGACAGAGATGTTTCTAGCTGAAGAAGAGTAGGGGAGAGTGTCAAGTGGGAACTGGATAGGCAGGGGAAGAGATGAGAGAGAGCTTTAGGCACGCATTTGCCAGGCATTGCTATTATATGGCCAGGCACCATTCCGCAACTGCCACCATTAATGGACAGTTAATACCATTAAGGAGTGCCTGGCATAATACCTTTCCCATGTCTACACAAAAGCCAACACTGTTGGCATTGCCAATGCTTGTTTTCAATGTGTTTGACCTGGTCACACTGCCAATAACAGTGAGCACAAAAGAAGATTAAAAATGACAAACAGTACAGGGAAATCATTTGGGGGTCGACAGGGATCGCAACTGCGACCCCTGAGGTCTCCCTTGCTACCCCTAAAAAAAGGGAAAAAAGATGTTTGTATTTTTTATTTTTAAATGGAAGCTGTTAGGCAGAATCATGTGCAGTTCCCTTAGGCAGCACTACAGAAGATTAGGATTACAGGTGAGAGCAATAAATCCCTTTTGGTATCAGTCCGTACCACAAAGATTTAGTTGGTAGCTATGGCTGAGCAGTCAGACATATCTCAAGAGGGAGATGAGCAGTATTCAGGGTTTACACAATAGGCCTACATTAGTATGGCAAAAGGAAACACTGACCAAAGCTTTGTATTAAAAAGTATATATATATTTAATTTACACACTTCTAGTTAAACATATTTATCACAGTTATTAAGCAAGTTAAATTCAGTCAAGGAAAGTATACACAACTCCCTAGTTAAATTGTAGACTAAGTGAACCAGAGTGAAAACTGAGCAAAACGGCACAGTAAAAACCAAACACAAGGGGTACTCTAGCAATTTCTCACAAGGGAGGGAAAGCACAAGTTATACGGAAATATCTTCTTACACACCCTAGCAACACTTCCCATAAGTTTGTGAACAAGTTTAGGCAAGGCAGTACCTTAGCATAAAGAATACTTAATGAAAACCGAGCAAAATGGAACTTCACAGGTTATATAAGTGGGAAGGAAAAGGTGGTAATAAGAAGTAGGTGTACCAACACAGTTCTAGTTGAGAAGCAATCTAGAGAAGGCAGTTCTAATAAATTTAGCCAGAGTCAGTAGGCCTGTGCCAGAGTCTATGGTAAAGGCAATGGCCCAGGAGCAAAATGTTCTTGTAGCTGCAGTCAAGTCTTTGGTTGAAAAGGTGGATGCAGAAGGTGAAAGACAATGATAAGAGAGAGGGGCGGCCAACCCAACAGGTAGGTAAAGGATTTAAAACACCTTTAGCATGACCACGCGAAAAGGGCGGCCTGGCAGAACAATGTACCTTTAAATTGAAGAAGTGGCTCCTGCGGTGGTGGTTGTTCCTGGTAGTTCCTGCAGTTCGGGGGATCCAGCAGAGGAAGAGAGGCTCTCGTCATGGAGGAAGATTCGAGTTACTGCACTACCCAGGGATGAAACCAGCCGCGATGCTGCCCGACGAATAAAAGGTACGCTCCTTTAAATCGCGGTCAGGTGGACTGGTGCCTGGCTATCCGGTCTCCGAGTACAGGGTACTGGGGATTCCACCAGAGCAGGTCCAGGAAGGCAATTGGCAAACTAGTTGGCCCCACCAGCTCAAGGGAAGAAGGCTCTTGCAGATGAAGATCTTCTCTCGTCATGAGGAGAAAAGTGGTGAGCCGCTGCAGCAGGGCTTCACCAGTGGTTCAGTCGTTGCAGGTGTCTTTGGCTTCTCTCCTCTTCGGCTTCTTAGTTCCAGTGGCGACGTCTTGCTGTTCCAGTCCTCAGGACCCTGCTTTTATGCAAAAAGATCCCCATTCATACAGCCTAGCCGTCACTCACACAGTGGAGTGGTCATCTTGGCGGGAGACCCTCCAGCCTATCAGGATAGAGGGCAACATGGGTTGCTGAGGCAACCCTGTTCATGGGTCCAACTCCCCCTCCCACACAATGGATCCACCCCAGACTCAGTGGTGCTGAAAGGAGGGCTTCTTGGCAGAAGCCTGCCAAAAGGACGAACAAAGGATCCCCGACCTGGGTTAGGAGTTTAGAGAAAGACACGAAAAAGAAGTTATATTAAAGTTCTGGCAATTAAAACCTACCGGAGTAAAGTTAATATTAAACCAGTAGTATGATAGAGGCTGTCAGAAAATGTGGTAGCCTTGAACAATGGGAAAATCCCATAGGAAAATATTTGCGGTTGAATATTTACGGTAGTAACCACTGCCACCAGCCAGAAACTTTTGAGAGAGGGACTGTGCGGTACCCTCTCGAAAATGAACATAAGGGAACAACTATTTACCCTTCCCAGTACCTCCATAGTAAGATGGGTTGTACTGGTTTAGTTCACAAGAATTGACTAGTAAAGTCAATGGGTATTTTACATGTCCTTGGAGACAGTAGTCAGTCCCAGGGTATGGCGTCTATGTTTGGGGGCCGCTACGACACCCCTGTGTCAATGCATGGACGGTGCTGTGTAACACATGTGAATAAAGATGGTTCCTATGGAGGTGAGAAAACCCCATAGACATTAAACAGAAAAAATAGCCTAGAACACACATAGCAAAAATGCCTAAGATTGGGAAAAAGAGTCTCACTCTTAGCAGGAGAAAAAAAAAACCTTCAAATCCAGCAAATCTGCTGGGGGACTCTATAGGTAAGGGAAATTAGCCATAGAATGAGAATTCTTCCTAACAGAAGCTCCTGGACTGTGGCCAGAGCCATGTGGCGCTTTGGTTCTGGAGTGGCAGGCTTTCTTGTTCAGGCCTCTTAAAAAAACAGGTGGTTCCACAAGTGAAATTCCTTGAGCAGTCACCCTAAATAAGAAAGAATAGGAATAACAAATAGTCTTTCTGGAATTCTATGCAATAATTTGCTAGACTCGTTCAAGGTTTATTTTAGGCACGCTTCCCGGGGTGAGTCACTGATTTAGTCTGTTCTTAAACACCTCAAATTCAAAATGCAGACAAAAACTATATGTATTTTGCTTTTTGCAAGTTGCAGTAATAGCATGTTTTTTTTCTGCGATGTCTCTGTAGCAATCATCACAAGACATTCCATCTTGGTGTCTTCTGTCACTTGACAAAATCCTTGTGCCTAAAAGCTTCAGTGTAGACATGTTTGACCATAGCACATCAACTGGCCCTTGATTTCATTGTGCCACAATTAATGCTTTGTTGTAATGTGTCTATCTTTCCTACCTACCTGGCATGCTGTTCAGGATGTTTGTTTGCATGTATGAGGTAACGATTGCCCAGAGATGCTGTGTGAGTGCGCTGCTTTCCCTGCGCTACTCTAAATTCTTTAATACACAGTTATGAACCCTCCCAATGGTATGTATTTTGACAAGCTCTGAAGCCTGAAAAGTAGATCCATGCAGGCTTGACATGTGGCCAACTTTGCACCAGACCTGCAGATGAACTGGCCTGCTGTTAAATCTCAGTTACCAGTTTAGTGGTATCCACTACAGAGCGTAATTAATTAGCTTTCTGACTTGAGAACATTCAACATGTAATTGCTCATTTTACTATTGCCGGTAAGATAGCAATAGCTGGTATGATAGTTCAGTGAGTTGAGTGCTCGCTGCTGCGATGTGTGTGTAATCTACAGGTTGCAGGTTTGAATTCCGGCATGGCCAACTCAGCCTTTCATCCTTCTAAGGCCTATAAATGAGTACCAACAAAGGTTGGGTGATATTGAATGCATATTTATTCAATATAGAGCAATTAATCGTATATGCTATGTAATAACACATCATTATCATTTGGCCTTGGACGTCTGCTTGCATTCACAGTAATTTGGTAATATGGGCCTAGACACACTGATATTAACGGTACATATAGTGATTCACTCTTGTATGAAATGTATATCACATTACAGTGAATAACAGTGAGATCGTAACCATATTTATTATAGTGTACTTCGCAACAATGCTATGTTGCTGTGTGAGGCCACTTCCTGTTTTGTCAAGGGATGAAAGGTTGTGTTCCATCACTTCCCATGATGTCATCAGAGGTCAAGGGTCGTTTGATGTCACTTCCGCCACCCCTGCCATTTTGGTGAAATGACGTTCCTGAAACAGTGCCTTGTTCATAGCTTAAATATTACATCCATACACAATTTTAGAGGAGCTCTTCGATCAAGAAGAACCTAGCTCCGAATTTTGAATGAGCCAAGAGTGCTGTTGTGTAATTACTCTGAAACATTTTCTACAATATATATGTTTTTATTTATTGTGCTTGATGCATAATATCTGTATCCCTTTCTTGATTTACAGATTGGGCCTCATTCCGAGTACGGAGGTAATCATGGCGCTATTAGTGCCATGACTACCTCCAATACCGGTACCAAGTCCGCCCTCGTTCAATGGGGACTTACCAGTCTATTCCGACCTTTGCGGGACCGGTAAGTCCCCATTGAAAAAGCCATTCCCCATTCCCATTTGAGCCCCCATAGGGCTCAATGGGAAGGGGGAAGGCGCTAATAACGGTACCACAAATTGCGGTACCGTTACAAGCTCTAAAGTCCCATAACGGGTCCTGTCCTAACGCCTGGTAAAACCAGGCATTAAGGAAGGGACCCGCTAAGGGAACTCGGAATAGGGCGCAAAGGGATTACCGGCACCAGTGTCCTTATCGGTGCCCGGTATCCCTTTGCACCCATTGTGTTTATATTATTATGGAATCCGTTTTTTGTTGCTGTTAGATGAAGCACTAGTTGTAGTAGATTAGAATGCATCTGTTATGGTCTGAACTACCTCTAAATACGTATAATACTGATTATAGAAGACAAAATGGCAGCAGATCGGTTTATGCAACATTGTCTAGCAGATTGCCCCATAAACCCACTGATTGGTGTGCATCCCCACCCGACCTTGGACTTTCAGCTCGGCTAGCAGCACGTAAGCAAAACAAAACCCAGGTGCTTGAGTCACGTCAGATTACTCCACAATTTCAATCATCTCTCATCAGTTGGGCCATGAGACAACTTTTTTCGTCTGTAGTTGACCTTGTAGCCTGCTCTCTGTTCTGGAACATTGAAGGAAATGCGAGCCCTTCACTATCTTCATCCAAAGCTTAATGAATAGCCCTTGTTTTTTTACTTGTGAATCACGTGTGAAGAGACCATAAATATGTCCATTTAGACCTCTTTGTGTGATTGCTCCTCTTGGTCTCTAGAGTCTTGCTCACGCTATCTTGTATAGACTTTATACACTTTTAATTGCTCAATTTTTGTCTCTTGTGAATGTTTTCTTCTTCTCTTAGCTAAGAGAAATATGTCTCATGTCCATGACGTATCCGTCTGCCTCTCTTTGTACTTTTCAGCTATTCCTTAAAAATAGCATTACAAATAGCAACCCTGATCCCAAAGCTGTTTTCCAACCTCTCCTGACTCTACACCACTGGTCTGTCTCTGAGGTAGCTGAATTGAATCTTTACACAAGTCAGTGTCCATTTTCCCATAATGGCCGTCCTTGCCACGTTATATTTTCCTCTAGCTTCTATATGTCTCATCTACATTGCGTTGCTGCGTATTTACACATATTGATCAGCAAGTTACTTTGTCTTCTTTGTATACAATCACTTTTTTCATTTCTCTTGTCGCTTCAGTTACATCGTCACTCTTAAGTATTTTCATATTGCTTCAGTATGCCTGCGTACATCTTCTTTATATCATCACTCTGCATTTGTCAGATTTCACTCAGCGCTCCATGATGTCCAATGGTGAGTGCTGAAGTCCTTTCACATGATATCCTTCCACTCTCTCAGTGCAAGGATATATCTAATATGGTTGTCTGAGGGCATATCATCTCTCATGCACTTAATGCAGTATGGGTATAACACATGGAGTCCCATATAGGGCTATTATCCTGCTGTTCATATATGACAGCAGTGAGGAGGTGGGAGTTAGGGAAAGTGCGTCGAACTGCTCCTCTGTATTCCCGCCTCTGATCGAGACCACATTCTCCTATTCACTCTCCTTCATCTTTTCTTCGTACAGTCATTTTTTAGAATCCAAATCTTTGTCACCCCCCTCAGGTGACCTGCATGCTTCATATGTTCATCCACACTCCAGATAATGTGAAAGCATTCTCTTGATGGTGGACAGAATATCCAACATCCTACTTATTTTTTTTAACCCTGGTATAGTAAAACTCTGTTACTGGAGGTGCAAATGTGCTTCTCTTTATATCCTATGGGGTGCTTTTTTCATTTTGCATCTGATCACTAGTTCCTGCATCTATGTCAATCATTTTTGTCATCCCAATAGCTTTCTTGGCTGTCTTCTGGCACTATCCCAAGATGATACTTATAAGACAGAATCCTAGCAATACCAACATGAGTATTGCTCTGAGTATTTTGAAAGCATTGGCCAGCCAGGTTGGCATCCATGACACTAGAACTAAAAACCAGTCATCTCCTGCTGTCTCATCAACTTCATCTTCCAACATTGTATGGAGGGTTGTCAGTATAGTTATTGCTTCTGTCAGGGTCCAATTTTCTCCATCATGAAATGGTGTGAATGTAGAGCAAGGGCCCGACCTTGGTGCACACGCCTCCTTCAATTGCCATAATTAATTCTGGGACATACCTTTTCTGGAGAGTCATCATCCTGATGGCTCTAAATTCTTCTCTGATTACATTTACTGTCTCCACCAGCAGCTCCCATCTGTAATCTGCAGCAATTTGGTGTTCAGTCTGAAGTCCTGGCATGAATATAGATGTCATTATCAATGCTCTCTTCCGAAACAATTTATGTTCATCTGGAATGTCTTCATAGGGCTTTGTTGATTTTGATGAGAGATAATACTCCCTTTTCAGCCGGCATCAGTGGAGCGACCTCTTCCTTCTCTGATGTTCATTCATCTTTGGAAATCCATCAATGTAGAGAACACTTTGGGGATTCACTAATGCTGGAACATGTACCATTACAATAGAGCATATGCCTCCCCAGTTTTTAGGCAACTGCATGTAGGCTCTGGATCCACAAGACCAATATTGATCCATCAGTACGGCAGTTCCTCCATTCATTCCTGGTACCTCGAGTATCTGTCCACAGCCTTTGTTCTCTCCAACTAGAACCAATTCTTCATTCTTGAAGCATGTTGTTGCATTCTTTAATGATATTACAGATACCAGTCCTGCTTCATTGTTGACCCATGTTAGTAACTTGGAATACTTGGCTCAGGATTCTAGACATCTGTCATTCGCTAGTTGCACTATCTTACGTGTTCTTTCTTTAATAAGAATGCAGAGCACGACAATAGTCCATCTTCCGATTGGGTACTGGTGGCAACAAGTCCATACACCAATAGCTGAGTTCTCTTCCAGCATCCTGGTTCTCCTGCTCTTCAGTCATATCTGAGCAATCCATTCTCTTCATCTCGACAATTTTTATTCATTCTCCAATCTGGGATGGATACATACGTTTTTGCTTGTCCATCCCATTCTACTTTCCATCCTTTATGTCTTCACAGAAGTATCTTCGTATGGAAATGTTCCTCTTGATAGCTATCGTAAAGTTGGCCATTTTCCTTTCAATGGCCCTCTGGTTGTACATGCTCTAGATGACTGAGACATGTTGCCTGGGCGCTGGTATTCCTTTGACAAAAAATGTCCTTGAAGGGTTCATGGCATGCGGTGATAAGGAACAGACATAGCAGATATCATCTGACGTTCTCTCTCCCACCTCCTTCATGGGCTGATACTATAGGTTATTTTTTAAATGAGCCAAATTATCAAGATATGTATTTATATCTTCATGGTCTTCCCCAACAACCCTTTTAAATTGAAACAGATGCCTAGTAAGATTAGAAAGGATACTGTTTGTGCTTTCATCAGGGACAATAGTAAGTGTTTCATTGTTCCCCTACATATCTGTATTGTTTCTTATAACATGTCTAAATGCCATAAAGATCAGGAGGAAAACACAAATCAGAACAAAGAATGATATCACAATTATTTCTCATCAAAACATCATCAATTTTCTTGATTGCAATGACCCTCTCAAATTCTGTAACGTCGTAATTTTAATTGAACTTTCAATATATGATTCTGTAAATCTCTGTGGATCACACCTTTATATCAAGAACTGCAAGATCATTGCTATGATTATTCTGAAAATAAAATAATTATTTTTAGGATTGCCTAAAACATCACTATACTTACATATCTTCTCACTAAAACAGGATAAGGCAGTAATATATATGTAAAAACAGACAACAAGAATGTGCGTATTAATATAATGGGTAACATAAACATGAAATGTGCTTCTCTTCTTTCCTGCTCTGGTAATTCAAAGCATTGTTCATTTAGCCTATCTAAAAAAAGCTCCAGGATAACTGCAATTCTCTTTATTCCTTCTCCAATGGTGAAAGATAATAATCCTCAGTTGAATGTGCTGCTATGCTCTTCATTTACCTTGCTTTTGCTCTTGACCATTGAGCGAGTCTACATGCGCGGACCAACTTCTCTTGCTTCACCATGGGTAGTTGCAGGACGGGTCTGGGTTTCTTCCTTATATGGTTTGATGTTGTGTAAATACAGCCAAGCTCTTCTTCCTCTTAACTTGGCACCTGTGGGGGTAACTTCTTCCACCACATATGGTCCTTCAAAGTAGGGTGTACTCCAAGTGCATAAAATCTTTTGCACCAGCACCTGGCCCCCTGGGTGCAGGCTGGATTGTTTTAACAAATCTTCTGCTTCAATGAGTTGATCATCTTTGTCGCTTCTGTTTGACCCGTCCATTTGGTGTTTGACCTGTTTAGACATGAAAGAAACACTTGCAGTCCTTGTTGTTAGGTAATAATGCATCTCATCACCTAGCACCTTTGCTGTGCTATGGGCATCAGTTTTTAACCTTATTGGAGGAGCAATGGGGGTTCTCATACGGCATCCCGTCACCAACTCATAAGGGGCTTATAAGGCAATGGGTTGGCAGTGTAGCCATCCCTTCTTTAAAGTCATCTTTATTTTCCAATCCTCTCCTTCAGTAATCCATTTAATTATTCACAGATGCCATTCACCTGTGAATGATACGCAGAAGAAAACGTATGCTTAATGCCTAATAGAAAAACTATTTGCTCGAACAGTTCATTTACAAAATGTGGTCCATTGTTAGACCACAAAACCTTGCACACATCCCATCTTGGGAACACCTCATCCACAGGGAACTTGGCAGCGCACATGGCATCAAGGTGTGTGCATGGACCCATCTAGAAAAGGGACATACTAAGACCAGCAGATATCTGTAGCCACTGCATGTCTGCAGCATGTCCACATAATCTATATGTAGATGCTGAAATGGGCCATTGGATCTAGGAATTGATCCGGTCACGGTTCGCAAAGTGTGCCCTGCAGTACATTTCTATATACAATAAACTATGTCACATGCTCTACCAGATTTAGCAAGGACCACTCTTCTGCAATTGCAGCAGCTAGACTCTCTAGAGTCACATGCACAGGGTAGAGGAGTTGTTCCAACGCTAACCTCAATAATGTTAGAGGCATAACTGGCTTTCTAGTGCTATACTGTCTCCAAATTGCCTCAGTGGGGAATAAAGTATGCCCTGCCTTTTCCATAAATCCTTTTCTTCTTGTGGTGCTCGACATTGTATTTCAATTAACTGGACAATAGGCAGCATGTTAAAGCCCTCCTTTACCAATATGCATCGTCCTGTTATCTGTTTAACACTTTCTATTTCAAAATTAGAAATGGTTGAAAAATAGGCTGCCATTTTGGATTCTAAGTCTCCGACTTCATTTACGCAAGAAATTACGTCTTCTCTTTTAGTTCGTGCTGTGCATTTTACGACTGCTAGAGTCATTGGGAGTGCTAGTTCTTCATAGGTTTATCCAATAGGGCCGCATGTTGCACTAGAGCGCCGTCTGCAGAGAAGAAACACCTCCTTTTCCAGCATGACAGACCTGCGTGTATAGTTGACGTCACTTAGGTGAAGTCAGAGTACACCATCACTTCCTCATCTTTGAATCTCTGAAGCACGCCGATAAGAGCCACTAATTCTGCAGGCTGCGCTCAGTAATGCAAAGGCAATCTTGTGCTTGTCACTGACTCACCTTCAATCTCTTGGTTCAGCTTCACTACCGCTGATCCAGTATGCCTTTTGCCAGTCCTTTGGTCAATTTTTGAAGAACCATCAATAAAGAGAACTTTCCCCCCTCCCAATAGCATTTTCTCTGCCTTGGGGAATATCATCATAGTGTTCAATATACATGTGCATAATCTTCCTCCCCTAGTGGTTCTGCTATGAACGCTGCTGGGTTCACTGTCTTACATCTGACAATTTTGATCGCAGGATTTTATATAATTACCTCATATCCTAATGCTCTTTGTGTTGTCAATGTACTTTTAGGCCCCCCTAAAATTGAAAATAATACATGCTCTGTAAAAAGAGTTACTGAACACCCCAATCGTTATAGTTGATGCCTTTTCATTCGCAAATCCAGCAGCAGCTAAAGTCTACTGACAAGGATGATGCCCTTTCATACCTGGATCTAAAATCCCACTGTAATAAGCTAATCTGTATGCCCATATCCTAATGTCATTTGCTGTGTAAGGACTGTTGTCATGACTTCTCCATTTAAATGAGAAATAAAATACAATTCTTCATGATAATATGGAATTCCTAACACGGGCTGTACTGATTGCCTTATTTAACTCTTCAAATCCTTCAGTCATCTCATCTGTACATATTATTTTGCCCTTGTCCACCTGTGCTTCTTTAAGCCCTTTTAAAAGTGGTTGAATATATGTATTGTAATCGAAAACCCAGGCCCTACAATAGTTGCATGGGCTTAGGACTTGCTGCATTTCCCTCACTGTTTTAGGTTCTGAAGTCTTCATAATGGCCTCTGCTCTCTCAGGTGTCACTTTTCTCCCCTTCTGAGAAATCAACTGTCCTATGTCCAAGTCCTCTTCCTGACAGTATTTGTAGCTTCTCTTTGTCTACTTTATATCCTTTGTCTGAAAGGATAGTCGTGAGCTTAACACATCTTCTCAGCATCTTTCTTCTGTTTCACTACACACCAAAATGCCATCCGCATATTGGACTATTGTGCTTTCAAGCTGAACATTGCATAAGTCCATCTGAAGGACTCTTTTAAAGATTGAAGGGTATTCACGGTACCCCTAGGGCAAATGGGAATCCTTCAGGCAAATGTTTCTATACGAAAAGGAAGTCAAATCCTGTGAGTCTATGTGAAGGGGAATTGAAAAGAACGTGACTATATTGTTTAGGGTGTGATGGTCCTGTATAAATCTCCACGACCCCCCATTGATTTTCTCACTGGGTACACAACCGTGTTACATGGAGAATCAGATGGTACCAATAATCCTTGATTCATTAAAGTGGAAATGGTCTCAAATATACCTTCATCTGCCTCTCTTGACCTGGGAGATTGCTTTGCATGTGGCAAAAGGGCTCCTGGTTTGAGCTTGATTTTAACTTCTCCTATTCCTCATATGAACTTGTAGTACATAAAATATCTGGTACTTTCTCCACATCTTCCTGGAAAAATAACTGTTTCTTTTTTACCAGCACCATTCTCTGTGGTATTTCTCTATTCTCTACTTTAATCCAATAAGTGAGACTTACGAAAAAAATGAATTCATCATATGAATACTCATCCTTATACAGCTCCTAGTCTGTCAAATCTGGCAGCCTGTATCCTTCAATAAGGGGTATCACTGTTCTCCATCCCCTTCCCTCATCACCTGTCCCATGATGAAGAAGCACCCTTTCCTCTCTGACCACTGCTGCTTCTAACTCTAAGAGAGTAACATGCCCTTCATCATCATCCATAGAGATTTCTTGTCTAAACAAAAACTCATCAGGTATTCTTAATAGTTTACCTATCAAGCTGGGCAAAATTGATAATAAAACAGTCACTCCGTACAAAAATACGTATGTGTCTAAAGGAGCTCCTCATAAGGCTTTCTGGCCTGTAAAAGCCAATATAAACTCTCTCACATTAATATAATGTATCCCTGGAATGGAACAAATCATTCCTTCATCAGTAAAAGATATTGTCATGTTAAGTTTCATCATCAAGTCACGCCCTAATATGTTAGCTGGTGTTTGCCTAGATTATAATAACGGCATTGACATGTCATGTTCTCCTATAGAGATTGGTAATTTGTCTGTAAAAGGAACTAAACTCATCGCCCCAGAGAATCCCTGTGTTTTCATGGCAGTACTTGACATTGGATATTTTACCTCACACAGACAGGAACAAGTTGCTCCAGTGTCTACAAGAAATGAAAAAAATGTCTTACCTCCTATTATCACCTGGACCCTTGGTTCCTCTTGGAGGTCTGGTGTGACAGATAGTACTGAACACATCAGGTCGCTGTGTGGGCTGGTCTGTTGTGGATATAAATTCATTCCTTTACCTGTGAAAGGATTTCCTCCTACCATGACCACACTCCCCAATTCGGGTGCCGGTGCTTGCTGGGCTCCTGTAGTCATTTTCCTTTTTGGTACCATAGCCTGCTGTGTCTGTGCTTGCTGGGTTTGTACCTGCTCGGTTTGTGTGGGTACTTGTTGTGATTGCCCCTGTGGCAATTGCATTTGTAATGGCGCTTGCTGCATCTGCTGTGGTTACAGCACATATATCTGAGCCTGCATGTCATCTTGGGTATAATACTCCTATGATTCTGTATTATATTGCGGAACATATCTCAACCCCACCCTTGCCTAATTCTGCAGCCTGCCGCCTCTGCTTCTACATGTCCTCAATATGTGTCCTATCATTCCACCATTGTTGTGGCTGTCCACCAGTAAATCATCTTCCCTGAGGGTTTTGGAATCCACCTCATCCTCCTCATGTAGGCTCATTCCCTCTTCCATTTGGCCAAATATGTTACCCATTCTGATCTGTGGGATACACTACATTGTTTTGCTGCACTGATTGCATCGCCTTGTCGCCACACCTTCATTACTCATCAATATCGCGCCTGCTACGGCTATTTTAGGCAACTTTTTCTGAACTATCTTTGCCTCCTCGTGCTTCCTACTCTCAGGTTTCTTCTTATTTTTCTCCTGCATCAATCAGCACTGATGAACGATTGTCAATTGTATTTCTGCCCATGGTTTTACTTCCATTCCCACCTGTTTCTTCATCTGCCGTTGCATTGGCTCTGGAATTCCCTGACACAAAATGTGATCAAATAATCTCAAGGCATGATCTCTCTTGAATGTCTTGAATATAAGGGACAGGGTCTTCATCCTCCCTCATTTTCCTAGTCATATCGCACCCATGTCTGATGTATCAGGATATTGTACTCTGAGTGTCCGCCATACATCTGTTCTGCATTTATTAAATGGCGCTCCATTGTGTGGCACGTTTTGTGCAGTTACACCTGCATATCCTGCTTGCTTCCAAATGCCATCAGCTCCCTCCCCTAAAATGGCTACTAGCAAGCCTTTTATGTCACCCACGTC
Organism: Ambystoma mexicanum; assembly: GCF_040938575.1. Classification (NCBI taxonomy): domain Eukaryota; kingdom Metazoa; phylum Chordata; class Amphibia; order Caudata; family Ambystomatidae; genus Ambystoma; species Ambystoma mexicanum. Next base: position 303,092,604 of record NC_090922.1, on the reverse strand, counting down.
TAACGTCATTCCTGGAAGTCATTCTCTCTAACTTATTAATCCATTTTCCTGCACTGGAAGTCAAGCTCAGTAATTTACATCTTTAATTGTCTTTATCCATCTATGGCCATGGTATATATATTGTGGTTGTCCTTCCCCTTTCTCTAATAATGGGAACTATGAAAATCCTGGTCCACAATCACACCTGCCTACACTTCTTGTTTTCCAGGCAGGGCTAGTCTCGCCCATTTGTCTCCACACTGTTAGTGCCCTTAATCTGCTTACATGAAATAGGGATACATCCCCTGCACTGCCCGATCGTGCTTGTGATCGATCAGCATATCGTGTCGATTATGGCGTTCTCTCTTTGGGATCCTCTAAATTTGACCATTTTACCCCTTTTTCTACACTTGATTCTTTTGATAATCTGCATGCACTCTCCCTTCATGCTCTCTCATTTTTCTCTCTTTCTTCGTCTGACATCATTATGCCCAGCTTGCATGGTTATTATCCTTTTCCACATCATCAAATTCTAGTCTACTTAAAGACAGCGTTCTATGCTCATCTGTTATGGCGTCATCTGAGCTTCCTCAAGTTTTCCTCGATAGAGATCCTTCAACGTTCTCTTGGGTTTTAAAACCTTCTTTGACCCTCATCTGCCTATATAAATTCCCAATTCTTTGCCCTATGTTTCCTATATCTCACTCTTCAGCCCATGTTGGTATTCTTGGTATTTCCTGCAGCTCCTTGTGGGGCTTCTGTAACCGTCTTTCTTCCTCAAATCGTTCTTGTGCTTCCATCAGCACTATGCTTCTATGACATAGATGCTCTATCTTGTCATCTTTTATCTCTTACTTCTGTTAATTTCTTCTTCCCTTCTCCTGATCTCCCTAAGTTCATCTTCCTCTCACCCTCCTTGCAACCTATGTACTTTCATTTTTTGTACTTCTATATTCTCTCACCTCTTCTCTTCTAGTCTCTCCTTTTCTTTCCTCACCTCAAACCTTCTTCATTCTTCCCTTTTCTTACATTTTCTTTTCTTCTCTTCTTTATATGCTCTCTCTTCTTTCTTTTCCCACTCTTCTCTCTCTTTCTTTCTCGAAACCCATTAATGCCCTTATTGTCAAGCTTGAGTATATTTGTCCTCCCATCCATACATCATGTACTATTGTTATTCCATTAACCTTGTCTTTTATTTATTTCTGTTTCCTTGATTCTTCCTCTATCTCCATCTGCCTTTCTCTCATCATGCTGTTTACTTTCCTCGCGTGTCGGGGTATATTTGCATTCTCTACTTTTGCTGTCTTCATTGTTATCCTCATTATTATAAGCAGGGGGCTCATATGTCGGATTAACGTACCCCGCTGCTGATTTCAATTCCTTCAAAGGATAAAATCCCTTCTCTGTATCTACGCTCTTATTTTCAGGAGGGGAAAGGGTAGCCAAAGCGGTTTCATCCTCCCCTTTATGATGATTAAGCATCCACTCCTTCTCAGCTGGATCTTCTTTCTCGCTCTGGTACATTTTCCATGACTCTAGAACAGTCAATTTTTTCTGTAACTCTTTCCCTTATATATAGCAAGCAAATACGTTGTCATATGTCGCAATATTGTTTTTGACAACAAACCCTCTTGAGGCCACGGCATGAGTGTCTTATTAGTCATGCCAGGAACCCACTCAGAATGATATTTCCTTATCTTAGCTGTGTATCTTGGCAATGTCCGGCATAAGTGTAGCAGAGGTGTAAAATCCATAATGACATGTCAGTCTCAACTGTCTATTCTTATCCGACCTTGTATTCTTTTCTATATTTTATCAAATGTAACACACTGATCAATTTGTGCGGGCACCATCAATCGTCGCTTATTTAGCCCAAAAAAAAACTATATACATGTATGCTTTTTAACCACTATTAAAATCTATGCAACGCTGTTCTTTTTGTTTCTTGGTTTACACTTTCTATCAACTTTTAGTATCTTGTTTTACCATTGATATTTTAAGAGACTCTTCTTTATTTATTTATTAGTTTCCTTCGATTTTGTATCCTTCTGATTGATTTTTATTTATTTATTTATTTATTACATTGGTTATATGCCCAGACCCGGAGCTATCACGGTGTAGTTACAGACATTAGGCAAGTACATCTGTATAATACATCTTTAAAAAAAAAACAGGAATACTAAAAACAATGGTATATTTACTTACAGTGTATATACAGAGAGATGGAGGTGGTCTATTCAAAAAAGGGAGGGGGGTCTTGGCTAAGGTTAGTATTGGTTGAATAGCCAAGTTTTCAGTGATTTTTTTAATAGTGGAAAGGATGTTTCAATCTTGATATTGGTGGGTAGTGAGTTCCAGTGTCTAGGCGCAAGGACTTTGAAGCCGCTGCCCCCCTCTTTCTCTCTTTTATATCATGGGATTTCGAGGTGAAAGCTGTTATTGGATCTAAGGAGTCTTGTCTGGGATTTCTTTGTTATTGTGTTGATAAGGTTTTTGGGCGCTTTATTGGCAATACATTTATGCGTGATACTTAAGGTTTTGAAAAGTATCCTGGCTTGGATGGGGAGCCAGTGATTGTCTCTCCTAGAAAGTAGGTGAACGTAGGCTAATTCAAGAGTCAATACAGTGCAGTAGAAACTAGGTGAAAGTAGGCTAATTCAAAAGGCAATGCAGTGCAGTAGAAACTAGGTGAAAGTAGGCTAATTCAAAAGGCAATACAGTACAATAGAAACTACGTGAAGGTAGGCTAATTCAAAAGGCAATACAGTGCAGTATGAACTAGGTGAAAGTAGGCTAATTCAAAAGGCAATAAAGTGCAGTAGTGACTCTGTGAAAGTAGGCTAGTTCAGTAGTTAGTACAATGCTGTGTGCACAGGGTGAACAGTAGGCTGGTAAAAAGCAGAGGGCATAAGGAAAGCAGTTGGACATTGCAGGCTATCAATGATTGTAATATTGCAGAGTGCTATCAAATAACACTGTAATTAATATTATGACAACAATAGCTTTCATAGGAATGGCGAGTTAGGCTAGACTGTAGTGGCTGAAGATGGCTGTATCTGTTTCTTGTCTATCCAATACCTATAGTTAATGTGGAGATTAGCTTTTTTGGTGGCAAAAGTACATAGTGGTGGTGAGGCTCAAGGTAGGTAGCTATATCAGCAAATTCGTTTTGAGTTGCTGAGAATATAATGGGATGAGGACAATGAGAATGGATACCTTAATTGAATTGTTCAGCAACTTGCGACGTCCGTCGACGAACAGGAGGCAAACAGGGCCTTTCTCCTGGCCTTCCTCCGACGGCTTCCACCTACCGGCGGTGCTTGCTGGGCAAAATGCAGGCTGGTTGCTTAGCAACCGCATCGAGCCCCGTTGTGGGCCCGAGTCGTGGCGGCCATTTTAGTTATATCGGGAACAGCTGTTCTTGGTGCGATCAGCTGTGCAGTTGAGATACGCTTCGTGGATCATCTGGGTGTAATCAGCTGCAGGGAACGTGCAGCTGTGGGGCGAGTGGCCTCAGCGGTCAGCTAAGTTTGCAGACGATGGTAGAGGGGCTCCAGCCTACTCCTCCTTACGGATGTTGCTGATATCAATGTCTTGATTAAAAAAAATCTAATAATCACCTTAATATTTTTACTAATGTTTTATATTTATAAGTTTAACACAACAAAAGTTTTACACTTACATACGTTAGGACTGATTTTTTATACTCTGGCCTGGTGGAGCTGTAGCCAAACCAGTTCAAGGTAGCAGTGACAAAATGTCTAGGCAAAGTCTCAAGAGTTGGTGAGCTAGTAAAGGGTCTACAATGAGTACACACAATGGAAATCACAAATGACACTTAGACAGTATGTATAACAATACAGTTATTTATGTATGGCCACATATCACTATGAAATAAATGACTTAACATATAGAAGTATCACACAATACTAATAATACATTACATATATACAGTCACCAGAATAGACCATAATTCAAATCAAACTCCTGTAAAGAAAGTGCAGATTTGTGTTATTTACAATAGGTCCACAGAGAATTAACCCCAACTTCAAAACTCCTTCCCTAAATTGTCTGGGGCCTTATGCCCAAAAGTTCAGGAAAGTTCTGAAACAGTTTGTAGTGCAGGAAAAAATGAAGGTAGCGTCTCTGGGGCCCAGTGAACAGTTCCAACGGTTAGAGGACAATGTATTCTAACTAATAGAAGTGTCCCCAGCTTTTGGAAGGCTTGCGCGAGCAAGCAATGGCAAAGCCAATGTATAGCAAATGTTTTATAAACGTTAGGCAAACTTTTAAAGGAAGTTAGGGGCAGGTAACCCCGCACTCCAATTCTTCCCAGGACCTGGCAGGTCAATGGAAGAAGGTCTGAGGTTGCCTTTCCTGTCGTCAGCCTTAGTTCTTGATTCACAGCGATTGCAGGTTTGAACTGATCTCTGGTTGGTGTCTTTCCTTGGTGCAAGGACTCTCGGATGAAGAATGCAGAAAAACATGATGCAGGACCCCTCTCAGGACTGGACTCGACAAAGGTAAGGTATTTCGGATGGTGACGTAAAGGGCCTCAATTGCTGCGGTCATACATTCCCTCCTATCTTGAGTCCCCTTGATGATAGGGTTCTGAAATTACGCTGAGGTAAGTCTTGTAGGACTAGATGAAGATCCCCCAGGTTCCTGGCCTCAACTCAGAATAGCGACATCGGCAGCACAGTAACCCAAACTCAGAGCTGGTCAGCCTCAGGACGGTCCCGGGACATTACCAAAGGCTCTTCTTCAGAGGGGACCGAGCTGACATCAGGAATTAATGTTCCCACCACTTCAAGGGTCACAGATCCTTTGCAGGACTGCTGACGATCAATAGCAAGAAAGGGCTCCTCCAGGGCAGCAGCAGAAGTTGGTGGCCAGGCCTCCTTCAGATGGGACTCCGGTTTTCTTCACAGGTCTCACAGCTGAACAGGAGTCTTGGCTCTTTCAGGTTACTCCAGTATTTCTGAAAAATGGGTGCAACGGTCCTCTTCCTATCCCAAAAGTCAGGTAAGAGCCAAAACTCCCACTAGCCAATAGCAGGACTAACACCACACACACCCCAGCAGTGGTCCAATCAGGATCCCTAGAGGGAACACTCATGTATAACACTCTAGCCAGTGATAGAGCTTAAAGGAGCGGGGAACTCCCATCCCATTGCAATGCAAAGATACATGGAGTGCTGAAACAATAAACAGCATCTGGAAAGTCTGTGCCCGATCAATATCAAAGATAAATTGTGGCCAAACAGCACTGAGAACTGTGGCCTATGTGGCCAATGTAGTCAATGAGAAAGGTGATAAGTTCAGAGCGCGCTCACAGGTACTGTACATAAGCTAATGGTGACAGTTTGCTTAGGTTTTGTGCATGACGTATTTGATGAAAAGGAAAGCAATTTACTGAAAGAGTAATGGTATTGGTGAGAAAATATGTTGTCATTCAGCTTGCTAGATAAGACATTTCAAGTTAGAAAGTTAGACCATAACCAGAGGATGTTTTTTAATTATTAAGTTACATTTATTTGGGCCTAACTATTCTGGACCAGGAACATGAAAAACCTGGATACTTCTTCCCAATATTACTGCATTACTTGATCAATATTCAAAATCTGAAGGGAAAGAACTTAAAATAAAGTGACATTTTAAATACACCAAGGAGGGCAACATAGCCAACAACTTTTATTAAACCTTCTCTGGGATCACAATGCAAAGGTTAACCTAGTCATGTCTTAATGGATTGTATTTAGTCCAACAAGGAGGACAATAGGGGTGTAACCACAACAATTTGCTTACTGTAACTGATGCAGAGAAAGCATTTGACCCAGATAAATGAAGTTCTTTATAAAAAATGGTGGATCAGTATTTCTGATAACTGTTTTAGATCACAATGAGGATTTATATTTGGGCTCTACTACAAAACTCCTGATGAAAATTGGAAGTCGGGCAGACAGGGACGTGATGTCTGATATCACCATTTTGTTTGCTATTTATATAGAACTACTGGAACTAAACATGAGATGCCCAAGTAAAAGCTAATCTAGAGAGGAAGGAGGTAAAACGTCTATATTATAGGTTGATGATGTGGCATTATTTCTGGATAGGGAGATATGTTATTTGCGGACACAGAACCCTGTGAATGCAAGTATGAAGAGCTAAACGACCATGCCACGCCACTGCGCCTGACTTGCCTGACTTGCCTGACTTTGAAGTGTCCTGGAAGACACCGGAGTGGAGACAAGGTAGTGCTGATTCAAACTATGTTTATAAAGTATTAAACTTTCGATCAATTCCCTATGATTTGAAAATGATAAAATCCATATCTCTAACTACAGGTGTAGGAGGATGTATATATATATATATATATATATAGTCAGTAAAAAAAAAACTTTGTTAAAGGGACGTTATGGTTATGTTGCGCTATTAAAAACCTATATATATTCACTAAATAAAATGTTGTTAACGGAACGTTATGGTTCGAAGTAAAACCGAAAAACCCTTGAAATTCGCCAGTTATGCTAAGCTAAGCAACCATAACTCGTGCCACCACTGTGCACTGCTAACACTAACACCCAGGACATCAAAGATGACATCAGAAATGTCATTGATGACATCACATGTACATTTACTTTGAATGAAAACTCTGTAGAAGGTATTCTTATTATAATAGAACCGTGGTTGGCTCTAGGTTTGGAAGCAACCGTGCTAAGCTCTTTTGTTACTTGAGCATATTAGTAAGATACATAAGTCGCAAGATCACAGGAGCTTTTTGGGGTTTAGCCAGTACCCCAATTGTTGAGTAGGAAGGGAGAGTGTTCTCCTGGCTATCTTGCTTAATTGGTTCCAAGAAAGGTTCTAACACAGTGGTTATTGCGATACAATTTTCTCTTTATTTGTGCTAGTGATGGGTTAATTCTTCATACAGTCGATATGCATCTAGTGCATTTGGGGCAATATTGTCCCCTGGTTGTCAGCCGACACGTGTTTTGACCCCTGGGTCTTTATCAAGGCTGATAAGAATTCAAAATCATGTGAGGTGCAAAATTTGTGACATGTTTGTGACATACATGGTTAAATTGGTGCACAGTGAGTGGTGTTGGGTGAAGTGGTGTGTTGCCAAGTAATGCAGAGTGATTGGCCACATATATTGAATGCAAATGGAAATCATTTGAAGCATGAAGAGAGAGAAAAAAGCAAAGGAAGGTTAGCAAGAAGTCTTGTTTAGTTCACAGTATGTGGAGTTGGAGGGTGGACCCCTACGGGGTCCTGGTACGTGATGATTGACTGTCTTGTGGGGACAGTGGCTCCTGTTGGGCCCTGTAAGAAAAGTGGAGAATTTCGAGTGAGGCATCGCGTCAGGTGCCTGGGCAGGGTGAAGAGCGTCCCCAGAAAGGGCTCGTAGGAGGTCTGTGCCTCGTGTTGATGTCCTTGCGTGTTAGGGCAAGTAGAGGTGTGGGGGTACGTCCCAGTATAGGAGGTGGTGTGCCCTGGTTGACAGATGGATAGGGTCCATGTGGCAGGGATGATGATGGTGGGGAGTGTGGTGAACGGGTCTGGCGGGTTGTGGGAGTGCCATAATGATCATGGCGTTAGGGGTTGAGCACCCCAGTGGGATGGGGTGCTATGGGCTGGGCTTTGTGGGAATGGTGGTGCACAGTGGGTGGAGAGCTGCGCGTCAGCCCCGCTGTGTGTGAAATACACGTGTCAGCCGGATCCATGCGCCGCCGGGGAAATGCACAGGAGTGCATCTTACCTGAGTGCTGCACAAGCGGTTCCTTTGAGCTCCTGGTCGAAGTGTCTGTGAGGTCAAGACCTCTTATGGCACTGCGCATGCGATCTGAGTCACTGTTAGTGCTCATGACGCATGCGCAGGGGATCAGTGTCCCTGCGTGCGAATGCACATGTTGATAGCAATTGGGCAGTGGTTCTCCCGTGCGCAAGCGCAATGGGGATCAGGCAGGTGCATCAGTGATAATGGTCTGGGTCGGCCTCTGGGGTGGCCCGGGATGGGGATCTGAGCGATGGTTGTGCCAGTTAGGCAAACTGGGGTGCCCATGATCCGGGCCTGTTGCTTGGACATGTGGGTTCCATGGTAGGCGGGAATGAGCCCCTAATGCTGCTGGTGGTTGTCAGTGTTAGTGGTTACTTTGGCAATTGTTGGATGTCTGGATTTGTCCATAGGAGTGGCGTCGACCAAACTCTGGGCCTCAGGGAGCAAGGGGTCAATGTGTCGAGACAGAATTTATTTTTACAAAAACACATTGAAATCGTGATCACTGTTTAGGCCATTTTTGACACATCTGAAGCGGCAGATCAGTTTTGCTTCTTCCTGTCTCAGTCTTCGTATTCTGTCTCCTCCTCTGGGTCCCAATCTCACTGTTTTCAGTCCAATGTATCTTATCAAGCTTTTATCTTCCATCTGGTGGCTCTTCTGCCAGTGGTTGGCTAAAGGCAGGTTCGGGTGCTGTGAGTGGATACTGTTCATGTGTTCCCTTATCTGAGTTCGTACTTCCCGGATGGTGCTTCCTATGTAAATCTTGTCACATACACAGATTAGTGCATAGATCACATACTTGCTTTTACAATTGAGGTGCTCCATGATTTTGAATTGTGGGCAGCCTGTAAATTTTGCGCATTTTGTTTGGGTGGCATATTTACACATGGAACATGTTCCACATTTGGTGAAGCCGATTGGTGCTTGTCTGCTTAGCCAGTCCTGGGCTGAGATGTTTTTCTCGTGTAGAAAGGATGGGCTGAGTAAGCTCCTTAGTGTTGGTGCTCTGCTGAATGACATACTGGGGTATGCTTTTAGACTGGGTTTGATGTGCTCATCCATGAGCAACAGGTCCCAGTGTTTGGCTAGGATTTTCTGGATTGCATTGCTGTCCTTGTTATATCTGGTTACGAATCTGATTGTAGATTCCGTGTCTTTCTTCTTAGGTTTGGGCGAGAGTAGCGTTTCCATTTTGATGGTTGTGGCTTTTATCCTGGCTTCTGTGATGTTTTTGTCAGAATAGCCTCGGCATTTGAACCTTTGGTTGAGCAGATCACATTCATCCTTAAAGAGTTTCTGAGTGTTACAATTTCTTTTTGCTCTAATATATTCTCCTTGTGGGATAGTCCGAATGACGCTTCTCCTGTGGCAGCTTGTGGCATGTAGTGTTGAGTTCACCTCAGTTAGTTTACGAAAGGTTTTGGTTGTTATCTTTTTATCCTCAATTGAAATGCTTAGGTCCAGAAAGTCAATTTGTTCTGTACTGATGTGGCTAGTTAGCTCGGTCCCATAGTTATTTTGGTTCAGGTAATCCACGTATGGGTTGAGTTCATCTTGGGTACTTCCTCATATGAGGATAATATCATCGATGTAGCGTGCCCAGTTGACAATGAGGGTGGTAAACTTGGTTTCTCGCATGGCGTGTTCTTGTTCATACGAGTGCATGAAGCAGTTGGCTAAAGCTGGAGCATAGCTGGCTCCCATCGCGACCCCCTTGGTTTGTTTGTAGTATTCTCCATTGAAAAGAAATGTATTGTTGGTCAATGAGAATTTAAGAAAGGCTTTGGTCATTTCCACTTGTTCAAGATGTGATGCTGATTCGTGTTTAAGAAGATATCCCAGGCTGGTTATAGCCAATTGGTGATTGATGGATGTGTACAGGGCCTTTACATCTAGTATGGCCATTATAAAGTTGGGTTGCCACTTTATCTGTGATAGTATTGCCAAGGTGTGCATTTATGCTTATTATAATGTTGACCAAAAAGTGTCAAGGATCATTGGAATAAATATCAAGTGCTAATTAGTGCATTAGGCAATGCGTTGATATACGTAGCATTCTATTATGAAGTTCTATGCAGTAAACTAAGGTACTCATGTAGAAATATAGCCATTGTATGCAGCTTACATGATGGAGGTGGAATATTCTTAAGCTTGCAATGTTGAACAGTGAAATGATAGCTGTATTCTTATTTCGGCTACTGTTTTCTTATTAGAGTTTTGGCTACTGTGAAACATGTCATAAGTAGGTAATGAAAACCACTTACTACATAGTGGCATTATTATAGACAAAACACAAAGAGACAACATCACATACAAATATGAGTATATACACGAAAATTGAAGTAACGAAAAAAACAGCAGTAGTAACAGTAAGTGTTCATAACCTAAATGATTATCTTTATGCAGAGAAATAATTGCTCTGTTTCAAAGGTGCTACTTACCCTGTGCATATGTATCACATGATTTGACTGGACCCTGAGGGAATTACTGTAAGAATATACTTGAAGGATAAGTCTACAAATATAGTACCTTTTGTATTTAATTCCTAACTGTTACTGAAGAAAACCATGTGGCCTAGATATGTTAGTAAAGGAAAAAAGGGGGAGCCAGACATGTGATGTCATCAGTGATGTCATTAATGACATTTCTGATGTCATCTTTCATGTCCTGGGTGTTAGTGTTAGCAGTGCACGGTGGTGGCACGAGTTATGGTTGCTTAGCTTCCCATAACTGGCAATTTTCAAGGGTTTTTCAGTTTTACTTCAAACCATAATGTTCCGTTAACAAAGTTTTTTTAGTGCATATATATAGGTTTTTAGTAGCGCAACGTAACCATAACGTCCCATTAACAAAGTTTTTTTACTGAATTTCACAGATTTTTAGTAGGGCAACTTAACCATAACGTCCCTTTAACAAAGTTTTTTTTACTGAATTTCATAGTTTTTTAGTAGGGCATCTTAATCATAACATCCCTTTAACAAAGTTATTTTACTGAATATACACATTCATCATGTGAAATTGGGAGATGATTACTAGGAATCCCTTACTTTGTGTACATGTAACATAGAACATACTGAACCTCCTTCGCTAATGATATTTGAAGGGTATGGACTGAACGTCTGTCCGCAGATGGGCGTGGATGAGAGCAACACTACCCAAACACTCAGGGGTATTTGAAATTGTTCTATCATGCCATATAAAAACTGTCAAAGTTTAAAAAGCAGTACATAAACACATTATAAGTAGTAATAAATAACCATTGGAACCTACACGTCTCACACATAACCCATCCATTTAAATACCATGTGTAATGAAATGGATGGTACCATGACAAAAAAAGATATACCTCCAACGTAATTACCTCACAGAAACAGTACAGCTAGGAGCGACAGTAGACGAACACAACACAACAAATACAAATTACAAGAAAGTAGTAAGTGAACTTTATTTTTCGTGTACGTTGGTACACTTTTTGTATGAGGTGCAGAACAAATAATGTATTTCTGTTGTTTTCACACAGAAATGTGCAGTACTTTGGACTGGCTGGAGGAGAATTCTCTGCATGGCAAAATGTCGGAAGATAGCGATAATAATGGTACACACCTCTCTGCATAAGCAAATTAATAGTCAGTACTTTATGGATACTTAACATACATGTATATTTATTTTTAACAGACCAGGTAAAAAATGAACAAAGTCCACCAAAGGACACAGTGCAAGACACCTTGAAACGCATAGAAGGCAAAGTGGACATGCTAAAAGAGAATTTTAACGGGTTAAGGCAATTTGTGGAGGACCACATCAAAGGAAAAATAGGATACCACTGTCCTACCTGTACCTGTCCCCCTTCTCCATTTCCCAGTGAACTATCCCCAAACCCTGAAGAACAACATAAACGTTTTGATGAAACTTCCATCCCTTCATCCCCTCACAACCAACCTGTGGAAACCCCTAATTCCCCTATATTTGTTTCAGTGTCTGTTTCCCCCTCTCTCTCTTAATTGCTGCATATGTGTTTAATAAAAAAAATGTTATGTTACTTTTAATGAAATTGTGTGCGGGCAATTTTTTTTATTTTTTAAATAGAGTTAAAATGTCCCCGGACAGAGCGGCTGTTCTGCCTGTCCGTAATTACTAAAATATGGATGTCCTAAGGGCAATACATTTGCAACCAAGATGGAACTGTTCTTAGAACACATTAGCTGCCAAAGATGTCCGTAAATCAACAAAAGAGTAGTGTCCTAAGGACACTATACCTGTCCGTACCGTCCGCAGCGAAGATGGAACTGTCCGTAGAACAGGCGCGGTGTCCAGCATGTCCGTAGTCAAACAAAATGGAGGTGTCCTAAGGACACTATACCTGGCCGTACAGTCAGCAGAACATCTACGCACATGCTCACCACACTCGTAAGTCCTGCGAACATTGCGCCTGTCCGTAACTGTCCTTCTCACTTGTGTCACACTTTTAATTAGTTTCAGGACCCGAACACTGTCCGTAGAACACCCGCGCGCATGCACACGACCTTTCCTGTGCATTTGGTGTCCTGCGGGTGACCATGTCCTTCGCAGATTTGTTCACAACGTCATCATGTGACCTCACCCACGCTGAGCATGTGCCCTAATTTGTGCACTTTGTCTGCTTCTGCAACTTTTCAAAAGAACTTATGCAGACAAGCCAAATTATTTTACAATACAAAATCACCATTTTACATGTCCCATACAATGGCCCTAGACTTTCCACATATTGTTTGGAATTTTTTCAATGCTTTTTAGTGATCGATATGGTCACGAGGCACACCCCTATACCCCTATAAAAGCCCACACCCCCGAGCTCATCTTCATTGTACTTCCGGCGATTGTAGATTGAGTTTTGCTGCCTTTAGTGCTCTAGTGGAGATTATCTCACCAAGCCTAATGGCATCCATGGCTGCTGTTGCTACGTCAGCCTCAGCATCAGCCCCAAACCCTTCACCGCCACCATCTCCCCAAGGGTCTGCAGAGGGAAATAAACGTGAGGATGTAGAGAGCGAGGAAGAAGAGGATGAAGAGAATGAGGTGGGGGAACTCCCTACTACTACCACTCGCCGGGAGTCGTGGGTGTGGCGGTTGTTTACCATTTCTGGTAACGTACCAAAAGCATGTGCAAACCTGGTCACCTGTAAACAGTGCAATTTGGTGCTGAGTCATGGGAGACCTGGTGCATACAGCTTTGGTATGACAACCATGAAGCAACACCTAACTTTGTTCCACGGTGCAGACATTCGCAAGGTGGTACCATGTAAAGAACGTAGTAGGTTGAGTTCCGCCGCAGCATCCTCTGTGTCCGATCCTCTCACCACAAGGGACACTCCTGTAGGAGAGCGCATCCCTCCAGCTGCCTCACAGGCCGTTCACAATGTTGTTGACCCTTACCTTTCGAAGGCCACAATATTGTGTATATACTGCAACGCAGTACTCTGCAGGTGGGAGAGTCTTCGAAGTGCTTTCGAGACTTCGGTCACGGAGCACCAGAAGACCTGCTACCTGCCTAAATAAGGCCCACCCTACATCTTTCTCTCTCCACCTGCCCTTTCTTATCCCCGTGGTTGGTGTCCCTTCCTTACCCTCCTTTCCCCTCCTCTCATAGTGAGTCGTGTGTAAAAATCCCAAAAAATATAAACCAACAAACATTAAAAAAAAGGCTCTTTTCATAGCCGTGTTTCTCAGTTTAAAAAAGGAACTATCAAGTAAACGGTGTAGGCCTCTGTGCATTTTTCAAAAAGTCATCGGACAGTCCTTGGACAGACAAAATTTTAGGGTGCAACTGTAGCAAAACCAATGCACTTTTCTCTAGGAGTAAGTGGTGGCTCTGAAAAGAGCCTTTTGGTGGTGTTGTGTGTGTTTGAAAAACTTGGATTCCTCAACATGTAATGCAAAATAGGTGACTATAATGGCAAAAATGGTTGCAATGCATTTTGTACATTTCGAAGAAAAATCTGATTGCCAGCATATGTAAGATGGACTCCATCTCTGCGAAAAATGAATGTGCTACGAAACATAATATTTTCATTGTGGAAAGAGGACATACCAACATCTCTTAACAGCCTTATTGACATTGCACCTTGCTTTCTCCATTTGTGGACCATATAAAGAAGAACGCAGTCACATTTGTCTTTGTGCAATATGTGAAAAAATTACTTGGCAATTTGGAAACATGTCCATGACCTTCTCAAGTCCTTCCTTCATTGCAAATTGCAACGAAATTCCAGACCATGCCCTAAACTGTTTCCTCCACAATGAATGGTAATTATATCAGGATGACGCTCTGTCTGTAAAGTAGCACAGAGAGGTACCAAGTCCAGCCACTTCATTTGATGCACTCCATGCCAGTGCACTTCCACATGAGGGAATCCAAGATCTGCAGAAATACTGCAACGTTCTGCATGTACCTTCAACCAATGTATCCATGCGTATCCCAAAATCCAGATAATCTTTTTTCGAGCACACACAGCCATAGCTGTCTGTTCTCCTCTCAGGGAAAAGACGTTCTCACTAAATCTCTCCGTTCACAACACACCCACTGAACTTTACTGACCAATCCCTAGCTCCGCTCTTTCTCATTTGCATGCCTGTCCACCCCAGAATCCCCATATGTAGTACGTGATGCCTGCAGACTACCGCCATGTACGGGGACATGTAGAGGATCTGAGCGTGATAACTGTACATTTAAATAGTGTTCCCCTTTTCCCCTTTAAGGTGGGCTCTGAAAAGAGACGTTTTGTTGGGGGGTTTTGCAGATGCCTGACAGACACCTGTTATTTCATATTTTTGGTGGGTTTTTTTCTTCTTAGTTTACTCCTACAATCATTACATAACCTTCTCCAAAGCAAGCCTTTCATTTCAAAAGAACATGGCATTTCCCAAAAAAGATAAAGAAACACCTTCTGCTTCAAAATAAGCTACATTACTGGAAACAATGTTCTCGTGGCTGCAGAAAAACATACAAGCTCTTAACATGAAAGCACGCATGCCGCGATTGATTGCACACCTGGCACACTTTGATCAGGACAAAAAACAGAACTGTTGTCCCATTTTGCTCAAGGGAGTAAGCCAGAAAAAAATACTTTAGCAGTTGGAAAGATGTTGATGACTGCTTGAACCAACTGTTCCAAATCTCCCAACAAAGAAGGTGTACTCATGTAACCCAAATCGAAAGCACCATTGTGCAAAACTACCACATGGGGACTGTTCATCCTACGCATATCTCTGCAAACTTGGAGAATTGCCTCTACATTGCAATCTGTCGCAGCGCTCCACACCACCTCCACTCCTCGTACATCAAAATTGTTTGCCACATGCCTACATTCAGAATAGTTCTGTAAACTATAGACAAAAATATCTCCGAGCACCAACACCCTGACTGTCTCCACCTCTGCCATCTTCACTTCACACTCTCTCTTTCTACACAAATCAACAATGTCAACATCTGATTGGCTGATCCCTACAGTCCCCTCTCCATGCTGGATTTGCTAGAAAACCCTGTATGTGGCACGCCCTACCCGCGGACAAGCGTGGTGTCTGTGTGGCACGTAACTCTTAGCTAGCCCTTCTACCATTTCCACATCACTCGCAAATCCATTCCCTCATTGGACACAGCTAAGCAGTCACAGAACCATCCACCAATCACATCCAAGACCTCTACATCTAACTCTGTCATCAGAGTTCCGCACTTCAAATGTACTGTTGATCACTCTGAATACAAGTCTCATATCATTGCAAAGCACCTACTACAAAAACTACTGTGCAAGTTTCGAGGATTTACAGCTCCATGTATACCCACATGCATGATTACAAAGTACAGTATGCATATATTATTCAGAGTACATGTGCAACTCTCATGAATCCTTTTAAACAAATGAATGTCACTAAATCTGCATAGCCAATACATACATACCAACGCTCCCGCTTTAAGCGCGAGACTTCCGATTTGTCATTGAGAAATCGCACTACTTCTTACTTTCTCCCACATAACCTATACATACGTGCCAACCCTCTCGATTTAGGCGCGAAACTCAATTTTTCATTAAAAAATGTCACCATTTTTTACTGTCTTCTGCCTAAATTATTGCTACTTCCAATGCGATCGTATGAGAGAAATAAACGTTCCAAATTGCTGTGGTGACATCTCCCTCTCAGGTGCTCCTGATTTTTCGCATTCCTACTTATAATATGAAAGTACTAAAATGTGTCCCATCTACTATAATAACCAGAACAGGTTATCATGCCATGTTCTTTCTGGAGAGGAGCGCCTGCTACCTTTTTTGAAACACTTCCAAACATCTCTGCTATCTACAACACAGCTGCAAAATCAAGGGAATTTCATGAACTTAAAATTGTACTAATTTGCGAAGCAGGTTCAACTAACATATTTCAAATACCCTATAAAGGCTGCACATAGTCAAATGAAATGCACGCATACGCTGTGTCGAGATATCAAACGAGAATACTTCCACAAAAGCTGAAAAATGAATGTGTACATTAACATCAGTGCTATAACACACAAAATTACTAACTTCTTCCTTTTACAATTGCAGTGAAGACCATTCTGCTGAAAATCAACAGCATCTACACTTCAAACAACATATCCAAAGAAACCTGGTCATTGCACAAAAACAAGTAAGTATAAAACTACCTTTATATTCTTACTGGTCTTCAAAGAGATTGTGTGGGTTATGTATGTAATTGCGCACCAAAAAAACATCAATTTCTGAATCATTCTGCCCACAAATCCCCATTTATTAAACAGAGATTAGCAGGCAGAATGGCACACAAATCCACATTTTTTTGGAACACAAAGAACATACTCATCCCTTAGAATGTTAGTACTACAAAACAAAGAACTGTTTTAATTTTATACCATTACGTTTACTATTAATGCTTCTCCTCACCACTAGCTCACTTTCTACTCTCATCTGAACCGCATTGTAGTAACATACAAACAGAAGAATAGCCTTCCCAGCTCATTGTAACCGCCCAATGCACATTCACACACCACCACATACATCTTCCGCATCAAACTCATACACGCATGCACACAGCACGCATACATTGTAAAACAGACCAACCCATACCTTCTTTTTTTTCAACAGACCCCAAAGAATGCCTACCAAAAAGCTAGTCCATAGAAAGGAACGCAGAAATAGAGCAAATGAAAATAAAAGTGTCCAAAGTAAGCATCCATCTCGACCAGAGTGTGTACAAAATGTTGAAACAAAACAGCTAATGCAGTCATTTAGCGAAAGAAATGAATCTTCAACTACAGAAACTTTGCCTCCTCTATCAAAATGTAAAACGAAACAGAAAATGCTTAACAAGAATTCGGCTACCACTACTGGTAACACTGCTCCTATAAATCCTGATATAGTAGCAAGAAACCATAGTAAAAAAAAGTATTTTAGCAAAAATGTTCCGCCACAGAATCCTTCAGAATCTAAGAAGAAGAGGAGTGAAATCATCCACAACCCTTAAAACGTATCGTAGAAAATTAATCCTAGAAGCTCTCGTAGACAGTGCAATCCTTCTAAAAGAAATGTATTTTAGTTATAAACAGGATGAAACCGCTAACAAAACTAAGTACTAAACTACAAAAGAAACTTCTCAATAAACGGAATGTCAACAAAAATAACTTCTTAAATATTTGTGGAGGTGAATGGAGTCACACCACGACCACAAAACCATATTTTAAGAAGAAGCATACAAACAAAATCAAACAAACACAATTGCCATCCATAGCAGTGGACGAGGATATGAAAAAATCAATAATACCATCATGGAACAAGAAACACTGCTTACCAAAGTTCCCCCAGAAAACCCAGAATTACCACTCCATTCGACTGAACCAGACCGTCCAGTATACAAATGGCCATGCACGTCAATGTGTAACCTTCCTAACAAATCTTTCAAATCTTTACGCCAGTTCCTCAATCAGTATGTGAAAGGTAAAGACAAAATCAAAATGAAAGTGCTGCAAAATATGGATACCTGTCCAGTGCGCAAATACACAGGACTACAAGGGCATTCATTAGCCTTCATTTCAGGACCTATTTGCAAAAGCACCTTCTATGATATCAAAATGATATCAACACATCATTCAAATGTAACAAATCTAGTGTATAAACTGTAATATGCTAAAAGTCCAGCTTTAGAACTAGCCAATTTAAATAACACTCTTCTGCATGGCACACCAAAATACCTACAAGAAGAAATCGACCGTATCCAGAGAAAATAATTTGGAAGTGAAAGCCACGTACAAAATGCAATAGTTTTAGAACAGACTAGCAACAATTCTGCATATGGAAACCTTCTATTACACACATACATTAAAGAAATACTAAAATTTAAACGTACATCTGCTGAAGTACCAAACCATGTGTATGTGTGTTGCCGCAGACCTTTTTACAAAAGTAACACAAAAACTATAGATGTAACATACAAAATAGAAGACAATGAACATTCCAAATGGTTTAAATTAGCTCTGTACCTTTTAGCAGAAAACAAATACCAAATAAGTGAACCCCTAATATGTTGCAGTTACTGCACAACAAAACTTGACAACAGCCAAACTCCTTCACATGCTATCGCAAATAATTTGGAATTATTCCCACTACCAAAACACCTGCAACAACTCAATTTGTATGAGAGCATTGTAATTCAAACAGTATACCCATTTCAAGCAGTAATACGCCTTCAACCAAAAACAGCAAAATTACCTCCCTCTGAATTGGTGAAAGGCATTTGTGGCAAAGTAGTTTATTTGCCATTAGATCTGACAGGAAATGTGCACACTCTAGGAGTGCAACGTCCAATAGAGCATTCTTTAATTGTCTTAGTAAATGGTGTACCAATAAAAGACAAATAATTTTGGCAACAACTCGTGGACTTACATAAAGTTAGACAAGCCTTGCAATATCTGAAACACAATAATGAATACTACAAAGACATAAATATTGAAGAAAGCTTAAGGGAAACAACTGAAATAATTCAAGACTCATCAGAAACTGGTCAATTTGAACTTCTGGATCCTGCTGCAGTATCCACGCTTTTAGACCATTATACAATTCATACATTGCACTCTAATGAGAGCATAGATGATGCACTAGAAACTTACCAAATGCGACAAACCAAAGGGTCACCAATCGGCATATGCGAAAAAAAGTATAGAAGCACATGCTTTTCCACCACTATTTCCTACTGGCTAAGGAGGAAGATACGATGATAGACCCATTCAGATAACAGCATCAGAATAACGCTCATTACGAATGTATTCTGAAGATCCTAGATTTAGACAAAATGTGGAATACATATTCCACCTACTCTTTGAAAGTGAACTAGCAACCCTATGTTACGGAGTTGCACACATATTGAAATCTGGAACCATTTTCAAAATATGTCAGCTATGCAATTAATACAAAAAGTTCAAGAAAAAGATGAGGGTTTACAATCAAGCATAGCAAATCTGTTTGCTAACATGCATGGTACAAAAGAATACTGGTTCTGACATCATGGAGATGTACGTTGTATGATCAGAAACCTTCGACCACCCACTTGGTTTGTTACATTAAGTTATGCAGAATATGCATGGGAAGATTTACATGATTTCCTACGCATATCAAACAACAACAAAACCAACATAGATATACTAACATCCGGAGAACTTTGCTCTCTGGATCCTGTTAATGTTTCAAGATATATCCACCATCGTTTCATTGCTATGCTACACTTTATTTGTAATAAAACTGTTCCTCCCCTCGGAGAAGTGCAACACTTCTTTTGGAGAAAAGAATACCAAGCCAGAGGAGCACCACATATCCACATGTTTTCATGGATTAAAGGTGCACCTAAATTTGGTCAGGACAGTGATGCCACTGTTTTGCAGTTCATCCAAAAATATGTCACTTGTGAAATCCCTTCATAAAGGACACATAGTGACCTTCATGGACAAATTGTACCATTTCAAAGACACAAATGTGGCAAATATTGTCATTGCAAATACAAAAGCAAAGGGAAATACTACACCAAATGCTGCTTTGGTTTCCCTAGACCAGTTACAGAAACAGGTGAAGTGAACAACTTCATGTCTTCAGTTCGACATAGTGTTAAAGGTAAATCACCTAAGAACACGTATTATATAAAAAGAACAGAAGAATCAAAATATATCAATGATTACAATGCAATCATTGCCCTCTTATGGAATGCAAACATAGATGTGCAGTACATTGCAGACAATTCCACTGCAGTTGCACGATATGTTACAGCCTACTTAACAAATGCAAAAAAACAGAGTTGTAAGACCTCTGCAATGACCTATCATCAGTCAAAATACTATCTCAGAAATTGTACAGCCTAGGCATAAAAATGCTCTCTCATAGAGAATGTGGTGCATATGAAGCTGCAGATTGTTTAACCGGTACTGCTTTTTATGGAAAATCTGAAAATATGGTATGGCTAAGTCTTGGTCCTGCTAAATCTAGAAAAAGAGTTCTCAAATCATATGAGGACATAGAAACAATAGCCAAAAATGATCCCAACAGCCAAGACATTTTAAAGAACTATTTACTGGACACACACTACCCGAACAGGAGTACCACTTTGGAAACCATGTGTCTATACCACATAGCCCAAAACTTTGCTTACAAATATAATATAAAACCCGATGAAAGCAAAGGTAGATATAGAGTGACAGATTGTGAAGGCAGCTTAGTGAAATTTATCAAACGAAGCTTAATTAATCAAGTCAAATTGTCATTAAAAACTCCTCAACAGAAAGAACTATATTGCATGTCCCTACTACAACTTTTTAAACCATGGAGAAAAGAGGAAGAGATACTAGATAACTATGACTGCTATGAAGAGGCTTTCAAAGCAAATGAAAGCGTTATAACCGATGTGAACTTTACGCAGTACAAAGAAATGTTGCACAATGAACAGCAACGCGAAGAAGAACTCCAAGCCCAACTAGATAAGGACACTTCTGACAGTATTCATCCTTCTGTAACAGGAAGCCAAGAACCACTAGAACAGCCACTAATAGCAAATGAGACAGAATTAGCTATGACAGAAGTGGAAAACACCATAAGTCACTATGAAGAACATACAGAAGACTTAACTGTACTACAATCAAAACTTAACAAAGACCAGAGCACCATTTTTGAAGAAGTAACAAAAGAAATTTCACATGGTTTACAGCACGAAAATAAAGAATGTACCTGCCAAAATTACAAACCTATACTGCTGTACGTCAGTGGGGAAGCTGGTTCAGGCAAAACATTCTTAATCAAAATCATCAGCAGGTTCCTTCAACAATTGACAAACAACAAACTGTCAGCTGTTGTAACTGCCCCCACAGGTTTAGCTGCCTACAACATAGGCGGTGTGACTTTAAACTGATTATTACTCCTTCCAGTAGAACACCAAAACAAATTAGACTATTATATACTATACTAATTACTACTGCAATGGAACTACGCAGAGTATTAAAACAAATGAAAATGCTACTAATAGATGAAGTGAGTTGGCTTTGATTCACCTCAGATTGCAAGAAGTACTTAAAACAAACTACGCAGACCTCACTTACGCCAACATTTTAAAAAGTATTAGAATCGGTGTACTATCTCAAGAAGCACAAGCAATATTCAAAGACCGGCACATCCATGCACTTTATGGCGATAACGCAAGTGCAACAGATGTTAAGGAACAATTAGCACACAAAAATGTCAATTGTATGGCCTTAATGCCAACTCTTGCAAGCTGTTCCAAATTCAATGAAACAATGTTAAAAAAAGAAATGCAACCAATAATTGAAATTTTCTCCACGGACAAGCTGGAAGTACATGGTATGACACTACCCATGTGTCAGCAAGCCACAACAAGACTAAATACCTTAGAAAATACAATCTCCAACACAGCTTGGTTGGAAAAAATATTAAAAATGTTCTTAAATTGTAGAGTTATGCTTAAACATAACCTTGACGTGGAGCAAGCACTAGTTAATGGGGCACTGGGTACAGTTGTTGGCTTTCAAACATACCCACGTGACAACAACATTCAGTTTGTCAATATTCTCTTTGACACACTTTCAGAAGTAAAAAGGATAGGGTGCTCAACAGCTCGATTCCTTCTCTTCAAAGACATATATTTACGTAGAGAACAATTTTCTCTAACTCTTGCATATGCAGTCACCATTCATAAATCGCAAGGTCTTACCCTAGACAAAGCATTGATAGATATTGGAAACACAGGGCCTCATTCCGAGTCCGGCGGTAAGTAACAGTAATTACCGCCATGGCGTAAATACCATGTACGATGTGGTTGGGAGGCGCTATTTCCACCATATTCCGACTTCGCGTGCACGAGTATTCCGCCATGGCGGTAAACTCCCTTGCGGCATAGCGCAAAAGGTCCCGTCAAACCCCTTACCGCCATAAACCTAGACGTATTTAACACCATCGCCTTCGATGGAATCCGTAATTAGCGGAGACCGTAATTTCCGCTAACCGTAAATTACGGCCACCGTTAAATACCGGAAACGGAAATAACGTCATCGCACAGGAACGGGAAGCATCACGGCGGCCATATTTAAAATCACAATCCATTGCAATCCTCTCCATACAGGACATACAGGACTCCATACAGGACTCAGATCGACCAAATATACATACATCATCATGCCTAAAGTTCTGAAAAAGGGTGCTGCGCGCATCTGAAAAGAAAAATTCACCCAGGATGAGTTACAGGTCCTGGTCGACAGTCTGCATGAACATGCAGATATCGTATTCTGCAGCGACATGTGTAGGCCCACCATCCTCAGAAAGAAGGAGATATGGGAGTTGGTCGCACAGAGGGTGAGCGCCGTTGGGAACACCCCCCGCAGCACAACGCATTGCCGCAAACGCTGGGATGACCTCCGTCTCAGGGTGCGGGCCATCATATCAGAAAACCGTCAGCAGGCCCTGGAGACAGGAGGAGGCCCAGGCCCACCCATTAAAATGATGCCCTGGGAGGAAACATGTGCGGAGATGATGGGCACAGAAGCCATCGAAGGTGTGGGCGAAATGGATTGCGGTGATCCCTCATCCGCTGATGCAGGTGAGTGTCATGAGTCCAAACAGTACATGCATCCCTAATGTAATTCACCGCAAAGGGCGGGCCAAAGAGTCACATCATGTTTGCTTCGTAGCCCCCCTCCCTGCAACCATGTCGTAACAAGTGGGACCCAGGATGATGTCAGGTGCAAGGCTGACACCCATATTGGCCATGCCACACAGAAAGCTAGTCAATGTCACTCACCACAGTACTCCGCCAACATGATTGACCCCGCCAACAGTATGCTTTTTACCATCCAACCCAAGCTCACTCACCGACCAAAATATCACCAAGACGCTGCTCTCCCAATGTGTTACCATAGGCTTGAAGTCATGATGACCCCCAGATCATTGATCATGCTGTCTCTCTCTTGCCCCCCACAGGTAGCGGTCATGAAAGTGAGGAGCAGGAAGGCTCCCAGCCAAGTACCTCCCGGGACAGGGGCAGGGTACAGCGCATACCTGCTGGCAGACATAAGGCCCATACTACACCACCTGCTCCAGCAACCCCCATGGAGGGTACACAACCCCCACCCGCGCACCTGGACATGGCTGCAGTTCCGCCGGAAACATGCCCCACGCTGCACCCTGAGGAATCCAGCATGTCAGGGGAGAATGCTGCCATGTGCCTCCTTAGTGTGCCAGACAGCCCCACATCCTATTCCGTGGTCAACGTGGAGGAGACCAATGTCTACAGCCCTGAGTCACCATCGTACAGCCAGGTTGCACACAGCGACTCCGGGTCGAGTGATGGCCCAGGTCTCACAGGCGAAGGGGTAACACCTGTCTCACATCAGCCCACTTCCCCTGCCGAAACACCTGAGAGGCCTGCAGGCCCAATACCGAGCCTGCCAACCACATCCCCCACATCTGCCGCAGAAGCTGTGCACTCCCAGAACCTCACGGCCATGATTGAGGAGTTTCTCCGGGACAACCGGGAATCAGGGTTGGTGCATCACAATGACCTGCAGGCTCTGGGCGAGGTCATCACTACATCCACAAACCGGCTCTGTGAGGTGCTCAGCAGGATTGCTGATGCCCTGGAGGCAGCAACCCCCAGACCTCAGCCCCAGCAGGAGGAACCACCCTCCCAGTGCTCCTCCACGCAGACCAGCCCGGTCCGCAGGTCACAACGCACAATGCAAAAATGATTCACCAGGCTCGGGGAGTGCCCATTGACTATGAAGCCACACACATGTGGCCTATGTAGTATTGATGGGACCATTGTGGGGCTGTTGTGGGGGGAGGGTGAGGGGGTGAGGGTGTGCGTGGGAGTTGGGGGGGAGGGGGGTGAGGGTGTGCGTGGGAGTTGGGGGGGAGGGGGGTGTGGGTGTGCGTGGGAGTTGGGGGGGAGGGGCGTGAGGGTGGAGGATTATTTGTACACGTTTTCACATGATTATACAATACACAGTTTGGTGTATCCTGGAAAACAGAGTGGACATTGATCATTGTGCATGTGTCTTTTAATGTCTCACAGTGCATGTAGTACATGTATCCCCACACCCAGTGCCCAATGTCCTGTCATCCTCACCCCCTCAGCTGACTTGTGACTCAGAAATATTGGTCAATCAATGCTTGTCGCACGTGACGTCCCTCCTGTGCATCGGCCCCGTGATGCTGTCCTGCCATTCCTTCCTCCTCCTCCTCCTCCTCCTCATCTGGTGGTAGCAGACCCACGTCAGGGGGCAGTGGCACATTCCGATGGATGCACATGTTGTGCAGCATTGCACATGCCATGGTGATCTTGGCCACCTTCTCGTGGCTGTAGATGAGGGCCCCACCTGACCGGCTGAGGCAACGAAACCGTGCCTTCAATAGGCCGAAGGTCTGCTCTATCACCACCCGTGTACGGGTATGAGATCTATTGTAGTCCTCCTGGTGCCTGTTTTGTGGGTTGCGGACCGGGGTCATGAGCCACGGCTTCAATGGGTAGCCAGCATCACCTGCATGAGAGTGGAATGAAGGTAAGTGTTTGTGCAATCATGGTGGAGAACTGTGCTAATCTGACATTGCAGAAGGAGTTCACTGGCCATGCACACATGTCCCAGGATACAGTCACCCCATTACATCGTACAATGGCGTTGACTGTCCCACCCTTATGCATCTCTCTACCCCACCCTTTACCACCCGGGTGGAGTATGCTGACAGCCTACTCACAGCCCCAATGGACTGCCATGGCCCATTCCGGTTACTCACCAAGCAGCCAGGTACGTCGTTCAGCATGTCGCTCCATGTAGCGGGGTAGTGTAGAGTTGCGCAGGACCAAGGAGTCATGAGTTGATCCGGGGTATCGGGCATTGCATTGTGTGATGGCTTTACTGGCATTACACACCATCTGGACGTTGATGGAGTGATATTGCTTGCGGTTGCGATACGGCACCTCCATGGCATGTGGAACCACCAATTCTACGTGGGTGCAGTCGATGGCACCTTTGCAATTTGGCATGCCTGAAAGTGCATGGAAGGCAGCTTTGGTATCATATGTCTCCTGGGGAGTCCGGGGGAGGCATATGTAGTCCCTTCTGTGCTTGAGGAGGGCATCGAGCACTTGGTTGAGTATCCAGGAAAATATGGGCTGTGAAATGCCATGCATGTGCCCCACTGTATGCTGGTAGGTCCCTGTGGCAAGGAAGTGGAGCACAGACACTACCTTTAGTAGAGGGGGGATGGCAGTGCTGATTTCTATTAGGCTCACTATGTCGTTATGTATCAGGGCCACTATGGTGGTTATGGTGTCCCGGTCAAGCCGGTACAGGGTGTGTATCTGCTCTGGTGTGAGGTTGAAGGGGGTGGGTCTGATGCGTGGAATTGGGGGCTGACGGCGTGGTAATGGTGGCTGCACCGGTAGGGCATGCTGGGCCTGTCTCTGCCTCCTTCTCCTCCTGTGTATCCTCTGTGGTGGGGGCTGTGGTTGCTGTGGTTGCTGTTGTTGATGTTGTCGTAGTTGCTGCCTTGCAAGCAGGGCCTCCAGCTCCATGAATGCTGCGAGAATTGGTATCATCTTGGTGTGGGAGGGGGTGTGGTGTGTGGGTGTGCTCCTTTTGTGCTGTGCCTGACTCTATGGACTCCACCTGTGCTGATTGGGTGCACCTGTTCCTCTTTCTGGCACTGTTCAGGGTTGTTAACACCTTCTCTGCAATGCCGGTAATTACGCCATGGCGTTAAGGTACTTTGCGCCCTTGTGGAGCCCGTTTTTACCGTGTCCGCTTTACTTGGGATCAGCACTGGTTAACGCCTTAGCGTTATTTCCGACGTGGTGTCTCAGGCGCGCGACACTGGTCCACTATTTACGCCGTCGTACTTTACGGCGGCGGTAATTACGGTGTGATGGGTCGGAATAGTCCACGGTGGAAAAGGATGGCGGTATTACTTTACTGCCATCGTTTTTCCATTAGCGCCGGACTCGGAATGAGGCCCACAGTCTTTAAAGAAGGCATGAGCTACGTAGCACTATCACCCTTATGTACACTTGACGGTCTATTTCTAATCAACTTTGATGCAAGTAAAGTGCACACTGATATTCCTTGTATTTTAGAATACAATAGACTGCGTTCACTGTACCCCCCCATCTGAAATCATATCCTGTTCCAGCAAAAGGAAAATGTTGTAAAAGAAAACTAATTCAAACAAAAATGCAACAGGATCTGACTGCAAATCCTTCAAAGAAATCAAAAGAAGCTAATACTTCATCAATTACCACAATCAAAGAAGAACCTATTAGTGAAAGTAAATCAGGTACTTCTTCAAAAAAGGAACACAAACTCCGAAAAAATCACTCGGACACAGAACTATCAGGTGATTCAAATTTTCAAATGAAACTGGTGTAAATTGCTACGCAAATGTAGCAATGAATATTCTATTTCAATTGCCACCAATTGTTAACAACATTTACTTACACAGTACAGACCAATTGTGTTTGCAAATGTTAGTCCTCCATAGAAACGCAACAAATAATCCTGACAACACGAATAGTGTTCATGGAATAAGACAAGAATTGGACTACTGTGCTGGAATGGTGAGGTTCACCATAAACTCACAAGAAGATCCACAAGAATTTCTAATGTACTTACTACAAGTACTTGAAAACAAAAATATACCTATAAATGAAATCTTCTAGATTTCATACATGTGGAAACATACATGCACTCTCTGTAACAATGTGACACAGGAACAAATCCCTAATGAGCGATTTGTGTATGTATCCATACCTAATTGTGAATCCTTTCCATTTCAGCAATTTCTACAAAATGCAAACCATGGCAGATTATGTACTATCTGCAATTCAGATAATCGGTCCACCTTACCGATACAAACACATAGTAACTACATAATACTAATGCTTCTACCTTACAATGCAGATGGTACCAAAAACAACTGCAAGCTGACTGGATTCAAACGCAGTCAATTATAACTTGGTAAGAAAACCTTCACAACAATAGGTGTAATCTACCACGCAGGAGACACAACCAATGCAGGTCACTACACTGCATATATTAAAAAGAAAAGTGAATGGTTCAAATGTAATGATAGTAGCATTACTCTAAAGCAGAGATTACCAGCAAATCTTACATACGCTTATTTAATCTTCTTAAAGATAAAATTTAATAACTAATGTGTTCGTCAACATTAACAAAAAATCAATTAAAAAACTATAAACAGTTAGAATACGGCAACAGGTATCTAACTGCCCAAAATTGTACAACAATCACACAGATAAATCAATACCACTGATGTGCAACAAAAAATACAACAGTTAGAATACGCCAACAGGTATCTAACTGATTTAAAAAATCTGCAGGAAGCCAACATATAGAACATTAATCAGCAATTGCAAGTGAACACTCAAAGGAAACAAAGAAATCATTTGTAGCATAGCAAAGAAAGGATTGTGTTCCCCCAGACCCAATGATTTGAAAAATAAACACAGAAACTGAGCAAAATGCACAGTACACTGGTTTGTAAACTAAATATGAGGGCAAAAAAAAGCTAAAATGTCTATTATACAATGTAATAAGTCTTTATAAAATACAAACACTAACATGCTCTTTTCTTTTATCACAGAAATTGAAAAACAATATTTTCTCCAAGTACTAAAATCATGTAAGAAATATATGGAATCTCAACAAATTAAACAGTAAGTATAATTTCACACATTTCTTACAAATTCGAATCTATATGTGTGATCTATGGTTGTAATATGGTGCAGTGGCTGTGGGCAGGGCCTAGAGTCTTGGATGTATAACCTATGGCCTACACCCTGCAGCCATGCAACCAAGACTCTAGGTCCTACCCACAACCACCGCAGCATATCAAAACCATGGTGGCTTATAACTTCACTGCTTATAACTTTGGTTTTAGATGCATGGCCTATGGCCATGCACCTAAGACTCTAGGTTTTGCACACAACCACCGCACCACAGCACACCCATGCTGACTTATAACTTCAGTGCTTATAACTTCAGTCTTGGGAGCATGGCCTTCGGCCATGCACCCAAGACTCTACATCCTGCCCACAACCACCACATTATATAAAACCCATGCTGGCTTATAACTTCACAGCTTATAACTTTGGTTTTGGGTGACTGTAGGTCTTGGCCACAACCACTACAGCATATCACACATATTGTGCCTTATAACTTCAGTACTTCGAACTTTGTTATTCGGCCATGCACCGAGTATATGAAATCCATGTTAGCTTATAACTTCAGGGCTTATAACTTTGGTCCTGGGTGCATGGCTGAAGGCTTCACTGCTTATAACTGCACTGCTTATAACTTTGGTCTTGTGTCCATGGCCTTCGGCTATGCATCGGAGACTGTAGGTCCTGGCCAAAACCATTGCAACATATCACACCAATTGAGGCTTATAACTTTAGTACCTAGAATTTTGGTCTTGTGTGCATGGCCTTCGACCATGCACCCAAGACTGTAGGTCCTCGACACAACCACCACAGTATATGAAACCCACGGTGGCTTATAACGTCAGTGCTTATAACTTCGGTCTTGGGTGCAGGTCTTGTGTGCATGGGCTTCGGCCATGCACCCAAGACTTTAGGTCCTGGCCACAACCACCTGATAGATATTCAATTCTATGGATGTATCTATGGGTGTGATATGCTGCGGTGGTTGTGGCCAGGGGCTAGAGTCTTGGGTATATGGCCTACGGCCATGCACCCAAGACTCTAGACCCTGGCCACAACCACTGCAGCATATCACAACTATTGCGGCTTATAACTCATTGTCACACCCATACATTCAAACATTTTAACTGCGGCATATACTCAATTTGCACTCAAGACTCTACGCCCTGCCCACAACCACCTGATCGATGTTTGATACTACGGGTGTATCTATAGCTGTGATATGCTGCAGTAGTTGTGGCCAGGGCCTAGAGTCTTGGGTGTATGGCCATATATATTGGAATCTATGGGCGTGCACTTTATAAAACCCATGTTGGCTTATAACTTCAGTGCTTATAGCTTTGTTCTTGCATGGCCTGTTATGCACCCAAGACTCCACGCCCTCCCCACAACCACCTGATCGATGTTCGATACTACGGGTGTATCTATTGCTGTGATGTGCTACAGTGGTTGTGGCCAGGGCCTAGAGTCTTGGGTGTGTGACCATAGATAATCGAATCTATGGGCGTACACTATATAAAACACATGGTGGCTTATAACTCCAGTGCTTATGGCCACAGCCACCACAGCACATCACACCAATTGTGGCTTATAACTTCACTGTGTATAAATTTGGTCCTGGGTGCATGGCCTTTGGCCATGCAACCAAAATTCTACACCCTCCCCACAACCACCTGATTGATATTCGATACTACAGGTGTATCTATTGCGGTGATATGCTGTGGTGGTTGTGGCCAGGGACTAGAGTCTTGGGAGTATGGCCTACGGCCATGCACCCAAGACTCTAGGCCCTGGCCACAACCACCGCAGCATATCACACCCATTGCGGCTCATAAATCAGTACCACACCCATAGAAACAAACATTCTAACTGCGGTATGTAGTCAATTTTAACATTCGCTAACACCACGCATGTCCTTAGAACAGTTTCAACTTGCCTGCGCACAGCATGGACGGAAGTACTTTCCTTATGAGACCCCTCATATTCAGTAATTACAAACATCCCAGACAGCGCGGGCATGGCAAATACATCATTAGCACCTGCTGCCTAAACAAATACAGTATTTCACCCATCTCTTACTCTCTGAACCTGCCCAAGCACTCTGACACACCAATACACTCCCCAAAACAGCATTTCGCCTATGGTCGGCGCCGCGCTGTCGGCGGATCCAAGATGTCAGGCGCATCCAAACAATCTGACGCACATCACCCCTCACTCCAGCCAATCGGAGGACATGTCGCCTGTCCGTGGTCATGACGCGAGCCTCTTAGCCAATCGGTATCTTGTCCGCTGAGCGAACAAGGAAGTGTGACCACGGAGCGGACATAGATATCACTAATTTATTGAGACATACTTTTTGGTCGCTTTAAAGAAAACTACTGGACGTATTGGCACCAAATTTACAAAAGCACGCTTTCGGCACCAAGGTCCTCCTACTGCCGCAAATTTGGTGAAAATCCATCCAGCGGTTTGAGCTGTAGGCGTGTGCAAATTTTTTTCCCCCATTCAGTCTATGGGAAAAAAGAAGTTTTGGGACCCCTCCTATAACTTTCCCCCTGGGCCAAACATTACCAAACTTTGCAAAAAAATTCAGAGTGGCCATATACTTTTTTTGCAAAGTTTGGTGAGGATTCATCCAGGGGGAGCGGAGTTATAAACCGCCCAAAAAGTGCTCTTCCTATGGAATCAGCAACTTAACCATAACTACACAGCCACTAACGTGGCTGTGTAATATCTAAATAACCAGTAAAAGTTCAATGAAGAAGACTTCAGCACGAGTTTGGCCTTAAATCAGGAAAAATGAAGACATGGAACTTTCCAGATGGTTGGCAAATGGCTCAGAATGCACCTTGAAGTACACAGTGGCCGATTCATGTAATTAATGTGCGCTGAAATTTCAGTGCAAGCGTGTGAAAGCGTGCGAAAGCGTGCGAATCGCAGTGCCATTGCGAAAATCACAGCGAAACCCGCGCACAGCGATTCATGGAAGTCCGTGCGCGTGTAAATCCCAAGATGTGCACCAAAATTCTGCGTGGCGCACACTGGCGCACACGTCTCCAAACAGCGTGCGCAACGCGCACAGGGAAATCGCACATAGCGCGGCGCACACAGCAAAAGTAGGAGGAACAGAGGGCGTGACACGCGGAATGGGGAACAACGTGTGAAAATGTGGTTGTCACGGGGGAAGTACAGGAGGCAAATGCGCAGAACGCCCACACGCACGTTCAAAACACGTATTCATGGATTCGAACGGGGCTAACGCGTGCGCCAAAAAAGACGCGCTAATCCGGGAACACGTAGGCCAGCAGGAAGCAGGCGTACGTGGACCCGCGCAGCATAAATGTGTGCGCAAACAACAAACAAGCTCAGACGCCAGGATGAATGTACCGTTCCTAGCAGCAGTGGTCGTGGGATAACGCAGGAGGAGGAGGAGGATAGTCAGGCCCAGAATTTTCACACCCAGAACCAGCCTTTTTGGGATGCCTGATGACCAGGTGTATGGGAGGTACAGGTTTCCACCTCACATAATACTCGACCTGGTCAGTGAGTGAGAGGATGACCTCACATCACCCACCCTGTACTCCCAAGCACTCAGCCCCCTGGAGAAGGTCCTCAATGTACTGCACTTCTTGGCCACTGGATCATTTCAACGGACAAGTGCTATAGTGGGGGGGTGTCACAGGCCACACAGTCACGCTGCCTACACCAGGTCTTGGCCATCATGACTGCACGCCCATCCGTCCGCAGGCACATATACCTGCCCAGAACACCTGCAGAAAGGCAGGCTGCCGTCCAGGATTTCTACGGGGTGGCACAATTCCCCAAAGTCCTAGGTGCCATTGATTGCACCCATGTGGCTCTACGTCCCCCATGGCATCAGAGCAAATCTATAGAAACCGCAAGCACTGGCATTCCATCAACGTCCAGGTAGTATGTGATGCCAAGGGAATCATCACCTCAGTATATGCCAACTATCCAGGGTCCACCCACGACAGTTTTATTTACAGAATGTCAACCCTAAACCGGACCTAGAAGCTGGGCGGTATGGCGATACATGGCTGCTCGGTGAGTATAAATGCCACAGCACATGCATGCATGTCAGATACTGAGTAATGTCACACCCACACTAATGATACCCATCACCACCTCCCCAGGGGACAGTGCCTATCCTCTGAGCACCCACATGATGACGCCAATTTGGAACCCCACCACGCCACCCGAGGTAAGATACAACGCAGCCCACATTGCAACCTGGGGCATAGCGGAGCACACATTCGGAGTGCTCAAGTCATGATTTCGCTCCCTTGACCGTTCTGGCGGGCAGCTGTTATACGCTCCCCCAGTAGTGTGCAGGATCATAGTGGCAGCATGTGTCCTGCACAATGTTGCAACACGCCGGGGCCTGCCCGTGGACATGGTGGTGCCCCCACATCCCCAACCACATGCACGCCCGCTGCGCATGGGAGGGGAAAGGGCACAGGGTGAGGCAGCCCGTATGCAGCTGGTGGCTAATTACTTCACCTAAAATCACACCCCTGTGGAGTGCAATCAATAATGATGACATAAGGGACAGTCAACTGTCACAACTATACCAGCCTGGGATTGGTCACCTGGAAGTGTTACATTGTGTGCATCCCTACCTACACAAACACCACCAATGCTGTGTCATCAAAAGACACACTTCTATGCTGCTAAATTCATTACCCCCTTGCAAAATACAACATGACAACAGTGCAATGTCACCCAACCCCTCCCCATCACGGCCACCCAACACACCATGGCATGTCATGCTATGTGAGAGCAAACAAAGCAATCCCCAAAACATGACACAAGTGTCACAAAGTACAGTGTCCCTAGTGGAAACTGGCCACACACAAAATGCTCCCAGTAATGTAGAACTAACAACACACATGACCAAATACTTACAAACAATACAATGCAGCTACACAACCTCAAACATAGCATAAACATGACAGTACTAAGTTAAAGTATTGGTAGTCTTACAACCTGATTATGCCAGCACATCAACCACTTCCAACTGTACAGTGTTGCTGCCACGCAAATGTGTAAGTGCACTGCTTACAACATGAACTCCTTCTCCAAAGTAGACGGCCTTGTGAAGACATGAGGAATGAACCTGCAAATTAGGAGGAAGACATGGATGCACAAGCACATATCAATACACCATGCAGTGTACAATACAACAACAATATCCACTAGGAATGCATACACAGTATTGACTACAGACTGCCCACACAGCTCATGGGAGTCCAACGTCACTGTGTAAGTCACTGTCACTTGGGCACACCCTTTGCAAGCCCATGGAAATGGGAAGCAGGAGGGGTGTGTGTCTCACGAACCCAAGCATCTAACCCAAACTCAGGACAAGCCTGCATGTGCCCAGCCGGAATACAGTGGATGCCCACGGGAGCCACACAAGGCAACACACTGTAAAAAAAAATCAAAAATCAAAAATCAAAAATCAAAAATGGTCATGTGGTGGGGGGTGGTCCGAGGACAGGGTGTGCACCAACAGCCACCTGTGTGGATGTTGGGAAAAAAAAAACACTTTCATGGGCTCATGGCCTGCATGGCTATGCCAATGTGGGAGAACTGCTGCTGTCGCTCTCATCACCCTGTGCTGCTGCCACAGGAGGTGGTGGTGCTATGGGAGGCAGCCCACGCAAAGCCCTGGTATGGTCCTCCTTGGCAGCAAGCATGCGGGTGTGGAAGGTCTCATTCTGGAGGATTATAGTGCGGAGATCCCCATGCACCACCTGACGTGATGCCCGGATCGCCTCCCGAGTTGCCTGCATCTCAGCTGAGAGCGAACGTGTGAGCCGCTCCAGCTGCTGTTCTGTCCTCAAGTTAGTGGAAGCCTCAAGGTCAACAAGAGTCTCTCTAAGGTCATGGAGTTCTACCCTCAAGGCTTCCCTGTGGCCCTGGGACTCTATTGATAACGATTGGCGTAGAGTCTCCAGTGCCGCCCGTCTGTCCCTGTTGGACGCCAACATGTTCTTCCTGTGTGATTGGCAAATGGAGTCTGTTATTTGCTGTAGTTGCTCCATCTGCCTTTCAGGGGGGACAATGGAAGTGGCCACCCTCTCCATTGCTTGAGCCATCATCTCAACTGATGCTGCATGTTGGGTTGCCATACCGTACATGGATTGTTCCCATTCGGTATTGCCTGGTGGCGTACGGCCACCGCGTCGGCGGGCACCACACCTGTTTGGGGCAAGGCGATCTGCGCCTTGCTGTGCCGGCAGTGCCTGAGGCTGCAGGACTGCATTCCCCCTCTGATCTGCTGGCCCAGGAACAGGATCAGATTTTTTGGAGTGTGACCCTGCATCCGTAACCGCGAAAGGCGGACTTACCAACACTGACATCCCCATAGAGGGTTCTACCCCTGGTGTAGGTGGGTTGGACAGAACAGAATCCCTGCCAGAAACACTTACCTGTGACAGCACATAGGTCTCATCATCCGAATCAGCACCTGAATAGAGGTCTGGGGAGGTGCACCCAGAGGCACCCCTGGACAGAATGGTCTGCAGCAAGATTGGGTTCTCACTCACCACCACACCACATCCCCCACTGGTGCCCGGTCGTGCCTGAGATCCCTCCTGGGTCTGCACCATCGCCTCAACCTCAGCAGCATCAAGTGCGTCATCCCCTGCAAAAACATGAAAGACAAAAAATGGAAACAGGCATTAGCACCATAGCACACAAATAGGCCTGACAAGCTACAGAACCAGTACATGATTTACACATGTCCCACATGACTATAACCCTCCCATGCATGCACTGTCACTGAGTTGGTAGGGGAGGCAAAAGGCAGACACTGATGACACCAAGATGGAAGAGCAACACATGTGCTGCATGCTGGGTAGCACTGCCATCACACATTGGCCTGTGAGTGGCATGTCCAATACACATACATGACACATGCCATCACACAGCTGGCATGTACCATAGCCATGGTACATTCCACAAGTACATCCATATGTCAGTGAATGAATACTGTCAGCCATCCATGTGAGATGAACATGATGAGATGAAACATGCTACACAGTGTGACAAAATAGGCATGTGCCACACACTGCAACACATCCAGTGTACAAAAATACAGTGATTGCAGGCCGATGTACACGTCAATGGTTGTGCACTTCAACATGACAGGAAACAACTATCATGTTCCACATTCAAACAGGCCCCAAAAATGTATGTGATCAGGCCAATACTCAATCAGCCTGAATGGTCAAATCATTCACCTAACAAGGTAACACATGTGGGCCAATGTGGGGTTCATCAACGACAGAAGCATGTCACAAATGTGACAATAGGGCTGAGGAATGCGTATCAAAAGTGGGAGAATTGAAACAATCAGCCTGAACGAACGCTGAAAAATACAAACAATGTTGTTGCAAGATGCCACTTCAAGGGCAACTGCCGTAATGTTGCGCTAAATTACTACTGTGGGCAGAAGGGATACTGTCACACCCAAATCCAAAGCCGCTGAATGTTTTGGATGAAGCACATGGGTGACCCATACCACTCAGGCACACACACCCTCACTTGGCACTCAATCAGAACCCGTCACCCAAACAACATACACATGCATTACACATACATGCATGGGCACTCACCGGACAATGCATCATAATCAGGTAGTTCTCCCACACCTTGGATCTGTTCCTCTGTGACGAAGGCCCCATCAACAGACTCATTTTGCCAGTCACCAGAGCAGCGGCATGATTTGAGGCCAGCTTGTTCTTTGCTCTGCGTTTCAGGTCATTCCACTGCTTGTAGCAATCATCAGCTGTGCGCCTCACAAATCCAAGGGCACTTATGCGGTCGGCGATGATCTGCCAGTGTGCCTTACGTTGACCAGTTGTGGTGTTGGACCCTGCAGTCACCAGCATTTCGTGGCTATGTGCCGACACATAGGCCACAAGTGCATCAAGTTCCGGATCATTAAAGCAAGGCTTCCTTGAGGTACCGGAGTGTGTAGCCGTGTCTGGAGTCTCAGCCTGTTGTGCCAGAGCACCCTTCTTCCTTTTCTCTAAAGGTGGAGCAGAGCCAGATTGGCTTACGCCGCTCTGGTCAGTAGGGGCAGAATCACCGGTGGACTGGGTAGTAGGAGTGTGGGAATGCACAATGACCATAGGTCTTGATGCAGGCATTGGTTGCAGTGTAACGTTGGCAGGGGGAACGTCAGTTTGATGGACCTGTACTGACACTGTCCTGGCTGGGAGAGTCAGAGCTGGGGCGGATGGAGCTGCAGCTGCCCCTGCAGCCTCCCCACCATGCATACTTGGGGCAGCAGATGACATAGCTGCCCCAGATCCACGTGGCTTGGTGACAACAACTTGCACCGCCACACGTGGCCTATACTTGCTGACCTGGAAGTCAGCCAGGGAGTCATCCTGTGCCAGGTTAGGTGCCACAATGGGCTGGTCCAACAGGGGCTGAGCTGGGATGGTGTCAGCCACGTTTCCCTCAACCATGGGGGGGGCATGGGTGTCCCTGATTGTTCCTCCACACATGGGGGTATAGGGGCACCCTGCAAATCCCGGCCACGTCCCCTACCGTGCCCACCACGCCCACCTTTGCCTCCCTTACCGCTTGGTCGCCTCCCAACCATGGCACTGATGTTGTTGTGGGTATGGGAGTTGCATTAAACTATTGTCCTGGGCAATTGGGGGTCAAAGGGGTAGGATACCAGATGGAATTCGTACTCTAGTGCTCTAACAAGGCTGTCTGTGACCCCTGGGCGAAGATGATGGGTCACGCAACGCACAGGCAGCCCAAAATCAAAAATTAACGTGCACGCAACCCCTCGTAGACCACGTGCATGAAAAAATGAACCCACACTGCGCTGTGGCACCCAGAAACACAAAACTAAGCGTACGCGTAATACACGCAGCCTACAATGACCTCTGAAGGGGAACACGACACACGGGGCAAGCACAGTTGCTAAGTACGTGCGGAACTCACAGTCTGCCTGGAAAAAGAACATGAAAAATCCAAGCGTGTGCGTGTTGGCAACACCCCCGCCAAAAGAAGAATTGTACGCTGTCTGAGGAGACAGGACAAAAGGAGAAGTGAACAAACATTCAGAAAAGAGCTGTCAGAGGTAACAGGGAGTACGAACTAAAAACGCTGTGAAATAATCACGTGTGAACCGACAAGAAGTACAGATGTCACCCACTCGCTCTCCACGAAGAGCACTTACAAGGAAATGGCGTCCTACACGTAGCTTTTAAACTGGCCCGCACGTACACGTCAGATATGCGTGTACGTGGGCGCTTTCCTCCAATTACAAGTGATGACACTCGGGTGTGCAGTTTTTCCACGTGTGCTCTGTCATCACGTGCTATGAGGGAAACGCCTGCGTGCGTAATGTAACTTACACGCTTACGCGCTAAGGGCCTTTGGTCCAATGGAATCGCGTGCGTGTGCTGACGCACTTACGCGCTAAGGCCCTTTCCTCGAATTACATGCTGACGTGCAATTTTTTCACGTGCCAAATCACTCCGTATCAAGCTGGCCACGCGAAAACACATGGAACACTACGCTCCTGCCCAGAAGGCCGAATTACTGCCTCCCAGAGCCCCGAGCACGCTCCTACCTGCCATATGCTGCTGCCTCACTGCCTGCTGCCCGCGTGCCCTGCCATTTGCTGCCTGCAGTCAGCCAGGCGTGTAGTTGCTGTGACCACCCCTGCTGGAACCGAAGACTCCCGACTGGGATTCCATCGCTCCACAGCCCAGCCCCAGGACCCAGTTGCCCACCCACTCCTGCCTCTGGGGTTGCCATGTTCGGCACAACACCATCTGGCAGCACTGGCAACCCCCAGCCAGAGAGGCAGAGGGCCACCAGCTTCACTGCCACCTAAGTTGGTGAACTGGTGGGGCAAGTCCTGGGCAGTATGATGCCCTCTTTGGAAGTTTGTGCGCCGACAATGAAGGACGGACCAGGATCTGGATGGACATGGTGACTGCCATCAACGCGCAGGGGGTGGCAGTCCGCGACTTACAACATGTCAAGAAGCGCTGGGAGGACTTCAGGTCCACGACCCTCAACAAGGCCCGACGCCTCACTAAGGCAGCGGATGCCAAGGGGCGCCGGGGCCAGCTGTCGAACCATCAAATGAGGGTCCTGGAACGCATATGCCCAGCGCTCTACGTCCAGATCCTTGAGAGACAGACCCGTCTGGAGTCGAGCGGTAAGTGTACATGCATGTTGATAGTATGCTGTGCGTGTCGTGGTGTGCCAGTAGTGTGCAGGTTGCACATGTGTTTATGTAGGGCCATTTAGGGATGTGTATGAATATGGGCATGAGGCTGCCACATGTGAGTGCTCTCAGTTGTGAGACACATTGATGGTGTATGTGTTGGTAGGCATGCTGGGCAAATGCACGTGTGGGAGCACACATGTTTGAATTTCTGTGTATGTACATTGGCATGGTTGTGACATGGATGGTGGTTCATAATGCATGCATCTGCACTGTGTACATGTGCATGTATGTGTATCTGACAAGTGTGCAACTGTGATGCAACATGGATGCATGTGACACTGATATGTAGAAGGATGAATGGGAGATGTGACATGTATGGCGATCTCATCACTGCAACAGTTGGAGGAGATGTAGACATGCATGTAAGTGTGGTGGCGTGTGTGCATGTCTAGTGCACTCCTTGTGTTTCATGTGATGTCAGGCTCACCTTTGGCTGTTCATGCTGTTGTATG
The DNA here is from genome assembly GCF_040938575.1 of Ambystoma mexicanum. Classification (NCBI taxonomy): domain Eukaryota; kingdom Metazoa; phylum Chordata; class Amphibia; order Caudata; family Ambystomatidae; genus Ambystoma; species Ambystoma mexicanum. Next base: position 303,053,832 of record NC_090922.1, on the reverse strand, counting down.
TGTATGGATGGTGCTGGCTGGTGCAATATTGCTGTTGAAATGTTTATGTGTGTGAGTTAAAATGACATGTGTGTCGTGGAGTGTGATGCCGTGTCTGTAATTAAACAATGCCACTCATGTGCAACTGTCATGTGTGTATCAGTCCATTGTACAGTGCCCTGATGCCTGTGTTTTATCTCTCCCTGTCTGTAGCGTCAACTGAGGAAGAGGACGGAGAGGGTGCTGTGGAGCACAGCGGCAGGGATCATCCCGCCAGCCAGAGACGCAAGGCCCGGCTCCCCTCCCAGGTTGTCATCTTGTCGGGGAGTGAGGAGTCCGGTGCCGCGTCCCAGGCCGCAGCTGCCGAGGGAAGTTCCAAGAGGTGGAGGTCGGAGTTGGACTCCTCGGCAGCAGAAGGGGCAGCTGAGACCCCATGGGGTGCGATGGAGGAAGATGGCACAGAGTTGGTGGGAGGTTTGGTTGAGGAGGAGGCCGTGCAAGGGACAGACACGGGGTCTGGAGGTGGGGATTCCACTGGTACTATTGGTGCAGTGCAGGGGCAGGGACAAGAGGCAGCACAGGCCACCGCGGAGGTGCCTGTGTGTAATCCTGTCCCCGATCCTGTGACTGCATCATCCCGCACCAGCAGGGATGCCTACGTCCAGACCTGTTTTCAGGGAGGGGATCCGCTTACAACAACTGGCCTTCCTCTCCCTGCGGATGTGGCTATCCGGGACCGGGTTGAGCCTGTCCTGGGTGGGGTGGCGTTGCGTCAACGGGCCATGCGAGGTGACCTGCAGTCTTTTCATGAGGAGACTGCACGTCTTCTCGAATGGCTCGTTGACTGCGTTGACCTACTGGGACAGCTCACCAGGGCCGGATTCCTCTGTTTTCTGGACCTTGTTCCGACCCCCTCCTCAACCGAACCCCCTATACCCCAGTCGTCCTCCATGCCATCTTCCCACCCATGTATCACCTGGGTACCCCGTGGAGCTGCCTTTTACCCTGCGGCCAGGCTGGTGGAGGACACATCCCTGCCACAGTCGGGAGTCGGACGTCCAGCAGGGGTGGCCACCTCTACAACTGCACCCAAGCTGGAGGAGGATGTGCAGGCAGCAAGGGCCAGGACACAGGCAGAGGCACAGCAGCAGCAGCAACAAGGTGGGAGCCATCATGGCTCGGGCCTTCGACATCGGAGGGGCATGCATCGGCCAGAGGGCAGGAGGACACAGGACTGGAAGTGTCTTCCGTGTGGCAGCGGTTAGGCCATGCTATAGATGCAGAGCAGCAGCGGGCAGAAGAGGCACGTCTCACGATGGTCAGGGCGGAGAACTCCATGCAGAGGGCCCTGAGGCGGGCCGAGTGCCTCGAAGCAATTCGCAGGGAGTTGGAGGAGAACATGTCGTCGTCCCTGCAAACCCTTGGGGCCATGGAAGAGGACCACCTCCAGGAAATTTAGCAGGAGTTCGATGATGCCCTGGCCCGGGACATCCAAAAGTGAGCCGTCGGACTAGCCCGCTGCCCTTGTAAATAGTTTTTAGAGTTAGGTTTCCTTTTCGTTTTCCTTTTATTTGTGGTCAATGGACAATGATACACAAATTTGTATATAGTTATATTTTTAGGTAGTTAGGTAGGTTTCATTTGTTTGGTTGGGATCATGGACCCTTTACATCCTTTGACAATGGATTGTATATAGTTTCATCATGTATTCATTTTTGGGGGTTTTTTGCATTATGGACATGGAGCAATGGATTTATTTTTTCCGGACAATGGATTGTAAATAGTTGGACTATGGATTGATTTCTCTTTTTTTTATTATGAACATGAAGCAATGGAGATCTATTTTTACATTTCCTTTGGATTCGCGTTGTTGGAGGGTGACTTTGGACTGTTTTTCTTTCAAATTTGTTCGGATTTGTTATCATTTTCATTCAATCATCTTTTTCTCATGCTTTTCATTTCATGTTTCATATTTTGGTATGCTTTCATTTCATTTTTGATTTCATGTACATAATACATTTTCATTTTTTAGTTCCATGTGTGGGATTCGCTCATTGGGTTGATGCATGTGAAAATTTGGGTTTACACAAGCAATGCCAACCAGTGTATGTGTGTGACATGAGTGGGACATGAGTGGGGGCCTACTGGCAGGTGCCCTGCACTGCTGGGGGGTGGGGGTGCAAGGGGACATGAGTGGGGGCCTGCTGGCAGGTGCCCTGCACTGCTGGGTGGTGGGGATGCAGGGGGACATGAGTGGGACATGAGTGGGGGCCTGCTGCCAGGTGCCCTGCACTGCTGGGGGGTGGGAGTGCAGGGGGACATGAGTGGGGGCCTGATGGCAGGTGGCCCTCAGTGCTGAGGGGTGGGGGTGCAAGGGGACATGAGTTGGTGATCAGTAGTGCAAGGTGACATGTGGCTTGGCTGGGGGGCATGCTCATGGTGGATAGGCTACCTGCAGGACATGACTAGGGGTGCAAGGTAGTCCTCTGTGGTTTGGACTGCCCGCAGGGGCCGTGGAGGGTGTAGAGGGAACACCTGGGAGGACCGACACTGCCAATTCACGTGTAGGAGTCCCCGGCACCCCTGAAATACACGTACCCTGCTGAAATCGCGTGTGAGACTTCCCGCGAACCCCAGGAATACACGTACCCCGCTCGCACAGGGCCCTTTTGCATGTTAAACTTCCCACGAACCCTGTAATACACATACCCTGCTGAAATCGCATGTGAGACTTCCCGCGAACCCCAGGAATACACGTACCCCGCTCGCACAGGGCCCTTTCGCGTGTGAAACTTCCCGCGAACCCCAGGAATACACATACCCCACTCGCACAGGCCCTTTTGCGTGTGAAACTTCCTGCACACCCCCGAAATACACGTACCCTGCTGAAATCGCATGTGAGACCTCCCGCGAACCCCAGGAATACACGTACCCTGCTCGCACAGGGCCCTTTCACGTGTGAAACTTCCCGCGAACCCCGTAATACACATACCCTGCTGAAATCGCGTGTGAGACTTCCCGCAAACTCCAGGAATGCACGTACCCCGCTCGCACAGGGCCCTTTTGCGTGGGAAACTTCCTGCAAACCCCGTAATACATGTACCCTGCTGAAATCGCGTGTCAGACTTCCCGCGAACCACAGGAATACACGTACCCCACGCGCACAGGGCCCTTTCGCGTGTGAAACTTCCTGCGCATCCCCGAAATACACGTACCCGGTATTTCGGGATGTGTATTGAGGGTGCGAGACTTCCCACGAACCCTAGTTATACACGTACCCCGCTTGGCGTTTGCTGTTGGCAGCCCTGTAAAATGGTCCAGGGTTAGCGCAGCCCTTTGCGCTGGATTGGGGATTTTGATGGCTTTTCCTTGCGCGAGGGCGTTCTTGGGGACGTAACTGGCGCTGCTGCAGGGTCACTGCGCCACTCTGTGCCACGGCTGGTTTTGGAGGCTAAAATCCAAGAATACGCTGTGCGCGGAAATCGATTTTAGAGCACACGGCTGGCGCAGGCATGCGCACGCGCACACTGTGCGCCAGCCGCGTGCGCCACTTTTGTGTGAAATTCTATGAATTACCCTGACAGTCTGTTCCCTTTAATGAACATGTGTGAAAAAATTGTAAATCCAGGGGTGAGAACGAGCATTTCTCCCGCACAGAAATGCATTTCCTTTTTCACGAACAGGATGTGCTTTTCTGTGCAAAGAAAAGGCATGCATCACCATGCGCATGTTTGAAGCAGGGCAGGGAAATGGATTCATTTAAGGGTGGGTGATGTTTAACCTACTGAACATTTTTTCAACAAAGACAATGGGAATTGAAACTGCTCCTGATCCCCTTGCATTTCTAGCCCTGGAATGTGGGTCCTCCGAGCTTATTATGCACCTGGCAAACACCAATATTTGAAAGAGTCCTGAAGAAATGTGTGGTTCAACCTTGTCAAAGATAACCTGTGCATTTTTCAGAATCAGCTAGTGTAAAAAAAGCACGCATTGCATTTTTCTGACTTGCATCATTCCTTGGGAAATCCGGCCTTCAGAGCGGTGGCCTACTGCAGGTGCAATGCAACTGTGACTGATTGCCATCTGTGAATGTGTAGTACCCTGTGCTTTTTTGGTGTTTCTAGCACAAAATGATGCTGGTATTTCTGCCCCTGAATTTTAACTCTGCTAACCAGACTCACTTTCATAATGCTTCATGAGAAAAGGATTTCACAAATATGTAAATCTGCTAAGACCATTTACTGCAGGGATGTACAAATTTCAGCTCTGCCGATGTTTTGAACTTCGAATCCCATGATCCCTCACCACTGATGCTAGCTAGGGCTGATGGGAGTAGTGAGCCAAAGTTGAAGACCCCTGATTGCTGACACCTACAGCAGTTTCCCAGTAGTTTGGTAACATGCATTCCTGCAAGGTGCCTGATGGAACCCAAAGTTGCAACAGCCAAGGACTGCCTTTAACCCTGGGCTGCCTCGGACCAAATTATATAAATGTGTCCTTCCAGGGCATGGTAGCAGTTTAAAATCTAAATATAAGCCTTGTCTACTTTTGGCATGTTGGTCTCTGGGAATAAACATACTGGCCAAAACCCACGTGTGGCATTTTATTGTCAGCTTGGTTTCTAGCATCCCTTTGTTAGAGCCTTCTATGTATTCATAGACCATTTGGCTTTAGCCCCAGAAAAGCCATTGTTCTTTCTGGGAACAAGTTGCCATCTTCCAGGAGTACAGAATCTATCCCTAGTGGCTGGGAGAGGCCCCATGCTTCAAAGGACAGACTCTGCCAGAAAGAGAAAAGTCATACCAGGCTGGTAAATACTAGAGGTTCTGTGATGCAGGATAGACAGGAGATAAGGTATAGATGAACCATGAGAGAGCCAGTCTTTGGCTCTCCCAGGACTCCCACACTTCCTATGCCCCCTACTCACTTACTGCAGGCAACTCCCACTGGTACTGACAGCACCAGGACAAGCCACTTACTCTCGCAGCTGGGTTTGGAACCTTACAGAAGGCTTGGGATGGACCAATCCACTGCGACATATTGACCTTATAAGGGGTTGAGACCCCCTTTTAACTTAATCATCATTGGACTTCAGAAGAAGAAGAGTTTCGGCTGGACCTCTATTGGGGTATAGTCTTCCTAAAGTCCTCTCTCACACAGGTGAAGATAAATGCTCCACGGAGGAAGAAAGTCCCTCCCCTTGCCCATCCCAGAGGGACATTTGGTGTGAACTGATATTTGGCAAGTCCTACCTAGTGCTTGAACGCTTGTACCAGGATTTAGTTAACTGGAGGTGACTACCCCTGCAAGTGCTCTCTGGCAACCTTCCTGTCAGGGAAAAGAAGAGAGGGATGGATTCTGTTTACAACTAGAGACCTTGAATGGGGTTCCCCTGCAACCAGAAGTCAAGGAATAGCTCTTGGCAGTGTTCCCCATCTTAATCTGCTTTTTAGCTGACTCAACCACGTCCACTTTATTTTAAAACTGCTGCAGGCCCCTCAGAGGTGCTTTTGACATCCACTGCTTTTTGATCATGTTCGAGCCGCTGACTCAACCATTGCCTGCCTGCCCTTCTGCTATTTTTCACCCAATTGCCACTGAAGAACACATTGCATTGTAGCATCCCTCAAACTGACACCCCTTTGGGAAGCTGACTTGACCATTGCTCACCATTTTTTTTACCCAACTCGAGCCAAGCATTGCTGCAGAAAAGCATTTCATCGGTAGACAGTTTTGAGCTGATGTGACCCTCTTGGCACACTTGACCCATTGAGAACACTGACTTGCACATCTCAACGTCAACCCAACCCATTGTAAAGAGCCTAAAAGCCTGCCTTGATGCTGTTGAGCCTCTAAAACAAGCCTACATATATTTGCAATTGTTCTGACCCCTTGTCCTGTCATGAAGGACCGTAGTGACATGTAAGACACCACACCTTACCTTTTCAAAGACATCCTCACTGAACTTGAACATTGCTGCTGAAAATATTGCCTGCCTGTCCGTGTCGTCAGACTCAAAAATCCTCTGTCATCTTAAAGTCTGCACATTCTGTGTCTTCTATTCCATGGTGGGTTATATTTATGTATTTATTTATTGTACATTTCTAAGGTGCTTATACAGCAACTAAATTGTGTTTCAAAGCGCCCAGAGGGCAACGGGGAGGGAGCATGGGAAGGAAAGGCAAATACAATAATAAAAGAAAGAAAGAGGCGGTCCTATTAGGCCATGTGAGCATTCAGAACGTGCAAGTGCAGAGAGAGAGAGAGAGAAGGGATGGGGCAGGAGGGTAAGTGCTGGGAGTGGCATGCAGGTAAGTCCTAGGGAGTAAGTTGCACGCAGCTTTTGAATGCCTGGCAGAGATAACATGGTGAGAGTGGTCAACTAACAAGAAAGCAATGAGTGCAGGCCTGTGAGATAGCACAGGCCACTGGGAGCCCAACAGCAAGTGCTGGGGCTGGGAGCAGGCTGAAGGCTATTGGGGTGGGGTGGCAGGACCCAGAAGCACACGTAAGGGCCCTGGTCACCAATATCAGCAGTATATTATAGTGTTTTTGATTAGATGGTTTGTATTTTTAGTTACTTTAAAGCCTCCTATTTTCTGTAGAGCCTTCATTGGACATGTATGCTGGTACTAGAGTACTACTATGGATTGGATGCTTATTCGCTAGCTTTAATTCCCCATGGAAGGGTATAGACTAGGGCTGTTCCTAGGTCTGTAAACCATCTGGGGCTACGCTAATGTCAGTACTGTCAGGACTCAGGGCTAGCTAGGCTTTTTAGATCGTAGCCTCTGAGCTTCTATCCGGGGCCACAACTAAAAGACCTGTGGCTATAGCCCCCTCAGCCCTCCAACCCCCCATGCAACGCCTCTGGTATAGCCTGCCTTTAGCTCACATTAACACAAGAGGCGAAGGAGCTATACCTGTTGGGCTGGGCCTCTTTCAAGTTGATGAATGGGATCGCTGCTGGCTAAATGGTAGGGTGGCCATGAGGTGGAGTTGCTTCAACACTCATCCCTGTACTCCTGTAGAAGAGTAGTCATTTATCCACCTTAACAAAGCTGGCTGGTAGAATTAGAGAATAACATTATGAAATCCTTCCAACAATTCAGGTGCAATTAGTTTATCATCCAGTGCTTTCTTTAGGTATCTAAAGGTTTGTTTTTTCTTGATCAAAGAAGAAATATTAGTACATTTATAAATCACAATCCTAATTTCATGATTTTATTGTAATGAGAGTGATTTGAAATGAACTTCCCAGATGTATATCTATTTTTAGAGACTGTTCAATATTGCAGATTAATTTACTTATGCATATTCTGAACGAGAACTAAGCGATAGAGCATTTTCATGGCATTGGAAGATACTCAGTTTAGTAGTCCTAAAAGTAACATTTAGGAATATGTTACATTATTATACATCATATAGGAGTTTTCTCACCCAACACTGCACCATAAACTTAAAAATGTATTTAGTAAGGATGTCCCCAGGTGCCTTGGTAAGGGGAGAGATTGGGAGCATATGTAATGGTCCTGTCAATTGCCAAGGAATATATGACAACAAATGGAGGCACATTTCGTAAATGCCATGCTTGATTGAGAAAGTCCTTTGAAGATCAGTGCATGTTATTGTCTGATGTTTATTTCATGTTGGGTGATGTGCTTTCAGATAATGCAGGGAAGTTTAGCTAGCCAGCATGCATCATTTCAGCATGCTGGGTGGGAGCGATGACTAAATAAAAGGACCAGATTGAAAAAGAATTACAAGTGCAGTACGGGAAAATGTTGTCTTTTAAGTAAACATGCTCACAAAGAATTACACAACACATGTGGGATGTGCAAATTGCACCTACCCCAATCTTACGCACATATGCGCACGAATCACAGAGAAAGAGAAAGACAGCTGCAATTCCCTTGAAGTGAAAAGTGAAAATAATAAAAAGATCATTTTCCCGGTTTTGGCAAGTAGCTGGGTTGGAATATCGGCAATTTGCATCAGGTGCACATTTCCTTGTACTGTGTGTGTAGGTAGGTCTGTCCCTACTTCAAGTTGCCTGACCACTGTCGCTCTCCAAGACACACCCAGTTTGCACATTTAACGTGGGTGTGTCTGGAGGTACAGCCCCATCCCGCCCATTCTGTTGCAAGTCACTGACTGGTTTCGTGAATCAGGTGCATTTTGTGACAATCGCACTCTTTAACACTGGCAATGCATTGGCGACCAGACAAATGTGTTTTTAAATCACTCTAATAAGAAATGTACTGTGACACATGGACAGACTGCTGTACTTGAGAGAGACATTTGAACATATCACTATTTTATCTTGCTAGAAAGAGCTGTTATAGTTTACTTGTTAAAGTTGCCATGTTTCACGTTTCACACGCATTCTGAGGACTATTCAGGTATCTTATTTAACAGAACTGCTACAATATGACATGCATTGTGGCGGTTGGAGGTTTTGTTTTTGGGAGGTATTTTTGAACAAGTGATAATCATACTTTTCGATCTCCAAAGATTTGTGCACAAACGTTCACAGCAGTGTACAACAATCTGGGAATGGGTTTGCGGATACTTTACACTTAAAAGAAAAAAAGTTCATATCGTGTTTGTTTCCAGCACACATAAATGTGTCGAGATGATACAAATGAGGCCTATTCGGCTTTTTTCTGGGGCATTGCAGGAGTCTTTCTCAACGTGTAAACTTTCAAATGGCTCTCGAAATCTTTGCATCAAATTTTTTAGCAAATGTAGTCCATTAAATAAACATAAAACGTCAGCCAGCATATTTGTATTAGTTGAGATCATTTACCGTGTTCTGATTCCCTCACTAAGGCCCCTATTCTCATTCAGGTGTTAAGTACCGAAAAGGACGTTAAAAGGCTTAACGACCTTTACGGTACTTAAGACCTATTCTGAAGGTGGTGCATTCTTCCGAAGTCAGAAGGAATGCGCCACTTTCGGAATACATGTGGTGGTTGCTATGATGGCTTGGAAACCAACCTAGCAACCGCCACATGAGTAATCTGGCTTTTTGGAAGAGTATTCTTGTGGCACTCCTCCAGTTTAATATGTGCGCTAAAATAGTGCAAATATGTGGTACCCTTTTGGTGGCGTTAGACTGGAGGAGCGCCACAAGAAGCCTTGTATGGGGAAAATGAAAGTGTTCATATACACCCGTGTGTTGTATATGAACACTTTCATGTACACCAAAGCAAGCAGCTTCAATGTTGCATATGGTGCGAGATCTCCAATGATTGCGGCGGCATAAAAATCTATGCCAGTGTGAATTCTGGAGTATTTGTATGGTGGAGGAGAAGAAGGGAGGTGGCGGAAACGCAGGTTTTTTTTTCCGCCCAACCTCTCCGCCATACAAATGAGTGATCCGTAACATGAATGGAAGGCATTAAAGCATTACTCAAGGCATTTACACCTTCCATTTATGTTACGGTGCATTAGACTCCATAGCCTTAACCACACTCACAAAGGCAATGTTGTGCTGGAACGTCCAACCCATTACTCAGTTTTACTCTTGGAGTGTTGTGAATTTTGAACAATGGCACAAACAACAATGATGTTAACAGTACATACCACTCCATTTGTTATAAAAGCTGCCTGCACTCACTGCTAAGACGAAGGCTGTTGTTTCTCACACAGGAATGTTCAGGGTCACCCCTATCAATTTCTCCACTGTAAGAATTCACAGCCAAAGGTTCCACAAAACTCTTCCACGCTCTTTACTCTAATGAGGTGTTTATGTTCAGGCAGAGTTGAAAAATGTCACGTGTGATTTTGTCATCTTTTAATGACATTCCAGCCCAAGGATTTGAGGTACATGGTTTGCAGCAGGTGGAAACTTGCCTTATTTCCATGTTTCCCCCTTCTAGCACAGGAGCTGTAACCATGAGAATAACACTAGAGCTGTAACCATGAGAAAGAGGTTGAGTTATTTTTGTTCATTTTGTTCAATGTTGTTTTAAGATGTGTCTATTCCGCTTGCATATATTTCACATGTACACTTAACCATTTGACAAGACCACATGTAGAAATGCAGTTATGTTGCCTGAAACATTCATGTTACAGACCCGTCTAGGTGCTTCCCATGGGGTGACAGCAGGCAACTCACAAGAAACCAGATATTAGCAGTGAAACCAAAGTTCCCTGTTCCATCCTTCTGTCACTTGTTTCCAGGTGGCAGACAGCTTATGTTCTGATCACTTCCTTTAAAAGATTGTTTTCTGACCTAATCAAAAGTAGACAATTGGCCTCAACAACTACTTCTAGTTCACAGAAATGTAGAACACACTGCCTTCTCTAAATCCTGGGCAGCAGAGATCTGAAAACACCCTCTCAACTAACATAACATAGAAGATAACAATCTTGAATTAATAGAGTGGAAGCAATAACTTTCCAAACCCTGCAGCTTTAGAAACGTCCTTATGTTGTTATGTTAACAAAATGGGGGAGAAAATGGGGATGAAGGGGCTTAGTTTGGCCAAGGCGGACAAAGTCTGTTGAAGGGCCGGAATCTGGTGAAGGTGCAGTAAAGTTGGGGGGCAGGGCACATGCACTTAGTTGGTCTTAGGGCAGCAGAAAGCCGTAATACAAAACTGCTACCTAGTACTATATTGTTGCAATCTGTAGGTTTTGTGTATATAGTGGTTTATCATTTCTGATCTTCCACATACATTTTAACGTCTAATAAATGTATGTCAAGTTTGTTTTCTGTCATAAATTTGATGCAAGGGTGAATGGCATTAAGACATTCAAGAAAGAGTTTTAATTCATTTTCGGTTCCTTGCCAAATTCCAAAAATGTCATCGATAAATTTCCTGTAGAAAATGAATTAAAATGATAGGTTTTGCAAGATATTTTCAGACTCGAGATAATACATGAATGTATTGGCATAAGTTGGAGCCATGTCACCTCCCATTGATGTCCCTGCAATTTGTAAATATAATGTATCCTGAAATCTTTTAATAAAATGATTATTCAATTAAAATGTAAGCACAGTCAATTGGAATATTTTATTTGCTCCCACATTGTCAAATTTCAAGAGAAGCCATTCCATAGCTTCTATTCCATCACAGTGTGGTATTGAGGTGTATAGACTAACCATGTCCACCATAAATAATGTATAATCTTCCTGCTCCAGGGCTTGCAGGGCTCCAGACTGCTTGTCAGTGCTTATCATTCACTGGACCGTGCTGCTGCACTAAAGGGCTAGCGTTGACTCACCTGCCATTGCGGTCTCAGGTGCCACCTGGGTCCTCACCCGCTCCCTTCTGGTCCTTTCTGACTTGCCTGGCCATCTTCCGGCACTGCTGTTGTTGGGGTCTCGTGATGGATCATGTGCCTTACGTGGTCCTATATTCTCACCTGACCAGTGCGCATTCGCCTTTAGGCACCCTCCTCTAAGGGCGACACATCAAAAGTCGTTTCCACTCGCTGTTTGCCCCTGTTCGCTCCTGGCAGCTGTGATTTACTATCCTCCTTTTCTCTGATGCTGGAATTCCCTTTTGCAATGTCCTTACTCAACCTTTTGTCCATTGCTGTTTCCATTTGTCTTCTTTTCCATGCCGCCATGGCCTCTTTAATTCCTGTTCACTATTCTGCACGCCCTCTTGTCCATTTGTCCCAGAGTGCCTATGAGACTGCTAATCTCCTCTACCCTCCATATCAACCACTCCTTTATCCTCACTGTCCTTAGGACTGTGGAATGTCCTTTCTGCAAGCAGCAAATCCCATTCCATGCTTGATCTCTTCCTTCGTCTTAATCTTTACTTTTTCTATCTCACTGCACCTGCATCTCCCCTAATTATACCATTGCACCTGCCTCTCTTCTATATTCTCTTACCAGTTTTGCACACTCCCTCACATCCATGGTAGGGGAGGTGGCACTGGTATTCTCTATCACTCCTTCTGGTACCTTAACCATCATATACAGTCTCTTCCTGGGTTTCCTTCTTTCAAATTTCTTTTTTCTCAGTTCTCTCATCCTATTCATATTTAATTTCTTGTTCTCCATCGCTCACCTGGGTCGCTCTCTTCATTACTTGCCTATCTCGACTCTCTCCTGTATTTTCTCCTTCCGCTTCCATCTCCTCTATTTCGTCTTGGGCACTTTAACCTTCATCTCCAGAATATGTATGCCTCAGTTCTGCTTTCTCCCCTCCTCAATTCAATCCATCTCTCCCCATTGCCTACTCCCCCCTCCCATTCTTCTGTCTCGTCTCTTGATTTAATTTGCTCTTCCTTTCCCTGTGGCATTTCTATCTTGGCCTGTCCCATCTAAACTCTGACCATTTCCTTCTGTCCTTCTCTCCCTCCCTTCCTCCTCTCTCTTAATCTCCTTCTACTCCTATGCCACTTCTACACCATGACCTGCACTCCTTCAGTTCTACCTCCTTTCTCACCTCCCTTTCTTCAGTTCTTCTCCCCAGCAATACTTTCTCTGCCCCGTCTGCTGATACTGCTTCCTCTCATCTTAACTCTGTCTTGTACTGTACTCTTGATGCCTCTTTTCCCTCTCGTCCCTAGATTCCTTCTATAAAAAAATCCCAACCTTGGCTTTCTCTTTCTCTTCATTCCCTTTCCTCCTCGCTCCACAAGACAGAGCACCGTTAGAAGAACTCCAATTCACCCGATGACCTGCACTCCTTATCTTCTCTTCACTCCTCCTACGACTCTCTATTGCTCTCAGATAAAAAGCAATACTTCTCTTCACTACATTTTTCTCTCTCCCGTCTCCCTTATTATCTCTTTCAGCTGCTCAATCCTATTGTCCCCCTCATCCTCCCAACCCTGTTGTTTCATCTAAACTCTCTGCTTCTTACTTTGCTGACTTCTTTACTTCTAAAGTGACATCTCTGTGTTCCTCTTCTGTGGTCCCCACTTCTGTCTCTTCTCCTATCACAATCTCCTCCCTCCTGTATCTCCACATTTCCCCCTGCTCTGTCTCCTTCTCATTCTTCCCTCCTTTGACCTCCCTGTCCTTCTTTTCTCCTCTTGCTGACTCAGACACTCTTTCTTATCTAAAGCATGCTCACCCAACAGAAACCCCCGAGGCCCTATTCCTTCCTCCCCCATCTCCTCCATCTACCCTTCCTAGATTCCTTACATGACTGCTCTAATCCATCATCTCTGACTTCGCCTCTTCCTTTAAACATGCTGTTGTCATTCCTAACCTCAAAAATCCTACTCATGAGTTCCCTTATCATCTAACTTCCGTCCAATCTCGCTTCTCCCTTTCCTATATGAACTTCTCGAGAGAGTTGTCTATACTGAAATGTCTGCCAACCTGCACCTTCACTCTCTTCCTCCCCCTCTACAATTTAGCTTTCTTTCTGCCCACTCCACAGAGTTTGCTCTTCTACATGTCTCCAACTCACTTCTCTCTGCACGACACAACACGCTATCCTTGAGTGTTATCCATCTCAATCTTTCCGCTGCTTTTGTTACGGTTGATCACCCTATCATCCTCTCTTCTCTTTCTTCCTGGGGTCTCTCTGGGTCTGTTCTGAAGTGGTTGGAATCCTATCTTACTAACCACTTTTATTCTGTTTCCTGGGCTGGTCAACTTAACTCCCCCTCCCACTTCTTTTCACGTTTCTAAGAGTTCTGTCCTCAGCCCCCTTCTGTTTCCTCTGTATACTATTCCCCTCTCTACACTCAGCAGCTCTTCTAATCTCTCCTGCCACTTTGTTATGCTGATGACAATCTTCTTTTGGATTTCTTCGTTCTCCCCTCTCTTCAAGACACTCTTTCTTCTTGTCTCTCTGCTGTCAAGATCTGGGTGGCCCCCCGCTTTCTTCACCTCAACCCTTCCAAAACGGAGGTGCTCTACTTTCCTTCGCGCCCCCCCCCTTCTATGTGGAATTCCTGTTCCACAGTCAATGCTCCCTTTCGCCTCCTCTGCCTGCTTTCTTGGGGTCACCTTTGACCCCTCTCCTTCCATCTCTCTTCATATTTCTCCAACAGCTCGCTCTTCCCATTATAATCTTTATAATCACCCCTGTGTCTTTCTTTTTTTAGGGCAATTAAGCTTTTGGTATATACTCTCTGGTCTTCTCTGGACTGAACTACTGTTCTGTCCTCCTTTTTGGCCTCCCTTCCTCTCACATTTCTTTGTTGCGTTCTGTCTTTACCTCTGCTATTTGCCTATTATTTCTGCTCCCTCCTCATTTTCAGCTTCTCTTCTCTCCTTTAATACTTATAATCTCTTTCCCTTTCTTTGCTTCATTTACAAATCTCCTTATGTCCCGACCCTCCTTACCTCTATTCTCTAGCCTCCTTGTATACCCCTGCTTGCTCCCTTGGTTCTTCTTTCTGTCCCTGAACCACCCTGTGCCTCTTCTCATTTTCGTTGTTTTACACTTCTTGCACCCAAACACTGGAACAGCCTTCCTTTACATATTCGCTCCTCCTCTCTTTTCCATTTTTTCTAGACTCAGCATAAAACTCATTTGGTTAAATAGCTTACTCATGCCTAATCTCTGTTGTTCATGTCTTCCCTTCATTATGAATTGCATGGCTGTTTTAGATTAATTATCAAAGCGATTTGGCGAAAGCGCTCTACAAATAAAAATAAATTCAAATACAAATAAAGGAACTGGCCGTTGCAGTGTAAACAAAGGCACAATACAATTACAGCTGATGCCTCCCTGTGCCTAATTGCGCAGAATGTCCCAGCACCAGCTACACTCCTCCCCACACAAGGTCAACTATAAATCCAAAGGGAATTATGGCTTGACTCATTTAAAATATACCTCAGTGCATTAGGGGTAAATGAGTTATTTGATTATCGAAAGGAATCCACGCCGCTAACCAACTTAGAAACAGACGGTCAGAGCCTTTTCTGCAATCTGTTAGAGCCATAGGTAGTGAAAGATAGCAAAGATGGTTCAGACTGCAACACACCACCAAGAAATTTGATATAGCCTTGGCCAACCTAAACAAACACATCAGCAGCAAGACCAATATCATCCTGGAACAATATTACTTTGGCTCAAATAAGCAATGAAAGGCCATTGACAAGTATGTGCCACCTCGAGGAGGCTTATGGCCTCACGAAAGTTCACTGTAGTAGCGGACAAATACTTCAGAGCTCATTTCGTGTTGCACATGGCTGATCTATGCATAAAAGAAAGACTGTGTCAGGCAAAGGACCCCAACCCTGAGCATGTCATACATGTCATAGAGATAGCTCGCTCCATGGGGTTAAGCACTAAGTGTGTGAGTATTGCCTCAAACCAGGTGACTGTCAAGTAGAAGTCAAAGAACTATGGCCTGATCCTGACCAGCCAAAACAACCAACCATAGAATCTGAAGAAGTGTCACTTGTATGCCGCAATGCCTCTCTTATCTCATCCAGCAGACCTCAAAGAGGCAACATGGACATAAGGAAGAAGAAGAGAGAAATAGATGAGAAAAAAGAGACCGAAGACCAAACCTCTGTCATGAAATTGCCGTTTCCTGCCCTTTTGGACTTCATGGTCCATAATGCACCGCAACTTTGGGTCGGTAATCCTCCCAACATGGCCGACCGCACAGAAACACTGCTCTCTAGCGTTTACGCATGACGCGCTGCCTCCTAGAAAATAGGCACGCCCCCGCGGCTCTGCGTGTCTCAACGCTACTGTTCCATGTTGTCGCAAGTGTTATCGTGACTCTCCCTTCCGTCAGGGCCCCAACCTGATTCTTACCATCCTTTCCGTCCTGGTAACTCTTTGAACTGCCCTTTGCATCCACTAGGTCCGTTCTTCCTTCCATCCCGGACTCTTGTTCTGTGCTTCCGTGCTCACGGGCTTCCTCTTGCATGCTGTGAGCATTGGACTTACCTATTCCTTCCCGGATTCCACCGACACAGTCCTCCTTCCTGGATACTGAACTCTACCCTGCTTCCTGAGGCAGACAGCGATGCTCACGCTGGACCCAGAGGACACACGTCCTTACCTGTATAAGTCCCAAACAGCCAGAAAGAAGGAAGGTTCTCCAAAGAAGACACCGACCAAAGGCAAACAGGTGAGAAAAAGGGCAGAGTGTGACAGTTTGAGACGCCTAGAACGTGATATCGAATTTAACATGGAGGCTGCAGTCCAGGACCTCATGAGAGGAATGCAAGAATTAACTACTGAGGTTCAGAACCTCAAGGCTGAAAACGCAGCACTAAAACAACTCGTGTTGTCCCGGGAGTCGGCATTCAAGGAAATTGCCCTGGCAGGGGGTATAGTGGACAAATACGATGGCTCCTCCAAAACCCTGCGTTCCTTCCCGACTCCTTTCTGGTACATTTCACGTTTAAACCCTACTATTTTTCCATGCCCAGTGCCAAGGTAGGGTTTATTATCTCACACCTCTCTGGCAATGCCCTAGCCTGGGCAACTCCCTTGGTGAACTCAGGAGACCCACTCCTGGATAATTACGATGGATTCATAGAAGGATTCAAAACTATGTTTGATGGGCCAGAACTCATTTACAGCCCCCAGGAAAGACTTCTGGAGTTCCAACAGGGAAATCAGGATATGCTTACTTATGTAACTTGTTTCAAACAATTGGCTAAAGAGGCCGATTGGTCCCAGTAGGCTAGTTTCACACTGTTTCGGAGAGGGTTGAATGACGAAGTCAAGGATGAGTTAGCCAGGGTGGCCCGTCCAAGTACCTTTCAGGCCTTGATGGATTTATCTCTACAAATCGACTTCCGAATCCAGGAGAGAAAGGCAGAGAAAAGAAAAACAAAAACTACACCCCCGAAGACAACCGTGCAGTACCCTATCCTCAAGGAAACACCCACTCAACACTCTTCAGAACCCGAACCTATGCAGTTGGGCTCCTTGCGGGGTTCGATCTCTATGCAAGAAAGGATCCGTAGGATCAATGCAGGACTCTGCATGTATTGCGCTTCTGATAAACACCTTGTAAGAAATTGCCTAATAGCACCACCTGACGTTCGGGATACGCCAGCTCCAGATCTTGAGTAGAGCACAGCTTCGGGAGAAAGATGCCTGCTCCCCTTCTGTTCCTTCCTTGAATTGTCCCTGCCAAAATACTCTGGTAGTTCTGCAAACGTTCTTATCATCCACTGATAAGGGCACATTTCCCATCCTGCCTCTGGTGGATTGCGGTACCATGGGAGTATTCATAGACCATGAATGGGCCGTAAGGCACAACATTCCTCGAGAACCCAAAGAAGTAATTCAAGCTGTCGAAGGGATTGACGGGAAACCATTATTTTCTGGCCCCATTACTCACCAAACCAAGGAATTATTACTCTCGATAAACAACCACCAGGAAAAGCTTCGCTTTGATATCATAAAAGCAGCAAATTACCCCATGGTCCTAGGTATGCCCTGGCTCCGGAAACACAACCCATATATCAATTGGACAGCAGGAATCTCTATTTCTAGGTTCAGAATTCTGCTTGTCCCATTGTTTGTCTCAAGACTTGGTGCAGAACCCTCCAATGGACTCCCAGATTCCCTGAGCAACCACTGTTGTGTTTTTCAAACATTACCCAAGTACCTGAGATCTATCAACCATATTCTGACGTATTTTCAACAGCCATTGTTCAATCTATACCACCCTATTGACCTGAGGACTGTGCTATCGACACAGAGGACTCGACTGTAATTTCTTTTGGAAGAATGTTTATTCTATCAGAATCTGAGAAAAGAGCCCTACAAGAATATCTGGACACCAATCTCGCCAATGGAACCATTTGTTCTTCAAAATCCCCAGCCGGTGCCTCCTTGCTCTTCGTGACGAAGAAAGATACCAAGGAATTCCAGCCCTGCTTGGACTACCTAGGTCTTAACCAATGCACCCTCAAAGATCGTTATCCTCTACCTCTTATTTTCGACATATTGGAGGCTGTTCGAGGTGCTGTAATCTTTACCAAGCTCGATCTACGGGGTGTCTATCATCTCATTTGGATTAAGGAAGGTGATGAGTGGAAGACCGCCTTCAGGACACCCTTTGGTCAATTTGAGTATCTGGTTATGACCTTCGGCCTCGCCAACGCCCCTGCGGTCGTTCAGCGCTTCATGGACAGAGTCTTCTCAGATATGCTGTTTCTTTTTGTCATAGTGTACCTGGTTGACATACTGATCTATTCCAACGACCCCGAAGTCCATCAGGAACATGTAAATTCAGTTCTATGAGGACTACGAGAAAACAAACTCCTGGCCAAACCAGAAAAATGCCTCTTTCATGTCCAAACCATTCATTACCTTGGATTCATGCTAAGTTCTAAAGGAATCAGAATGGATCCTGCCAAGGTGGACTCCATTCTTTCTTGGCCAGCACCAACTACAGTAAAACAAATCCAATCCTTCCTGGTACTTGCACATTTTTACAGGAAATGTATCCCCACATTTTCTGACATTGTGCATGTCATAGTCGCCCTGCTAAAGAAAGATACGCCGTTCAATTGGTCTGTTGCTCAAGAGACAGCCTTTCAGGAGTTAAAACAAAGATTTACTTAAGGTCCCATCCTGGCTCAACCTGACATAAATAAACCCTTCTTGGTAGAAATGGATGCCTCAGACTACGTCATCGGGCAGTCTTAAAACAAGAATTTGAAGACAAGGTGAAACATCCCATTGCCTACCTATTCCGAACATTGACTCCCAGTGAGACCCACTACTCAGTCCTGGAGAAGGAACTATTAGCCATCCGGCAGGCCTTTACTCTTGCAAATCCTGCAGTCCCTGGAATGCAGAACAGTCGTCAAGCTCGTTGGGCCTTTTTTTCTGCCCAGTACCAGTTCCACATACAGCACTTCCCTGGAACCAACAACATAATCGCAGATGCCTTATCCAGGCATCCCGATTATGAGCCTGTTGAAGCACGTGCCTTTCCGAAGATGTTTCCTGATATCGGTTTCGTTACCCAGGCCAACTCCTTGCTGGAAGAGAGCCATACCGAAACACCATCTTCTGATCTCTGGGAGGATTACACCAAGGCCAACCAATGGACCCTGGATGGTTACCTCTTTAAAGATAAGAGATTGGTGATACCCACACAAAGACTGAGA
This sequence comes from Ambystoma mexicanum, assembly GCF_040938575.1. Classification (NCBI taxonomy): domain Eukaryota; kingdom Metazoa; phylum Chordata; class Amphibia; order Caudata; family Ambystomatidae; genus Ambystoma; species Ambystoma mexicanum. The sequence continues at coordinate 303,034,823 of NC_090922.1, read as the reverse complement.
ACCATGATTATAAATCTCTGTCATGATACCTTCCATTCTGGGCATCGAGGCATTACTGCCACTCTCCGCTTCATTCAGAGACAATTCTGGTGGCCAAGGATGATCGACGGAGTAAGGGCTTACATCCAAGCCTGCGTTGTTTGTGGTCAGAATAAGTGTGATAACAGAAAACCTGCAGGTCTTCGCCACCAACCCACATTGCCGTTACGTCCTTGGGTGATAGTAACCATACATTTCATTGTGGAATTACCTCCGTCCAGGGGGTATACTACCATAATTGTTACCATTGATCTATTCACCCATATGGCTCACTTCACCCCCTTGTACAAGTTACCTTCATCACTTGAATTGGCAGGGATATTCCTAAAGCATATATTCAGGCTTCATGGACTTCCTTCTAAGATCATCTCCAACCGTGGGCCTCAGTATATATCCCAATTCCGGAAACATCTGTGCCAAATGTTGGGCACCCAGTGTGCATTGTCTTCGGGATACCATCCTCAGACCAATGGAATAACAGAACGAGTAAACCAGACCCTAGAACAATACTTACACTGTTTTGCAGCCAAGGTCCAGGATGATTGGTCACTTTTGATTCCGGTAGCTGAATTTGCTTACAACAACTCTGATCACTCAGCTATCAAGACTAGCCCCTTCTTTTGCAGTCAAGGGTTCCATCCATTAGTTCTGCCAACTATTCTACCGCACCCTACCCCGGTGCCTTCGGTCGATTCCTGGATTGAACGTCTGGTGAACGTACATAGGGATGTCAAAGATCACTTGGAAAAGGCCAGGACGGACGTCAAAAGATATGCTGATACCAAGCGGAGACCCATCCCTCTATATGGAATCGGTGACAAGGTCTGTTATCTTCAAAACTCTTGCCTCGACACCTACAATCAAATAAACTGGCTCCCAAGTATTACGGGCCTTTCTCCGTTAAGGAAGTCATCAACCCAGTAGCCTTTCGACTTCAGCTGTCCGAATCTTGGAATAAAATACATCCCGTTTTCCACACTTCCTTACTGAAACCTTATGTACAATCCACCAGATCGACTCATCGACCTAACCCGTGCTCGTCAATGATCAGATTGAATTTGAGGTCTCCAGGATATGCGATTCTAGATACAGACGGTGTTGACTCCAATACTTAGTGGAATGGAAAGGATACCCTCCAGCAAACGAACCTGGGAACCAGTCTCCAATATGAATGCCCCCCTTTTAGAATGAAGATTCCATCTAACCCATCCAGGTAAACCCGGTGGATCAAGGTTTAAGAGGGGGAATGCTGTCATGAATCGCCATTTCTGGCCCTTCTGGACTTCATGGTCCATAATGCACCACAACATCGGGTTGGTTATCCTCCCAACATGGCCGACCGCACAGAAACACTGCTCTCTAGTGTTTACGCATGACGTGCTGCCTCCTAGAAAATAGGCACGCCCCCGCGGCTCTGCGCATCTCAACGCTACTGTTCCGTGTCGTCGGCAAGTGTTATCGTTACTTCGCCTTCCGTCAGTGCCCCATCCTGATTCTTACCGTCCTTTCCTTCCTGGTAACTCTTTGAACTGCCCTTTGCACCCGCTAGGTCTGTTCTTCCATCCATCCCGGGCTCTTGCTCATTGCAATAAAGTTCAAATTGATGTCAGAATCATTGAGAGTCTGTTGGATTCAGGCTCACCATACACGCTCAATCAAATCCAAGACATAAGCCAAGTGACCATCTCCTTTCAATCTAGCACCCTCATAGGACTCCAGAGTTGAGAGAGGGGACTTAAGTCTATTTTTGTGCTCTGGGTACTTCAAGACTCTCATAGGGGGAATTCCTGTATCCATCAGAACAAAGCATGAACCAAAGATGCACATGCTCAGCTTTCAGGGCCGATCCACTGTCCCTCTTTGCAGATTGATGGTGGAGATAATGGCCCACAATTCTAAGGTTACATATGTCTCTGGGAAGAAGAACAGCATAGCCACATGCCTCACCAGGCTACTCCCACTAGAGGAAGAAGAGAATGCAGACGAAGAGGATGGGAAGGAGAAAGACAGTGTTAAGGTGGCAACCCGCGTGCCAGCCATACGCCAAGAGGAGTGGTTAAGGTCCAATACGGCCAATCAGATCAGGAAGCCAGTCGCTTCTGAAATATACTCAAAGACGGATGCAAAGCCCTCAAAATTAATGTTCTTGTGTATGCACGTGATTTCCCAGAGATTTCTGAGGGAAAGTGGAGCATCATTAGGGGCGGTGAGTTATACCCCTTCAGATCTGGACCTTTTTATACCAAGAAAATTACTAAGTGAAGCATCCATGAGAAATTGCAGTGACCAGGAATGCTCTGAGATATTGGCTACTTAGTGAGAGTGTGCTCACCATGTACAATAAGTGATATATCAAAAAGAATAGTCAACACCCCTTCCATTCAGTAGAGATACCCTGCAATACCTGGAAAAAGGTGTCTTTGGAGACCCTTGGTCTATATGAAATTTGCTGACCATTTTACGTGCACATACCGGTGCTTATAGACTTCCCTTACAATCAGGTTGAATGGGGCCTTGTTTATGCACCATTAATACAGCCAATGTTACAAAGTTCCTGAAGAAAAACTTTGACAGGGAAGAAATGCCTGAAATCGTAACTGATAATGGAGTGTCTGAGAAGAAAAGTGGGATGTACTAAAAATGTATAAGATAACACATCTGTGCACATCCTTGTATCACCCTTCGAGTAACGGATTAGTTGAAAGTATGATCCATTTTGTTAAAGGCTGTATGCAACTTCCAGTGGCTAGCTTCTAAACTTCATAGCATGTTATGAAAGGGGGTGTAGGTGCACCATACACTCTACTACTGGGATAGAGCCCTCCACACTCATGCAGAGAAGACCAGCCAGCCATTTGAATCCCTCATGATGTCAAGAGTGGACACGGATAGAGTCTGGACCTAAATCAAAAGAAACGGGTTGCAGGGCAAGATTAGGGGACCCCAAACATGTTGCCAAAGGGTTGTCAAAATGCGGGCCGTCGGAACACATTTCCAAGCCAAGCAGAAGCATTGTGACTCTGAAAGGGAGCTACCTGTGGACCCACAATGGTGTTGTGAAAGTCAAAGCTTGAGTTCCATGAGCAGGTCCAATGCTAGCACTTTAGCCTCCCACGTGTCCTGAAATATCGATAGTAACTGTGGTATAGAAGAAGCCTCTTCCAGAAGGAGACTACAACGCGTGAGCTAAAACCCGGAATATTTGCATACTAGTCCTCAAGAAAAGAAGTGATTGTGTCTACTGCTAGTCTTTCCCTTTCCTGAATCCTATCCAACTTTACCGCCTCACTTATCCCTTGCCTCTGTCCGTCATTCCAGTATGGGGGTTTTGGGGGGTGTTGTGGTTTCACGTACTAGATACAGGCTCGAATGAATGGACATGCCCCACTGGTATGACGTTCCATTCTAGAGCTTTGAGTGCAGCCCAGTGGGGCTTTTGCAATGAACAGTGTAACAGCCATCTCTGTGCTTCATTCATAAATGCCTCACAAGCACTGCGTCTCATTCCTCAGCTAAAAGATTATTTTCATACATAAAGAGACCACTACTCTACGACAGTCCAACGTGTAAACAAGCATGCAGACAAGTCGGCCTAGAGTCAGAAAAACAAAACAAACAAAATGATTGCAGCCATATTCTGATGAAATTCCATGCCAACCATACATGTGGGGGAGATACGTATGATAAAAGGAGTGGAAGGGCAAAAAGGAATATAGTTTGCCATTCATACCTTTCGGAATAGTCTCCTTGCCAACCTACAGACATCATTGAAACCAATGAGCTGTGCCAGAAAGCCATTAAGGTCATAGTGCAAGGCATTTACAATAAAATAAAATGTGATGAATTCCTTTTTCGTCTCTGCAATTTGTCATGTTTTGGGGAATCAAGAAAACTTAGATCCTAGTCTCCAGATGCAATACTTACCTTTGTAGATGTATTTGTCATCATGTCATTATGCCATTTCAGGAGTGATTCTTTGTGTGTACACAACTAAACCACTGACACGTGTCCTCTAACAGGAATCGTGGAGACACATATTACAAAAAACAGACGGAAAAAGTTATCTATCATAATGCACTCAGGCATGCATGACATTTTATACAAACATAATTATAAAAAAAACATACATCATAAGAGGACAATACATCAACCTGTACTAACAATATAAAACAACGTAATGTACATAATATCGAAACCTCAGTGCTTCAATGCATCCAGCAATACCTTCATTTCATACCAACATTCCGTAACATATCATTTCCCTCCATGTAGTGACCTCAGAGAGACTCACTGCCACTGAACCAGATCACCAAATCACCATGTGCCAACACGTGCTTCCTACGCTTAGGGGCCAACACTTCACAAACGGTTAATACATGTTTTACACTTTCCCGACCCTGAGTACAACCAAGTGCCATGCCCTAGTTGCTCCATTATTATTTTTTTTCATGCTGCCGTGATCTCCATGGTTTTCCACGATATTAAACTTAATTCTCATGTAATCTCGGCAAATATTGCAGTTTGGACATCAACCAAGATATCTAGGTGTCTGATGCACGGAGTATAATCCCCACGATGATGCTTGGTGGATTAATCATTCATATGTTGCACCCAATCAAGCTCACCAATATGGATCGACTTTGAGATGGTTACACTATGCCAAGCCTTAGAACATAAGCCAGTCTGTGATCTTTCCCTTCTAGCAGTTCCTGTCAGTGGGTTACTCCTTCGCCTCGCAGTATGATACATCAATGTATCAGAGGGGGAATGCACTTATTACCAAAATGGGGTAAGTCTGCGCTATAGATTCATATGATATACCAAATGTATTCCCATCTCACCTCATTAGTCATAATTGCGCACTTAAATTACAGGGGAGACCAATAAACGACCTGTCAAGCTTTTTTAATTCCATCATTCAGCCAGTTCCCCATGTGTCAGTCCCATGTGTCAGTACTGGCATATTTCTAGCATTGTAAATAGTTTTTAATGTCTTAAAAGAGTAGCAACTGTCTGCTGCAGCAAACTTTCTAATAGTTCCAATACGTTGATCTGCTGAACTTCTGCATTTGGTGGTGCCAGTTTAATTTTTGAACTGTGGCCACCCCAGGTGGTTGTAGTGAGAAACGACCACCACTTCTTTCTTGTTTGTCAGACTCCACGTATAATGACAACCAGTCGGTCTACAGCTAAGGATGAAGGCCATCATCTGTGTCTTATTAGTTTTAATGAGAAGACCACTCTTCTGGGCGTTTATCTCGAGTAAAGCTCACTGTTGTTGCAGCCCCTTTGGAGTTTAATCCAGCAGAATCAAATCTTTGGCATACTCCAGCCACTGTAGCTGTACATTGCCGATTTTAAGTGGCAACATTTTGTATGAATGAAGTTCTGATGAAAGGTCCAACACATATAGGTTAAATGGGGCGGGGGCCAAGACACAGCCCTGTTTTAATCCCACATATGTTGGAATGGAATTTGTTTATTTACCGGTTTGGCATTGTCTTACTTTCACTGAGGTGTTGCTATGGGCAACCATTAACATGTGTAATAAACCACAAGGAATACCCCATCTATACAATTTCTGCCATATTAGATTGAGAGTTAGCATTTCAAAGGCAGAGCTAAAGACTACATATGCAACATAAACCGGTTGTTTATATGGGTGCAAGGCTACCTATATCATTGTTGCTTATGCCATAATATTAGTTAATTTAGGGGAACCTTTACGAAACTAGGTCTGGTTAAAGGATTATATGCTCAATCCAGTCGTTGAACTCTATCAATAGTGTCTGGCCAAAAACATTTGCCGGAGCATCTAACATAGCTAGAATTCTGCATCTTTTGGGTTCCTCGTGAGGCCCTTGCTTTTAAATTGGAACAATAATGCTTTTGGCCCCTGCTCGTTGGTAAAATTCCCATGATGCTGATCATTTTAAAGAATTCATGAAGAATTAAGCACTGCATAGATGGATTCTTCTTTGGAAAAGAATTACAAATGCCATCGGGTCCCATAGCTTTAGAATCCTTGAAACTATTAGTAGTCATGATGACCACATTGGCAACACGATGATGACACCACCTACAGCGTTGAATGTCAAATTCCAACTTGTCAAGCGGTTTAGCTCCAATCGTACTTTTAACATGTGGTTCCCATTTATCTTTAGAGGCACTAACACTAACTCTTGAGTCTATATTTTGCCCATTGACCAACTTCCAGAATCTTCGGGGATCATTTGTCTAAATGATTTCAATTAATATTTTTCATTGTTCAATTTTTTCTGTTTTAAGTGAGACTTCAGCCATTTCTGGTATATAGATGTCCTTCATTTGCATACAGCTACCACCTTTTGAATAGTTAGATTACCACGGTTAATCGATCACAAATCTTTTCTTAAGTCTCTCTTAGAATTACAAACCTGCATATGAAATGGGTGTTGATAATGATTTTGTTGCCTTATTTTGTCACAATGCCTATCTTGCAAAATGCAATTGGATATTTGACAATTGAAAGTTTCATATTCAATTTGTTGCTGCATGAATCTGTTGGTGTCAAGGACCAGGGCTTGCAGGTGCTGGGTACCTGAAGTCCTCTTGCTTTCTCGGGGAAACTGGTGGCGCTGCCATGGTGAAGATGCATACTACACAGTTAGCACCCCAAAGGAGACCCCAGAGAAATGCATACTCTTAAGGGTCTCTGGAAGATGTCCCTATACCACCTGTTGGCATCCCCTGTATTTTTGTTCCACAAGGATAGTGCGGGGCACTGTCATGGGAGCCAGCAAGATGGTAATGATGAGGATCCAGTAGTCACCGCAGTCCAGATTGTGATACTCCAGGCAAGAGGAAGGACAGGAGCAAATAAGGAGAGGCAAGACACGGCTGTAAGCACCACAGGAGCAGTGAGCAGCCAGGCAAGAAAAACAAAGGCAAAGGCAACAAGCCTGGTTCAAAGGAGGTAGCAGGGTAGAAAAAGAAGAGAACACTGGCCAGAGGGAACCCAGTGAAGCAGGAGGAGACGAGGGGCAGGAAGAACAAGCAAGTTGGAAAAAAAGCCAAGAAAACGCTAGCAGGCACACAGTAGTTAACCAAGCCGACAGGAAGCGTTAAGACACACCAGCCTCTCATCGGCGAAGGGCTTTTATAGCCAACAGACATCGTCCATGCAATGCAGCACAGGAAGAGGTCTCCATAGCAACGGGACACAGGGCCATGCTCTTCGTAACTGAGGGGCGGATGCTCCACAGTGTTGTGCCCGTCTGGTCATTGTGGTGCCTGCGCCAGCTGCCGGGCCGGTCATCCGTGGATCGCAGCGCTGCCGCATTCCCCCATGTCTGCATGCAGCAGCCACCCATGGGAGGACCCACCAGCATTGGTTCATACACCAGGACCCAGCAGGTAAGTGAGGTGCATCACACAATGGTTCAAACCACGTGCAGCGCACCTAACAGTTGGATTCCTCCATAGACAGGCTCTGGTAATATTCCTGAGAAACAAACATTAGCCGTTCCAAAACACTGTTAACCTACTCGACTTAAAGGTTAAGCTTGATCACATCCGTGACATGGGGGATCTCGCCATCCTCCTCCTACTAGATCCCTTGGCGGCATTTGATCTCGTCAACCATAATATCCTATGTCGCCACCTCCCTTTCACTTTCAACTTCTCCCTCGAAGCGGCCAACTGGATTAAGTCCTTCCTGAGTGAACAAACCTCTATGGTCTTCGCCGGGGCCGAAGCAGCCAACCCCAACCCCAGTGTCCTGCCTTTCACCTACTTTGTACAATATGTTCACCAAGCCACTCTTTGACCACCTGGACAGCCTAAACATCCCATACACAAACTTTGCTGTTGATACGCAGTCCTCCTTAAACCCACTGCTAACCATGAACTTGACTTTGCTAATATCAACCGTATCTACAGCATCATACAGGCCTGGATGGCTAACCACCATCTTTGTCTGAATGACGACAAGACGGAGCTGCTCATTGTTGGCTCTCCGCACCGCCTCAAACACCTTGACCCTGCTTTCGCCTCTTTTCGCATCGACAGGAACATCACCCCAATATCAACCCATGTCAAAACGCTGGGGGTCCATCTCCACTCAGAGATAAACATGCACAAACATGTCAAGGCTGTAGCTTCATCTGCTGACTCCTCTACCAAATTCATTAATTTATCCAGAAAGTTCCTTACCCCCAAAAACTGCCTAACGCTGGCCAGTGCCATTATTGGCAGCAAATCAGATTACTGCAATGCCATCCTCGCTTGAACAGCCACAAAAAACCTGAACAAACTACAGCTGATCCAAAACAACGCCATCAGGGCAGTGCGGGGCCTGAAACGATCGGATCCCATCTCACTAGTGAGACGTGAAGCACACTGGTTACCAATTAAGGCGTGCCTTAAATTCAAAATCGTATCCATCACTCATCGTTGCCTCCACAACACTGCCCCTCCATACCTCACCCACTGCATCTCAAATAAGTCCAACCTACGTTGCCTGCAATCCTCCGCCACCACCTAATTATTTACCCCTATATTCATCAGAAAAAGAGCTGGAGGAATTAGCTTCACCGTTATCGCTCCCACTATCTGGAACATGCTCCCATCTTCTATCCAAGAAGAACCCTCCAATGCAATCTTTCATATAAAAAGTTAAAACTGCACTGTTTAACAAATATGCCTAAAAACTACTGCCTGAAATGTATCGCCTGTAACCAATATTGCATTTTTTGCTAGCGCTGTGATACCGCCGGGTCCTGGGCACCATCAACAAATAAAATAAATAAATAAAATAGACTGAGATCCATTAGAATCCCAGAGTTTGTACCTTTGTATTGATCTTCTCCATATTTGAAGGATTCCATTTGTTCTGGTTGGCCCCGTTATTGAGCTCAATAACTTCAATGCTGTCATAGGGAAATAATGGTTCAGCAGCCTTGCTTCTTACAACTAGAGGATAGTAGTCACTCTTTTCCCTAGGTTCAATCGCCATTTCACTAAAGTCTGGTATAATAAGATTGTGCACAAAGATGCACTCTAAAAGAGAGACAGCCTTGTTGGTGACCCTGGCGTGTTGGCCTGGAACATCGCCTGGGCAATGTCAATTTAACATAAACAAGCCATTTGAGTTGACTAAAACATACCAAACACGCCCCTTTGTAGCTAAGTTCTCCTATTTTAATTGAGCTTTTGTTACATTCCAGCTGTTATCTCTAACATCAGAGTCCAATTTGTGGTACATCAGCAGGACTTTTAGCATTGCAATCACCCATAATTCCAATTCTATTCGTATGCCTCCACTGTTCATAAACTCCAAACTATAACAATGTATTGTTCACTTACATTTCCGAATATCACAGATCAAATATCGATACCTATTATGCAATTAAATATATCTGCACATTTTGGAATTGCCACTTTTTTTACATAACATGTTGAGCGATGCATGTGGTGTCAGCATGTGCAAATGTAGCATTTTACATGTTGTACTACACAACCAATGGACCCGAAGGCTTTTGTTTTAAAGTACATTACTTCAGATATTCAATTCCTCCCACTCCTGCACCCCTGTTCTGTTTAACTTCCAGACCATCAGTCGCTCAGAGCCAGCAGGAGGATAAGTGCCGTAGAAAATGCAGCAATGTCTTCCTCAGCCTTTTTTGCAGGTATGGTGACTCTCTCTTAAATATTAGGTATAATTTGCCTTCAAACTCCCATTTGTTTTTTGCAGCTCAGGTTTAGCCTTGTCATTGCTGTTGCAGCCCACAAATCATATGTGTGCGTCAATCAAACCTTTTCAATAGCTTAATGCATTTCAGATTTGCATTACCAGATCAAAGAGGCATATTATCCACGGATGGTGACCCTTGAGTTGGGATAGTGTAAATGTTCTTGTACCTGGCCTTTCAATGCACATCATAACCTTGAGCACTACCTCCTGTGGTCAGGTGTGGTTTGGCTCAAATATTGAGGATTCTAGAACCAGACAGCATACACAGCTAAACAGACCTTTTGTCAATTCCCAAAACATTGTTGCTCAATTACTTCAGTGTTCTTGAATTGTATCACAAAATCCTTTGCCCACAAGCTTGGCCAAACCTCATGACAAAGGGTTGTGTCTATATAACATTCTTAACCACGATCAAGTTTGAACTTTTTTATTAAATGCTCCTTGGAATTCCTCTCAGCCTTAAGCAGAATGATATATATTTTGGGAAAGAATATACAGCAAAGGAGGCCAGCACTTGAGGAGATGATGGCAACTATTTCCTCAGCTACAATGTATTTTCCTCTGGTACTCAAATACGTTGGAATGAACAGAATCCAAACACTACAGAAGACCAACATGCTGAAAGTGATCAACCGGGCTTCATTGAAACCGTTGGGCAACTTCCTTGTTATGAACGCAACTACGAAGCAAATGCCGGACAGAATCCCCAAATATCCGATTGTACAGTAGAAGAGGATGAAAGAACCTTCATTGCACTCAATGGTAATTTTACCAATTTCACTTTTTATGTTGAAGTCCACAAACGGAGGAAAGGTTGCCAACCAGAAAATGCATAAGAGAACTTGTGGAAGTGAGCAGAGCAGTACTAAATAGAATGGGAAACCTGGTTTCGCCCACTTTCTGAATGTACTTTCAGGTCTTGTAGCCCTGAATGCTATGACCACTGTGATGGTCTTTGCCAAAATGATGGAGATGCAGATGGTGAAAATAACTGCAAAGATGACCTGGCGAAGCATGCATGTCACTCTGTGGGATTTTCCAATAACGATTAAGGAACAAAGGAAGCAAAGAGTAAGGGAAAACAGTAGAAGAAAACTGAGAACTCGGTTGTTGGCTTTAACAATTGGAGTTTCACAATTTCTTATGAAGATACAAAGTACTGATAATGTGATTGCTGAGAACATAAAGCAGGCAGCCGCCAGTACTACTCCCAGAGACTCCTGGTAGAATAAGAATAGTCGAGGTTTGGGCATGCACCGATCACGGGCGCCATTTGACCTCTGGTGATCCAGGCATTTTGTGCATTCAACAGCATCTGTAGAATAGGAAAACAGCTCATATTAGTATGTTTAGGGACAGAAGACGTCACCCTTTTATCATCCCCTTTAGATCATATGCAAGGTTTTAATGGGAATGTGTTTTGGATTGTTATGGTTTGGGCAGATTTACAAAAACATGCAGATCTAGCACAGTTCCATCTTTGCCATGATAGTTCATTTATTTATTTATTTATTGATCATTTATATTGTGCCTATACACTTAAACAAGTGTTTCAAAGCACACAAATGGAGGGAGGGGGTGAGCAAGAAGATTAAAATTCTTAATAAGCACTGATATATTCAGAATGGACAAGTGCTGTGTGTATAGTGGTACTTACAGACAAGACAAATGACAAAAAATATTGCACGTCCCTGACAGTCGCTACCATAATGCAAGAGCTTTACATGCAGAAAGGAGAGGGCAGGGGTGCTATGGGGAAAGGCAAACAGAGCAAATAAGTCTGAGAGACACAAAGAAGGAGGGGAGGGGGAAAGAGGGGAGGAAAGGGGGAGGAACAGAATGCAAATCCAACCCAAATGGCTGCATATGAAAAAACGCCTAAATTCGAAATTAATGCAAGGCACACTAAACGCAGTTAAACCATAGGAAGCAGGAGATGATAAAGCCTAAATTCGAAGGTAAAGCAAGTCACACTATAGACAGTTAAACCATATGAAGCTGCAGATGATAAAGCCTAAATTCGAAGTTAAAACAAGGCACACTAAACACAGTTAACTATCGGAAACAGCAGATGATACATGCCTAAATTCAAAGATAAAGCAAGGCACACTAAACACAGTTAAACCATAGGAAGCTGCAGATGTGAAGTCCCGTCCCGATGTAATGACAATTAGGTGAGCTGCCTGCTCACATGAAAGACTACATGTTTACCTTGAGTTCAGGTGGGCCAGCGGGAGATCACAGGCAGTCCCTAAGTCCAGGATTAATCCAAATTCATGTGCCAGGGTGGGAATGGATAGGGGGTGGCCACCCAGTCTTGCCAGGCCCGGCGATGCACAGACAGGAGCCTTAAAAGGGGGGCCTTAGGAGAGTGGCTGGCATAGCTTGCCAGCTAAAGGCCTCCAATCTGCCTTGAGGCTGTGCCCAGCCATTCAAGGGGCAGGGAGGCGATCTTCAGGCATCCTCAGTACTAGCAGCAGCACCCAATGCAACCCGGCGACCATGCTGGAAAGGCCACACCAGGTGGGAAGCAGAGGGAGCCCCTCACAGGCACGGATCTTCAAATGATTCCTCCAGGCAGGAAAGAAGGGAAAGGAAGGGCCAGGGAGGAAAAGCCCTTAAGAGGTGGCTGTAGGAGATTGGCCGGCATCCCCTGCCGACTAAAGTCCTCCAATCTGATTTGAGGCTGTGCCCAGTCAATCAAGGATAGGAAGGCAGTGTTCAGGCCTCCTCAGTGCTAGCAGCAGCACCTCATGCAACCCGGCAGCCATGCTGGAAAGGCCATTTCGGGTTGGAAGCAGAGGGAGCCTCTCACATGCATGGATCTTCAAATTATTCCTCCAGAGCTGATATGTGCTGGTTTGACAATGTTTCTGAGGGCCTTTCTCATACTTTCAGTCAGCTATTTAGGTTATTGGAGGGTACTGTGGTTTTACTAGGGAGGGCTGCTTTGTGAGGCTGTGGTAATTTAAGTATTCACTATCATTTGCATTGCTCTGCAGAGCATGGGTCTTGTCCCATGATACTGCAACCTTGACATTCTACCACATGAACATATGAAATATGCCAATGTGTTATACCATGTGTGCATCTAGTTAAGTTATTTGTGTGAGCTGGTACACCCAAGCACACCCAAAGAGTGGCACTCATAGCAGCCACTCTCCAGGCATATGCCAGAGGCCCATTGATGTTGGGGGTTCTGGCATGATGTGTACCAGTGATTCTTCTATAAAAGAAAAAGAGTACAGAACCCCAGAGTTTATTTGTCAAAGCATTATAAACCTACTTAGACTCAAAAATGAACATACTCTATTCTGGTTGTGTCTCGAAGCTACCTATATGCGGACTAGACATCTCTTTGTGCACTGTGCGAAACCAGCTTCCATAATATATTTGCAACAGCAGTTAATTTCATCTGATTCAATAACATATATTTTACATTTACTGTTTTAGCACAATTAAGACATACTCAATATTTAGGCAAACAATGCTGAACAAATAATGTTCTCATTTACACAACTCAGATGTTGTTACTTCTTCCTTAACCTCATCCTTTAACACATCAAATGTATCCAGACAAAAGTATAACCCAGTTCCGATAATACATTGGTTAATAACATGTTGTCCTTACACCTCTTAATATTGTCGTGTGTATGTTAACTATTACGCTTTCCAATGTAATATACAGAAATCAGCTCTACATGATATGTTTATGTTCTTAAAACTCCAGTGCAGCACACAATTGTATGTTGAAAATGAAAAAAGAAATATGTGTTTTGATTGAATCGAGGCATAATCTGCCCCAGATACCCTATAATTGCTTAAGTATTTTGAACTTGATCACTTTAATGAATACAAGTCTTAATTTATTACCTTCTCCTCCCAGGTAACAATCAGTCCATTCTGTTAGTTTCCTCAATTGGATATGGTATTTCTTTCAGTGGACAAACATCATTTACATTATGTTCATCACAATATTAGTTGGCAGGGTTTAAAATGGAATTCTGCTCTACTTTCGCATTGAATATATTATCACTATATCACTATGTTGGTATGCTTACCGGAAAAAAGGACCTTAGCAATGGTAAATTGTCTAACTGGTCCTAGCTTCAAAATATGTCCGTAGAGTGCTTCGGTAGTCACGTGTCTTGGGTGGCACTTCCCTGTGTGTGTCTAAATTTAAAAAGGTTAGTATACATTAGCAAGTATCTAGCTCCTTCTAGAGGTTGCCTTACAGACTAGGGTTTACGAATAAAACTTGTAGGTTCTAATTCTTACTGACCTCTTGCAAAAGACATTTAAACTGCTTACTGTACGTGTCTCTAGTGCGGCCATTGATGGAAAATCTCACTTCAAAGTTGAATCTTTTTCACTCTTTCCTTGGCATACATAAACATAGTTTATGTAGTATCTTTCCTGATTGTTACATATAAAACTGCAACATTGCTAAAGGCTTTTACAGAGAAATAATGGAAAGGTTTGTACAATTTGTTTAACTCATCTTCACTACCTTCATTTCACGCCACTCAATCTCATTCAGCCCTATCTGACCGATGTTTGTTAGGTACATGAGTTGTTTGTTCTATTTGGTATTGTTGTGCATTTTGAAAAGTGACTGAAAGTGAAGCGCTGTCTTTTCTACCTTGCTGCTGCACGCAGCATTGCGAGCCGTAGCTCTTGTCGTACCGCTTCCTGGAGGAGGCGTGTCTTCCCTGCAGCACGTGACCAAGCACGTGATCAGACCACAGGCTTTTAACCAGAGTGGAAGCACCCTTGCGGCGCTAAGTCCGGTGGAGACAAGCCTGTTGGCTGTTGTGCGGCTGTTTGGCGCTGGGGCGCCCAAATTGATGTGCAGAGTATACACTGTTCACCTTGTTGGTCCGGAGGTGTGGAAACCTAACGCTTGACCACATCAGCGGGAACCCTCTTATACACTGGTGCTCATAAAATGGGAACATACTCATAGGAACCCGCGTGGAGATAAGGGCGCACCGACAACTGCTGGGTGGTTGGAGGCTCTATTTAATTTCAGACTAACCAACACTTCCTCGAAAGACTCACCTGCTCCAATTCGCATAAGGCTGTCAGCTGAACGTCCATCAGCAGACAGCAGTTGAAGTGAGTGGGCCAGTGTGCATTGGTTGCCGTTTCACCACGTGAGCAGATTCACGTGACAACCCGGAGACCCGCCCCCTGAACATCGGCACAAAACCACAGCAGTGCAGTCCCTGCGGAAGCCGGATGAAAAGCTAGGTAAGATACCAATTTAATCTAATTCTGGTGCAAGTACAGTGTCTGCCTAAGCATAATTTCAACTTGATCAAGATGGATAATGTAAAACCTCGTTCTAGACTCCAAGAGAAATTGGAAGAAACATTAGCAATGAATGAAAAAGACAGAGCTCAAAAAAGTAGTAAACCTCAAATAAATAACACGCATATAGAGGAAAAACCAAGCCCAACTAAAACTAATGCAATATTGCACTGAAACACGAGCAAAAACACACCATTAGCGAGGTAACACAAAAAAAAACTCTTACTAGAGATGAGATTGTGAACTCCGAAACACATTGTCCAATCAGAACCTCTACAGATCTGGTTTACCCTTTATCAGTTGAAATTATAAATCAACAGAACCCATCAGATGCATTTATGGCTCATGTCAAAGAGACACCAAAACAAGGAGAAGAGGAGTCCAAACACTTACAGAAAATAAGAGCAGATGCTTCATGTGTTACACCTTCCTTAAAAGAGAGAGCATGGATTGCTAAACAACAGTGGCAGACAACATATCGTCCCACTCATTCTCTATGTGATAATAATACACAGGCTCTCCCCCTTAGGATTGCTCGATTGTCACTGGATATAACAGAGATAGATGCTCTAATGGACTGTCAAGAAAAAAGACAAGAGGTATTCAACGGGAAAGGTTTAACTAGCCACACCAACCAAATAAATACCTCTACGCCAAATAACTACAAAGACAGTAAAACACCAGCACCAATACCAGTAAAAACATGTAGGAGCGAAGCAAACGGTTACGTGAAAAACCTTAAATCTGAGATTGAGGAATCTACATCGATAAGCATGCACTCAGACCGCACAAAGGATTTGGTTGAGTCTCCAATGAGAATACCGACCACAATGTTAGACTTCCAAAATACTCTAATTGCAGTTTTATCAAATGCAATGATCCCATTCTTGAAAATACAGGAGGCAATGGTCGATGCTACAAAAGACCAAGCAACGCTACTAGCGATGATCATGACTAAACAATCCTTCTTTGAATCCCTAACAAATAGCTTACAAGAAAGAATGAAATATGAGGCAGAAACGTCTAGGACTTGGCAATCACGTTTAGCGGACATGGCTAGAGTGGAACGCTTCGAAAAGCAGAACCTAATGGAAACAGTGTCAAATATAACAAAAAACTAATAGATGAAAAGGCGAAAAAACAGTCACAAACAACACATCCTTCTAAAGTATTAACACAAGAAACACAAACTGAAGAAAAAGGCTGCCCAAACAAAATTAACATCGATCAGACAACACAGTATCAGATCGAACCATTAATGATGGAAACAAATTCCCAGCTAAATCCAATCATAATTGATAATTATGAACCTCCAACGTGCACACCTTTTGACATATTCGACCTTACAAAACGCGTACCAATAGGACAAGACAACCTGACCAGACAAAATCACAAAAAAGTGACAAAAAAATCACAAACAGGATCCCGTGCATTTTTGAGAAACATGCAAAGGGTACAAAAACCCACAAATGACAAATTACCACAATCCAAGGAAACTAGGGCAATGAAACATATAGAGTTTGCAACTCCAAACTCGGCACTGGCTAAAACAACCAGCTTAAAACCAGTTATCCAATTAGCCAAACAAAAATCAAAGGAACCATTGGATGATCTGCTAATTGAAATAAACCTTCATAACAATAAGCAGGCAACAAGCCAGGGCACAGACACAAACGGAGACAACAAAAATTTGAAACCAAATACAGTATCGGCAAAAGAGCCTTCAATAATCGGGGATTCAACAGAAGATATTTCATCCGTCACCAATGATCAAAATGAGGAGTTGATTGTTAGCGACGAATATAATGACTCAATATTGTCTACGACGACATACTCCCAGGAATTGACAGATCAAGGGGGAAACGAATCCCTTAATTATTCAGTGGTTTCAAGTGATGAAACATGGTCATCTATAGAAACGAAACAGAAGGAAAAAAATGACGATAAGCAGAGCCCTACCCGAGATTCTACTATTATGAGGCCTAAGTTTCAGAACCCTTTGAGTACCACGTACGCTTATTGAGTGGCTCTGTTTCAACTATCGCCACATCCAGAAGACTTGGTGACACTAAACAGATCTAACATTCTTCAACTGTTGAAAGCAATTCCGCAACTCGGAGATATAAAAACGAATGACATTGAAGTAATTATCTTTCCGAATAAGAAATATATGGAGGAAGCCCACATTGACTTCTATTCAGAAGAAACCATGCACCGTGTCTTAGCAACAAACAATCTACTCAAAAATCTTGGCTTCAAGGCAGAAGAAATATATGTATCCAGATTGATGGCTAGCAAAAAATCTACGAATATTACACTTCTTGATCAAAGGCTGAAAAATAACAAAAAGAATAAGCAAATCCAAGTGAACACCAAAAGGAACAATTCAAGTACTCCAACTCGTGTAAATGGAGTGGATGAAGTCAATAATTCCAGACAACCAAGAAAAACATATCTATAACAATCAAAGGACAAACTAAGTGACACACATAAAATATCCCTAATGTCATGGAACACAAGGGGCTACAAACATCTCTTGAAAAATCAATCCTCAATGTTAGCAAAATCGGAAATAATCTGCCTACAAGAGACCTGGCTAACTGAGGAGATCCTGTGTGAGGGATATATAACCTGGTTGAATCCCACAATACCGTCGAAAACAGGCAGAGCGGCTTCAGGAATGTTAATTCTGATGCAAATTAATGTGACATGGACTATAACTGCAAGAAGGAACATTAATCCCTGGTGTCAATATATTACCATTAGCATGCCAGCATATAATCTCGAACAAAATAGAAAGCAAACGACATGCAGAATGGAACATAGAAGTATTTCAATCTTTAACATCTATTGGAATCCTATTGCAATCAACAACAACATTTTTAACGATGCTGTATTCGAAGAAATCGATTCCATCATGCAAGCTAATAATCGAAATGAATTTATTATAGCTGGCGACTTCAACATGCATCTCTTTGACAAAGAGGGCAATAAATACTTGTCACACGAAATGTCATCACGGACAAGGAAATGGATGAAAGAGTTAAGAGTTCGCAATATTTCCTTAACCAAACAATCAACAAATGCAAAGGGGACACTATGTCCGACCTGGACAGGAAAAACCTCCACTTCAGTAATTGACTATATATTTGCTTCTGACACCTTACAGCATTGTGTAACTGGAACTAATAACTTCCCTAATGAAGAAAGCGACCATCATCAAATTTCAATTTCATGGCTTGCACACAAAACTACAAATGAGCACATAAATGTACCTGAATTAGAATTATCCAATGGGCTGAATAAACTAAGAATAAGAAACCATCAAGCCAGTGAAATACTTTCAACTTTTCAACTGGCCCCCCAGAAAGAACACGAAAAACTGGACTATCGATGGATTTTAGAAAAATATACATGTCCACAAACAAAAACAAAGAGTGCTCCCAAAACCTCACATTGCCATCAATATAATCAAAGAATCAAACAAGAAAAGCAAGAACATCAAAAGAGAATAAGGCATTTGAAATTAAAGAACGATCTAGACCTTAAAAAACAGATACACAAAGAAAAACAAAGATACTCTAATTTTCTAAAAAGTAACAAGGCGATGATGAAACAACACGATGCAGAAACAATTTTGAGGGCCCTACAAAATAAAAACACAAGAAATCTGTGGTCAATGATGACTGATAAATCCAAACAACAAACTTTAATACAAGAAGTTGAGCCCCATGTTTGGGTAAACCATTATCAAGAAGTTTATAACAGCAAAACATCCATTTTGACAACGACCGGAGTAAGTGAAGAGTGTACTTGGAAATTTGAATGGGACATCGAGGATATAACAAATAAAATTAAAGCCTTGAATTTGTCACGAGCCCCAGGCCCCGGTGGGCTTTCAAACGCAGTCCTCAAAGCAACACCAGAAGTATGGGCCAATTTTTTCTTTCATTTACTCGAACTTATAGCAAAAAGAAAAGAAATTCCCCACACTTGGACAGTTGCAATTCTGATCCCAATTTACAAATCAGGAGACCGAAAAACGCCAGGCAACTATAGACCCATAGCCCTGCTAGACCCATTGGGAAAATTATTTGCAAGCTACCTACAAAAACAACTGAACATCTGGGCAGCAAAGAACGGAAAACAGGCGAAAAGGCAAACTGGCTTTGTGACAAAAATTGGAACAAATGTAAACTTACTGTTACTGAATATGATAAAAGTAGAAGCAAGTATCAAAAACCAACAAGTATATGCTTTGTTCATAGACTTGAAAATGGCATTCGATTCAGTAAACAGACAGAAACTCTGGGATAAATTAACAGCATGGGGTTGTCCCACTTACATCTTAAACCCAATCATCCATCTATATTCAAATACCTCCATTCGAGTTCGACTCACAAATGCTGGAATGGTCACAGAATCAATTCCCACCTGGAATGGGTTGAAGCAAGGCTGTCCGTTAGCTGCGTGTTTATACAATCTGTATACCAACGATTTTGAGAAGCAGATTGAAAACACGAAAGCAAATCCCCCAAGAATTAACAACGAAAAGATTCATGCACTAATCTATGCTGATGATATTATTATATTGGATAAAACGACATCCGGACTACAAGAATCTTTGAACAAAACTCAAGATTACATGTATGTAAACTATCTCCAAATCAATACGTGTAAAACAAAGATCATGAAACTCATCAGTCAGAAGTGGAAAAATCAATATTCCATAAAAATCTTGCATGATAATAAAGAAATTACGATCACAAAGACAATCAAATATCTAGGCGCTCTCATAAACCCTTCTAATAATGAAAAAGAATGGTACGAAAACATCGAAGAAAAGGCCAGATCCTTGGCCAGGCAAGGTAGATTCTTCCATCTGAAGTATGGTACATACTCAGTGAAGGCCACAATGCTATTATACAGGCAAAAGGTAGTTCCAATCATACCCTATGCCAGTGAATCCTTAATCAATGAGAAGGTTATTAACGGGTCCGTCCTAGAAGGCCTATATTGGCGGCAAACGTTAGCACTCCCCAAATCATTTCCTTTTGTTAGGATCCGTTTTGAATTGGGCCTACAATCGATAGAATCTACAGTCACATGGAAACAGAGGGACCTTTATAGAAAAGTCATTTCGGACGATCGAATTCCATCACTGGAAATATTAAAAAGAAAAGAACAAGCATTTCAAACGACAGCTCTTTTGAAATGGATTACAACAATAAAGAGAAAAATGCAAGCTGAAGAAATTACAGAAGAACTGTTGGTAAAGAGACCCCAGCAAGCGAAAAGAAAATGAAAAACAAATGACAGGATAAAAACAATAGACAAACAAAAAAACTACAAACGGTTCCTTAAATGTGACACAGAAGTAAGAGCCTTAAACAAACTACCAGAATATTTAACTCAATTCCCTGATAGGATGATTTGTGACTTATTTTTAAGATTTCACCTGAATATACTTCCAACCAGGGACTACTAAGCTACATTTGATAAAACTGGTTCTACCTCCGCGGACTGTAGATTTTGTAAAGAACTGCAAACACCAGAAACATTATTCCATTTAATCATGGTGTGTCCGATGCTGAAAGAAAAAAGATAACTATTCCGAACCTTCTTCAGAATCTCCACTAAAGAGATGACGACAGAAGAACGATGGGCGAATCTGCTAAGAGGAAATGATCAGTGGCTAATAATTACAATGATTAAATTCTGGACTGAGATCATGAAATTTTCTTTTTTAAGTATAGAAATGAAAAAGAATGTAATGTAAAGTAAAGTTTGTAAAATCAAATCAAACATTTAATTTAAAAAAAAAAACAATTTGGAACAATTGATTCTCCTTGGATGATCCATTCAATGTTTGCACCACAGTCCATTTCAAGTCTTCAAATGGGTGGTTCATTTTCTCTGATAAGGCTAATTTCCCAAACCTAGTGAGTCCCCCAGCAGCTTTCCTGGATTTTTGGGGTTTGTTTTTCCTCCTGCTAAGAGTGAGACTCTTTTACTCCCACTCTTAGACATGATTTGAGGTATGTCCTTGACTTGTTATGTGCTTATGGGCTATGGGGTTTCTTTTTTACTCCATAGGGTATCATCTGTTTTTCTGTATGTGTGGTACACAGCACCCTCAGTGCAGTGCCACAGGGGTGTCACAGTGACCCCCAAACATAGACTCCATACCCTGGGACTGACTACTGTCTCCCAGGGCATGTAAAGTCACCATTGGCTTTACTAGTCCAAAATTGTGAACAGAACCAGTACAAACCATCATATTGTGGAAGAACTGGTAAGGGGTAATTCGATTGCCCCTGGGTCTGTTTTCGAGGGGGCACTGTCCCGTCCCCCCTCATCGAGTTTCTGGCTGGTGGCAGTGGTTACCACGTGAAATATTCCTCCGGAATATTCTCTATGGGATTTTCCCATTGATTTTAAACGCACCACTTTTTGGTGCAATGTTAAAGATACAGCTAATTTATTTATTTAATATTAAATCACTGGTTGAGTCTTTTTGCCAGAACTCGATTCTAAAATGGCGTTTGTGTCCGTCTCTGTAACTCTGACCAAGGTCGAGCCCTTTGTTCCACTATTTTGGCGGGCTTCTCCACAGAAGCCCTCCAAGTAGTGCCACTCTGTCTGGGTTCCACAGGAAGGGTGGAGGGGGGAATTGGCACCCTGGACTGCATTGCCTTAGCAACCCAAGTCGCACTCTAATCTGATTGGCCCAGTGATGAGCCGCCCGGCTCACCACTTAGCATGTGTGATTGACAGCTAGGCTGATGAATGGGGGTTTTTCTGCATAAAAGCAGGGCCTTTGGGACTGGAACTTCAGAAGTCACCACACGACCTAAGAATCCGAAGAGGGAAGAATCTGAGCCACTTGCAACCGATGACACCACCGGTGAAGCCCTGCTGCAACAAACTCACCACTTTTCCAACGACAAGAGAAGATCTTCTACTGGAAAGTCTTCTCCCTTTGAGCTGGTAGGACCAACCAGATCCCCCTTTTTCACTTCCAAAGGCGTCACTTGGTCGAATCACCCGTGCCAAGCACCCCGGCAGCTGGATAGCCAAGCTCACCACTTTTGACTGTGAATAAAAGGAACGCACCTTTTAATCGGGAACTCTGTGGCTGGTTTCGTACCTGTGCAGTGCAACGACTCCAAGTTTCCTCCTTGACGAGATCTTCTCTTCCCCTGTTCCGAACCATGAACCTTAACCACTGCCAGGAACAACTGTCCCCGCTGGAGCTTCCTTTCTATTTAAGGTACTGTGTCCTGCCTGGCGTCCCGTTCTACAGATTGCTAAAGGTGACCCTTAAATCCTTCTAAAATGGGTTGGCTCCAGGCCTTCTAACTATATCTTTTGACTTACCCCAACCTCTTTTGAACACTCTGCAAAGACTTTCAGTGCACTTTAAACCGTGTGATCCTGGGCACATTTTGCTTTGCTCCATTTAAAGTGGTCCTGGCCTATGAACTTTGGCTCTACAGTATAACATGCCTTTCTCCCCTTGCTCTGAACTTTTAAAAGTGTTGGGAACTGTTTTATTTTATGCTCTGCCTTTTCTCTCCCTTTTTAACCTAAACTATTGTAGTGCCATCTGGGTTAAGCGCTCACTTCTGTCTTAACAAATAGCTGTGCTTTAACCCTGACTTGTCTGATAGTTATCAAGGGAAGTGTGTCTACTTACCTGACTGTGTTTTAGATTACTTTTCATTGAGAGTGCTAGTGTATTGCCTAAAGTGTGTTTTAAATAAATAATTATATACTTTTTGTACAAAGCTCTGGTCAGTGTTTGTTTGCTCTACTGTGTCTTGACCCTATTTTGTATACTCTGCATACTGCCCTACTCTTCTTGAGAGAAGTCTGACTGCTCAGCCACAGCTACCAGGTAAATCTGGGTGGTGCAGACTGCTACCAATTGGGTTTACTGCTACTCCTGTAGTCTTAATCTTTTTGCAGTATTCCCCAAGGGAACTGCACAGGATTCTGCCTAACATATTTCAATTAAGAGTTTGACTAGAGGTGCACTTTCAACTTTGTTTTTTAGGCAAGTTCTATGCTCGAAAATTCGAGTTTTAGGGCCTCATTACACGGATGGCGGTAGGGATTTACCCGTACCGGTAAAATACTGGTACCGGTAAATCCTTACTGCCTTACTACGAGGTCCCTTTGCGGGTTGGGGGATTTAATGCCTGCTTTTTGCAGGCGTTAAAATCCGACCCGCTAAGGGACCTCGGAGCTAATTACGGCACCACAAAATTGCAGTGCCGTAATTAGCGCCTTCCCCATTCCCGTAGAGCCCTATGGGGCTGAAATGGGAATGGGGAAGTGCAATGGCGGAAGGGGGATTTACCACCCCTCCAACCTTGGAATGGGGCGGTAAATCCCCTTTCCGCCAAGGCAGTGCCGGTATTTTACCGGCATGAGCCATGGCGCTAATAGTGCCATGGCTCACCGCCTACCGTGTACTGAGGCCCTATCTTCCTATTTGTGTTTCCTAAATATTTAACCAACAGGGGCATATAATCACTTATATCACATATCACGTTGTCTGAATTACAATTGTTGAACTATTTTTTGTACCCATGATTTAGCCAGGCCGACATCGATCTCCTTGCTTATTTGAGTTAGATTACAGACACCACATTTCCCAAATGGGTGGTGGCCTACTATTGGTGCTAAGACCCATGTGTTTGTCAAAATGTCCACACATTTTGGAATCGTCACTTTTATTTTATTTAACCTGTTGAGTGTTGAATATGGTGGCAGCATGTCATAATGTAGCATTTCACATGTTATACTGCAAAACCAAAGGAACACAAGGCTTTTTTTTTAAGTAAATTACTTTCCTTTGGGAGTTACCCCCACCCCTCCTGCAAGCCTGTTCTGTTTGACCTCCAGACCACCAGTCACTCAGGGCCAACAGGAAGATAAGTGCCATAGAAAAATACAGGTGTAGTGTTTTTTCCAGGTTAGTGACTCTCTCTTATATATTAGGTATCATTTGCCTTCAAACTTCCCTCCTCAAGTTCTCAGCAACTCAGGTAGAAGTCTTGTCATTGGAGTTACAGCCCACAAGTCATACATGTGTGCAGCCCAACAGATGTGTTGTTTATCAGCCACTTTTACTCCCTAAACACATGCTCCCAAAAAATAAAAATGATAATAGGGAGAACAAATACTCCAAACAAAAATGGAAAACAGTGTATCATCAATACAGTGTATCAATCTTAGAGAGAAGAAAGGATGAATAGGGTTTGATGAGATTTGGTAGTAGTCTGGAAAGTCAACACAGATCTCTGCAATAGTATCAATATGCACTTCAAATGTGTTTATTGTGCGTGATAAATGTATTGAGTACAGAACACATTACAGGATCCTTTAATCAGATGAATCCATGGTTGTCAACAAAAGCCAAGCAGCAGGCTCTGGCTCTCTGTGTGCACTGTATACTATCATGACATTTGTTAATTATGTTTTGTGAAAAATGTGCACTCACCTCTTTGCATCAGATGGTCAGTAGGAGACTAGGGCACATGACCCATTTTCCCACCCATTAGCACATCCCTTCCTTTTCCCTTAATTCGGGAATAGTTCACTGGTTCAAAAGATATTGATGCAGACCATCAATTTAAACAGGAATTTGGGATGCAAGAAGGCTTCTCAGTTACCATACCAAAGGTTTGCATCAATTCACATTTTTGGTGGTCACCCTATGAGATGCGGGCTGCCACTATCACGTTTCAGCGGCATCTTCCCAAGTCTTTACTACAGGTTTGGGTTCACAGTTCAATCCAGAAAGCAACAAGACATCCGTCCATATCTGATTCTTGCAATGAAAGCTCTCACTCCCTGAGGAAGGCACAGACCATGACCATGTATGGAAACATCTGCATCCCTCTCACACTCTCGCAAGACACAACCTTAGGCTTAGAACACCATTACCCCAAGTGGCATAAGGATTCTCAGGGGGCAGGCCAGGGGACCTCCAGTAAAAGTAATCACAGGAACAAAAACCCAATCCCAAAAAGTAGCACTCACCAAGCAAGAAGTAACCCAAACAGCTGGGATGCATGATTCAGACAGCCCAGTGGAATAAAACTGAATGAAATGAGCTGTCAATGCCACCCACTGCGGCTAAACATCTTATACCCATATTACAGAACTATCATACAACATTTAGTTACATTTTTAGGGCAGGTCACATGAGCTGATTGGTGGGACTATGTCAGTCCCGCTACATGTACAAATTTATATGTTAAGTGACCCTGATTTGGTGGACCATTTCCTTGGCAATAAATCACATTAACACCCCTTGTGACGTCGCAAACCTTCCCACACCGCCCCTCCATTTTAGGATTGTGCTGAGAGTTCAAGAATACTTGTTTGCCATTGGTTGGCAATGCCCAAAATAAAAAATGGCTTGAGATGCAAGGAGTGTGCTATTCAGACCAAATCTGGCCAATGATGTGCCCCACGGCCATCAGAAGGACACTGTACAATGTTGCACCCTAGGGACACCAGAAACTCCCTCCACTGATTGGTTCCCTGCTGCACATCCCAGAACCCCTAACCCAATGCTCTGGCCCCCCAGCTCCCTTCTCACACCTTGCTAGCAAGTGTAGCCTAAAAAAACCATACCACACCATGGCTGGAGTTTACTTAACTGTATTTGATTTCTACTTCTCTGCCAATTCTCCTTGTGCACCCAGGCGTCTAGCTCATTGGCCTCGAGAGTATCTCTTAGAGTGACTTTGCTGGGGCTGAGTTCTCCTGGGAAACCTCCGCCGTGTAACATTTCTGAACACTGCTACTGCTGACTGGTCAAAACTACACACTGCTGACACAGAAATGGCCTATAGCTCCTTTATCATGAGCTGTCCTGCGAGAAATGCTTTCCTAACATGGGCCTGCAGGAACATGGCTTCTCTTGTATTCATATATTGCCAAAAAGGCCCCATCATATACCCCTCTATGACACCCTGCACCCCCACCCCGTGCCCACCCTATACAACTGCCTACTACTACACCCAAAGCACCCACCCTTCATCAGGTTCCACCATGGGACCTCTCACGCTCGGCCTGCTTTTGTGTCCCCTCATTTGTTTTTTGTTTGTTTGTCATTTGTATAGCGCCTTTCAACATAATTATGTTCCCAATGCGCTGCTGGTTGAATGCCCTGGGAGGGACCGAGGCCAAATATGGGAGAGTTGGGAGGTTCTATTATGCGTGTGTGTATTTCAACCAATTAAAGTTATGTGAGGATGGCCAAGACCCTGCTTATGCAAGCAGAGCCGCATTCAATGACGTCCCCATCATCAATGTCACCCACTATATCACTCTGGACATCACCACGTTACTTGCGTAATTGGTACGTGAGCCCCCCTTGGCCGCATTGAACCCGGTCCTTTACAACAGGCACATGCAGGATGCATATCTCTAGTGAGACCCTAGATGAGGATTATGTTCAAAATCTGAAATCTTACTAGGCTCCAACAACAGTTCACCCCCCTCCCCCCCCCCCGCACCCATTAATTGGCCCAAACATATTTCTGATCCTCCAACCAGGGGGCCAGAAAGTATGCAACCCTGGAAATACCTTTGACAGCAACTTCACTCTCTCTCCCAGGTCCCTAAGAATGCCTCTGCTTCTAGCTTCAAATGAGAACACTTCCCCAATTCTGTCATTCACGCATAAAATGCCCATCGTAATCATGTCCATTCCACCTGGTCCTGAACACTGAAAGACTCTATATACTAGATTATCTGCAGCGCGTAGCCACAGGGTACATGCTGTGCAGGAGCAGCACACAGCATACTCTATCCTTCATCTAGGAGCAATTCAACGCGATTTAGAAGTATTTCATGCTTCCTAAACGGGCGTTTATGGTGCTTTACATACCTCTTAAAGGTGTCAATGATGCTATATCATAGTGCTGTCCTGAGATAATTAGCCTGGGGACATTTTAGGGTACATTTCGTTAGGCAGGATTATACTCCAATATTTTATTCTTATTCTGATCATATTTTATTGTGAATACATTGATTACATCCACTGTGATTTTGCGGATATTTCATTTTGATTGTAGAGGGCAATGGAACTATTGATTACAATGGCAAATAGAGTGGTCATTTGGATGGTGTTTCATGCTTCTTACATGATCTGAGCAAGTTTTTTAAGACATTCCTTTTTTACATTCTGCACTACATCTTAAGTAATACACTGGGTCAAACATTAATTACTCTGTGCATTTTATGCTGTGTGGGCATAGAGCACATTTCAATGCACAATAGTCACTTAAATCAAGTACTCAATGGACAAAAAAGAGACCCAATACGAGTGTACTGGAATGAATAAAACAAATTGAGGCAAAACCCCAAATCCTGCCCTTTGTTTCGTGAATGTATTTGGCAACACTCTGAAATGTTTCACTTCTACATTTCTATAGAAATCGGGAGAGATCCTTGAAAAACCCTGATGAAAAGGTATCACTGCACTGCAAAGCATATTCTGGGAACACAATTGCTTAGTTCATAGAAACAGAAACACAAAGAAATTAACTTCATTGAATAGCAAAAGAACCAGATTGGTTTGCAATCTCTCCCTCGGCAGCACCCTTGTTTCTGGATTGGAAAACTCTGAGTCTGCCTGCTGGAGTCGCTGTGCCGGACAGGTCTGACCATGCCGGGTGCAGCGGCCATGGTAGGCTGACCAGTCTCTGAAGCACTGGCACACCGCCTGACCTTCTGGGCCGCCGGAATTATAATCTCCCGGTGGCACCAGGAAGTCAGGCACCACTAAAATATTACAGGTTCGGCGGCAACCCGCCGGTAGCACCGGCAGTGTTGCCACCGGACCCGTAATGAGGCCTATTGTTTAAAAGAATGAGCTGGGTAAGGCCATTGAGTCCTTCTTTGAAATCAATCTCGGATCGGACCCCCTCAAAGCCACAATTTGGGAATCCTGTTAAGTCTATATCAGGGGAATAGCCATTCGTCTACAAGGGGGTGTCTTGAGGTTTATCACTGGGGAAGTGGCATTGTGGAGCTTGACATTAAAGTCTTAGAAAACACAATGGTCCAGACTAATGACAAAGTGTTGCTTTCACCATTGAAGTCCATACTGGATCAGTTTAGAAGTGCTCCTGATATGGAGGTTAGGCATCTTAGTGGCCCACTTCAGGCACATAGACAGTGAAGGGGGATCGTACAGGCCGTGTGTTGGCCCTGCTGATCACAGGGGAGAAGTGGAGATCTGATAAAGCATTCCTGAAAGACTCCTTGGGTACATTACAGAGAGGTAGTGAGAAGGTAACGGGGGCACTGTTTCACTACTGCTCGTTGCTCTACAGAGCCACTCCAGTGAAATTTGTGAGTGATATATGTGAAGACCGGAGGGGGGGTCTGCACTTCTGCTCTCTTTATGGTAGAGGGGAGGCACAGAGACCCCTGCCAAGATTCTCTATTACGGTAGCAATGGACGAGCAATCAAGGCCTAGCTTCTCGGGAGGTGATGCGAGCTGGTTCTTAAGTACAGTGTAGTCCCCAAGCACCCACAAAGGAATGTCCACACACTGTATCGGTTAAAACACAATCTTTATATAATTAATATTCAAGGTCACGATCACGATAACTCACTTTGTACTCCGAAAATCATTAAAGGTGCATACGGTCAGAATGACACACAGATCAAATAAAGAGGAAGCCAGCAGTAGCGAGAGGAAGGAAAGCAAGCTGGTTGAGCAATAGGCAGAATGCTGGTAACTACCGTTGAACACAGTTCTGTGTGGAGATCCCCCCACCTGGGCAACCTGTAGAAGAAAGATACAAGCCCAGTCCATATATTGTTCACATTAGACTTTCTAATAGTTCTGCAACCCTAAAGTACCTGGCGTTGTAGCGTTCCTTGTCGGGGAAATCGACAACCCTTTTTGAGTGTCCTCCCTTTCAGGCAGGACTCACGGGTTGTCTAACATCCCACGAAGAACAGGTCGGGCTACAACGGTGAAACGGCCGCGTCGTTCCTAGCAGTACTCATTTACGGGGAAGTGTAACAGTCCTGGAAGGAAGAGGCGTGCAGGGCACCTCAGTGTCAATAGTTCTGGACCGCAAAGAGTTGAAGAACTGTAGCCCAGCAAGGGCGTCGAGTCATCAGCGTCTCTGTGGTCTTTGGGTGGCGGGAAACCCACCGATGGATGCTCCCCGGCGCGTCAATGGTCAGGCCTTCTCCAGTAAGATACAGCGGCGACAATGCGGACAAGAGCATCCTTGGATCAATGAAGTTCTTAGGCAATGGGAGCGTGGTGGCTCCAGTCGGCGATGGCGGTCGGCGACAGTGGTGGACAACAGTCTGGGCGCTTCTCCTTGGAGTTCCGCAGCAATCCCTGTATCGGGTCAGCAGCCTGTCGAAGGTCTGTCTACAAAGGAGCTTAGGCAAAGATCAGCTGTGCATGATGGTCCCTCGTAGCTCAGGAAGAGGGCGCCTTACCAGGTCCTCTCTGGGTCAGTTCTTGAAGCCTAGCAGCTTTCAGATTGCAAAGGAGAGCAACAGCAATTCTTCTCGTTCAGCAGGGTTTCAAGATCAAGCTTCAACACGATTCCTAGCAGTCAGAGGTCCCCAGATATACTGTTGATCTCCCATTCATTCCGCTGGGTCACACTCAAGCATCCAATCACGACTACGGTCATTCATGCAGGCAGGCAGCCAATCAGGCACACGGGGCATTCAGGCCATTCACTTCTCTCCAGACACTCACAACAAATTATGTGTATTGGGACATTCAACACTCCAAGATGCATTCATATCGGTTTCGGGCAGGGCTGTCTCAAACATTGTGTCAACCACCAGATACTAGACAGCCACAACATAGAATGTTTATTCGTCACACACTCCATTCACCCAGGTCCCACCCACAGGCGTACCCACAACATACGGCTGTTGAGAAGGCTCCAGCCAGTCTGGTCAGCACTTCCCCACACTACCATATATAGAACTTCCACCCAACAGCCAGTCAGGGGGAAGGGACAGATGATGGAAGGCAAGAGGCCATGGGGGCCATTTAGTCTCCATCCGGAATCTACCGATCCCAATGACAGGGCCTGGGCATCCCAAAATGGAGGACGCTCAGGGCACCAGTCATTTCAGCATGGAGCTGCCACCAGCCCGTACCCTGCTCTGTGGGTCACACACAGGTGCCCAAAAACATACACTAGGGGCGCAGGGTTGCACCCCCACCCATGGGTGCCATAAGGGTATCCCATGGGTCTTTTCACCAAACCAAAAGAGAGAGAGCTGCACCACCAGGAGCCCCACCTGAATTTCTGCGTGGAAAACACAACAGAACACACAATAAAAAGCAGTAAAGGACAAGGATACGGAGGCCCTGTCCCTCTGATGCATTTCCAGCTTCACAATATAATCCACTATTTACAGGAGGTTCCCATACTAAAATTGAACTGATTCACCCTCGAGGAACTTAATTTCCCAAAACCCGGAACATATATATTAGAAGCTATTTCTGTACTTCCCTCTTCAAAGGCCCCCGGTGCAGATGGCCTGAGTGCAGAGTTCTATAAAGAATATGGCTCTAAACTGGACGTTTTTTTATCAGGGGTTTGGTAGGAGCCTTTGGAATCTGGTCAGCTTCCCTCCTCAATGAATAAAGCCCTTATCTCACTGCAGTTAAAACCCAACAAGGACCCCAGTTTGTGTAGTTTGTATAGGTCCATCTCCTTACTTAATCTGGACATAAAGATTTGCGCTAAAATTATAGCTAATTGTCTGATCCACTGCCCTGAATATGCAGAGGTTGTTTGCAGTTCTGGCACAGGTGGACCCAAAAATTAATGCAGCGGCAGCCTTTTTGGATGCCGAAAAGGACTTTGATTTCCTATCATGGGACTTTTTTATTTTCCTTGCTCGAGAGAATGCGGTTGCGTGGCAATTTTTGGGCTACATTGACCTCCTTTATTCAGCTTCCTCCGCTAAAGTTAGCTCGTTAGGTCGCTGCTGCAATTTTAACCTTGGCAGGGGCACCAGGCAGAGATGCCCGACACCTCTGTTGTTCGCAATTGAGATGTAGCCTCCTGTTATCAGGATCAGACGACACCACATCCAAAGGGGTCTGGCACTGGGGAGCAAAAGGGAAATCATTTCTCTCTATGCAGATGATGTGCCTTTATACAGCAGAGACCCCCATGGAAATTGACCTTGTTTTACTCAAGAAAAAAATTATGTTAGTCTTCAATCTGGGTTGTGTATCAACTGGTCTAAATCCATTCTCTTTCCGTTAATGGAAGGCACCCCTAAACAAGATAATCTGGGGACTTCAGATGAGAACCTCCAAGGATGAAGTATTTAGGTATTGCTATCAGCAGGGACCACTGTTCATTTCTTCTTAACAACCACAGTCCGTTATTGGAGTTAGTGGAACAAAAACTCAGTAGACAGAGCAATCTTCTGCTGTCCACCTAGGGAGGAGTTCCCTGGCCAAGATGCTAATAATGGCGAAATTCCTCTATTGCTTCTTAAACATTCCTGTCTACCCGGAAAAAGCCTTCTTGAAGCGCTTAAGGTCGCACCTGGTACAACTGGCTTGGAGTCCTAGCGGTCCAGGGGTGAGTTGAGAGGTCATGACCCATTCCTTTGAACAGGGGGAATTATAGCCCCGGACATTGATATGTATTATCTGGTGGCCCAGGCTCACTGTGCCACATACTGGATGCCAGGTTCCCCCCGCTCTCTTTGCATTTTAGGATTGACTACAATTCGGCGCTGCCACACCCTCTCCAGCCCCTACCCCTAGGGGGTAGACCCATGCAGGTTTGACACTGTACATTGCACAGTTTATACTTTATTGATAAAAAGATAAACCTCGCATTCTGAATGTCCCTGAGATGAGTCTGTGGGGCATTGGGGATCTTCAGCTGACCTGTAATGGTTGGATCAGGGAGACATG
The DNA here is from genome assembly GCF_040938575.1 of Ambystoma mexicanum. NCBI lineage: Eukaryota > Metazoa > Chordata > Amphibia > Caudata > Ambystomatidae > Ambystoma > Ambystoma mexicanum. The sequence goes on along the minus strand of NC_090922.1, from coordinate 303,002,768 downwards.
GGCACGATTGGGTATTCAACATCCAGGGGATATGGATCTCTTGGGTTCTTTTGTTTCTAGAAAGCTATTTGTGGACAAAATGGGGAAGGATTTCCATCTATTAGTACAATATTTCTGAATGACAGAGAGGTTTGCAAGTGGAGCCCTACATTTCCGGTGGAACCAGCTCCATCACGATTACTTAAGGACATTGCACCTCTGCTGGGTGCACAAAGGTGGTTTCCACTCTGTATAAAATGATGCCAGATCTATGCCCCCACTTTTTACACCCGCCAGAATCAGATGAGAAAAGGCTACTGGGCTCACTATTAAGCACAGGTATCGGAGGTGCATGTACAGTTATACGAACAGGGTCACAATTGCTAGAAGCACATGTTAATTCAGTTCACAATTCTACACCAAGCTTATATTTACCCTGTTTGACAGCTCAAATGTGACCCTTCCTCTAGTGAGTACTGCCCTAGGTGCGTAGAAGAAAACATAGATTTATTTAATTTAATGTGGTCATGCCCGATGGTTCAACAATTTTAATCGCAAGTGTTATCATGCAGAAGCGGTCCGATGATTCAGTGGTGGTAAAGGAAATTGTTAGGCAGACTTCTTATACTGGCTATGTGCCGAATTCTCATGCCCTTGAACAGTAATAGAACCCCATCTGATGCAGCCTAGTTTAGGGATCTGGTGTGATGCAGGGAAACTGAAGTAAATTATTGCAGCCTGTGCCCGTTGGGCGAGCGCCCTCAGGATATCTCGGCCCCCTTCATGCAATACTTGTTGGATATATCTAATCAGTCCGTGTCATCGCAATCACTGATGCTGGAATAAGTGTCATTCTTTGTGGGTCCGTGGTTGGATCACTGTGCCCTTCTACTCCAGATTCAGAATGGTCATGGTGTTCTTTGAGTGTTGTCTTTATGCCTAATTGTATATTGCCATGAGTTGGGTAATCACTTAAGACTGTGCTGGTTTGTGTACCTGCCTTGCTTTGTATGACTATTGATATTTCCACTGCGATTGCCTTTAAAGGAATAGTGCGCTCAGAAATATTATTGTCACAAGCGTTCAGGCATGAGTTTTTAAGCATACGTTGATCGATCGTACAAACATTTCCGATGTACCTTACCATAGTTTTTCACTTTTGCACACATGCCAAAGGCGTGGCCATTTTGTGATAATCTGATCTGTTGCAACATCGCCCAAGCAGGACTGCCCTGGCAGCACTAAATCATATCCCCTCCCCTGAGGGTGACATCACCAAACCTAGTGATATTTTCTGCCTTTCTCCATGATGGTACTGGGCAGCGTAACCAAACACACCCAGTCATCACCTATGTGACGTGACACAGAACCCGAAAATCAACACACATCATCTCACAACACAGCGCGTCACAATTTGGAATATAAAACTGTACTTTAAAATGAAATAGGAAGACTACAATTTGTAAAGTACTTTTGTTTCACAATAAACGCTCCGAGAACATCCGGCGATTGCCATATTCAATGAAATGGGTAATTGTTTTCTTTTTTCTCGGTCCACAAATGTTGATCGTGAGGCACGCAGTGTTCCTTTTGGGTACACAAGGCTTGTACATCAACTTGGTGCTAGACCACTGTAAACGATGTTATGTTGCTCCTAATTGCAGGTACCGCATAAGGGCATATCGGCCCTTGGCGATCGACCCGAAACAGTCATTGATATGCCGCTATTGACGTGTATCTGCAGCTGCCAGTTGAAAAAGCCATCAGTTGGTATCTGGAATCGATGACAATCACAGAATGGCAGGATGTACCTGTTTGGAAAACATAACGGAAATGTGTCTCAGTAGCCGATCTTTATTACAATTTATCATTTTACCCATTAATTCGGCATTGTGTTAAAACTAACGTTTAGCACAGACGTGAAACAATGTGAACACAGAGAAAACAATGTGGAAAGTATGTCACAATTTGATTCGGAGGTTAGTGCTATGGAGTATGTTCAGCTCGAAACGGGATGCGGAAGCTGACGCTACAATTCGAGGAACACATAGATGGCATTTTAATGAAATATTAGCGTTGCACCTGGGGGAACCGAGTGGTGGTCTACATGCATCTCGATGCTGGACTGCCCATGTGCCCAGTAGAAAGACCCGTACACACAAAGGTTGTACTTGCGTTTCGTTGAAATATGCCACACAGAACAAACAAGTACAATGTAACCCAGCAATAACGGTCAGCTAATGATAAGTTGACACGTTAGGGTATAAAATCGTCAAAAGTCAAACTTACATTATATTCGGCATATCCATTCTCTTAGCGCAACACAGACCATAATGCAGACTCCGTTCGGATCAACGATTTTTCATGAACTGAACTTACATGTTCCTTAGTCCAGTTTAGGAATGGTGAACCTTATCATATCTTACGTTATTACACCCTTCATTTAATTCATTTCCTTTTGGAATAGTCCCTTTTTTTCACGGTCGAAAAACAATTGAACCTTATACTGTGTGCGATGCGCGGGCTTCCTCAGCTCGCAAGCAAAAATTCAAAGCTGGTGACCTTCACTCAGAATGAAGATACATTCTTAGTTTTCAACAGCTTGTCTCACCGCATCCATGAGAACTGGAATTGTGAAGCACAGGCACAGGAGGAAAAATGTGGGGGCTGTCATTGCTCGCTGTTCGTGGCGCTGCTGAGGGGTAGTGGCAACTTCGCAATGACAGAATGCGCCCTAGTCCAAAATTGGAGTCGAGGGTACACAAAATGGAGTCAGAGTGTGTGTAGCAATAGCCCCACCTCTACTTATGTCAGTGCCTCCTTCCCCATGGCAGCAGATGGGCAAAGGAGGTGCCCCCCACAAGTGCAATATCAGGATGCCACTTTCGCGTATAATGTATGTTGGCCTGGGGCTCAACCGATCCACCCCTTCCTTACATTAGCAACGACCCCCAACACATGCCCCCATGAATATATTGGTCAGAGTGCTTCTATTTCTCACCAACAATGCACTTTATGCACTGCTTTGTTCACAGTCAGTAGTTCTTGCATGCCAAGTACCTTATTTAGCCTAGGTCTCATCCCTTTTGGGGGACGAGTAGTTATTCAGCTATTTGGGCAAATGTATGGTAAGGCAACTGCCAAACCCCAAAGTTTCTTTCACACTGTTAACCATCTGGCCCTCCCACGATCAGTGAAGGTCCCACAGTAGCTCGACGAAACTGTGAACTGTGAAAGCACAGCATTACATTGTATGGCATTCGTAAATATTGTACTAGTTGTAAAAAAAAATGACAAAGAGGATAGATTTCAAAAGACAAATTGGATGCTTTATTTGGACACTTCATAAAAACATTGTTGATCAAAAAACAGATTGATATCATTTGAACCAGGAAGTGAACTGATCCACGAGCTCTGCTTTAGGTGGACAGGGCACGTTGGCAATGTTTTGTGGCAATGTATGTGTAGTAGGAACAAAATCATGCGCAATTCTGTGATTATGCATCTCCAAGACATTAATAATAACATCTTTCGCAAAATCGAATTCCATTTCCACATATACTGGCTTGACCGCCCATTTTTTTCTTCTTTTCGTAAAGGCCATAGTGTAGAGAAGCATCCCAAAGTTTCCCGCAGTCCTCGATTGTTCACGGCCACATTCTCTTTATGCGCTAATACCGCTAGTAATGTCCTATATTTCATCCCTTCTATGCCAAAATGCAATCTCTTTGGCCTGTACTTTAGGCACATATTGTGGAACACCTCCAAATCTCCTGTGTAACAGAATTCTGTGAGTCCCTTCAGATCTATTGATAGAGTTTTATCAAACACAATCTTTTCAAGGGCTTTGTGTGGAGGTGAAGATGGAATCAACCACTTCTTCTTCCGTACCTGCTCCGGCGACAAAGGGCCATGTTCACATTGGTGGAAATGTTGATTTTCTGTCCAAGAGTGAACGTTGGAACAGTGGTGCATTAGTGACCGCCATTTTTCTAGTAGAATTTCCACAGACCATCACAAGTTTTGGAGCTCCACCAAAGATGGTTGCTGAAAGACTGGGACCACTGTGAAATACTTTCAGAACCTTTTTTTCCCCTGCAGCTGAGATTTTTTATTGATGGATTTGGCAACGTACCATAGATCAAATTGATGGCGAATATTTGGAAACTGCTCTCTCATTGTCTTGGCTATTGAAACGTGTCTTTCCGTGGCTATGGGGTCGATTTGCATTCCCTTCGATTGTAGATCTTCCAGTGATTTTATAAAACCAAGTTTCTCCATGGCCACTGAGGATTTACATTCAGACACCTGCATGACCACCGAACTCACAATTCTTTTACTTTCCATGTCCTGAAAGTGGTATGTGTAGTACTTTGCTGAAAATCCGGGGCTGTCACACTGTCCATCGCCAGCTAGCCTGAACCCTTTTTCAGAGAATGTACTTTGAATAGACAATTGTTCAATTTTCCAAGTTTCACTAATGGCAGGGAATAGATATTGATGCTGATATTTGTAGTACTGCGTTTTAGAAAGTCCCACAAATTGACAGAAACTGGACAACTTAATGAAACTGGAGCCACTGAAAAGTAAAGCTGCTGCACACAGAAGATCGCCTGCTGGCAGTTTCCCCAGCAACGGTTGAGTGGACCATGAACATTTTTCATGGAGCATTTCACAAGTGGCATGTATTTTGAGGTTACTGCCTTGTGATAGACGAGCCACATTCACCAATGGCTTCCCACATATTTCCCCTCTCACTGAAAGCACACATTTCAGCATCATTATAATCTCCATCAAGCTGCTGTTGAATACTATGTATTTGGCCTCCTTTATTAGACTGTCATCATGCATTAATGTTGTTTCTAACTGAACTGTGGTTTACATATTAGCCAAACTGGACATACTGTAGTCGAGATCTTTGTCTGGTTCCTCGGTCAATTGTATTGACTCTTCTGTCTCTGTCATTTCAGCGTCTGCTACTTGAACATGAATCAGAGAAATCATCAATGTTGATTGATTTTTGGGTGGCCCTCTTTTGGTGCGTGTCAATTGTGTCAAGTAGTCTGCGACTAATTCAAAAGCATCTTCAATACATTCAGTTTCATCTTCATCTGGTGGAGCAGTCGCATTGTTGCAATGGTCCAAAAACACTTTGCTGGCTTTGCCGGTCACATTAAATTCATTTTCTGGCCATTGGGCAAAAGCATCTCGAGTCTGCTTATTGATTTGAAAACGCTGCGCCTCAAATAATAGTTGCTCCATGGTGAAATCAGTTTGGTAAGCAGCATCTCACATTTCTGCCGCTGTCTGTGTCTGCATAGTTCGTACACCATTGGACAACTAGAAGACAGGTTGTAAAAACATGTTCAACGTAAATCCAACATACAGTATTGGACGACTTAGATTTTTTTTTAAAAGCATGTCTTGAAGGAACCAGCACAAAACACTGTTTGTAAATGAAATTGTTTGTAACTTACCGTATGTTTCTTGCTTTTCTGTGAAACCTTCTTCTTCAATGTAACAACTTCTCCAGCAAGCTGGTCCACCGACTCGGATCCACGTGTCTCCTCTTCTATATCCCGATCTTGTATACATCCCTAGAAAAGAGTATCCATTAAAAATAAGTCATTTGTATTAGAAATCAAATTATTCCTTCCCACACATGGCTTACACAGATAAACTCGTACATCGTGTACGTCATTTAGTCAAAATATACATTTTGAATTTCACCTGATTGATGGCTAGTTTATTTGATCTAAGTTGACTGTGCCAAGCATACTGTTTGAAATGTTGCACTCAAGCAATTTGCAAAAACTGCTTGTTTCTAATACTGTCACTGTCTTATAGTATCAGATCTAGGGCCGACTTTCTTTTATTCGTGGGAAATGTCAGTACGCATACCTCTGGATCAACTACGAGGGATGATGTAATTGTTGTTGAAGCTTCAGCATCTCCCTGTAACACAGTACTTGTTTTAGTAAGGATGAAAAAATGTGAAATTTAACACACAATGTGACACAGACAATGGTACATATCAATAACAAACTACGAATGAAACATTGTGTAAACGAGTGACACGATACGTAAATATGATCATATTATCTCAAAATCCATGCATAAAACAATTCCGGAACCGAATAGCTAAGTAAGACTACCTGATACGCGCTCAAAGTTGTTATTGACTCCAGTGTGATGCTGGAAATGCATCAGAGGGACAGGGCCTCTAAATCCTTGTCCTTTACTGCTTTTTATCGTGTGTTCTGTCATGTTTTCTGCCCAGGAGTCCATGTGGGACTCCTGGCAGTGCAGCTCTCTCTTTTGGTTTGGTGAACAGACCCATGGGATACCCTTATGGCACACATGGGTAGGGGTACAACCCTGTACCCCTAGTGTATGTTTTTGGGCACCTGTGGGTGGCCCACAGAGCAGGGTATGGGCTGGTGGCAGCTCCATGCTGAATTTGACAGGTGCTCTGGGTGTCCTCCATTTTGGGATACCCAGGCCCTGCCATTGGGATCAGTTGATTCCTGATAGGAAACAAGATGGCCCCTGTGGCCTCTTGCTTTCTATTGCCTGTTACCTTGTTTCCCAAAGTCCTGGGAAGCCCTGACTCTGTCCCTTCCCCCTGACTGGCTGTTGGGTGGAAGTTCCATATATGGTGTTGTTGTGAAAGCCCAGCTAGACTGACTGGAGCCTTCCCAGTGACTGTATGTTGTGGGTACCTCCTGTGGGTGGGACCTGGGTGAATGGAGTGTGTGACCAATATACACTCCTTCTTGTGGTTGTCTGGTTTCTGGCATGAGAGACAAAGACTGAGACAGCCCTGCCCGAAACTGGCCTGAATGCAGTGTGTAGTGTTCAATGGCTGGGTACTTGTCCCAATCCACATTCCTTGTTGTGAGTGTCTGAAAGGGAGGAGTGTGGCCTGAATACACTGTGTGCCTGATTGGCTGACTGACTGCATGAATGCCCTTCTGTATGATTGGCTGCTGAGTGTGTGCCAGCAGTGTGGATGAGAGACAGAATAGTATATCTGGGGACCTCTCACCACTGGTAATGGTTCAGAAGCGTTCAGAAGCGTTCTGGAGTTGAGTCTCCACTCTAAGAGTAACTGGAACTGCTGATCCTCGACGTCCAGCTGGAAGAAGACGACTTGCTGTTGCATTTGCTTCGACTGATCCGAAGGCTGCCGAAATCGTCGAAGACTGACCCGAGAGAGGACCTGGTAAGGCGCCCTCTTCCCGTGCTCCGAGGGACCATCGAGCACCGCTCCATCTTCGCCGAAGCGCCCTGGAGGACAGACCCTCGAAAGGCTGCCGACCCGAGACGGGACCGCCGAGGAGATCGAAGTGAAGCACCCGGACATCGCCGCCGTCGAAGTCCATTGCCGTCGACCAGGGTTCGCAGGTTTGTGTAACCGCTGGAGGCCCATCGAAGTTGCGTTGCCCAGCCGTGGGAACCACTTGACGCCGTGCCGCCGACGACCGGAGCCGCCCGCTCCTTTGCCTAAGAACATTTGAATCGAAGGACTCCCTCGTCCGCACCGTCGACCGCTTTATCCTGCCGGAGAAAGTCATGGACGACCAACGCGCCGAGGAGAAACCTGCCGGTGGGTTTCCCGCCACCCTCCACAATCTTTGCGGTCCAGAACTATTGTCACCAAGGTGCCCCGCACGCCTCTGCCTTGCAGGACGCCTACGCTCCGACGCCGACGAGCACCGCTCGGACGAAGCAGCCGCCTCATCGACGCCGTTCTACCCTGTTTGTCGACGGACGTTCGACGCCCCGTGTCTCCCGCTTGAAAGGGGAGGCATTCAAGAAGGGGCGTCGATTCCCTGCCGCCGAACGCCGAGTTCCTCAACGCTTTTCGACGCCTCTCGATGATCCGTGACTCCCGCTTGAAAGGGGGTCGCTCAAGAAGGATCTGTCGACGCCTCTTCGAAGAACTCGACTCCTCCAGGTACATTGGGGGGGTAAAAACATTATAGGAGGGAATAAGACTTGCAGAACAATATATGGACTGGGCTTGTGCTATATCTTTATTTTACAGGTTGCCCAGGTGGGGGGATCTCCACACAGAACTGTGTCTAGTGGTAGGGGCCAGTATTCTGCCTATTGCTCAACCATCTTATTTTCTCTCCTCTCTCTATTGCTGGTTTCACTCCATTGATCTGTGTGACATTGTTACAGTATTTTTGATGCACTTTAATGAGATCTAATACAAAGGGTGGTACCACTTTAGAATTGTATATATTTGCCATTGTTGATTTTCCTAAGTACAAAGTGAGTTATTATGATAAGTGTACATAACCTTGAATATTGATTATATAAAGACTGTGTTCTAACCAATACAGTGTGTGGACATTCCTTTGTGGGGGCTTGGGGACTACACTGTACTTAAGAACCAGCCTGCATCACCTCCTGAGAAGCTAGGCCTTGATTGCTCGTCCATTGCTACCGTAATAGAGAATCTTGGCTGGGGTCTTCTGTGCCTCTCTTCTACCATATAGAGAGCAGAAGTACAGACACCCCCTTCCGGTCCTTTACATCCAGGCAAGACATGGATGCTGAATCTTGCTCCTTCATATTCAGTGCATATTCATGGAGTTGTAAAGGGAAAATCTGATTTGATTTAGAAATGCTAATCTTAAAAATTTGCAGGTAAGGAGAGAGAGTAGGAAAACATTATGCTTATTTCACAGGGCACTATAACATAGTTATCTGTGCCCATAAATCGTTTTCTATGATGCTCCTAAAACCAAGTACAGATGTTTAGCAAAATGGTATAGATATAAAAAGCAATACAATCTTGTAAATATGAAAAGTATTATAAGGGACATTTACACCTAAAACAACAATCCGTCCATTTAGTTACCTGTTCACTACCCCGAGGGCTACAGCTAAATCCGGAACCGTGACTCACCTGAGGCAGCCTATGAACAAATAGAGTCGGAATTGCATTTGGGAGAAATTTACGAGTCGTTCTGAGTCGATTCTTCTTTGTGTACATGGATTGGTCGTACATATTTGGGGTAAAGTGCAGGCTGCAAATGCGGAATCGATCACCCCTCGTGTCCCGCAAGACTTCTTTGACTCCACTTTCAAGCTAGGCTGGCGCAAAACCGCAATATCTGACCCATTCTCTTAATCAATCTATATTCTTCGGGAATACATGCATTGTAGTGTCTTCAGATTTGTCATGAGTCTTAGAAGAGCAACCAAAAATCGTACATGCAGGCATTGTTGGAAATTCTGCACAAAAAAAGGTCAAAATTATTTGAAAATTACTTTGCATAAAAACGTGAGAAAGAAGGAATTATACCATACATTCTTCTATGCAAGATATGGTTTGGTCATCGCAGCAAAACCAGTGTAGCGTGGCCCGCTGTGTTATAGTTTCATAAACAATTCATTGATGTGATGAAAATCAGAACATGTTACTCGTCCCTTGAATGTACTATCGTGCATCAAAAGGAAACATGTTTATAGACACGGTCCGTGAAGGATGCAATTCAATCCCAATTGACACTGATGACAGTTGATATATATCGATAACATAACAAATTAAAATCAAGCCAATGGCAATGAGATGAATGAACATAACACTACTGGGTACGTTTGTTCGAAATAGATCGAAATAGATCGAAATTTAGAGACCAAGGAAATATGATTAGGTGAAATGCCCTTAGCTTGACCAACAAACAGTTAAATTCTGCAAGCACGGTAGGTAGTAGCAGGAGAACAGGGAGATGTTCACAGGTAACACGACGAGGAGCTGACTCGCAGTGGTCACAGAAGTTCTCAGGTAGCACTTTCACGACTTGACTTGCAGTGCTCAAAGATGTTCTCATGATAAATATCATTTGTAAACTAGGAGAAGGAATTTGAAAAGAGAGTGGTTCTACATCGAGAGGCAACCAGCATATTTCCGGTAGGTAGCCGTGGGGCAGGATATGCGTTTGGTTTACAGAGTGCAGTGTAGCAAAGTTGAGGCCTTTGTCTAGGGGGAGGAAAGAGTAAAGAGGAAGGGCAAGGAGTAGGGATGAGCAGTCGTCAAGTTCGTTGAGCATGAGAGTGGAGATTTGAGTTGTTTTAGAGTGGTTACTAAAAAATAAACACATTTTCTGAATATTGAGGAATATAATATGAGCAGCAGAGGCAGTGGTTGTAGTGAATTATTGAAGTTGTACATCGCTGTTGTTGAGACAGCCCAAAAAAGAGGGTGGGAACGGCCAAAGTCCCAAACAACATGTACACTTCAAAGGTATCTTCCGCACAGGGCCCATTGTACACATGGCCTCCCCAGACCCAGTGTCTCCAGGCATGCTCCCGTGAAGCTGGTCACGCCACTACAATCCACATAAGTGTGTCTCCATTCAGCAGTGTTCCGGGCCTTGTCTGCACGCCTCAGGTCCATCCATCCCCCCTCCATTATCAAAGGCAGTTCGCACCAGTGGATGTGCCCTCCCAATGTGGGCTGGCAGAGGTGGAAACTGCCAAGGTGCCTAACACCATGTACACTTCAAATGGCGTTAAAGCCTTTTGCAGCCGTATTTATGGTCTGCAGCAGTTCCCATTGGGTTATTTGAAACCATTTGGCATTTGTATTGGCCTGAAACCCGGGGGTAAAGAGGGATGTAAAAAACGTATCTGTCCTTCTGAACTATTTATGGCCATATGGCATGTCGTTGTACGCCTTTGCTATCTTAGCCAAGTTATAGTTATCCCTTCGTGTGCTAGGGACCTCTTATGCCTTATGTGTGCATTCATCATGGGAAAATCACCTCACTTTGGGGCACTACTAAAGCTGATGCACTTATCACCACCAGGGAGCACAGGCCTCCAGTTTGGAGAGAGCTGCATTCAGGATTTTGGACCAGAGGCCCATTAGTGGTCCATTAATACAGCTGTGCCTATTTACATGCCAGACACATACAAAATGGGTGTTTGCACCCTTTATTTTCCCCTACTTTTACTGTCACCATATTACTGAAGCATAAGGTGGCATTCTTCATGGGTACTATGGGTAGAGGACCTGTTACATCCTCTACCCATGTGAGCAATTTGGAATATTCAGTCCATTCTTTGAGGCATACATCATTTGCATTCTGCAGACCCTCTTCTGGAAGTGATACAAATGTTTGTGCCTTATATATAACCCATCATTCTTTCGACCCAGCCTTCTGAGATAAATACCTCTCCATATATTAGTAGCTGGGGTCTTTCCCAGCAACCAGGTATTTCTTTCCCTGCTGCATTAATGCATTGTAACAACTTATGGTCCATTATTTTAACCTTTCCTCTATTCGGGCCTTCCACTGAATATTGCATCACCTTATTTTTGTGCTAGTTTCATCCATCATGGTCTTTTATTTTATGTAGCTATCCTCATAAGGGAACATTCTTTTTATCATCCATCACAAAGTATCCCACCTTCCCTGAAACTGTCCGTTTGTAGTGCAGAGTGTTAAATGTGTCAGACAGTGTGCTCTAAGTGCAGGTATTTCTGTGGGTATGAATATTCCGAGCCACTCATGGTGTAGGGGATGAGGGAGCATACAAAACAACTCTCATCAGACGTCTCTTTCCCCACTCTGGCCATGTGTTTATAGCACAGGTTATTGCTGACAAGGGCAGAATCATCAATATATTTGTGCAAGTACCTTGAGTCATCTGGCAACATTCTTTTCAATATTTTAATCTGTGTGCTCACCACAGGGAATGGTTCTGGTCTCATTCCATTTGTCATTGTCACAGTAGTTATGCTCATATTTACTGGTCTAGCTACATTATAAATGACCAGTTCTCTTAAGGCAATGAAAATAATAAAATAGAGGCCCCAAAATGTGAAGAATTTCGATATGATCATAATAGCTAACGTGGCTACCTTTTGCAGGTGAGTAGGGGCATTATTGACCCTAGGTGTTAAAAGAGAATATCTTATTTCATTCAACAATTTCTTTTTTCCCACCCTGGGAAATCTTGGCGTTTGTTTCTTTTGAAAGGCAAGTGTTTACAGAAAAAACCTTGTTAGAATTGAAACAAAATGTCTTTCAAAAATAATGTAGGTTTTCAGATTAAATAACAATACTGTTAGGCAGATGTTTCAGGCTCCTAGACAAGGATAAGCATACACGCAAAACGATAGGACCAAGAAGAACAGTGGCCGGATTAGTGAAAGATGATGGGGCGCACAACCCATTTGCGCTGTGTTGTGCGTATGGTTGTGCACCCCCTGGTATTATGGAGACGGGTGGCAACATGCAGGGCAGAGGCGTGCACTGGAGATGTGCGCCGGGTTCTGGGTTAATGGTCGCACCTTTGCAGTAACAGTATTGGCGTCTGCGCAGAGGATGTATGCGCACACGGTAATACCAGAAATGGAGCGCCGGGGGCCTTTGAGATTATGGACCTGGGTTTGCGACACACACGCACAGCAAATGGCGGGTGTGCTTTTCAGCAGCAAGAAGCAGGCATAATGTGTTGGCGACATGGGAACATTATGGTAAGTGGCCGTGATAAGTGTGTCATGTAGGCTCTGTGCTTTTTTTAGTAATGCTTTCTGTTTGTTTGCTTTCAGCAGTTGCAAAATGTTGCTTTTTGAAAGGGTGTATTGAAATGGGATTTTTGCAGTGCAGTGCTTTTGAAAGTGAGGGCCAGCTATTCCTATGTGTGTGTACCGGGCTAGTTGTGGGACAGTGAATTTTGCTGAAGTCATCACGTGACAGGGTTGATGGACAGCTTGGTGTCAATGTTACATTATTCAGGGGACTGTGTAGGCAGACTTCAGGAGAATGTGCAGCATGCAGGATGTAGTTGCGGTGCATTTGACAGTGGTGTGATTTTGTAGGAGGCAATCATTTTTGAGAGGGAATTAATTTTAATTGTACAATGCCACATTTTCTAAGAATTTGTTGCTGCAGCGCTGTGTTGAGAGAAGAAGATTAAGGGGACCGCGTCAACAGCTAATGCCATGTGTGCATCTTAATGTGTTTGGGATGTGGTCAGAAACAATCATGAAGTTGTACCGCTTCACACCTCAGGTGATTTTAAGAGAGATGAAACCATCTCTACAATGGAATACTGGAAGGAGTTATGCTTTGTTGCCGCTACAGATATTAACAACAACTCTGCACCTCCTTGCAAGTGGATGCTTTCAAAGTACAGCAGCTCAGTGTGCAGGTGTTTCACAGCCGTGGTGTAGCAACACAGTTCACCAAGTGGTGTCAGCCTTGAAAGCAGTGGGTTACAATTTGTATTTGTATTTATGTTTATTTATTTATAAAGCGCAGCCAGTTCCTGGGGCATACGGGCGCGTCAGTTTAGATCAGGTTACAGAACGTTACAGTTACAGAGTAGTGTTACAGATACATACATGTTGCAATTGCAGACAGTAAACAATGGATGATACAGTTAAATAATATAGTATAGTATTTACAATATAAACAGTGGGGCAGGCAGCAAGGCTAGGATCCGGGAGGTTAAGCTGTTATTGTATCCAAATCCTGAAGCCAGCGCTTAGTGTTATTCTTGAATAAGTGGAAGGAAGGTTCTGATCTGAGGGGAGCGGGGAGTGTGTTCCATAGCTTTGAAGCCTGTACTGGGAAGCTAGCTCCTCCCGAGTTGTGGAGTTTGAATCTCGGTATGGCCATGGTGTTTGCTTGAGCTGCTCTAAGTGGTCTTGAGGATGTATGTGGGGTGAGTTGGTTAGTAAGGTAGGCTGGTGCAAGGTTGGCTCTGGCTTTGTGTATTAGGGCAAGGGTTTTGAGAGATATTCTATGCTCTACCAGTGCAGATTGCGTCTAGTCTCAGAAATATGCGACTTCTTAGGGATGTTGAGGGCTGCCCTGATGATGTTATTTTGTAATACTTGTAACTTGTTAATGTTTTTGTGGCTAGTACCTAAATAGATGGCGTTACAGTAATCTAATTTGGACAGAACTAAAGTTCTAGCCAGTGAAATGCAATTAGGTGTGGAGATGAATGGCCTGCAGGCGGTGATAAGTTTACAAGTATATGCGGAGGATGATGCTACCACATTAGTTTGTTTGGAGAAGGATAAGGTGGCATCAAGGTAAATGCCCAGGGTTTTAGTGTTGTTTGAGATGGTGATGGGATTGCCATCTATAGTAAATGATTTGAATGCAGTATTTAGTTTTTTTAGTTTAGCGTGAGTACCAAGGATGAGCAGCTCAGTTTTTTCGTCTTTGAGACAAAGACCATGTTGTGCCATCCACGCTTGTATTACTGCGTAGATTTCGTTAAGGGTTTTGCTGTCAGTTGCATAGTCTCCAGTGATAGGTATGAGTATCTGGGTGTCGTCCGCATAGTTAGTTTACGTGACACCCAGATAGTCAAGGATATCGAATAGGGGCTTCGTGAAGACATTATAGAGCGTTGGGGACACACAAGAGCCTTGCGGGACCCCACAAAGTACCAGCGAAGGTTCAGCCGAGTTAGTGGGAGAGAAGACCCTCATAGTTCTGTTCGCCAAGAAGGAGCTGATCCAGGCAGTGGCTGCGTCGGAGAAATATGCTGCAGATTTCAGATGGTGGCAGAGCGTTTGGTGGTTGACCAAATCAAAAGCTGCTGACAGATCAAGCAGTAAGAGGAGTGCTAGTTTATCATTGTCTTTTAGAATTTCTGAGTGGTAAGATCTATTAAGGCAGTTTCCGTGCCGTGTCTAGGTCGGAAACTGGATTGCCTTAGTCCCAGTAGATTGTTGGATTCTAGATAAGCCTGTATTTGCAGGTAGGCTGCTCTATCCAATATTTTTAGTAAAAAGGGTACTGTTGTTATAGGCCTATAGTTGGGTTGGCTGGGTCAAGGGTCGGTTTTTTGATTAGAGGAATGACGCAAGCGTCTTTTAAGTTATCAGGAACTATTCCAGTTTTGAAGGAGGCATTGATAATGTTAGTAATAAATGGGGCAAGGTCATGTGCTGCTGCTTTGATGATCGGAGCAGGGCAAGCGTCTCCTTGACAATTCGATGGTTTGAGTTTCCTAATGATATTTTCCACTTCCCAAATTGAGAGGGGTGAGAAACTAAATGGTTTACAAGTAGGCTCAAAGGTGGACGTCTTATTGGGAAGTTGTTTGTATTCAGGGTCAGAGAGTAACAAACATTTTTTCGCGTTAATTTTCGATTGTAGCAGAGCTATTGTATCTTATAGTGCCTTCTGAATGGTAGTACACCATAGTGCATCTGTGATACATTTGTCAATAGGGGCGATAGGGGATTCTAAATCTTTTAGGATCTTAAAAAGTTCTTTTGTGTTTGATTCCGCTTGTATGATCCTTTTGTTGTAAGTGTCTTTTTTGGCGAGAATAATGGCTTCTTTGTAGTTAGAGGATGCTAGAGTCAGCTCATTCTTATTAGTTACTGTAGGGCACTTTTTCCAAAGTGCTTCTGCAGTTCTCTTAGTTTTACGTAGTTCTCTTAGATGTGGCGTGAACCACGTATTCAAGTGATGTTGTGGTTTAGATTTCCGCAATTTTAGAGGGGCAATGGTATTCAGAGCTTTAAGTATTGCCTGATTGGAAATGTCCACTAAGACTGTAGGGTCAGAAGTGTCAGTATTGTTGAAAGGGGGAGTAGTAACTGTAGGAGTTTATCAGGTGTAATGTCTTTCTTGTTCCTGGTGCAGGTAGCTGGAGCAATGATTGGGGCGGGACGTTGTGTGTTGGCTTTGATTGAGAAGGTTATTTTGTGGTGATCCGACCAAATACATGGTTCATTAGATAGGAGATCAATAGAGCAGTTAAGTTTGGTGAGCCAATCCAAAGTTCTTCTTTTGATTTGTGTAGGCTCATGAATAATGTGGACGTGACCCAGGTCAGATAGGGTGTTGGCTAGATCAAGGGCGTTAGTATCCATAGGGTCGTTAAGACCAAGATTAAAGTCCCCAAGTGGGATAGTTTGTGAGTTGGGTTTAGTGTCAGTGGAAATAAGGGATACAATGTCCTCTGTGAATGAGGAAATGGGTCCTGGTGGTCGGTAGATGAGGTTCACTGTTGCTGTATGGTTGGGTGATAATGTTAGTTTGATGGACAAGGATTCAGTAGAAGAGATTTGTAAATCCTGAATGACTCTAATGTCAATGGTGTTTCTGAAGATGAAGGCGAGTCTGCCTCCCTTCACCTGGTTGGTGTTTCTATCACATCTGATGATAGCATAGTCGTTCGGTATAGCTAGGGCCAAGGAAGGGCCAGAGGCTGCATTTAGCCATGTTTCCGTGACCGCGAGGAGATCAAGCTTTTCAGAGGTTATGAAATCAGCGATGTCCAATGCGTGGCGGGGAGGGACCTGGCATTCACCAAGGCTGCTTTGATGAATGTGTCTTTTGCCGGGGTTTTCTGTGGTGGTGAGGGCAAGTCACGCAAAGTGATAGGGGCTAACTTGATGTCTGAGTCAATGGCCTGGTTAGCTAGGTTGTTATGCCTGCGCAAGTGTTCAATACTCTTATGGACGTGAGGCTGAGGGTTTTTAGTCCACAGTCGGGCTCCTAATCTAGAGTTTCTGATTATGATGCTAGGGTGGTGAGGGTGTGGCGAAGTTTGAGCATGGTTGTTTGTGATATTATTGCAAGGTGGGGGTGAGCTATTATATAGCTTCGAGTATGGACTCTGTTTTATGGGGGTGGCTCTAGAGTTTAGTCTAAGGTTTCTATTAGTAATAGAGCAAGGTTGATTCGGTGTTGGTCTGGTAGCAAAGTGGCATATCCAGAGTGTTGGATCATCCAGGTAGGGGTTGGCACAGACCATAGTATTAATCCACAAAGTGTGGGTAATAGCTACCTCGGGTGTGAAGGTGGAAGTGTAGTGGTCAGTATGGCGGTGAGACTGGCATGACCAGCGTCTGGTGTAAATGTGCAGTAGGTGAAGGAGAGTAGTTAGGCACCAAAACATATTGGAGGTATGCGGTGCCTATAGGCAAGTGTTGTGAGCTAGAGCTCTGAGTGAGTGGATCAATTGGAGCGCACTTGAGGTGAAATGCAATGGCTGGCGCCTAGATTCACGGTAGTTCATTTAGGCTTCAACAGCAGTAGGGCACATCTGCATGCCCGTTACATCATAAGAAATTCAAGAGACAAAATTTGTATCGTATAGCAGTAATGCCTAATACAACTGGGTCCTGGACTGTACTCACATTGGCATCAAAGCACCATCTGTAAACCCACAGGTGTATGTGAACCATAAGGGCAGATTTTCAATAAATACCCAATTTATAACAGATGCAAAGTGTATTATGCTAAATGCAACTGTTACTATGCCAGGATCTGCACGACCCATTTATTTTTGATTCCTCTGCTATGCATACTCTTATGGAAACCTAGGCATGTCTGGGGAAAGACGCAGGCCACCTTGCACTACAGTAATGAGATTGATAAGGAAGAATGACAAAGGGGTAATTGACCTTGATAGGTGGAAAATGGAAGGCCTCTGTGCTATGGTTGGGTGCCAGTAACATTAGTATATTTAACACAACATGTGCCCGGGAGCACTGCTTAAAGGGCCTCTATGGGAATATGTTGCACACTCCCAAAGACCTGTTTGTGTAATTGTAGATAGCAGAAACGTTAGGGAACAGCTCTCTGTATAATGATTTACATTGTGTGTGTAGCCGCTATTCCTCTGCCTGCAATTGTGTAAATAATTGTGGCAGTATGAAGATTGTGTGTGATAGCACTTAGTTGTTAGCTGAAATACAGGGTTCAAAATGTTGATGCAGCTGGGAGCTATTTGCTGCGCTCTTAGAAGAACCTGGTTAGAGTGACACCAGGGGAGTTGCTAGGTCTGGAAAAGACTCGGGGCTAAGCTGATGTCGGAACTGTTGGGACTGGGGGCTAGCTAATCTTTTGGCTGTAGCTCCTGAGATTCTATCCGGGGCTACAACCAAAAGATCAGGGACTATAGCCCCCTTAGCCCCCCCCCCCCTAGCAACGCCCCTGAGTGACACTAACAGCGCCTGGGATAACTGATATCGAAGAAACACACCTATGTGGCAGTAACTCTGTGCCTTTGTGACATAAAGCATTAGGACACATACATACAACATTGAAAGCAAAAGGGGTAAGAAGTAGTGGACAAAAGGATAGGTATGCATGTTATATTTAAGTTACATTTGCAGCCCAGTATGTGCCATCTCCTGTTTTCTCCCTTGTAGCTAGTGGTCACTGCGTAATTCTGGAAAATGAAGAGCTGCTTGTTCCTCGTGCTTATGAAATCTTAGTGTGGAGCCACGACACAAGGCCCTTCACACTTGACTGCTTAGATACTGTATTGGTCGCCCAATGAGGTGTTACATATGGGTTACTGGAACCAAAACTACAAGTACCTTACATAGCATGCTTAGTGTCTTACAGGTGCACTATTTGCACTGTGTTTTTCTAGAAAAATACCTTTCGTGCAGTATGAAAAATGTAAGGCTTCAGGGCGGTCACTAGTTGAGGTGGGGTGACATGACACCCACTGGTGTATTCCCTGGTTGTTTGTATATCTTTTGCTTACAAATTGGCCGCCTCCCTGTTTTCAAATCTTCACTGCCTTTTTCTGCTTCCCCAATTGTGTCCTCCCCTGCAAGATTGTAAAGTTCTGCGTTGCTACTACACCTTGGACCATGCACAATAAATACCCCAGTAATATTATTTGGCCTGTGAAGCAGGGAGCAATTACGAAGCAGCCAGGATACTGTTTATCATCAGGGAACATTTTGTTCACTTGAAATCCATACACATCAGCTATATCGAGATACCAAGTGAAGGAGAGAAGTAGTGGACAGAAATGATCACTCGGCATAGGCGCCAGGGAAGAGGTTATAGGGTGAACTTGCATTGGTAATTGGTGTGGGAGGAGGAAAGACATGTGTGAACTGAATGCGAGTAGTGAGAGGGAGGGGTGTATTGTGGGGAGCACAGGAGGACAGGATTCAAAGTAAGCATGGCGGGTTGAACATGTTGCTTTTGGTGCACCTGTGCAGTGTTATGTATGGCGAGTAGTCACTTTTGAAAGAGAGCAGCTTGCATGTATCATTAGGTATTTGCCATATTGGAGTGGTAGTGATTAGCCATTACAATTGCTGGGACATTAGCTGGGAGGATTTTTAGTATGTGGTTTAGTTTAGGGACGGTGGTCAGGGTGATGACGAAGCTAGCAATGACAATAGTGAGAGGAGTAAAAGTGTTCAGTCACCCCACCATATGTTGAAAGGAGGAGGGAGTGGTGCATTTCTTTTTATCAGGAGATAAAGAGCACTGATTTTTTGAGGGGTTGTGAGAGAAAGGAGTGCACATTTCTGTGATGGGCAAGCCAGAAGACCAGGTTGTAGGGACAATTGAAATGTAAGTATTGGTGATCTCCAACCCTTGGGAATGTCATAGCCCATTTTTCAATGTTCTGTGCTGTATAGGTAAAAGATGAGCATTGAGGGAGAGAGGACAGAGTTAGAGGATGTAATGTCCCGTGAAGCTGTGGTGTGTACCTAGTACTGTGAAACATGACATTTAGGAGCACTGATTGCTTGATGTGGCTCCCATGTCCCTGCCAGACCGAGGTGTCACAGCATTTCACACCCATCCCCCTTATGCACCATTCGTCGACTGTCGATTTGCACTTGTCAGCATTCTGTGTAGATTCCTCTCTTGCACCTCCTCCATCGCATATATTCCCTTACACATACTGGTACTTCACCCTGCTGTACTCCACACACCGAGTATTTCCCCGTCCAAAGTTTCCCTGGGTACTGGCATCTTATTGCCCTAGAGCAGCAACAGTTTGGTACAGCTGTGACTAATATCTATGCATTGTTTGTGTGTTCCACCGTATGTAAAATAATTGTTTCTTGCTAGTAAGGCCCCCCAAACATTTTTTGCCTTCCAATTTTGGACTGTTGTGGAATGCCTATTAGGGAATGTAGCCACCTCCCCTCTCCAACCTGCCGCAGTGTCTCCTTGATTTTGGATCCCTTGTATGTGTAAAGAAAGTGGGATGGCGAAGATTTGGCATTGTTGTTTTCTAGACATGAATAACACATGCAATCGTATAGCAGCTGGTATGAGGTTATCTAGCACCATGGACACGACAGAAGGCCTACTGGTTTTGGTGTGTGTGAAAACATTGTCCATATACATTTTTCTATACCCCCTTTGGTCGCCATACTTGCTTAGGCTATAGTACTCATAGTAGCAGATTATAGAAGCCTTCAAATACAAATATCATGCATGCACTGTGTATTAAATTATGTTTCTAGTACATCGGCCGCCTAAAGAAAACATTCGGTTTGTGTTTACAGGTGACAGTGGTTACCCTTTGCATAAATATTTACTCACTCCAATAGCAAATCATCTGAGTAATGCAGCAGAGAGTCGTTGCAACAGGTCGCATGTTCAAACTAGAAATGTGGTAGAGCGAACCTTTGGTCTCCTCAAGTCACGGATTTGCAGCCAACACGTTTCTGGTGGATATTTGCAATACAATGCATCTTTCTGCTTTGATATCATATTAGCTTGCACTGTATTTCATAACATTGCCATTAGTCACTCATTGGCCCTCATTACAACCCCGGCGCTAAACCATGGCGCTATTAGCACCATGGTTGGTGCCGGTGTTGTAAAGGGTCTGCCATGGTTCAATGGGGAATTACCACCCCATTTCAAGGTTGGCGGGGCGGTAATTCCCCATTGAACCATGCCCCTTCCCCATTCCCATTTTCGCCCCATAGGGCTCTATGGGAATGGGGAAGGCACTAAGTACTGTATCGCAAATTGCAGTACCGTACTTAGCACCAAGGTCCCTTTGCGGGACCTTGGTGGTGTAACTTAATTTGAAGCACCTGTTAAAAATGTTAATTGTGTTAATATGGAAGCTGCATAGTTAAACATTGTTATGTGTACTTTGTGAAACGTGCTTGGATGTTCACTGTTAAATAATGACTAGTAATGTAGTAACTGACAATGTAACGTAACTTTTATTTACTTGAAACACATTCTTTAGTTGCCATTATTAAATGTAAAATGGAAATATGCCAATACAATGAAGCAAGACAAAAGTGACTTTCAACAAGGTTGTTCCAGTCTATGATTCTGTAATGAAAGCAAACCAGTTGTAATGTGCATTGCAAAGTACAAATTGGAGACACAACAATGTTCCATGTTGCAGCAGTGCAACCAATGAAAATTTGACAGCTTTTCAAGACAACTACTCAACAAGGGTACTTTCTGGGGGAACACTGGCATACATTACTATGGCCTAATGCTTCTACATGTACTCTTCCTTAAAAATTGCTGTAATGGTATGGGACGACTCCTGGGTTGAGGGCGCACCCTTTCCAGATTGCAATTTATTACATTCTCACAACTATCACTTTTGTTGCATGTTCTATGAGGCTGTGGTTTCACTGTGCTGTTACGGGCACCTTTTGTGTTTATGCTGCTTTCTGTATCTTGAGAGCTAGTCTTACTGTTTGCTGGATTCACACCTTCCACGATAGCTTCTGTAGTCAGAGACGCCATACTTGTACATAACTGTGAACTTGTGGCATCATTTCTAGATGATGATGGGCAGTGGGTAGACAATTCTGGAGGGCTGCAAAGGGTTTCGACACAATGAAGTAGTAGTTTACTTATTTGAGCCTGCTGCTGCAACACGCCACTTATGTCCCTGCGATATGACTTTAACAACTGATTTTTAGTTTTTGCTCTCTAATGAAGTATCAAAGAAGAGGTTTGCAATTGGTTATCTATACTTTTCAGGACATTCACTTCATCTTTATACAATTGAAGCATTTGAACTTCTAAACTAGGTGTCGATTGACAACTACTGTGACTGGAGGACAGTTCACTCAGAACTTGCACACTTGAGCTTGCATCCACGTCATTGCATGGGTGATGGGTGGCAGTAATCTGTGCCATACTTTCCATATTATCTGTATTTGGTGCTCAAGGGGTTTCATATCCTTGATCAGATTCTCCTCCAGTAGATGCTGGAGACAGTATCGAATTACTACATACAGCAGATAATGCACAGAGTGAGCGATTAGCACTGTGCCTAAGACTGCATGGCATGTTTCCTCTGTAATTTTCTTTTTTTTTTGTGCCCTTGCTTGTGATGCAGTGCTGTGTACTTAGTGCAGCTTGTAATTCAGCCCTTTTAGTGAGAGACACAAGAACATTGTCATTGAGGGTTTCTTTTGGGTGATGGGTATTGGACAGTCGTTGAATTGTAGGCACTTTTAAATTTCCTGGAGGTGACAAATGGTGTATGTTACACATTTATGAGCAATTGTAAGACCGTGCCATCATTGCACATCAAGGCATAATCACAGCTTTGGCTAGGGAGCAAATGTTGGTCTTGCAACTAAAATTCAATGGAACATCACATCAAGGAAACACCCATACCTAACAGTCTCAAGTGCAGGTTAATGGCCCTACTCCTCCAAACAGGTAGCCATTGTTTTATAATGTTGGAAGAATACACAAATGTACATTATGCACAATGCAAAACAAACTAAAATGTATTATTTGGGCCCTGGCAGCACATATTGCAGCATATTCTATTTCCTGTAACAGTGAGTGTGGGCATTGAATATTAAAGGCACATTACATGCATTTGGAAACGTGTGGTAAACCTCACTGACAGTGTGGAATGGCACACTAGATTGAGTACATGTGTTATGCGTCTCCCATGCTGGGTGGAAGTGGAAATGCACACTGAAACGCTAAACACACATGTTTTACAAGGAAATTGGGTTGAAAGTATGGTGTACTGACCTTTGCAAGAGGTGTGTGTGTGCACACTGTGTGATAGTAGTAGCTTCACTGCTCCTCCGTACAGTCCTGCATTATAGAGATCCACAAACTGTAAGTGTTGCCGTGTGTGAGAAGTGTGCGACTATGAGCTGTGGGATTATCATGGAAAACTGTGGAGTCTTCAACTTGCTCATGTATGTTGGCATCCATAAGAAATGTAACTAGGGGGCCTGACAGGACAGTCCAAATCATTCCTTAAACAGCGGGAAAACTGTGAAGTTGCAAGCTATTGACCAGCCATCAATAGTTGCTAACCCCCTACATTCTATACATACAGACACACGCAACACTGTTTCTTACTCAGCAAGAACCACATGTGACTAGCAAAAGGCATTTGGCGAGTGCACATTTTTCACCATGGCTTCACTATTCAGAGACAAGAACAAAAGTGCAAATAGAGTTGTGTTAAATTGTTTCTACTCTCTCCATAATGGTTGAATCCAGAAAAATGTGTCCTGTGTACTATTATTTGTTATATATTGCATAATAGATCACCAAAACCTTATAGGTACTGTAAACATGGCTGCAGAACCCAACCAGCAAAACCCCCTTTCATTCATTGTCTTGTAACATGGACTCTGGCACAAGTCTTCAACACAGGTATGTACTTGTGTAGGCCGAAGACTCAGTCTAAGGTTGGTTACATGTACATCTCTGACAGTGCTTCAGAATGTACAGTGTTTGGAAAGTGCCTAACATGATGTCACCCTTCGTTTACTTTTATTGAAGGCAACCGGTCAGTCAATTGGGCAACACGTATAAGGCACCCGTACGTGCTACTGTAATTTCTGCATGCTGCAGTGATTTCATCTGTGCATTGACACCCACTCAGTTTGTGCTCGTAAATTGCACACGTGTTTCGAGCCAGTAAGAACATTGTTAATTATGGACCAATGGTGATACTTGTGTGTGTACTGTGTGGGTATGAAAGTCCTCAGTCACATCCACATAAATTAGGATCCCTGGTTCAGTGTGGGAATGAGCCTTGGTTCTGTACTCTCAAAATTAGCACACATCACTAGTCGGGGCACAGTGCAAATTAACTGCTGGCAAGTGAAAAATGGTGTGCGCCAAACATTTGCAGATGTGGGTGGCAAGCACATTTTTATGGCTGCCCTGGCGATTGCACCTTGACCCATATACCAACCTACATCCTACAATCCAAAAATTAGTCCAATATAAACAGTGGAGGCTAAAAGTACATCCACATGATGGCATACTCTTGTATTGTAAGACTGACAGACGTGGGATACTGCTTCATTGCAGTAGTCAAGTAGCACCATGCCTCCTGTAAACAAGAACATTTCCACACCTGGAGCAACATATTTCAGTCCACAGGTTTGCCACCTTCACTGTACCACATCAGGGCTCTCCACGACTGTACATGTACGTCTTTTCTATGCTATTAACATGCTCCACAGAACTTTATGGCAAGGTACCACAATAGGACCCATAATCTTGGACGCTACACAGTTGTGAATTAGAAAGGTTACGTGGGTCACAATTCATGGGGTCTTGTCACTTCTCCACAGGGGGGAGCCCTTTCCTGTGAGGCTATGGAGGTAAGCAGGGTGAGACTGCCCTTTTCAGGAGAAATACTCCTGTAACGTAAAGAAATGTTGTAGGCCCCTTTCTTAGGAGTTCACCAAAAGAGCTGATGGCCACTCAGGGCCTTCAAGCCAGTACCTATTTGTTACTGCATTATCGGCAAGATTCCCTCTTTTCAGAACAGCGCTACTGTGAAGTACAATAACAATGCCACAACCATGAACAGTACTCAGTGATTGGCAGCTAACCACAATGGGACGAAAAAAGGATTAACCAAGGATTCCCAAGTACTGAAAGGAAACACATATAAGACTGTACGACTACACTTGGAAGCACCCAGCGTGGTACAATAAAAATAGAAGAAGGACCAATGAAGTTGGTCACTAGAGGCTGGGAGGTTGAAACCTGTCCTCAGGGAGAAGCTGTGAGACGCCGACATGTCTTCAGTGGAAAGGACACAGAGAAGCTGGAGTAGGGGGCACATAGACAACAGTTATTCGCATGGCGTGCCTGGAAAAAACCTAGAGGCGCTGACGTGACCCAAAGAGGGTGATACGTGTGATCCTGGAACTGTGCAGAGACCATACCAGGAAGGGCACTGCGTAGCCAAGAAATTGACAAAAAACACACAGCCGACCACAGCGGTTAAGCTGCAGGAGGAACCTGACGCTACGGGTAGAAGCAGTGACTCCTACCCGAAGCAACAGTACTAACGGGAATGATGAAAGTCCCGGGTGGTGAACAGGAGCCCGCCAGAGTACGCTTTCTAACATATGGAGAATTAAAAATAAACACTGCAAGACGCAAAGATGAATATTGCTGTTTCTGGAATGAAGGACACTTTTATTGCGAAAAAAAAGGGGGAAGCCCAGGAGCGTTAAAAGTATTCTAGAACAAATGCACATACTCCTAAATCACAATAGCATCCATTTGCTACCTTTTTCTTTGTGTTTCCATAATTGCTGGTAGGGACAGATTACGATATTTTTCAACGAAGGCCGTACTAGGGTAAGCCCCTTTTTGGTCAGGAAATAGTGACCAGTTTCTTGAAAAAAGAAAGCTGTACAAAATCCACCAATTGCTCCATCTCCTCCTTCTGGCCTGCCACACGTGCTAGCACTTTGTACCAACAATTGTTTTCAAAGAGCTTACAGGGGAGCTTTAATTGCGGACCTTCTTGCAGGTAATCATTTCACAAAGTGACCCCAATGTGCTTGAGTCACACATTCTGATTTCAAAAGGGCACAGAAATGGATTCCGTTTTATATGTACGTGAATACCAACTACTTCCAGTATCACTGAAAGTGGAACACAATGCAGCGTGCCACAACTGGTACACATGTAACTATCACACTGAGCAAGGTAATTATTATATTATCCATAATGGCAGGTTCACCAAGGCATGCAAGCAAACGTTGTGTGGAGTCTATTACGAACTCTTTGTACAAGAATGTGCTTTGTACCTGTGTGATGTATTTCTACAAAGTGACTCCACTACTTGTACGTATACAGCAATACATTGTAAAGCTCGCTCTACACGCATACACTTATGCAACAGTAATATCTAACAGTGAAAAGGGCTGTAAGCATAGGGGCCAGTAGTACAAACTGCTCACAAACATGAATGCTGCACATCAATTACACATCAGCATATCAACAGGTACTACTTTGCCTTTGTAAGTGAATTGAAAAGTTCTTGTACTTCTTACCTTGTTTACTGGAAAACTGCAGAGCCCGGTAACCGTGTGTCGCCCAAATTCTTTTGAATTACATCATGCCAAAGCCTTTGAATTACATCATGCCACCACCAACCTCAAAGTAGTCCCATGTACTGGCTCTTAAATTCCCTTTGCAAGCTGTTGGCTGAGTGCAGGCATTGCCTCTTTTCATGAAACCTCACAGACATCATGTACATTGTGGAAGGTGTGCAAGGCAATGTTAGTCATAGCCTCTAAATGTACCTTTACGAACAGCAAGAGAACACTGCACTTT
The DNA here is from genome assembly GCF_040938575.1 of Ambystoma mexicanum. Taxonomy (NCBI): domain Eukaryota; kingdom Metazoa; phylum Chordata; class Amphibia; order Caudata; family Ambystomatidae; genus Ambystoma; species Ambystoma mexicanum. Next base: position 302,976,444 of record NC_090922.1, on the reverse strand, counting down.
TGGAGCTGTCTTCACAGTGAGGGAAGCAACAATCAGCCCACATCTTTTGCTGTGACATGCAAATGCAGAATTCAGCCACACAGATTCATGGACAGATTTATAACATGGCCTGTCTGCGTGCAACCGCTTTACAATTCCTTTAGTATTGTAAACATTTCTGCAATTATGAGCAATCTATGAATATGTGCTAGCCCTCCCCCCATGGGGCGGCATATGTAGACCTTTAATCAGTAGTTATTATTAGCCCAACATCCAACTTGAAAAATGTCTTAATGATGGCAATACCCTTTGGCATTGGGATGAAGGTAGTCACAATTTCAAGTGTAAATGTACGAGTGCAGGCCTTGGACAAAGCACTGTAACGTCCATCAATAATTTAAGCAAGCAGACAGGGCATGTACTGTACCCTTTCCCAGTACTTATTGTTGCTTATCAGCTTGCTTTCACAGGTTGCCAACAACCGTCCTCTCAGACCTCCCCCATCCACTATGTGATTATTTCCTACAATGACTGACCTAAAGCTATTGTGTCTGCATTCCCACAGCCAGAAATGTGCTCCTCTACAAGTGTGCTGCACGCTATTCTCTCTCCCTCACTCATATGGTGTTCTCTGTACAAGTGTGCTGCACGCTATTCTCTCTCCCTCACTCATATGGTGTTCTCTGTACAAGTGTGCTGCACGCTATTCTCTCTCCCTCACTCATATGGTGTTCTCTGTACAAGTGTGCTGCACGCTATTCTCTCTCCCTCACTCATATGGTGTTCTCTGTACAAGTGTGCTGCACGCTATTCTATCTCCCTCACTCATATGGTGTTCTCTGTACAAGTGTGCTGCACGCTATTCTCTCTCCCTCACTCATATGGTGTTCTCTGTACAAGTGTGCTGCACGCTATTCTCTCTCCCTCACTCATATGGTGTTCTCTGTACAAGTGTGCTGCACACTATTCTCTCTCCCTCACTCATATGGTGTTCTCTGTAAGGACCAACTCCTGTTGCATGCAGCTGTCATCGATTTTGAACAGATTTTTTCTTGCTTCTGTGAACAAGATCATTCCATTGCTTTTTCAAACTATTCAATGTTATACCACCAATTCCAGTTGCATTCACACCTTGCAAAATGTTTCTCCAGATGTCAGCACGCTGGCCGGTGCTCACTGTCATGGAAAGTGTTCCAAAAAGGAAAGAGTGGGGCTTTTTGACTTGTTCTGCCAACACCTGAACCTCAGTACTGGGTGCGCAGTGCTTTTTAGTTTTACATGTTTTGGTCTGCATATTGGGTACTTCACCCTCAATCTCTGATTGGAAAGAGGAGCTCTCGATACTGCTCGCCATTATATTTCGTACGCAGGAAACACTGCTGTCGGACAAACAAGGCTACTCTCAGCCTACACCTTCATGTCCTGTGGAAAATCGTGTTGCTCCTTTATTCGCAAGGCACGACTTATCTGTTGGATTAGATGGCTGCAGTGAGCAGAGAACCATACAGACCTGCCTGGAAGGGGTCGGCCTCAATATTTTAAGTGTACCAGCCTCTGCAACAAAACATGAAATTATGACACCTTTACAAAACACCTACCAATTTAGCGTTGCATGGTCATACAAACATAAAAATTGTTGTGTGACCTTAGCAAAACATATGCATTCAGTTGTAGTGCAGTACTAGTTTGAAATTATGAACCCTTTTGCAAAAACTGTATTCACACAAGTGCTACATTATGTACATAGCAAATTGTTACAGGCCCCCTTGCTCGAAAAGCAACTACCAATTACTGCCCAATGCAAATGTAGGGGTACCTACAAAAACATACTGACCACACTTGCTCCCCAGATAATTTTGTCCTTTAGCAAAACCTTTTCGGCCAGTCCCTCACCAAGATTCAGATTTGTGCCATCACTTAGACATTGGAGAACAAGAAGTAGTGAACAGTCCCACAGAGTGCCTCCCCCTACCCACATATGTCGATGAGCAGACACCAACCCGCTTCCCTTTGTATTGCAACATTGCAGTGCATAGTTGTGGAGAAATGACTTCACGACTGTGCCATTGTGCAACCGTTGGGGACCCGATACATCTACACGGATACAATGATCCAAACCCGAACAGTCACACTGCCACTTATAACAGACACAGCGTATTCACTTTCTTTGGCAACATGGGCCAAAGAAAGACTACAGTTTTCGATGGGGCCAGAATGTCACCCAGAATCACTGCAAAGTACTTTAGTTCCGCAATTACAGAATGTCCACCCAAGACTAAATAAACAAAATACACTTCACTTCAGCATAGCAATCAAACAAGCGCCTACTAAATTCACCATAACAACAAAACAAAAAACAACCCTCTTAACAAAAAAAAAGAAAGGCTTAGTACAAAAATGGACCGCCACGCTGGCTAATTTGGCTGGGAGACAACCAGGAAAGGATACAATGTAATACAATGTAATGGTAACCCCAAAAGCAAATCAAATGAAATGTTCTGCACATTATCAAAAACCACAAAAATGCATCCAATCACATTTCAAACCAAAAAAGTGCACCAATGCTAAAGGGCTTAGTACTACGAGGGAGAAACCCCTGTACAATGCTGCATGACGTGTGCTGCCAAGGAGTGGAGGTGTACACAGATTTCTACACTTCCACAACTTTCACCCCAACTCCCTTCCCAATTACCCTACCAATCATACCAACTTCACCCTAGCCCTGTTCCCCTATAGCTTTGGTCCACCTGTGTTTCTTCTGCAAACCACACATCCACTCCTTTCTGGGGACAGTTAGTGTCACGTTACTCCACAAAAGGAGCTTCCACTCTGCAGCACCTCCTGCCGAGGTCCACCATGCAGTACATGATGCTGCTAGCGACCACCTGACATTGTGGCATACATCGAAAGCATTACAGTCAGTCTAATCTATATAAATAAATCATTCACAGAACTCCCTACACAAACAAACTATCCAAAAGCACAGTCTGCCCCATACGCTACAAACACACATTTGCAGGAAGTCATGCCTAACAAAAGCTCTGACAATGAGTACTCGACAATTTTCGTCCCCGCTCTTCAATACATTTGAAAAACAAACAATTTCAACAGTTCAGCTGACACAGCTCTTCTCAAGGCTACTCTCAGCCTACACCTTCATTGATCTTTCAACTTCTTTCCCTATAAACCTTTAGACCTTTCCTCTCTCCCCCTACCCCTTTACCCTTTAAACCACATTCCCCATTTCCCACTTGCATTTCTAACCCTTTCCCCATGTACTTCTTTCTTTTGTCTGCTAGACTTCTTCCCTTTCTGTTGTTCTTTTCCAAAACCTTGGCACGCAGCAAAGCTCTTCCTCTTAAACCTCAGATAGTATGTGACAAATATCTTTCCAATGTCTTACTTGCATCCCTACTTCCACTAAGTCCGGCTACACTGGTGTTATAACCCCCAAAATCAGGTATGTCTGCATTACTTTATAGAAAGGTGTCACCACACCTAAATACAAAATTCACATAAAGTGATCCATCCACAATATATTGTCATAATTCACACAACCTGATGTCACCATACCTTCAATTTGCCATCTGCCAGTTGTTTCCTACAACTTGGCCGGGATGTCAGCCCTACTGCATGGGTCCCTGTACATAGCTGCTCTGTTTCCACAATGCACATCTCTTGCCAGGTGTGTATTTTACTGCCGGTATAAAACGCTGCTTTACTCAAGCTTCTTTGTCCTGGATCTGCTTTACACTTTGCTACCAGCTTCAATTGCCCTTTTCATACTCTGTCTATGCAAAGTTTGTTTAAGTCTGTCAGCCCTGTTGATTAGTAGGGCAGGTAGGTTTCTCTTCTGGGTTGAGTTCCACTTAACAGTTCTATGAACTTCATTAAGTAAACTTTTTCTGGTGCTACATTACGTGATGGTACTAAAATTATTGTTGTACACCATCATTACTGGTGCTGCCACTTTGCTGCCATCTTGAAATTCAGGCAAACCTATTCTGCCTCTCAGGCTGGTGTTCATCGTCAGGGAGAACAATGTTAAGTCTTCCTACATCACCCACCAACTGAATTGCTCGCCTTTGCTAAATGCCCTCTTTTGAAATGTTTACTATACAGAGCCAGGTCTGCTTCCCTGGAGACCAGCACCGACGCCTGATTCGCCAGCCGTGCCTTATAGCCTATCAGGAGGCACCGGCAGGCGTGAGCCGGCCTCCAAGGAAAGGCAGACAAGAAAGGCTCCTGACCTGAGCCTGACCAGTGACTACCAGTGCCTAGTGCCAGAAACGATGCTCATTTTGCCCACTGTAAGTACCAAAAGTCCTCTACTACCTTATCTGCCTGTCAAGATCTGACCGCAATGGTACGCACATACAGAAGTCATGAACCCGCACTGATTTGCACCCCAGTATGTATGATTTATCTGCTGCTCTGTCATTGAGTGTAATCAGAGTCGGACTGGGAGAATAAATAGGCCCGGTCACCCAAAAAAAAGTGGCCCACCGCTCGCCTCATGACCCTTGACCCCACCCCAAAGTGACATCCCGGGAAGTGATGAAACACGACCTTTCACCCCTTGACAAAACAGGAAGTGGCATCAAATAGTATTGCGCCTAAGTACACTGAATTACTGTGAATCCAAGCAGACGTCCAAGGCCAAATGATAATGTTATTGTATAGCACTTACGCTTAAGCTCTTTTTTATAGAACACAAATGCATACAATATCATCCAACGTGTGTTGGTACTCATTTAGCAACCAAAGAAGGATGAAAGGCTTTTTGGAAAAAAAAAAAAAAATTGGAAAAAAAAAAATTTTTTAGATTTTTTTTCTTTCTTCCAAACCGGCCCAGGCATGGCCAGAAACAGGCCCCCATTGCCCAGGGACGATTTCAGCCCGGCTACGGGCCGAAAGGCCGAGGGGCCAATTCAACCCTGAATGTAATTTTCCGATTGCAATTTACAAATTCACAATGTCTCACTACATTCGTCTGCTTTGCTTATACATTATTGCACGCGCCTCCTCTAAGTGAGCGTTACCCATACTCAGTTATAACTAACGGTGTGACTTTCTACGTTTTGTCTACTTACGCGAGTCATTTTAGCTAACGATCCCGACTCCCATAGCATGCTATGGTGGTAATATCTTGCCTGGTCCATATAGTTTGCTTCTCACATGCCGACTTGCTCAGATTCTTCACATATCTGTTAGCTCGCAGTGCTTTGCCCCTCCGTATGATGCTTTTACCCATTAGAAGCGTGGAGGTTTCTCAGCATGATAGCCTTACTGCAGCCTAACATTCTTCTCTTACCCACATGGCAATTTGGATGATCATATAAAGTGAAATATAGCTGCCTTAAAGGGTATAGTAGTGTGCCGCGCATCCACGAGTTCTACCTTGTTATGCTTGTTCAAACCACACTGGCATCCATTTTAGAGTAAGATGCTTATATGCCTCTGACATATTTCACTTACTAAACATACAGCGTAAGTCCTGCCCCTAATCACTCCTGATACTGCTGCTTCCATAGGCAATTGATGATTTGAGCTGTATACATCCCATTCTCGTGCCCACCCGACTAGCATTTAGCCAAGTCGCTTCTAGGGGACCATCTGAAATTGCATACCTCCTGCTTGCCTGTCCTGAGCTGCATATTGTGCACCAACCCACTCTGTCTGTCCTGAATGGCATACTGTGCACTGGCCTACCTTGCCTATATTGAACTGCATAGTGTGTACTGGCCTACCTGCCTATATTGAACTGCATATTGTGTACTGGCCTACCTGCCTATATTGAACTGCATAGTGTGTACTGGCCTACCTTGCCTATACTGAACTGCAAAGTGTGCAATGGCCTACATTGCCTATATTGAACTGCATAGTGTGTACTGGCCTACCTTGCCTATATTGAACTGCATAGTGTGTACTGGCCTACCTTGCCTATACTGAACTGCATAGTGTCTACTGGCCTACCTCGCCTATATTGAACTGCATAGTGTGTACTGGCCTACCTCACCTATATTGAACTGCACAGTGTATACTGGCCTACCTTGCCTATATTGAACTGCATATTGTGTACTAGCCTACCTTGACCATCCCGAACTCAATATTGTGTATTAGCCTACCCTGCATATCCTGAACTGCATATTGCGTACTGGCCTACCTTGCCTGTCCTGAGCTACATACTAGAAACCATGAGTTCCATAACCTATCAATGATTATCTAGACATCACTGTGGACCCCACCAGACATAGATAATCTTCATTAGGATAGAATGACATCCACCCTCATCTATCTGACCACTCTCTGGTCCACAATGATAGCAGTAAACCACCTAGCGCAATGTATGGCTACTGCAACTTCGAACTCTGATGAGCGCCAACTGACCACCACCCTAGACATCAACCATCAGTCTATACAATCACCTATCACCCACCACTCTCTAACAAATATCCTGTGTGACACCTTAAGCAGAAATGCCAAATTACGATCAAGATTACCTAAAATGAACCTCTAGCCAGATTAGTCACCACACCTAGTAATAGAAGAGACTTCCAACTTAATGCCACCAAATTAAACACCCCCCACCAAAAATGTTCCCCACTTTATCAGCCTCACTAATAATCACTGGAAATCAAGCAATAGACCAACCAAAAAGAAAAATCGTGTCACCCCAGTGACACCTAAACCAATCACCTCAATGACACCCAAACCAAACATCCCTCTGAAGGGTGCCCTTATTAATGCCAGGTCATTAATAGCACACGCCATTGAAATTGCCAATTTTATCCAACTAGGTGATTATGACCTCCTAGCCATAACGGAAACCTGGCTTCACCAAGCAGCAGGACCCGCTCTGATGCTTGCTTTGCCTCCTAACTACAACATTCTCAGAGAAGATAGAGCCAATTCTCGAGGAGGCGGCTTAGCCATCATCGCTAAAAACAATGTTACCATAAAACTAGAAACGCGTTCAAACTGTAAACCCTGCGAATCCTTAACCGCTAAACTCTTAACATCATCCTCTCATACTATCAATATACAACTCATCTATAGGCCACCAGGTCCCACTGGAACTTTTGAGGTGGACATCTCTATGATCCTCTCAAACAACCTAAAAAACTCATCGCAAGCCATCCTTCTAGGAGACCTGAACTTAGGTTTCAACGACCTTAAGGATTTGCAAGCGACTAATATTGCCAATGTCATTACAGAACTAAAATTTACACAAAGAATTTCACAACCTACCCATGAAAAACGCCGAACACTTGACTGGGTAGCCAACCACAACTGTGATGTAACCATCACTGAAGTCAGCCCACAAATCTGGACAGATCACGCGCTAATAACCTTCCTCATAAATGAAAACATTGCCCAACCTAAGGAAAATACATTGGCTCCCCCCTTACCAACAAGAAATAAAAAAATATATAACCACGGACAAACTACTACCACTTATCCTCCCAACTCTAAACTCCCCACCTGAATCACTGGACCCCTCGGCCCTAGTGAATGAATTTAACTCAACCATGGCCAGAGCCCTGGACACGATCGTCCCCTTGAAAATGAGAAAAAGTAAGCCCAGAGCACACTTAAACACTTGGTTCATCCCCTACCTCAAATCGCTAAGGAATGAAAAACACACATGTGAATCCGCCTGGCGACTAACTCCATCTGAGACTAATAAACCAGTGCTCATCAACGCTTCTAAAACTTACAAAAATGAGATAAGGAGAGCGAAAATAGAGAACTTTAACAACAGAATACTGCAGCCTAAATCTGGAACTAAAGAGCTATTCATTATACTAAAGGAACTGGATAACCCCATCCCTGCCCAGGACAACTGTGACAAAAATAAAACATGGTGCTCCAACATCCAAAAAGCGCTAAACAACAAAATAGCCACACTCCAAACCAAAATTGAGATAAAGAAACAAAATGTTCCTCCTTCAACCAATCAAAAAGGTAAACCTCCTACCGCTACCAAACCAGAACAGAAATTCAACTTCACCAAAGTACTATATTAGCGATTGAATAGATAATACTCTCGCTCAAACCGTCCAACTGTTGAGGGGAACTATGCCCAGCCCAACTGATAAAAGATGCAGCCAGAGACTTATCCCCATTTATCTATAAACTCATCAATGCTTCCTTTACATCCGGCATGACACCAGACAACCTCAAACAATCCTGGGTCCCCCACCTCCTTAAAAAGCAAACCCTGGACCCGCCCGTCCCGACTAACTACAGGCCAAGTACAACGGTACCATTTCTGTTAAAAATACTAGACAGAGTGGCTTACATACAGATACCTGGAGTTGCATCAACTATTAGGCACCAGACAATCAAGTTTCAGGCCCCAGCATGGTACCGAAACCATGCTTATCGATCTCAAAACCCAGGTCGATGAGCTGAGAGACCTCGGAAAATCAGCCTTACTCCTCCTACTGGATCTCTTTTTTTAAAAAAAAATTGTTTTTATTAAGTTTTAACCAAACAATACAAACCAAACTCGCAGTGCACACAATGACATGTCAATTTTACATAATTCAATCGCGCTCACTGCTTCCCTTTTCCCACCCCCCGTTACGAGCCTACTTCGCCATTATTCTATTCTGAATCTTGTGGTGGGGGATTCCTGTCCGTGAGGTCCACTGAATCTGACACAGACCCCAGTAGTTCTGCTATCAACAGTTTCCAGGCCATCAGGGTCTTCGTTTCCTCCTCCCCCCTAGCATTGCCGGTTTCTTGCCACACCATGGTCTCCGCCTCCGCCCACTTCTGCAGATCCTTCCACCACACCTCTAATCGAGGTTTGTGACATGTCTTCCACCGCATGGCAATTCTCCTCTTCGCAAGCGCATATGCTAGGTCCTTTAGTTTACTTACATGCCTATGTTTGTTCAGCCTGGGGAAACCCCCAGGAGACAAGCCCACACCGTATCCACCTTGATTGTAAAACCCTTATCAGCTAGTTTATGTGCAATCTCCCCCCAGAAGCGCGCAATAATCGGGCATGACCAGAACATATGCACCATGCTCGCATTCTCCTCGTCACACCTGGGGCATGCTTGGCGTCCTGCATTTTTGAATTTGGCTATCCTCTGGGGTGTCAAGTATGCCCTATGCGTAATATACAATTGCACCTGCTTAAGTCTCGCGTTCCTTGACACCTTCTTGTGATACCCTTGGACTCGCTCCCACATCCCATCCTCCATCGGGGTACCCACTTCATCCACCCAATCTAGTCTCAATTGTACCACCTCTTTTCCTACTTTAGACATCATCATCTCGTATATCCTAGATATCTCGTGCCCCCCCTCTGCTATATCATATATTAGTCTACAGTAGCATCCGGTTCTTCCTCAAGCACCATTTCAGACGATGTTATCTTGATCCTTCGCACCAATCTATGGTACGTGATATACTGGCCGGTGTGTAGCCCAGTTTCTGCCCCCAGCTCCTCAAAATCTACTATAGCGACCTCCCGCCAGATGTCCCCCATTGTTACTACTCCAACCGGCTCCCAATGATTCCTGATTAACATCCTTAGCTGTTCCTCCTCACTTGCCAGTGCAAACAGCGGTACCTGAGGGGAGCATGGGCCTGGGTTCCCCATTAGCTGACATGCTCTTCGCCACATCTTCCACCCTAGTAACAGCATCTTGGGGCGCCCTCCATTGCCGCCTGAGGCAACCACATAATCTCTTTCAGATAAAATGGGACGCAATCCTGTCTGAACAGCTTGGTTTCCGGGGTCACATCCTCTGAAAGCCATTTGGCTACATATTGTAGCTGACTGGCAACATCGTAAACTTCATAATTGGGCAATTTTATACCTCCCTTCTCGTAAGTGTTCTGTAGTTTCCAGAGGGCCACTCTATTCCGTGTCCCATGCCACAGGAAATCTCTACACATACTAGCCAATCTACTAAAGAACTTTTTTGGGATCATGAACGGGATATTCCCGAAGTAATGCAGGAGCCTGGGCAAGACCACCATCTTTAACATTGCGCTGCGTCCCATCATTGCCAAAGGCAGTCTTACCCAGAATCGCATGCAATTCTCTATTTTGGTAATTGCTACTTCTGTGTTGCGCTCATGCTCTTCTTCCACTGTGTGGTATATATCTATTCCTAGATAGCGAAATGTGCTGGTTGCCCATGGTACTTGCAATACCGGCAATTGTTTTGGGGGGATCCCTTTGTATCCACCCAATGGGAACGTACTGGATTTCTGAGGGTTTACAGCTATTCCGGACATCCTTGCATATCTATCCATCACCTCCAAAAGATATTGGAGGTTTTCTTCTGGGTATTGCATATATAATAGTATATCATCTGCGTATAATGATATCAGGTGTCGTTCCCCCCCCACCAGAATGCCTATCATGTTGTACTGTTGCCTTAGGTAGATCGCTAGGGGTTCTAGGGCCAATATGTAGTGCATATGGGACCATGGACAGCCTTGTCGGGTTCCTCTACCCAGCTTCCATCTTTCTGATATCACTGACCCCGTTCTAACCCTGGCCAGCGGCTCACTGTACAACATTTTAGCCCACTGTAGATATCCCGGACCCATCCCGTAGCTAGCCAGGGACACCAACAGCCATGTCCATTTGACCGAGTCAAAGGCTTTTATAGAGTCAAGCGACACAATTGCCAATTCATCCTCGCTTTCGTGCCCATATTCAATGACTCTGTGGAGCCTTCTAAGATTATTGGATATGTTCCTATTTGGGACATAGCCCGTCTGATCCGGGTGAATCAACTTGCTTATTACTCTTCTTAATCTGTTTGCCAAAACGGCAGTCAAAATCTTACTGTCTTGATTCAACATCGACAGGGGTCTATAAGAGCTGCAATTATGTCCTGGCTTATTCGGTTTGGGGAGTGGTATTATAATCGCCTCCCTGAGTGACTCCGGTAGTCTGCCTAATTTGTATGCTTCATTCAACATGTCTAGCAGAGGGGGGAGCACCTCATCTTTGAATATTTTATAAAACTCACTTGGGAGCCCGTCTGCCCCGGGGTTTTACTAGTTGGCAACTGTCTTACCACCTCCTCTAGTTCCTCTAGGGTAATCGGTGCGTCCATCTCCTCTCTGTCCTCTGCACTGATCTGTGGCAATCCTATATCTTCTAGCGTTTCTTCAATCATCGTGCGATTATCCTCCCCTTCATCTCCATATAGCAGTCCATAGTAGTCTGCAAACTCCTCATTAATTCCCTCCTGGGTATCCACCACTTTTCCGTCTTCCCTTATTATTGATCTGATCGGTGGTCTAGGGGTCTCACTTTTGTACAACCATGCTAAAATCCTTCCTGGTTTATCTCCCCCAGCATGCTGCCTCTCTATATATTTTGTAGTTGAGGTTATACAACTTTCCCAGTACCCCGCGCACTTTTGTTGCAATTCTAGTATCAGGTCACTGTCTGGATTAGTGCCATTTTCTCCTCTAAGAGCCCTTTCCAGTTCTCCCTCTGCTTCTTGTAAGACCGCCAATATCCCTCCCATGCTCAGTGGCCACCACCGCACTTTGTGTTGGGGTCGAGGAGGTCCATTGTGCCTTTGCGAAAGTCTCCATCGTAGGCTGTTTGCTTCTGGCTTTCGTCCCCCTTCACCGACATCCTGCAGTCCTTATTCCACGCTTGGTACTAATCTTTCAATGTTATTGTGTTGTCTCCAGTTCAGTTTTGTGCTAGCGCGTCCTCCTCATTGGACTGCCCTGCCCAGTGGCACATAAAATTGTGTTACGAGTGGGCTGTGTCCTCCCACGTCCCTTCTCTGGCCACAATTGTCAACGATTCCGCACACTGTGGGATCAAGGGGGGCTATAGCCCTGTTTCTTTGGTTGTGGCCCCAGGTAGAAGCTTACGGCCTACAACCAAAAGACTAGCTAACCCCGAGTCCCAACAGTCAGAACATTAGCAGAGCCCCAGACCTTTTCCACAACAAGCAACACCCCTGCCAGTACTCATCTGATTATGTTATCTTTTCCTATGACACCCCACACCATTTCGGCCATGCAGTAACCGTTCTGATGTAGCTAGCTGGCATCGCCTTCATCAGGTTCCTATGTCCTCCTGCAGCTTTCCTTCTCTTTACCTCCACTTGTGGCTCCAATCCTGAGTACATCCATTATTGTTCTTTTAGCTTTTTTTGTGCAAGCATGTAAAAGCAAACTTTCACATTTTCCACTACATGTGGGATCTGCATTCTCTTTCTGGCTCTAATGCAAGCTGGATCCTTCATATTCACCCCACTGAATTTGTCTGTTAACTTCAGACTACCACATGTACCATAAGAAGTACCCACTGAGTTTGCTTTACCTTTGGTTTGGAAACCTTTCTTGACATTAATTTAGATGGTTGTACTCCCCTCGCTAAGGACTGCACGTTCAAAAACATTGCCCAACCACAAGTACTGAAAACCACTCTACACACCTATGCTTTTCACTCTACTCACCAACTCATTCCCTGTACACCGTAGCCCATTCATCATTGCTACTAACTTAGCTGAGTGACTTCAACTGTCCCTGGCATAATACACTACCACACTGCACAGGTGAAATACTTAAAAAATGCTACATTAAACTTGCCTCAATAATCCCATCTATAAATGGTGCCCTTTTGCAATGGCGCAGACGGGCTAAAAAACGGTGGTGTGGAAGGTGCCCAGAGCAATTGCCAGTGGTTTAGATTCATTCGAAACCTTCCACCCATCACTTTTGTGGTCAGTTTGTTTCTCCTTGTGAGAGAGGGTATGCCCAGACGTGGGTCCCTTGCTCGCTGCGCCACAGGGAACCAGGCTGCACCTCACTGAGGAGGTCCAACAATGCTGAAACATGTCTGGGGATGCTTGGTTTTCTGTGCAGAGGGGACCTGGCCTAGCAGTTCGGGCTGGGCTGCTACCTTCGGTGGCGGCAGCTGCTGACTGATTTGCACATGGCTGGTCCCCTTTTGCAATGGCGTAGACGGGCTAAAAAACGGTGGTGTGGAAGGTTGCCCAGAGCAATTGCCAGTGGTTTAGATTCATTCGAAACCTTCCACCCATCACTTTTGTGGTCAGTTTGTTTCTCCTTTTGAGAGAGGGTATGCCCAGACGTGGGTCCCTTGCTCGCTGCGCCACAGGGAACCAGGCTGCACCTCACTGAGGAGGTCCAACAAGGCTGAAACATGTCTGGGGTTGCTTGGTTTTCTGTGCAGAGGGGACCTGGCCTAGCAGTTCGGGCTGGGCTGCTACCTTCGGTGGCGGCAGCTGCTGACTGATTTGCACATGGCTGGTCCCCTTTTGCAATGGCGCAGACGGGCTAAAAAACGGTGGTGTGGAAGGTTGCCCAGAGCAATTGCCAGTGGTTTAGATTCATTCAAAACCTTCCACCCATCACTTTTGTGGTCAGTTTGTTTCTCCTTGTGAGAGAGGGTATGCCCAGACGTGGGTCCCTTGCTCGCTGCGCCACAGGGAACCAGGCTGCACCTCACTGAGAAGGTCCAACAAGGCTAAAACATGTCTGGGGTTGCTTGGTTTTCTGTGCAGAGGGGACCTGGCCTAGCAGTTTGGGTTGGGCTGCTACCTTCGGTGGCGGCAGCTGCTGACTGATTTGCACATGGCTGGTCCCCTTTTGCAATGGCGCAGACGGGCTAAATAACGGTGGTGTGGAAGGTTGCCCAGAGCAATTGCCAGTGGTTTAGATTCATTCGAAACCTTCCACCCATCACTTTTGTGGTCAGTTTGTTTCTCCTTGTGAGAGAGGGTATGCCCAGACATGGGTCCCTTGCTCACTGCGCCACAGGGAACCAGGCTGCACCTCACTGAGGAGGTCCAACAAGGCTGAAACATGTCTGGGGTTGCTTGGTTTTCTGTGCAGAGGGGACCTGGCCTAGCAGTTCGGGCTGGGCTGCTACCTTCGGTGGCGGCAGCTGCTGACTGATTGGCACATGGCTGGTCCCCTTTTGCAATGGCGCAGACGGGCTACAAAACGGTGGTGTGGAAGGTTGCCCAGAGCAATTGCCAGTGGTTTAGATTCATTTGAAACCTTCCACCCATCACTTTTGTGGTCAGTCCCTTTCCCTGCCAGCAACACCCATTAGACAACATTAAAGGACAGTTTCACATTTGGCATGTAAAAAAGTAAAAAAAACATTGGTTGCTCCCCTACTTTGAACATATGCATTGCTATCACTACAAAAGGTTCAATAAAAAGCAAATGAAAAAATACACACACCCCACAAGTCATGCACGGCAATACCACAACAGCATACATTCGGTACCATCCAGCACACACAAGACTATTCCCTATATACTATACCGCTCCCTCAAACCGTCAGTATTACTTTTGAGGACATCAGTTTTCCACAAAGGGCACAGGGAGACACAGTGGTTTCCACACGTTTGCCCACTTTCAGTACATCGCACATACACGATTTCAGATCATACAACATGTGACATTCACCACATACCTTCCCAGCAATGCTTCATACAATTTGCACCTCGACTGTAAATTGTACTCATTGCCCCCAATGTCATCTTCAACAATATGCATACAATTCCCATAGTCTACCAAATCCATAAACCCTTACAGAGATATGTATACATAAACTTTCCTGACATATGTTTACAAAACACATAACATTTACATACAACTTCAAAAATGAAATACCGCACGCACCACAATTCACATGTTACAGCCGCAACAAAACGCAATTCCCAGTGTCCTGGAAACAGACATCACAATGTGTTTTACTTTGCCATCTGCTTCACTATTAACGCATGCAATGCCACTTGTTACTTTACATAACTGTTAAATAATACCCAGTGCCTCCACAAACCCACCATTTCTTATGTGCATATCGTGTCTTTGTGCCCCCCACAGGTCTACAAAACACCTCGCAAGCATTACAAGAAGGGGTGAAGGAGTGTGGGGTAGGTTAATTCGGAGTGGGGCCCTTGCCACACAGCTTTGCTGTTGTGTTGAGCTGTGCCATTGTAAAGGAATTAGGTAGCAAATATAAAATAATGAAGCAGCAAGGGAAAGCATCGTGTATGGTAGGAGACGGGAGCATGTCATAAGTAACTTACATGTTACGAGTCCATTCCATTCATTACATCCTACTTGCACACTAACATTTTTGCAGTAACCACATGATAAATACGCAAAAAAACCCTTCAAAAGCGGCCACACTACTTAAACGTTCTTCCACGGAGGACAACACAGCAGATATGTGTGGGGCCACAAAGAGTTCGTTTTTCTGCAAGGCCATTGGAGGAATGGAACTGCATGCACTCAGTCGCTGGGGGGAACCCAAACATATGCTTACACTAAACAAGAGAAAAATCGAAGGATTACAAACCTTAATCCTCCTTATCAACATATATCAACAATGTCTTCATAGGGCATGTTCGCACACCACAACAAAAGCTCAGCTCCCACCTTACCTTCTCTGTGAATTGCAAGTTGTGTACCCGCGATGCCATATCACTAGCTGCTAATTTACCAAGCCTGCTCAGCCATCTGTAAGATAATCACCTGTGGCTGAGTATGTGCTCATAGTCCAGCCTTGTCACCTGTGCTCAACCCCCACAGGCCAACTGCCAAGCTGACGGCGTGGAAGCACGTACAAAATAAAATATCTTCTTTCATCATTGTTCACGAATGTCAGTGGTTCCCCCATAACTGAAACCACACATTACACTATCCTCAACATGCAATGTAAAATACACAACACTATTAATCTTTTACAATGTCCCCTCTTCCTTTCCGTGTTGCATTGTGGGGCATGCAGTGCTATATAAAAAATCCCACATATACATGTACACGTCCACTGATACAACACCTACCCACATTGCAAAAGAACAATGCCTCTTCTATGTTTCACAAACACATACCCGCCCTCTGTGCTTGTTTTCCCATTGCCACCCGCATGCACACTTTGACCATATGCTAGAAACAACCGTACAGCAGTTTCACCATCACCAGCACTGTGCCTCGCCATGTCAGTTGCTCCCCACATGTTCCTTGCAGTTAGGGATTGAGGACCGACACTTGCCTTAACATTCAACTGCATGTACATTACCCGTACTAATTGGCAACTGGGGAATACCGTTTAAACAGCAACATGGTTTCCTTCCTTTAAAAGCATGAAGCGCAAAGTGGCCCATTTGTCTTCATTCTATGTCAAGACGGAGGCGAGCATTAAGCTTCTTCTTCTTTTATTTTCTCAGCAGTTTCAACAAATAATATACATTTTGTAAACTTTTCTTTTTAAAATAACTTTTTTTTTTAAAAGAAAACTAAGTCTCTTCATTCCTATAGTCCCTTAGTCTCTGGTCATATGACCTAGTCCTTCCTGTTCCTCTGCCCTTCCTCTTCTTTTCCTGCTCTCCAGAGATAAGTACCATTTCATACAAGCTCCGTAATATGATTGTGTTTTGAGAGTGATTTACATGGTTAAATAATACTAAGGGTCCAGTAGTTAGGCCCCAGAGGTGTGCGGCGCAGCGCAGCGTTATATTCGTTATAAATATTCTGGTGTGAGGAGTCTGCGGCCCCGTGCCGCACTACACGGCACATCAGGGGCCCGCAGATCTCCTCACAACGTTTATAGTACCCGCGGCGCTCCGTTCGCGCCTAGGAGCGGGTAAGCCCCCACCCTCGTGAATGCAGAGTCAGACGCGAGCGGGAAATCCCTTCCCGATCAGGTAATACAGGAGTAAGCCCCCACTGTAGGGGGGAGGAGCGTGACGCGAGCAGGAACCTCTTTTCCCAGCCACGTACGCAGTTAGCAGCAGCCCCCACCCTTGTGGCGGAGGAGGCACAGCGAGCAAGCTCAGCTAACGTCAAGAGAGCGGCTCCTCCCGGGAGAGGGAAATCCCTCATATCACAGAGGCGTATAGAAGCGAAATGCTTACCGCAAAGGGCCTTGGGGGAGCAGAGCCTGACAAGAAAATCACCGTTGTGAAGCTTCGATTAGGAAGCAAAAGCAAGACGCGACGCTACGGAGCAGGAATAAGCTCTGGTAGCGTTCTATTTGGAATATAGCTTGAATATAAAAGCATTAAGAAAGTGTATTGTACACAAGGGATAAAAGAAGAGTCCCTAGAAAGACACTGCACATCTTCCTACTTGGTGCAACAAGGTGCAGCCTCACAAGAGTGGATCAGTGGACGTGCCACTACACCTGCAAAGGTATTATCAAGGCACCTTACAGCACTAACATGTCCAATTTTGAGTGGAGTGACGAAGAACAGGAGGCAGTCTATCAAGAAGACTTAGCCTATAGTTTTAAAGAAGTGCTGGGGGATTCACTCACAGAGGCAGTAGCTCAGGGAGTCAGACCCCTGCAGGAGAGAATCCATACCATCAAACTATTTTTGAGCCAGAAAGAAAAGAGCACTGAAGAATGCATGTCCACTAGGGTCGCAACAAAGGACCCAACGGGGTGTAACAAGGCCCAAAAGAGCAAAGACTCTTTTGACCCCCCGGGCCAGATGGAAGGGCAGGTACAATGGCCCCGGAGGCTCCTGATGCGTTCAGTAAACTAAGAGAAGCGTTCATGAAAAAGTCACAGGTTCCGAGCCTCGAGACCCCCTACCCAAGGGACGATAATATGGGCAATATAGAAGAAGGTTTCCCCGAAGAGGAACCACCAGAATCCCCGACCTCTTCACAAGAGGAAGCAGATAATGAAGGGGACGAGAGTAGCCTACTCCCGCCGAAGAAAAGGCTGAGAAAGCTTAACAACCTAGAAGAGGATGAAACCTCTGACATGTTTCAGCCTGAAGACATAAGAAATCCTAGCTCATCCGAATGGGTGCCCTCACCGAGGGTCGCGAAATACATAACGCAAAGGTTGCGAAAAGAGCTAGAGAAGGAGGTCAGACAGAGGATGAGAGCGAAATGTCAGAGACCGGAATTACCGGGCAAAGTGGCAGAAACCCCAGAACTTGACCCAAAGATGCTATCTTTCGTCTCTAAATCTAACAGAGACCCCAGGAAAGGTGTAGACCATTCTTGGAAAAGCTGCCAGGAAAAAGGACACAGGAGAGGAAGTGGACCCAGGAGTCCTAGCAAACTGGGCGCAAAGGGCCGTATGCCTTTTAGTCAAGGCTAACTGCGCAATTTCGTCCGAATGCAGGAGAGTGCTCCTGCTCAAGATCGACCAGAAACGAAAAGATTTGTCGTCATATGAGGCAGGCGAGGCGGCGCAAGGACTCTTGTTTGGCAAAACCTTTGGCAAAGAAATGGGGAGATTCGTGGGAACCTACACCTCCCTAGAGAAGGCCCAAGCATCAATGAAGAAAATCTTCCCCGGGAGAGTTTTTGGTGGGACCGGTCGGTCCAGAGGCCGACCGACCGGTCGCTATCAAGCGTTCAGAAGGCCTCAGGGAAATAGAAATAACTACTGGGAGAACAGACAGCCAGACTCATTCTTCCCGCCAAGAGGTCGTTTCCCTAGAGGAAGGCGAGGTAGAGGACAGGGAAGAGGATACAACTTCCCCACAGGTGAGAGTTTTCACGTACCCACCAGTTGGGGGGAGGACAGCGTTATGCTGGGAAAATTGGCGTTCACTTTCCAGCGACGCCTGGGTTCTGCAGACAGCGAGAGGCATGCACGTATAGTTTATAGAGGCCCCCGCTCAATGTCAAACACCCCTTCCTCTAGCCACGACACAAGTAGAGAAAGGGCTATTACACGCCAAACTACAGAGGCTAGTAGAGAAGCGGGTGATAGAGCCATGCGAAACATACCCAAAATTTATGAGCAACATGTTTTTGGTCCACCGAAAAGACAAAGTAAGGCCAGTAATAAATCTAAACAACATGAACAGATGGGTAGTCTACAACCATTTCAAGATGGAAGGGACCCACCAGCTCAGAGATACACTCAGGCAAGACGACTGGCTAGTGAGGAGAGATTTGAAAGATGCCTACCTGCTGATACCAGTACACAGAGATTTTCGCCCCTTCCTGGCATTCGACTGGGACGGGCAATTATGGCAATTTGCCACAATGCCGTTTGGGCTGGCCTCAGCGCCATGGGCATTCACGAAGACCATGAAACCGGTAGCAGCAGCGATCAGGTAGAAAGGGATACGTATGATTATATATCTAGACGACATCCTGCTGATGGCCAGCTGCAGAGAGACACTCCTCTACCAGACCGACTGGGTAGAGAAACTCCTGACGTCCCTGGGATTCCTAGTGAACCAGGAGAAGTCAGAGATGAAACCAACCAGGAGGTTAGAATTCCTAGGGTTTATCGTAGATACCAGGACAGCAACCCTAGAACTTCCAAACAGAAACATAAGAGAGATAAAGAGAGAATTAAGAACATGCCTCAGCAAAACAGTCATATCACTCTGCACAATAGCACGAGTAGTAGGCTTACTAGCAGCCTTGTTACAAGCGATATTTCCAGGCCCGCTACACTATCGAGCTCTGCAAAGGCTGAAGATAAGACACCTACAACAGGGTCTGCATTACCACCAGCTAGTACACATCGACCAAGAATCCAGAACAGAGCTGGAGTGGTGGCTGGCGAACATGGAAGCATGGAACGGGAGAGCCATATTCGGCGACTGTCCAGACCTGATAATAGAATCGGACGCCAGCAGAGCAGGCTGGGGAGCCCGATGCGGAGATCTCCAGACAGGAGGGAGGTGGAGCTCGGAAGAACACCAGCTGCACATCAACTGTCCGGAACTGTTAGCCGGATCCTTTGCGAAAAGTGAATTCTTGTATTCTGTTGAAAATGGACAACATTTCAGCAGTCAAGTACATCAAACGTTTAGGAGGGATGAAATCCAAATGGCACTCCTGCCTGGAATCAGGGATCTCAGTAGTAGCCGAATACCTTCCAGGGTCGCTGAATGTAATAGCGGACTGGAACTCCAGGTACCTCTCAGACTCCAGCGATTGGGTGCTGGATCGGGAAATATTCTGACAGCTGGAAGAACGTTGGGGACCGATTCACACAGATCTGTGTGCATCCAGACTGAACGCACAGAAAGAAAGATTCTTCAGCTGGAGATTAGACCCAGCAGCAGCCGGAGCGGATGCTTTCCTGCAGGACTGGAGAGAGCAGACACTCTACGCTTTCCCACCGTTCATAATGAGCAGGGTACTGGCGAAAGTGCGCAGAGAAGCAAGCCTGATAGTAGTAGTTCCGATATGGAAATCTCAAGTATGGTTTCCAACGGTCATGGAGCTGTTAATAGACTACCCGAAACTACTACCACAAGGAATGAGCCTGCTCACGGACACAGTTGGGTCATATCACCCTCTGAGAGTGAAGGGGACGCTGCCGCTGATGGCGTGCAGGATAGCAGGAGAGTCTGGAATCTCCCTAGGATTTCGGCGCAAGCTGCGAGCCTCATCGCCGAGTCATGGGCACCCTCAACTAGAAGGAACTATGACGCAGCTTGGAATAGGTGGTCGACATGGCGCAGAAGGAGAAGTATTCATCCAGTTTCTGCCCCTCTAGTCGAAATACTGAATTTCCTAGCGGAACTTCTACAAGATGGCAAAGCTTACAGGACTATAGGAGTCTATAAGTCTGCAATGTCAGCAGGACACCTGCCTTTAGAAGGAATGCCAGTAGGAGAGAACGTAGCTGTGATAAGACTTCTAAAAGGAATAAGATTTAGGAAACCACCACATCCGAGGTACGAAGTACTATGGGACGTATCTGTAGTATTGAAGCTACTAGCAGATTGGCCCAATAACAGATACCTGTCACTAGGACAGTTGTCAGGAAAACTAGCTATGCTCCTGTGCATGGTGTCATGCAGGAGAGTAGCAGACGTCAAATTATTGGAAGTAAATAGAAAGACATATGGGCCGGAAGCAGTGACATTCAACCTGGCCAGGAGAACGAAGACAGATTCTTCTACAATCACATACCCATACATGCAAGGCCACCCGAAATGGTGCATAGCCACATGCATAGAGGAGTACGAGAGTAGAACAGCAGAACTGAGGCCAGTAGGGTCAACCCAATTGCTAATAGCGCGCAGGAAACCGCACAAAGGAGTAGCAACAGCCACTATAGCGCAATGGGTCAGAGACATCATGAGCCTAGAGGGCATTGACATGGCTAAGTTTGGAGCGCATTCAGTCAGAGGAGCGATGGCCTCAAAAGCGTTAGGGCAAGGCGCAGCTTTGCAGGACATCATGAAAGCAGCAGATTGGGCTAGCGATACAACGTTTAGGACGTTTTATTTTAGACCAAGCAACACGATAGCGGAAGCAGTAGTAAGAAGCTTTGAACAAGCTTAATGCTCACCTCCGTCTTGATATAGAATGAAGATTCCCCCTGCTAATAGCGCAGGGAGCTCTTGAATCTATTAAAGACAAGGAGGTGAGCATTACATTCCCGGCCCAAATACACAGAGATATGAAGCAATGATAAAGTAAATGAAGTGATGCACTGCATATAATTGACATGATTATTCCTTCCAGAATAGGGTGTGTATTCCCCGCCCTAACATATGCAATTGTTGTTTTTCTGACACTAGGAGATGAGCAGAAGAACAGCTGAAAGCCTTAGAGAGAACAAGTTGCCCGGAGTGAGCCCGCAAGTTCAAATGTGAGAGACCGATCCGGCATAAAGCAGGAAGTTCGAAACAAAGTTGACCAGTTGGTTACGCAGTTTTGGAACAGATTGCAGTTCGAAGCAGTCAAAGAAGAGGATGGACAGAGGAACAGGAAGGACTAGGTCATATGAGCAGAGACTAAGGGACTACAGGAATGATGGGACTTGAAGTTTTCTTAAAAAAAAATAAAAAATTAAAGTTATTTTAAAAAGAAAAGTTTACAAAATGTATATTATTTGTTGAAACTGCTGGAGAGAGAAAATAAAAGAAGAAGCTTAATGCTCACCTCCTTGTCTTTAATAGAATCAAGAGCTCCCTGCGCTATTAGCAGGGGGAATCTTCATTGGCAGCTTCACGTCAGTATTACTGCATGCGCACTGTATCAGCATTCATAGGAGTGCAGTGTCCTTACGCCTCAGGCTACATGCTTCACTTGTCTGTAGTATGACAAAATAAACACCAATTGCGATGGCACAGCGCATCTACTACAGGGCGTGCTTGTTTGCGGTGCGTGAAACCCTTTGTTAATCTGGCCCCAGTATGGCTATGGGGAACATTTCTTGTTTATTTTTTAATTCGAATGGGTCACACTTTAATGTTAGATAAGTGTCATTAAAGAATGTTGTACCAACTGTTCTTGTAAAAATGTGATGCGTTGTTTATTCTTCTTGTTGCTAATTGGCTCCTGTCATTGATCTTGTGTGGGGTGCTGAACTTCTTCTTCACCTTCGGGCTCAGTATTCTCAGACAGTGGTGTCTCTTCGAGACACCACTTGACGTCACCAAGGTGGATCCACACGCGCTGTACCTTAACCTTGATTGCCGATGGAGTAACAGCTTCCACAAAGTAAGGTCCTTGGAAGTGTGGCTTGTGCCAATTCCCAATGAAATTATGGCACTTCACTTTGTTTCCAGGATACACTAAAGGAGGCTTTAACAACTTGTCTGGGTCAGTTTCTTTATGGTTTTTATCTGTGTTTTTCAAACCTGTCGCCCACCTGGTTCCCACGGGGGCGCTGATCTAGTCTGGATTACTGCGGCCTCTTCTAGCGTGATGCGCAGGACCCGGAACACCGATTGGACAGGACCTCCAAATCGTGCTTCCTTGGCCCGTAGGAATATCCTTCTGCAGATGAGAAAGGGGATTAACAGTCTGCAGAATGGTGTGCTAGCTCCCCCTTTCCCCCTCCGTTCCTCTGTATTCCTCCGAAACCGGTTTAAGCTCACCTTATGGTTTGGAAGGTTGAACTCTCCATCCTGCTTCTGGTGCAGGGGCGCGCGTTCGTCCAGTTACTTCACTGGTTTTCAGAATGGCGCTGGCAAAATCCACTTGACTTTCCTGAGCGATGCGCCGTAAGTATGAAAGTTCAAAGTTCAAGTGAGGCCCCCTTTATGCTGTCTTTCTCACCTGTGATCTGTCCTTTATTTCAGGTTCAGAATGAAGGCGATGCGTCGAGGGGTTAACCTGCCGAGGTGAGTAGTAATGAGGGCGATCCCTCTAGATGTCCTTATCATTCCTCTGAAATGTCACTAGTCCTTTCCCCATAGGGGTCGGGGTACGGTACCTGCCAACGGGGCGGCGCCGACCCGAAATGTGGAAGAAAAGCCGGTAAGTATTATGGCTGTTAACCAGGCTTTCCTTCTGTGTGTCCTTCTGCTCACCTTTTGTTTCTTCCTCTCTCACCTAGGTGCAGAGATGTGGCGTCCGATGCTGACAGCCGCGATGGAGCCGGGAGATGTCTCGAGGACAGGACAGGTGAGTGAAGCGTGGCGCTGCAGCGAGCAACGCGATGCTTTTAAATTGAAGTCTTCCTTCAGGGATGCTGGCGAGAAGATTCCGGATGCATGTAAGAAGCTTGAAATAATCCTTGGTTTTCACCTTTCTCTTCTCTTCCTTCCTTGCAGGTCTTCCAGGTTCAAGACGGGCGTGGCTGTAGTCCAGGAGCAGACACTGTGAGCGTTAAGCTGCAGGAAGCAGAACAACGCGAAGCATGAGCTGCTGCCTGGGCTTGGCTTAAATAGCCTCCAAAGAAGTCCCAGGTATGTATCCTTCCCCAACTAGGTATGTATCCTTCCCTGGCCACGCCCGAGTGAAAAAATAGTCCCTATGAAAAAATAGTCCCTTTTAGGTCTCAGGGAGGCCTGAAGCGTGCAGCATGGTCTGCATCAGGTAAGTGCACAAAACACCTCCCTTTATGAGCCTGGCGCCTATGCGCCAGGACTGATGTCCAACCTGAGCCTGGCGCCAAAGGCGCCAGGACTGAGTCCAAAGAGTCCCTATAAGGGGCCGCTGGGCTTTTACCCAAGGGCATGATGCCTGCTTCCGGGGGTGCTGGGCCTGGCCTGATGCTCCGGGGGTAGGCATCATGACAGCACTCCCCCCCAAGGCCCCTCCCAAGGTCGTTCCTTCTGGAGGTTTTGGTTTGTTTGGGAAATTCCTATGGAACCTTTTTACCAGCCGAGGTGCATGTACGTGATCACTGGGTTCCCAAGACCTTTCCTGAGGCCCGGACCCTTTCCAATCAATTAGATAGAAAAGCTTTGATTTTAAGATTTTGGAATCCAAAATGTTCTTTACTTCGAATTCTGGCTCTCCATCTATCAGGATTGGGTCTGGTGGCTTTATTATTCTGGTTCCTGGTTGTACTGGTTTCAAAAGTGACACATGAAAAACGGGGTGAATCCGAATGTTGGCTGGTAGCTCGAGCTTGACTGCTACTGGGTTAATTATAGCTTTGATTGAGTAAGGGCCTAAATACCTTGGATTAAAAGTTCGAGGTCCCTTGAGCGATAAGTGTTTGGTAGCCAACCATACTTGATCCCCAATTTGGTACGGAGGCGCCTCCTTTCGATGTAGATCTGCATTCTTTTTGTATTTCTCTTTCGCATGTTGCAAATGTGCAGTTGCATCCTTGAAGGCTTGAGTTATCGTAGAATGCAAATGATCCACTGCGGGCATTTCAAGGCTCGAAGGTGAGTCCAAGTCTGAAGGTGATGTCCATATAGGGTAAAAAAGGGGCTTTGACCCGTTCCAGAGTGTATCGAGTTATTATAAGCATATTCAGCCACCCACAGAATATCCTTCCAATTACCCTCCGATTGGTGCAACATACATCGTAGAAATTGTTCAAGGGTCTGGTTCGTTCTCTCCGTCTGACCATCGGTCTGTGGGTGGTGGCTGGTCGAGAGTCTTACGTCGATTTGTGCCAGCTGACAACACTTTTTCCAAAAATGAGAAATAAACTGGCTTCCCCGATCGGACACTAGTATGGACTGGAATCCATGCAAACGGATGATATTCTCGAGGAATTCCTTGGCAAGAACAAAGGCTGAAGGTAATCCTTTCAACGGAATAAAGTGGGCCATTTTGGAAAATAAATCCACCACGACCAGAATAGTATTGTAACCATTACAAGAGGGCAGGTCTGTGATAAAATCTAGTGACAGGGTGTGCCAAGGTGCTGGTGGAATGTCTAAGGGCTGAAAAAGACCGGCGGGTCTTATCTTTTGACCTTTGTTTTGGGCACAAACTCCACAGGACATCACAAAAGATTTAATATCCTTTCGCCAGGAAGGCCACCAGAATTGTCGTCTAACCTTTTCCTCAGTTTTGGCAATGCCAGGATGTCCTTCCATCAGAGTGTCATGATGACGGGAAATAACCATTTCTTGCAATTCCTTTTCTGGCAAAAATAAGCGTCCTTGGAAGTAAGGTAAGCCATCCTTGACTGAAAAGTTAGACCCCTTTTTGATCCAATCCTGCAAGGCTGAAGAGTCCAGGACTTGTTTTACTCATGCTCGAATGTCTTTGAAGGGTTTGTAAAGTGGTTATTCCCAAAATTCTTTGTTCGGGAATTATCGGCACAGGTTCTGAGTTTGTGTCTATTTCTTCCATTCCAATTCGGGATAGAGCGTCCGCCTTACCATTCTTAGAACCGGGGCGGTAGGTGATTACAAAATCGAACTCAGCAAAGAACAAAGCCCATCGGAGCTGTCGAGACGATTGGGCCTTGGCAGTTTTTAAATATTGTAAATTTCGGTGATCAGTGATCACGGTGATGGCATGCCGGGCGTCGAGGAGATAATGCCGCCAAGCCTTAAAGGCGGACTTAATGGCTAATAGTTCCTTATCGGTAATCACATAATTTATCTCCGGCGGTGACAACTTTCTGGACCAAAATGCTACGGGGTGCAGTTGGTTGGTTTCAGGGTCTCTCTGAGATAGGACAGCTCCCATAGCTAAGCTGGACGCGTCGGTTTCGACTATATATGGGAGATCAGGACGCGGGTGCTTCAAAATAGGTGCGGACGTGAACTTAGCTTTCAACTCCTGAAAGGCCTGTTCGGCTTCCTCGGTCCATTCAAAACGTTTATTTTTTCGCAAGAGTGCAGTGATGGGTTGCACCACACGTGAAAACTCCGGGATAAACCTGCGATATACGTTGGCAAAACCAAGCATGCTTTGGACACCTTTCACTGAACTAGGTGATGGCCATTTGATGATGGCATCCACTTTCCGTGAATCCATTCGGACCCCTTTAGGTGTCAGGATGAATCCGAGAAACTCAACCTCGGTGGTATAGAAAACACATTTTTCCAGCTTGGCAAACAGTTTGTGCTGGCGCAGTTTCTCTAGGACGGCCCTGACATGTTTTCTGTGATCAGATTCCGAAGAGGAGTACACAAGAATGTCATCGATATACACGATAACACAGACATCGATGAGTTCCCGAAGGACATCATTCATGAAGAATTGGAAGGCAGCAGGCGCATTGCACAAACCGAAAGGCATCACCTGGTATTCGAATAGTCCATATTTTGTACGGAAGGCCGTTTTCCATTCGTCGCCTTCTTTTACTCGTACCAGATGATAAGCCCCCCGGAGATCTAACTTGGTGTATACGCAAGCGTCCTTCACCTGGTCAAAGAGTTTGTCCAGCTTGACCTTGCAAAAGCTGTCTAGCCAGGTCATCAGTCCTTTCCCTTGTTACAATCACTTCTCTTCTGAGGGCATTAGTCTCTTGACGAGCGGCGTGTACCTCGGCCCGTAATTCCCCCAGTAGTTGGGCCAGTTGGTCAGTCTCAGAAATTTCCATAGCGCCTGGGTGGGAATTTGTAGGGAGGCTTCGCGTTCTGTAACGCCCACCTGGTTCCCACGGGGGCGCTGATCTAGTCTGGATTACTGCGGCCTCTTCTAGCGTGATGCGCAGGACCCGGAACACCGATTGGACAGGACCTCCAAATCGTGCTTCCTTGGCCCGTAGGAATATCCTTCTGCAGATGAGAAGGGGATTAACAGTCTGCAGAATGGTGTGCTAGCTCCCCCCTGCCCCCCTCCGTTCCTCTCTATTCCTCCAAACCCGGTTTAAGCTCACTTTATGGTTTGGAAGGTTGAACTCTCCATCCTGCTTCTGGTGCAGGGGCGCGCGTTCGTCCAGTTACTTCACTGGTTTTCAGAATGGCGCTGGCAAAATCCACTTGACTTTCCTGAGCGATGCGCTGTAAGTATGAAAGTTCAAAGTTCAAGTGAGGACCCCTTTATGCTGTCTTTCTCACCTGTGATCTGTCCTTTATTTCAGGTGCAGAATGAAGGCGATGCGTCGAGGGGTTAACCTGCCGAGGTGAGTAGTAATGAGGGCGATCCCTCTAGATGTCCTTATCATTCCTCTGAAATGTCACTAGTCCTTTCCCCATAGGGGTCGGGGTACGGTACCTGCCAACGGGGCGGCGCCGACCCGAAATGTGGAAGAAAAGCCGGTAAGTATTATGGCTGTTAACCAGGCTTTCCTTCTGTGTGTCCTTCTGCTCACCTTTTGTTTCTTCCTCTCTCACCTAGGTGCAGAGATGTGGCGTCCGATGCTGACAGTCGCGATGGAGCCGGGAGATGTCTCGAGGACATGACAGGTGAGTGAAGCGTGGCGCTGCTGCAAGCAACGCAATGCTTTTAAATTGAAGTCTTCCTTCAGGGATGCTGGCGAGAAGATTCCGGATGCAGGTAAGAAGCTTGAAATAATCCTTGGTTTTCACCTTTCTCTTCTCTTCCTTCCTTGCAGGTCTTCCAGGTTCAAGATGGGCGTGGCTGTAGTCCAGGAGCAGGAGCAGACACGTGAGCGTTAAGCTGCAGGAAGCAGAACAACGCGAAGCATGAGCTGCTGTCTGGGCGTGGCTTAAATAGCCTCCAAAGAAGTCCCAGGTATGTATCCTTCCCTGGCCACGCCCGAGTGAAAAAATAGTCCCTATGAAAAAATAGTCCCTTTCAGGTCTCAGGGAGGCCTGAAGCGTGCAGCATGGTCTGCATCAGGTAAGTGCACAAAACACCTCCCTTTATGAGCCTGGCGCCTATGGCACCAGGACTGATGTCCAACATGAGCCTGG
The DNA here is from genome assembly GCF_040938575.1 of Ambystoma mexicanum. Lineage (NCBI taxonomy): Eukaryota > Metazoa > Chordata > Amphibia > Caudata > Ambystomatidae > Ambystoma > Ambystoma mexicanum. Next base: position 302,948,491 of record NC_090922.1, on the reverse strand, counting down.
CGCCAAAGGCGCCAGGACTGAGTCCAAAGAGTCCCTATAAGGGGCCGCTGGGCTTTTACCCAAGGGCATGATGCCTGCTTCCGGGGGTGCTGGGCCTGGCCTGATGCTCCGGGGGTAGGCATCATGACAAAACCCCATGCCAAGTCTGCACCTGTCGAGACATACATTTAAGAGACTCTGTCATAGCTGTCAAATAATGCCTTTCCTTATCTACCACAACAGCAGCACTTTCAATATCAGTGTGAACCCATGGGGGGGAGGAATAGTAGTATGCATTCTGCTTTCCACCAGCAGCTCATATGGAGTCAGGTGATAGTCAGAGCCTGGTTGATTATGTAAGGCAAATAGGACTAGAGGAAGGCAATGAAACCAATTATTTTTCAAAGTTTCTTTTAGTTTGGCAATTCGGCTCACAAATGCTGCTTGCTTGTGGGTGAGAGGGAGTTGAGATTTTGTGCCTCTTCGCCAAGTGGATAGTGATGTACTCCAATATTTCATGTGCAAAATGTGGTCAGCTATCGGAACGTAACACATCGCACACTCTCCACCTTGAAAATACATCACATACGAGGAACTCCTCTGCTCATGTGGTCTACGGATGTGTGCATGGACCAATTTTCGATCCATTGGGAAAAGAGACATACGACTACTAGCACATACCTGTAGTCATTACAAATTTGGAGCATATCCACATAGTCGATATGTAAATGCTAAAATGGTCCTGTGGGATGGGCTATTGCTCCAATCACCGTTCTCAGGATGTGAGCAGCAGTGAATTTCTGAAACATCAAACAATTAATAACATAATGTGCGACATGCTCACTTAAATTAGGTATGAACTATTCCTTCGAAATCAGTACTGAAAGTCATTCCCTTGTATTGTGTGCTGGGTAGTGCAACTGCTCTAGCACTACAGTAAGCAGCCCTCGGGGCATAACTGGTTTCCCGGGGATGTTTTGCAGCCATATTGCATAGGTGGGGGACAATGGGCAATCCCTTCACTTTCAACCGCTCTTGGTCTTCTGGTGGTGCCCTCCCCTGTAACTCGATCATTTGTGTCATTGGTAGCGTATTGAAGCATTCGTACATCACCATGCTGCATGCGCGTATATGTTTGTGTGGTGAAGTCGCAATGTAAGATACATATGAAAAATATATGCTGCTCTTTTTGCTTCTAGGTCAGCGGCCTCGTTGCCGTGAGAAATCAAGTCCACACCTGTAGCGCTGCCCACTTCACCATGGTGAAAGCCAGAGGAATTTGAAGTGTATGTATGAGTCTGTCTAGAAATGGCACTTGATGTACTGGCGTGCTGTCTGTGCGCCAGAAGCCCCTCCTTTTCCAACGTGGCAGTGCTGGTCTACTGTTCACATCACATCGGTGAAATACAGCATTACCACCTCATGTCTTTATGCTTCAAGTGTTGAGATCTACTCTACCAACTCTGCTGCTTGTGCTGAGAAATCCACTCGTAATCTCACGCTCGTCACAATTTTCTATTCTGTAACTGTTTTCCTTTATATGCAGCATGTAAATAGTTGCACATGTACTGCAGTACTTTCTTGGAATGAGTGCCTTCTTGTGGCCAGGGCATAAACATTTTGCCCGCCGTGTCCCTAACCCATTGTGTGTGGTATTTAATAGGTTTGTACTTATATCAAGTCAATGACTTACATAAGTGAATGATTGGGATGTCCCCCATGGCAATAGTTTCAGAACTCAACATACCAATTATCGGAAACTGTTCTTCTATTTTTGCTCACCTTTTTATCTCCTTTACACACCCCTCCCCAGCAATGTTTCCCCACAAATGAACACCTTGTGTCTCTGAAACCATGCCTCCTGTGTCACTGAACCTTCTGAGCAGCACCATAAACGCCACTCATGCTCCGACCAGCCCTACCTCACTGCTCCCCTCAATCCTAACTCACTCCAGACCACACTCCTCAGTCCACAACACCACGCTATCTTACAACATGAGGCTGGCCCCAGCAATAATTACACCAATAAAATACAGCTGTCATCTCACTCTCTGTGAGGGATCTGTCTCTTTTTATTACTGCCCCGTAACAAGGCTTTCCACATGATCTTTCCCAACCCTTGTCGGAAGATGTCACTTCCTTTCCTTAATCTCTTATTTCTTCACAATCCCTCAATATACAAAGCTTCCTGTTCCCCATTTTTGCCATGCCTATGTTATACTTACATACATGGATCTGCTGAAGGTATTTGGTGTTTTGTCTCCCCTATCAGCCTAAGACCCTCCACACCCTACGAGGATGGCCTGCAGTGTCCGGACAGGACTTTTCTTCAAAGGGGGCTCCTGTCGACCCCTCTCTGTTACCCACGTTCCCGCTCTCCACAGGTTGCCTCCGCAGTCCTCGTGGCCACAGCAGGGACACCTCGACAATCCGACAACACTTAGTCGAACATCCTCTGCTACCATCTGTTAAGAAGGCCCCAAAATGTCCCAAACAGCCCACGTAAAAGTAGACAAAGTGCACAGCAAAACCCAGCTTTATTATCATTCAAATAAAGCAGGGACAGCATACAAGCATTCAAATCTTGTGTCTATCTCCATTCTTATCAAAAACAGATTCTTTAATACTACAAATGTGCCATAAACGTCATCATAACATCATTTGAGTTTACAAGAACTACAGGGAATGGGGATAGGTTAGTGAACCTGGCTACATATGGCTTCTATAGTGTTTAAACATTTGATTGGGTTAGACGTAACTGATGGCTCCACCCGGAACCACCCCAATTTTGATAAAGTTTAAACTACATAATCTTCACAAACTACATAATCTTCACAACAAGATGTTGGTAGGCATACTACTTGACGGGTGGCATTTCTCTCAGAATTTTGATAGATGTGCACATTGCTCACCAACCTTGGACACTTGGCAAGTCATCGGGCTATGAGCCAGATATTGAGTTGGGGGACAGAGGTCCATGGAACATTTGTCCTCCACTTAAAAGTTACCACCCCTCCTTCTCAGGCCACGCGACCAGGTAATCTCTTTGTACTTGGCCTTGTGTGCATGTGGTGCATGTAGGAAGCACTGCAGGTATTTATCTATGTTGGCTTCTAATGAATAGTCAGTGGTCTCCAATTATGAGGCACGTGCGATTAGATGTGTATGAAGTGAAACTACATCAGCTCTTGTTAATGTGTGTGTCATGTTCTCTATCACCACTGGGGACACCAATGAGTTATTCTTCATGAACTCTTTTGGCTTACTGTTGTATTGCATCTGGCTAACAAAGGCTAGTTGTGCTCTTATAAAACTTTAATTAATATGTAAGCATATTGCTTGCATCTTGGGAATTACTCTCTTGCGCCTTCTCTCTGTCATTCCGATCCTCCCTAATTTCACTGTTACCTTGGCAATAGTTGCCAGCTGCTGTCTGAGCTATGTATGGATTTATATTTCTGTGGATTCAACATTTTGAGTTCTCCCGAAGTCTTGAGTCATTTGTTTATTAAAGGCATGCTGCAGCTTCCATTTTTAAGAAGTTGGCTGCTTTACTACACTCTTGTTTCTAGGTTAGCAAGCTATATTCGCATATCAAACATGTTGTATTCACTCTATACATTGGTCATGTTGGTATGTTTCATGTCTGTGGATGTTATGTTGATTTGCACAATGTCTTAATGCATATAGCCGGTCCGATAGCAAAGCGAGTAGAGCGCTGGCTTTGACATCCATGCAGAGCCTGCTGATGCAGGTTCAAATCCCGGCAGGGCCAAACTCAGCCTTTCATCCTTCCGAGGTCGATAAATGAGCACCACACACTGTGGGTACTAATAAGCAACGCTCAGATACCTGAGGGTTTGTAGCGCTATATAAATGCTAAATTATTACTTTTTTTATGATTATATATTACCTATTGTTCATGCTCTTCACGTGGAGCGCATATGTGTTTTGTGTCTAATGCATGCGCTTGTTACTGCTACAATGTAAGTTTGACTGCCATCTTCAGCCTAAATTGTCTCTATGTCCTAATGTACCTGCCTGTGATAAGAGTGGTACAGTTGCCTCAGTGAGTATTGTTTCTTACCTGTGCAATATTGGGCCAGAGGAGAGGCTGATGCCATAGATGACGTAGTCATATGCCTCATAACACTTTCAAAGAGGATCCCAAAATTAAAAGCCATGGCTGAAGGAGCCAGGCGGTCAGGCAGGAAGTAGATAGGAGAGGAGAAGTTAGGGATGGGATTGGAAGCCGGGAGAAAGATGACTTCCATATTTGAAGAGTTCAGCATGAGGCAAGAGAGAGTTACCCTGTGTCTAATTTGATTGAGACAGTTTGTAACTTATTCCAAAATGGCTGTGGCGAAGGAGGGAAAGGAGAAATATATTTGAGCGTCATCAGAAAAATGGTGACAAGAAAATCCAAACGATTAGATAAATCCTCATAGGGCAGAGATATGAAGGGTAAATAATGAGAGATTTTAAAGAATCACCTTTCCAGGAAGTGGGCGAACCAGGTCAGAGCAGATTTGCCAGAGATTGAGGACTAGAAAGGAGTTGTCAACAGGACCAAAAACAGAAAAGGGGTCCAAAAGGATGAGTATAGAAGAGAGTTTGTAATGGCGAAGAGAATTAGCGTGAAATGTGGAGACATGCATGAGTGCAATCTCAGTATAGTGTTTGAGAAGCAAGATTAAAGCGGGTCTCCAAAGCCATTATCATGAAGACACTTAGTGATCCAGTTGAAGACCATCCGCCTCAGGACTTTTGGATAACGAAAGAAGGAGAGAAAGAGGGCAATAATTTGCTGGGACGTTTGTGTCAACTTAGGGATTTGTCAGTACAGGTAAGACAATTGCAGATTAAAGGACGCAGGGAAGAGTCCAACAGTGAGAGAGAGACATTAAAGAGCTCATAGAGATGAGGACAAGTGATTGAGACTAAGTCTTTGAACATTTTGGGAGCAAAAGGGTTGATAGAAGCGCAAGATGGGTTGGCTGTGCTTTGGATGGGTGCTAAAGACATAGGGGAGAAGTCATCAAAAGTAGAAGAGGTAGGTGGGTTATGTGGTGGACAGAAGGAGGGATGGGGAGTGGGTGCGAGGATGCCTGTAAGAGTGTCATGAACGTTAGAGATTTTAAAGGAAACGTAGTGAGCCAAGTAATTAACTGAGTGGAAGAAGGCAGTGGATATTGGCGTGGGAGGTGTAAGCAAAGATTAGAAAGTACATGAAAGTTTTGAGGGGTGATTGCAAAAAGGAGCACATTAGGTTTCTTAAGTCGGAGGATTTGGAAGAGTCCAGTGCAGAGGTTTAGGCAGCCAGATTGATCATAAGATCATCATAATCAGACACCACCTTTGTTGGCACTGAAGCAGCATTCAAATCACACAGAATCTTTGTGGGTTATTCAACATCCTTACTAACACACACCACCTATGTTGGAACTTCAACCCCATAAAGATAAGTGAATCATCTGTGTGGGGCCTTTAACATCATTATCAATATCACTAACACACTTGCACCTATATGGAACCTTTTATGTCCAATATTTAGTTTTCCCACACTATCTTTGAGAAGGAGTGCAGCATCGTCATTAACAAATATTAGCTCTGTGAGGGCTTTAATATCATTATTATCATATACCATCACCGTGGGGACTTTAACATATCATCACGTACCATCTCTGGGAGGACCTGGAAAACAGTATCATGACACACAATCTCTACTGAGACTTAAGCATCACCAACATAAGACACAATGGGCCTCATTACAAGTCAGCCGGTCCGGAAACAACGGTGGCAGTTAATCCACCACCACCATTGTTTCCGGACCGGCTGATTCCGAGTCCTGCAGGCGGGAGGTGTCACTCCCGCCAGGTCTGACCTGGCGGGAGTAACACTACCCGCCTGCAGGCGGACATGGAAACACCGGCTCTGTCATAGACGTAGCCGGTGTTTCCATGGTCCCCATCCTAGGGGACTTTATGGGAATGGGGATTATCAGAATTCCACCTCCAGAATTACTGGGTCACCGCGGTTGTAATGCCCCGATGATTCCGGCAATCACGGAAGCGGAATGATATTACTGGTCCCACAGCAGCCTGCTGGTTTTTCCGGCATGGCTACGGCCGGACTTGTAATGAGGCCCAATGTCTATGGAGAGTTCGACATCATGATATTCACACACCATCTCTGTTGGGTCTTGAGCACTGGAATTATCATACAACATCTTTGTGGGTTCTTCAGTGTCAATAGTCATGCACGCCCATCATCTCTAACATCATTTTTATCACCCACTGTTTCCATAAGGTACTTAACATCACTATAATCACGCACTTCCCTGTGGGGACTCTGACATCATTATTATCACACACCATCTCTGTGGGGACCTTCACATCATCATTATCACACACAATATTTGTGGGTATTGTAACATTATTATTCGTACATAGAATCTGTGTGAACATTTCAACATCCTTATCAACTCACACCATCTATGTTAGGACTTTAACAGTAAAGCGCCACCTATTAGCCCAAACTGTGGCCACTTAATAGCCCAAACTAAAAATGACATGGTGTTGTCTTGCTCTCTAATAGGTGAAAGTAAACCTGACACAGATCAGAGTCAAATGAGACAGTGATAGCTACTCTTCTCCATTTTGGCAATTGTTTGTTTGCTTTGAGTAACTTTGGGGGCATTTTGGCAAATCTTGGGCACACATTCAGACCATAAAAATGGCAGTGGTGTGCACTATAAATACCAAATCTATAATTTAACAGGGGCCTAGGCCTAACGCTCTGTGCAGGACATACATGTTCCATGCCACTATCACATGAAGTGTAGAGCAATACACTTTTGCTGCAACTACCCTCTCACAACATGCCCTTGGAGACAGTGCAAGGCCTAGGACCCTGTTAAATTACAGATTTGGTATTTATAGTGTACACCACTGCCATTTTCATGGTCTGAATGTGTGCCCAAGATTTGCCAAAATGCCACCAATGTTACTGCTCTTTGTACAGTGCTGCCTCTAAATAGCCAACGTTCCAACCCAGATGAGATTACAGTAGATGATTGTATTTGTAATGTGCAGCAAAACACCAGAGGTGTACCGAGCAGGATTATCCAGCACCTAGCCCCAGCTGATAATTAAGGGAGCAAAAGCTGAACAGAAGAAAAGACATACAAGGAGATCATGCAAACAGAAACGGTTTTACGTTTTTTCGTAGGCCAACACAGTGGAAAATGATCCCGAAGGCGCAGGACTTCCATAGGAAAGCCTCGGTCCCCTCAAGTAATGCACCGGGATGAGGGAGCAGGTGCACACCAGGCGTACATTTGGCTTTGTTTGCTTTCCTCCGACATTTTAACGGATGCTTGTTCCCCTGTGTGCAACATTTTGATGATTTCCTACAAGTCCTCAATTTAATAGAGATGCTCATGTGTCGTTTGCCAAGAGCACTTCGCCATGTACTGTTCTTAGATTTGTATTCTGGTACATGTTGTGTTCCTGCATTTATTCTAACAACATAATGCATAGAATGGCCTGAATTGGATGAACTACTAGCACTTAGCGTGGACAGCATGACAACATAGCAGGAAAAAAAGCGTAATATGCACGACCCTCTCTTCCACTTGCATAGAAAATACAAACAACAAGCATACCTATTTCGCTTAATGTGCTAGGCCCTTTCTTGGGTTTTTTGTCACTTCACAGTTGTGTGTATCCGTTTCAAAATGGGAACATACAGACTTGAAATTGCATCAATGTCTTCTTCAGAATCATTTTATTTAAAAAAAACTCTCTAATAACCTAATATTGTCGATGTAATGTCGATTAAGACAGTAAGATAGCTCAGTGGGTTGAGTGCTCGCTGCTGCGATCTGAGCGTGATCTGTAGGTTGCAGGTTCGAATCCCGGCAAGGCCAACTCAGCCTTTCATCCTTCTGAGGTCGATAAATGAGTACCAATTTCAGTTGGGTGATATTGTATGTAAATATGTGCTCTGTAAAGCGCTATGGATAAAGGCACTATATAAATAAAACATCATTATCATTAATAAAGGGACAGACTATGTGTGTATAGAAAAGGAGTTTGGAAATTGGAGAGGAGACCGGAGACAACTGTTCCTTCCCAGCTTTATAACACCGAAAACATATCTAAGTGAGACTAAGATGACTGTACAAGCATCCATCAAAACATATCATAATATGTAAAACGTAGGTTCAGGCATAAGAAGAGGGTTTCGGTTCCTAACACCTGCGCTCATGGCGACATAAAAATGTGGAACATTTCAATACAGTGATGCCAAGTGAGTCAATAAACACACTTTAGTGCATGAAACTCGAAAACTGTACATTCCAGAACAAACCACCAATGAGGGAGTGAATATTGAACATTTCATTTCGTGAGAGCATAGGGACGTAGATTTAACCAGCCACCACGTTTTTCAACCTATGGGTTGTCTTTAGTGCTGCACAGTTTATGATCAAAGATGTACAACATACATGAACAAGATTGCAAAATAGATATATACAGTCAACCATAAAATAAGCATTGTACATTTTTAAAAATCAAAACATGCTGTTAGTGTATTACCCATGGCCAACCACAATACGTACAAACACATAAAAAGACATGCAAAAAGATAAAAAAAGGAAAATCATTAAAAACCAAGAACACAAAAAAGCACAAAAAAACAAATACGCCATCAAGTGTGTGCTGATGTACTCTGAGTAACTGATGCATGGTCTTATTGTTCTTTTCCCTCGACGCGGAAGGTGCGTTCATTTGTTCAATTTAAAGTTTGAGGGTCTCTATCAGAGTGACACATCTAGTGTGTTCAGGTTTAGCATGCTCCACCAAAAGATCAACCATTACACCTGAACTATGGTTTAGATTGTCCTCCCATTTACCAACTAAATCCATATCTTCTTCATTAGAGAAATCAGGAAAGATCAATATCCTTAAACCTCTGGGTATTTTTGTCTGTTCGGCATAGTGTCTAAGAGTGGTCATTTTCCCAGAATGCATTTATTTCCTTACAGGATATCCTCTCTAAACTGATGAACGTCTGTGACTCCTAAAACCATTTAGTGTGCTGCCTTTTGGGGAAAACAAGGCTTTGATATCATCATCCCTGGATGCCAAATAATCAGCCATTTTACAGCAACGGCTAAAGTCAGAAAAGATTTAACTAAGATAACTCAAGCACTCAAGGCAACAGAAATAAAATGTAGCAACAGCAGAAATCCCTGAGTGCGAGCTACCACAACTCAAATTATGTTTGCAAGTAGCAGCAGTGCTAAAAACCAGTGAGTGACCCATGTCCAAGGGTCAAACAGATACAAGAAGAGGATTTTCGGTTCCTAACACCTGTCCCCATGGCAACATTAAACTCTGAACAATTCAATACAGGGATGCCAAGTGAGTCAATAAATATACTTTACACGAAACTCAAAAACTGTACATTCCAGAACAAAACACCAATGAAGGAGCACATATTGAACATTTAATTTCGTGAGAGCATAGAAACATAGATTTAACCGGCCAACATGGGTTTCGACCTATGGGTCGACATCATTTGATCTGTTAAACGTGATAGTATTTAACATTGTACTTCATGCATCTTGATTTGTGTGAGTTGGTAGCCAAAAACGTTTCAAACTATTAAAAAAACACTGGCATATCCTGTTACGTGATCCAGAGCTCAGTTTGTACATCAATAATTCACCTAGCATTGTGTACACCAAAGCTTCCACGCTACAGACGAGGTTGAGTCCATCAATGATGGATTGCACCAATGTAAATACAAGGAGTTGGTTGCACTACAATCTTGTGGGTTTCCACATCTGTGGAACCTGCACCATGCATCAATGTGCTATGAATACTAAAGAAGTGAATTTGAATGTCCAACATGAACATCATATTACTGAACTTTTTAATTGCAGGACAACAATTGTACTTCATGCAATTCAATGTGTATGTAAGCTCTACTATTTTGGCAGTACCATCAGGAAATTGTGAGTCAGGATTCGTGAGCACTAGTCCAGTACTTGCAGATAAGATCCAAGATTGCCATTGTCTGTACACTGGCATGAGAACCATCAGATGACGAGAAAAGTGGCATACAGTTCATTGGTCTAAATGTCATGAAAATGGATGCTAGAGGTGGTGACAAAGAATATTGCCTCTGATGGAGGCTAGGATAATTTGCAAATACAACACTGTAGACCAAGGACTCAATACGGACCACGAGAAGGCAGTGTTTCTGTGACACCATGTTATACTGATATTAGCAACATTATTTAGCAGTTTCACATTAAGTTGACATATATTGTTTGCAATCTGCAAATGTAAATTTAACCATCATTTTTGGAGAGATGTTACTTACTCAGGTAATATAATTCTTTGTTCATGTCTTGACCAGTCTTCATTTATTTTATGCACTCTGCTTCCTGACCTTGGTTATTTAAACACCACTTTCATGAAGTTGCTTTACATTCAACTTTCACAGCATTCTTTGTCATAATGCTTGGCTACCTTGTTTGGCTTTTCCAATAGCTGACATGACATTTGCATTATTTCAAGTGAGTAATGAATGTAAAAGTTGGTAAGTCATTTGTATCCAATTCAAGTGAATATGTCACTGAGAAGTGCGCGTGGCCAGTTGTACTTGATTCCTATCTATGTATATTATTTAAGCAGATACAGTTCGGGTTCTTATTTGGAAGGGTGATTATTGTTTTTATACGCATTAAAACTTTCTACATCATTCATAATCTTGATTTCAGCGACACGCTGGACTTTGTACCTTAGCTTTTCAATAGCACACATAGCACAATAAGTCACCTGACTTGCACGCCCGTATAAATTCCTTCGTGATTAAGAAGCAATCAAATAGCGACCACAATATGCTCATAACGCATCTCAACATATCATCAGAGGAAGGCCAATTGAGGTGGCAACACAACATCTCCGTTTTGACAAACAGGGTGAGACTCCGTTTAGATGAACAAGAGGTCGCCCAGTTATCAACAGCTTACTGCCAGGATTTCACACAATTAGAATATGACCAACTACTGTTTCAATTTAAGATCAAGAACGCGGGGTCGAAAAACACAATCTCGGTAAGAAAACACCGGTTTGACCCCGAAATTCAGAAACGAAAACGGCTTCTTGCGACAGACCATTCGACAGGCCAATTCATTGGAATCGAACACCAGGAAAATACAAATAAGAATTGCTAAACAGTACTATAAAAATTGATTGAAGAGCCACATACATCTAACTCTTCAAAATGACGCTGAGACAATGCTATCAATATTAAGGAACAAAAATACAAGAGAGTTCTGGAGGATCATGAACAACATGCAGGCGCCACAAAAGTCGATACAAACATGTTTGGTGTCTGAAACAGAATGTACTGCTCATTTTGAGGAGCTATACAGGGGCAATAAAATCACGGGTGAAGAATTTAAACTATCACTCTCACCCCGAACCATCACATACTGCAAAGATGACATCATAGCCATAATCAAAAGAGCTAATAATTCAAGAGCACCGGGCCCAGACGGCCTAACGAACTTCACCTTGAAACAGCATCCCGAGTTTTGGGCAGAGATATGTGTAGCTCTATTCGAAAGAATAAACATTGCAGGTAAATCTCCAAAATCATGGAAACCGGCGATCATAATACCAATTTATGAAAAAGGGGACAGGTCAAACCCGAAAAACTATCGGCCGGTGGCATTATTAGACGTCCTGGGCAAGGTTTACGCCACCACACTCCAACAGAAGTTGGTTCAGTGGGCTGCAAATACGGGACATGGTGACGCCAGACAGGCGGGTTTTGTTAAACAAGTTGGTTACTCCATAAATCTTTTACTACTTAACCTGGCAAAAATGGAGGCCATCAAATCCAACACTGTAGTACATCTGGCGTTCATTGACTTTTCAAGCGCTTTCGATACCATTGACCGCGACCTACTGTGGGCAAAATTGTGACGGTGGGGCTGCCCGGAAGACCTTGTATCTACTATCCAGGAGCTTCACACGGAAACATCTATAAAGATTTGCTGGACCAAGCTGGAACATTATCAACAGCAATAGCTACAGGCAAGGGCGTTAAACAAGGCTGCCCGCTTGCTGCAGCTATATTTAGCTTGTTTATATCAGACATTGGCACTGCAATAGAGGAAGTGAATTCATTCCCGCCGAAAATAAATAAATCACACATAAGCTGGCTTCTCTACGCCGATGATCTTGTCATAATGGATTTAACAGCAATCGGCTTACAAAGAAAACTTGATGATATTCAGCGATATGTAAGTGAGAACCAGCTGTTGATCAACCCAAATAAAAGCCAAAACCTAACACTTAAGAACTTGAAAGGAGGGTCCTCGAAAATAGCGAAAAGGTTCAGATGGACCCTGGGCGGAGCAACACTGAAGAGATCACAAGTGTGCAATAACTGGGAATGGTCCTAAGTTCCTGTATTAATGACGGTCCCTGGAGAGCTGAAACCAAAAGGAAATGTGCTCAGCTAGCCAGCCAAGCCTTAATTATAAAAAGGAAATTTGGGAAGTTCTCTCATGAACCATTGAGACTGTTTTACCAACAGAAGGTCACTCCAGTTTTAATCTACGGGGCAGAAAATGCCCTGGGATGCACTCATGAATTATGGTCCTCCTTAGAGAACCAATTTTGGACAAAAGTACTGGGCTTTCCTCGAGGAACGATGACTGCAGGTATTAGATATGAATTATCCCTGATTTCTCTTCAAGCTAGAATTACTTGGAACCTGTTATCCTTATTTCGAAAGACACGTGCCCGAGAAAACATCCTCCAGTTCCAAATCCTGCACACTGCAACGGCCAAAGGACAGAACTTAGTGGCTATGTGGATCCAAAGATGCGAAAGCATACTAGTTGATTTTGACATCAAGATTGATATGCTCCATGAAAACCCGGACGCTGCGAAAATAAAAATCTGGCGCATAGATTGGGAGAGAACTTGCGCCCAAAGAGCTGCTGCGAAACTGATGACAGATGTACCAGCTGAAGCTCGTGCCTTTAACACGGCACAACGCTACATCAGTTTATTCCCAGATCCCAACGCACGCAGACGCTTTATGTTATTTCGCATGAATCTATTTAGAACAAAGGAGCGTTTACAGATGTGGAAACACAACAAAAACTCAAACCTTTCTTGCAGATTTTGCTTAAGTGCTCCCGAATCATTGAAGCATCTGGTCCTTTTCTGCAAAAAGCTTCGTAATGAAAGAAGTCTGTACTTGGGTCCGTGGAGCGTAAGTCATCCGTCAATGTGCGCGGATGATTGGTGGGGACATATGTTTAATGGAATTGACCTAAAACTGCTATATCCACTGACGAACTTCTTACGAATAATTGAAATGCGACTTAACCTGGTCGATGTTGTCCAGGATGTAGGCACTGGCCAAATGGAGGGTTGGACTCAATAGACGCTGGCTGGAGAGGGAGGAGGTGAGGAGCCTGCTTAAGGACGGAAAATGATGCATGTTACTTGTTGTTTTATTGATTGTTTGTAAAATATTTTAAAGGTTTGTATAAACCGAATAAAATAAAAAAAATAAAAAAAAAATAGCACGCACTTGGTGGTTGACCATGCACAGGCACAAATTGGGATCTATTTGTATGGGAGACCACTTTCGTTTAACATTCAGGCGAATATTTATTAATATTGGGTAGTTAGTGTGTGTCAGCACATCAGTGCACAACTTTTGATTATGTCTTCTTACATGCACTGAATCTCGGGCAGGGCGTCCATGAGATTCTACACTTACTTGGGAGCTTGTAACATTCCGTTAATCACTGATTCACCAATTAGATGTGAAGCTCTTGATTGGTTTGTTTGAATATTTGAATTTGGGAAAGTCATTGGGGATTGGCTTAGAGCACGATACTCGTACGCTTCCAAACACATGTCTATTTCCGGTCTGCTTACATAATAACCTTGTCGCTTCCAGCCAGTTGTTTGTGAAACGCATACAGAATGCTGCCTGTAACTTGTCCACTGTGGCAGTGAGCGCCGAGTGAGCCGGGTCAATGGTAACCAGCTGTCAGCATCTTTTGGTTCTTGCACACTTGAAGGCTGTTTTTTATATTCTTGCTGCCGGAGCACCAAGGTGATGCTACTTGTTAAATTTGTACCACGATAGTCATGTTCTGTAGTACTTTCCAACATCAATTGACCTGTTAAACGTGACTGTATTTAACATTGTACTTCATGCATTGTTATTAGCGTGAACGCCAGCAACTGAAATTGGTAAACACTTTTTTGAATTCAACTGACTTTAACAACTTGCTGATGGTGTCTGCTGTAATTGCAGTTTATTTCAATTGTGCGTTTTGTGTTTTTTACTTAGTTGACGTCACTTCTTTCTATGGCACATGAGAGTGTTGATGGAATATTGTATTTGGTGAGTTTAGTTGTCTGACATGGACAGGGTGCCTATTACAGGGAGAATGCTTGGCAATTTTCGTGGTCTGTTTTGGTCGAGAAAATAATCTAATATTGATCGTTGATCTCTAGCTCAGTAATGTATGCTCCTTACTTATTGTTTGGCTGATCACCATTGTGGTGTTTATTTGATCACCCTTGGCTTGAAGATGCATTGCTTCTTTAACCACCAACATCACGTTGTTTTAAGTGTGTATTCGATTATTAGGGTTTATTTGCTTGTTTGTGTACTTGGTGTTTAATGATTTTCCCTTTTTTATCTTTGTGCATGTCTCTGTATCTGTTTGTCTGTACGTATTGTTGGCCATGGGGAATACACTAACAACATGTTTTGATTTTTAAAAAACATGTACAATGCTTGTTTTATGGTTGGCTGTATATATTTATTTTGCAATTTTTTTTATGTTTGTAATCTTTCATCGCTAAACTTTACAGCCCCGAAGACGGCCCATGGGTCGAAACACGTGTTGGCTGGATAAATCTACGTTTCTATGCTCTCACGAAATGAAATGTTCCACATGTGCTCCTTCATTGGAGTTTTGCCCTGGAACGTACCGTTTTCGAGTTTCATGCGCTAAAGTATATTTATTGACTCACTTGGCATCGCTGTATTGAAATGTTGCCATGAGCGCAGGTGTTAGGGACAGAACCCTCTTCTTGACTTATCTGTTTGACCCTTGGACTAGGGTCACTCACTGGTTTCTAGCCCTGCTGCTACTGGCGAGCATCATTTGAGATGTGGTAGCTCACGCTCAGGTTGGTCTGCTGTTGTTACTTTTATAGGTTCGGGCACTATAACGGTCAGACTGGCTTGCCTTGGCTAAAAAATACGAATGTTAAATCACGTTGTTTTCAAATCTGAGCTATGATATGATCATTTATCTATATAGCACCTATACACAATGAGTTTCAAAGCGCTTCAAGGCAAGGGAGGGAACAAGGGAAAATACAATGACATTCTTACAGGCCATGAACTACAAGAATGTGAAATAACTACCATACTCAGCCTATCGACAAATTAAACGCTTCTAATTCCCGGTGTTATTTTCAAAGCATTTTTGAAAAATGCTTCGCAGACTGTGCTGTAATAGGATGATGTGCACGTAATATTTAAATACACGTTTTTATATCAGCATTCTTGTTTCCCCTGTTATCATTTTTAAATGCAGGTCAAACCCGCAAATGAGCAGCAACAACAACCTTTATCTCCTGCAATGGAGAAAGAGGAAGTTCATTTTCGGCACCAGTCTCTGGCCGGATAGCAGGGAATTAAATCAAGTGTTATGCTGGGAAGCAGGCATTTTGGAAGCAATGTGGAGGGGACTTTTAACAGCTGCTCTCATGTGCTTGAAAAGAAACACCAGAGATGATAGTCCAAGGATAACGAAAACACGTCTTTATACACACTCCATATTCCCCTGTTTCCTAGACAGGCTTGTACAAGCAATGTCTGATTGCTGATTGGCCCCAGAAGGCACAATAGACAGGTGGATCAGTTGGGTGAGTGAATGATGCTGAGATCTAATGTTTTCTGAAATAAATAGAATTTAAATGGCTTTTTTGTGCTGTCAAATGCAGTTTCGACCCTTTATTTAAATGTAATCTTGGGGATCACCTTCCCAAAGCCTCTGTGCACAGATGACTGGCCAGTACCCCCACTACCTAAGCACACTGCAGTATCCCCATCACCCAACATCAACCCAGCACCTCAACCTTTGTCCGGCACTATTAAAATTCACCCCAGCGCCTGAACATCACCCTAGCATCCAAGTCATCCAACCCCATCCCCAATCTCATCCATACACTGCCCAATGCCACCCCTGCGGCACACAATACAGGCTTAACCTAGCACACAAACCCTCCCCTAGCCTCATCCTAGCCCTGCTACCACTAGGGTTATCCCAGCACTGCCACACACCAACTTCTTCCTAGCACCTCAGCCCAGCACCTGAGCATGCAACCTCACCTGAGGACTCAACCTCACCACCTAACTTCGCCCCAATGCCCAGTGCCCGATATACTCCTAGCAATTCGGCCCAGTACTCTTACCAACCAACATCACTGTAGCGCCACATCCCATCCCCCCACCACACCATTATGCCAGCCAACCTCACTCCACCACTAGCCACACCAGACCTTACACCAGCATCTCTACCACTCATCATTCCACTACCTAACCTCCACCCGGCACCCAACCAACCTCATTACAGCATGTCCCTTCCCCAGCAACCCACCACACAGCCTCACCCCAATACCCCACCACAGCCTCCCACCACTCATCACCCTGCTACATCACTCAACATGTCCACTACCCAACCTCACCCCAGCACCTAACATTGTGTTGGCAACTCATCACCCCCTACCCAACCTCATCCAATCCCCCTTACCACCCAGCTCTGATACCCAAGCTCACTCCACCAATGCCCACAAATCAACCATATCCCAGCACCCCAACATCACCTCAGCACCCCAGAAACAAACCTTAACCCAGAACTCTAGCCCCACTAGCCAAACACTCTCCAGAACCACTGACACACTACCCCATCATACAACCTCACCCCAGCACCCCTGCCATCAGTCACCACCCAATCCGAGCACCCAACCGCACCCCAGCACCCAACTAGGCTACCCACCACCACCACACAACTGCCCACAACCCAACCTCGTCCAATCACTTCACCTAGAACCCTCATCACCAACACTCACCACAGCAAACCTACCAAACAACCTCAATCTAGCATCCCAACCATACATCAAAGTATAAAGCCTTTGTGTAATCGAAATGTAGATGACAGTGAGCTGCAATCTGTTCACCAGGTTTCCCGACTTTATTTGAGCTGATAATAAAGTCGTGTTTTGCCATATTCTTTGAGTCTGTCCAGTTATTTGGGTCTCAGATCATGTATTGGTAATTCCATCTGCCCCTTGGAATGCTCTAGGTGCTACTGTAGACTCTCGACCACACACCGGCAGCCAAACCACCCAACTCTACCCACTAGCTTCCTCCCAGCATCCAACATTATCCTAGCACCTTTGCCCTGTGCCCCAGCACCCCACCACCCCACCACCCAGCCTAACTCCAGCACATCTACCCCGTGCCCCATCACTTAGCCTCACCCAAGTGCATCATCCCAGAGCCCCAGCCACCCAATCCAACTGCAGCACCTCACCCCAGTGCCCCACCATCTGACCTCACCACCCATTAGCATCCTTGCGTCTCAACCCAATGTCCTCATGGACCAACATCACAAGCGTGTGGCACATCAATTCCCCACCACCCAACCTCAACTCAGCATCTCCTCCCAGCACCCTGCCACCAAATCATATTTCGACACCTCAGTGCATAACCCTGCACAAGCTCACCCCTGCACAAAACCACCCAAGAGAACTTCCTATTGAAAGGTTGAACAGTATTACTTGTTCAGGTTCCATTGTAAATTGTAATACGCATGTTATGCTTTTTTACGTACAATACAGACATTAGTATCAAAAAGGTGTACATAAGTAAATCATTCTAAAATCATCCAGCACAACTGCAAACTTTCCAAAAGCTGAACATAAATGCTGGGCATGTCTTGCCAAATAACCTGCAACTCATCCAAAAGCCAGCAGTAACAGTGTAGAGTAATGCTCTTAATGTAATCAGTACGTCATCATAAAATCATTCCTAAATCATTGACAATTCGGAAACTTTCTTCAAGAGCATGATGATGTCTGAGGGTGTGGGAATGACTTCTTTTTTTAAATATATATTTGTGATTGGCTTTAAACAAACCTTTCACAACAATAACAAGAGAAAAAAGCACTGGCAATGCCAATAGGTTGGACTTTTGTGTCCATCTGTACTCCAATGCAAACTCTAAGTTCGTCCCCATATGTCATTTCTCCCTATATGTACTCCAATGCAATAGTTTCAGCTAGAGACTTGTGGCCGAGCACACGCATGCTCCCAAGGAAGGAGAAGACAACGATGGGGCATGCCACAACCAGGAGGGTTTTCACCGAGTGACGACCCTAGGATTTACGGAGCCCTTGGTTGCAAAAGATGTTTGCCCTGCCTTATTTGCATAAATAGTGACATTAGTGATATTACAGAAAATTAGATACTAAAATGAGTCTTTAATACACAAAAGTATCATTGGATGTTACAATAAAAACAGGCTGCCATGTGTAAAGCAGGAGACAGATAAACAATCTGTGAAGCATAGTATATGAATTGACACTTAGGGGCCGATTCATGGAATTTGTGCGCCAAAAAACAGGGATTTGTGCGCCATTCTGCCCGCAAATCCCTGTTTAACAAATGGGGATTTGTGGGCAGAATGGCGCACAAATCCCCGTTTGTCGGCGCACGAATTCCATGAATCAGCCCTTTAATGTTTACTCAAATGCCAATATGAGGAGTGAGCTTGAACCCAGCAGGAGAGGAGACTGAAACAGTAGATGGGACTGAAACTCTGCCACAACCAGTCATTTAGATGAGCGCAGCAACGAGAATGGGGGCAACTGCACCCTCTGCCACCATGTATTCAGCAGCACCTATGCGTATATTATTGTCAGGGCAGGAAGTGGTCCTGGGGCCGACAGGTCAGGTTGTGTATATGGCAGGACTGCCCTATAGTGCGATACAGCCTATTTATCTGGAAGGTCTTGGGGCAGCATATATCCCGTATAGGTGATGAGAAGATGGTGGCAGAGGGTTCTTCTGGTCATGCTCATGTAAGTCACGGGTTGTGTCTTGGTTTCTGTCTCCTGTCCTACTGGGTTGAGGCTTGCTGATGTGTTAGCATGCATCTTGCAAAATGAGCAAGTGCTGCTCACTGCAAAATGGGAAGGGAGCCTCACCAATGGACCCCCTGATGCTTGATTGGGGGTTTTGGGGCGTGCGGGGCTGGCCAAATCTGTTTTGTGGGCACAGGAGCAGCAGGGGGAAGCAAGACATCCTATAGTAGAATACTTTAAAAACAACTGCGCCAGTTAGGCGACTGTTGCTGCAATGTTATATGTTTAGACCTTTCTGTAAATGATATGGCTTTTTTCCTATTCCTGCTGAAAAATGTGCTGTAAACTGTGTTTTGACCTATGAATTGGTAGAGCTCCCTCGTTTCCCTTAGTGTGGGAATTTCTGTCCCATATCCAAAATCAAAATCTAGCACCCATGAATATACTCACAAAGTAACATGCTTAAAAGAAGGACACATGATCAGACAAATGTTCGGTTGTATTACAAAAAAAACACATTGAGGCGTGTATGAATCTATAGACCTTGCCTGTTGCAATATACACGCAGGAACGGCCTCCTATTGCAACAGGTCGCACAACGCCTCTACTTGGCATTTTATTTTGGCAAATCATCAAATCAAAGCATGAGTACAGCTCTTTTTTCTTGAAAAAAATACCTATTCTCATCCCTGGCTGCAAATAAATTGAGCAGAATGTGTTTTGTGCAGGCAAGTCTGGGCTGCTGTAACCACTCAGAACAGGGACCAGTCACCCTCTAGCCTGGTATAAAGGCTGCACCGCGATCGGTTACGGACAGCAAGGTAAACTAAACGAGCACGATAACTCAACATTACAGTTAAGGGATGGCTTTAAGGAGAAAAGAATGCCCCCATTGTGTTCTGAAACCGTAGAAAATCAAAGATAGGTCAGAACTGTACTGTGTCGACTCGTTCCCTACTGAATTGCTAGAGCCCACAGGTCCTTCACTGTTAATGTTGTGCCGGTTCAAAGGCACAAGCCTATCACTACAGATCGTCCATGCTTTGGGTAGCAGTGTATTTTAAACGACCGCACAGCGGGGACAAAGAAACGTGCTGGGTAGAAAGGACAAAGCCTATCACTCCGGCTGTCTTAGGAGGGACATTAAAGCACACAGGTGCCAGGCCCTGGAAGATACAGGGGACTGAGTGCATTTCCCAAAGCTCTGAGCCCCAAAGGACAGAGAGCCGACCAAACGCAGATCCCTGAAACGGATGAAACGGGGAGTCAAAACTCACTTTCATCCATCTACGGCTGCCAAAGTTACCCAATAGATGCGCTTATTGGCACATATATATACCCACATACCAAACGCCTGAACATTTTAAAGACAAATTGGCACAGCTCCTGTTACGCTAGGGAAAATTCTCCAAGGAAAACTCATTTAAAAACCTAATAGTTGCTAAAATAATGCCTGTATGAGAACCACTGCAAACAATAGGCCACCAAATCTATTGTTGTACGAATTCTGTATTAGGCCAAAGATGCTCTAAACTAGGACAGGAACCAACCAGATGTTGTAAGGTTTCAAACGTTTTAGGCCCTTTAAAGATTCTACAAATACAAGCATGCTTCGAATGGATTGTGTCCTGCCATGTATTCCTCATCTTTGATATACTCCAATATCCTGTTTGCGGCTCTGAATCTTTTTTCAGCAGAGGGCGCCGTGCGTCAGCGACCTTGTGTCCCACGAGAGCCTCTGTCCTCCTCCAGTATGACATTGATGCTGGTATATATGGCACGCACCGCGCCCGTTGCCTCAGTTCTGTTTTTCTGCACAGCTGCTCGAAAGAGTTCTTTGCCTCGCCGTGTTATTTACTGCATAGGTACAGATCTCATTACAAAAAATTTCTACTCATACCCTGAAAACGGTCTTCAAGAAATGTGCTGAGTGTTCGGCTAAGATGTCCATAACCGATCCTCATCGAGCACGTCTCTGGTGCCTGAGAGTGTAGCCAGATTGTCCTCTATGGATTCCTCGACCGAAGGTAAAACGTGGAAGATTTCCTAAAAAGGGGGCTAGTCAAGTGGAACAGGAAAAGTTCTGATGGCAGGTGTTGAAGACGCTTGAGAAGGCGGCGAAGCCAGCCCCTTCGTTGAAGTCATTAGAGACTCCTAACCCGATTGCACAAAAAGCCAACATGGTGTCGTCTGACCCACTCGTTGATGGCATTGATGCCGAGACGGTCAGGGTCGAAGCCCTCGAGGACTTTTGAAAGTCCTCCGGGCAAAAGACTTTTTCAAGTCCATGGCCTCTATTTATGAGGAAGAGGTGGAGGAAGAAAGCCCTATTTATAGTTTTGGTAGGGAATATGGCACTGCTGATGTTCCAGAGGAGCTGATATCCCAGGAATCCAAACTGAGAGTTCATATGGATACCCTGCAGGATGCCAGTGGTCTAGACACATCTCCAGAGGTTGATTCTGGAACTCCTGGAGGTTCAGATCATGCTTATGCATTTTATCTTATAGATCAGTAATGGCAAAGGTTATTGGATACCTTGGATGGGATAGATCATCTGTTGAATATGAACAAGATGACCTTCCAGATATTTTGGACTGGGGACCTCCTAAGCACCCAGTCCTTCCATAAAGCAGTGAAAAATGGAGTTCTACAGAACTGGGAAAATCCTGATACCATCTCTGCAGTTCACAAGGTTTACACACAAAAATATAGACCCTCATCAGTAGATCCAGAGTTTCTTTCTAAATATCCGAGTCCAGGGAGGATAAAAGGCTTGATGCCATGGGAAACAAATTTGGCACTAAAAGGAGCAAATGCAACTTGTGCTATAGCGAAGTTCACCTACACTTTGTGGGAGGTGATAGCCATGGCATCTCAACACATCACAGAGGGTGAGAAAGGAGATTACTTTATGAGCATTATTCAGGATGGTAAAGATGCTATGTGCCAATGATTGCAGTCAGGGCTAGACACTGCCTATTGTATTAGCCAGTCTATGGCTGCTGGTACAGTACTTAGACGATTTGTCCGGTTTCGTAAATCAGGGTTTGCTTCTGAGGTGCAAATCAGATTATTGGATATGCCGTTTGAAGGGTCTTACTTGTTTGGATCTAAAGCAGACGAAAGTCTTGAAATGTTGCAGTCATCCAAGGCAGCAGCAAAATCTTTGAGTCTGGCCATTAGCCAGCCACAACAAGGTCGGAGAGCTCCATCTTCTGATCAGGGATGGAGAAAGTGTTCATTTCGTTACTATTTCTCGGTTAGCAGAGGAAGAGGTCAATTTAACCAGAGGGGAAAGAGAAGGCAAAATAGAGGCGGTTAAGGATATACAGGCAGAGGAGCTGCATCAGTATCTGCTGCCTTGCCTTCTGCACCAACCAGTGCCACAAAATCAATTTGAAAACTTGAATCAATTGACAGTGGAGGGAGGCAGATTATCCCAGCATCTGAAAGAATGGCGAAGTATTACAACAGATGCTTGGGCACTATAAACAGTCACCCATAGCAACTGTCTCCCTTTTCTAAAGAGACCATCAGACTATCTCCCAGAGGCCAGTCCTTCAAAGTACCAGATCCGCTCCTCCTACAGGAAGTTCAGACACTGTTGAAAAAAGGTTGAACAGGTACCTATAGCAGAAAGAAATCAAGGCTGGTACTCTCCTTATTTTCTGATCCCAAAAAAGGACTTGCGATGCTTGAACAGGTTCTTCAAGAAGGACAAGTTCAAGATGGTCACTCTCTCGCAGATCCTCCTGGCCCTTCAGCTCCAGGATTGGATGGTATCATTGGATCTTCAGGATGCTTATTTGTGTGTGCCGATTCATCTCAAGCACAGTAAATACCTGAGATTTACTGTTGACAGTTCTCACCATCAGTTTAAGTTACTGCCATTTGGGCTGACCTCCACTCCAAAGGTTTTCACCAAGCTGATGGTGGTGGTGGCAGCAGATCTACGGCGGGGGGACGAATTCACATCTACCCCTACCTGGACGACTGGTTGAACAGAGCCTGTTCACCCGAACAGGCTGTGGAACATCTAGACAGCACCTGTCATTCTGTCCACAAGCTGGGCTTCTCCCTCAACTTCAAGAAGTCCAACATGACAACTTCCCAGGAGCTACAATTAATTGGAGCAGTCTTGGACTCTTCCTCAGAAGAAGCTTCGCCAACGAGGTGAGGGCTATCCACATAGCGCAGATGGTAAACAAATTTCAAAGTGCCTTCAATTTCCTGAGGTTGCTTGGCCTCATGGCATCCTGCATTTTCTGGTACCAGAGGCCCTTCTAAGAATGAGGTCTCTTCAGTGGGCCCTCAGGACTCAGTGGTCACAGATCTCTGGCAGGATGACGGATCAGGTACGGATCCTGAACAGAGTCGCGCAGGATTTCCTGTGGTGGTCCGTCAAGGAGAATGTGTTGAAGGGGAACCCTTTTGGCAACCATGGCCAGAGATTACAGTGGTGCCAGACACCTCCCTATCAGGTTGGGGAGGTCACACCAACAGTCTAACAATCAGTGGACACTGGTCTCTGCCGGACTCCAACCTGCATATCAACCTTTTGGAGCTGCGGGCGATCAGACTAGCACTGATGGCCTTCCTGCCCTCTGTACGAGGAAAGAGTGTCCTGACAATGACCAACGACACAGTGACCATGCATTACCTCAACAAGAGAGGAGGTGTGGGGTCACTGCCTCTGTGCAGAGAGGCAATGCAGCTCTGGCTTTGGGCACTGCAAGAAGGAATCTCTCTGTCTTCAATTCATACGGCTGGAGAAGAAAACATGTCGACAGATGCTCTGAGGAAGCCAATCCCAGTCTGCCATCAGTGGGAGTTAGCTCAGGAAGCTCAAGAGATCCTCACCTTTTGAGAAACCCTATAAGTGGATCTGTTCGTGACCACTGTCAACGGAAAGTGTGAACAGTTCTGCTCCAAGGAATTTCCCCCCGAGAGGGCCTCTAGGGAACGCGTTCATAGTGGACTGGTAATTTCCACTTCTGTACGTGTTTCCCCGTATCCACATCATTCCTCATGTTCTCAGGAGGTTAAGAACATTTTGGAAATCCATGATACGGATTGCCCCAGACTGGGCCAGGAGGACGTGGTACCAGAACTTCTGGAAATGTCAATTTTCCCTCAAATTCATCTTCCACAAAGAGAGGACCTTCTCTCGCAAGGGGGTGGGGGGCGTTGTATTGTTCGTCCAGAGATCAGGACCATGCATGGTTTCTGAGAGGTTGAGATCCAAAGAGTGGGACCTTCCAGAAGATGTAATGGAGGTGTTGCTTTCGGCCAGAAGACCAGCAACAAAATCTTTACACTGCTGGCATTGGAACACATTTTGCAGCTGGTGTAGAGCTAAAGGAATTGGTCATTTACTTGTGACACACCATCCATTTAGTCTTTTCTACTACATTTAACCCATCAGGGGCTAAAGGTTGCTACAGCCACAGGCTATCTGGCTGCGCTGTCTGTTTTTCAAGCACTCTCTGGAACAAGGCTCCTACTTCAAGGTTCCCATAGTCATCCAATTTCTGAAAGGGCTGACTAACATCTTCCCACAGGTTCCTTTTATTGTTCTGGTCTGGGCTCTTAACCTAGTTTTAAGCTTCCTGTTAGGTTCTCCATTTTAACCATTAAATTCTTGTCCACTTAAGATGTTGTCTTTAAAAACCGTATTCTTAACAGCCATTACTTCTGCTCACGGAGTGAGTGAGCTTCAGGCCTTGTGTTCAAAACTTTTTTCCTAGCCGGTGTAAACTCCTTCACTTTTGTCTTGCTATGTTAACTATGAGATCATTTTCCACCTCGTATTTGTGCAGCATCTGCAGCTGACCCTGAAGACGACCAGAGTCTGGTCCAGCAAGACCAAGTCGTCAACATAAAGGATCCAGCTAACGGCCTGTCCTGCAATACACAGAGAAAAGATGTAGCATTTTACAAGAAGGCACAAAGTCAGGCATATAAAAATTTAACAAAGCAGGGACAAGAATGCATCCCTGCTTTAAGCTATGCAACATCCAGATTTGTTTGGATAGGGCTCCATCCTGACTCAGTTTCACTCACAAAGAAGTACAAAAGTGGAGATCCCTAAGAATCTCAACTAAATATGTGGGGCAATCCCTCCTTAACAATTTGTTCCATAGGAGGATATGGATTACACTATTGAAAGCCAAGGCAAAATCTATGAATGAACATTATCAGCCTGGGAGGGGGTGCTGACCAATCAGGCTGCTTGGAACATGGGCTGTATTCTAAGGTACAAGTCCTTGTTCCGAGCACCATGATTATGCAGCGCCCCTTCCCTTCCCTGCTTCCACTTCCCCCTCACATGTACACCTGTATAGTTTCCTACACGGGTGCTAATGGTGTCTGTTTTTTGTTTGAAAAAAAAAGAAACTTGCCTTTACGGCGCACCCCAGCGCTGTGCAGTGCTGGTGTCCTCGAAGTCCCTTTTTAATGTCGATGACATCACCATTATCAACAATTAAAATTGACTTCTAGAACACCAGCACTGCATGACGCTGGGCCATGCTGTAAAGGTAAGATTCCTTTTTTTATTTAAAAAACACCAACACCATTCGCACCCGTGTAGAGAACTACACAGTGCTATCTACACGGGTGCTAATGGCGATATGACCCTCTGTGGCATGCCGATCCTTTCAGTAATGGCACTACCACCCTCGTTAAGGGACGCTCGCTGTGCTCGGGCCCTTAACTTGGGCAGCGAACAGTTACCGACAGGGTCGGCCCGCCACCTCAGGCATATCGCCTGTGTATATAACTGAGCCCTCCAAAGGAGTTATGTGTTTAATGAAGTTTAAAATGAAGCCATGTATGACCCTGCCTAGACCCTTCACAAAGCCTGCCTGATGGATATGAAACCGTGTATTCACCCTGGTCCACTCTTTCAGCTGAGGCAATTCTACTGAAGCAAGGATTTTACCCGGAACATCTAGCAGTGCTGTGGGGCGATAATTTTTAGGGTTGAGACAAACTCCCTTCTTAAAATTCGGAACCATAATGGCTGTTTACCAAGAGGCGGGGTACGTGCCTCTCTCTCACCACATGTTTAAAAATAGTACACAGCGCATCAACCCACAAGTCTGGGGAGTTTTTAAGGATCATGTTGGACAGTCCATCTGGGCCCGGTGCAAATGGCTTCTAAAGTAGCTGATGATCATCAAATCACTCAAGGATGGTCTCTAAAGTAATCAATCCTTTTAGACCATGACACAGATGTCTAACTTCAAATAAGATGAATTCTACAGCTAGAGGATTCAAGGGAATACCAATACCCTTGAGCCCAAAATGAATGCTCAAATACTGCTCCAATGCAGCGGATCCTTTAGACGGCGCAACAGAGCGGCTGGAGTTCACTGCTGCTTTGTAGCTGTATCCCAGTTGGCCCCTTAGGAACGGGGGCATTGCTAGCATCGACCAGTCAGGTAATCTTTTTTTTAATGGAAGTCGAATTTTGAATTAGGTGAACTGTTTGAAAACTGAACCTTTCCTGTCCCTTTCCAGGGAACAGGGGTGTCCAGTGCTTGGGAAATAACGTACGTGCATCTTAAAGAGAGGAACTTCCCTTTCACGCTTGAGATCTGCTGAGTGAGAAGTGAAGTGCTGTACACATCAACAGGGCTATTTTTGATGTGCTCAGAAGTGCTGCTCACACGCACTTTCGCTCGCTTAGCGTGTGGCAGCCCTGCCGGTGAGGTACTCTCATAACATCATGGGAGGCCTGTCCCCTGTCAACCGAAAGTCTTTTATAGCGATGAAAAGACACACTTACGCAGATACTGGAAGCCAGCTAGCTTTTTAGAGCTGTAAGAAACCCGAGTCTGATGTCGAAGAGCGACCCAGTATTTCTCCTACCAGGTTAGTTGCACCTGCATTAGTTTGGTGTGGGGGAGGGGCGACGGTGGTGGGTTTCCGAAACCGACAGTCAAGCAGAAGATTGTGTTCATTTAGCACTCCGTATTTGTGTGTTCCGGGTATAATCATACGAACAATTTCACCAGCTTAGACTGAGCATTCTTTATCCACAATAGAACTAGCTGGTGTGGATGCCATATCACGTGTAGCGTATTTCAACTAAACACCCACTCCAGCCAAATAACACCCTTCTTTCATGTTCAAACGTCTGCATTCTGTCAAACACATGGCCCATTGGACTAGTAAAATAACATTCCAGCTGAGCCAGCAAAAGCAAACTACTGGGGCGGCATCACAGAAGAGACACGCCCACTGTTACATCACAATGTCATAATTTATCAATGCCTTTCAATTATAGCTATATCCTGCCTAGACTGAGTGACTTACACCCTGGTTTTGGGGGTGAACACACTGGTTTTCACATCATATCCCCTTACTCTGACAAACTTCTGCAAAATATTAAAATATTACACTTTCTAAAATAGGGTGCTTGCGGGTAAATTACAGCTGTGGGAGAGACTGTACACATCATCATCCCTGAGTGCTGCCAGGGCGTAGAGAAATCCGGACGCAGGTGAAAGTGTGGAGAAGTGATGGGACGAAACTGTATAAAACAGAGAAAATCCCAAAGCATTCCTACAAAAGCGAGGATGAGCACGGAGAAGACGCCCCGGAAGTGATACAAAATGTGTGTTCACCGAGGGCCCCAATGTTGCTCCAAATGCCATTATCACAGCTTATCATCACTGGTACACCCAAACCGCCACAGAAAAGTTTAAACTGGAGAATTTGCTCCTGGCGGCAATAATACTTTGCATTTACCAGGTGTGAAAGAACTCTGGTATACCTTGAATTCTAATCTCCTCTACCTCGCTCATTATGGTCTGTCCACATATTGTTTCAGTGCTGTGCCCCTGATGCACTTGTTCTACGTCTAATTTAATTACTTCTTTCAGAAAATATGGTCCCCCTATAGCTACCTGCTTCATCTCTCCCAGCTGTGCACTTTGCATTCTGTGCCTCTGAGCCATTGCCGCCTGCTCCTGCAATGTCACTGTAGCAGTGGCGCGCCTCTCAACGCGCGCGCGCTAGGCGGGCGCCACGCGCCTCGGAATGACGCACTCACCCGCCAAGCTTCCTACGCATACATTAATTTCAATATTCGCAGATCAGTGCGGAGTTGGGAATACAGAGAACTCAATCCCCACACTCCACCCCGTGTGAGTAGCTTGGTTGTTCATTGCCTGAACTTGAAATGCAGGACATGTTAAAGAAAAAGCAAAACAAACATCAACAGCAGAGCGTGAGGGCCGCAGAATCCAAAAGCCACAATACTGAGGCCATCGGAAAATGCGCTGGTAAAGAAGAAAATACAAAGAGCACTCAAACCATGCCTCTGGTACAATCACTGGCAGTGGGAACATACAACAAAAGCCACAGTAAGGAGCCACAGGTTTTGATTTCACTTGGATATGTCATGGGTTCTGAAAATATCGACGCGTTTTCCATACTTGCCAACATTCTGTGACCAAAAAGATGTAGGATGTTTTAAGTTTCAAAAATAATAATTTGCATAACAATGACATCACAGGAAAACACAAAACATACATTGTTGGCACCATTGAAGCATTCTAAAATACACAACCCATCAAACAGCACAATATGGAAAGATGTTCAAATGTTAAAAATGTATAATTCTGAATGGCAAGTTAACACCCAATTTAATTACACAGAAGGTAATCACACAGAGCTGGTAGGCAACGTTTGCCACTGCGTTGTCGCAGCAGCCTGGGCAATACATTTGTATTCCTGCAGTGCAAGCTCAACACTGAATTACGTGCAGACTGATACCCCCCTCAATCTGATAGGCAGATGCTGTGTGATGGTGTTATGCTCTGCCACTTGCCTTCACTGGTGGTTCACCTAAGGGTAGTGGATTGTTCTGAGACTAATCAAAGTAATCACCTACTAGCCCACTACACAGACACATGAATACGTTGCATGCTTTGTCCTGCAGCCTGCCTTAGAGTCACATAAATCACCTGCCACTGTAAAAAGCAGTAGGATCTGCCACCTAAATCTGTAGGTGGTAGGACTGCTTAAAAGGCAGTAGCCTACTGCCTAAATCTGTAGGGTTGGCAATTATGGTTTTCATGTTCATGGATCACACACCCTGAGCACAACCAGTGCAGGCGAGTTGTTAGCTTTTGAACAAAACACATGACTTTTGATCTTATCGTCCAACACACTCCACTTAGTGCTTATTTTTTTGTTTGTGCCAGCCAAACTGTGGGCTAGTGCCAGACCAACTGTGAATTTGCCGGGGATGGCCGTTCTCATGATTCCAAACCAATGCCCATTCTGCCATATATGGTGGAGACAGATCAGTGAATGCCCAGGTGTGAGTGGTGAGTAGGGCATGGACTCGGAATCTGCCTGGGGTTGCATGCTCTTCCCCCCAACAAGCGTCGAGCCAGGGCTGGTCTTGGCCGTGCCTACTTGCTCCTACTGGAGCGCACCCATGACCACTGGTACTGCAGAATGTGGAGAGGTCGCCACCCTCACTGGTATTTGCAGACTGTGCCTGTTTTTTTCAAATACAGGAAAACCAGGCACACTCAGGGTAAACAGGCACGGAGAGCTCCCTCACTGGGGCAAAGAAGCAGTACGTAGGCATGAGACCCATGCACAAGCAATGCAGAGACGTTTTTATGGGAGGGCAAAAGGGGCACTTGCCCAGGGCCCCCAATTTGAGGAGACCCACAAGGCTGCCTGATCTAAAGAAGTAAGATTCCTTTGTTCACCAGACTTAAATAGCACATATCAGGATTTTGTATTGCATGCTGCCGAGGCTCTAAACATATTGCCTGTCTGTTTTGGCAAGTAAATTCTGCCGGAATCAATTCATCATGTAATGCTTTCTGTGTTTACTGTGGTATATATAGTTTGTGTGTTCCTTGCAGCACAACTACAGTAGCATTCTTTCCTTCCTGTGGGAATTACATTGATCATGTGCAATAGTCAAATTTGAAATGCATACTGGTAAATTGAGTCCTACAATGGTTCAGAAGTTAGCTCAGTGTGTTAAGCACTCATTGCAGCGTTATGTGTTCCTATGTATAGCGCATTCCTGTAAGGGTTGCTGAGCCTTTCCTATGTCTGAGGTTTATAAACCTGCCTGCATATGTACTTGGTCTTGCAGCAAACAGGTGCTATTACCTGCACCAGATAGGGGTTGCTATAAAAACAAACATGTCATCCTTATGGTGAAGGTCTAGATATTGGTTTGCTCAGGTGGGGTGTTGTAAAACCTAGGCAATCACCTCCAACGATGAGCATAAACTGTTATTCCAAGAGATGAATAAGTATCAGAATTTGGAACCAAAGCATTCATGCCAGCAGACCATACAGTGATCCTGATCAATCATATTATATCTCGTAAATTATTGTACTGTCTTCTGTGAAGTTTGCTTCCTCACATGCTGGTAGCATCGTTTAGCCCATTACTGGATCTTTCTTCTTATGTAGGCCATTTGAGGGGAAGGGGTGGTAGACAAAAACGGAGCGGACCAGATGGTGAAGGACTCGGGCAAGCATATTTTAAAGTCTGCTTGTTTGACCAAAAAAAACGCTTTGCATTTTTGTAAAAGTCAAAGGTTTTTCTGCACGTTTATAAATGACAATTTGACAAGCCAGTGTTTTGGAAGTATGTAAAGCTTTAAAATACAAAAGACCAGCCCAGATTAAATCTGTTAAATCACACCGATTGGTATGCTGGTGCTTATATACGTCTCTTGATGATGGAGAGGATGAAGCTAGAATCATTCTGTGTTACACCCTTCTATAATATTTTCTTTTTCAAAATGGTCACATTTGGTAATGTGATTGGCATACTTTCCAAGTCAGTTTTATAAAATTACATTATTTCAGTTCATGGTAAGAACTGGTAATGAAAGTGTTCAAATGCAGTAATTTCAGAGTTGGCACAAATCCCAGATTCACCCCTTAACCAGTTTGTGTAATGTTGTGCATCTAATTTAATCTTGTATTGCCTAGCCTCTCGAAATGGCCAGTCCCTAGACCTTTCAAAATTGTCAGCCCTTCCGAGTGATTTCCTTCTCAGGGTATGATCTTCAAAACAGCCACACTCATGGTTTCACTGGCTATAGTGTTGCTTCCACTATAATAGTGAGCATTGATATATTGGACACCAAAGGCACTTTATACTTTTGATCTCTAATGGCAACACTATTTGAAAACCATTTCCCATTTATAATCTTAGTCTCTCTGGATACAGACACCTTCAAGGTGGCTTCTAACCTGCATCCACTCTCCCTGCTATGGTATGTGTAGCTTTTTCCTTCCTACCAATTGCTCTCCTCTATCCATGCTTGAGCACGTTTGCGTTCTGTGAGGCAGCAAATGTGAGTTCTCTGTCTATTCTGGGTTACATGTACCTTTTACATACAGTCCTGCATTAATACTACAGGCTGCATACCTTCCTGGATTCTATTGATAAAAAACCTCCTGAATCTATGCTAGAACAGAAGTAACCTCTTCGTAGGCTGATCATGTTGGCCTTCAAATGGTACTTGTTTATCATTCTGATTAGAGCAAGAATGAAGAGGGTAAGGGGATTTAAGGGGAGTAAACATCCTTATTTTTAATGCTGTGAGGCAGCATATCAACCTATGGGTTGTGATTGCAGCGGGGGAGGAGGGGGCGGGGCAGATATTCTTGATCACTTAATTCCTTTGGTTTGGTGGAGCGGTGCCCCAAAGATGTCTGTGCCCAGGGCCCCAAAAGTGCTTAAAATGGGCCTGAAGCAATGCATGCTGGCAGGGGAAGCCCAAATGCCAGAAACAGTGTGAATGCACAGATGTGCAAAGAAACCTGTGGCAGGCTGTGGTTCCTTTTGATGGGACTTGCTAGAGAGAGCTTGAGCTCTCTGGCAGAGCTCTTGCAGCAGTATGTGGAATGAACCTCATGTCAATCAGCTGTTCTGTGCTGCAGAAACAGTGTGTCTTATGTACCAGGCATTTTTAGAAAGTAGTCCAACTGCGTAAATTGGGGAGAGAGTCGATGAATGTTGCTTTAAAGAGCTTATTTTCTTTCCACGCTGCCTGGCGCAGTGATAATTTTTGCGGCATTACAGTGAGGTTAAAGCAAGGCTCAAGTCGAGGGTACACGCAGGGGGACGGAGTCCACCCAATTTTTTCAGAGGGTGGACTCAGTCCCCACAGCTAAAATGAGAAACAATTAATGTCCTCTTTGAATTTATGCATTAATGCCAATCACGGGTATCGAACCACAGTCAGATTTGTAGGCCGGATACTTCACCATTGCACCACTGATGAAAAATTACAAACACCTAAAGGTAACATGCCCCATTTCGGCACTGCATGTTCTAGAGAAAACATTTGTATTGGTTCTTGGAGTTTAAAACATGCACACCTTTTAACGTGTTCAAAAACACTATTAGAAGAAAATATCCTCTCTTGGTTGGGTGTGCGTGTTGATTTTATGAAAGGCAAATGACATTCGTCCTATCTAATTTGGCTGGTTAAGCAAAGCCAATTTAATGAAATGTGCATATATCAACTTGATATGCTAATTTCTGGCGCCTCCCCATCCCATTGCATTTGTTGATGAGTCCCCCCCTTTAATTTTTAGGACTTGACCCCTGGGTTAAAAGTTATTTATTTATTTTTTATTTTTTATTTTATTTTGGTTGGCAAAATAATGTAACCTTTCAAAACAAAACTTTTCTAGAAAATGAATTCATTAAAATACATAGTTTTCATTTTCAATCACCATAATCTACATTCCCATCTCAAATTTTCAAAATACTTGAATGTACAACAATTTCAATTGTTTACAAATAAGGGAATGATGAGATAGAGAAAAAAATTCTAAAATATGCTCATCAAATATTTACATTCACAATGGTAGTAATTAATCAGTTCATAATTCAAAAGCCACACACCGTAGAGTTCAGTTTTAGCCGAATTTGCATTACTATAACACAATGTTTCGGCATTAAGGAATAATTATAGATTCAGCTGGGTGCAGTATTGATTTTAGAAACTGCATAGTAGCTATTCTTATTGAGATTTTAGATGTAGCAAACAATTCATACCATAACTCATCGGCAGAACGAGATAAATAATGTGATTGTGTGAGTTTATGGATAATCATTTCTCTTTGTGTTTGTAAACCAGCACATACAATCAGTAAGTGTTTAAGAGTCTCTTCCATCTCAACAAGTTTACAAAATCGGCAGTGTGCAACTTCTGCTTTAATAAGACCTCTTCTCATCAGTATTTGATTTGTGGGCCACAGATTTAATCGAAACCTTAAAATCTGATTTCTCAGTGTTGCTGAGGGGCATTTCAATAGATAGTCAGCCGCCTTTCGGAATTTCTTATGACCGAATAGTGCTCTATCAAAGTCTTTTAATGCTAAACATTTTTGTTGTGTGTATTGCCAGTCAAATATATACAATTTCAATTTTGCCCTGTTCGGAATTTGCAGTAACAGTTCCAGTGATATATTTGCTTCACTCAAATCATTGAACACTGTAGTTCTCCAATTCCTTGGAAATGGATGTTGAGAGCGTAACAAATAGTCTGCCAGTACTGCTAGCACATTGTTCGTAGTTATTCCCAAGAGACATTTCCGTAAAAGATTGCATCTTTTCCAGGCTGCTTGAATATGCATCGAGAGAGTGCCCAATTCAAATCGCAGAAGAGCATTTGGTGTCGAGCTCGGCAGATTAAGGGTTTTTTTCCAAAATTGAGCTTCAATTCTGTCCCAATATTCTCGTTTTTGGGGTGTCCAAGTTTCAGCCCCATAAATCATAATGGGAATTACCTTTTGTAGGTAAAATGTAAGAACATGAGAACAAGAGAATTTACCAAATTTGGCTAAAAGTATTTTGGCCTGCGAGATTAGAGATAATAGTTTTCTACTCAAACTACTTTGTTCTGGTTTGTTTGCACTGGAGTTGCTGAACATTACACCAAGATATTTATATTCATCAACTATCGTTAGTTTTTGTTTAAACAAAACCCAATCATTATGTTTCCGAAGTTTCAGATGATTATTTCTTAGTTCCATAACTTGGGTTTTTTCCAAATTAACTATAAGATTATTCTTAACAACAAAGCATTCTAGCTGATTAAGAAGTGACTGAACTCCACTCTGTGTTTGTGAGATAAGGACCAAATCATCCACATAAAGAAGCCATGCGATGATTTGCTTGCCGAGTTTAGGTGCATCATTAATTACCTTCAAAAGATCTACGCCTAGGTCAAAAATGAACATATTAAACAGTGTTGAAGCAAGAATACAGCCTTGCTTTAGGCCGGGTTTAGTATGAATGGTTTTAGATAACAACCCGTCTAGGTTCAATTTGACTTGCATTGTTGTATCAGAATGTAACAGTTTTATTAATGAAATAAGTGATGACGGGCAACCAAAATTCGACATTTTATCGAATAATAATTGCCGATCAACTGAATCAAAAGCGACTCGAAAGTTGACAAATGCCAAGTAGAGAGATTGTTGTTTCATTGCATATGCTGCTTTAATAGCATTGAGTATAGTTATATTGATAGCAGTACCTAGCCCCGCTACAAAGCCCGTCTGAAAAGGGTCACGTCTGTTTTCATTATGTAACCAAATATTGAGGTCCCGCAGAATAATTCTGGAAAAGATTTTCCCAGGTGCGTCTAGCAATGCTATTGGGCGATAGCTTGCTGGGCTTGTGCGATCCTCCTTTTTGTAAATGGGGACTATCACAGCTTTGCACCAAGATGGAGGAACGCTTTGTTTCACCTGGATAGAAAGAAAAACAGCGTGTAAAACTTTAGCCCATAGAATCGGATTCTGTTATAGAGTGTAATTCGACAGACTGTCAGGGCCCGGGGCTCTAGATGAACTTGCCTTATTAATATAGAATAGAATGTCGTCTATATTAAACTTTAAAGAGAAAAGGGAACCTTCAAATCTCGGTAGCTCTTGTTTGCTGTTATTTGATGGTATATCATACATGCTCGTGAAATATTCAACCCAGCATTTCTCCGATACACCATTAGTTTGAGATGAGAGTTGTGAACATGTTGTGCCAGAGTTAATTAATCTCCAGATCTGAGAAGTATTTTTTATCTGAGCTACTCGAAGCCACTGTTCACCATCTTTTTGAAACATGCTTTCTTTATGTGCTCTTATCCAATTTTTATAGTCAGTTTTTATTCTACGTAGAGCTGTCGCGATATTTCTGCGGTAAAAGCAAGGATTGTCTTTTTTGTTTACGAAATAAAGATTTTCTATCTCTAATTGATTGATCAAATACATGGGTAGGACGAGTGTTATTATTCGTTTTATGCGCAATTGTGCTAGAGGAGGCAAAGAGATGCATTTTATCATAATACTCTAATGGAATAAATGCTTTCTCTGAAAGGAGGTGATAATCATTAATCAAATCTTCGCCCAGCGCTTCTAAGTCAGGATTCGTCCAGTATAGCCTATTCAGCTGTGTGTTGAGCTTCAAATTTTTTAGTTGCTGTTGACGGTCCTGCAAATTACTCTGAGTATGGACAGAGAATTCAATCGTCAGCATCATATGATCACTATCCAAGGAGGGTAAGACAAGAAACTTGGATATCTGACTAAATAATACTCTGTCTACATAGACATAATCGATAATTGCTTTGTGTTGTCCGCTTGACCAAGTGTAAGAAGGTGGAATGTCAGTTTTAAATGCACCATTCAGCATTAACAAATCCCAAGTTTCTACACAAGAAAGCCACTGAGAGGCCCGTTCCGAATTCCCTTTTTTAGATGTCATAAGAAGGTGAATATTCAGATCTCCAGCCAGAATAATATGCATAATGTTAGGAGTAGCAGCAATGCTTTCCATGATGGCATTGAGATCCTTTAGAAAATTAGATGCTAGAATAGCTACAGGATTCCAATATAAATTAATGATTGCGAATTTTATGTCCTGAATTAGAATTACAGACCATTGCATGTAGGAATTCGGAGAGGGGCAATCAGTTATATTGGTTACAGTTGAAATATCAGAAATTATTGTTAGACCAGACATTGGTCTACCTTTCAGGCCTTTAATTGCAGGAGCCAGATGTATATGATGATTATCCCATGATGGAGAAATCGTAAACCAGGTCTCTTGCAGAAGCACTATATCAAAATTTGTTAATATGCATTTTGGGTTGTTCAATAAGTGCTTATGCCCTCTGGTGTTCCAACTCAAAATTCTATTTTTGTGTGTAAGAGGGCATGACTCATCAAATACTAGTTATGCATTTTTACAACAGCAGCAACTATTCGTTTGAATTACAGAAGATGTGCTTTCTTTTGGCAGAGTTGCAGGGGTTGGTCCCGCAGCTCTTATTCTTTCTGTAAGTTGCATGTCTTCAGTTGGAGGATTTTCATCATTAGTAGGGATTAATTTGAATCCCAATTCAAAAAACGCCAACCTTGCAGACCATATGATGTTAAAAATGGCCCGGGATCTAATCCACAGACATGAGACCGTCAAATCATTTTCATCACGGAATTCAATCCTATCAATGTCTCCAGAGGCAAGACTCTCCAACATTGGGATATCACAGAACATTTCCATAATGCTCCCTCTATTCATAGTGTATTTCGGAAAGGAACAACCCCGACAACTAAGAAAAATCGAATATAAATGAGGAGATTTTTTATTTCCACTACCCAAAGTCATTGAGACCATTTTCTTTGTGCGTGGGGTTTCTTGCATAGAGTTTGTTTTCTCAATTGCTGCTGGGAGCTGAAATGAAACATTTCTGACATTAACTTTCTGATCTGCAGTTAATGAAGGATCAGAATTATAATCACAGGTAGACAATTTCATGGCAGATTTAAGTGTCTTTTGTTCGATGGTTAGGGCCACCAAGCAATCCCTAATCGAAGATAAAATATCAGTTTGCACATTTGCCTGTAGTGCCGGAACTGTTGACATGTCAGAGGGATTCTTTGTACCTATACCAACTGCACCATCTCGGAGTGGCAAGGCAAGTGAACAACCAGCAGTTTCAGAGCACAATATTGGACTTTTATTCAGGACAAGGTTGGATTTCATCAACGGATGTGACAAAACCGGACTTGGTCGGTGTTGACACATATAATCATCCACAGCTTTCCTAAGTTCCGCACAAGTGAGTAAAGATCCTTGGCGATCAGAGTTGTTTTCTATGTCAGGCTTATTTGGTTCTATTGAATGCCCCTCAGCAGGTAAGTCTGCACACTCATTATCACAACCTTCCACCACCTTAACCAATTTGTTTAATGGCGAGTGATTTAGATCTATCTGGGAGTCCCTCCTTTTGTCGTTGATAGATCTTTTTTTCTCCTGTGCCAAATTAGTGTATTTTTTAGTTATAGCATTAGAGGCCAATCTTAGACCACTCGCTGATTTGGAGAGAGACTTAATAAACTGTTTAGTCTGACCATTTGATGATATCTTTTTAGACTTTTGATTTTTTGTTTTCTTCACATTTACAATAGGTTCAGATTTTTGTTTCTTTAAATTTCTGTCGAAAATCATATAGGCTTCTTTATGTACTTGTGCGCTTCCAACAGTGGGAAGTATCTTAGCAGAAGAAGGTATACATGATTCATCAATAGATGTTACTATAGGAAGTACTTTAGGAGAGGGCGTCAAAGGTAATTCTTCGCAGGATTTCGTAAACCGCGAGGGCACTGCAGCCGGAACCCTCGGTGGGATCTCTCGAATGATGCCCTCTACAAAAGGGACAGCAGTTTTTAAAGTTGGTGCAAGTCTGTCAGTTAAACATTGACTGTTTTGAGGACCATATTGATCTGTGACCCTTTTGAGTGAAGATATAAGCTCAGGTATTTGATTAAATGCTAACAAAGCAGCTTTTTCCTCAAGCATCTGCCTCTGAGCCAAGGAGTCAGCAATCGATTTTTGCCAAATAGCATTGTTTTTAAAGTTTTCCAGAATCGAGTTTACTTTGGTATCAAGAACTTCAAACAGTTTTTCAAGAGATGTTATGGCAATATTCATCATTTCTAACGTTATTATTGGAGATTTTTTCGAGAGCGACTCTCTGGTCATAGCAGAGTTAGCTCGATCCGGCCTTCTTGTGGTCGGAGGTATAAATGAAATAGAAGTTTCAATTTCAGAAGTACTTTGATTCTGGAATAAGGCAGGAGATTTGGAAAGATCAAGGCTATCATCCTTGGCCGAGAAGCATGAGTGCGACGAATAAAGATCAATTACAGCATCATCCACTTCATTGATGATACTTTTTGATTTATCCAATATGTTTGGGGCATTGCCTGTGCGGGCATTTTGCAATATCATGGTATCTGATAAGGAAATATTGCATGGTTGCTCACAGCCTTTATTACTGACATTAGCGTCTAATGCTGTGGGAGAGCTCATTAAAGGTTGTTTATTAGCTAAGTATTCTTGATTAGCAAGTAAAGGTTGAGCCTCAACATTTGAGACGCTTAAATTGGCTAATTCAGGCATTTTCGCCATCAAACGACTCACATGCAATGCTCTGAATCCGAAATCTCGGATGTCACCAGCCGGAGTATTGGAGCGGGTACGCTTCTTCCCAGCTCGTTTATCCGACTGAGGTCCTTTTGTAGTAGGACAAACTGATTTCGGAGTTAGGAGAGGGTTAACTTTATGCGATGAATCACATAATGCACGTAGTCGTGAGGGACATGGCATGTCCGTGCGTAAGTTATAAATCTTTCCCCTTTTATCAGTCATAATCAAGAATATGTTAGGAGCTATATGAGTAATGAATTATAATGTAAACGATTGTGCTATTGTTTGTGTGCTGTTCACTAGTTCAAGCACAACTTAGTAATTAGAAGGAAACCGGAGATATTTAACACATTAAAACACTTAAATCACTTAGAATAAAAAATAAAGGCGTGGAAAGAATAACATAGCATAAGAGATTCTGCAATTTAAAAGAAAGGGAGAAAGAAAATAATTTATAATAGCCCTCCCCGTACGCCCCGACGCCGTGGCGAAGCAGCAAAGCGGGACTTTCAGGGGCTTCCACGGGTGCGCGCGCGCGGTGCATGCGCGAGCAGAGTTAAATAGGCACGCCCACTAAAGTTGGTTGCAATGCCTAAACAAAAGAAAACAAAGATGTAAGTATCTTTTTGCAAAGGTATCAGCAATCTCTATCCTTCTTAAAGTCTTTTGTTCACCTTATGGAGGCTGTAGTTGAAAAAAGACGAGAATATCCAATAAGTTCAACAGGATCCAGAGAGCGTACCGTGGCAAAGCGGGACTTTCAGGGGCTTCCACGGGTGCGCCGGGTTAAAGGTTATATTAACTCACAGCAAGGCTCCCAATCCGTAACACGCAGGTGCCTCATGGGGCAGACAGCGCGTTTACTGTGGCCATGCCAGCTTAATGAATGCAGTATTTTCACAGGCATCGGCCTGAAACGGCAGGACACATGTTTACCAGTTCAGTAATCATTTTGATGGAGCTAACTTGGGAGCCCCAGGCCCGGCGAGTAAAGGGAAGCACTAACGACAGGGGTAACACTGCCTCAACGCCCCTATTCACGCTCCAGGGGACTTTCATTGTTTCTGAAGGCAGAGGACGGGGCCGAACAGGCGTTAGGTTCCCTCCTTCAGTTTGTAATCAGCCTTAAAAAAGAACTTGGTTTTACACCAGCATGCGATTTTCTTGCTGGCGTAAAACCAATGATTTCCTGTGGAAAAGCAGGCGTATTCCACAGGAAATCATTGCAGATGCTGTCTGCTATGTATACATACTGCGGTCTGTGGAAGGAAAAAAAGAGGTGTAAAGAGACTTCCGCAGTCTCTTTACCCTTCTCATTTGCTCTCCAAAATACAAATTGCGAAAATTGCCCCTAGAGACGTGTTTGCACGTAAGTGCAAATGTAAGCTGTCCCTTCCGGGCTATTACGATTGTTTACAAATTGATCTTCTATGTGGGAATGAAAGTCCACACTACATTATAAGAATCATTTTCAGTCCCAGGTGAGAATCATTCCAAGATAGTGTCATTGTTTCCATAATGCTTTACACAGCTGCTGGTGGAAGGCTGATGCATGCATCACTTTTCTTAAAGCAGCTTCTGTTAATTCTTGCCAAAGTATTGTACTCAGCAATCTTCACCAAAGTACAACCAACTGGTTTATATGGTTCAATTTCTGAAAAGTTAGAGTGGCTATTTTTATGTGAAGAAGGTGAAACGTGATTTAAACGAGCACCAGCAGCGAGAAATCCAAATAGCATGGCTTTATGCGCGTGCAAGTGAGAGCCATGGCTGATTGGGCCTTACAGGGCTTCAATCGTGTGAACCAAGAGTTGGGTAAACATCTCTGCAATGGGACAAAAAAACACCTCATAGAAACTTTAGGCACAACCATTACCTCCACGTCTGCTCTGACTTCCACGTGGCCGCTGGGGCTCCTATATTCCTTTCCGCCCCTCCCAGAAGGTGTTGCTGTGCATCTGGGATTCTCAGGCGGTGGTGATCTTTCTTGCTCCGCTTTGGCCTCGCAGGTGCTGATTTCCACTTCTCCTGGACTTTGCTGTCTCCCCCACGTTGCCTCTCGCTGGGAGTTTGGATCCTGTGGTGGGACCCTTAGGGGTGGAGGGTCTCAAGAATTAGGTCTTTGGGGCTTGGGAATTGGGGGGCTCTCTAACGAGGTGGTTTCTCACATTCAGAGGAACCAGCGTCCTTCTACCTTGAGGGCCTATGAGAGGCACTGGGGACATTTAATGTCCTGGTGTCTGTGTCATGATGGTTCCTCCTCCTTGGGTTCTGGGGCTCCTGTGATTCGGTTTCTCCAGGATGGGTTTACTTTGGGTCTCTCTGTCTCCTCCTTGAGGGCTCAGTGGGCAGCAATTCCTTTGGGGGCCTGGCTGTGGCTGGTCACTCCTTGGTGGGTCGCCTTCTTCTGGGTTTTTCTCTTGCTCTACCTGTCCTTGTTTCTGGGTTACCGTCCTGGGATTTCCCGTTGGTCATTCGGGCTCTGCTGTCTTCTCCTTTGGAGCCTTTGTCTGAGGTTTCCCTACGGGTGCTCACTTTGAAAGTGGTTTTCCTGGTGGCTATCACTTCCGCGCAGCGGTTGGGAATCTTGGCACCCTCTCCTGTGAGGCATCCTACCTGGTGGTTTCTTTCCCCTGATGCGTTGTTTCTTAAATGCCACCCCTCCTTTCTTCCCAAGGTGGTTTCTGAGTTTCATCTTGCCCAGGAGATTGCTCTTCCTTCCTTTTTCCCCTCTCCCTCCTCTCCGGAGGTTTGTTGGGCCGCTCTGGATGTGCGGCAAGCGGTTCTGCTCTATTTGGAACGCACTAGGGATTTTCGTTCCTCCCGAGCCTCTTTGTTGCATTTGGGAGGCGGTCCCTGGGTGGAAGGCATATGTGCCCAACATCAACCATTAGGTCTTGGATGCTATTACTTTGGGGTCTCCCCTGCCATCTGGTGTGCAGGGCAGGTCCACGAGGGGGATGGCTGTGTCCTGGGCTGAGGCTCACGGTATTCCTATACAGGACAATTGCCACACCGCCACTTAGTCTGATGCACACACTTTCATTAACCATTACAGTTTGAATCTGGGGGCTTTTG
Source organism: Ambystoma mexicanum (assembly GCF_040938575.1). Taxonomy (NCBI): domain Eukaryota; kingdom Metazoa; phylum Chordata; class Amphibia; order Caudata; family Ambystomatidae; genus Ambystoma; species Ambystoma mexicanum. The sequence continues at coordinate 302,906,692 of NC_090922.1, read as the reverse complement.
GGGCGGGTGTGTTGAGTGTGGCGCTCTTGTGAAATACCTTGTTACTGCTGTCTGAATTTGTGTATTTCATTAAATTGGTGTTGGTCGGGTTGCATTTTTCATTTGCCTTTTGGTGTTTTTCTTTGCGCTCCGCCCATTCTCTCTGGAGTTGGCACGCCTCATTGATAAGTGCTGGGATGAGGACGAGTGGATGTGGAGGTAATTCTCAGATTACTTACCAGCAATCTTCATTACTACTAGTCCTTCTCTTCCTCGTCCCATTACAAGTTTCCCGCCTCTCCCTTCCCTGTGTTGAATGGGCCTATTGGGCAGTGTTATGTACTTTTGGGTCTTGGGGAAGGCGGGAGCGGGGCCTAAGGAATTAAAAATAGAGAGAGGTGTACTGCATGGAGGTGGGGCACCTCATTGATAAGTGTCGGTACGTAATCTGAGCAATTATAAAACAAAACGGTAAAGGGTGGGATCACAGTTTTGTTAGGCTGGGATCACCACTACCAATCCATAAACTCTAGGCATGCCTCTCAGGTCTCCCAGACACCACCAATCGCACCTATGCTGAACATATCATTGAAATGAATAGACACAACTGGTCTAAAATGACACGTGAAAGATTCACACTATCTCTACGACGTGCTTTAAGTGAGCCGGGGCTAGCCAGGGCAGAGCCCCAGCAGTCTCCAAAACCTGTTCTTGAGCTGAGGAGCTTTCGGGGCTCCATGTCACCCATAAGCAGACCACGCTTTTTTTCTCCATCTGCTTGCATTCAGATTGGTGTTGCCTGGCCTGTAGGGTCTTTGGAGACGTGATGCATTCAGTAGGTGCATATACATTGGGATGGGGTTAGTTTGGAACCCCCCCTTTAGGTTTTGTCCCTTCAGAGTGCCAATGTTTTACCCATTTTACACAAAGAGCTCACTTAAAAAAAAAGGAGATTGTGTGCCGGGACCTTGCCGGCCCTCTCCCGAGAGGAAGTCTGAAAATGGAGGTTTACATACAGATATTTAACAACTACTAGTGCTTCAGGTGGGCTGAGGGAAGCCTTGTGAGTTCAAAGCCTGGGGACTGAGCACGGCCGTGACACAAGGGATTGTAATGAGGGTCTCTGCATTGATGTGCAGAGACCCAATAACGCATGTTTCTGCTTGAATGCTTTTTGACGCGCACATTACAGTAGTCATTGCTTGATTGCTGCTGCTACCAAGCTGGGGCAGATTTATAATCAAAGATTTGCACTGGTGCTAAAAAGTGAGCAAATGGTTTGATAATACAAAAGGGAGCAAACACATTTTGTCACAATCCACATCATCGAAACACATTTGCACTTGGACAAATATAAACTGGTCTGCTTTTTTGTACTACCTTTGCTGCATAACATACAACAAAAGGCGTCTACTACCGTTCTTTTCATGTTACCTAGCACACCTAATAAATAAAACAGCCTTCTCCAATTTTCCCCAGGTGAAAACATTTCAGACAATGCATATTGGGACTAAACCTTTTTGTGCCAAAGCAGCACTATTGTTGCTAAATCCATTTGCTCTGCTTTTTTGCACAAGTGCTAATCTTTCATACTCTGGCCCCAGTGTTCTCCGCTCCCCCAGGCAATTAGCACCTCATTCCCATTGAGCAGTACCATGGCAGGGGGATACCTCTCTACAGGAGTGCAATTCCAGGCAGCTCCCACCCTGCAGCCCAGCTGTGCTCTGCACACCGAGAACACTGCTCGCTTCTGCCTCAGGCCTTGATGACGCAAGGGGGCAGACCCCCTTGCGTCATCAAGGCTTGAGGCAGAAGCGAGTCCCAAAAGACTTATTGCTTGCTGTGCGCCGCATCTGTTGTCCACTACTATTTTCAGATCTGATCAATTGATCCAATAATGCACTCTGTGTTCACTTTAGTTCATCCTCTTTGTACATTCACCCTAACACAGCTTGTGTAGCAGTATCTCCCTGGGGAGCATGTTGATCAAATGCATGAATCAAATTTGAAACGCATACTGATAAGTTTGAGCGCCCTCTGGTTAATAAGATTTCTTAGCGTTTTTAATGCCTGCTGCAGAGATCTGTGTTAATTGGATCACACCCCAGACACATTATTTTGCAATATGCAGACTGGATGTAATCAATAGAATCTAGGACCACGTAGAGCAGTGGTCTTCAAACTTTTGAAGCCTGGGCCCCCCAAAGCAAAATGTGGGCAGTCCGGGCCCCCCCAAAAATGCCAAATGGACAGTACGTTCAAATGGCTATGAAATATTGCACGCCGTCACCGCACCCTTCTCCCAGTATAGTCCCTGTGCTCCTCCACCTGCTCCCATCACAGTCTCTGGGCTCCTTCATCCCATTTCTACCGAGTCCCTGGGATCTCCCCACCCCATCACAGACACTGGGCTCTCTCCACCCCACCACAGACCCTGCGCTCTCCCCACCCTGCTCCCACCACTATGACATGGCTCTCACCCACCCTGCTCCCACCACAGTCCCAGGGCCAGTGGGGCTTCAATATATACCCCAGATATGCCATAGCGAGGGAGACCAATCAAGGAGGGTTCAGTGGGTTTCCCCCCCAAGATTTTCTAAAAATAATGGCCCTCATTACGAGTTTGGCGGTAACCATGCCGCCGAAATTGCGTCGGGGTCCGGGTCCTCAGAATGAGGACTTACCGGGCCATTCCGAGTTCGGAAGGCCCGGTAATTCCTCCCTCCAAGGACCCGGACACGGTCCTTCCCCATTCCCATTTCGGCCCCTATGGGGCTGAATGGGAATGGGAGAGGGAGCAACAACGGGCCATTACGAGATGGCCCGGTTTTCCCAGGCGTGCTTACCGTGTCCCTCGAGGGGAACTCGTAATGCGGCGGTACGAAGTGAACGGCGCCGGCACCTTTTACGGCGCCGTTCACTCCGAACCGCCAGGGTCGTAATGAGGCCCAATGGGTTAAAATGAAGCATTTTAGAGCATTGTTTAAAACAAAATTGGGTAAAAAGCCAAACAGTTTGCTATTGGCCCTTTGTGGTCCAGGGGGCAGGCATGATATTCTTTACTGGACATCTATGATAGATGTCCAGTAAAAAGATACCATCCCTGTCCTCTGGGCCCCAGAGTGCCTAAAGCAATCAACATGATTATGTGTGTATGCAAGGCACTGGGGGGCGCAGGGGGGGAAGCATGGTATTTTTTACTGGACATCTATGTTAGATGTTCAGTAAAGAAAATACTATCCATGTTCCCTGGCCTCTACAATGCCTCAGAAGGAGAGCTGATTTTGGCAGGTGGGTAGGGGGATTGTGCAACAAAGGCATTTTTAAAATGCCTTTGTTGTACAATCCCCCCTACACGCCAAAATCAGGTCCACAGACCAAAACAAGCACACACACATTCACACAGCATTCTCACAGCAAGCACTTTATCAGTCACACGAGTACCCATCATCATACACTCACTCGCAACACAAGCACACATGCATCCATACACTAACAAATAAATTACCATAAACTTACCTTCTGCCCCGGTCCTGAAGTTTCCTCCCCAGCGCTCTAGCTGCTGGTTCCTGCACATGTGTGCAGGGGCCTGCGTGTGGGTGCTGGAATGGCCCGATCCAGGCTGCTCTGTCCGTTTTTGCGAGGAGGCGCAGGAGCTCCCCCTCGCACATACAGACATGTACCTCCCCAGCCAGCATTTTCAATAAGCTATGCAAGGTTGCGAAGCAAAACGGCCCCAGCCTTGCATGAACAGGGCTCACTCTTCTATTCGAAACCTAACACTTGAAGAAGGAAGGGCACTTTCACAAATCAACCCTATCTCCAGCAGCAGGGTAATCCGATTAAAGTACTAGATCAAGTTCAGTGATCTATATATTCTACCACGCTGCAATTGCTTCATAATTGTGTACTCTGATTTTCTCATTGGGGCATGCGGCATGGCTGAAGCCCTAGGTTTACATGGGAAAAAATATTCTGCTTGTGGCTACAACCTGAAGTGCTGGACTGAATTACAACAAACCTTTTTGGGAGCATAAGCAAGGACCTGAATGCATGCTTTTGCAAATCTGTCTTTATATCTATTTCTCCAAGTGTCCAAATGTAAGTACACAAAATAGTGATATAACTTTGGTGCATGGACAGTGGGCCTTGCTCTCGGCAAGGACGAATACCCACTTCGATTTACTTATTGGGGCATGCAGCATTGGCGAAGCTCTGGGTTTAAATGGGAAAAGAACTTCTGCTTGCGACTGCAGCCGGAAGTGCTGGACGGATTTGCAGCAAACTCGCGCAAGGAGCATTGGCAAGGACTTGAAAGCATGGTTTTGCAAATGTGTCAGTGTTTTCATTTTTGAAAAGTGTCATAATGCAGGTACACAAAATAGTAATACACCTTTGGTGACAGAGGTCTAGCTTGTGGCCATGGGCAGTGGCCAGATTGTTCGGGTCATTGGCAAAGGCCATGACCCGGACAATCTGGCTATTGACCATGACCATGAGGGACCGGCAATGGGGTTAAAGTGGACATGGCCACTAGGGACCAGCTATGTGGTAAAGTTTTTCGAAAATCGTGATAGGTTTGAATGGGAACAAAATCCTGCTCATGGCTACATCCCAAAGTGCTGGACAGGATTGCAGCAAATATTTGCGAGGAGCCTGGTTTTGCATATATGTCCGGTGTCAAAATGTAAGTTCAAAAAATTGTGATATAACTTTGGTGCCTCGGTAATGGGCCTGGCCCTGAGTAAGTACAAATGTGTACTCCGATTTGCTTATTGGGGCATGTAGCATGGCCAAAGGCCGAAGTATGAATGAAAACAAATATTCTGCTTGCGGCTTGACCCTGAAATGCTGTAATGGATTACAAAAAATCTGTGCGAGGAGCATCAGCAAGTACCTGAAAGCATGCTTTTGTAAATCTGTCCTGTATTTACTTTTTTGAAATTGTCAAAAAGTAAGTACAAAAAATAGTGATATAACTTTGCTGCCTGGGCGGTGGGCCTAGCCCTCCGAAAGGACAAATGTCTACTCTGATTTGCCTATTGGAGAATGCGGAATGGCCGAAGCCCATGTCCCATGGATTGATAAGACTGGCCAGGCAAGTCATGAGCACTGTCCATTCATGACATTATGAGGGCATAGTGGACACTGAACTAGGGTGCAGGATAGGTGCAGTGGATAACGGGGTGGTTTGGTGGGGCTGGGGTCATGGTCGAGCCTCATGCCCTAGGCAATTCAGCCATAACTTGCATCCCCAGCATACGCTCCTGATAACGACACACATCAGTATGCGATGCAAAAATGATGTTTGTTAAAGGAGATTTATAGTTCTTTCATATATGTTAAAAGAGAAATTATTACTAACTTTTATATACAGTGATATAACATCATTAAATATTTTCACTCATAACATAAAAATCTATGAAATTCGTAGAAAACCCTTTGTTAAAGGGACTTTTGGTTAAGTTACACTATGAAATTCAGTGAAAAATCTTTGTTAAAGGGACATTATGGTTACAAATAAAACCGAAGAACCCCCAGAAATTCGCAAGCTATGGTAAGCTAAGCAACCATAACTCGCGCCACCACCATGCACTGCTAAGACTAACACCCAGGACATCAAAGATAACATCACAAATGTCATTGATGACATCACTGATCACATCACATATGAAAAAATGTTGATGAAAAGTCCCTACAAGGGGTTGAGTTTATAATGTTGGTAAGAAGATGTCAGGGGTAATCAGGAGATCTATCATGAACTACTTAATGTATTAAAGAATGTATGATGAGTGTAAGGCATATTGCTGTTGTTATAATCATTGTTTGGTCACACTGGATGTTAAGTCCTTATATACTTCCATTCAAAATAAGTTAGCAATAGAAAGTGTGAATTATATATTCAGGGACAAGTGTGCATCTTTTTTTATCAACATCTCCAGATGGTAATGGAATTTCTTCTATTTTCATTAGCTAAGAATGTGTTCTTATTTAATGGATCATACTACACACAGAAAGTGGGTATTGCTATGGGAGCTAGTTACACTCCAGCCCTTGCTAATGTATTCAAGCAAAAATTTGAACAGGAATATGCATTGATTAATCCCACATCCCATCCTCATATATGCCTGTAGAGGCGTTATATTGATGATTGTTATTATGGTGTGGTTGGGGACAGAAGGGGAGCTCATGGAATTTGTTACATATCTAAATCCGAATAATTGGGCTATTGCCTTTACCCAGGCATTAAGCACACCCAGTATAGATGTTTTAGATCTTAGAATCACAGCTACCTCAACAGGCTATATGGCACAAACATTTAGAAAACCCACATCAGTCAATTCACTACTGCACGCTACCAGCTGTCATAAAAACAGTTATCAAAAACATACCAAAAGGAGATTGCATAAGAGCTAAACGTAACTGCAGTCGGGATTGTGATTATCAGGTGGAATAAAGAAACATCAGACATAGATTTTTGGCAAGAGGCTATCCAGCTTCAGCATTAGATAAATCATTACACAAGGTCAATTTGTTAGAGAGTACGTCCTTACTTACTCCAAAATCTAAAGAGCATGCTACGAGTCCCAGTACAATCAGATTCATTACCAGGTACACCACAGACAGACGGCTTGTGTTTTATATTCTTCAAAACCTGGCATCTCCTTAGATCAGTCAGGCATGGCGAGCAGCTATGGACGTTAGGTAAGCATACCGGCTTATGATATTGGACCTTACCCATTCATGCACCTTAATTGTTTCACCATAACAGTACAGGGCACCTTTTAACACAATCCATTTTTCCCTTCCCCTTTCTTCTTTTTTCCAATGGTTTTTTAAATGTCATCATACGAAGTTGAACGGCGCATTTGCGGCTAACAAGATTCATCATAGACAGGTAGGTTGAATCAAGAGGAAGGGCCCTCAGTCAATTTTCATATAATCAGTGAGTTGAACCAAATGAAGTTTAGAGCTCTGGTTGTTCCTACTTTTCAGTTTACTGCCTTATCCCCAAATGAAGGGGTCGCATGGACTACTGTTCAGGTAGGTGGCCATGATCGAAGATCATGCCGTGATGGTCTAAACCACACTGAAAACAGTTCACTGCACTTGTATTTTTTCAAAAGGCATCCACATCCATTTAACTATCAAATTCTCTTTAGCGTTCACTGCATGATTAAGCATGCCGTATGATGCACTTGGCTCTGATGTCACCCATGTGGTGCTCTTTAATAAGGTGAATTTCCTTGAAATTGGCTATTGAGAACATGTTTCTACAGTGGAGACTCACCTCTAATATTAGTTGTTTTCGTTAAGTACAATGTTCATTTGGTACTTGACAGAAGATTATTTGTATTCTTGTTATGTGTTATATGTTCTTTTGTTTCGCCATTATGGAATGTTGGTGATTTTGACGACCTTGTTGACATCAACTTCTGATTGGTAAAATTGTTGCATCGCAATTCAATAATGGGACTACTTTTAACTGTTCCTACAGCTATATGCCCCGATTTTTGCTATTGTTGTACTTCACTATATTTATTGTGCACATAATTTGTCTGTGATAATGTATATTGTGGGGTGCATTTAAAAAGCCCCAAGCAGAAGTCCCTTTCACATGAGTGGCAAGATTCTAAACACTGAAACAAAAACGGCCTGGCATTCATTTTTGTTTTTCAAGTAAAGTGAAAGAGCCATGTGGAAAGTGGCCTACCTGTCATGACCAATGGACAATCAGCATTTGGTTACAAAAGAAGGAGGAATCAAAGATCCCTGTCACATGAAAAACAGGATTTTTAAACATTGAAAACAGAAACGGCCTGCGCATGTGTGTGCAAATAAATACGGCTTTGAAAAGCAAAAGTAAAAAAAAAAAATCACTGCTCACAGAACAATGTCAGGAAAACAAAACATGATATGTGGGTTGAGAAAAGGAATGCATATTATGTTTCACCTACAAAACTCCAGTGACATTTGAAGAGCCACTTTGTCTTCATGAAAAATGTTAGCCCAAGGCAGACCCTGTTTCTGCCTGCGGGCAAAACTTCACAAAGGAAAACTCCCACTTCCAGCCTGGATGTCACATCGGTATCAGGTAATATTATCAACACCAATAATATTGCCATATATGATCGTGGGGTAAGGCCATAGGCGAAATTGTTGGTGGAGAGAATTTATGGGGTAAATGGGACAGGGGCTTGCAGGGGTGTCCCCGCTACCTTAAAAAGAATGTGGGGGTTGCAGGGGTGTCCCCCGCAGGATCCATGGCTTAATATTGCCGCAAAAATATGGCAATATTTTTGTATGGCAATATTTTTGCTGGGATATTAACACATGGAAGCGTCACATCTCCCATCTAATGACCACCTTCAATCAAAATGTCCTGCTAAAGGTGTCAACATTCAGTGTACTCCAGCCCTGCTGGCTCTGAAAGCAGGGACTTCAAGAAAAGTCACCCTTGGCTGGGGCACGACTAATATGTCTGAAAATGGGGGCACCCACTTCAAAAAGCAAGCTTCCAACACAAAGGCAACTAATGAAGGTACAGGCTGACCCAGTGAAAACAAATGGCCGGGAGCAGAAATTGCCATTTGTCCCACAGGAAGAAACACAATTAAGTTAAAAGGACTGTTATAATTTAGACCTTTTTTATCAGCAACCATAGTGTGGATTGATTTGATTTTTACACCTTTTTTATGTAATTTCCAGGCAATTTGGGGTATTTAAAATGCATCTATGTGTGACTCTGGGAACTGTAATGGCCAGTTAGAAAAGGTTTCTGGCTGATCTGAACATGTTCCAAATGTGAGATTTGGTGAGCGGGTGGAAAATAAAATCAGGGATATGCTTAATAACATAGATATTCATAACTGTTGTGCTTTTTATGGAAATGGCAACAAGGTGTCACATGGCCGTGTGACAGCGTACAGATTTGGTGGTCGGCTTCATCTAATTCTCCATGATTAGCTGCTAAGTCAGGAAAATATGTTTAGTATGAAAGTTGCTAGTAGAATTATGGAGTTGTGATACATAAATACTTTTTACGGACATTTTGAAAGGAGAACAAAGGATGATGACGAATGGGAATAGACATATGTTGGTGCAGACCTCTAAAGCAATTCTGACTTGGAGGCTGGGTTGGGGTGGAGAGAGTGGTAACTGCCCAATCCTAGTGGCAGGGATTATTGCACGGTTCTTCCCCAAGATTATAAAATTGGTGATGTCATTGCTGCTGTATAAGTGTTATACTCACCTGATATCCCCGGGGGTGTCTGGAAGGCTCTGAGATCTGGAACGCTGGATGCGTAGTTGCCCAGTGCTGAATAATGAATCTGCAATTACAGAAGGGAGGATTTGTGATAACTGTCTCTTATGGGTGAATCTCCCACCTCCCTCTGACCGATTCCCTTCCCACTGGGTTCTTTTCTCACCTTAGTTATTTGTAGTGTGAGCTATCCGTCCTGCGTTTCTTTTGCAGGGGCGCTTGACGTTTGTTGGCGAGCTTCTCGAGTTGCTTCACTGGTGCAGTACGCCTTCCTTGGGCCCAGGCCTGATGTGACCCCAAATCTGCTGGCAGGCAGGTAGGTTTGTTAATTGTAAGTCTTTGTTCTGTTTATGGTGGGAATGCGTTAATGTCTTTATCTCCTTCTTTTTCGTTGCAAAGGTCTTGATGCTGGCGTACCGGATGGAGAGGCACATTTCTAAGTAAGAGAAAGCGCAAAGCGCAGCGCCTTTATTGTCTTTTGAAGCTAACCTGTGTTTTCAACTTCTTCTCCTCACAGGCCGCTGTGGTATTGCGAGTGGATGAGAGTGCGATGAAAAACAGGCCCCCGGAATCCGTAAAGGTAGTACAGCGCTGTGTAGTTGTTTAATATTGAAAGCGAACCTGAATGTCTCTTTTCCTTTGCAGATGTTGCTGTGGTGCTCCGGTTGGAAGCGTGGCGTAGCGCGATGGAATTCAGATAACACTGATGGAATTTGATGTTTTGGAAGCGCACGTTCTAATACTGTTTTTCCCTTTCTCGTTATTGCAGGTCGCAATGTTTGAACAGAAGCTGTGGTAGCGGTTCGCCGGAAGTCCTTAAGCTAGTACTCACAGGTGAGTGATGTTTCTTCTTCTTTCGGTTTCCACAGATTGCAGCCCAGTTGAGATGCTGAGTGCTGGATGGTGTTTTCTCAGGTAAAACAGAATAATCTTGTCCTTGCAGGATTACAGGGAAATGCTGAAGACCAGGAGCAGGACACGGTGAGCGTCACGCTGCTGGTTGCAGAATAACACGAAGCATGTTCTGCAGTCAGGGTGTGGTTTATATAGCCCAGGTAAAGTAGTACCAGGGAAAGTAGTTCCAGGCCTGCCACACCCAACACACTAGACCGCATGGCTTGGTTCTTAGAACTAGACTGTGTGGGTGCTTCCATGTTGGATTTATAGGCCCATGTACATAAATGGCACCTAGTTTGAACAGCCCTTCCTTCATACATATGAGCCTGGTGCCAAAGGCGCCAGGACTGGCTTCAGGAGCCCTTTTGCAGTGGTTTTAAGGCCCTCTGGGTTCTGGTGGGAGCCTGCTTGTGGCACAACTTGTGCCCCCTCACAGTGGTCATGACAATAAGTTAGACTGCACTAGGCCAGAGGACACAAAAACTGGACAGACTGAAAAGGAGAAAGTCAGGAGGACAGAGAGAAGAGACAGACCATCAGGAAGGCTGCTGAAACTTACCATCTGACAGCTGTAAGGAGACACCAGAGAAGATTGCTGAGAGTATATCTGGGTGGAGCTGTCTATTTCTAGCAGGGATGGACTGGGAATAATTTTCAAAGTGGCCCCATAGTACATATTTTCAGCAATCCCAACCCTTTTCCTATGGGAAAATTTGGAAATACCACACAATATGTCATTATGCCTACCCCCGGAGCACCAGGCCAGGCCCAGCACCCCCGGGAGCAGGCATCATGCCCCCGGGTAAAAGCCCAACGGCCCCTTATAGGGGCTCTTTGGACTCTGTCCTGGTGCCTTTGGCGCCAGGCTCATGTTGGACATCAGTCCTGGCGCCATAGGCGCCAGGCTCATAAAGGAAAGTGTTTGGTGCACTTACCTGATGCAGACCATGCTGCATACTCACCTGATGCAGACCATGCTGCATGAAGACCCAAGCCAAATGAGGCTTAGGAGGGACTATTTTACTGAAGGGACTATTTTGTTACTTGGGTGGGGCTGTGGAAGAATACTTACCTAGGACTTCTTCCAAGGCTATTTAAGCCACGCCCGGACAGCCACACATGCTTCGCGTTGTTCTGCAGACCAGCAGCTGAACGCTCACCGTGTCTGCTCCTGCACCTGGACTCCAGCCACGCCCGCCTCGAACCTGGAACACCTGTAAGGAAAGAAGAGAAGAGAAAGGTGAAAACCAAGAACTTATTCAAACTTCTTACCTGCATCCGGAATCTTCACGCCAGCATTCTTGAAGAAAGACTTCCATTTAAAAGCATTGCGTTGCTCGCTGCAGCGCCGCGCTTCACTCACCTGTCCTCGAGACATCTCCCGGCTCCATCGCGGCTGTCAGCATCGGTCGCCACATCTCTGCACCTAGGGGAGAGAAGAAGAGACAAAAGGTGAGCAGAGGGAACACAGGAGGAAAGCCGAATTTTCAGCCATAATACTTACCGGCTTTTCTTGGTGAACCATTCCACATTTCGGGTCGGCGCCGCTTTGTTGGCAGGTACCGCACCCCGGCCCCTATGGGGAAAGGACAAAAGACATTACTGGGGAATTATAAAGACATTTAGTGGGGTCGCCCTCATCACTAACTCACCTGATTTTACCATCGGCAATTTAACCCCTCAACGCATCTCCTTCGTTCTGCACCAGAAATAAAGGACAGATCACAGGTTAGGAAGACAACATAAAAAGAGGCTCACACTTGAACTTTTGAATCTTCATACTTACGGCGTATCGCTCAGAAAAGTCAAGTGGATTTTGCCAGCGCCATTCTGAAACCAGTGAAGTAACTGGACGAACGCGCGCCCCTGCACCAGAAGCAGGATGGAGAGTTCATCCTTCCAAACCATAAGGTGAGCTTAAACCGGGGGTTTTGGAGGAAGTCAGAGAAGAACGAAGGGGGAAAGGGTGGAGCAAGCACACTATTCTGCAGACAGTTAATCCCCTTTCTCATCTGCAGAAGGATATTCCTATGGGCCAGACAAGCAAGATTTGGGGGTCCTGTTCAATCGGTGGTCCGAGTTCTGCGCATCATGCTTGAAGAGGCCACAGCAACCCAGACTAGACCAGCGCCTCCGTGGGAGCCAGGTGAGCGTTACAGAACGTGAAGCCTTCCTACAAATTCCCACCCAGGCGCTATGGAAACTTCTGAGACTGATCAGTTGGCCCAACTACTGGGGGGATTACGGGCCGAAGTACACGCCGCTCGTCAAGAGACTAATGCTCTCAGGAGGGAAGTGATTGTAACAAAGGAAAGAGCTGATGACCTGGCTAGACAGCTTTTGCAAGGTCAAGCTGGACAAACTCCTTTACCCGGTTCCGGGGGGAACCTCGCTCCTGTGCTTTCCAGTAACCCGGTGCAGATTAATCTACCTGGAAACATGCCGCTGGCCCCACCCGAACGCTTTGCTGGGGACCCCAAACAATTCGCCGTATTCATGAACCAGTGTCGTTTGCATTTCCTATGCAGACCTGGGGCCTTCCCTAATGACCAGACCAAGGTAGCCTTTGTATTGTCATATCTCAGCGGCAGTGCTGCCGATTGGTCAGTTCCACTGGTAACTCAAGATGACCCGATTCTTCGTGATTTTCAAGGATTTCAAGCAAGCATGGAAAGGTTATTTGCTCGTCACTCCCAGGGGCAGGCTCTGGATGACGAACTTCTATCTCTGCGACAGGGCAATCAAGACCTCCTATCCTACATTGCAACCTTTAATAGACTAATTGTGGAAACTGGGTGGCCAGAGGATAAAAGAATCACGTTATTTTATCGAGGTCTACGCGGAGAACTTAAAGATGTCCTGGCCCAAGTTGTAAATCCGCCCCAAGAATGCTCAGAATATATAGACTTAGTGGTCCAATTGGATCACAGACTGCAAAACAGAAAAGCAGATCGGTCCAAGTTTGAGACCCAGGTGTTGGTCAAGACCCATGCTAACCTCAAGGGGGCTGAAGCCTCTGAGCCAATGCAAATCGGAGGGGTTAAAGGACCTCTAACTCAAAAGGAACGTGAAAGAAGACGGCAGATGCAATTATGTTGTGGGTCCTCTGGACACTTTCTACGAGATTGCCCGGCAAAGCCGCCCAAGAAGGTGGTAGGAGCCGCTGATAAAATCCATGAAAACTCTGTATCGGGAAACGACCACGCCCGACAAGCGTAGGGGTCCGCTTGCCGAGCTTGAAAACTAACTCTCAGACCTCGCATTTCATTGTGCCAATGGTCCTCATAGATCCGGAACAGCCTAAGCGGTTGCATGCAATAAAGGCATACATCGATAGTGGGGCTATAGGAAACTATGTGGATCGTGAATTGGTCTCCAGGATTAACCTCCCTCTGCGTCCTAAAACCAGCAAAGATGTCATCACCACAGTTGATGGAACCGAAATTGCCTCTGGACCGGTAACACATTCCACAGCTGAGGTGACACTTGTAGGTCCGGATGGCCATCGGGAGGCAGTTGTGTTTGATGTAATCAAGGCTCCACAGTTTCAGGTTATTCTCGGAATCCCTTGGTTAGAGACACATAATCCTCGAATTGATTGGCGAGCGAAGAGAATAACTTTCCCAGATTGTGCACAAACCTGCTACCCAGAAAATCTGAAGATCAGTCTAGCATCAGTAACCTCTGTCTCCATGCAACTACCTCCGGAATACCAAGACTTTCAGGACGTCTTCCAAAAGGAACAGGCCAACACGTTACCTCCTCACAGATCGTACGATTGCCAAATCGATCTGGTGCCCGGTGCACAACCCCCTTGTAGCAGGATTTATGCCCTTACTGAACCAGAGAATCTGCATTTGAGACAATATTTAGATCAATACCTAGCCAATGGTTTCATTCGCCCGTCAAAGTCTCCGGCATCCTCGGCTTTGTTCTTCGTGTCAAAAAAAGAAGGCGACCTTAGAACTTGTATCGATTACCGCGCATTGAACCAGATAACTGTTAAAAATCGTTACCCTCTGCCTTTGATCCCTGAACTCCTTGACCAGGTGAAGGACACTTGCGTATACACCAAGTTAGATCTCCGGGGGGCTTATCATCTGGTACGAGTAAAAGAAGGCGACGAATGGAAAACGGCCTTCCGTACAAAATATGGACTATTCGAATACCAGGTGATGCCTTTCGGGTTGTGCAACGCGCCTGCTGCCTTCCAATTCTTCATGAACGATGTCCTTCGGGAACTCATCGATGTCTGTGTTGTCGTGTATATCGATGACATTCTGGTGTACTGCTCTTGGGAATCAGATCACAGAAAACATGTCAGGGCCGTCCTAGAGAAATTGCGCCAGCACAAACTGTTTGCAAAGCTGGAAAAATGCGTTTTCCATACCACCGAGGTTGAGTTTCTTGGATTCATCCTGACACCTAAAGGGGTCCGAATGGACTCACGGAAAGTGGATGCCATCCTCAAATGGCCATCACCTAGTTTGGTGAAAGGTGTCCAAAGCATGCTTGGTTTTGCCAATTTTTATCGCAGGTTTATCCCGGAATTTTCACGTGTGGTGCAACCCATCACTGCACTCTTGCGGAAAAATAAACGTTTTGAATGGACTGAGGAAGCTGAACAGGCCTTTCAGGAATTGAAAGCTAAATTTATGTCCGCACCTATTTTGAAACACCCACGTCCCGATCTCCCATATATAGTCGAAACCGACGCGTCCAGCTTAGCCATGGAAGCTGTCCTGTCTCAGAGAGACCCCGAAGCCAACCAACTGCACCCCTTAGCATTTTGGTCCAGAAAGTTCTCGCCGCCGGAGATAAATTATGCAATCACCGATAAGGAATTATTAGCCATTAAGTCCGCCTTTAAGGCTTGGTGGCATTATCTTCTTGGCGCCAGGCATACCATCACCGTGATCACTGATCACCGAAATTTACAATATTTAAAAACTGCCAAGGCTCAGTCTTCACGACAGCTCCGATGGGCTTTGTTCTTTGCTGAGTTCGATTTTGTAATCACTTACCGTCCCGGCTGTAAGAATGGCAAAGCGGACGCGCTATCTCGAATTGGAATGGGAGAAATGGACACAAACTCAGAACCTGTGCCGATAATTCCCGAACAAAGAATTTGGGGGATAACCACTTTACAAACCCTTGAAGACATTCAAGCATGGCTAAAACAATTCCTGGACTCTTCAGCCTTGCAGGATTGGATCAAAAGGGGGTCTTACTTTTCAGTCAACGATGGCTTACCTTACTTCCAAGGACGCTTATTTTTGCCAGAAAAGGAATTGCAAGAACTGGTTATTTCCCGTCATCATGATACTCTGATGGAAGGACATCCTGGCATTGCCAAAACAGAGGAAAAAATTAAACGACAATTCTGGTGGCCTTCCTGGCGAAAGGATATTAAATCTTTCGCGATGTCCTGTGGAGTTTGCACCCAAAACAAAGGTCAAAAAACAAAACCCGCTGGTCTTCTTCAACCCTTAGACATTCCACCAGCACCTTGGCACACCTTGTCACTAGATTTTATCACGGACCTGCCCTCTTGTAATGGATACAATACTATTCTGGTTGTGGTGGATTTATTTTCCAAGATGGCCCATTTTATTCCGTTGAAAGGATTACCTTCAGCTTTTGTTCTTGCCAAGAAATTCCTCGAAAATATCATCCGTTTGCATGGATTCCCGTCCATACTAGTCTCCGATCAGGGAAGCCAGTTTATTTCTCATTTTTGGAAAAAGTGTTGTCAACTGGCACAAATCGACGTAAGACTCTCAACCAGCCACCACCCAAAGACCGATGGTCAGACGGAGAGAACGAACCAGACCCTTGAACAATATCTACGATGTATGTTGTACCAATCGGAGGGTAATTGGAAGGATATTTTATGGGTGGCTGAATATGCATACAATAACTCGATACACTCTGGAACTGGTCAGAGCCCCTTTTATACCCTAGATGGACATCACCCTCGTACTTCAGACTTGGACTCACCTTTGAGCCTTGAAATGCCAGCAGTGGACCATTTGCATTCTACGATTACTCAAGCCTTCAAGGATGCAACTGCACACTTACAACATGCGAAAGGGAAATACAAAAAGAATGCGGATCTGCATCGAAGAGAGGCGCCTCCATACCAAATAGGGGATCAAGTATGGTTGGCTACCAAACACTTATAGCTCAAGGGACCTCGGACTTTTAATCCAAGGTATTTAGGCCCTTACTCGATCAAAGCTATAATTAACCCAGTGGCAGTCAAGCTAGATCTACCAGCGAACATCCAAATTCACCCCGTTTTTCATGTGTCACTTTTGAAACCAGTGCAACCAAGAACCAGATTAATAAAGCCACCAGAACCAATCCAGATAGATGGGGAGCCTGAATTCGAGGTGAAGAACATTTTGGATTCTAAGTTCTCAAAATCAAAACTTTTCTATCTAATTGATTGGAAGGGGTACGGGCCTCAGGAAAGGTCCTGGGAACCCAGCGACCACGTACATGCACCCCGGCTAGTAAAAAGGTTCCATCGGAATTTCCCAAACAAACCGAAACCTCCAGAGGGATCGACCTTGGGAGGGGCCTTGGGGGGGAGTGCTGTCATGATGCCTACCCCCGGAGCACAAGGCCAGGCCCAGCACCCCCGGGAGCAGGCATCATGCCCCCGGGTAAAAGCCCAGCGGCCCCTTATAGGGGCTCTTTGGACTCTGTCCTGGCGCCTTTGGCGCCAGGCTCATGTTGGACATCAGTCCTGGCCCCATAGGTGCCAGGCTTATAAAGGAAAGTGTTTGGTGCACTTACCTGATGCAGACCATGCTGCATACTCACCTGATGCAGACCATGCTGCATGAAGACCCAAGCCAAATGAGGCTTAGGAGGGACTATTTTACTGAAGGGACTATTTTGTTACTTGGGTGGGGCTGTGGAAAAATACTTACCTTGGACTTCTTCCAAGGCTATTTAAGCCACGCCCAGACAGCCACACGTGCTTCGCATTGTTCTGCATCCCAGCAGCTGAATGCTCACCGTGTCTGCTCCTGCACCTGGACTCCAGCCATGCCCGCCTCAAACCTGGAACACCTGTAAGGAAAGAAGAGAAGAGAAAGGTGAAAACCAAGAACTTATTCAAACTTCTTACCTGCATCCGGAATCTTCACGCCAGCATTCTTGAAGAAAGACTTCCATTTAAAAGCATTGCGTTGCTCGCTGCAGCGCCGCGCTTCACTCACCTGTCCTTGAGACATCTCCCGGCTCCATCGCGGCTGTCAGCACCGGTCGCCACATCTCTGCACCTAGGGGAGAGAAGAAGAGACAAAAGGTGAGCAGAGGGAACACAGGAGTAAAGCCGAATTTTCAGCCATAATACTTACCGGCTTTTCTTGGTGAACCAGTCAACATTTCGGGTCGGTGCCGCTTCGTTGGCAGGTACCGCACCCCGGCCCCTATGGGGAAAGGACAAAAGATATTACTGGGGAATTATAAAGACATTTAGAGGGGTCGCCCTCATCACTAACTCACCTGATTTTACCATCGGCAATTTAACCCCTCAACGCATCGCCTTCGTTCTGCACCTGAAATAAAGGACGGATCACAGGTTAGGAAGACAACATAAAAAGAGGCTCACACTTGAACTTTTGAATCTTCATACTTACGGCGTATCGCTCAGAAAAGTCAAGTGGATTTTGCCAGCGCCATTCTGAAAACCAGTGAAGTAACTGGACGAACGCGCACCCCTGGACCAGAAGCAGGATGGAGAGTTCATCCTTCCAAACCATAAGGTGAGCTTAAACCGGGGGTTTTGGAGGAAGTCAGAGAAGAACGAAGTGGGAAAGGGGGGAGCAAGCACACTATTCTGCAGCCAGTTAATCCCCTTTCTCATCTGCAGAAAGATATTCCTACGGGCCAGACAAGCAAGATTTGGGGGTCCTGTTCAATCGGTGGTCCGAGTTCTGCGCATCACACTTGAAGAGGCCACAGCAACCCAGACTAGACCAGCGCCTCCGTGGGAGCCAGGTGAGCGTTACACAATAGAAGACCAGGGTGCAGAGACCTACCGGGAAATCTCCACAGTTCCCTATAGGCCAGTCCAGCCCTGATTTCTAGGAAGGCTTCAAAGCTGACTAGGTCCTATGGTGGAGAGCGGGAGACCATCTTTGAAAGTGGAGTGACCAGACCCTGCCCTATCTTTCCCTAGTGTCCTGAAATGCAGCTGGCTTTCCTGAACCTTAAAAAGAGGCTTGCTATGTAAGAAGAATTAAGCCCTGGAAAACCAAAAGGTGGGGGGAGTCTGCTTGCCGTGAATCCTTTCCCTTTATAGTGAGTGCTGGGGCAAAACTGTATAGATCCTTAGCCTATGGAACCAAAAATATTAATTTAATTAATTCCCCATTTGGCAGAACACTACGGGGTGAATTTTGTTAAAATTTGAAATTAACAAAGCTCACTTCCCAGTGTGTGCTGAAAACTATAGCCTATAATTTAATTGGGTAATCCTTGCTGTCCAGCTGACGCGACCTCTTTAAGGAAGAGGGGTGCCTTTGTTTTAAATCAGTCCAACCTTTTTATTCAGGTTCCCCAACACAGGCCTTTCAGTAAGGGGGGTCTGAAATCCAAAATTCCCCAAAGCAGTCCAATGTTTCTGTCTGACTTCCCAACATAGACCAAAGCAAGGGGAGGTCTGAAAAACAAAGCGATAAATCACCCTGTGTTTGTTTTAAACTAAAAGTCTGGGCAAAATTATACTACTGATCAGTGTAATTATTTTGTGAAGTGAAATTGCCAGAAAGTGTACAATTGTGACTGTGTTCTTTTTATCCTACTTTTGTGACTTGTTAAGTGCAAACCTCAATCCTGATTAGCCATTAGATGGGCTTTTATCGCACAAAGTACAGCACTTCGTATATAGCTCCTTACAGTGCATGTTTTGTATTTTTTACTACCCCGGACAGTCCCTGGCGAATTTCCCTACACCATTGAGCACTTTATTTTTGGAAAGAAACATGTTGGATGAGTTGTGTTGAGAGTATGTGTATGAATTGGTGATGGTGAGAGTGATTGAAGTGTTGAATGTAGTTTTAAATTGCATATTTGCACACTTTACTGACACCACAGATACTAGAAGGTGTTATAATTTTGAGCCCAGTAAACCAACTAAACTTCTGTCTGTCTATATCATTGCACTGATTAATTGTTGTAGAGCAGAAATCCCAGGAGGCAGATTATATAGTGTGACTTCGCCACACTCTTCCTGTATTGTACCAATCTACCTCAATCACAGTTTAATACATTTCTTGTTGACTATAAGGTTCGATTGTGTACATTAATAAACTGTTTTTTTTTTAGACTGTTGCCCTGCCTTATAATTTAATGATTGGTGCCCATCTAACCCTAATGTTCTGTTCTAAAGTTTTTTTTCCTTAATGAGGGTTGGTTAGAAGTGGGTTTCCCACTCCCTCAACCTCTTTTTGTGCTGTTGGCCTTAGCCTATGTAACCAAAAATATTAATTTAATTAATTCCCCATTTGGCAGAACACTACGGGGTGAATTTTGTTAAAATTCAAAATTAACAAAGCTCACTTCCCAGTGTGCACTGAAAACTATAGCCTATAATTTAATTGGGTAATCCTTGCTGTCCAGCTGATGCCGACGTCTTTAAGGAGAGGGGTGTCCTTGTTTTTAAATAAGTCCAACCTTTTTATCAGGTTCCCCAAAACAGGCATTTCAGTAAGGGGGGTCTGAAATCCAAAATTCCCCAAAGCATTGAAAACCTGTGTTTGTTTTAAACCAAAAGTTTGGGCAAAATTATACTACTGATCAGTGTAATTATTTTGTGAAGTGAAATTGCCAGAAAGTGTACAATTGTGACTGTGTTCTTTTTAACTTATGTTTGTGATTTATTTATGCTGAGAGAAGTTGATTGTGTTGTGCCACAGATAAAGTGGAGTTTTTGATATTTTCATGCTAATTTCTATTACTGTTAATTTAAATAAATACCAATATATTTCCCGTACACTGGCCTGGTTCTTGGCTCATTGTTAGCTCAGGGGAGAGAGATCCAAGGGCCATGATATGTGTCTGGGATA
The DNA here is from genome assembly GCF_040938575.1 of Ambystoma mexicanum. Lineage (NCBI taxonomy): Eukaryota > Metazoa > Chordata > Amphibia > Caudata > Ambystomatidae > Ambystoma > Ambystoma mexicanum. The sequence continues at coordinate 302,886,466 of NC_090922.1, read as the reverse complement.
GGGCTAAAAAAAAAGGAATCTGTTAAACAGTTTGTTGAATAACCACTTGAGTGGGGAGGGAAGGAACTCCCTTTGTTGAGGGTGGCTCCTCAATAAACCGTTATAAATATATATATATATATATAATCAGCCTAGAGGAAGACCCTGAGGTCGAAACACATGTTGGTTATCTTCATTTGCATTAAATATTCTATTCAAATCAGTGTATGTGCATTCGCAGTGTGGTTGTGAAAAATCTTTGTATTCTATTAAAGAACATACTCATTTAAAAAAAACATGCACTATAGAAGTACAATGTTTTTAATCTGATAATTTTGGATGGTAAAATAATGAATGCTACCATATAAGAGTTTTGAGTAATGTTAAACAGGGAATAAACAGCTAATATTTCAAGACTTACTACATACTTGTGTTAGTACAAACAATGCATATGAAGACCCACAATGCATATAATACAGAGACACATAGAGGGAAATAAAGTAAGGAAGAAAGAAACAATATCACCAGAAAATGTCAATACCTTTAAAGTTCATTTTAATGTAGACAAATGAATTGTGTTTGAGGCCTGCTTATTGCCCCATATATGTGCACCACGAGTTGCGACCAAACCCTAAGGAAAGTTCTTTAAAAACATACAAGATGGTTAACGTCTATATGTTTAACACATTTTCAATGTTCAGATTCTGACTGTCAGTGAAAAAAACCGCCTGACCTAGATATGTCAGTAAACAAAAACAAGTGGGCCAGATACATGATGTCATTAGTGAGGTCATCAATTACATTTGTGATATCATCTTTGATGTCCTGGGTGTTAGTCTTCGCAGTGCATTGTGGCGGCGTGAGTTATGGTTGCTTAGCTTACCATAATTGGCACATTTCTGGGGGTTTTCAGTTTTACTTGTAACCATAACGTCAATTTAACAAAGGTTTTTCACTGAATCTATAAATCCTTATTTACAATCTAATTTGGACCTTGCACAGGGCTGAATGAACCAAAAACTGAGAAGGAGGAAACACAATGCAAATACACACTACATTAAAATAGATTTGAAAATCAGGCGATCTCTTCATTTCTGCACACAACCTGCATTAACATCCACGCTGGGGTAGAGACTGTGCAACAATGAAAACAAACATTGGCACACCATTAGCTCTGGATTTGTAAATATGGAGGGTAAGCAAGTGTCCCAGATAAAGCCCCCAGAGAACTAATAAAGGCCCTCTACATCTGCAAAGATAGATCTACCATCCTTGCCAGTCCTTGTTTCCTGTGCTTCCTCCTTATTAGTCATGAGATTCTGAGCTGGTAAAATAGTTCAGTGCAATACATACTTGCTACTCAATTTGCTGAGAAACCTGTAGATCACTGGTTTGAATTTGGCATGTCTGCTTATTGTTTAATCCTTTTGATGGTGTTGCAAAAGTATCATTGTGTTGGGAAAGAGTTACAGTATGGCAGAGGTTTGTAGAACTACTGTGCACAAACACTTTTCTAGTACCATGTGTGATTTTGGACAAGTCTCTTAGGACCTGATTCACAGAACGATTTCCAATGGGGTTACGCCATTAGAAAACGCTTCTGTGAATCAAGCTCTTAGTCTTACTACATGTGCATCAGTTCACAGAGCTGGGAGGAGTTAAAAGTCGATATCTATGTGCTCTATCTTGACTCACTCGCCCTGTCTTAAAAGGTTGTCCTGGCCGTGTGCAGATGCAACACAAGTCATGCAATTTCCTGTTTGTAAATAAAGATATTGCCTCAGGTTATGAATAAAAATATAGCAAACTGTAGGTTTAATCAAAATATCACAATATATTTTGAATTTGTGAGATATGCGGGAGGAGCACTTGTCTACTACAACTAGCACATCCAGAAAGCAGCAGCTTTCCTGCTCCACCAATCAAATCCTAATTGTTTGTCTTGGGTGACTAATCCCTGTCAATTACACATGTTTGTCAACTGAGGAAACCTCTTGGATGGGTATGGCATTGCAGTATCACCAAACTGGTTATTTTCCCTTCCCTTTCTTTTCCGCTCCTCGCCTTCTTTCTATATCTTCTAGTCTCGCTTGAAAGCTCATCTTCTGTCTGCTCTTTCCAATAATTGACCACCTCCACTTTTGATTGTTATTCATCATTTATGTGGTGGCTAAACCCATGCCTCGGGCTGCCTCACTCGCACACACGCAGGCATTCACACAGGGAGACACCAACACACGTCTTATGCTCATGAGGTCCCGGCAGTAACTGCCGCACGGACCGCCTTTATTAATTCCGCGAATGCGTGGCCCGTACGAGGCTCGCGCATGCGCGCCTTTACTCAAAGTCGTAACATCCCTCCTTTTCTTTAAACAGAAACACAACATTAACAGAACAACTTTAAACTAACCCAACGTGGGTCGCTGACCTGGCTCGGTTGTTGGCTCAGTCTCCTGAGTCCAGGACGTAGTCGTTAAAATGGACAGGTGGTTTGCGACCCTACCACACCGGGTACCGGCTGCTACTCCCTGGGGTCAGCAGGGGTGTCCCGCCACATGGTGGCATATCCATTAATGTGTCGGCTTCGGGGGTCTCTGCACTTTCCTCTGGTGGGGGAACCTCTTCCAGCTCTTCCTCCCGGTGTCATACCTCTACCTTCTTGAAGAAGGACTTGTTGCGGTTGACTGTTCCTCTCTCACTGGCAGCAGTTACCATAGTCCCCTTTACATGTGTGACTGTCCACGGTTGTGGCTCATACGTGAGCGACAATTTTCCTTCGGGTCGGCTGTTCCTGACGAGTACCAAATCCCCTACGGCTACCTCCTTCTCCTGCAGGCCTCTCCTCACACTCTCTTTCTCGTTGCGGGCTGCTCTCTCCTGTCGGACCTTGTCATTGTCGATGATCCCTGGCTCGCGGCCCTCTACTTCCAGAATGAGCCCCATCAGGTAGCATCCAAACAGTGCTTCAGCCGGGGCAACTCCTGTCGACTGGTGGGGTGTCGTTCTGTATTCCCGGAGGAACTCAGAGGTTCTTCTTCAGTTCGCCTCTGTCGTTTGCAGATATTTGGAAGACTTTGTTCAACGTTCTCATGAGTCTCTCCACCTCCATTGGCCCGGGGCTAGACTGGTGATACTTTTCTGTGCTGAATCCCCCTCTCATCATGTACTGTACAAATTGGTTCCCCGTGAACGGTGGCCCGTTGTCGGATCACAGGACCTTTGGGAAGCCATGAGTTGCAAACATCTTTTCTAGTGCCAAGATGGTGTGGTCACTTGCTGTTGAGTCCACTAGCTCCACTTCCGGGTACCTTGACCACTGGTCTACTACGGCCAAGAAATACATGCCCCTCCCCGTTGACCCGAAGTCGGCATGGACTGTGCCCAAGGGACTTTCACTCCTGTCCATGGAGTTGATCGGCGGAGCCCTCTCCACCGGGCTTGAAGCTTGACATGGCAGGCACCTCCGCAAGTGTGCCTCCACCTGGCTTTCTAGGTCCGGAAACCACACTTTTGGTCTCAGACGCGCCTTTGTCTTCGTGACACCCGGGTGACGGGTGTGGGTTAGTTCCAGGACCCAGGCTCTCAGCACTTGTGGGATGACGATCTGTCGCCCTCGCGGTACTAGTCCATCGTTCGAAATCGAGAGTTCATCTCGCACCTTCCAAAGAGCTTGAAGGTCTCTCTGTGCCCTGTCCTCTTGCCTGGTGTTGTTCTGGAGCACCTCTTTCCAATCCCTGCTCCGTATGGCAGCCTGTATGATCTTGAATACTTCATCAGTCGTCGATTCATTGGCCATGACCTCCCTCGACAGCGCTACCGGCATCGCACTTTCGACGATGTTGTGGACAAACTCCTGACACTCCACCAGCTCACCGGAACCCTGCCCTCTTTCACAGTTCGGTTGGCGGGACAGGTAGTCGGCTGGGTTGTTTGTTCCAGGCCTCTACACCAGTTTAAACCCATACTCAATGAGAGCAAGCATCCATCACTCGATCCGAGGTGGGGGCTTCGACGACACTCCTGCCAAGATTGGTAGGAGTGGTTTGTGGTCCGTCACAACTGTTAACGGTTTCCCGAGGATATAGAGGCGAAAATGCCGGCAAGCCCACAAGATCGCTGGCGCCTCCCTCTCAATTTGGGAGTAGCGTCATTCGGTGTCTGTGAGGGCCTTACACGCGTAGGCAATGGGGCGCATGTCACCTCTGGCATCTGATTGCATGAGAACAGCTCCCAGTCCTACCGGGCTGGCATCTACAACTATCTCCGACTCCGCAGTGGGGTCGAAATACGCCATTGTGTCTTGGTCAGAGAGAGCTCTCTTATTTCCAGAAATGCCTCTTGTTCTTGCTTGTCCCAAATCCATGGTGCATCGTTCTTGGTCAGGGCTCAGAGTGGTTCAGACAGGGACGCTAGGCCTTTTATGAATTGTCCACAGTAATTGACCCTCCCGAGGAAAATGCGCACTTCCGTGGGGGATTGGGGCACCGCAGCCTCACGGATGTCCCTGATTTTCTCTGGGTCCGGTGACACCCCACCTGCGTGGAAAATGAACCCGAAAAATCTGATGCGATCCTTAAAGAACTCGCACTTCCCACGGTGCAGGGTAAGACCCAGCTCCTTCAGCCTCTGCAAAGTCGATTCCAACCACTTCATGTGCTCGGCCTGGGACGCTGCAAATACTAAAATGTCATTGCTCATATTAAGCACCCCCTTCACACCTGCCAGCGCTCCTCTTATGGCATTTTGAAAGACTTCCGCAGCGGAGGATACGCCGAAGCTGAGGCGTTTGAACTGCTAGAGGCCCTCATGAGTGGTAAATATTGTTATATACCTCGAGTCCAGGTGAAGTTCTAGCTGGTGATACCCCGACCTCAGATCCAGTTTAGAGAAAACCTTGGCCCCCTGCAGCTCACCCACAATGTCGTCCAGCGTAGGTGTAATATGGCGTTCCCGTTTGATGGCAGCGTTCGGGAGTCGCATGGCCACACAAATGCGGACAGTACCGGGCTGTTTCGGTTTTGGCGCCACGACAATGGGCGAGACCCAGGGAGTTGGCGCCTCGACTCTCTCGATAATATCCATCTCGATGAGTGATTGGAGCTCCTTCTCGACTTGTGACCGGAGGTGGAAGGGTATTCTTCGGTGTTTTAGCGCTGTGGGCCGCATTGTCTCATCAATGTGCAGGCGCACTGGGGCTGTCTTCAGTTTGCCCACTCCCTGGAAAATGCTTGAGAACCTGTCCAGAAGTTGGTCAACATCCACTTGGTATACCGCCAGTGCGAAATGCACAATGTATAAGGCCTCCGGCGCAGCTTAGCAGTGAATGCGGGCTGACGTCAGTGATGAAGAATCTTGCCTTGATTGCCTTGGTCCCATGGGTCACGGGCGCCATGAACACACCTTGAATCGGCAGGGGTGTGTTGCCTCCAAACGTGAATATTTTGGCTTTTGATTTGTCTAGCGGCGGCGGGTCCGGGATGGCTTTGTAGTGCTCTGTGGCTAGCACACACACAGAGGCCCCTGTGTCGATCAGTACTTGTTTAGGGGCACCTTGAATGTCTACGACATATGTAGGTTGCCTCCTTTTTTTTTGTTCCAGTGGCCATGTTCGAAATAAAGAAGATCTCCTCATCCTCTTCTTCCTCTTCCGCAATATTGAGCCTTTGAGTGTCCTGTTCTAACGTGGCGATGCTTCGTTGTCTCCTGAAACTGCCTACACTTGCTCTCGCTGGCCCTCTGTGCTTGGTCACTGGGGCAGCTGCTCGACACATCCTCGTGTAGTGTCCCGGCATGTTGCATCTCCCACAGACTCTCGTCTTCGCCGGACAGTCTTCCGAGTGTGGTAGATCATACCCACAGTATTGGCACACAGCTGGGGCACCGTGTGTGGGTGTTGCTTCTTGGCGCTTCTGGCTCCAGTGAGTTTTTGACGGGGCTTGTCTCCCCACAGCAAACGCCTCCTCACTTTTACACGGGTGCACTGCAGCGTCCATTTTTGCACCTCTGCTCTCAGGGAGCTCATACACCCTGCCATTGTCCAATATCTGTGTCAACGTCATGCCTGGCTCCAGCAGAATCTGCCTTCGCAATTTGCTGGAGCTACAGCCCTGGATAAATTGGTTGCGAACCATAACCTCCTCATTGTCCCAACTGCAGGTGCTCGCTAACTGCCGCAGACATGCACAAAATTGGTCCAGAAATTTGTCATCGTGCTGTTTCTCTCCGAACATGACAAATCTGTCGAAATCAACATTTGACAATGGAATAAAATGATTGTGAAGCGCCGTTTTGACAACGGCTAAGTCACTACCTGCAGGTTCAACGATTCATAAATCCGCAGAATTTCCGTACCTGACGAGTAGAGCAAAGTTGCATCCTTCGCGTCATCATCGTTCTCCCGAGTTGCTGTAAAAAACATGTCTAATTTCTTTATCCATAGGAGCCATTTGGGGCCCAGTTTCGAGGGTGGTTCCGAAGTGTCAAACTCCTGCATGGGTTGTAGTGATCCATGTTGTCGTCGTGTCACTCTTGCCGGCATGGGTGCTTCACCGTCGCTGTCCGTCATCTTCACAGGTCGCACAGGCACCTCCCTTTTTAATGGAGGCCGCAAACCTGACATAGACAGACGTCGACGTACCTGGGTGTGTGGACTGGCTGACAGTCAGGATCTGGGTAACCTCTCTGCCACCTTGCCGTGAAGAGCCTGTTGCCACAGGACGGAAATGCAGTCCTCTGGACTGGAGGAGCACAGGGGTTCCAAAAATTGAGGTTTGTGACTCCCTCAGCACGTGGGCAGCGCAAGAGCACCCTCGCGGGCCGCTACTGCCTCACACGCTGAAAACAAAATGGCCGCCATCACTTGTGTCAGGTCCGGGATGCGTCAGAAGAAAATGTCTGTGATTGACACACTCGCGCGTGTCAAACGCTCTCCTCGTTGCATCCCATCCTCGTCGCCAATGTGGTGGCTAAACCCGTGCCTCGGGCCGCCTCACTCGCACACACGCAGGCATTTACACAAGGAGACACCAACACACGTCCTATGCTCGTGAGGTCCCGGCAGCAACTGCCGCACGGACCGTCTTTATTAATTCTGCGAATGCACAGCCCGAAACGAGGCTCGCGTATGCGCGCCTTTACTCAAAGACGTAACAATTTACACTTGTTTTATGTAACATGTTCAATATATGTACAGTGCAATAAAGCACTTTATAATCCCAATAACTACAAATACATGTACATATTTATGCATTTACTAGATTGTTCTGAAGGTCCTGACGCATTTTCTGGTTGACTAGTTGCAAATAGTTCTTACCATTCTAATTACTGGCATATAGACGTTTGGGCATCTGCTCACTGCTGATTTGCATATCCACGAAGCTTTGCTCAGTGGCTCTGAACTGGAGGTGATCTAGTGATTTTTAAGTGATGTCTGCTGGGTGGCATTGTGGCATCCATGACTTAGCTGAAATGGCTTATTTTACGTTCACATTTGAAGTGGAAGGTTTTTGTCCTGTTTTCATAAATCCAACATAACTTCAAAAGTGTTTCTTAAACATACCCAAATGCTGCAACCACATGGGTGTCAGGCTAAACTGCAATGATGATTTGTGTTCAGGGGTGAACATATGTATACAGTTTTGTGCATCCTTATGCAGTGGCTGTGTTGGGTTGAAAAAGCTAAGTAAATAATAGTGCTGCCCTAAGCAAAGACAGCGTCATAGAGCAAAAATCAGGCATTTTAGCTGATTTGCAATCCACAAAGCGTTGCTCAGTGGCTCTAAAATGAAGGTGAACATGTGTGACAAAGCTGAAACGGCTTATTTTAGTTTCACATTACAGGTTGAAAGGTTATTTTCCTGAATTTATAAACCCACCATAGCTTTGATGGTATTCTGACAGTGTGCTAGCAGATGGCATATTTAAGGTTAAGTCGAATTGTCTGTGCAGTTTCAGAAACTAACATTTCTTAATAACATTTCAATCCTTCCATGAAAAACGTTAACAAATCTACTAAGTAAATTGTGGAATTTTTAATGCGGTTTGAAAAGCATTTAACATGGGGTTTTCCGATGGGAACATTAAAAAAAGTGCCACAAATAGCTTAAAATTGTCTCCTTTCATTTTAGAGATGTTTGCATGCACCTTCACCTTTTTGGGCTTTGGTGCAATCAAAAAAGAAATTGGAGAATTGAGCTGCCAAATCTTCAGATATTCAAAATGTATGATACATATGTGTACCCCATATGCACAGAAGGAATGTGCGTTTTTTATATGAACTGTACACTATGTGTAGAAGATGTACATACATTGCATACATGTGCACTACTATACACATGAAAATGAACATTAAAGTCAAGACCGACTTTGTTGTGACTTTTCATATGTATATGAGCCCTATGGGAAATCTAAAGTTCGTACATGTACAAAATGTCAAATTCCTTTTTCAAATACTGCACTTTAATGTGGGCCTTCATACATATATGAGGTGTATAAGACATGCACAGAATGAATGTACATCTTTTACACAGATTCTACACATTGCATATACGTAAGATATCTACATTTCATACAGTACTGATTTTGATGTCAGTTTTTATAAGTATATGAAACGTGTAGGAGATGTAAATTGCATACATATGAGAAATGTAAAACTCTTCTACACATTTCATCTGCATACAAACTCACATCAATGTTCATTCATATGTGAGGCATATGGGACATGTGAATTTGAGATGTATGTACACAAAACACAAATATGCTACTTTCATGCCATACACTCACATAGCAAACACTGCTGTGCTTTACCCCACACGCACTTAACACACACGCTTACGAAAAACAATCTAACAATACACAATCTAACAATACACACTCTTATGAAAGACACTCATAAAGCACATTATCACATGCCAACCATCTATGCAGTCCTACTGAGGACCATCCTTAACCTGTTCTGCATGCCCATTCATACAAACTCACTAAGCCTGGCTACAGCACCACCACCAAAGAACATGATCTTTGCTCACAGACCCTCGTCTAACGCCTTCATCCAATACCAGACCAACCTTAGCCCATGCAGCCCCACCCACAGAAAAAGTAGACTGCGCTAAGCTACCCAAACTGTTTGAACCCCTCGCCAGGACCTCACTCCTTACTAAAACAAGAACTACCAGGATCCCCTGCCCACAAACCAAGCCGATCAACCCTCCTCTCTGCCCAACCACCCATTCCCACACTCTATTGACCAAGAACCCCCAATTAAATCAACTTGCTAACGCCAGTCCCAAGCACAATCGTAATAATCAGTTACCACTGAAAACACACACTGAAATTAACAAGTCAAATATCAGAGGAGCCTTAATAAATGCCCATTCCCTAGTAGCAGATGCTACAGAAATAGCTGAGCTTCTACAGCACGAAAAAGTGGACCTTCTAGCCATCACAGAATCCTGGCTCCACATAGAAGCAAGTCCCGCCCTCATGCTAGCGATCCGGGAGGACTACACACTCCTTAGAGTAGACAGAACCAAGACCAGAGGCAGATGTCTTGCCATAATTGCCAAAACTAGCTTAGCCTTGAGACTCGCCCTGTCACACAACTTCGATTCCTGTGAATCCCTTACAGCTAAATATCTTATCACTGATACCCAAAATCTCATCATCCACCTTTTGTACAGACCTCCAGGCCCCCTAGGGTCTTTCGAGGAGGACTACCATACTCTCTGACAATCTAAAAAGCACATCCCAATGCCTTCTTCTAGGTGATTTCAATTTAGGCTTCAGTAACCCTTCACACCAGCATGCAGTACACATTGCTGACTCCCTGCAGAACTAGGGTTCATTCAAAAAGTTACCTCAACCACCCACAATAAAGGGAGGACTCTCGACTGGGTTGCTGACTACAATTGTCAGGCCTCCATCACCTCCATATCTCCTCAACCGTGGTCTGATCACTACCTGATAACCTTCCCCCTAGAGACCATTTCACCCATACCGCTGAATAACCCTCCAGCCCCCGCTATTCCCACCTGGAATAAAAGAAGCATTACGGCTGAAAAACCGACCCCCCCTTATTCTACCGACCCTGAACTCATTACCAGATTCTATTGATCCCTTCACCCTTGTTGATGAGTATAAAAAAATAATGACCTCCTCCCTTGGCACTATAGCTCCACTAAAACTCAGAAAGAGTAAACCTAAAAAACACCTGAACTCTTCGTTCTCTCCATACCTAAAAACACTCAGACTGGAAAAACGAAAAAGTGAACAAATATGGAGACATTCTCCCACTGATAACAAAACCAACCTCAATAAGCTAACCTCCCTCTATAAGAAAGATTATACGTGCCAAACAAAACTCCTATGACCAAAGAATCTCCCAAGCAAACTCAAGCATAAAGGAATTGTTCACCATCCTTAATGAATTGGAAACACCCATCCCAGTTCCTGATACTTAAATGAAGGATAAATTGTGCTGCACCAGCATCCAAAATGCCCTGTCCAATAAAGTGGCAACTCTCCAAGTCAAAATTGCCACCAAAAAAGAAACCCTCCACCTTTCCACCCCTGTAGCTACCAAACCCCCACCTACCCCACCTTGGTCATCAGTGATGTCATCAATGACATTTGTTATGTCATCTTCGATGTCCTGGGTGTTAGTCTTAGCAGTGCACGGTGGTGCCACAAGTTATGGTTGCTTAGCTTACCATAACTGGTGAATTTCAGGGGTTTTTCGGTTTTACTTGGAACCATTTCAAGAACTTTTTTTTCACTGAATTTCATAGGTTTTTAGTAGCGCAATTTAACCACAATGTCCCTTTAACAAAGTTTTTTTACTGAATTTAGATATAGACAATATAAATTGGATAAATGTTTCCTAGGATTCCCTTAGTTTATATACATATAACATCGAACATACTGAAACCCCTACCTGCGCTAGTGGGTCTGATGTTTGCGGACCATGCGTATGTTCGCGGACGGACTCGGTCAACATCAGCACTATCCAAAAACTCAGGGGGTATCTTACATTGTTGTATCATGCAATAGAAACACTGAACATGTTCAAAAAGCAGCCCATACATACATTACATACAATAATAAATAAGAAGTGGAAACTGTATATGTAGGGCACAAATCGTCCAATTACATAACATATGTAACATAATGCAATATACCAAAACAAAATAAATATGCCTCCAACAGAATTACCTCACGCAAACTGCTCACCAAAAATCAGCAGCACACCTACGCAGCAGTAACAGCAAAACTTAGCAAGAAACTAATAAGTACAGTACATTTATTTTATATATTTATGAACTTTCAGTATTAGGTACAGTAAAAATAATATATATTTGTATTTTTACACAGAAATGTCTAGTACTTTGGAATGCCAGGAAGAACATGTTCCTCGTGATGAAATGAGTGAAAACAGTGATAGTAATGGTAGCCACTACACTTCTCTATATAAACCAATTATTACCCATTACTTTATGTCTACTTACCAAATTTTTTTTAAAAAACACACCATACAGACATTAAAAATAATTTCTAAACAGAGACCTTAGAAAATCATCTGCAGCAAATGGAGCAGAAAATGGATCTGTTGAATAGTGCGCTCAGAAATATTATTGTCCCGAGGGTTCGGGCATGTGTTTCTAAGCATAGGTTGATTGATCGTACAAACATTTCCTATGCACCTTGCCGTAGTTTTCCTCTTAACACATGCAAAATCAGGCAGCAGGGCGCGGCCACCTTGTTATAATCTTATCCGTTGCCGCATCGCCCAAGGTGGACTGCCCTGGCGGCACTAATTCATATGGCCGCCCCTGAGGCTGACATCACCAAACCTAGTGATATTCTCTGCCTATCTCCAGGACGTTACTCGGCAGCGTAGCCAAACGCACCCAGTCATCACCTACTTGATAACGTTAATTCACGCAGAACCCAGTATATCAACACAAATCATCTCACAACACAGTGCATCCCAATTTTGAATTTAAAACCATACTTTTAAATGAAATAGCAAAACTGTACATTTTTTAAAGTACTTTTATTTCACAATAAATGCTCCGAGAACATCCGGCGATTGCCATAATCAAGCAAATGGGTAATTTTTTTTCTTCATTCTCGATCCACAAATGTTTATCGTGAGTCACGCGGTGTTCCTTCTGGGTATAAAATGCGCATTTGTCAGGTTGCTCCTTATCACTGGTGTCGCATAAGGGCATATCGGCACGTGCCGATCATCCCAAAAAAGAGTCACTGTATCGAGCCATTCACGTGTATCTGCAGCTGCCGGTTGAAAAACCCATCAGTTGGTATCTGGAATCGATGACAATCGCAGAAAGGCAGGATGTAGCTGTTTAAAAACAATAACAGAAATGTGTCTCAGTTGCCGATCTTTAGTACAGTTTATCATTTTACCCATTAATTTGGCCCATGTTAAAACTAATGATGAACACGGACATGGAACAATGGGAACACAGAGAAAAAAATGTGGAAAGTAGTAGTCAATTTATTTCAAAGGTTACTGCTATGCAGTATGTTCACCTCAAAATGGGATGGTGATGCTACAATCAGAGAGCAAGCTAACGGCATGAAGAACACATAGATGGAATTTTAATTAAATATTAGCATTGAATTATGTGTTTGTGGAACCTGGGGGAACCCACAAGTGGAGTACATGCATCTTGATGCTGCACTGCCCATAAGCCCGGGACAAAGCCAATTACAAACTCATATTGGACATACAGGTTGTATTTGTGTGTCGGTCCAATATGACACAAACAACAACTAAATACAATGTAAGCCAGTAATAACGGTGGGCGAATGATAAGTTGACTCGTTGGTCTAGAAAATCGTCGAAAGTAAAACTTACATAATATTTGGCATTTCCATTCTCTCAGCGTAACGCAGACACTCAGATCAGATCAACGAATTTTCATAAAATGAAATTACATGTTCCTTTGTCCAGTTTTGGAATGCTGAACCTTATCATATTTGACAGTGTTACATCCCTCCCTGCAAGCATTCCTTTTGAAATCCTCCCTTTGTTTCAAGGTAAAAAAACTATTGAACCTTATACTGTGTACAATGCGTGGGTTTGCTGAGCTCGGAAACACAATTTCAACGGCGCTGACCTTCACTCAGAATGGAAGCCAATAGTCCTTCAGATCATAGTGGCATTCGAAATATTTTTTTAAAACATATTCATGTGTTTGCTACCATTTACCAATGCGGGCGACATTTCTACGGATTTACTTTGTTCCTCTGGAGAACTTCGCACTCTCCTAGCGGCTCCCAAAGCCAGGCCACACCACCTATCAGCTCAGCCCATCTCCTCTTAACATGGCAAAGCACGTAAACATTTTTCGCAAGCAGCAAATCTCGAACCCTGACAAAATGTGCTGGTATGAGAATGTCCGAGCAAGCCCTGCTCCAACCCCCTCCGGCCAGGCCGCGGTACCCTGACCCCATAACCGCAGGTATGTGTTAGAGGCCTATAATATGCACACGTGTCTTTGTACTATCCCACTTTGGGTCACTAGCAAGGTGAACGGTGTGGGGTTCTTGCCACCTTACAAATACAGACACATAGTAAATACGTAATAGTAATACTTTTACGTTATACTGCAGATGGTACCAAAAACAACTGCAAGCTAAGTGGATTCACACATGGTTAACTATCACTTGCTAAGAAAACCTTCACAACAGTAGGTATAATCTACCACGCAGGAGCCACAACCAATGCAGGTCACTACAATGCATATATAAAAAACAATTGTGGATGGGTCAAATGTAATGATACTTACATTACTGCGAAACAGAGATTACCAGCAAATCTTGTAAACGCCTACTTAATATTCTTAAAACCAAAATTTACTAACTAATCTGTGTATGAACTTAAACAAAACTTGACCTTCAAAATTATGACCAGTTAAAAAACGCCAACAGGTACCTAACTGCCCCAACAATCTGCAACATGCAAACAAATAAATGAATACCATTAAAATGAAACAAGAAATAAACAGTTACAATATGCCAACAGGTATCTAACTGCCCCAAAAATCTGCAACAAACCAACAGATAGATAAATACCACTAAAATGGGAAAAGAAATAAACAAATAAAATACATCAACTGCTATCTAATTGCAACAATACTACCACCACTTCCAAATAAAAAACCATACACATATGCAATTCCTCCTACTGAACTCAATGAAAGAGATGTATTGTACCACAACGTAGAAAAGTTTTTCTTAATAATCCAGCATGGATTATTTTCCCACACACCCAATGATTTAATCAACTAACAGGAACTGAGCAAATTGCACAGTACACTGGTTTGAACTATATTACTTCTAAAGTGCTAACTATGAGGGTCTACACAAAAAAGAAATTTCTACTATGCAATTTAATACTCGTTATAAATTACCTACACTAACATGTGTTTATTTCTTTTATCACAGTGATTTAAAAAAGAATTCTGCTCGAACTACCCATGTCATGAAAAAACTGCAAAAAACAAGGGGGTTCATGGGAGTCTCTTTGCCAGACATTAGTCCTGGGTATGAGAGCCTTACCCAGATTCTTTAGCTCACTATCTTTCACAGAGGAGAAATATCCCAATCATATCAGTCTTTGTTCTGCCCAGAGGCAGTCCAGCACCAAAATGCTAGGCAATTCTCCTCTAAACAAGAGTACCAACAGCAACCCCAGACACGTGTTTCGGTGTAGTTGGACCTCATTAGTAGTGTGGAGCTGTGCCTCTATCAGAATAGTGAGTAAGGGATCCATGTCTGGATGCCCCTAATAACTTAGGGTGAGACCAAAAGTTACTTAAATATACAAAAAACAAGAGGGATCCTGGGAGTCTCTCTGTCACACATTAGTCCTGGGTACGAGAGCCTTACCCAGAATCTTTAGCTCACTATCTTTTACAGAAGAGAAATATCCCAATCATATCAGTATTTCTCCTGCCCAGGGGCAGTCCCTCTGTCCGTGGGCAGGAGAAACGTTCCCACCGCGAACACGTCACAACCTTCTCCCACCTAAACAAATACAGCATTTGACCTATCTCTTACTCCCCCACCCTTTCCAAGCACTCCCCACAATTGGATTTATGCTCACATCCAGCACATGTCCGCGCATCCAATATGGCGGGCACATCAAAACAATTTGATGTACCTCACTCCTCATCCCAGCCAAGCAGAGAACATGTCGCGTGTCGGCGGACATGATGCAAGCCGATTATCCAATCGGTGTCCTCTCTGCGGAGCAAACAGGGAAGTGTGTCCGCAGATCAGACATAGATATCACTAATATTTTGAGACCTACTTTTTGGTTGTTTTAAAAAAAACTACTGGACGGATTTTCACCAAATTTACAAAAGCACGCTTTCGGGACAAAGCTGTCCCTCCTGCCACAAATTTGGTGAAAATCCGTCCATTCAGTCTATGGAAAAAAAAAGAAATGTTGGGACCCCCCCCTATAACTTTGCCCCCCTGGACCAAACCTCACCAAACAAAATATTTAGAGTGGGCCATATACTTTTTTAGCAAAGTCTGGTGAAGATTCGTCCAGAGGGAGCAAAGTTATAAGCTGCCCAAAAAGTGCTCTTCCTATGGGTTTAACAACTTAACCATAACTACACGTTTCTAAGACACAGTGCCCTTCTGACATCAGAGCTTGGGCCAGTTCCCAGAACCTATCTCAACCTGTGATTGGGTGCTGAGTGATAGGTCACATATGGTTCCCTTATAGAAATCATTTTCATTGGTCCTATGTTGTCAGAGGGCTGGCCTAGCTGTTTCCCAAGTACCTAATTCTAAACTGTTGCATTGTGAATGTCTTCCCATTGGTTTAGCTGATGCCCCAGGCCTGAGACAAAATGTGTTCTCAGCTCTTGCCGGCTTGAAATGTAACTTCCTAAAGTAAAGGTAACTGTTTTATTTCTGCGTCATAATCATGTGTGACTCAACACTGCTTTTGAATGCACTCGCTTTCAAATGCAACATGCAGGTGTCCTTGTTACACTGCGTTGCAAATCATGTCTGGGCTTTGCGAAATTGTCTTTCGTTCTCAAGAGAGGTCCTTGGCTTGCTGTCAGATTTGCTGAACCACGTGGGATGACACCATGCTCTGGGCTTTCTCTGCTCTGAATTACTCGCATTTATGAAGAATTAAAAATGCTTGTCTGCCAGAGTTCACTGTGGTTCAACATGGGGAATGTTATCTGAGCACAAGACCTTGGCTGAGATCCTGGATTTGCGAGGTGCATTCCATAGTTTGCATCGTCCCAGCGCTAATGGACTTCACTGAGACAAGTGCATTTGGTTGTTATGTCCTGAAGCCACCCATGGCTTCCACTGTGCCATTTTATAATGCATGAATTACTTAGTTATAGCGCTGTTAGATGGTCCAAATACATTTGCTTTTCCATAGGGTTAATTCATGTAAGCATCTGCAAGCTTGTGTGCGGATTGCAGGTGTTTTTCATGTCTAACGTGACTATGTCATGAGGGCCCTAATGGCACTGAGCATGTCTTCTTAGTGCTTTTAGTCAAGATTGTCAATTGAAGAGTCTCTTTTAGCACCCAGAAGCTCTTCGTCCACTCTGGGCAAGATTTGTGTTGCTTTAGGTTGCAATGTTGGTGAAGTGGGTATCCTTCAGCATATTTGTCACCCATGAGCTCAGGGGACTGGTGCAAAATGGTGAGTGTGCTAATTGTTCTTTCTGCTCTTCTTTCTGTTCATGTATCTGGGGGAAGCAGAGGCAGGAGAAGATTCCGGCCTCCCCTCTTCACACTTTTCTTTCAAATGCACATACACCACATGCTCTTATGCCACACATTCTCATGGCACATGCTCTTCCAGCACTGGCTCTTTTACCACATGCACTTATGCCATTTGCCCATATGCCACATGCTATTATGCCATGCACTTGTAGGCCACTCTTTTTATGCCACATAGTTATAACGCACTCTTATGCCACACTGTCTTACACCATGCAGTCTTACAGCACACCCTCTAACTGTACACATACTTGTAGAAGGTGTACATGTTGTAAATGAATGCTAGTATACATATGAAAACACCCAACAAATTAATTGCTGACTTATAGGAGATGTGAATTGCGTACCTGCATGAAATGTGAAAATCCTATACGTTTTCTACAAGTACAAAAACTCACATGAAATTTAGACCTCACTTTAATGTGTGCTTTCATACGTATAGGAGATGTAGAAAACATGTACATCTTCCATATGCACAGTGCACGTACATTACGGAGATGTACATTTCATACATGTACACTAATGTACAAATGAAAACTCACATCAAAGTCATAACTGACTTGGATATCCTTTTCCATACGTGTATGAGACATATAGGAGATGTAAATTACATACTTTTACGAAATGTAAAACTCTGCCCCTATACATATACAAAATTACATCAAAACCAGACCTCACTTTAATGTCAGTTTTCAACATATAGGAGATGTATAAGATGTGCATTTTATATGACTTTATACAAAACACTCATACCGTGCGTATACGCTACACACTCGCATGCCAGACACTTACACACCAGATACACATATGCGGTACACCACACACAGACATAAAACAAAAAGATACAGAGAGATGTATAAAAGCAACGTAATGGGGGCTAGGATACAAGCTTGCTATTTAGAGCACTGTATGTGAGAATCTTAGATGTTGTATGTCCTAAACCATCAAGTTGCACTGGCACCCAAGCGTCCCTATGTAATGCGATAAATAGATGCAATAGCCCATTTGGGATACCTCATGTTCCTAACTTATTTGAGAGAAGGTTCTGATCGACTGATTCCAATGCTGAAAAATCTACAAATGCACAGTACAAAGAATATTTCCTCTGCGTTACATACTTTTCAATTAATCTTGACAACGTGTAACAATTCTCCACATTTGACCAATATGTTTGAAAGCTTGTTTGTTCCATTTGCAGCATATTCCTACCTAAAGACCAACCCTCAAGGCAATGCAAAAGATGTTTCACAAACAATTTTCCTGATGCGTCTAGCAGGGCAATCATACAATAATTTCTTGGAGTAGTTTTGTCCCCTTTTTATTAATGTGGCGTATTATAAACCCTTTCGAAGATGATAGAATCCTATACTTTAAGCAACAACCAATAAAGAGTGATCAAAATACAGCCCAGCCGTTAGGGTTCATTTTTAAAATTGTATTTGAGCTGCTATCTGGTCCTTGTGCCCTAGAGTCTGGCAAGGCCAGAATCGTCTCTTCTAAATCACAAATCTCGGGGCATGTAAGTTCAAGTTGATTGAAATACAAGGAAAAGTATCAAAATACATTATAAGAAGCTTTGAATAACTCATATTTAGACCATTTGTCTGGACTGACATTTAACACTTCTATTTATTTGTGCATCCTTGTCCCCTGGGTGATACAAACCCAAAGTTCCACTGTGTCATTTGCTCTAGTAACTAATAGTGACTTAAACCATGCCCAGTTCTTTGACTCTGTATGCAATTAACAAATGGTGCATTTCAACGTTTTCCCAACTAAAAGGACTTGGGCTTCCTAACGCTCTGACGCTACCTTGCACAAGTAACTACATTTGTTTTTTTCAAGGCTCAGGCTTTGAGCAACTTAGAGTCAAACCTTAAAGGGAGTTTCAATTATAATCATTTTGAGAAAAAGGTTGAACATTAACTTTAAAAAACGTAATTCTAATTGAATCCATGAAATGCTGAAAGGCTCAAATGAAAATGTGGGCCTGTCTTGCAATCAAATAACTGATATATCCTTTAGCTGTGCCATCCTATGATTACACCATTTTATTTTCCTGTTGCTTTTAATTGATAATTGACCAGTGACCAAAGATAACCTTTCCCTATTATATGCCCCCAATTTAATATTAAATTAAATGGAAATGGTTTGCTGGATGAGTCTGTAAGTATTTCAAACATCTTACAGAATGATAGATGGTGTACAGAAATAAATATATAATAATAATCTATCATTGTCAGTGCCCTTAAACTAGCGAAGATAGCTCTCTCCAGTAAATCAGCGACTGCTTCAACATGAAGGCACCGTAAATCGTACTTTTCAGCAATACACTGCAGTGACTTCCCTCTTTTATGCATGCCATTTCTTAATAAATTGAGTAAATTGAATGACACAATTTCTTTTGAGATTTGCTTCAACTTTAGTTACTAAAGATTCAAAGTAGCAGATAATTGATTAGGATCCTCGTCTGACCGTGCCATTGGTTTTCCTTTAATGACAATGAAGACAAAAGGATGCCATGTACTGAATCCATCATCTGAGAAACAGTAGCAAAAGCGACTGGAGATATCTGCTGCCTGCTGCATAAGTACTCTGAAGCCGATATTGGGCTACTTGTGTTACAGAGCATTACCTGGCAGATTATTACAAGTTGGACGCAGAATTCTTACATTGTCTTGCATTTTGGCATCAGTTAGATAGAGATTAGAGTGATCCAGCAATAGAAAAGCTTTCAGAATATCCTTTATTAAAATCACACCAGAAACCAGTGCTGTGAGACAGGCATGGTATCAAGAGACGACACAGACAAGTGAAACACAGTTTGAAAACCTATATTCTCAATGGTCAGGATGGTGTAACGCCTACATTGTTCTAACTCTAAGATGGGAATGTTCCCTAATGGAAAGAAAACTAAGGGAAGTCTAACCCTGTCAGTCCAAAACAAAATACTGTCTGTGTCCAAAACCTATGCTTGTCCTCACTTCCACAGAATAATAGGGTGAATGGGAGATGGCCAACTCATTAGTGTTCAAAGTAACGTTAATGCGAAAATGGAGCCTTCCTACAGCTCCCTCCACCAAGTTTAAAGTTCCACAAGTCTCTCAGGTTTTACTTGGCAAGAAAAGTTCACTTTGCACAAAGTTCACTCAGCAAAAAGTTCACTCTGCAAAAGAGGTTCACTGTACCTTTTACTGGTAAATTCTTTAGTTTTCCCTGGGTCTCCTTTCGATGAACTCAGAAGCCCTCTAGTTCACACTCTTCAATGGGTATCTTAGGCTTCCCTTGCCCTGTCGTAGGCCCTCATGGTTACCTCTGTTCAACTGGTTTAATTCAATTTCCTTTAACACAAAAAGTTCAACTCACAAAAGGTCCATCTGTTAACATCACATTTCACTTGGCTTTTTTCGGGACTCCCTTTCCCATTCTGAACCAAGTCCTTTTAGCCTTTCCCTTTTTTAAGATTATGCAACTCCTTGCTTTCAATGGGGCTCCCCTGATCGTAGTGCAGTTGTAGACTGCATGGTCCACCCATTTTAGGTCAGGCACCTAGGTGCCTTATATTTCATAGAGTTCTCTTTATTTTACTTATACTGGGATCTCTGCACGCAACCTGAATCAAACTCCCACCTGGTGGCCACCCTGTTGCATTTCCAACACTCTTTGCATATCCTGGGGTCTCTGCGGCCAGTCTGGATCAATCTCCCACCTGGTGGCCACCCGAATGCTTTTCCAAAACACTTTGTTTAATGTCAATACTTTTCTATCACTTTTGGGTATTTTGCTCTGACTTAATTTCTTGCACAGCTCCCCCTTTTAGGATCTCTATTTCACTCATTTTTCGCGTCTGTGCACATCTACCCTCTTTGCAGACACTTCCTTTCTTAACAGAGAGACTTTCGAATGTGTATCTTTCTTGATACATAACCACTGTGTTACATTATATTCAGTCTTTCTCAATGTATACCAGGTTTTTCATACGCAGAAACTCACCACCTGCCCCTTAGATCCCCTCTCCTTACCAACGGGAACAAGCACTTCAATACAGGCAATGCACAAGGGACCCACATGCCTTTGGATCCCCTTCTGAGGACAATTCTGGCTCCTTGGAGACACGGCTCCCTCGACTCGCTATTTCCTGCTGTTTCTCCTTGCAGACGCTCAGTGTCTTGGCATCCCGCTCTCCTTCTGCTGGTCCTATGCTACTCTGTTTCAGCTGTGCATCCAGCATGCCCTTCTACTGGTTCAACTTGCTTTCTGTGGTTGCTGCTTTTAAACTCCCTGGGAGTGACAACAGGCTGCAGTTGAGAGTGTCCAAATTGAAGTGCCTGGATCTGCCTGACCTTATTGGTGGGACACGTCCATTGAGTACCAAAGGCCTGACCATGCCTGGACCCATTAGTGGGACATGTCTATTGAGTATACTGATGTGTCTCTCTCTGCAGTCATCTTCTTCTTCTCAGTACTATAGTGGTGTTTCACATGGGGAGTGTGTATTACTCTTGGCTCCCTCTTCCTCATCTAAGTACTTGGTTCAAATGAATGAGGACGGGTTTGAGGTTTAAGATGGTAAGTGTGCAATACATTCAAACCCCTCATTCTGGCCTTATTACTAGAAGGAGAGTAAACAGGTGGTGTTTCTAATCATTTTCTTATTTATTCATTTTATATGTAATGCACTGGAACAGAGCTCTTAGGCATAGGAGCACGGGACTGGACAAACAGGAAACACAGGTGGAAATGAAAAGTCAGATGACAAACAGGGTTCCTCATTCAAATAGGATACTCTCCAGCGTACATCTGAAAGCTTGCAAGTGCTCAAGTTAGGCGGAAGCGCATTCCAGAGGTGAGGAGCAGCCATAGGGAAGTAACCTTCTGATACCCTAGCTAGATTGGCTTTTGGGGTCAGAAGGAGGCCAGAGTTATTGGATCATAATGTACGTCTGACAGGGAGCCATCCCAGCATAGAAGACAGATAAGCTGGGATTTTGCCAAAAAGACAGGAGTATGCAATGCAGAGCGTTTGGAAGACAATGCGCTTTCTCATTGGCAGCCAGTGCGGGGATCTTCTTGCTACTGACACATGGTCCTATTTGTGCAGGCTACAAACCGCTCTGACAGCATTATTCTGTACAGCATGGAGGCGATTCAGTACCTCCTGACCTATCCGCTGTCGGAGGCTCAAACAATAATCCAGACAAGACCCAATGATGGCTCTGACTGAGTGGCCAGGAGCTTGATATAGCATGAGGAGCAGGAAACCAGATGACTAACATGATATTTCATGCTCAGTTCCTGGTCCAAAACAACTCCAAGGGTCTTGATATTTGTAAGGGTTTTGAGGAGGAATTCAGCTACTTTAAAAGTTTGGAATGCAGAGTCCAGTTTGCAGAGTTTCTGAGCAGTGCCAACTACCATGGTTACTGTTTTTGATTTGTTAAGTGCCAGACCATTACGCAGCATCCACCAATGTATGAGATTATAGGTGGAGTTGTTGACAAGGAGTCAGCTGCATGATTGCCAGTGAGGGGGATAAGACACTGGGTGTCATCAGTATAGTTTGCATAGATCACATGATTGGTGTCCAACAGGTCAAAAAGAGGCAGGGCAAAAATATTAAAAAGCGCGGGGGATAGACATGAGCCCTGCAGGACCCCACAGGTCAAAACAAATCCCTCTGTCGCAAAATTGTCACAATAGACATTTGCGGTTCGCTCTGACAGAAAAGAGAGAACCCATTTAGCCGCATCGGGCGAGAGAGCGGCAGATTCTTGGAATCTGGTGACTAACAGCATGGGCAACTACGTTGAAAAACGCAGTCAGGTCCATAAGCATCAATATTCCTGTTTTACCTTTATCAAGATGTTGCAAGATATTGAATTTCAGATCAAATAACCTGGATTCCATGCTGTGATGACTTCTGAAACCTGACTGTCTTTGGCTTAGAACATTGTGATTGCCCAGAAAATCTTGAATTTGTTGATGAGCAATTTTATCTAACATTTTCAGGAGAAACAGAGTGTTGGTTGTGGGTCTATAATTGCCTCCCACGGATGGATCCAATGATGGTCTCTTCAGCAGACTGGTGATCCATGCTTGCTTTGTTGAGATGGACACAACATTTTCCAGGAAAGATAAATTAATACATTTAGCAATTAAAGGGGCCCCAAAGATGAGTGCAGGATTTTACAACAATCGCTGGGCAAATATCCCCTTTGCAGTTCGTTGGCTTTAGTTTGTCCAACATGTCCAGTACCACCACATAAGACACATTAGAGAAGACAAAGCGATGTGTCTGGTCCAACGGTGTACCAGAACTGAGTGGTATACACGCATTTCGTCGAATGATTTTACGTGGGGCCAACCCTTTCATCGCCAAAAAATGTTTTTAAAAAACTTTTTTATGGGGGGGGGGGTGTTTGGTACGGTTTGGGGTATGTTTATTTAAGTAAGGGGGGATTTTGGGGGGGCAAAGCCCCCCCCATAAATAAAAAAAAAAAGTTTTTGGTGATGAAAGGGTGGCGATGAAAAGTCCCACGATGTAAAATCATTCGGCGAAATAACGTAGAACCAACTGAGTACAAGCTTGTCATCTGATGCAGTATTGTTGTGGGCCCCAATGTTACTTTTGATGTTTTCAATTTTTGTTCGCATGAAGTCCTCGATGTCCTTACACCATTTCACATCCTTTGTGACAACGGAAGGTGGTGGGCACAGGTTCTCTATTTCCTGTAGAATTTTAAAAAATTCCCTGGAATTGGAGGAGGCCTTCTTAATTCTTGTCTCGTAAAACATTTTCTTTGCATCATAAATTGCCTGGTTATGTGTCTTTGCTGCCAAGTGTGGCATTCCCTATCAACCGAGAAGTTGGACTTGCACCATTTCTTTAGGGCCCTGTCTTTCAGAGATTTTAATTTCTGGATGTCCAGGGAGTACCATTGTTTCGATGGTTTTGTATTTACTCATATATATTTCAGAGGCACAACATTGTTCACTGCTCAGGATATCATTTCGACGTAAACTAACGTGATTTTAGAGGTGGAACCATAGAGGGAAAGATTATCTATAACAGGGGCAAAGAAGGGACACATAGAAGGGGGTCAGTTTACGTAGGTAGCGACAAGCACTTTTTAGTGGCGAGTTCCTCTCTTTTTCAGGTGGCAAACCATTTGGTCTTCTCGTATCATTATTAGATAAGGATAGCAGGGAAGGAAAGGGTTGGGTTTCATAATCACTTATGAAAGTGGAGGGAGGGTAGGATGGATCGGATTAGGAAAGGAGATACCATGTCTCGCCCTCAGGCTCTCAACCCTCAATCCCCGAGGGTTCTCTACCCAGGTGATTCTTTTTCCCTTGTCCGCCCCTAGGGTTGGGATCCAAAATCAAATGCCCTCCCCTGGCCACCTGAATAAAGGATCCCAGGGGACTATCAGTGAGAACACCCTAGGGTTTCTCACATACCCTTCCCCTAAATCTCTGGCCTCCTGCTCAAGGGAAAAAGGATAGTTTGGATGAACTTTCAGATGGAGTAGTCCATTCCCAGAGGTTTGAGTTTGGGGAAAAAGGTTCTTCCTGCCAGTTGTTGTAAGGAGGGAAAGCGGGTGTCTGCGCATTGATGTCTTGTATCAAGGATGAAAAACCTGAGAAATCCCGACCAATGATGACTTCTTCTGATAGGCCGGGTATTATTGCGGATGGGATCACATTACGTTTACCTTTTAGATGAATGAGGATGGGTATTTTCGGATAGATCACGTGATGCCCATGAATGCAGGTGATCCTAACCCTTCGGGCGTGTTTAAGATTTTTCAGCGGGTAGGAGGCCAGATCGCACTGCAGTTTGTTTACTCCCTGAGTCTAAGAGTTTAGTTTAGTTTATTTATTTATAGA
This sequence comes from Ambystoma mexicanum, assembly GCF_040938575.1. Lineage (NCBI taxonomy): Eukaryota > Metazoa > Chordata > Amphibia > Caudata > Ambystomatidae > Ambystoma > Ambystoma mexicanum. The sequence goes on along the minus strand of NC_090922.1, from coordinate 302,861,803 downwards.
GCGCACCAAGCCTGTAGGCATCTGGACGCTGAACTTGCAGGTTAGAAAGTTAAAATAGTGAAATACTTCAAAAGATAATATATAGGAGGTGTTACATATATACAGAATACAAAAGATAGTGCAGCATTAAGATACATAGGTCGCTGAGAGCCTGTGCCTTTATTCCATTTACTATGGTGGGCTCATGAGTGGACATTGTTGGAATATCGCAGAAGCAGGCACTCAGGGTCTCATTCTGCTCCTCCTGTTTGTCCCACTCATCCCCAACTAAATACCCAATTTCCATTGGCTCTTCTTTTTAGTTTTGAGGCCAATTTTGGGCCAAATACCCTGGCTCTTTTCATGAAAAAAAATAGGAGATATCCGTTTGCTGGATCTAACTTCCTCTCATCTTACTTCTTATTTACCCTTAAAGTCTGTTTTTCTCTGTTCTTTATCCGTCTTTATTTATCTGGTCCCAGGATCTCGTTGGGACTCCAGGCTTATTTTGCTGAGATAGAGAAGGACGAGGTGGGGCTCAACCCTCTTTCTTCTCTTCATTACGATGTAGGTACTGAAAGTGCTGGTTAGCATCTGAATCATGTTGGGAATATTCAATAGCTGAGGCCAAGGTGGGTTTATTGTACTGTAATATGGCACGTTCTAAAAAGGGGGTAGGGAATTAATTTATTGTTCAATGTTAATAATCTAGATGACCTCTGGTAAGGTTTTCCCGTTCAACCAATGTTCTTTACGCGTTCCCTAGCTCCAGAGTTGTTTCCCCTGGATATAATATGATTGCTCACAATTCTTGTCAATAGAAATTACTAGTTTGTCCCACCCTCTGTAATAAGCCCTTTTTGATCTCAGTAAAGGTAGCTGGTCTGTGAAGGTTTAATATCTAGTAGGAATTTTGGAGTTTTCCTTTAAGTAAGGGACCTAAATAGCACAGCTTTAAATCATCGCCCCAGTGAAATTGGGTTGCCAGCTGTTCACATTTTAGGAAAACATTTCCTAGATCATCTCCTTCCTTAAAGGGTTGGAGGATTCCCTGGGGAATATTGGGTCTCTCTTGTGCGGCTATAAACCTTTCCAACCCATCTTGTTGGCGATTCTCAGCCTGTACCTGATGGTCAGCCAACCGAGTGAAGGCACGCCCACAAACGCTCATTGCCGGAAAAAATCCAACCCGCTTATGGAAATAGGCCATTAGATTCTTGCAAGGATAACTAGTTTTAATCACACAAAAAATAGGTAGGCCAGCAAAGAACTCTGCTGCTCAAGAACGTTCTGCCGAAAAATAGTACAAGCAGAATCTTATAAGGAAACACATTGTCACTAATGATGTTACATATAAAGTAAAAACACACGTGGCTGGGTGGTGAGACGCTATATATGGGTGGCCTGCTCCAGAGGGGATACCAGGCTCCTATTGGTGCCAGCCCTGTCCGTCCATCTTCCATCACGTGGTGTCAGCTGGGCTCATCATCTTCAGGGAATCAAGGTTGAGCTTGCAATTAGTATCTATGTAAGACAATCGTACTCTATTATTGTGGTATGCACCTGGGAATCTCAGGGACTGTCACAGGGGGAGGCTTAAGATCATGCTGACCTACAAATTCTTCACTCAGTCCTTATCGCACTCTCTGCAACCAAGACTTCCACCATCGCTTTGGACTATAATTGATTTCACCCTGTACACCGTATTACAAAATTTGTCATTATGAATTAAGGTGGAATGGTCATGTTGTTTTAGATCTTTTATGACCACTGGGTTTAGGGTTGGTGGTCTGAGGTCACCTACTATCGGGAATTCAGGGGTTTTGGACTAGGGCAGTTGTGGGTGTCATAACTCATGGTGGGTTGGGTGGGGGTTGGAGGTCTGCTTTTGGCCTGGCTGCAATAAACATGCATTGCAAGGCACCTTGTACTGCCTTGCGGCCTTGCAGGGCACATTCCTTCTTAGGATAACACTTATTAGCCACAGTTATGGAACAAAGGAATGTTTCTATGGGAGCTTGCAGCGTCGGTATCTCTATCATCATTGGGCTTGTTCAGGTTTCTTCGTTGGGTCTGTCTTTACCATGCAGCCATGCAGGGCCGAGTGTTTCTACCATACCTACAAAAAAGGCACTTCCTTATATGTGCACACTAAGTCTATGCATTTGTAATATTGTGTTTGTGCGGAGTTTCTTAGCATGCACCTCTCCCCCCTGGTACATTGCAAGTGTAGTTATGGGATTCACCTTACTCAAAAGCCTTTATGGGGGGTGGGAGAGGTTAATTTCCTTCCCAACACGGGCTAAGACTTCCTCAATCAATGACATTTTGAGGTGAGTTTGTCCAATCCCTCTTCTGATTCATAGTCGGAAAATGTTTCTAAACCTTTGTCAGAGCGTTGTTCTGAGACAGTATGGCCTAAGGTTGAAAGATTGGACAGGTCTTGAGATAGTCATGTTGAGGAAGATGTGAGATTGTTGGCTGTAAGTCCCCTTCCTGCAAGGGAGCTTCCCAACCCACTGAACTTGATCTAGGTTTGGGCGTGTCTGGCTTTTAGGACAATATAATCCCAGAGATGGGGAGAGTGTCAAGGAGGAGTTGTGAGTGCAAGAACAGGTCTTCAGTCTTAATAGGTATCTGGGCTTTCACTGAGATGGTTTGTTTAATAACTGATACTTTGTCTTCTTCGCTACACCTACTATGATTTTCTTTCCGTACGGTGTGACCGCTATTAGTAACATGGGGTTCGTCAAATAGTATCAGTTGAACTGCATACCATTTCTAACACCATATATGAGACAGGCATGGTATCAAGAGACGACACAGACAATTGAAACACAGTTTGAATGACACAATTTGTTTTGAGATTTGCTTCAACTTTAGATACTAAAAATTCAAGGTAGCAGATAATTGATTAGAATCCTCGTCTGACCGTGCCATTGTTTTTCCATTAATGACAATGCAGACAAATGGATTCTATGTACTGAATCCATCATCTGAGAAACAGTAGCAAAAGGGACTGGAAATATCTGTTACATACGCACTCTGAAGATGATATGTGGCTACTTGTGTTACATAGCATTACCTGGCAGATTATTACAAAAGTTGGAGACAGAATTTCTGCATTTTTTTGCATTGCGGCATCAGTTAGATAGAGATTACAATGATCCAGCAATAGACAAGCTTTAGGAATATCCTTTATTAAAATCACACCAGAAACCAGTGCTTTGAGACAGGCATGGTATCAAGAGATGACACAGACAAGTGAAACACAGTTTGAAAACCTTTATTCTCAATGGTCAGGATGGTCTAACGCCTCACTTGCCATACCTCTAAGATGGGAATGTTCCCTAACAGAAAGAAAACTAAGGGAAGTCTAGGTCTGTCAGTCTAAAACAAAATACTGGCTGTGTCCAAAACATATGCTTTTCCTCACTTCCACAGATAAGTTCCACTTGTTAACAACACATTTTACTTGGCTTTTTTTGGGACTCCTTTCTTCATTCTGAAACAAGTCCTTTTAGCCTTTCCCTTTTTTTAGATTATGCAATTCCTTGCTTTCAATGGGGCTCCCCTGATCGTAGCACAGTTGTAGATTGCACGGTCCACACATTTAAGGTCAGGCAACCAGGTGCCTTATACTTAATAGAGTTCTCTTTATTTCTCCTTATACTGGGATCTCTGCAGACAACCTGGATCAATCTCCCACCTGGTGGCCACCCTGTTGCACTTCCAACACTCTTTGCTTATTCTGGGGTCTCTGTGGCCAGCCTGGATCAATCTCCCACCTGCTGGACACCCCAATGCTTTTCCAACAGACTTTGTTTAATGTCAATACCTTTCTATCACTTGCTCTTCCTTAATTTCTTGCATAGCTCCCCCTTTTTAAGATCTCTCTTTCACTCACTTTTTGTGTTTGTGCACAGCTATCCTCTTTGCAGACACTACCTTTATTTACAGAGAGACTTTCAAATGTGTATCTTTCTTGATACATGACCACTCTGTTACATTGTATTCAGTCTTTCTCAATCTATACCGTGTTTCCCATGCACAGAAACTCACTGGTCTTGTTTCTTGGATTTTCCTTGATGTCGTCTTTCAGTCTAAGGTCAGGGTCTCACCACTTGCCCCTAGATCCTCCTGGGCTCCTCATCTTACCCAGGGAAACACACACTTCAATACATGCAAGGCACAAGGGACCCACACGCCTTTGGATTCCCTTCTGAGGACAATTCTGGCTCCTTTGAGACACGGCTCCCTCGCCTCGCTATTTCCTGCTGCTTCTCCTTCCAGACGCTCAGCGTCTCAGCATCCTGCTCTCCTTCTGCGTGTCCTCTGCTGCTCTGGTTCAGCTGTGCATCCGGCACGCACTCCTACTGGTTCAACTTGCTTTCTATGGTTGCTGCCTTTATACTCCCTGGGAGTGAGAACAGGCTGCAGGTGAGCGTGTCCAACTTTAAGTGCCTGGATCTGCCTGACCTTATTGATTTGACACATCCATTGAGTATCAAATGCCTAACCTAGCCTGGACCCATTAATGTGACATGTCCATTTAGTATACTGATGTGTCTCTCTCTCTTTGCAGTCATCTTCTTCTTCTCAGAACTATAGTGGTGTTTCACATAGGGAGTGTGTATTACTCTTGGCTCCCTCTTCCTCATCTAAGTACTTGGTTCAAATGAATGGGGATGGGTTTAAGGTTTAAGATGGTAAGTGTGTAATACATCTAATCCCCTCATTCTGGTCGTATTACTAGAATAAGATTACTAGAAGGATAGCAAACAAGTGGTGTTTATAGTCCTTTTATGGATGACAATGCGCTTTTTAATCAGCAGCCAGTGCATGGATCTTCTAGCTACCGACACGTGCTCCGATCTGTGCAGGCCACAATACACTCTGACAGCATTATTCTGTACAGCCTGGAGGCGATTCAGTACCTCCTGACCTACCCCCTGATGGAGGCTCGAACAATAGTCCAGACAAGACCCAATGATGGCTCGTGCCAGAGTGGTGCAACTGTCAGCATTTAGGAAAGGGTGGATTTGTGCCAGGAGCTTGATATAGTAGTTGGAGCAGGAAACCCGATGAATAACATGAGATTTCATGCTCAGTGCTCAGTCCAAAACATCTCCAAGGTTATTGAACTTTGTAAGGTTTTTGCAGAGGCATTCGGCTACTTTAAAAGTTTGGAATGCAGAGTCCAGTTTGCGGAGTTTCTGAGCAGTGCCAACGATCATGATTTCTGTTTTTGAGTTGTTAAGCGCCAGACCATTACACAGCATCCACCAATGTATGAGATTATAGGTGGAGTTGATTGTCAAGGAGTCAGCTGCATGATTGCCAGTGAGGGGCAATGGGTGTCATCAGCATAGTTTGCATAGATCACATGATTGGTGTCCAACAGGTCAAAAAGAGGCAAAGCAAAAATATTAAAAAGCATGGGGGATAGACATGAGCCCTGCAGGACCCCACAGGTCAAAACAAATGCCTCTGTCGCAACATTGTCACAATAGAGCTTCTCTGTTTGCTCTGACAGAAAAGAGAGAACGCATTCAGCCGCATCGGGAGAGAAGGCGGCAGATTGATGGAATCTGGTGACTAACATAGCATGGTCAACTAGGTCGAAAGCCTCAGTCAGGTCCAGAAGCATCAATATTGCTGTTTTACCTTTATCAAGATGTTGCAAGATATTGGATTTCAGATCCAGTAACCTGTATTTCGTGATGTGATGACTTCTGAAACCTGACTGTCTTTGGCTTAGAACATTGTGCTTGCCCAGAAGATCTTGAATTTGTTGATGAGCAATTGTATCTACCATTTTCAGGAGAAAGAGAGTGTTTGTTATGGGCCTATAATTGCCTGCCATGGATGGATCAAAGGATGGTTTCTTCAGTAGAGGGGTTATCCATGCTTGCTTGAGATGGGAACAACATTTTCCAGGAAAGATAGATTAATACATTTAGCAATTAAAGGGGCAAGAAGATGAGCGCAGGATTTTAAACAACCGCTGGGCAAATATCCCCTTTGCAGTTTGTTGATTTTAGTTTGTCCAACATGCCCAGTACCACCACATCCAAAAATGGTACTTCCTTATATGTGAGCACTATGTCTACGCATTTGTAATATTGTGTTCATGCAGGTTTTCTTAGCACGCCCCCCTTACCCCATGTACATTCCACGTGTAGTTATGGGATTCACCTTACTCTAAAGTGCCTAGGGGTGTGGGAGAGGTTAATTTCCTTCCCAACATTCCCTACTTTCATTACTTCTATAGTAACAAATTTCTCCACATATTTACGCTCATTTTCTCTTCTTACTGCGGCCTGATAAGGTGGAGTTCCTTTTATTGGCATCAAAACTCTGCATAATGATCGCAATCTTTCTCCTGCCTGTGCATATTCTTCGGGTGTGCATGTTATATAAATGCATCCCCCCCACCCAGCTATATCAGCCCAAACCTCATCATCATTTTCAGGGCCAGCGGGTGGGACAATGATGGTGTGGTATAGGTGATAAACTTTGTTTTCCATAGTAAATAGGGAATGGCATGATCAGTTTGTACTTCAATTTCTTTTGTATTACAAGGTACTTTTGTGCTATTAGGCACTGCTTTGGTACAACGTTGTAGTCCCACTTGTTACATGCAGAAGATGACGAGGATGAACAGAATAACGGGTACCAGCATCTTCATGATTGATCCTAAATAGGATGGGGCCCAGTCGAAAAGCGAGGTCGAACTAGTCCCCCCCTTGTATTCCTCCTTCTTTTGTCATGCAAACTCCTAGGCCATGTACTGCTTCAATGATATTAGGTAGTGACCAGTTCTCTGCGTCTTTTGGGGGCACGAATGTGCAAAATGAATCCCGATCTTTTGGCACATGCCTCCTTCCATTGCCAACAGCATATCGAGGACGTCGCACTTCTGCAACGTCATCAACCTTAGGGCATGCAGCTTGACCTTTATGACATTGAACCCATGATCAGTGTCATTTGCCAACTGGACCATTTCCCAGCGTACTATCGGCAGCCATTTTGCATTAGCTGCTGCCTGTACGCCAGGTAGCAAGAGTAAGTTGAAAAAAGTTTCAGCAGAGCTGAACAGTCAGTATTCTTTAGGTATCTCCCCAAGCAGTGCGGTTGAATCTTTTGATACCCTCTTCTACCTTTGCAGTTTATCTTATTGGCTATTCCGGGGTAGGATGCGAATTTCTGGTGGTGTCATTGGGTTATGTTCTTCCATCACCGGGGAAAATGTTGGGGCAGTTTCAGGTATTGGCCCCCTTTCAAGTGTTCTTCTGGTACTACGTGTAGTGCTGAGTGCAGCGTGGCCAGCAAACAGTAGCCCCTCCATGATGGTGGGAGGTGCAAGTATGCTTGGTCGCCCCAGACCCAGTGTAGTCCATCACTGCCGCTGTGCCCCTTTTCAAGTCTGGAATCAACAATGTTCTGTTGCATCACTCATTGGATCCGATAAAGACAGTTCCTTCGCTGTGGAAGCATAGTTCATAACTCTCCTTTCTGCGTACTTTCACTGGCTTTTCCATCGCCTCAATCCATGTCGATTTTAGGACATGCTCTGTCCATATTTGTGTGCATGTTCTTTCCATGAATGACACCACTTCCTCTTTGTATCCCAGGAGGCCTTCAGCTAGGCAGCTGAGCGTTGTTTCTTGCCACTTGCTGTTTACGTACTTCAGCCCATCAATCACTAAACATGGTTGTTATAAGTAATTGAGATTTCTGGGGTTGTTGTTGTATTGCAGGGCATCTGGATCCACAAGCTCTAGTCGCAAGCTGTGTGCCGGGTAGGTGCCTTTTATTCTACATAGCACCATATGAACCAGGCATTGTGCATCTATAATTGGAACTTGGTGTGGTACTAAAATCTTGGGTGCCGCTGATGCATGCTGTATCAATGAGCATACATAGCAGCTACCGTTTGTTGTTTCTCTGCTTACCACACTCATGTCGGTGTACCAGCTATTGGAGTGCTTGGGATGTCTGATATCTTCAATAACATCCAGGCCTAGGGTATGCCGTGATATATATCTTTTCATTGCTGTACTCCTTCTAACATTGCTACTATTATTTGTGTTACAAATGTCTTTTCTAAAAATGGTAGGAAATAAGATTTCTGACATTTTGCTCATGTTCACACTCATTCGGCCAGGTGTGTTTTCTTGTGCTTGTGTGTAGACACTGATTTTGCTTGTCTGGGAAATATTATACATATGTACATTAGCGTTGCTGGTTGTGTTTAGCAGTGCAAGTGCACTTTCCTTTACATTTCTCCACCTCCCCTCTTTTAGATGGCTTGCCCAGATAAAAGATGTACCCCAATAATTTCCTAAAATAAACGTCAATATAGTGAGTAGGAGGGCAGTAAAGTGTAGGCCATAGGTTTAAGAATATAACCATCTTGAATTAACAGTATATTCATCTGCTTTCTTAATATACAATGAATCATTCGAGGTTGACGGTCCCATGTTGAGTACTCGTGCATAGGAAACAAAAACAGGGTTAGCAGAGAGAGAGAAAGCGAGAGATGGAGAGAGAGAAAGAGACATTTTCTTTTATTTAAAAGTGCTTATGGTTTTAGCAGCAATGCATGTTTATTATCTGAAACGTGTAGGCATGATATTACTTCTGCGGTAGTTTATTTGGGCTATGCTGGTATTTTCTTTAGGGTACTGGTGAGGTATTTGGGGGCGCCCTACGAACATCAGAGAGGTGAATCCAATGTCAGAGCCCCTTCACTTTTACCATGAGAAGGGTGGAAAACACCACTTCATAGAGGCCAAGGAATCTGAGGTTGTTCCATTTGTGCATAAAGCTTTTGACATATATTAGTTCTCCTGGCAGAAGCAGTTGCGTGGGTGTGGTGTCTGTGGTAAGTTTCTGTGCAGTGCTCTGTGTATCCTCTAGGCGAGGTGGTACAATCTGTCGGTAGACATGTTTGATGCCATGTGTTAGGTTTGTTGAGTAATGTTTGTATTCTTCTCATAGAACCACTACAGTCCTATGGACATTTGATGTCCTTCTTACTGGGGAGATGGGTGTGTGCATGCGCCTGCCAGTTACTATTTCATGGGATGAAAGGTGATGGTCTTTACTGAGTTGTGTGCTTACGCTGAATAGAGCCAGAGGCAGGCAATGCACCCAGTTTTTCTTTAAGGTGGTGCTGAGTTTGAAGAGTTTGCTTTTAAGAAGGATGTTCATCCTCTCAACAATGCTGTTTTCTTGAAGGTGGTAAATCGAGCACATCCAGTGTTTAATGCCAAGTAGTACTGTAATTTTTTTGAAGAGTTCATCAAAGAGGTGGGTGCCATTGTCGGACTTGAGTGCATCGCACATGCCCCATTGAGGGAAAACCTTGCGCACTAAAAATCTAGCAGCGCATTTGACATCCGGATATACACAAGGTCCAGCTTCAACCCATCGTGAAAAAGGGTACACTACAACTATTAGGTACCGGACACCATTACATCTTTTTCCCATGTCTACAAAGTCTATGTGTAACTCACAGAACATCCCAATGTGGCGAGGTATAGTTCCTCATATTGTCGATAATGTCATGCCAGTGCAGAAAGTTTGACAGGTAGTCCAGTGTATAATCATGTTTGTGAGATGCTCTTGAAGGTTTGGTATAAACCAGCCTTCTTATATGTCTACTGCAATTTGCTGTTTTGAGCTATGGGATGGGTGGTGTAGTTGGTTGAATGCTATTGCCAAGAGCTCCATAGGCATCACTGCCTTGTCAGTGCATTCTTGTCTCCAAAGTAAGTCTGTGGGTGTCTGTTTAGACCCTCTTCTGGATCATAGTTCATTTTGCTCATTTAGTGCTTTTCCCTGCAGTTCAATCAGTTGTATGATGAGCAGCAATGTGCATGATGTTGATTGTTGATCATGTGATGGTGTAGTTATGACGTACTCTGAAATTACTGGGACAGGAAGATAGGCCGCCATTTTGGCCACAGCATCTGCCGCATCTTTTCCTAATGATATTTTGTCTGTGTTATCAATGTGGGTGGCACACTTAATGACTCTACCACAGACAGTTGTGATAGTGCAGAAATCAGTGTATTTAATAATCGGGCATGTTGTACTGGGAAACTGTCTACTCTCCGGAACCCTCTCCTTTTCCATCATCCCAACCCGTCATGCACTGTTGTAATGACGTATGCCGAGTCTGAATGAATGGTCTTGTGGCATCCTTGTGATGTGTTTAGCGCCTCGATCAGCGCCACGAGCTCTGCTGCGTGTGCTGAATAGTGCATGGGTAATCTCTTCATCACTACTGTTTCATATTCTCCCCCTTCAAGATGCACTACTGCTGTGCCTGAATGTATGTCTCTCTCCTGTGTCCTGGTTAATTGTCGCTGAACCGTCAACAAAAAGTTCTTCCCCCTCTGCTAGTGGCCTGTCCTTTGCTTTGGGGATGTCATCCTCTTCACCTTCACATGTGGCACAGTCGTGTCACTGCAATTCGTCGTCTGTGCATCTGTCCATTAGGAACGTGGCTGGATTTACTGTTTTGCATCGCACTTCATGGATATTTGGGCTTGAGATAATAATCTTGTATGCAGATGCTCTTTGGGTTGTCAGGGTAGACTTCAATCTTTCTAAGATCGCAAATACTGAATGCTCCACGTACATTATCACTAAGCCTCCCATTACAATTGTGAAGGTTTTTTCAATGGCGGAGGCAGCTGCAGCGAGTGCTTGTTTGCATGCGGACTGCCCTTGCATAACTGAATCTAGTGTACCGTTGTAGTAGGCCAATGACTTGTGGCCCATTGTGTTATTCTGTGTTATGAATCCTGTGATAAGTGTGCCATTTGAATGAGAAAGGATATAGAATTCATGTGTGTAATCTGGGGTGGTGAGAACTGGGGCTGTGGAAATCACTTCTTTCAAATCATTAACATTGTGTACCAAGTCTGTTGTCCGTTCTAGTTTGTGGTTGCCTTTCTGTGCTTCCTTGAGACCCTGTAAAGCAGCATCGTGTATGCTGCATAGTCCAGAATCCATGTCCTGCAGTAGTTACACAACCCTAGGAATTTTTGCATGTCTTTCACTGTAACAAGTTTGGGCGTGGCACGTACAGATGCTGCTCTGTCTGGTATTATTCTTTTGCCAATTGCTGAGATCAGCTGTCCTAAGTAGAGCACCTCAAGTTGGCAGTATTGTAGTTTGGCCTTGACAACCTTGTACCCCTTGCAGGGTAAGAGTTGTAGAAGGATAATGGAGTCTTTATGACAATTTTGCTCACTTTTACAGCAAACCAGTAAGTCGTCCATGTACTGGATGACTGTGCTGGGTACATGGATGTTGCCTAAGTCTTTGTGTAAAATTCTGTTGAATATGCTTGGGCTCTTGCAATACCCTTGGGGCAAACAAGTGTGTTCGTATCGCTATTCACCATGTGTAAATGCTGTGAGGTACTGTGAGTCATGGTACAAGGTTATTGAGAAGAAGGCATTCTTTAAATCAACTAGTGTGAACAGGGTCAGACTGGGACAAGAAATAGGCCCGGACACCCAAAAAAAGTGGCCCATCCCTCCCCTCAAAAAAGTGCCACCCCTCACCTCACGACCCTTGAACTCTGATGACATCACCGGAAGTGATGACCACCACCCCAAAGTGACATCCCGGGAAGCGATGAAACACAACCTTTTCCCCCTTGACAAAACAGGAAGTGGCATCAAATAGCATTGTTCCTAAGAACGCTACAAAAAATATGGTTATGATTTCACTAATGTGATATACATTTCATACAAGAATGGATCACCATATGTATCATTAATATCTGTGTGTATAGATCCATATTGTCAAATTACTGTGAATGCAAGTAGACATCTGAGGCCAAATGATAATATGTTATTGTATATTACTTACGCTTAAGCTCTTTTTTTATAGAACAAATATGCACACAACATCACCCAACCTTTGTTGGTACTCATTTATGGATCTAAGAAGGATGAAAGGCTGAAATGGCCTTGCTGGGATTAGAACCTGCAGATCGCACACATCACTTCAGCGCGCGCTCAACCCACTAAGCTATCATATTGGCTATAGTAAAATGAGCAATTATTCTGTAGTGGATACACAGCAGACCAGTGAAGTTCATCTGCAGGTCAGGTGCAAAGTTGGCCGCAAGTCATGCCTGCATACACCTACTTTCAGGCTTCAGAGGTTGGCAAAATAAGGAAAGCAGTGCACTCACAGGACATCCCATACTCTGAGCACTTGTTACCTCATACATGCAAACAAACATCCTGAACAGCATGCCAGGGAGATGGGAAAGATAGGCACATTACAACAAAGCATTCATTATGGCACAATGAAGTCAATGGCCAATTGATGTGCTATGGTCAAACATTTCTAAACTGTACAGAAACATTTAGGCACAAGGATTTTGTAAAGTGACCAAGGACACCAAGATGGAATGTCTTGTGATGATAGTAACAGAGACAACGGCATAAAAAAACATGCTATTACTGCAAATTGCTAAAGGCAAAATACATAGTCCGAAGTGGATGCCTATTCTACTCTAAAATTGGTCGGACTGTTAGGACAATATGATGTCAGTGTTGTACGTGGTATGTAGAGATAGGGAGAGTGTCAAGGAGGAGTTGCGAGTGCAAGAACAGGTCTTGGGTCTTAAAAGGTATCTGGGCTTTCACTGAGATGGCCTGTTTAATCACTGATACTTTGTCCTCTTCCTCAACACTTACTATGATTTTCTTTCCGTACGGTGTGACCACTCTTAGTAACATGGGGTTCTTCAACTAGTATCAGTTGAACTGCATCCCATTTCTAACGCTATATATGAGACAGGAATGGTATTAAGAGATGACACAGACAAGTGAAACATAGATTGAAAACATTTATTCTCAATGGTCAGGATGGTGTAACGCCTAACCTGCTCTTACAAGAGCATGCCAAGCATCATTGGCATGAACAAGTGCCACATGTGTGTTTGGCTTCTAATTAAGAAGAGCCAATTGTGTGTCATGCATCGCACAGACAGTGCCATGCACTGTGCAACCGGTGCATATTCTGGGGACAGTTTGAGCCTGTCTGTCAGGAATGTGATGCAGTGTACATGCATGGCCACTTGTGGATTATGCTGTAACTTTCATGTGGAGATGGCTGACGACTGGTGTGTATGCCTGCCGTGACCCTCATCGCAGCCACTCAGGTTACTGGGGGTCATTACAACCCAGGCGCTAATTGCGCCAACTTTACCACCATGGTGTAAACTACGTTTACACCATGGTGGATGGCGGATTTACCGCCCCATTCCAAGGTGAGTGGGGCGGTAAATCCCCATTTCCCATTTTCCCTTCCCCATTCCCATTTTTGCCCCATAGGGCATAATGGGAGTGGGGAAGGCGCTAATTACGCCACCGTAAATTACGGTGGCGTAATTAGCATCATGGCAGGTTAGCGCCATGGATTTTAACGGCTGCTAAAAGCAGCCGTTAAAATCAGAATAGGCGTTAAGGGTTAACGACGGCGTTAACCCTTAACGCCTGGGTCGTAATGAGGCCCACTGACTGTTATTAGTGGCTGTGTGTGTGTTGCCTTCGACTAAGAATGCCATGTACATGTTTTGCATGTGAGACAGGTAGGATCATATATGACCTGATACATGAAATTTCCATTGAGTGACATCAAGTTTTGTAGTGTTTGTTTAAGCATGAACTGCAGAATGTCTGTGAATCAGCTCTGTAAAATATGTGCCAGTGGCCTTGTGTGCCTGACACTTGTCTGTGTGGCTTTGCAGCCATATGTGTAAAATGTGTGCATTCTCAATAGGGCCTACATCTCTATGGATGCACACGCCTCATGGAGCTGACACCGGTGAGTAGGTGACATGTTGAATGTGACTGTCAATTCCATGTTATGCACGCATGCATGTGGCAACTTTTCCTGAGGTGAACTGCGGCACTGTTTGGTCGCTCTTTCTTATGACATTGCACTTGTTTGGCCAATGTGTGTGTGCCATGTGTGTGGATGTGTCTGATCGGTGTACCAATGTCAATGCTGCTGAAGTTGGGACTAGATTGCTGCATAGCATCTGATGTTGCATGACTGATGCATGTATGTGTTCATTGGACACATGCCAACTGCTGCAACAACTAAAGAGTATGTGGACCATTTCCTTTGGTGCAGGTTCATGTGTGTAGTGATGTTGTATGTGCATTGTATGTGCGTGGATGCAGCAACTGGCTCACATGCTCACAATGTGGCTCTCAGCAGGACTCTGCATGCACAGTTACAACTTCCCCCCCATTCACTGCCATTGCATATCTCAGCATCTTGCAAGTCACGACAGACAATTAGCAGAGTTTGAAAATATTGTGCTGTCCAACAAGTTCCTTTGTAAAGGTGAGTTTGGTGCGGTACCAGTGGCAGTGGGGGATGTGCATGGGTGTGTCTGATAGTGAAGTGCTCAGCGGGGTGCTTCAGTATTTGGTGGTATCTGTGGGTGGGAGGGGCGAGGGGGGAGGAGGTTGTTTCAAGGATAGGAATGAGGAGTCGCAGGTGGGAGTCGGTGGCCGCTTCCTGAGCCTCCCATGTCACCATTTGGCACAGCCTTTGATGCCTGGGAGGCCAGGGATGCCGGTGAGGCAAGCTGTCCTACTCTCCAATGGATTGACTGCCTCCAGGCTGGGTGGCACTCCAGCGAGTGGTTGGCCTGCAGGGAGGCTGTGGCAGATGAGGCGGGGTGCCCTTCGCAAGCACGCCCCTGTCCATCATCTCAGGTCTCATCCTCTCCCCACTGGCCCTCTTCATCAATGCATCAAATCTCTCTGACACTCCTAGGTGTGCCTCAGTCCTGGTCTCCATGGTGGTGCGCAGCCTGGAAAAGTCTCACTGCATTAGTTTGCCAGTGTTGTTGATGGTATCAAGACATCTGGACATGCCTGCAAGTTCCCGTGTGATGTTATTCCTGACCTCAAGCACTGTCTCGACCATCAGCCGCAGGAGTTCTCAGAGCCACTCGAGCCTTTCCACCACTGATGGTCCCGCCGGCTGTGATGGTGGTTGTGCAGCCTGAAGGTGGGATCTGAAGGCAGCAGTGGCTCAGGAAGAGGTACTTGGGTGCTGCACGGGTGAGGCACCGTGTTGGGAGTGATGGTGCAGGTGCAGCTGCTGTACTCTGCAAATCCTCCACCTGCAAGAGGAACATGCTGTCCTTGGCCAGCACTTCTGGTGTTGCCTCCTCGGCAGGCAGGGCAATTCAGAGGCACATGCACCCGTGTGCCAATGGCGATTCAGCACGGCGGTCCTGTTGTGTGGGGGATATGTGCTCCTACTCCTCCTCCTCCACCTGGGCCTCCTCAGTGGGCAGGCTCTGGGCAGCCAGGTGTTGTACTCTCTCCTCACTGCTGTCTGAGCATTCTGCAGGGACCCCTTCCTCAGAAGTCATGACTTTGAAGTGAAAAGAAAAGGAGACATGTAAGTTTGTGACATAGAAACGATGTGTGCAAATAGGTGCATTATGTTGTAATCTGTGATTGTAGTCAATGGAATGGGAGGCACGCGCCTACAGGAATGCATTGTATAACTGGTGTGACGTGCGTGTGTTCTAGAGGAGTCGGTTGGTGAGTGCCTGCCAGGTGGGAAGCCGTTGTCTGTTCTCCATATGTTAATCTGTATCTGGAGACATTAAAGACTTACCTGTAACTTACCTGCACGTCTGGACATCCCATCCTTGTCGCCAGTGTAGTAATGGATGTCCAGACGTGCAGGTAAATTACAGGTAAGTCTTTAATGTCTCCAGATACAGATTAACATACGGAGAACAGACACCGGCTTCCCACCCGGCAGGCACTCACCAACCGACTCCTCTAGAACACATGCACGTCACCCCAGTTATACAATGCATGTTTCATCTGTATGAGGGTATAGTGAGATGCTGATGGTTACTTGCCTGCGGATTGTTTAGTGGATGTTTGTCCTGGTAGTGATGGGACTTGGTATTGTGCTTGTCGTATCGGGTTTTGGATGGCCGGGAGGGTCTATACCTGCGGGTGGTACTCCGGTGTGGCAGGCTGGAAGTTCCGGGGTGGCAGCCCGGGGCGGAAGGTGAATTGTGCACGGATGGTTGGGAGCGTTAGTTTGGTTTCAGAGTGCCAGGTGTGGCAGGCCTGTGCTCCGAGGGGCAGCTCGGGTTGGAGTTAGTATTAGGGTCAGTGTCCTCGCGGGTTGGTCCTTGGTTAGAGGTAGGTGCAGGGGTGTGCTGGACTGGTGTTCTGTGGTGGAGTTTGTGCTGGTGCTCTAGTGGTTATTGGTTTGGTGAGTGTGCAATGTATAAGTTGCATATTGTTCTGGGTTGTTGTTTAGGCGGCGAGTTGGTGGTGTTTGCCGGTGGTGTATGATCTGGTAAGGGCTATACGTGTCTTGGCACATGGTTTCTTCTCACATAGAGTGTGGATTTCTGTTTGCAGCAATTTATTGTGGGGTATGCAATTTTCAGGGATTATGATGGAGTGCACGTCATGATGGTCACATGTTGTGCATTCCATGGCTGGTTAGTGTTGTCCTCTTTGAATTCTTGATTAATTAAAGGGGGGGGGGAAGTGTTGTAAACTGTGATTGTAGTCAATGGAATGGGAGGCACGCGCCTACAGGAATGCATTGTATAACTGGGGTGACGTGCGTGTGTTCTAGAGGAGTCGGTTGGTGAGTGCCTGCCGGGTGGGAAGCCGGTGTCTGTTCTCCGTATGTTAACCTGTATCTGGATACATTAAAGACTTACCTGTAACTTACCTGCACGTCTGGACATCCATTACTACACATTACACTTGTAACATGTTGCTATGTCTTAGCATGGATGTGGCCCTCATGCATCTTCCCATTGTGCCATCAACCCGGTGTAATTTCCATGTATGTTTGACCCCCGTAGACGTATTGATGCTGGCATTGCCGATGAGTGGTGCATGTGAAGACAAAGTGGTGATGTGTGAGATATTTCTGTGTGTCAGTATGGTAGCAGTCCCATAACTCATTGCATGTCTATGCGTGTGGGGTAAGGTGCAGTGCATGTGGTTGTCATCTCCCATGTGTCCAAGTGGCTTGACGTCAGACGGATTTTGAGCATGTCAAGATATGGGTTGTGTGTGGCATGGCTTTATTCATGGTGCTGTTGGGGCTCATGTAGGTATGGTGTATGACATGACAATTTTTGGCAATGCATAAGCGACACGTGGCATAATGGTATGCTCACTTTGGATGTATCTGAAATGTCCTTGTGACTGGGTAGTGTGTGTTTTTGTTGAGTATTAGATGCATGTGCTAGTGCTGGTGTTGTCTTCTGTGAAGGATGCCAAATTGTGTGTGGAATGGCAATTTGTGTTCTGTGGACATCTGCATCCAGGTCAGTTTGTGGCGTAAGCACTATTGCATGTCTGGTGCAGTAGGACAACGTGGTGTCCTTGCAATCCGTATGGGTCAGCACCTGTGTGCATACATGTTGTGTCCCCTTTTAGCCAGTTGTTTCATGTTTCATGTGTTGCGTGGGTTGCAGAGACACGGATGTGAGTGGTTGTGCAAAGGTGAAGTGCTTACCACGGAAGTCCATCCCTGTCATTGTGCCTCGTAAACCAGTGCACACCTCCTCTGAGATCATGGTTAGGGTCTTTTATTCCCTAGGCATTAGTCACACCCTATGGCCTGGTGGTTCTCCTCCGAGAGCTTTGGTGGCATTGTACACAGTGTATTTGAGTTTCACTCACCGCTTTTTCTTGATTTCCCCCCAGGTGCATTGCTCGATATCCAGGGCATTGATTTGATCCATGAGTGTGAGCAAGTGTGTGCACCGCTGGTTCTGCCTGTAGATCAACACCCCCATCAGGTCCACCTCACCTTTGGTGAAGTTCATCTTGCACTCTTGCTCCTTCACAGTCTCCATCTTGCTGGACAACACGGCCACTGCAGCGATTAGGGCCTCTGGTGTGAAAGTATTTATTGAATATCAGAGAGGGAGGCATTTGACATTGTTTAGAATGTGTGCGTCATGCTATTTTGTAGTGTCATCCATGTGTCCTGAGTTGGTTGAATGTGTGTGCATGTGTTGTGACCAGCATGTGATCAGGGCTATGCCATTTTCCTAGGGTGCACCTTGTCCACTGATTGTGGGGCCACAATGTATTGATGTGGTCACAGGTGTGATTATGTCTTTGGGCACATTTTGTGTATGTGTATCTTGCTATGTGATGGAATGTGTGTGTGTATGTGTGTGTGTGTGTGTGTCGTTGAGCTTTCTGTGTGTCCTGTGGGTGCTGTGTCTGTCTTGCCTTGTTTCCGGCATGTTGATATAGTGGCAAAAGTCCAGGCATTGAGGTGACATTTAGTGGATGTTCTGCTATTTGGTCTAATTTCCGAATTGGGAAGTCTGACATGTAAGTTGGACCTGTCTTTGCCATAGTTTCTGCCACCTTCCAGTCTCCCCGGGCAACGTGACATGGGCGTTTCTGAAAGTGCGTCCTGTGATTTGTGGGTGTGTTGGTGGGGGTGTCTCTGTTTTAATGGGCATGTCAGGGCAATGTGCCTCTCACTGAGAGTGACACCCCAGAGTGTAGGTGGATATTTACTAAGCGAAAATGGGTCTTGGGAGAGGTTTGCAAAGTGTTGTAACTTAAACCATGCAGTTGATGCTGTAAGTGTTGTGGGTGATGCATGTTAGTTTGTGGATTCGTGCGTTGATGACAGTTATGTGTGGTGGAAGTGTCTGAGTGTACGGTGAAAATAATTCTTGTTGGAAGTGATCAGGTTTGTCGAGCTTGGCTGTATGTTTGTTTTCCACATACATTTGCGCTGGCATGCGTTCCGCCAACGGATGTTTATCGCTGATTTCTTGACATACGTCTTTTCTCTTAGTGAATAATTTGTCACCTACGTCCAATGTCGAGCACGCTCTAAGATCCACTAGATTTCTATGTCAGACTATGTAAATTTGGCAATTTGAACGTAACTTACTCTGCATGTATTTCTAAATGACTTTTCACTTAAATTACGGACAAAAATAGACATATTTAGTCAATTAGGGCCGTACATCTTTTATTTTTAGAAAATAAACTTTTATAAAACATATCTCAATCTCATTTTTTACATTTGATAATTCACCTTCTATACATTGTATACTTTTTGTTAGTCATGCTTTATGAATCGGGAAATCATGTGAAATAGTGCAGATTTATCTCTGTGCCCACTGACTCTTCCCAAAACGAACAACACTAATCTACTTTCTTTATACCCCTCACATCCTCCCTTCAAACAAGCCTGACTTCGAGAACTGAGTGGAAGAGAACACTGAAATGAGAAGCATTTCTTCAGATCACGAGAAAACCTCTTCCAATCAAAACAAACCACATTGTAACCACTGCTCGGTCATGAATGTGTCTCAGTGACTCACTTTATATTCACAAAACAAAGTTAAATAAAACAGATCTCGATATCATTGCACAAACAAAGAACGTTAAATCACCTTGACACAACCCCTTTACATATTTTAAATTAATTTAGAAAGCATTTTATTTAGATATTTATATTTAAGAAATGCTTCCTAAATCAGCTTTAAATACTAATCTTCCCCGAACTAGAAACCACAGTGATTTACCCATCTCAATGTATCAAAATGTACTATTTGTTTTTTTGTTACCGTTTGCGACACTTCGCGGTCCCAGCAAAATGCTATCCCCAAGCCCGAAACCTGCATTGATCATCCTTCCTTACCCTGCTCACATGTTCCCTGGCCTCAAATCTACCCAATTTACACCCCTTATATAATTTTATTGCACTTTCCAATGTCGATTCAGAACTTGATTCTCAAATTGCGTAATGATGGACTTTCAGAACTGGAAAACCTATCCACCAGCAATGCATCATGGGAGATATGTGAGAAACCTGAGGGTATTCTCCCAGTAAGACCTCGAGAATCCCTTATTCAGGTGCACAGAGCACGGCCATGGCTGTTGGATCCTGTTCCTGGGGGTGGGCCAGTGGGGGAGTATCACCTGGGTAGGGGGACCGGGGGTTTTGCTTGGGGCAAAATCCAAGGTGAGACGCACTATTATGCCGAAGAAAGGGGTGAGAAAGACGAGCTTCCTGAAGCATTTATGGGTTGTACCAACTCAACCTCCCTTTCACCTAAAATTTCTCCCCTACTTAGATCCAACAACCCCTCAATACCTAACCAATCCTCTAAGGCCCCAAACCCTGGTTCACTCGGAAACCACCTCTCTCAGTATGTTTGTGTTCCTGGTCCCTGCCTGAATACTCCTAGTCATTCGTTTCCCCATCCTTCCGATTATTATTTTCCACATTCCCAAACAGATCAGACAAAACACTACGATTTCCACAATCTCCTTTGTTCATGTCACAACCCCAGCTATTCCCGCTTACCCAGCAAAACCTACCAATCCCATCCCTCTGATTTTCATCTTCCAAAATCCCAACATACTATGACAGAACACTACCGTTCCCACAATCTCCTATGTTCTGTTCTTCATCCTGGTCCTTCTTATCCATTTGGCAAACCTTCCCCATCATACCCTGTAGGATATTCGAATTCTTGGACTGAAAGGTGGAGGAGGAGAGCACAGAAACGAGCAAGGTGAACACGACAGACAGCACAATGACACAGCAGTTCAAGAGAAGGAGAAAGGCGGCAGAAATTGAGAGGGTGGCGAGGAGAGAAGTGACCTTGCCCTTTTCGTCCCAGAGCCGCAGAGCCTTTGTGGAAGAGAGCCTTAGACCACGAACAATAGCACAAGTGTCCTGCAGCAGATATCAACGGTACACAGTGCAAACCAATGCTGATAAGCAGGAGCGAGGGAAGCTCCCCCCGCCCATTGCACCAGCCTTGACTCTAGAGAGACAGCAGCTAAGCATTTCATCACAGCCCGTGAGTGGAAGAGAGAACCGATAACAACTCGGCTGTGTTGAGTAAGAATCGCAAAGGGGCAAGTTTTGAACCAAAGCTGATGAACTTTGAATGAACTGTAAAAAGTGTGAAGGGGAGACCAGTGGCAGAAGGAAACTGGCACCACGTGGGTGCTAACTCAAGAGACTCTGGCCGAGCCCCATATGAGAGAAACTACAGATACCAGAAGGCCATAGGAGGGCTATGGAAATAGGTCAAAGTGGTCATACAGAGGGTCAAGTGAAGTTCCCGTACAATCGAAATACATTGATCTACATGCACTGTGAAAGAAAGGAAAGCGAATCCCACAAACATTGAACTGTGTAAAAGAGAACATTGAAAGTAAAGAGGGGTGAGCCACTCTTACCCTGATCAAAAGCCACAGTAAACCCAGTGAAGGGAGGCTAAGAAACAAGAGGGGTCGGAGCCCGTCAGAGGGTGATCCAAGGGTGAAAAGGTGTCACACCAAGAGAAAAGTGAAAACAAAATTAAGAGACAGCAAGAGTGAACCCGAAGGAGGGATGCCAGAGAAGAGGGGTCCTAGCCCAGCAGAGGGAGATCCAGAGTTGAAGATATCACCCAAGTACTAGCAGTCAAGTGGGGTCCAAGCCTGACAGAGGGAGATCCGAGGGTGAAGCTATCATTCAAACTACAAGTTAGAAGAATTGACATATAATATGATATGTAAAGGGTCAGCGCCCAGAATAGGCGGACCCAGGGATGAGAGCATCACCCTATCTGAACTGTGGATGACAATTGAGAAGGCTCAGCAACCGAGAGAAGGGGATCCAGGTTTGAACCCAGCAAACATTGGAAACAAACTTTCATTTGTAAAAGGAACATTTGTTTTTGTTATCGGAAGGTATTACCCAAATTGACCTTTTACAATTGACCTTTTTTCCTAATTGACTTCATTATAGTGATCCTAATTGACCTGCACAATTGACCTTTATATTATTTTAGTTATTTTATATATGTATTCGGTTGGTTTTGGATTATAAATAATATAAGCGGATT
Organism: Ambystoma mexicanum; assembly: GCF_040938575.1. Taxonomy (NCBI): domain Eukaryota; kingdom Metazoa; phylum Chordata; class Amphibia; order Caudata; family Ambystomatidae; genus Ambystoma; species Ambystoma mexicanum. Next base: position 302,839,869 of record NC_090922.1, on the reverse strand, counting down.
GGGTGTGGGGTTGCGAGGGGTGTCTGGATTGGTTGTGGGAGTGCAGGGGGTTTCCCCCACATATATGTCCTAATTGACCTTTTAAATTAGGTCAATTCTCCCGAGGTCAATTCTCCAGAGGTCAATTGTGAAAAGGTCAATTAGTATACATCCTATCTGAACACGTCAGGCCAAGAAGGCAAGCGACTTTCTAAGGAAACGAGACTTGACCATCGACAGTCCTGAGAACTGCCAGTGCAACTGGCATCTCGTGCTGAACAGCCCAAGACTGTACTGTGCTCCAAGGTCCCATCTTACCCCGTGTCCAAAATGGGGGGAAGGGAGACCAAGGCTACCGCATACTGACATATTATTTAAGAACACTTCTTTCTTTTCTTGAAAACTATCCCACACCCCTTTTGGAATAGTTGTGAGGTTTGGCAATAGGTTTCTTAGTATAGGCCCTTTTTATTTTGACACAACACCACTAGGACTGCCCTATTTTTCATTTGATGGTTGATGCTTGCTCCCATCTTAGATATAGGTTTAGATTAGGTGTTTTTCCAACCTGCATGCAGAATTCATTGTTCAATAAACACCCTTGAACTGTGATCACTTGTGTCTGTCTTACTTGTACCACCACATGTTTCTCACAGATATAACTCACTTTTCGGCTACAGGGGCACCCCGTTCTGCATCACATTAAAATAAAATAGTGGACGGATTTGCACCAAACCAACAAAGAATTTTCTTCAAGCACTTTGTTCCGGACTTGTTTCTTATTTTGTGCATATCCATTGAGCGGTTCGGACTGTACTTGTGAGCAGAAAGTGGGCATTTTGTCAAAGTGAAAAAATGACAATTGTTTGACCCTTTATATCTTTTGAACCGTAACACGGATTTGTAGGAAACATTCCATTCCTGGGGAGCCCAGTCCCTAATTTTGGAATGTCAAATGCTGTGCTGATCCATCCTGCAGTGAAAGTTATCAATCATAGAATCTTGGCTTTTCCTGTGGATGATAGTGAAGAGGGAAAATCTGGAACTGCCCACTCTCCTGAAAGACCACCCCACTGGATAAAACACCAACGACATTATGGCCGCCGAGCGCATGAGCTCACACCAATTCCCACTGCTCCCACCATGTATCACCAACACGAAAGGCACCCGGCAAGCAGACCATTCAACTCTGCATTAATTCAAACCCTACCCAGAATAAATGAGGAAAAACAAGACAGAGCTGGAGACTATTACATGGACAGAATAGACTTAACAGCACCAAAAAGCTAAGCCTCAAGTCATTAGAGACATCATGACGACATAGCTGTGTTAGATAGGAAGCATACGGGCATTCCGCACGATTAGGACACTCACGTACCAATCTACACGAAGAACACACATGTACAGCTCTATGAGATAGAGGACAGTGACATATACATACTGTCTGCACGTTTAGCATTTTGCCTTTAGGCTTGCTATAGCAAAGCAAGAACGCAATATGCCAGAAGAGCTTGGGTACATGCTTGCCGATGCTTACATGCAACTAACCCTATGGAAGAACAGGAGCACTCGAGGGACCTGATCAACCATGACACACATTAACCTATGGACACTATGGAGAACTCATGCTAGAAGGCCGTGCAGACCGTAAGACACTACAGTAGGCCATGATCATCTCGTAGAAATCTCAAGCCAAAAAGCTGCTGGGTAAGCAGAAGAGCCATGGCAGGACCCACGACAGCCATGGTCGCGATGTTGCAAATGACATTCCATCTACAGAGCCAAGGTGACACCGGCTGCAGAAAAGAATATTCCCTGCAAAATACAAGCTAATTCGAAGCAATTGAGCCTGCAAGCGCGGTCTCTAATCACGTGACTCAACCAAGCTGATATTGGGCCAAGACTTGGAGGCTGGGAAAGAGCCATCATCCCACGACTAGACAGCAGTTCGCAACATACTCGCTACTCTTCAGCTACCATGTACGATAGGAATGGAATGCTCTCATGGCATTTGTCTACTACACGCCATTGTAAAAACACAGACAGACACATAGTTGCACCTCTCTGATACATAGTCTACATGTAACGAGAACAGGAATCTTGCGGGCTGGGAACAGAGTTTGTCCCAGGCTTGGAGGCCCATGGCCTGACCAATCAGGACACTGGGGTCTGGGGGCAGATGACGGGGGCTGTTGACCAATCACAGGACTCACCTAATGTAAAATGTTCAGAGTAGCGATTCTTAGGGATGATCCAAGTACACCACCTGACACGGTTGCATCCAATAACTTCGTCTCCCTATAGAGTCCTACACTGGAACTACCACTCAGTAGCCAATGCTGAGTGCCGTTAGGTTTGGGGTGGAAGCATACCGAGTGACGCAGGTTGTGACGTCACAAAACTGGCCTGCGAGACAGAATGCAGTGAGATGTGCTTGGACCTTACTCCGTGCATATGACCCCTGTGTGTTTTGTATAATAAACCGCAGTAATTCTTGCTCCTTGTGTGGACCTCGACTTATTTGGGACAAGGGAAGGAGTTAGGGCCTTCGGTGAGCTGGGAGTCCGCGGACCCTTAGCACGGCTTTGCCTGCCCAGAAAATCACCCTAACAAGTTGGAGGTCCCCACAAGATCATTTGTGATGTCAGCCCGGCCATGTGCTGCCTCCTCGGCCGTCGGACCTCGGATGACTGCAGGACCCTTGCAGGAAATGCCAGAAAACCGGACAGCGCAACCGGAGATTGGTCGCCGGGCCCCGACTTCAAAATTATCTCGCCCGCGGTGGGCGATGTGTCCAAGCAGTCAAGAGGGGCCTGGTGAGAGACATATTGTGCGTCAGGCGACACAGCGGGTGTAGTTTAATCACATAAGAGTTGATGAGCATACTCCACTGCTGGGAGGTGGGAAGACAGCTGTGGGACTTTGTTGGTTTTCAGTGCAGGGTATAAGTAACACGTTGATGTTTTTTGTGCGCACAAATTGTGTCTCTCCTTGTAAACTTTAGCTTGGTGATGTCACCCATAGGCCATTGCATAGGACATTGGGCCTCATTACGACTTTGGAGGTAGCCATGCCCTTAATAAGGGCATGGCTGTCTCCAAAACCGTGTCCGGGTTCCCTGAATGTGGAATTACCGGGCCATTCCGAGTTTGGAGGGCCCAGTAATTCCTCCTTCAGGAACCCAGGCCCGGACCTGCCCCCATAGGGCTCAATGGGAATGGGTGCAGGAGCTAACAACGGGCCGATTACGACCGGCCCGTTGTTAGCTCCCTGGTCCCCTCGCGGGACCCGCTCTGGACGTCTGGTAAAACCAGACGTCTACATCGGGTCCCGTGAGGGAACCTCGTAATATTGCAGAATGCATTTAACGGCGCCACCACCATTAGCGGCGCCGTTAAACGCATTCCGCAATACTTATAATGAGACCCATTGTGTTGTAAACTGGTGAGAGGTTAGCAGTTCAGCATTTGGATTGCTAGACAGGTGAACGAGCGGCAGTGCGTGGACAGCGCCTGTGCATGATTGAGGTGGTGTGCTGGACAACGGCAGCTCTGGTGAAGGCGTGGCAGTACAAGAGTACGCTGCTTAAGGTGCGGGCCGCGGAGGACAGTAAACAACAAACAGCAAACTGCATTATTTGTACCCCTGTGCTGACAGCAGAGAATCAAAATCCTCAACGAGAGGTCGGGTAACATATAAACCTACCATGTTTTACCACAGAGGGGTAGAGGGACAACGTACAGTGGGTCAGGAACACTAGCAACTCCCATCTAACACCTTTGCAAGACCCTGCCCATCTATAAGGACAGAATAGTGAAGTATAACGTACAATGGACCAAAAGTAGGGATGGGAAGGTAGCCATACCATGGCAGTTTCTCCAAAGACGTGCTGCAGTCACTGCTGACCCACTTACAGAACACATAGAAAGGAAGGAAGTTAGCTAGCCGTATGGAGATATTCGAGCTGTGGTGTATGTTCCAGGAAGACAGCCAATGGATGAAGAGCTTGCAGGGGGTGAGGGAGGAGGGAGCGTACTCCTGCGCTGTGCCTCCTGCACCACCTAGCTTTACCTCCGATGGTGTAGAGGAGGAGGAGGAGGATGAGGAGGAGGAGCAGGGCCTATACCCTTTACGAGAACTAAAAGAAGTGAGGGAGCCACGAGAATTAAAGGCAGCAGAAGGATATTCAAATCTCACATATAAGCCATCCCTATATGCCCCAAGCACCCAACACCAAGGGAGGGGGGAAGAGGCCGACAGCCCAGGCCTCGACGAGGAAGGTCTACGGCATGCAAAAAAAACAATTTGCAGGAATAGGCCCGGATGATTGGGTAGCAGCACACGTACTGTTGAAGTTGCAAGGGGTCATGACAGGGGAGGCAGAAGGGGCAATGAGGGCAATAGAAGAATTGGAGCTCGGACAGGGGTGCAGAGGAAGGGCAATGCATGTGGTAAGCAGAGAGCAACAGCGGGGGGAAGAGGCAATAAAGTTAGAAGAGCAGGTGAGGGAGTGAAAGAAAGAAATAGCCAGGGAACTGCAGCTACAGGAGCGGGAACAAAAGGAGCGTTTGGCATCATTGGAAAGGGAACTGAGAGAGGTAATAGAGAGAGTAACAAAGGGAGCGAAGCAGGTTGCAGAGATGGAGAAAGAAAGGGAGGAGATAGAGAAAAGGGGAGAGGAAGAAGCGGAGAGGGAAATGGCATGATGGAAAAAGAAAATATTATTGCAACAAACACGTAAGTATGAAGAAGGAAGAGTAAAGGAGTTAAGGTTGGCAAGAATGGCAAGGGAACGTAATCAGAGGGACGAGGAGGAGTGGGCACTTAAAAGGATGAGCAAAGCAATAAAGGAAGAGCTAGATAGGAAAAGGCGCAATGAACAGCAACGGGGAGGACCACATAATAGAAATACCTCTAACGGGTGCACAGTGGGTACCACAAGCACGTCAAAGGTGCCTACGAGACAGGGAACTACGCCACACAGGGGTACGGGAGGAGGAGAATACGTGTGGGTTCACGGACATCGATCTTGAGACAGTTACTACACGCTATCCACTCCCACGTAAATTGACATTCTCCAACGGGTTCTGTAGCAATGTGGAAGAGGATGCAGAAGGAGACAGCAAAATAAGTGACGAAAGAAAAGGAGGGGCTTGGTACACTCTATATAACACAAACAGGTACAGGGATGTCGTGGGAATGCAGAACACAGGAGGAGAGGGGCAAGGGACAGGGCATTGACAATACAACTCATGACGCAACAGAAGGGGGGGCCCCGCAGACGCCCTACACCAACAGGCTCCGGGACCTCCCCGGGCGCAGGAGAGATGGGGCAGCAATAATACAAAATAGAGGGCACTCATGCCCGCGGGGAGGGCACACTGGGGACACGGGACACTCTGCACCGGTCACTTACAATAGAACTAACAGACATAGGTGCAGAATCAGAGGACGAGAGGGGGCCTATCCAGATATGACAGTACGGACGCACACCTGAAGAAAGGGCTGTGTACTCGCAGATGCCCCTATGGAAATGGGAGGGACAAGACCACAGTATGTACCATGGAAGCACATGGATAAGGGAAACATCAAATATAGGCTACCCTCTCTAAGTGGAGAGTGGGGAAATGGATTCATGAAATGCAAAAATTGACGGCGGGACACAGGTTGGCGGTGGGTGATGTCAAGGGCTTACTGGTCTCCATAGTGGGTGACGCAGCAGATGACATTTGGAAGAGGGGGGGATTCCTGGGAGTAACAACCCAAAACACAACGCACAACGGATCACCATTTGCAAATTGCAGGCATGTAGTATGGCAGGCATTACGGACACAATACCCTGACACATCCGACATAGGAGCAATGGTATTCCAACAAAACGTTTTCCATCGAAAGTCTTGCAACACATTTTTTTCCATCTAATATATGTGTTTGTGTGTGGGATAAAGTATACATTTAGTTTGGGACGGGTTTTAAAAGGTAAAAAACAGGGGTTTTGGCGGGGTGACGTGTTAGGCAGAATCCTGTGCAGTTCCCTTGGGGAACACTGCAAAAAGATTAAGACTGCAGGAGTAAGCAGTAAACCCAATTGGTAGCAGTCTGCACCACCCACATTTACCTGATACTTCTCTCAAGATGAGTTGGGCAGTACACAGAGCATACACGATAGGGCCAAAAACACAGTGGAGCAAACAAACACTGACCACAGCTTGGTATCAAAAAAGTATATAATTATTTATTTAAAACACAATTTAGGAAATACACTAAGCACTCTAAAGCAAAGTTCAAACACAGTCAGATAAAGTATACACACCTCCCTTAATAATTATTAGACAAGTCTAGGTTAAAACACCACTAGTTGTAAAAACAGATGCGAGCGATTAACTTAGATGGCACTCCAATAATTAAGTTAGAGAGATTGAAAAAGACAGGTTATGAAAATAAACAGTTCCCAACACTTTTCTAAGACCACAGCAAGTTATTGAAGGCAGAGTCTACTGTAGAGCCAAAGTTCATAGGTCAGGGCCACTTTAAATGGAGCAAGGCGAAATGTGCCCAAGATCACACAGTTTAAAAATGCACTCAAGTCTTTGCAAAAATGTTCAAAAGATGTTGGTTTGATGCGAAAGATAAAGTTAGGAGGTCTGGGGGCCAACCCAGTTGGAAAGCCAATGATTTAAGGGTCACCTTTAGCGATCCGAAGAAAGGGAGGCCAGGCAGAACACAGTTCCTTTAAAAGTGAGGAAGCTCCAGCGGTGGCAGTTGTTCCTAGCAGCGGGTGCAGTTTGTGGTTTGGACCAGGGGAAGAGAAGATCTCATCGATGAGGAAACCTGGAGTCGTTGTACTGCCCAGGGATGAAACCAGCCGCGGAGTTCGTTTGGTTAAAAGATGCACTCCTTTTATTCGCGGTCCCAGTGGACTGAAGCTTGGCTATCCGGCTGCCGAGGTGCTTGGCACTGTCGATTCGACCAAGGGGCGTCCTGGAAGGCGAATGTTGGACTGGTTGTCCCCACCAGCTCAGAGGGAGAAGACTCTTGCAGCTGAAGATCTTCTCTTGTCGTCGGGAAAGTGGTGAGGTCGTTGCAGCAGGGCTCCAACGGTGGTGTCGTCGTTGCAGATGGCTCAGCTTCTCCCCTCTTTGGATTTCTTAGGTCCTGTGGCGACTTCTGAAGATCAAGTCCCAAAAGCCCTGCTTTTATGCAGAAAAACCCCCATTCAACAGCCTAGCTGTCATTCATACATGCTAAGTGGTGAGCCGGGTGGCTCACCACTGAGCCAATCAAGACAGAGTGCGACTTGGGTTGCTAAGGCAATGCAGTCCAGGGTGCCAATTCCCCCACCCACACATCCTGTGAATCCCAGACAGAGTGGCACCAGTTGGAGGGCTTCTGTGGAGAAGCCCGCCAAAAAGTGGAACAAAGGGCCCAACCTTGGTTGGAGTCACAGAGACGGACACGTATGCCATTTTGTGAAAGAGTTCTGGCAAAAAGACCCAACCGGTGATTTTATATTAATTAAATAAACCGGCGGTATCTTTGCAATGCACCAAAAAAGTGGTGCGTTTAAAATGAATTGGAAAATCCCATAGGAAATATTCCGGTGGAATATTTCGCGTGGTAACCACTGCCACCAGCCAGAAACTCGACAAGGGTGGGACTGGACAGTGCCCCCTTGGAAACAGACCCGGGGTAATCTAATTGACCCCTTCCAGTACTTCCACAATATGATGGTTTGTACTGGTTCTGTTCACAAATTTGGACTAATAAAGCCAATGGGGACTTTACGTGCCCTGGGAGACAGTCGTCATTCCCAGGGTATGGAGTCTATGTTTGGGGTCACTATGACACCCCTGTGTTACTGCACTGAGGGTGCTGTGTAACACATCTACCAAAACAGATTATACCCTATGGGGTAAAAGACCCCATAGCCCATAAGCACCTACCAAGTCAAAGACCTACCACAAATCATGCCTAAGAGTGGGAAGAAAAGAGTCTCACTCTTAGCAGGAGAAAATACAAACCCCAAAAATCCAGCAAAGCTGCTGCGGGACTCACTAGGTTGGGGAAATTAGCCTTATAAGAGAATTCTCCCTAACATGACCCCCCCCCAAAATAAAATTACTAAAAATGCATTTGATGGAAAAACATTCATTGCCAAACTTTCGATGGAAAAAGTTTTGTTGGAATCTTTTTCGATAGAAAGAACATAAACCAGGAACAATTAAGTCACACAAGATGCTTGACGATGAGGACCCTGTTAATTACATCCAAGACCTTCAAGAGCTTTGGTATCTCGAGATGAGGGAGCCGTGGGATAAAACGGTAGCTATCTTCTATCACATCTTGATACAAGGGCCACCAGAGCCGGTGCAGAGACCATTGAAAAAACCGGTAGGAATGGAGGCTAAGACGTGGTCAGAAACACAACTCACAATAGTGCACCATTGAAGACTGTGGCAAGAAAAGATGAAGCAGAAGGAAGAAGAGAGAAAAGCAGATGAGGCAAAGTTGGTCCTAAAGAAATTGTCCAAATACGCCCTAGAAGGAGCACTCATAACAAGTCCAGCCCCACAAACACAGACAGCAACATCACAACCCAAACCTCAACTCCAACCCCCGCAACAGTACAACACTATGGGCCTCATTACGACCCTGGCGGAAAGGGGTTTGCGGCAGCGTTAGCTGCGCCAACCCCTTTCCGCCAATTACGAGTTCCCTTTCCGCCATGGCGGTTTTTACACCTGCTCTTAGCAGGTGTAAAAAACCATGGCGGTAAGGGAACTTGGTGTTAATTAAGCCACCGTAATTTACGGTGGCGTAATTAACGCCTTCCCCACTCCCATTATGCCCTATGGGGCAAAAATGGGAATGGGGAAGGGTAAATGGGGATTGGGGATTTACCGCCCCGCCAAGGTCGGAATGGGGCGGTAAATCCCCTTACCGCCATGGCGTAAACGTAGTTTGCGCCATGGCGGTAAAGTCACGGCCCTGGCGGTAACTTACCGCCAGGGTCGTGATGAGGCCCTATGCCGTAATTCACGCCACAGGGGGGGATACATGGGAATGGGTGGCTACCAAAATAATTATCGAGGAAGAGGAGGGTTCTAAAGAGGGTGGTGTTCGGACCACAATCATATCACCCAGAAGGGGGATTCAGGGGATACCCACAACAAGCGCTACAAGAGCAGGGTGAAGGAGGAGGGGATTCCCATAGCAAACCCGCGAACCACCCCAGTGCTGGACCTGCAGGCAGCTAGGTCACATTTCCTGCACAGGTAGGAGCAGAGGAATACAACAATGATGGGGGGAACAAGGACAACAGAGCTACCAGGGTGGGCAGAAAGGCTACTACACACAGAACCCTCAGGCAGGACTACCGCAAAATATGCCACAGCAAAACATATACCCGACACAGACAAAACAACAGACGATGCCAATGACAAAACAAATGCCAGCACAACAAAATACACAACCCATTACAGCACAGATGTCCCAGCAGTCACCGCCAGCACAACAACTGACACAGTTACAGGACGACTCACCACAATCCATGGACACAATGGCAATGGTACCAGTAACAAGGATGGGAGGGGTAACTATAGTGGGACATAACCCCTACACAGGGAATGTACAGTCATTGTATCCCCAATAGGACAGCCCACAAACCTGTTGTGTCCCATCCTGTCGGAACCTCACATAAAGGTGGCAATAGGTGACAAAACTTTTTCTTTTCTTGTTGACACTGGGGCAATTAGGTTATGCATACAGGAAGGAAGGAACACGTTGTCAGGCGATGCCATGAACACTCAAGGAATCTCTGGGGCTCAAGAAGTAGTTCTCTTTACTGATAACATCCTTATCTATAGGGGATAATGACTTATCTCTACCTCTCCTTTACTCCAAACAAGCACCTGTAAACATATTGTGACACGACATCATGAGCAGACTGAACATGACTATTTCACTCACAGACAAAGGCATAGTATTCTCCACACCATGCATACTGTGGAAAAAGTGTACAGGGGGGGGGGGCAGTTGACCCAGAAATGTTCCAGTATGGAACAGACATGGCACTTGCATGGCTACCCGGGATTGCAGGAAAGGTTTGGAGAAGACCAGGTGGGTACCTCTTTAGGCTGGAGATACCAACAAATGAGAAAGAGGGAGCATTTGTTTCAATTGACATTGAGGGAATTGTGGCAAGGGAGGATTGGGTTGCTGTGCCCGCCCTAGATGACAAGGGAAAGGCATGGATGGCGATAATTACACTATTAGAGGGATGCCGACTAACACAGGTCTCTGATGAGGAACTCTTCTCACAGGAGAAAGGTGAGAGCGAGATGATGTTGGGAATGAGTGTATACTTTTGGTTGCATGTAACCTACAGAGATGTGGCACAGAAAATGGCAATGGCACTAGAAGCACCACTCCCAGCACCACCTCTCTTCTGTGAGGAATATTTAGCAAAGGTACTGTCATGATGCCTACCCCCGGGGAACCAGAACAGGTCCAGCAGCCCCGGGAGCAGGCATCACGTTCCCGGGGAAAGGCCCAGCGACCCCTGTTAGGGGCCATCTGGACACAGTCTTGGCGCCTTTGGCGCCAAGCTCATATGAGACTTCAGTCCTGGTGCCATAGGGGCCAGGATCATAAGGGGAAAATTTACCTGGACTTACCTGATGCAGACCATGCTGCAAGGGATCCAAGCCCTCAAGAGACCTAGAACGGACTACTTTACCTAGGGACTCTTTTGCCACTCGGGTGTGGCGTGGAGGAACACTTACCTGGAACTACTTTAAAGGCTATTTAAACCACGCCTGAAGAGTAGCACACGCTTCGCGTTATTCTGCATCCAGCAGCGTAACGCTCACCGTGCCTGCAGCAGCATCCAGACTTCAGCCACGCCCGCCTCGAACCCGGAGCACCTAGAAACAAGGGAAAGAAGGAGAAAGGTTAGAACCAGAACATTTACCAGCTTCTTACCTGATTCCAGAGCCATCGCATCGTCGAACCAAAGGAAAGACTTTATTTTTAAACACGTCGCATCGCCAGCAGCAGCGCCGCGCTACACTCACCGTTCCTCGCAGCATCTTCACGTTTCACTGCAGCCTCCTGCATGTTCCCGCCGCATTCCGGCACCTAGGGGGAGATAAAGACAATAAGGTGAGCCAAGGGAACATATAGAGGAATACTGGTTACCACCCTAAGACCTACCTGATTTACCACCGGGGGAACCATTCCTCTCCTCGGGTCGGTGCAGCTCCCACTGCACCATTGCCGTACCCCGGCCCCTAAGGGGAAACAAAAGCACAACAGGGTGAATCAAAAAAACAATCAAGGGGAGCCACCTCCCGCCATAGACTTACCTTAATTTTACCGCCGGAGGTATAACTCCTCGACTCTGGTTTTCTCTCAGCACCTGAATAAAGGAGAAGACCACAGATTACAGGATTGGATAGGAGTGATGGTCAGGCATTTGAACTCTAACGAACTGCATACTTACGGCGTCTTGATGGGAGAGTCAAAACAGCCCTGGAACACACCAATTCCTTCGACCAGTGGAGCAACTGGTCCATCACGTGCCCCTGCGCTCGAAGCAGGATGGAGAGCTCACCCTTTCAAACCATAAGGTGAGACTTTAGAGGGGACATCGGAGGTGGTCAGTGGGGAGAACAACAGGGGGTGGGGGGAATTTACGCTCTACTCCACGGGTGGTTAATTCCCCTTTCTCCATTCACAGAAGAGTACTTCTACCGGCCAGACAAACGACACATCTCGGCCCTATGCATTACGCTGGAGGCGGCCGCAGCAGCCCAGATCAGACCGGCGCCTCTGTGGAAGTCAGGTGAGCGTAACAGGTACCCAACATGCTGTGGACGACCGGTCCTTATGACGTGGGGTGCATAAAAAGCATAGGTGGAGTGCAAATAAAACTGAAACCTGGAGCTTTTCTGCCAAGGGTTAGACAATACCCCCGACCAAAGAAGCAGATGAAGGCATTTATGAAACAACCAGCGCCCTCATAGACAGAGGCATCCTAGTACCGTCAAAATCTCCATGCAACACTGCTGTGTACCCCAGGGGGGTCGTGGCATTTTATCAAGGATTTACGACCCCTTAACCACATTGTAGAGGCAGAATACCCCGTAGCAGCTAACCCTGCCATGATCCTCTGTGGCATCCTGGCTGAAGCAACATGTTTCACTGTTATCGATCTCAGAAATGCATTTTTTTCAATACCACCACATCCAGCCTCACAAGATTTGACTAGCTTCATGTACCGCAACAAAATATGTAAACACACCAGAGTACCACAAGGGTACTGCTAATCGCCATCCATCTTTAACAGAGAGATTCAGATGGAATTAGGGAATGTCCAAACAGAAAGCACGATTTTACAGTACTTGGATGATATTCTCATCTGCAGCACCTCTGAGGAAGAGTGCCGGAAGGACTTAGTACACATGCTCACTATATTAGCTGAGAAAGGGTGCAAGGTAGATAAGGCCAAACTACAGTACTGCCAAAAGGAGGTATTGTACGTCGGTCAGCTAATTTCTCAAATTGGCAGACACATAGCACCAAAACGAGCACAGCCAATACTTGACACACCTCAACCAAAAACGGTATGAGAGCTACAGCAGATCCTCGGTTTATGTAACTATTGCAGGGCATGGGGCTTTGATTACAATACTTGCACATGCCCTCTTCTCACAGCACTCAAAGAAGCACAGAGGGAAAGAAAACTGCTGGGTGGACCAGGGAAATGACAGAGGCATTCCATGAACTAAATGAAGCAATATCCACAGCTCCAGTCCTAGGGACCCCAGAACACAAAAAATAGTTTTTCATATTCTCACACTCCGATGGAGTGTTCGTGAAAACAGTACTGACACAAAAGACAAGGATGGGCCACAAGCCAATTGCCTATTACAGTGGACAATTAGACCCGCTAATGAAAGGACACTTCCCTTGTGAACAACACTTGGAGGCTGCAGCTTTCGCAGTAGAAAAGGCCTCTTCAATAACTATGGGATGCTCCACTACACTGTACATGGAACATGCCCTCTTTGTGATTCTACATAAACCAAAAAGCAAACCGACAATACAGAGAGCATCAGGGTACAAGATAATATTATCTCTGCCTGAACTGAAAATAGTAAGATGTAAAAACGTAAACCCCGCACAATTTCTGTCAGAAGAATACGAGAAGGGAGAGTGATTGCACGAAATATGTTGAGTTTTACACAGAAACACATAAAGTGGAGGAAGACGCATTTGAGGGAAGAGAGCTACTGTACATTGATGGGTCATCAACAATTGATCAGGGCGATGGCATAAGGAGAACAGGGGCAGCAGTGGTCAGACCGAGAGAGGACTGGACATGTGAAGTAGTGAAGAGTGTTCCTTTACCTCCACAATACTCATCACAAGCAGCAGAATTAATAGCTTTGATATTAGCACTAAGGGAATGTGCAAGTAAAAGGGATACGATTTACTCTGACAATGCCTATGTAACTTCAACAGTACACTGTGGGCTAGGAAGATGGTTGAGAAAGGGGTTCAGGAGAGCAGATTGGACCCTGTACAACATGCCTTACTATTGGGCGAACTATTAGAGGTTGTCACGCATCCAGTTGAACTAGCATTAGTTAAGTGGCAAGCTCACACTAATGGAGAAGACCCAATCTCAAAGGGGAATGAAGCATCAGGCTACCACGCAAAATGTGCATCTTATTTTGGAGAAATGTGAGACTTAAAAGAAAAACAAAAATAGACCAGCGGGGTGAGACACATGCTAATGAAAGAATGGTACAACCACCTACCAGAGACTCAAATTATGGAATTACAGGGAGCAGCACCAATGGATGAAATGAAACTCTGGGTAAAAAGAGGGTGTTCCATGTCCCCTACCGATGCTCTGTGGAGGCAATATAAAACAGGAAAGGTAGTGATTCCCTGTGCACTGTTGAAAACAGCATTGACACAACTGCACCATTCCACACATACAGGAAAAGAGGTTATTGCAACACGCATTAGAGAATCATGGTTCTGTCCTGACCTAAATGCACACGTTTTTAATTTCATCAGTAATTGCCTAACATGTCAACAATTCACTGCGGACACACTCTAAGAGTGATAAGAGGAGCAATACCCTGTCCTGAAGGCCCATTTCTGCACCTCCACATTGAATATGTGGATATGATCAACGTATGTCAAGGCTACCGATACATGATTGTAGTGGTCTGCCCCTTTTCAAGGTGGATAGAGGCTGGGCCATGCTCTCATTCCAATGCCCTTAGAGCAGCTAAGTTCCTGGTCTGAGAAGTATTCCCAAGATGGGGCGTCTGTGAGGTCCTGCGGTCCAACAATGGTCCTCACTTCGCCAATGAAATGTTCCAGCACATAACTGAATTGTTAGGGATTAAACACAGGTTTGCGTGTGCATACCACCCATAGGCGAATGGCATGTGTGAACGCCTCAATGGACACCTAATGGAAAGTATAGCCAAAACACTGCAAAGTACCAAAAGAAACTTGCTACATTGCCTACCACTGGCCTTATTCGAATTACGAAATAAACCCGGCTCCGACCACCATCTAACACCTCACGAGGTAGTGACAGGACGCTGCATGCACCTCCCACTAGCTCCACCCCCAAGGGCTGTAAGGGATTGTGAGGGGGCTTCTGAAATATTTGGAAAAGAGATCTATGAATACGTGAATTCACTTGTTTGTAGCACCTCTTTTATTTCTCGACAGATCCAATGGACACAGGGGAGGTCGGATGACAACATACAAGAGGACGACAACATCCAAGAAACTACAAAAGAACTGCCCATTAAAATAGAAGACAAGGTGCTCCTTAAGAAATGTTCGAGGCGCATCCAGCGCCTCAATTTACTGGCCCCCACTTAGTCAAGGCACTAGCAGAAAGGGCCGTTAAACTTGAAGGACGGTCCGTCTGGCATCACCTACAGGACGTCAAGCCCTACAAAGCATCGGCCTCACCCCAACGTGCCTCCACAGAAGATGACGGGGCCAATGCTACAGCAACACCCCAGACAGTCATAATGCCCCAATTCCAAACACTGCAGAACTTGGTGATCCCCTAAATACAAGCGAACAAGAGCGTGCTGGCCAACCGATGGTCAGACGCTCAAAAGTCCCTGCAATCCCCACTGCAACCTTGGGACAAATTGACCAGTAAAAAGAACAATGTCCCATGCTGGAGACACAATAAGTACTGAAGATATATATTTTATACAACATCTCTCCATTGCCTCGGATGAAAATTGACAAATATTATGAAGTTGATCTGATCATACCGCACACACACTCTCACTGGTCACTACACTGTGTTAACTCTGTCTTAACATTCTTCTTATTCGCACATGCAGGGTTCTCCGACTGTTGACTGTATGTGAATAAATGTTCATAGACGTAGGTCTTAGGATTTAATTTATATGTTGCCTTCTACTGACCACCCTGAAGCACTGTCTCATCAATACATCCATGCCATACGAAGGCCTGCACATTCTAGACAAAGGCCACCTTGAAGTTACTACTGTGCATTCCTTGAGTACATAGCACAAACATACCCACAACTTCGCCCATTCCTGCCCACACTCAGAAATCGATCTATACGAAACATTTGGGAAGAAATATTTGCATGGGCATTCAATGACTATTTAGTACACAGAGCTTAAAAGTACTTACAAAAACGAACACAATAACGCTTTTTATCACGATTTTCAGGCAAGCAACTTTATCATCTCATCAGCCACTCAATAGCAGTGTAAGTAAGGGGAAGTTATGGTTATGCTAATAAAAATCGTTATGACAAATTTCTAGTTAATTTTATCAACTGGATTGTTAGCAACAGCCCTCTTGCAACTGTACATGGCTTTGCATGTCTCTGCTGTACCCAATACTAATATTCCGCCCACCCAAGCTGCAAGGATTACTGTGTCAGGTGGTACAGAAGACACTGCTGCTAAGTTAAGGAGAGGAAGCGTAGTGTTGCACAGATGTTAATGGAGTTGACACATATCTCACTGGCACTGCACATATAACCAACAACATGTGGAATAAACACATGTCAAAAATTGGTAAGTACACAACAAGGACAGCTGCCACGTCTGCTCACTAATCCCATATGCCATGAGCACCTCCAGGACATTCGTAGCAACAGAAGTACCAGTAGCAACAGCACAATGCCTCCTGTATCTCACAATGTACCAAGCGCGAGGAAGATGGCAACACTAAAATGGAGGTCGAAGGCGACATACCCCTATGAACATCATTTCATTAAGATGTTACCCATGATGGAAAATTACTGGCAGCATGCGGAAGCACCCCGATATATAACTGATGCTCCAGAAAAGAGAGAGACAAAAACAGTAACTCTAGAGTACTTACCGTGTAAATGGGGAGCAAAGGAGATAGCTGGAGAGCCTGGCTGCTGGGAGCAACCACAGGTGCTAGTATATGGAAAGGTATACACATAGGATGGATGCAAGAATGGAGTGGTGGGTAGTAAGGCACTGATGTTGACAAAAGCAGCAGTAAACAAGGTTAAGGAAGAAAATGACATGTGCCTCAAGGAGTGGGTCAAGAGTGCAAACTTGCTAACTTGCGTGGATAAAGAAGATGGACCACTCACAATAATTCCTCTAACAACACCTGCCTTATGCTACCAACATGATGGAGTTAATGAAGTAGGAAAGAATGAAGGGTATAAAAGGATAGAAAAGATTGCAGAGATGGGGAAGGGAATGGCACTACTGATGGATCACTGTTGGGCCTGTGGTTCAAAGCCATACGACAATCTACCACCAAACTGGGGAGGAGTGTGCTCCCTAGCACATGTCAACATACTCTCACTAGTAGTACCTAAAATCACGTCAAGATAGACGACTTTCCCAAAATGGACGAAGGCAACGGCAGGAAGAAGAGATCACTGTCATCAACAAGAAGCCCTCAGGGTAACTCAACAAACAAGGATGGAAACTGAGGAGAGTGAAAAGAGAAGGCAATCACCTTTGGGCATGGTCAGAGATGGCACTTGATGACTTACCACCATCACATAGATTTGTGAGCAGATTTATGTTTTTCTCAGCACTGATACATCCCTGATTCTAGACTTATGCCAAAGCCAAGTGGCTTCAGATCACACGATGGGAGCTAATGATGACTATAAACTCAACAGTGAACGGGTTCAATGCAATCAAAGAAGAACTCAGAGCAATACCACTGGTAGCACTACAGAATAGATACGTTCTGGACCTCCTCACAGCAATGGAAGGAGGAGTCTGCGCAAAAATAGGAAGTTCCTGCTGTACGTTCATACTGGCAAACGACAAGGACAATGGGACGCTGTCAGAGGCAGTAGCGCAATTGGCACACATGCACGCTAAAATGGAAGAAGAATCTAAGGGTATGAAGAAGGACAGGAGCTGGTTCGCATATGTCTGGTCCTGGGTGGCATCCTGTCTATCGGATGAACTAAAGATGTTAGCAGGAGGACTGGTCTTGGGAACAGCATCATTGTGTGGAATAAAGGTGTGCATGGCAAAATGCAAAACAGCAGAAGAGGTGGTGGGGATGAAACTACTCATGGCCACGGACAGCGATGAGCACATGGACGACATAATAATAGAACCAAATGGACTAAGACAGCATATAATGGAATCAGACATGTATCCACCTACAATGAAATTAGAGAATCCTAGGAACCCAAAGAAGTAAATAGGGAAGTGGGTCTACTGCAAGCCTGGAGGTGGGTGAGTCTACATGCACTGGTCATTTGAAGATCATGTCAACTACTATGGACATTTGGCTGGATTTACCAAAATATGGCGCTTCATGGAAGACAGAAGAAACTGTAATGGTGTTGTGGTCGACTGAAGAGGGAAAATCCGGAAATGCCTACCCTCCTAAAAGACCACCGCACTGGATAAAACATCAACAACATTATGGCCACCGAGCGCATGAGCTCACACCAATTCCCGCTGCTCGCGCCATGGATCACCAACACGAAAGGCACCCGGTAAGCAGACCATACAACCGTGCTGTATTTCGAACCCTACCCAGAGTTAACGAGGAGAAACAAGACAGAGCTGGAGATGATTACATGGACAGAATTGACTAACAGCACCAAAAAGCAAAGTCTCAAGTCATTAGAGACATCATGATGACATAGGTGCGTTAGAAAGGAAGAACACGTGCATTCCGCATGACCGGGACACACAAGCACCAATATACACGAAGAACGCACATGTACAGTTCTATGAGGTAGAGGACAGTGACATATACGTACTGTCTGCATGTTTATTATTTTGCCATTTGCTATAGGAAAGCAGGAATGCAAGAAGGCAGAAGAGCTTGTGTACATGCTTGTAAATGCTTACATGCAACTAACCCTATGGAAGAACAGGAGCACTCGAGGGAACTGATCAACCATGACACACATTAACCTATGGATACTATGGAGAACTCATGCTAGAAGGCTCTGCAGGCCATGAGACACTACAGTAGGCCATGATTGTCTCGTAGAAATCTCAAGCCACAAAGCTACTGGGTAAGCAAAACAGCCATGGCAGGAGCCACGACAGCCAAGGTTGCGATGTTGCAAATGACATTCCATCCACAGAGCCAAGGTGACACCAGCTGCAGCAAAGAATATTCCCTGCTAAATACAAGCTAATTGGAAGCAATTGAGTCTGCAAGCGCGGTCTCTAATCACGTGACTCATCCAAGCTGATATTGGGCCAAGACTTGGAGGCTGGGAAAGAACCATTGTCCCACGACTAGACAGTGGTTTGCATCATACTCGCTACTCTTCAGCTACCAGGTACGACAGGAATGGAATGCTCTCATGGCATTCTTCTACTACACGCCATTGTATAAGCGCAGACATAGTTGCACTTCGCTGATACATAGTCTACATGTAACAAGAACAGGTGTCTTGCAGGCTGGGAACAGAGTTTGTCCCAGGCTTTGGGGCCCATGGCCTGACCAATCAGGACACTGGGGTCTTGGGGCAGGCTACGGGGGCTGTTGACCAATCACAGGGCTAACCTAATGTAACATTTTCAGAGTAGCGTTTCTTAGGGATGATCCAAGTACACCACATGGTTGCATCCAATAACTTCATCTCCCTATAGAGTCCTATACTGGAACTACCACTCAGTAGCCAATGCTGAGTGCCATTAGGTTTGGAAAGGAAGCATACCGAGTGATGCAGGTTGTGATGTCACAAGTCTACAAAACTGGCCTGAAAGCCAGAATACATCAAGATGTGCCTGGACCATACTTCGTGCATATGACCCCTGTGTGTTTTGTACAATAAACCACAGTAATTATTGCTCCTTGTGTGGACCTCGACTTCTTTGGGACAAGGGAAGGAGTTGGGGCTTTCTATGAGCTGGGTGTCTGCTGACCCTTAGCACGGCTTTGCCTGCCCAGAAAATTACCATAACAATAGGTTTCACCGTAACTATAATATGGCTATTGCCAACCTATAACATGTCCTATAGTTTTCACAGGCCACAAATAATCAATCATTGAGATTTGGAAATGTGCACCCTGCCAAAAACCCAATGTCAGACTACACCTGTGAAAATCAGCAGGGTTTCATTTGATTTTCTGTTGACTTACAAAGAGCTACACTTTAACTGCTTGGAAAGGGTAGCTTATCCACATAAAATAAAGCTGAATTGGTTTTCAATACACTGATTAAGAAAGGTACCTTTCACATTTTAAATGCTCAAACATTCTATTTGGACAAGCTCCCAATGGTGGAAGTCTCTCCCATTCCATCCCCTCCTCGGACTTAGCAGAGGAATGGTTCCAGAAAGTCTATGTTATGTCGGCTTGCATTTGTCAAATTATACTAGGTAATTTTCATACTCACTTTTGAACATTTCTATAAGGTACAGCCACAAGGATCCTCAAGAGTTTCCATGGAATTCCCAGTCAGCTGGCCTATTCTGGTCTCTCCTTCCTCTAGGAAGGCAGGTTTGCCTCGGGTACATCTGCTTCAGGATTTCTCATGGATAAGGCCCTGTTTATCTCCATATGCTATCAAAGATGAACTCTTATCCATTTGGAACGGGTTTTCCCTTTTCTGCAGCCTCGCCAATCCCAGCTCTCCTCGTATTCCTGTGTTTCTACTTAAATAATAGGAGTCACTGTGACCTCACACATTTTGATTGGTCAAGTGTTTCCATTGGCTTGCTTATCGGGCAGCCACTCCAAAAGAATACACCCCGATATTTTAATCGATTGATCATATTTCTAAATATGTGACTGTATACTCTGAACACTATTGAATGTAAAATAATATTTTATTTCATATCTCTCCGAAGCAACATGACACATCAATGAATTATGGGTATCTGGGTTTCCATGGCCCTTAAAGATGCATGGATAGGCTACAAGACGTTATGAGATGAAATATAAATTATTTATAAATGTCAATACCTTTTATTAAACATTAATACATAGTAGTATGTTGAATGGGGTCACATTTTGTAGAGGAGACCCTAGTGGTTTCAGACCACTTTTTCCTTCAATTCAAAGTGAAATGGCCAGGGGAGGACTGGCAACAGTTGGCCTGGTAGGCAACTTTACTTTTCGGGCCCATAGTGCAATGGCTGAGCCCCACAGCACAGCAGTCCCAACTCCCAAAACAAGTAATCCCAATACCAGAATCTCCTCCTCCTAGACATTCTCAAGTATATATAGTAGTCATTATTGCATTTATTTCACTTTCATGCAACATATTTTTCAGTTGTTTTTGTGGTTTCATAGAAACCGAGACCCCTGGAAATTCTCCCATTTACCAAACATAGTAAAATTATATAACCAGGATAATATAATTGGTGAAATGGGAAAGCTGGGATTTGAGCCCATTTCAATGTGTTACAGTTTGTAATTTGACAGCAGGCTACATCTCCTCCAATCTCATCTCATCATTAGTTTTCGACAAATGTTGAGGCTGCAAACCTAGAAAATTCATTTGTAGAGCAGAGCCATTTCTGAACCAGGGGTCTTGGTTTGCTCTATAGAGTATAAACCCATAGGAATTAAACTTTCTCAACAGATAGTTAAAGAAAATAATGAACACTGATGAAAACTGATTTGCTCATGATAACATAATGTATGAAGGTTGGAAGGTGGGGGGGCGTGGCTTGGCAGCCATGGAATAGGCTGCTCTATTTTGGAGCTCCTGGATCCGTCAACTGATCCGTGAAATCGCACACTTTCAAGCCATCAATTTCGAAAAGAAAGTGGACGAAAATCAATGGGAATGGGAGCAGAGCCAGATGTAAAGTCCTTTGTGAAGATCAAGTGCCAGGGAAGGAAGTTATGACACATTGTAGCCTCCTGCGGTGAAAGACAAGCCAAGCTGACTGCAAAATGGCGGTGAAGAACAAACAAAGGAACCTCCGTGAGCCTGCATCACGTCTATTGCAATAAGCGTCGCAGCAGTGGAGACGCGCATCTATTGGATAGTGAAGGAAAGCCAGCGCACATATTAAACGGAACGAAGCGCAGGAGCACCCGGACTGAGGGGAGCGAGGCGGACGACCTCGCTAGTACCGACGGGCTCAATCCCAGCACAAGCGAGAGCGCACACTGCACTATGAGGTTAGGGGCTTCCTGAGACGCGAATGCCGAGCGCTCAGAAAGCAGGATAATACGGCTGGCGTGGACACTGTGCTACAGAAACAAGAAACAATATTGCACGGCAAGGCGGATAGGTGCGGCAGGGGAGGTGCGGCCATGCGGACGATCAGGCGCATCAAAGAAGAGACATGGGAGTACACCGAAGGGCTGTTCGTGGCACTGTGACATTTTTCTGTTTACAGAGGTGTATTTCTCTGAACTGGATGTTCTGGTTTGGACCGTCCGACCCCGCATGGCCGGGATGCCCTTTATAGAGCACAATTGCATATGCTGCATGCAAGACAATTCAGGCACATATGCATAAATAAAGTGCTGGAGCGCCCGAACCGAGGAGATTAAGAAGGAGCACCCCGCGGACGTCAACGGGCTAATTTCTAGCACAAGCGCGATTATAAGTTGTGCTACGCATCCCGGAGCCCCTCGGCAGCCAGGGGCCCGGAGAGAAGGCTGATGCGGCCTGTACAGATGCCACAGCAAACAAAGCGGACACAGAGGCAGCAGAACAGCAGTGTAATACGCATAAAGCATACATATCATAAAATGAACAGTTGACTGTGTTGATGGAAAAGCGCTCTGCGTAGGAGGCGCGGATGCATAATTGAGGGATGGCTGAGACAAAGTGCAATCAAGCCCACAAACTACAATACATGCACTCTGCAGAGCCGGGGTACGGAGCGCAGAAGTGAAACTGACTCGAATTGAATCTCTGTAACCCGACCCAACCACAGTGCCAGAAAGCCGGGACGCCAACACTGGAATACAGTGCAATGATAAGAGCTGGGATGTGACCCACAAGCTGGCAGCAACAACGTTGGGACCTTGTGCTACTCATGTTAGGATAGTGATGGGCATAGGCAAGCAGGCTCCTGGCATAGTGAGGAGGTGACTCCTGGTGGACAGTGTGGAAATAGGGGTGGGACACACCGTGCGAAACCCGAAGACCATTGAAAGACTGCAGAAGAACACAGATCGGATCATAGCTGGTGCACCAGACCCAGAGTGAATAATAAAACAGAAATGTCGCTTAGAGGGAGCAAGATCAAAAGCAAACAGCCCTCAATGGATATTTTTGCTAAGCCACAGCAGTCACCCATCACCTCAACGCAAAGTGTGGCTATTGAATCCGCTGGAGCGACAACGCCAAGTGAAAATCAAATGATTTTAACAGCAATAACGTAACTGAAAGCCTCATCGGGGATGACGATGGCAGAGTTAAGGACTGCACTTGAAACGAAAATAGATGCGGTCCGAGTGGAGGTCAATCTACTACAGCAAGATATAAGAGCATTGGCGGAGAGGACCAGTGGCCTGGAGAGTGCTGTGAGAATCAATACAGATACTAGCAAGGACAAAGCCAAGGCAGTCCACATACTGAAGCAGCAGATAGCCAACCTGTAGAATCGAGCAGAGGAAGCGGAAGGGAGAGCGAGATGCAACAATATACGCGTGGTTGGTCTGCTGGAAGGGGAAGAAGGCCAAGACCCTACAAACTATGTGGAATACATGATCATGCAACAGATAGGTGCAAACAAGCTCTCCCAAGGATTTGCGGTTTAACGTGCGCACAGGGCCTTGATGAGGAAACCACAACCTGGAGCCCCTCAGATCCTGAATTATAGGGACAGGGAAAAAAGATCTTGGAGTTCTTCAGGAAAGGAGGGACGAAAAAGAGAGCATCTGCGACCATCACTGCATATCCCGATTATACTATGTCAGTCCAGAGACAACGCTATAGCTATGTACTTATCAAGAGGAGACTGCGCACAGCTGGATTCAAATATATGCTGCTTTACCCCGCAAAAATCAAGATTCTCTACAAAGACAAAGCACACTTTTTTGATACCCCAGAAGACGCAGCGACGTGGCTGGATGCACATGGCTGTGTGGAGCAGGACGATGATCAGGGTCCCGAGAGAAATGATAAGTGACCTAGCAGCAATGCATGTTGAGTGAAAAGAGTGGGGTGGTGGGCTGCTGCATTATGAGACATTTGAACATGTTGGACTGGAATATAGAATATGTAACGGATGAAGGATAGTGGGAGGTGTGATTAGCTTTATTTTTGAATAAGGAGCAAAGGACGGAAACAGCCTACCCCCGAAAGTTAGATTAGGAGGACCGCCATTAGGGCGACATCTCCCTGCTGAGCCACAAGTAAGGCAACTGCTGGAAAGGGCTAGATGCGGGGGTGCCTGAGTCCAGGGATGAAGCTGGGCAACAGTTGGGGAGACGGGGTGAGTTGGGGCAAAGGAGGGAGGGAGAAAGAGGGGGAGTTGGGGAAAAGTTGGGGAGTGTGACGGGGTTGGGAAGGGAGGAGGGTGGGAGGG
The DNA here is from genome assembly GCF_040938575.1 of Ambystoma mexicanum. NCBI lineage: Eukaryota > Metazoa > Chordata > Amphibia > Caudata > Ambystomatidae > Ambystoma > Ambystoma mexicanum. Next base: position 302,815,867 of record NC_090922.1, on the reverse strand, counting down.
GGTTAGGGGTGTTGGGAAAGAGTTAGTAGTTAGGAAAAGTTTGTATTGGGGAACAAGCCTACACAAGCCTACACGAAAAAAGGGAAGAACTGAGACCTGATAGACCTGGTGGGCAATTCTGGAGGGTGGAGAGAGACCCAGATATATTATGGGAGACGTTAAAGTAGTTACCTGGAATGTGAGAGGGCTCAATAGCTATTTAAAAAGAAATAAAGTTATGTTGTATTTACGCAGACAGAAAATGGCCTTGCTGCAAGAGACTCACCTATCGCAAGAAAAACTAGAGTTAGTCCGGAAGAAGTGGAGAGGGACTGTGGTGGGGGCAACATACTCGGCTTATGCAAGAGGGGTAACCACCTGGGTGGAACCGCATGTACCATTTCAGCTACTGCATTACATAGTTGAACCAGATGACAGGATAGTAATATTAAAGGGATTGGTGGAAAACAAGGAGATATGCATTATAAATACATATGCCCCGAATCAAGATACAGTGGCATACTTCAGAACCCTATATAACAAGCTCAGCTTGAGCCTGGGAGGGGCAGTGATTTGGGAGGAGATTTCAATTGCATACTGAAACCAAAAATAGATAGATCGTATTCCAAAATAGATAGGCCGACCCCAGAAGCCAGGATACTGCAGTCCCTGTTAGCAAACTTCGGGTTAGAGGACGCAAGATCAACAATACTTGCATTACTCAGCCCCCCAGAATCTACACATCAGATTGGATTATGCGTTTGTTACGCATGAGCTAACGGCAGACATAATACAGATAGAATACAAAGCCGGGTACTATCGGACCATTCGCCACTGATATTGATATGCAGTATCGACCTCCGAGAGCGAAAATACCGACAAGGCGCCTCCGATAGGAGGCGCTGAAGGATAACATTTTTAGGGAGGACATGAGAGAAGAAATAATAAGCTATTTTGAGACCAATACAGGCAGCGTGGAGTCGGCGGGTGTGCTCTGGGAAGCCTTTAATGTGGTGACGAGGGGGATGGCAATAGCCAAGTCCAAAGGGCTACAAGGAGGGATTCTGGCAGAACTACAAGAAGCGGAGACGGAGTTAGAAAAGGCAACGAAAATGGGAGGTAGCACCAAAGATGATAATGAAGTAATACTTAGGCTGCAGCAGAAATATGCTGGATGCTGGGAAAGGCTGTGTAATTTGAACTACAAAAAATACATAGAGAGTCAGCATGCAGGGGGAGATAAACCGGGGAGAGTTCTGGCATGGTTATACAAAAGCGAGACTCCCAGACCAGTAATCAGGACAATAAAGAAAGAGCATGGGAATATAGCAGACACCCAGGAAGAAGTGAACCAAGAATTTGCAAACTATTACTGCACCCTGTATGGGGATGAGGAGGAAAGTGACAGCAAGGAAATAAGTGAAATATTAGAGGATATAGGATTGCCGCAGATTAACGCTGAAGAGCAAGAGGAGCTAGATGCACCAATCACTCTAGGAACTAGAAGAAGTGGTGAGGCAATTACACACTAGTAAGACCCCAGGGGCTGATGGACTCCCTAGTGAATTTTACAAGATGTATAAAAACGAGGTGCTCCCACCACTTTTAGAAATGCTCAACAAAGCATATGAAGTTGGAAAGCTGCCAGTGTCCCTGAGAGAAGCGATAATCATACCGCTCCCTAAGCCTAATAAGCCTGGCTGTGAGTGCGGCTCCTACAGACCCCTGTCGATGCTGAACCAGGACAGTAAAATACTGACGGCGGACCTGGCGAATAGAATGAGGAGAGTCATTACTAAATTAATACACCCCGACCAAACTGGTTACGTCCCTAACAGGAATATATCCAACAATCTTCGATGACTCCACCAAGTCATTGAATATGCCAACGGAGAGACAAATGAGATGGCAATAGTGTCGCTGGACGCAATAAAGGCCTTTGACTCGCTCAAATGGCCATGGCTGATCACTACTCTGACAAACTATGGAATAGGACCGGGGTATCTCAAATGGGCCAAATTACTATATAGTGAACCGCTGGCCAGAGTGAAGACAGGAACAGTTATATCAGAGAGGTGGCAGCTTAGTAGAGGCACAAGGCAGGGATGCCCGTGGTCCCCCATGTTATACATCCTGGACTTGGAACCATTGGCAATATACCTAAGGCAACAATATGACACAGTAGGCATCGTCATCAAAGGGAAACCGCATTTGATTTCCTTGTATGCCGATGATACGCTGTTATATCTGTGTTACCCGGAGGAAAACCTTCAATATGTCCTGGAAGTGCTGGATCGATTTGCAGGGCTTTCGGGCATAGCAGTGAACCCCAAAATGTCTTGTGTATTTCCATTGGGGAGGTACAAAGGGCTTAAGTTGGAGCAATTACTGATCCTCCAGATACCACGGGAAGTCAGCATGTTCCGATATCTTGGGATCGATATATACCATACGGTAGAAGCAGAGCACCGACATAATACTGAGAAAGCCGTACAGAATATTGAAAACAGTATGAAATTCTGGGTGAAGCTTCCCTTGGCAATGATGGGAAGAGGGGCAATGCTTAAAATGGGTGTCCTGCTAAGACTGTTGCACTACTTTGGGAATATCCCATACTTGATACCTAAGCGATTCTTTGTCAAGCTGAGCAGTATATGCAGGGAATTCCTTTGGCAAGGGACTAGGAACAGGGTGGCCCTTTGGAAGCTGCAGAACCCACATGAGAAAGGGGGCATAAAACTACCAAATTATGAGATTTATTACATAGCAAGCCAACTTCAGTGTGAAGCTAAATGGCTTTCCGAGAAACCGACCTCAGAATCCATATTATTCCAACAGGATTGTGCCCCATTTTTTCTTAGAGAGATGCTGTGGTTGCCTAAATCGGACATGGAAGGGCGCCCGAGAATGATGGCACTTGGGAGGGAAATATGGCGGAGAGCCTGCAAGATGGTGGATGACCCGTTCCCGTGCTCCCCGCATGTGCCACTGGTAGCTCTGGCGGGGAAAGAAAAGCAACTAAGATTAATGATCAGGAAACATTGAGAGCCTGTGGGGATAGCAACCTTAGGAGATATATGGCAAGAAGGGAATATAAGGCATTTCGAGGGGTTGGTGGAAGAAACGGGGGTACATGTAGGACAATATATTACATATTATGGGGTGGTACTGCAGATTAAAGAGATATGGTCTGGAGAAATATTAGTGAGTGAACTGGATACCGCCATAGACACAATATACGATATAGCAGAGGGGGTGCACAAAATATCAAGAATATATGAGCTGATGATGACCAAAGTGGGAAAAGAGGTGGTACAACTTAAACAAGATTGGGAAGAAGAAGTGGGGGCCCCAATGAGTGAAGGGGTGTGGGAGCGTGCCAAGGGATATCACAAAAAAGTGTCGAGAAATGCCAGACTACAACAGATACAACTGTATATCACCCACAGGGCGTATATGACACTGCAAAGGATAGCCAAATTCAAAAACGCCGGGCGACAATCATGTCCCAAATGTAACGAAGAGAATGCTGGAATGGTATACATGTTTTGGTCATGCCCAATAATGGAATGCTTTTGGGGAGAAGTAGCGCATAGGATGGCAGACAAAGGGATCAAAATAGAGGTAGATACAGTGTGGGCTTGACTACTGGCAGGGATCCCTAGACCACATAAACTAAAGCACGTGAGTAAATTGAAAGATCTGGTATATGTACTAGCAAAGAGGAAAATTGCAATGGAATGGAAAACATGCCATAGGCCTAGGATAGAAGCGTGGTGGAAGGATCTACAAAAATGGACAGAGGCGGAAACAGTAGTATGGCAAGAGGCGAGTAATCTGGGGGGGGGGCAGCAACCCTTATGGCCTGGAAACAACTAATTGCTGTATTATTTGGGCCCATACATGACTGGACTAGTGATTGGGACCCACCGGAAACAACTGTTATGGCAACCCTATTGCACGATGAAGAAACGGAAAAGGAAGGAATGTAGGCTTGGGGGGGGGAGGGTGAAATACAGTGTATAGAAATACAATGTTGTATATTAATATTGTTATGGACACTGTAATGTTTGGTTTTTGTTGGTTGTTGAAATAAAATCAATTAAAAAAAAGAAGAAAAAAAAAAAAAGAAAGTTTGGAAGGTGGATTTTTGACCCCCGTCTTCCTGGTTCCACAGTTTCCAATTCAGAAAACAACAACAGAGACTTCACCTTCTCATATTCCATCTTCAATATTGGAAATAAAAGAAAATGCTTTGTACAAAGTTGCTATTCAGGGGTGAATCTAGTATACTGTTCAGTAAATCTGGTTTTCAAGGCACCAATGTATCTGCAAGAGAGAAGCCGATTAATCGTCTGTATCCTGAGGAAAATACATCTGAGACACAGACTTACATTATAATAAAAATGTACTATAATTATCATCATAGTCTGTACAATTGAGTGTACTTTCAAAGCACCAATTCACACGATAAAGCAGATTAAAAAAATGTAAGCAAAGTAGTAATTGAAACATATGTTCATAAAGCAAGTATGCATTACTTAGTGAGAAAAAAGAAAGGGGATCAGACCAGTTCCACAGTCGGGTACAGTGGCATACAGGTCAGACATAGATCTCAGCAACAGTCAAGCTGATAACCTACCTTTCCAGGTGTGTATATTTTTTTGCCCTATTCCCCTTAGCCATCATTCTGCAGTGTCCTTCCCTTACACCATACTCTGTGTCCCCCTGTTTCTTACAATTAACTTTCAGCCCTCCAATCCCCTTTTGCTTCATCCTTTAACTAGTAAGTCAATCACCTTCCCTTACCTCGCAGGCCCCTCATTCCCTTGTCCACATCGCTCAGTCACTAATTCCTTGCCACTCATACCCTTTAATTGCCATCACAACAAGCCCATTCCTTGCCCCACACCACCTTGTGTTGCCCTGGCTTACTGTTACACAGTAGACCAGAGCACCTTGATTTGCCAATCAACCTCTGCCAGACATGACAAGAAGTCGTGGTCAGGGTTTTGTTGGTAATTGTGGGGTTGGCACTTGGATAATGCAGAGAGAAAGACGGCAAGGAGCCATGGCTTTTATGTGCTCCCAAATTGCACTTTCTGGGAAAATCGACTGCATATTTCAACTCACAAAGAAGAGACAACTTCAAGGGGAATATATCTTTGGACCTGGTGATGAAGAGGGAGCAAGAGTGACCTATTTTATTTATGTGTGTTTTCAAATAAGGTGGAGTGTGTGTGTTTCAGTTTCTTTAACTGAGTTAAAGTGTTTGAGTGTATTTGCGACATTGTAAAGTATAGGTGGAAGGATGTATCTGTGTTCATGTGACATTGTATGTATATATATCTGAATCTGGTGTTGATTTGCATGTGTGTCTTTTGTTGGTCACCTAAGAGATGAGTGTTCTGGACAAGACAATGAACAACGATCACAGACTCATTCAGAGTTGGGTGGCAGCAGTAAAATTGTCAGTATTTGGCAAATTCCCTTGATTTAACTGTCCACCCAATTCAGGGGTTGATCAAATATGATCAGTGGTATTCCATGGGAATACCGGCAGTGACATGTTAGACTGACTTTTTGCAGAAATTCCACCTATTTTTACCTCAGCCGTGAAGGTGGAGGTAAAAAATCCAAACTAGCCCCGCATTTTTGAAATCTTTCTTTTTACTGTACAGAACGGAAGCACTGGTGCTTCCCTTCAATGGATTAAAACATGTTTTTACTTATAGCCATGTTGAGGAGGTAAAAGGTGGGCAACTTTGGTTACCACCTTACCCATGTAATGCATAAAAGGGACAGAATTCACCCTTTTGTATATAAATAAAATCAACAGTAGTGATACGAGCCACTACTGTACATAAGCAATCTATGCTGAGAATGGCTGAAAATAAATGTTAAACAAACCTTTTTACATTACCGCCATCAGAGGTGGAATTTCTGGAATACCACCAGTGCCATTTCAGAAATACCACATCTGCTTTTGGTAAACATTGAGTACAGTGGATTTTCAGAAATACCTTGGTCTAAGCTGGTACTTTCTTCAGCAGTATTACAAAATCAGCCCAACTCTGAAAGACCCCCTTAGTTTGCAGTCTTCTAATAATTAATAGCTGAATATTGCATCTTTCTATGTGTGGTTTTCAACTGTGTCCAAAAGTAAGTACCTCAAACAGTCCAACAAACATTTCTCTTACGACTATATGAGTAACCTGCATGTGTGGCATTCACCATGCTATTAAACTCGTTTTGTATTAAGACACTGCTGATCAAGAAATTCACCAGAATATAGGGGAAGCATTCGTACAGAATCAAGCCGAGGAAACATGCTAATAAGATATGGACCCTTACTTCCTTGGCAAATAGGAGTCATGATAAGCTGTTGTGGATTGAGCAGACCAATGGTTTATGGGAGGCAGTGATGCCAACATTGCCATCCAGGGTCACAGCGCATTGCCACTTGGTGGTATGAACATGCCCCTGCAGCCTAGTGTCCTCTCCCTATCACTCTCTGTGGAGGGCCATATTTGTGGGCCATCCAGGTACATCTACAACAGTGCTGAAATCAAGAGTAATGCTCTGCCCCATTTACAGAGAATCTGAGCAGGCTTTGCAACACTGGGTTCCTTTGCAGCAGAATAGATTCTGAAGGATTTCATCTTTTTCGACATGTTTTTTTAACATTTTGATGCTCTAGCCTGTGGGGAAATTGCCCCTTTGCCCCCCTTTGCCAGTCCGCCCCTGGATATGGTTGTAGAGTTTTATCAAATACATTTCTAAAATGTATTTCTATTCTGAATTTAAATGGGTTTCATTTTCTTGAAACCTTGTGTTTAGGCATGCCTTTCAGTTAATGATTCATTTGGAACAGCAGTCCGGACCTTCTATTGTTTGCAAACCCAGTCATGATTTCTATCTCTAGAAGTGTATCAGGAGCCCTAGTTCACAAGATAAATACTTAAGCGGCTTCTGGCCATATGATGCCTGGGGATTTGGAAACCAAAGCTTCTAGCATTTGACTTCAATCTAGATTGTATCAGTCCAAGGGCTATGGTTGATGCCTATTTGGGATATTAAATGCATTTTTCCTTAAAAATATTTCCCCTGAGATTGGTCCATTTGAGTGAAAGGCATCTCATTAAATGTTTTACTCTGAGGTTTTGAGCAGATGATCTTTGTTATTGAGATTTAAATGACTGACTTTGAAGGCTTTAATTGTATAGGTCTTGTTTGTTTCCAGAAGGCAAGCAAATCTACTGTGATATTGTGTACCACAATACTTCTCTGACAACTATTCTTGAAAGGAGAGTTGATTTGATTTTGAGTGCTATTGGAAAAAGAAACAGAGGAATTTGTTCCCGGAATTACAAGTGAATACATTAGAGGGTTTGATTTTTCAAACTTGAAATGTAATGATATGATTGGCTCTCTTCATATATTTGTCGATATTTTCCAAAAAAACATACAAATTGGCACAAACCCTTTGGCTTTCAGTACATTGTTCCAGTGCAACAATGTACCATCTTACATGACTGCAGAAAGTTTAATATTGCAAGGGGGGCTTTAAGGATTTTATAATGTGAGTTTAAAGTTGATCAAGCTCCAGTCCAGTCCCTGTGCCTCAAAAGTGCCTTTTCACCTATACAGTTTAAAAGAATGTTCCTGCTCTGTGGCAACATCTGTATCATATGTCGGGTGCTATCTCTCAGGTGAGTAGGTAACTACCTATATCCCATGTGTTCATCCTTTCCATGGTAGCTGAAGAAAAGCACAAAACGTGAACAAAGCAAAGCATTATTCTGGTGCTTTTCACTTTAGGTGTACCTGTATCCCTTTTTCATTTTACTCGACAGATGCAAGTAAGTCCAAGTAACTGTACTGAAATCACTGTGTCCCTGAAACTGCATTGAGGTTGCAAAATGCATATACTTAAGCCCAGTCTGTGGATGAGTGGACTATTGCATCCACTACAGGGGCTTCTGTTTGGCATCATGGTCACAGGTTCCAATCCTGGCAGGTCCACTCAGCCCTTCATCCTCCCATGGTCTATAAAATGAGTACCATTAATTTGGGTAACAAGTGACATCTGTTATCTGTCAATAGCACCAAGATGCCTTTCTAGGGGTAAATATGTGCTCTACAAATACACCTTTTACATTACACCTGATTTAATGATTTAGCTTAGACAGTGGTGCAAAGTGTCATTTTTAAGCTCAGTTCAACATTGAAGCACTGCTTGTAAATGTATGCATGAGTCTACCAGGGATCATGAGAAAAACATTTATTTAGAAAAGCTGAAGGTCAGGTGCAGCAATACGATTTTGAACATGCCTATATATTTAGACTGTGAGGTGAATGCTCAACAGGACAGCTTTTTTCAAAATGTTTTTTTAATTAATTCACTAATTTCAAAATGTGTTCTGAAATACAATGAACAATTTTTTAACTTACTGGGTTCCACTTCAAGATTTATTGTGTCTATTTTTGTGAATATATTTTTCCCAAATGCTTTGTGTGAGTAATGTGTGTCTTTTTTTTAAGTGTAATTCCCAGTTTTGCTATAATTGTGAAACCATAAGTGTTGCTCTTGGGTACAGGTTTCTGTCTCTGTAGATAAGGTGGCCATCACAGGCCTGAATTTCTTGCAAACTCTTCCTTCACATAATGATGTTTAACTGAAGTTTTTCTCGCTCCTTTTTTCTATCATAAAGACATATCCAGCCTGGTTTCTTTTGTTAATCATTCAATATTTTATCACCACCTCATGGAAAGGCCTATGGGACTTTAGTCTAATAAAAGGTTTAAAAACATGAATTTCATACCTTATGAATCAAAAGGAGCAGGACAGACATATCTTTTTACACTGATCGGCCTGCATCCTTTTTCTCATGGCTAAGACATACAATAGTAGCACACACAAAATGATTGTTAGGACTATGCAGGTCCAACGTAATTGCACACAGCCCCACAGGGACTCTACCTTTACAAACCACAGCTTGGGAATCCTTTTGTCCTAACCAATAAAGTTGGAAACATTTTAAACCCAAGTGAGCATAAGAAGGGCAGTCAAGTGTAATACAAGGTAATTCAAAGAGGAAGAACACAACAAGTGTCAGCTAATATTTCAAGTAACTGAACCTGTGAAGGGTCATGCAAGGTGAACAGATCAATAACTATAATTGAAAATAAGCTGATGATTCTTAGTTTCATGTTTTAATTCTTTATAATGATCTGGGCATAAAGAACAGGTTTCATAGTGGGCAATTTTGCAGTTTCACTCACTTTATGCTTGTTTGCTCTACTAATAGTTATTTCCTTTGATGGAAAGTTGTAATTTAAACAATAGAAATAGAAGTGGTTCAGTCTCACAAGGTACAACAATTTGGGGCAGGCATCAGCACACACCCAGAATGTATGCTGAATTATTTTTGTTTGCAGAATGTGAATTAAATTAAAGTTTATTAACTGGTCTCTTTTCTGCAACATGCTCATGTTTATGAAATATCAATTAAATAAGCATGAAGCGTCAGTCCTTAGTACCCACACACTTCATACATTTTACTTCTCACGTATCAACCTTGAACTTCAACACATAATTCAAAACATCTTTCTAAAGGCTCACATTACATATGTCCAGAAATTGCCTTTTATTCTACTCTGTTGAAATCCATAAACATTCTCAGATTCATTAAATAAGCAAAACAAGTTCATTTATATATAAAGGTGTAGGAGTGGGCCTTTGATCACCGTAACCCAAAGCAGGCCCACCCTTAAAGTGTAAGTGCACACTTGTCTGTAACGCAAGTTTATTGTACAAATGGCTGGGAGCGGTTAGAAGACATCAAAGAGTAAAACAAGCCTGTCTCCCTGAACCACACAAAGAACACACATTTTATAGAATTTGCAACAGTTAAAACACTCCCAGAGTTTTTGTTACAAAGTTAACCCCCACACATGATTGGTTAAACCTATACAATGTAGCCATATTCCCTTCAGTTCCCACACTTCCTATTGAATACATTCATCTAAGCACCAACCTCTTTAATTTATAAATGCGTGTTTCATATTTACACTACACCCTTCTCTCAGGCACTTCCATATTTGGTCATAGCCCCATCTGCTAGTTACACAGTTTACACAAATGGCAACAATTTCAATTATCACAGGTTCCATCTGATTGGAAACCTTTACCCCTACTTGTGACGCACACAACTATTCTATGGAAATTCCATTGATGTGAAGATGAGGAGAACAAACACATTTCCTTTGATCTATTGTTGCTAGTTTTATCGCCCAAACGTGTTGGTGTCCACATTTCATTCTAAACTATGCAACTTACCATTCCAGTCCACATGTTCCTAACCCACGCCTTGACAATTGAAAATTCATGATCTATTGGTGCACCTTTCCCCGCAAGCAACCCTTGCATCAGGTTTAATTGTCCAGCCCTAAAGTCCAGCCCTACCAGGTGGCCGAAATCCCTCCATCATTCAATAAAAGACTCCCATATACTTTCAGAGATTGCATCTCCCCTTCACAATGCACCAGGCCATAAAGGCCTGCCGGAAACTGACCATCTGATATTCATCGCAACTGCTGCTGCCTTTCCCCAACCTTGTAAAACCAGTTTCTCAGTCACACAGAGTTCCATTACCCAACCCAGGTTTTCAGCCAACACAATTCCTAACTTATCAGAGAACTCTGCAGCAAAATAGATCTGTATATTCATACTGCCCAAAACCTATTTTCCTAGAGACCCCCATGTATGTGTATCTATACATGTATGTTCAGGACTACCGCATCCTCTCACATTGATTTTCCATTGCAAATCTCCTACCTTGCATGCACATGTGGAGCTCTTCGCTGCCCGATTGGTAGGCACTACGTGGCATGGCACACCTATATTGCATTTATATTCTATCAGTAGTTTTGACATTTATCTTGCTGCGCACATGTAATTTGAAAATATATCAACCATTATAGATTGGTTGGGGTATGGCCCGGAGGAAAGGTCCTGGGAATCCGCTATTCAGGTTAATGCCCCTTTGCTGGTTGCCCGATTCCACAGAGATAATCCTCGAGGACATGTGCCCTTGCGGTGGGGCTCTGTCACACCCTCTTTGTCTGCCTCCACCCCCTCAGCCCCTTCCTTACCTGCCGGGTTGCAGCCTTGGCACTCGCGCGGGCGTGGATCCCTTCAGCTCGGCCTCCGGCGGAACTACGCAACTTGTGGTGTCCTTGGCGCCTCTGTCCTCGCCTCTCCTGGGGCTTGCCTTGGTGCTTGCGGGCAACCAGGGGTGCCCACCGATGACACGGGCACCCCAGGAATCCAGCGCCCCGCAGCAGTGGGTCACGTGAACCGATTAGCATCACGTGACCTGGAAGATTTGTACAAATTGGTCATGTGACTAGGTGGGCAGTCACGTGACCCGGAAGAGAATCTTAAAAGGAGTGTCGGTCCGTATTCTCATTGCTTCTCAGCTGTTTTCGCCGGTGAGTCACTATCTGGACCTTTTCTTGTTGGATTTATGGTATTTGGACCTTGTTTTTCTGCTTACCTGGATTGCTTTGAATTTTCCCACTGAACCTGGTATACTGGAACTGTGCTGACCGCTGGACTACACTATTGGACTGCTACCTGGATTACCCTTTGGATTTGTTTGTCTTGGACATTCTTGGAATTTCAAGATTCAAGTATTCAGCCCCACCTTTACCACCTTGATTACCAACCACCCGCCCTCCATTCCTTCAGACAAGAGTAATTAGGTTCCACGCTAGCACCTGTTATCCTTGGGGTAGGTGTTTATCAGTTTTCCTCATCTCTGACTGGTACTTGGGGAGGGAGGCATTATAATCTACGTGGATCTCAAGTCATAACACCCGAGCCTTAGACATGGTCAAGACTATCATAGTAGCGGCTCTAGGTACTTGGGCAGAGCAGCACCATAGACATAGTTGATGGGAACAAGAGATCATTAAAAAAGATAGGTATGAGAATTTTCCTAGTTATGCTCATCCATGAAGGCATCCAAGAAAAAAGAGAGTCCAAAAAAAGGTCATCAGCCAATCCCACCTCCCTTTTTGTGGTCCCCTCAGGTTGTGCAATGCGGCAATCGTTCGGGCCAGAGTTCCATTGTCCAAATCATTAGGAGGGTGTATGTGCAACACATACTCCCGATCTTCTGTCAAACCCCACCCTCTATAGCCATTAGGAGGTTGAGGATACAAGCCTCAAGTTTTTCTTTAATTGCACTAAGTACTGGTTCAGAGGAATTCATAAGTATTAAATCATAGCAAAAAATGTGTAGATATTTACAATTTGCCAAAGTTTGCATGCCAGGGGCCAAAATGGAAGTAAACATTTTTTTTCTGTCTAGCCGAATAGTCAACATTGTTCAGGAATGTTCATAAGATGCTCAGTGGATGCTGATGAGATGTAGTTTGATTTTCTCCATCGTTTCAAGGAGACTGTCTACAAAGTCCATGGATTATCCATATCTGATGACATAAGGGATGTAGATTTTGAATTTGTGAATGGGGAACCACAAGGACGGGCACATGCAGGGTGGTGAGACTGCAAACGCCTCGCCAGGCTGGAGGTAACTACTTGTAGGAAAAGGGTTCACAGGACCAGTGCAAGTCGAGAATTGTTGGTGTCCCTCCAGCCAGAGCAGCGATGCAAAGAGTGAGGCTGCAGTTTCGATTCATGCCTCCAGGCATCGTACCATTGCCCTTAAAATACTGAGAAAAATGTGCAAGTAACTGGATCTTAACAGGTTTCTCTGGCTCCTTGAACCATGTTAAAAAGCTCACATACTTTTTCCATACATCTCAACATATTCAGTTTATTTGTGCCACACCTTCTTAAGGAAGTCCCACCAATCCTCCTGCTCTTCAACTCTTCACCCCTTGCTCCAATTTAATGTTCACAATGATTAGTCCTTCAAGATTGAACTGCACTCTTTGCATGCAATGTACATCCTTCTGTTTTTCCCCTTCTGATGGTAAACAGTCTTCTTCGACTGGAAGGATAGAAGCTGCTACAGATTGCCCCTGAAACTGCCCTTGGACCCTGCACAAATCCAGGTGCTATAGACACTGTGCCTCCACTACGTTTACCTCATTGGGAATAAATAATCTAGGACACTAGACGTATGGGGATAATAGAGCAAATATAACATGACTGTCTCTCTCTCTCTGTCTCTCTCTCTCTCTCCCACCCTCTTCATATAATGTTACCACCGTGTGCTTCATTTACTTTTTCTAAATTTACATCATCATCATGATTTACAAAATCTATTTCAAGGTCTTGTTGTGCTCTTTTTCTGCCATATCCATAGTACTTGATAACTCATATCATTTTACATTCCTACTATTGAGAACATATACCACAGAAATCAAGAGAGAAATTGATCTACACATTCTCATACACATTTTTAAATGCATTCTTTTGTTTTACAGACTGACTAACAATTCTCGATCTCTGTGAACCCTCTCCTTCTTTCACTAGCATAAACTGCGTCTCCTTAGGGCACACTTATCATTTTAGGACTGCTCTCCCTCAGGTGTCAGTGGAGGGGCTCCGATGTCCCTTTGCATGTCATGGACGTGCAACCAAGTTTTGTTGCCTTCCACTTTGACGGCAGTCATTGTGGGGAAGGTCACTTTATGAGGCCCATTGAGATGCTGTTCATGCCAGCGGCGAACAAAGGAATGCACACAGACCGAGTCTCCATGGAGTAGCAATTGTTGTTGTCAATCTTCTTGTTCCTTGCTGCTTTTTCCCATTGCTTACTGATGTGATGCTGTAACCCGTGAAGACGCAGGGCCTCATTCCGAGCTGGGCGGTAAGGGATAATAAATAAATAAATAATAGGGATAATAAATAAATGGGAATGGGGAATGGCATTTGGAATGGGGACTTACCGGGTCCGCCTAGGGCGGAATGTCCCAGTAAGTCCCCTCTCCACAAGACCGGACCCGGACACGATTTTGGAGGCGCCATGGCGCTAATAGCCATGGCTACCACAAAAGTCGTAATGAGGCCCACAATCTTAATGCTCTTAGTTAAAGCCTGAAGATATTCCCCAAATTCTTCTCCAAGAATCTATGCTGATGTTACGCTCACCTGGTCTCTGCGGAGAAGTTGGGGCACGGTTGCAGCCCTCCCTGACTGAGGTCACCCTTGTCTGGCTTCTCCCTCTGCGATTATGCTGTGGACTGCAACTATTGGTGGTGCTGCTCCTGTGTGGACATATGGGGGCGTGAGCATGTCAGTCTGTGACACTTACCCACCTCCAAACTCTTCCTCCGCAGCCGTGGTTTTCGTGAGAATGTGCTGTTCCTGAGAGGCTCACCTGATGATTGTTAATGGCGAGCTCTCCGTCCTGCTGCTTCTGACAGGGGTGCTTAAATGTCGGGGTCCAAGTTCCTTCACTGGTCCCTCGCATGTGGAGAGACCAGTCCAGCTGTGACTTGTCCACGTCACTTCAGGTGAGTGTTGTTCTGTTTCTCTCTCTTTATTTCTTCTCGCCTGTCAGCTTCCAGCCTGCTTTAGTAGTGTTAGTACTGTTCATTCCAGTATTGTTGCTTGCTCTGTAAGTAATGTCTCTGTTTTGCTTTCTCCCCGTATAGGCGATAATGTGGACCCTGCTGCAGCTGTGAAGCACGGGGCGGAATACCGAGGGAACAAAGATAGCTCTACAATGGTCCGGCAAAAGGTAAGCAGTCCTTAGGGATGCACGCGAGGATTGACTGAGGCGCGACCCTAAATGAAATGTTGAATAATGTTCTAACCCTGTATTCCGTTTCTTCCACAGGAATTGGCTTTGTGAACGAAGAGCGCAATGTGCGGTGGTATTGAGATCAGGATTGCAGAGTTCCAGAGAATGAATCTGCGGATGGTAGGATGGATGCCGGTCTCTAAGCGGTACCCACCCAGGTAAGATGCTGGATCCAAGAGGTAAGTCTGTCAACTCAGGCCGTGGTGAGAGTTACGTTGCACGCGAGTGCAAATTAACACAAATCGCTGGCCTAGGGATGGAGCAGTTTATGTAGCTGAGTTCCTGAGGCCACGCCCACTAGTCCTGTCTTGTCTGCCACACCCTACTACTCCTAGAATTCTGCACATGCAGCCCAGCCCTGGAAGTCACGCCCAAATAGTCTGCACGTGGAACTGCTCCCAAAGTAAATGCACATGGAAAATCTTGTACAATAAAGCGCTCTGGTGCCGTAAAGAAGCATTCCCATTTATATTCTTACATGAGCCTGACGCCAGGAATGAATCCAGCCGGACACCAATGTTGATATGTCCCAAAGGGGTGAAAATGGTTTATGTGACACATTGCCCCCATCACCTGATGGTGTGGTGTCTGTGTCCTAGGGCAGGTGACCATGACAGCTGGCTTATGTGCATCTGAACCTGTCCATCACCACCTCATCTTTCCCTGGCTTATTTCATAAGAAAAACAGGGGCAACCGAAATCAGTACAACCAACTTTTTTGCAAATCACTACATAATTTAGACAACTGAATTTTAAGCAAGCAGGTAAGTCTTTCCACTAGGCTTTTGGCTTGTGGGTGATACACCAAGCAAAACCTGTGTTTCATCCCTGGACGTGAGGTAATCTTGGCAAATAATGCATTTAAAAAATGGGTCCCATTATCCGATCTCAGGACCTCACATATTCCCCACTGTGGAAATAACTCCCTCACCAAAAACTTTGCTGCCGATTTTGCATCAGGGTGCACGCAAGGTCCAACCTCAAGCCATCAGGAAAATGAACATACAATTTCAATCAAATACATGAATTTATTACACTTCTGTATCATATTGACAATGTCATTATGGCGCTCTCTGAAAGGGCCTGAAGGCCAGGGAATTACCCTTCTCACTGCTCTCATGGTGTTACCAGGGTTGAATTCTTTACAAACTATACAATTCCCTACAAACCTACTTACCTGTTCATTAATGTTTGGTATAAACCAATGGAAGAGTAGACACGCCCAGGATATACCAGCTGCAAAGACAGAGGAATTGGTCAGTATCTCATGACAAGAAAACTGTGCCCTCCCCAATATAAGTACATGGGACCAACCTGGAATGTCCAGAAGAAGGGGCCAATCTGAGTGATGTTAACAAATCCCTAAGATCCAATATCCTAGAATGATATCAACGGAAAACAACCCAAGATAATGGAACCACCAAGAGGCAGCAACAATATATTAATTGTAATAACAGGTTATCACAGTACCTGAGTAGGGAAGCTGAGAAGTCTCCAATAGCAGCTGTGGACTTTGAAAGCAGGAAGTTCCGGAAGATGAAAGAATACTTTGGCCCTACACCCAATGGAATGAGGACACCTAACCCATGCACCTGGCAGCAAGCGTCTCTAGTCCTGGTGCGGGTACGGGGTAGGAGACATTGAAAATACAGCCACTTGCAATCCATAAACAATCCGTATTCGTAACGTGCAGGCAATGTTCCATTCAAAACGTTAAGAAACAGAAGTCTGTTGCACAATCTGAGTTTTGTTTCTTTTGCGGGCAGACCAATTACATAAACATGAGGCAAAAGAAGTCTGTTTTACAATCCGAGTCCTGTTACACTTGTGGGCAAACCAATGACGGAAACGTGAGGCAGAAGCAGCAAACAGAGTTCCAAGGGGGGGAGCAGAACAGAACACGAGGAATAAGGAGAGACTGAGGCAAAAGGGGGCTAAATCAAGGGTCCAAAACACAGACGGAATTCCTAAACACACGAAACGTAGCAAGAGCGGGACGAACTTCAATCAGAAGCAACATGCCGAGACAAGGGGTTCGGCTTATACGTTCTGTGTGTACTTCTCAGTGCATTACGTCGGTCAGCTGCTACGCTGCTTCCAGGTAACAGCCATGTGTAATGAGGCGTATATCATTTCCATGGTAACCTATACCTAGACAGAAGCGGTGAACGATGTAGGACAAATGAGCATAGGCGATTTCTGGTAGTATGCCGTAACGCTTCCTTTCTGTTTGTGTGAATGTAACCGCCCCAATTCCTAACACTTGTCCACTATCTCCTGCTCATTGGATCAAAAGATATGCTACCAAACCAACTCCTAACCAACCATGTTCCACTAACCTTAGAAACTATAGGCTTGGATCGAGACTAGAAAATTCCTATCAATCACAAATTAATCACAAATTCAAACCCAACATCCCTATATCAAGAGAACTAAACGAAAACCTAATGACACCTCTATCAACATCTCCATTTGTCAGAAAACGATGTGCTACTTACTAAAGTCATCTGACATGACACATATCAAAGGGGCATTGATAAATGCCAGATCCATGGTAGCTCATGCATTAGACATTGCTTACCTCATTGCCTCTAACCAAGTGGATTTTCTAGCCATAACTTAGACTTGGCTTCATGCTGTTGCAGGTCCAACATTATTGCTAGCTATACCAGAAAATGTTACCATACTAAGACAAGACAGAGAACCTGCCTGAGGCGGCGGCATCGCCTTCATCGCTAAAACTAAACTAGGACTAAGAGTCCAACCACACCTCCCATTTCCCTCAGGATAACTCTTATCAGTCAAACTACCACGTACGGCACCCCAGATTATAACTATGCACCTAATATACAGACTGCCTGGCCCTATCTCAATGTTTGCAGAAGATTTTACCTCACTACTTACCATAAACACGAAACCCAGCTCACAAATCTTAATACTAGGAGACTTCAATCTAGGCCTCAATGACTTGAACGACAACAATGCTACAGCCCTCGCTAATACTATCACTGAAATAGGCTTCACACACCACATTAATTCACCAACACATACCAAAGGAAGAACCATAGACTGGGTAGTCAACCTCAACTGTAACACTAAAATCACACCTAACGAACCTTGTTCCTGGACTGACCATCACCTCATCTCCTTCTCCTTACAAGATAGTCCACAACCTAATCTGAGGATGCCATTGGCTCCCCCGGCTCTTACTAGAAATAAGCGCAATATAACAATGGAGAATTTATTACCATTACTCCATCCTATTACCAATTCCACCAGCTCAGACCCATCAGCTCTAGTGGAACTTTACAATGACACAATCAAACAAGCTATCGACAAAATACCCCTTTAAAAATGTGCCAAGGCAAGCCTCGAGCACATCTAAACTCCTGGTTCACCCCTGATCTTGAAGCATTACGTAACAAAAAAAGAAAGGCGGAATCCTTATAGAAAAACAACCCCACAGTAGTGAATAAGGAAAAATTATCCAAAATCTCCACTAGATATAAATCTAAGATTCTTCAAACCAAAAGGGACATTTATAACAACCAAATTCATGAAGCCAATTCAAATACTAGAGATCTCTTCATCATTTTAAGAGAATTAGAGTCCTGTACCCCTCCAACGGAAACTTGCATTAAGGACATGACTAGGTGTACTGATATCAAAACTGCGCTTTCCCAAAAAATGTCATTGCTACAAGAGAAAAGCGAAGCTAAAACACTCAACATATCTGGGGTCTCGCCATTGCCGGAGACGCATACAGCACTCACTGCTAAACCATGTAGCCACTTCAAATTCACCTCGGTGTCCATCAACGAAGTTCAGGATAAAATCACCTCTCTCAAACCATCCAGATGCCAGGAGGACACTTTCCTGGCACCAATAATCAAAAGCCCCATTTATCAACACCATAATAAACTCTTCCTTTGATACCTGTAATGCCCCAACTAATTTAAAAGATGCATGGGTCCTCCCCCAATTAAAAAAACGAACCTTGACCCTAACAGCCCAACTAATTACAGATCAATAACGACAGTACCATTTCTCTTGAAAATTCTAGACAGGGCAGCCTACCTACAGATACAGGCTTACCTTGAAACAAACAATCTCCTTGGCTTGCAAAAGTCTTGTTTTAGGCCCAAACATAGTACAGAATCTGCTCTAATAGACTTGAAAAACCAAATGGACGAGATAAAGAACAAAGGGAAGCTTGCCCTCCTTCTCCTCCTGGATCTCTCGGTGGCATTTGACTTAGTTAACCACAAAGTCCTTTGTAATCACTTGACCTCAGCTGCCCACTTCTCCACTTGAAGCCACTGCCTGGATACAATCCTTCCTAGACAATAGAACTATAAAAGTCTTCTCATCAACTGCATCTGCTGAGCCTGCACCTATCAGCTGTGAAGTACCGCAGGGGTCTTGTGTCTCGCCCATGATGTACAATATTTTTACCAAGCCCCTCTTCGTTGACCTTCCCAATCTGGGTGAAACCTACACCAGTTATGCGGACGATACCCAGCTTCTCATTCCCATCACTGTCGATCATGACACTGCCTCAACCCTGCTCAACAAAATGTACCTCATTATCCAAGCATGGATGGCCACTCGTGGTCTTTGTCTTAATGATGAAAAGACAGAGCTTCTCCTCACTGGCTTCACAGTAAGACTGAACAAATTAAGTAACCAGTTTAAATCATTCAATATTGACAGCAATAATATTAAAGTATCCAAGGAGGTAAAAACCTTGGGTTTTTTCTCGACTCAGCCTTAAATCTGAAAAGACAAGTCAATGCCACAGCCTCTGCCACAGCATACACCTGCATATAAGTTAATGCTTGCAAACCATTCCTCTCTGCAACTAGCTGCACTACCTTCACTAGAGCATTAATCCTTTCAAAAATAGACTACTGAAACGCCTTATACCTAGGCTCAAGTAAATACAACGTGAATAAATTGCAAATACTGCAAAACAATGCACTAAGGAGTGTACTAAACATGCCTATAATGCTGCATATTTCAGCTATCAGACGTAACACTAATTGGCTATCAGTGAATGACAGAATCAGCTTCAAATCACTAACCCTCACCCACAAATGTCTTTCCAACTCGGCCCCTAAATACTTAGCAGACAAATTCATTAAAAACATATCGGAACGACCTACCAGAACTTTACACTCACACTGCCTTAGGGTTCTTAGATATAAGCTGCAAAAGCAGGTGGAAATAGCTTTCCTGTAATGGCAGCCAAACTGTGGAACTCCATGCCCGTAGCCCTCAGATCAGAAGCGTCCTTCCACAGCTTTAGAAAAAATACCAAAACATGGCTCCTCTCTCAAGATGTATAATTTGAACTACCATGCCTCCTTTGTATAGCTCTTCAATGTAATCCTGTAAATATGTATTGTAATGTATTAATTACATAATGGGGCGCATTACAAAGTTGCCGGCCTGATAAAATCAATGCCGGTATTACCGTACTGGCATCGTTTACCGGACTGGAAAATTACGAGCCACGATGCCGGTGTCACCAGCATTGACAGGGACACGCCGTGACCGGCCTCACCCTTGCCGGTTTGAGCGTCGACACGCGGCAGCAGTGCTAGTGACACCGTCATGCTGCAGTTAAGTGTATATTAAGAGGTGCAGGACATGCAATTACCGGCGAAAATGTTGTTGTTGAAGTTAGCCTGGAATTCACGCCACGGGCGCTCCCTGATACACTTCCCGATATGCTGCCCAAAAAACATAAAGGCGACGAAAATGACGTTGAGTATGATGCCTTGGAGCAAGACTTGTCTGCCCCAATAGTGCTACCTGAAGCCGCCTTGTTGTCCCTAAATAATTTGGAACCAATCGCTAATCCGATGCCTGAAATGAGGAAAGCGACAATCAGTCCTGATACTCCTGACCTCTTCTATTCACCTTTTGAAATTACCAACGCTGATCTAATGTTGGTATCAACATCCGAATCTATATCAAGTGATTCTGATAAAACCAATTTACAATGCGCACAAGGCTCACGGCCCAACACACTGGATATTCCTATCCAAGGCACACAGCCTGCAAGTGCCTCTGCAGCCGTAAATAACTTCATTGATATGACATTATCTGAAGGCCAGAGAGATGAAGCAGATGTACGTGAGATGGAAAATAATTCTGAGGACATCCCTACTTTAGCTGATAAAGGGTCGCAAACGGCTAAAGAGGGACACAAACTCATGGACGTACAGGCAATAAAAAGTGTTGGGTTGGCGCCTAGTGGGAAAAAGGTGCTACATTATCATGTAGTGCTCAACAAGTGTATTCAAGAGCCTTTTGTGAGACGACCACTAAAATTGCTAGACTTGCCCATCAACGACACAAATGAAGTTGAACACCCCGCGCCTCATCAAATCGAGGACACTCTGCCAAAATCTAAACCAGCCGAAAAAACGGAGGCTGTGGCTGCAACGACAGGCACGGGACATTTATTACAAAACAAAACAAAATTGTTTCGTCAACCAACTTAAATCAGCCTCCCAAACCAACAGCTATGACGGAAAACCAGCATCCCCTGGAATGGCTCACTGTCCCAGAATCATCAGCTCTATATGCAGAGACATTGGCTGAAAAAAACAACAAACATAAAACCCCTGATTCGTTAAAAAGACAGCTGCGTGTTAACTTGCCTATCGGCCTCTCAGAATTTGCGAAGAACAAGACAAGCACTCCAATGGCGATTGCAAGGAAGCAACACAATGCAAAAAGACCACCGTCAGCTCAGAGCAATGGGCTTCTATCCGAATCCCAAATGCCAAACGAGGAGCTCTCAAATCATTCAAGTATTGGGGCAGAAAATATCTCTCATGCACACGCAAAGGCTAGTCTATCATCTGCAGCTGCAATGCAAATCCATAACAATGTGTTGGCAGCATCATCTTTAGCCATGATTCCATTTGTGAAACTGTATCAAGCCCGAAGAGACTCTATTCATGACCAAGGAGCAATGTTATCAAACTTGAACCTAAAATTGGAGCAAATCGAAAATTTCAATTGCTTCCTTAAAAACAAAATACAAGCTGAAGCTGACCTAACTATACAGTGGCAGCAAAGGCTATGCGACCTAGCGGCTCAACACCACTGCCAAAATGACAACCTAACTGAAGGCCTCTTGGAAGCTACCAAATGGATGCGAAAAAGCATGGCCCTGAGGCTGCTGGTTGTACTGGAAAATGTACTAAACATACCAACATAGAAGGATCCAATACGGTGCATGCGGCTGCACCCTCCGAGGCCAATACAAATCAAATCAGCAAGGATTCCTTGTCCAATGGTCGCCCTGTTGAGCTTCAGCAAATCTCAACCATATCTAAACCTGGGGACGGGTCTGGCTGTCCCAAAAGTTTACCTGCTGAGAATATCAAAAATGCAAAGGGATTACAACTACCTCCTAACACCGGTACGGCCAATGACGAGGGAAGTGAAGGAGTCAGAGGAATTGCATGTGTGGTGCCCATCCAAGAGCCATTGATTCTGCCAGAGAAACATTTCTTGTCATTTGGTATTTTTACTGGCACAGCAAGACCCATAATACCAATAGAAAATTGCTATTAAAGAAATTGTAGGCACCGCTGAAGTACACAAAACAGCAAAGATGGGCAAAAGGCCTGGTAACACAAAGGTAAAGAAATTTATAAGAAATGTATCATCACCACCAAAGCCCAGTCTATTTCAAAGAGACACTGGAGTCAAAACTAAAAGGCCCGATTTGGCTATAAAAAAACCTCTCAAGTCTATAATGACAGCGGAAAGCAAAAACCAGCTCAAAAACGAAGAAGAATTATATCTGACTCTGAAACAAATGGATCCTCTTCCGCACCCTCTTCAATTGATCTGTGTGATCTATCCACATACTCGATAGATGATGATCAAGAGGTGTCCATTGCTTCTAGCTCACATCAACATGCAACAAAGAGGGAAAACGGCCTGAACTCGAAGGAAACTAAGACGGCTTGTGCGAAAAGTATGTCCGAGCTTTTACCCAGAAAGCAGGACACTGCAGTTAATGAACCTGATGAACGCGCAATTGACCAAAGGTTAAATCTGAAATTCACAGCAAATCAATGCAAACAGCGCGTTCACTTTAAAACAAGAGTTCATGGCAACAAAGTCGCCAAAAGTCCATTGCAATGCTGCAAACTACGATTACAAAATATTCAAAGCGATGAATCGGAAGTCAATTTAAATCGAACGAACATAATGAAACTGTTCAAATGTATCCGATTGTTGCGCACAATCGAATCAGATGACATAAAGATTGTAGAATACGCAACTGAAAAGTATTCAGACCAAGTGCTTCTACACATTGATTCGGCAGGAGTTCGAAACACTGTATTAAGAGCCAGCGAAGATCTTCTATTCTTTGGATTTGAGATTTCGGTTGAACCCGACAAGGATTGCGTCTCACGAGAAGAAAAAGGAACAAAGACTTCCCAACATAACCTGAAACGCGTTGACTCAGTAAATTTACGGAAATCTATGAGGCTTGCGCAGAACACAAGTCAAGATCGATCTCTGTCAAACTCACTATCAGCCAAAAAAGGAAACCTAAACAAGCATTGCACGTCTTAGCCATGACGATCCTGATAGTCCATGTACGATCGTATCTTGGAACACACATGGATATAAACACCTATTTAATGACTTTAAAATATCTCTGGAAAATGTGTTTATAATCTGTTTACAAGAAACATGGCTATGCAATGCTCCAACGCGCGATTGGTTTACCTCCTTGCTCAAACCAGCTGTAAGAAATGTTAAAGGGCGTCCAAGCTCTGGTCTACTTACGATGGTGAGAATAACTCAATCATGGTCGGCCCCAGTTCCGGTCAATCCAAATCCGTTTGCGCAAGGCACAATTATTCACACGATGTAAAAACGTACTCAGTCCAGGAAGCATCTATTAATTGTCAATGGATATTGGAGCCCCGCAAAAATCAGCACAAATGATTTTGTAAATGCAATCACACAGCTAATTGATGAATCTATGCTATCTTATAACAACCTGTATGTGATCTGTTGCAGAGATTTAAACTGCACCTGGTTCCAGTACGATCATAATTTGCAGGCCTATAAGCTCTTGTCAAAAGATTGTTTAGATGCAAGAGGCACGCGATGGCAAAACGCCATGAGTACACGCGACCTCTTAATGTTAAATGGCTCTGCAAAAGGGAATGTTCCTGCAAAAGCAACTTGGCATCGTGAAACATCCCATAGCATTCTCAATTATATATGGGTCTCCTGAAACATCGAATCAAAATCCATAAATCTACAAATCCAACAAATGAAACATAGTGATCATTGTATTTTGAAATTTGGTTGTATGATGGATGTGACCACATCCGACACCACCTGCAAATTGCCTATAGAAGTGAATGCTGGCGGGAATCGTCTTCGAGTAAAAGGAAACCAAATACACAACCTTGGCACTAACCTTATGAATATTCCAGCTGGACAGGGAATTGACTATATTCCGCTGTTGACTGATTACATCATTGATGCAAATTCTTCCATGTGTTATGGGCGATTACATAAACATCTATACAGCAAAGCCTTGCATGAAGAAAAAAAGAAAATGTGGAGAGATCTGAGAGTAATAAAAAAAGGTATGCTGAGGAAAGATGTGCAAGAAGTGGTTAAAGCTAGACGTGTGCTATATCGAAATTGAGCAAAATCTCACTCCATTATCGTTGATCAAGAACAGGCGGAATTAATGCTAAACCTACTTTTTACTAAGAACACACGAGAAATTTGGCAGATCCTGAACAAGGACTGTTCAAAACATACACCTACGCCAACAAACACAATCTCAGGAGATGCTTGGGTATTGCATTTTTCTACGGATTTTAAGAAACCATCATTCGAGACAATGAATATAAGAAATGTGGAGGAAACCCAATAGGCCGTCAAAAAGTCGCTGGATGAGATTGTGAGAGCAATAACAGCACTAAAAAACTCACGCCCCGCCGGACCTGATTTCATCTCAAATGTGGTGCTTAAAAAACATCCTCATGATTGGGCTTGCTTAATTGAAAAGTTGTACTCAAATATTGCAGCGTCAAGGAAACTACCCAAATCGTGGACCACTGCAATAGTGATTCCAATCCACAAGAAGGGCAACCAAAACAATCCTAATAGCTATCGTCCAATTGCCCTCCTTGATACGATTGGAAACATTTTCGGATCAAACCAACGCAAACAACTTGCGAAAAGGGCTGAGGACTCCCAGATTATAGACATCCGCCAAACTAGATTCACAAAAGGTGTCGGGGTAGATGTTAATCTGCTAATCCTTACCATCTTGAAATTGGAAACGCTGAAGGCAAATGGCAAAATTAATCTTGCCTTTGTAGATATGAAACATGCTTTTGACAGTGTAAATCACAGTTTACTTTGGGCAAAATTGGCAAAATGGCAATGTCCGGCAAAACTCCTTGAACCAATTATAGCACCTCATACTCAGACCTCTATGAAAGTAAGACTAAATATTGGTGGGGATCTATCAGATATGATTGCAACGCAAAAGGGAGTCAAACAAGGGTGCCCTCTTGCTGCTGAGCTCTTCAAGCTCTTCCTGGCTGACCTGCCAAACCACCTTGCACAAGTCCATTGTTTTCCACCAATGGTTAATCGGATCCCAATCAGATGCATTATATATGCAGATGATCTTGTATTCTTGGACAGAACTCAAATAGGACTACAGCGATTACTTGCATCCCTACACAAATACATGGTTAGCAATGAGCTAACGATTAATACAGCAAAAACAAAAATTGTGTCAATTGGGAATGTAAAAAATAAGAAAGACAAATCATTAAGGTGGACGGTTGCGGGAGAATTTATCGTCTCTGTAGACTCCATCAGATATTTGGGAATCCAATTTAACAACTCGGTTTGCGAATACCATTGGGTAAAAGAATTGAAAAATAAAATGCAGATGCTTGCCCTGCAAGGAGCAAAAATCAATAGAAGATACAGAAAGTTTTCATTGGAACCCGTCCTCAAATTTTACCTACAAAAATGTATGCCAATCATAAGCTTTGGTGCTGAGGCAGGTTGGAATGTCAATGAGCAAATCAGGCATTCGTTGGAAGGGCGATTCTGGCGATATGTGTTGAGACTGCCACAATCGAGATCTATGACGGTACTGATACATGATCTGTCAATAAACTCGCTACATACAAGAGTAATATAGAACTCTATTGCGGCAATGTGAAAGATGTCTCTAGAGTTTCCGTCGCCAGCATATCAAATATTTGGAAACGAGTACGATCCAAACAGCAAAAACCTACTCAGTCTTTGGTTCCACCGTTTAAGGTCATTCTTGAAGGCAGCTGATATTAATAATCAAGAGCTACTAAATTGCCGGCAACAAGCCAAGAATAGATTTGAAAAATGACTACAAAAAACTAAATTTATACCCACAATATTTGATCCAATGTCCTTCTCGTCACCATCGAGATCAATTTCTGAGGCTCAGGACAAACAACTTGAAAACAAAGGAAATGCTCTGGAAAAGAAAGGACAAGTCAAGAAAAGATAATCTCTGTCGGTTTTATGGAATGGCTATTGAAACTTCAAAACACTTGCTAATCGAGTGTGAACAGACTGTAATCCAATGATCACTACATCTTGGAAAGTTTGCTCCATTAGATGACGATATGAATGGGTGGTGGGCCAGATGCATCTCAGGGAAAAATATAAAACTTGTATATGCAACTTAAACTATATGGACATGATCTTAAAAGTAGATGTCTAATCAACTTCTAATTTGTGCTCGATTGAAAGATTGCAACAGGTTAGAATAGAGTGGGATGTGTAACATTATGTTGGGATACTTGAAAGCAAATGCTGAGAACCTTGCTTTCTCTTTTTTTTCTTTCTCCATGTCTCTTTTTTTTTGTATTGTCTTTGCACTTGTCTCTTGTATATTTTGGATGTTATCATTATTATTAGAGGATGTAAGGATTATTATCTTTATGTCTTTCTTTTTGAACCAAAAGTTATTACCTTGTGTTTAAACTGTAGTTTCTTTCAAATAAAAAAAAAAATAATGGATACAATGATGCCATTAACACCGGCATTGCGGTGCAGGCGTTAACAGGAATCTGGTGTGTAGAAACCTGCCACAGGTGCACACAATCATCACAGGTGGAGGCAATTCAGTTTGGCACAGCACAAAAGGAGCACTACCACACACCACTCTCAAATCCACAATGCCACCATTAGCACTTGCAGTACTGGAGCTGGAGGACATGCATGCACTGCTACTCTTTAAGGAGGCAGTGAGCCAGAGAATGCAGCAGAGGCACAGGAGGAGAAGGAGGATGAGATTGGGCCAGCACATACCCATTGTGCAGGCAGCTGTTCCCCGTGGGCAGCCACCAATCCCTCGCCTAAGGGCCAACCCATTCAACCTAACCCATGCTCAGATCCACACCCTGTACCGGCTGGACAGGGACACCAACACCACAATAGTGGATCTCATTCCTGATGACCTGGTGAGCCTGATCAATATCTGAACAGCCACCACCCCTTGCTGAAGGTAGTGTCTGTGCTACACTTCGTTGCCACAGGCACTTATCAGCACACAGTGGGGCAGCTGCATGGAATCTCACAACCCTGTTTCTCCCGTGTGCTCAACCAGGTGCTAGATGCACTCCTGAAACATGCAAGCGACCACATCAGGTTACCACGGACTATGGAGGAGGTGAATGCAACCAAAATATCATTACATGCACTGGCAGGCATGCCAAATGTAATCGGTGCCCTCGACTGTACACATGTGGAGATGGGTGTCTGGCATGCTGTAGAGGCAGTGTACTGAAACATGAAGCTGTACTATTCCCTCAATGTACAGATGGTGTGCGATGCACACAAAATTATCACGCCTTGGTGTGCAAGATACCCTGGCTCCACACATGACGCCATGGTGCTGCGCAGCTCCACGCTTCCCTGCTACATGGCACGACACGCTGCAAAATGTAGCTGGCTTTTGGGTGAGTCTAACCACAGGGCCATGAGGGTTGTTGAATTGTGGGGTGAGGGGAATCACTAGCATAGGCAACGTGTGTGCTGGCTGGGCCACGAGGGGTGTCTGAACATAGCATAGGATTGCATGCACGAGGAGCGCAAGTGCACACTGCATGCTGTTAGGCAGAATCATATGCAGTATCCTTTGGGAACACCACACACAATTAGAACTACAAGTGACAGTACAAATTCACCTCTGGTACAAACATGTACTACACAGTAAAGTGGTAGCAATGACTGAGCAGCCAGGCTTATCTCAAGAGCAAGTGAGCAGTATTAATAGTTACACAAAGGACAGCAATTACTATGATTCAAACAAACACTGTTTCAAATCACTGAGTAAAAGAATATACATTTATTTACACATCAGTTGTAAAACATTCCACTAAAGTAAAGCAGTTGAAAAATCATACTCTTAATGCACTATACCACACCCAATAGATTCTGGACAAGTTAGGCTCAAAATGAAGTGTGATCAAAATGGCACTCCAGCAATTTAAGAGACAGGGAAAGACAAAGTTAGACAAGAAATGAGCAGCACCAACAAGTAAGTAAGCAGGGCAATCTAGAAAAAGGAACTACGGTGAGGAAATCAAATTCAAGGGGCCTGGCCCAAAGTCAATGGACCAAAGTCTTTGTTAAAGATCACACAGTTCAGGGTAGTTTGTGGTTAAGTCTTTGCCAAGAGTTCAGGACGAAGTTGGTCAGCAGAAAGGTTAGTTTAAAGAATGGAGAAGGACAAGCCCTAGGATTGGCGAAAGGTTTCACACATTTTCGCCGCGGCTGGACGAAACGAACAACTGCATTTGAACAGTACCTTAAATGGAGAAGAAGGCTGTAGCTGAGGCGGATGTTCCTGGCAGGTCCTGCAGGCTCACAGTTCCTGAAGCGACTGTCGGACTGACACGAAGTAGGAAGACTGGAGGATCCTGCACTGCAAAGGGAAGAAACCAGCAGCAGAGCAAAGCAACAAATAACAGGGGCACTCCTTAAAACGCAAGCAGGGTCTGTTCCTCCTGGCTATCCAGTTCACTGTAGCTCTGTACAGCAAATTGGACCAGAGAAGGGAGGCCTGACGAGCAGTTTGGTAAACTGGTTGTTCCCACCCGCTCAAGGGGAGAAGATTCCTTGCAGATCTTCCCTGTCGTTGGAGTATGAAGATTCGGACCTGCAGCAGGGCTTCACCGGGAGGTTCAGTCATGGTAGGGGTCCTCTTTTTTTGTCAGCTCCTCATCGGTTCTCTCATTCCAGTGGCGACTTTTGCCTTTCCAGCGCCAGAGACCTGCTTTTTATGGTATATGGTCTAGCGGGTTTAAGTTTGAGGCTACCAAGGTAGCCTAAAACAATACCAGGGCTATTTGAGATAACCGCGGTAGAAAGAATAGGGTAGTTACCAATGCCACCAGCCAAGTCTTAATGGAAAGGGAGCAAAACAATGCTCCAAGAGAAACAGACAAAAAGGGATACGTATTAACCCTTTCCAGAACTCTATTTAAGATAGTTTGTACTGGGTCTGTGAGTTTTTAAAAGAGACTAATACAGTCAATGGTAACTTTACATGTTCTGGGAGATAGTAGTCAGTCCCAGAAAATGGAGTCGAGTTGGGAAGTCAAAAAGACAACCATGTGTCACTGCACTGAAGGTGCTGTGTAACACACAGTAAAAAGATGATGCCTATGGAGTAAGTGAGGCTCCACAGTCTATGAACACAAGAAACAGTTAAACACGCACAGCAAAACACATGTAAGAGTGGAAAAAAAGGCTCACACTCTTACCAGGTGAAAAAAATAAATCCTAGAAATCCAGCAAAGCTGCTGAGGGACTCAGTATGTAAGGGAAATTAGCCATTCTGGAGAATTCTCTCTAACACATGCATTAATCCATCATCATTCCTGCAAATAGCCGTACATATTAACAGGTATGCAATGAAGTGCAGAGAGACTGGGTAGGGCAATAGATGGCAAAGTCAGATGAGGAATCAGACCTAGCAACCTCTACATTCCCAACCTGCACAATATTAAACCACCCACATAGAATGGAATAAATAAATAAACAAACAACAAAAAGTCTGTGGGCAAGGGTATATATCCCCTTTTTGCTCAGAGCTCCTTCGCCTTTCCCTGCATTTCTACTATTTGAAGCGTCCTGGGTGCCTTCAACTGTGACCTCAGTAAATTAAACGGAATTTGCAACACAGCCAATGATTGCAGATGTGAAAGGCCTTCACAGCCGGGTGTACATGCAATCAACAGACACCGTGCACACACCAGCACATGTATCAGGTACATCAGAAAACATGAACCAAATGTACCACAATGTACCACAATGCACCACCCTGCAGTAACAATGCATGAAATAGATGATCTCAGCAAAGAAAATCACGAGTCATGCTGCCCTGCCTGAGAGAAACCCATCTGCCACACTGAAAAATATCCGTCACTGCACTCAGTCTACAGGTACACCGCAGATAAGTATGCCTGGCATGTCACCGTAAGGGACACCTCCAAGTAGAATGGTCAAGTATGAAAATGATTAAAATCATCAATCATTGACTACCACCATCATATGATTGAGAAGAGCAGGATTCATCCAAAGTACCTTAGTTACACCATGCCAAACCCCACCCAGCCATATCACTGTAATGTAACCCTTCACCCGTGGCCCATACCATCAATGGAAATCTGACCTAGTCATATGGGGGAAGGTGTCGATGGACATGGAGACATGAATAAGTTGAATGCATATTGGGGAGCCCACTGTGTTACATGAAGCCAATTAGGCAAATGTGTGATGATCTACTGTACATGCACAGTCATTTCCATTGGTAACACATCAATGAAATCTGTGACCATCATGGACATTTGTACTTGATTTGTGAGAGTGCAGGTTCACATTGAATGGTCCTTGTGATGGCAACTGCACCCATCCCTCCCCACCCATGGATCAGCCCTAAGTACACTTACCCGGGTCATAGAAAATGGAACATGTCATGCGCAGTTATGAATCCTTAGTTGCATGTAATCATGAAAACTGTACAGGCAGTGCTAACATGGATTGACCAAATTAATCACAAGTACCCTTTCTCTTGCTCCCATGCAGGTGATACCGAGTATCCCCTGAAGGGCTGGCTCATGACCCCCATCAGCCAACCAGTCAACAGGCCCGGTTCCGCTGCCTCTGCAGGTCGGGGGGCGCACTCATTTACGTGCCAGAGAAGGTTGGAAGAATTGTGTTTGTATGTGCCATGCTACACAACATGTGCATTTGACGCAACGTCCCCCTGCCCTCTGACATGGACATGATGCCACCTGAGGATGAGAATGATGATGAGGAAGATGGTGGAATTCCTCAGCTCAACAATGTAAATGAAGAATGTGCGACATAGCAAGAAGTAATTGCCCACTACTTCTGATGGACTGGAAAAGGCAAGGCACTAGGCATGGGTCACACTGGGCACTGGACACTGGCCACTGTACATAATTAAATAGACACACTGAATAACTATGTGCAGATTTGCATTATTTAACTACCACTACTGTCCCGTTAAATTGACCCCACGCCCCCTCCCCCATTACCCCCACACCCAGTACCCCAACACCCCCTCCCCCAATACCCCAACACCCCCCCACTACCCCACACATATTCCTACAATACCCCCTCCCCCACTACCCCCACACCCAATACCCCCTCCCCCACTACCCTCACACCCAATACCACAACATCCCCTCCTGCATTATCCCCACAACACCTTCCCAACTACTCCCTCCCCACATGCACTCGTAAATTGTCCTATTTACGCCCCCTTTTTGGAGGAGGGGGGTGAGCCTCTGGACGGCGAGCGACTTGCTGTGAGCGACGCACAGGGCTAGTTTGAGTAGAACTGGCCGGTGTTGTGCTGGAGGATGGGCCGAGTGGGTGGGGGGGTGTTGATGTTCCATTGTTCCGCTATAGCGATCGCCAACTGGGTGATGGACTGGGCCATTGCAGACATGACAAAATGTCCCTCCCGCACACGCCTGGCCACGCGGTACACTACTCTGCTCACCATTCTTGCAGTGTCTTGTAGGGCATCCTGCATGGTCTACCTTGTCTGTTCTACTCTGTCATGTACTATGTGACCAAGGCCTGCATTGCCTGCTGCCACCCTTCCATCCGTGTGAGCCACCCCTCGAAGTCTCTGATGTAGCTGATTCCGGGTATTGGCAAGGGAGGTGGGCAGCGACAGCCTGGAGGAGTGAACACAGCTCCGTCAGAGCCATCTGTTGGTCTTATATTAATATTTGCCTGCCTGGGTGTCGGGACTGTGCCTCCTCTGGCTCGCTGCCCACTGCTGATTGTGCCTCCTAGGGCTCCCTGGCAACTGCTGACTGAGCCTCCTCTGTCTCGCTGGCCACTGGTGCTTCAAGCTCTTCTACCTGATATGCCCGCTTAGCTGCAGGTGTTGTGGTCGACTGATGGGGGGCCTTGCTGGCAGGTGGTGTGGTCGACTGATGGGGGATCCTGTTGGCAGATGTTGTGGTCGACTGACGGGGGCCTTGCTGACAGGTTTGTGTGGTTGACTGCCGGGGCTCTGTGCTGGCAGGTGTTGGTAGGTGCTGGGTCTGCTGGGCAGCCTATGTTACCTGATGGCGAGGGGGCTGTGCGGTTGATGTAGTGGCACACTCATGTCTTGCCGTTGTGGTGCTTGCCACCTGGCTGGAGTAGGTGGTTTCGCATCGGCAGCAACGTGCAGCGCTGGAACAGGGTGTGGTGGCTAGTTCACCCTCGCTGCCAGATGAGTTGCCTGTGGGGGACAGTGAGGCAGGGCATTAGTGATGGTTGTGCATCCGTCTGACATACATCTATGCTAGTACATTCAGAGACATGTGCATTGTCATAAACGTGTTGGAGGGCCTGGCATGGTGAACACAAGAATGTGGGGGGTGCAGTGTGGGCGCATCATTGTGGTGCTGCCATGTGGTGCACAGTTTCTGTTGGCTGGGGTACCAGTGTGTAGTGGCTTGGGTGTTGTGGCCATGCCACAGGGGCTGTGTGCGAAGTGGGGTTTGTTTGTGAAATTGTTCCCATTCTGTCCATTGATGCATTGATGTTTACTCTGCGTGTATGGCCATGGTGGGTGTGACAGGTGTGCAACTGGTGCTGGTGATGTGTGCATCTTAACATGTGGTGGCATGGTGGTGGTAGCAGCAGTTAGACGGTGATGTGTGTGTGTGTGTGTGTGTGCGAATGCAGATGGTACTTGTGTCGCCAATACAGGGGAGATGTTGAGTGTGTCAGTGGGGTTTGTTGATTGTCTTTGTGGCAGGAATAGTGCAATTGTGTGAGAGGGGGCTTTTGGTGGGTGCAAATACAGCAGGGATCTGGTGCCACTCACTTGACATTTGGACTTAACCATTGGCATTGGGGAAGAAGGTGTGTGGTGTGACTTTGGGATTAAGATAATGATCACTCACTGGCATCATCCGATGTTGCTGCTCCTATCTCCGCATCTCCTACTCCCTCAATGCTATCCATGTGGAGTACGGTGCTGCAGGTCTACTCTCACAATGTAAGTTTGATGAGAGATGGCGCACCACCTCCTGTGGCCAGCCCCTGGTTGCACTCGGCAGCGAGGAGGTTGCGCACCCGGAGACGGAGGTCGTCCCATCTCTTACGGCAATCTCAGACAGTCCGGGGTGTTGTCCCCACTGCCGACACCTTGCGGGCAAGTTCCTCGTATAAGGGCTTTTTGCGAAGTTGGGCTGGCCGCCACAGGTCAGTGCAGAAAACAACATCGGCATGTTCCACGAGTGTTTCTGCCAACATGTTTATTTCCTTCTCACTAAAACGTGGTTTTCGACAACAGACGGTGCCTTGTCTAGATGCCATTATGGTCTGCTTTGTTGCTGTCTGTTCATTTTTTCTGTTGGACTGCTGTATACTGAGGATTGCAATGGATTGCATTTTTAAAGATGGCTGCCGGTGCATTTGCCGTTCCGGTGCAATGACGTTGTTTCCTGTTGTATTGGGTTACCGGTAATTACAGCATCGTCAGTGCTGGAGTTGGTGCCTGCAGCATTGAGGATGCTGGTATACGGGGTTTCAGGACCATTACCGGCATGCCGGTGCTACAGTTTCTGGCATGCCAGAATGCATGTGCATGCTGACTCGGAATCTACCGTAGATTTGGGCAGCAGTGCTACACGGTCACGGTATCACCGGCATGCCGGTAATTTACTTTTTTACTGGCAAACTCATTACGAGTTTGCTGGTCTGGTAACAGCAGTACCGGTAAGCTTGCCGGTAGCAGTGTTACTGGACTGGCTAACTACGAGTTCTGCTCGCGGGTGCCTTCACGCCCGGCAGGTCTGACCTGCACCCGCAAGCAGACCTTGTTGTGTGCACCGGCACCATTCAGGAAGGGTGCTGTTGCATCCGACCTCCCATGGACGGGGCTCAATGGGAATGGGGAGAATTTTTTTCTGGCGCGTGGGAATGGACAAGTACTGTGTCTGGCGGAGCCAGAATGCCCCAGTAATTTTCCATTCCTGGGTGCCGGAAAAAATTAGCAAGTTTGGTGGCAGTCTGCCGATTTTACCGGCAAGGCTACCGCCAAACTTGTAATGAGGCCCACTGTATCGTAAATAATTGTCTGTATATGCTTTCACCTGTATTTTTGTCCCACTTCCTGTGTAACTTATATAAATAAATAAACAAACAACAAAAAGTCTGTGGGCAAGGGTATATATCCCCTTTTTGCTCAGAGCTCCTTCGCCTTTCCCTGCATTTCTACTATTTGAAGCAAAGGGGCTGCAGTATATGGTACTGGAAATTGTACCTGTTGGGACACAATTTCCATTTTTGAAGGTTCTGAAAAGGACAAATATGCCACTTCCTTTGCCGCTCTGTCTGCGGCATCATTACAAAGTGCTATTAAATCATTTCTGTTAGAATGGGCCACACACTTCACTATTCAAATCTCTACAGGCAATGTTAGCGCTTTGATTACTCTGGATAGCAGCATGGCATGCTGGACTGGGGTCCCGTCAGATCTTTTGATTCCATTTAGATAACCCAAAATGTACCGTGGAGGTGACATATGAAGAGTTATATAGAAAGTGACTGCTTTCCCCTTACTCATTTCTAGCACCTTGATGAGTGCCACTAGTTCTGCCACTTGCACAGAGTAATGTGGATGCAGCCGTTTTTCCACTCCAACCCGGTGTTCCCCATCCAAAAGACCTACAGCAGCCACACCCGTGTGCCTCTGACCTGTGGCCTGATGAATTGTTGATGACCCAACAACAAAGAGTACCTCGCCTTCTTCCAAGGCTTAACATTCATCCTCTCTTTTTCTTCTCCCTCATAAGTAGCACAGTTGTGGACAATGTTGTCAGGTTTCACTGGTTCAGCGAAGAATGTTGCAGGTTTGACTAGGTGACACCTTACCGGATGTATGGAAGCATTTGAAAAAATACAGTCATCCCTGATACTTTTTGGGTTGTCAAAGTTGGCTTAGAAATGTCCAAGATAGCAAAAACTGCATGCTCCACAAACAATGTCACTGGGCAGGCCAAAGTAATCGCTGAAGACTTTTGTATTGCAAAAGCTGCTGACACAAGAGCTTGTTCACATGAGAACTGACTTACATAACTGAATCCAAAAACCTGCTGTAGTAAGCCAAGGGCTTGTAACCTAATTATGTGTTTTGAGCCATGACTGCTGTCATTCCCTTTCCATCTGTATGTGAAAATGGAAAAAACGGGTTCTGGTAATTTGTGGTCGCCAAAACTGGAGCATTGCTGATCTGAGTCTTGAGTTCCCAAAAAGCATGTTCTTATTTCCTCTGACCATTTTATTGGACCCTTCTCCTTTTGTGCTTTCTTAAGCGCTTGAAGTAAGGGCCTTGTATAACTAAAGTAGTCAAAAATCCTGGACCTACAATAGTTACAGAGCCTCAGAAACTGCTGCATCTGTTTTACCGTTACTGTCTGAGGAGTAGTCTGAACTGCAGGGGCTCTCTCAGGCATCACCTTTCTCCCTGGAGACGAAATTACCTGTACCAAATATATTACCTCTGTCTGGCAATACTGCAACTTATCTTTGTCCACTTTATGCCCCTTCTCCACGAACAGGGTTACAAGCTTGATTGAGTCTCCTCAACACCGCTCCTCTGAAGCACTACAGACCAATGAGTCGTCCACGTACTAAATTACGGTACTGGACACTTGTAGGTTTCCCAAATCTATTTTAATAACCCTGTTAAAAAACACTCAGGGATTCACAGTACCGCTGGGGTAACCTTGTGTACTCAAATCTCTGTCCACAATACGTAAACTCTGTGAGGTACTGGGAATTGGAGTGTAAGGAGACCCAGAAAAAGGGCGTTTTCGATATCAATTACTGTAAAAAGGGTCAACTCCGTAGGGATGTTACAGATAAAGGTGGCAGGATTTGGTGCCACTGGAAACTCTGCTTTAACAATGTTGTCCAGAGGTCGAAAATCCTGCAACATCCTCCAACTAGACCCCTTTGCTTTCTTCACAGGGTAGATGGCCATATTACATGGGGAAACATATGGTTGTATAATGCCTTGCTTTACAATGCCATAATGGTCTCAAAGATAAATCCCTTTGTCTGCATCCCTAGACATGGGGTATTGCCTAACTCATTGCAATATTGCTCCTTGTTTTAATTAAACTGTACTGCTCCTACACTTTTCAACAACCCCACATCATGAGGATTGCTGGTCCACAAGTGGTCTGTCACTTTCTCCAAATCCTCCTTCCAATATGGCAATGTTTTCCTAGCGACAAGCATGATCAGTGGTACATCCCTTTGCACTATCTTTACTTGGCAAGGCACCCCAATCTCAAAGACCATCTCTCCTGTGTCTTCCACATCCTCAAACAATTGCTCATCAGACACGTCGCTTAACGATGAGGTTGGATCGATACGCAACACTGTCTGCCATTCGCCTCCTTCCACATCAGTGCCTGAAAGAACCACCCTGTCTTTCTTGACAACCACTGCTTCCAACAGAATGGTAACAATAGTCCCTGATGCTATCACCTGTGGCTCAGCAAGCCGAAACAAAAATTCAAGAGGTGTACGCCATGTTCAATCTTTTATTCCCGGGACCCAACTCAACACTATCATCACTCCATACAGATACAATGCTGAATGCACTGGCACCCCCTGGTGACACTATCACTGTAATATGCGGGAGAAAGCGCTGCTTTTCTCACTGGTCACAATCATGGAGTCAAGCATGCTATGACATCTTTCAAAAAAGTAATTGACATATTAAGCTTGTTCAGTAGGTCCCTTCCCAAAAGATTTGCTGGGGTATTCTTACAGTATAACAAGGGAGCAGATAAAATGTGCTTACCTACCTTGATACGCAGATCCTCGGAATAAGGAACCAACAGGACAGCCCCAGAAAGTCCCTTGTGTGTACATTGTTTTTGCCTGAAAGTGGAAACTCACCTTCTTTGATGCATGATTTTGTAGCCCCTGTATCTACCATAAATGAAAATGTCTGCTCACCTACCTTTACTCCTATCCGAGGTTCCTCGATTGGATCAGTAGTACCCGATAGAACTGGACACATCAGAGATCCCTGTGGGCTGTCCTATTCCTGGTACATATGAGCACCAGGAGGTGGGAAATGATTTCCTCTGAACACACATGATCCGGTGTAGTGGGTGACTGTCCCATAGGGCAGAGGGTTTTCTCCCAAGCTGTGCCGGTGCCTGGGCTGACACGGTGGTTGGAGGTGCATATATCTTCGCCATTCCAGCTCCTGGGTTCTGATCAACCTGGACTTGCTGCGATGACACAGTGCTTGGGGCATATGGCAAAGTTTGGGTATTTTGTGGGAGACCTGCATTGAAATATTGTTACCGGCTTCGACAGTCCCGTCCGATGTGTCCCATTCTCCCACATGCCCAACTCTGCATTCCATATCCTCCATAACCTCCTCCCATCGGCCCATTAAACTAGGGCCCCATCCCCCAAACCCACCAAATGACCCACCACCCTGTGAAAATCCTCCCCTACCCAGAGGAAACCCTCTCATTGGTGTCGGTCAGGTGCGTACACGTCCATCCATCCTTGTCCCATTCCGGTTTGCATTTGTCCCTGCTGTCCTGATTGTCTCTGATGTCCCTCTGTGGCGCTAGTTATCATTGCTCCTTCTAAACAGATCGTTGCCAGCTTTTTCTGAGCCAGCTTGGCCTCAGCCTTTTGTGCTTGCTCAATGCTTTCTTTCTCCTGCTGCCTTTTACAAAAATGCACAATATGTGCTTTAATCTCCTGACAACTCTTGGCCTCCATTCCTACCACTTTATGCAGGTTGTGTTGGACTTTTGGGGAAGTCCCTTTTTTAACATGTGGTAGAAGATAGCCACATTCTTGTCCCATGCGTCTCCTGTCTCTGCCCTCCACATTTCTTGAATTAATTGGATATGGGTGGTAGGATCCTCATCTTGGTTCATCGTTTTCGCCAAGATAGAGTTTATATTGGGTGTGTCGGGGGACAGAATTCTCAGTGTCCCCCAAACTTGTGCCCTATAATTATTAGAGCTCGCTCCATCATGGGTTTTTGTGTTCAATTGAACTCTCGGATATCCTGCTTTTTCCAGAGCCCATCCCCCCGTTCCCCCATCAAGGCCATAAAAAGGCTTTTAATGTCCCCAGAGGTTTGTTTTTCGAAAGCATAAATCCACTTCCCCACCCCTGTAGTGAGCGAAAGCAGCGTCTTCCTTCGATTATCCCAGTACATGTGTGACCACGGGACATAATACGCCTTCACCTGACCCTTCTGGAGTAGTGGGAATTGAGTTGACCCTACCTTTCCTGGGGCTTTCCCCATCATTCCTCTGTCTCTCCCTACACCATATGAGCCCTACGGTGCGTTCGAAGGCCCCATGGTGTGCTTTCCCTGATTCCTGCTGGAGCGGGAGTTACAACTACTACCTCTTGTCCTCCTTGTTCGTCATCTGTTTCCCATTCATCCTCTTCCTCCTCTGACCCTATTACCACATCCCATAATCTTTCTATGGGGATGGAAGCATATTTGGCACTGCCATAGCATGCCGCTTCTTTTTCTCCTTGTTATGATTCCGTACCTGTGACAGCATGTCCTTCCTCCAAATCCACATTTACTCCCTTTATAACTGATTTATCTAACCTAACAAGGATCTGACCATGCCTCTATCTCCCTTCCTCGACATCCTTCACTTGCCTATTACCTTCATCCTGTTCTTCACTCCTGCTCTGTTGCAACTGCACTACTTCATTCTTTGTTAACCTTACTGCTTTGTCCTGTTTCCGTTGTTCTTGCTTCTCTAATACTATCCACAATCTATCTTCTATTCTAGTGACAGGGGGCACTTCCTCCCTTCTGAACTCTTCATCGCTCCTTGCTCTTACAGTTCTGTCCTGCTCTTGTTCCTTCAGCCCCAATTTCGGTTCTGGTCTAAACATCGGATAGACTTTTCTCATTCCACCTTCCATTCAAGACCATCAATCACTTTTACTAAAGAAGGTGTTCTCCTCCTGCTCGTCTCATGATCCCAACTTTCGAAGATTGGAGCTGACGGAGGTGTCACCCGTGTCCGTCTTGTATCTGCCGGAGTAGTTACCATAGAGTAGGGAGGTTCAAACTCAAGTTGGTATATCCTTCTGCGGGCTACAAAGGAAAGCACCCATATGGGGGTGGTGCGGAAGAAATTCCTACACCCTCCTTTCTTGTCCTCTCCTCAACAGTCATAATTTTATGGGTCTTCCCGTCCTTCTCCTCCATAGCTCCAAGATATTCAATCTATTCTCCAATTTCTAACTTTTATTCTTAGTTACTATGAAAGTATGCATGTTCTCCAACATACCCTTATCATAAGACCCTTTGTTAGGCCACGAATAAAGCATTTTGCTTTTTGTTTCCCTCAACCATTCTCAATGGTATTTTAAAATCATGACCTTGGGCCTGATCACGACCTCGGCGGTAATGCTAACGCTATTAGCGCGGGGGCTATTAGCGCGACCGCCATAGCCCCCGGCGCTAATAGCGCGGGATAACGAGTTGGGCGGACTTTGAAGTCCCATTCCCCATTGAACCCATTCGGGAATGCCCCATTCCCCATTGGGCTCAATGGGGAAAATTTGCGCTCTTACCGCCGGCGGATTTCCCGCCAGCGATAATAGCGCGAATTTTTGGTGGTTTTCCCCCCAGCCAAGAGCTGGTGCGAAATCCGCCGAAGCCCTGATTTGGCGGACCCTTAAATCTGGCGGTAATAGCGCTACCGCCGGATTTAAGGGTTACCGCCGAGGTCGTGATCAGGCCTCTTATATCCGGGGAGCACCTGACATAAATGATTCAATGGAGTCTCCATACTCAAAACCAATGTAACTCCAACACATTTTAAAGTATCATGATATAAACCCAAGAACCAAACCCTCAGCACAAAAAATCACCACCCACAAAAGATCCCCTTTTCCTTTCCCTTTTCTAAAAAAAAAGAAAATGAATTTCGCGCACTCACTCTACTCACTCGACTTCACCACAACCGTCTCAGTAATTATACAATCTTCAGGCATACACTATAGACAGAATATTATCAAAACACACACCAGCCAAACATCCTCTTTATTTCTCTGAGATTTCTCCCTTACTCGAGTGTAAAAGGAGCGCAATGTTTTACACTAAAACTAACACTGCTGTATCTCTCCTTTCTTTGTTAATACAACACTCTTGGTGACAGTGCTGTCTTTTCCTGACTACAGGAAGATACCCTTCACTTTTTTGACTATCCAAAAAAAAACAAGGTGCGGGCTCCATCTGCACAATCAATGCAAAGTATGGGGTTCGCAAGGATACACTCCAGAATGGTATCTACAGGTGGATTTACCATAAGATGCCATCTCACCCTAAGGTGAAGGCTCATGTCAGCCAGACAAGCAAACTGAAGGGTATCAAGACTATCCTTACAATGGACATGCAGATGCAGCAGACCGCACCTCTAAAATAACAAACTAGGTAAACACTTATGGCATGGAACAATTCATTCACTCCTTCAAATACACTCACTCTTCCAACCTACCTGACCTCATCTTTCCATTACACACACCTATTGTGCCCTCTCCAAGAACACAAAAAAACACTGCTTTACCTGGCAAAGATGCACTCACATGAAAGTGAACCCTGAAGCGCTCCGACGTGGTGCTCCTTTAATCTGGCCTGCGCAGATGGGCCACAGTACCACACCTCCGGTGGGGCAGACACGCCTCTAACCAATATGGTACCTATTGACCTCCTCCTTTGTCAAGCACAAAGACTGGTCTACATAGAGAATCTCTGGAGCCAAGCTGGGCTGACGGAGACCCCCAACGTCTCGGAGAGCCTGAGGGCCACCCAGGGAGCCCAAAGGTAGGAGTGGGCCTTTGATCACTGTAACCCAAAGCAGGCACACCCTTAAAGAGTAAGTGCACGCTTGTCCGTAAAGCAGGTTTATTGTACATATGGCCAAGAGGGGATAGATGACATCAAAGAGTCAAACTAACCTGTCTCCCTGAACCACACAAAGAACATGCATTTTATACAATTTGCAACAGTTAAAACACTCCCTGAGGTTTTGTTACAAAGTCAACCCCCCCACACATGATTGGTTAAACCAATACAATGTAACCATAATCCCTTCAGTTTCTGCACTTCTTATTGGATACATTCATCAAAGCACCATCCTCTTTAATTTATAATTGCATGTTGCATATTTACACTACACCCCTCTCTGGGTCCCTTCCATATTTGGTCATAGTTCCATCTGCTAGTTACACAGTTTACACAACTTGCAAACAATTTCAGTTATCACACGTTCCATCTTGTTGGAAACCTTTACCCCTACTTGTGACGTACAGCTATTCAATGGAAATTCCAATGATGTGAAGAGGAGAGGAACACATTTCCTTTGATCTATTGTTGCTGGTTTTATCGCCCAAACATGTGGGTATCCACATTTAATTCTAAACTACGCGGCTTACCATTCTAGCCCACATGGTCCCAACCCACACCTTGACAACTCAATTGAAAACCCATGATCTATTGGTGCACCTTTCCCCGCAACCAACCGTTGCATCAGGTTTAATTGTCTGGCCCTAAAATCCAGCCTTCCAGGTGGCCAAAATTCCTCCATCATTCAATAACAGTCTCCCATATACTTACAGAGATAGCATCTCCCCTTCACAATGCACAAGGCCATAAAGAGGCCTGCATGAAACTGGCCATCTGATATTCATCGTAACTGCTGCTGACTTTCCCCAACCTTGTAAAACTAGTTTCTCAGTCACACAGAGTTCGATTGCCCAACCCAGGTTTTCATCAAGCACAATTCCTAACTTATCAGAGAACTCTGCATCAACGCAG
Source organism: Ambystoma mexicanum (assembly GCF_040938575.1). Taxonomy (NCBI): domain Eukaryota; kingdom Metazoa; phylum Chordata; class Amphibia; order Caudata; family Ambystomatidae; genus Ambystoma; species Ambystoma mexicanum. The sequence goes on along the minus strand of NC_090922.1, from coordinate 302,773,627 downwards.
AACTGTATATTCAAACTGCCCAAAACTTATTTCCCTAGAAACCCCCATGTATGTGTACCTATACATGTATGTTCAGGACTACCACATCCTCTCACACTGATTTTCTTGCTGCAAATCTCCTACTTCGCATGCACATGTGAAGCTCCCGACTGGCCGATTGTTAGGCACTATGTGGCACGACACTCGTATATTGGATTTACATTGTATTAGCGGTTTTGACATTTATCTTGCTGTGCACATGCATTCGAAAATGTATCAACTAAAACACAAACAACACTAAAAAATTACACATATCTCCTTCCCATTAGCTAAACTGGATTCATGCTAAATTGCAACATAAAGCCAACATCGCTCTCACCCCAGCCACCAATATGGCTCACGCAATTCAAATTTGTCTTTAACCGTGGGACCCTTATTAACTACCCCAACCAAGGGTTACAGATTTCTTGTTTCTTTAAGAATTAAGTGTGTGGGCAAAGGATAAAAATGCCCTTTGGGCTTCATTTCTTTCAACACTAAATGACAAACCCAGGATTGGATGAAGCACTTGGCAGTGTGCCGAGACTGCGCCTTAGTAAACATCACTGAACACAGCATACATTTACATTTGGATTCCTTACTTGCATTAACTTACTCTGCTATCATAATGGAATCTGATCCCATGATGGTTTCTAGTGTAGTGATTTAATTGCAGAATATTCCCCACAACACTTTTCGGTGCAGAATATTTATTGTCAAAATATGAATCTATAATATATAATTAAAAAGAGTACATAGTAAGCTTGGACACAAGTATATTTTCTTTAGGGGTGGGGTGAGGTTGGGTGTTAGTGGAGGGATGCTTGGGTTTGCCCCTGCATTTTGCTGCTGTTCTGAATTTTAAAATGGCGAAAATTGAAAAATTAAACATAGTGTAATTATAAATTCAGGTAGGGAAAATACATGGAATCCCCGTAACTTGCATTGCACGCACAGTTCTCTCGGTGAGTGCGTGTCTCATTATGTAATGTCACCACCATTATATAAGCTCTGTTATGAAACACATTGTTTTATTTAGTTTTCTAAAGTACTATGGCTTTGAAGATTGATATTGTTAAGATGTTAGTAAAGAACACGCTAATATTATTCAGATTTTTAGCAATATGTGATGGTAATAACATGGTTCACTAGCTGAAGCATTTGTGATTTCAGAGATGTTTCATTATCAGAAATACCTTCCAGATCACCTGTTTGTGCCTTCTTTCAGCTCACCCTGGGTGCTATGTTACTGGATAATATGGCTTTAACGCCCCAGCGGGGGGCGGACATGGCCGGTAATGAGCTGCCAGCCTGGGCCATGGTATGCCCGAGCGAAGCGAGGGCCTTGGCGAGGGCTGTTGGCCGTTACCAGCCATGTCTATCCTCTTGCCAGGGCGTGAAAGCCATTCACACCGCAGGGTTAATCTGGGCTTTCCATTTTTTCCTCCGGAAATTGGCTGCCATAAGCATTGCCAATCTCCAAAGGGAACTAAAAACTAAGATGACCGCCACTATAGTAAAAATGGTCTAAGTCCCTTTTCCATTTCTATGGTGGCTGGAGCGGGAGGTGTGCCTTCCTGCAGGTATGTGGGGAGGGAGGGAGAGGTTGGGGAAGAGGTTTGGGTTTGGTTTGGGAGGAGAGGCTCCCTGTTGTATCCCCAGGTGGCTGGATGCTAATGGCTTGTCTTAACCTTTGGTGACCTCTCTGTAACATTTCATTAAGCAATGTCCAATGATGACAGGAAGCCAGTTGTGCGGATAGTGTCTTTTTATTGTAAGCACCCATAGGATACAGGTAAGTAAGTACGATATGGGATGAGTGTGACATAGACAGAGGGCATTCACCCCCATGGGTAAAATAGGTCACTCTGATCAAATGACAAACACAGAGCCCTTAAGAACATTCCAAAAGACCATACAGTAGGCAGGTACCCAAGGTTCCATTCACTCACACACAGACAAGAAAGACAGCATACAACACTCACCTTTTAAAAAAAAGTAAGCAAGGCCAAGCCAGCCCTGACAACTTCATTCTGGAGATAGAAAGCAAGGTCTACAGCAGCATGTGTTATTGTAGATATAACCTTCTACTGCTTTGAAGGGTGTTAGGGTATATTACTTTTTCCTGCTTAACCATTTATTCTCTCTATTATTTATTTCTAGGAGCTGGAAAAATGGAACCTGAGAACAGGACTGATAGAAGAGAGTTCATCTTCCTGGGATTTTCAGAGGGCGGGAAGTTTTTGTCTTTCATTTTTTTAAGTCTTTATCTCATGATTCTTCTGGGAAACCTGACAATATTTAATATCATACGGGTAGATTCCCACCTGCATCTGCCAATGTATTTCTTCTTGAGCCACCTGTCCCTGTTGGATATCTGCTACTCCTCTGTCACTCTTCCCTGTATACTAGTGAATTCCATGACAGGAAACAGACGGATCTCTTTTCGTGGATGCATGACACAAATCTATTTCTTTGTGTCCCTCGGCGGAGCTGAGTGCCTCCTGCTGGCAGCCATGGCATATGACAGATTAGTGGCCATATGCAACCCACTGCGGTATGCCATAATTATAAACCATCTTCTCTGCATTCAACTGACCGCTGCTTCTTGGCTCGGTGGTTTTCTGAACTCTATCCTGCACACGGCTTTGACATCAGAATTGCCTTTCTGCGGGGCCAGCAACATCAACCACTACTTCTGCGACGTACCTCCACTCATACAGCTGTCCTGCACCCAGAGCCACACCAGCCAAAATGTGCTCTATGTTGTCAGCGTCTTCCTGGGGATCACACCCTTCGTCTTTGTGGTAGTTTCCTACACGCGCATCATCATCTCCATCTTGAAAATCAGTTCTGCCAAAGGCCGGCGGAAAGCATTTTCGACCTGCTCTTCCCACCTTATAGTGGTGACTGTGTTCTATATAACGGCAAACTTGAACTATATTGGGCCGAGCCCAGGTGACTCATTTGACCTTGTGCAGCTCTCAACCTTACTGTACAGTCTCCTAACCCCTCTATTCAATCCGGTGATCTACTGCCTGAGGAACAAGGAGGTGAAAACTGCACTCAAGAGGATATTGGGCTCACCCCTCAGCACAGTGAATGTGTAAAGGTTTGGGACCAGGACCCTGCGGAAAGTTTGTACACGTAGACTTAATGTAAAGAAATATCAAACACAATAATATGGAGATTCACAAATATGAGAGCCATAGCACCATTGACTAGAGACGGTGCATCCTTCATTATAATCCCGGCCCCACAAGTCATGTATCTCAACACCTGGCTCCTGAATCATAGCACAAGCAAGAGCTGGGGGTATTCCAATACTCACCAAGGGTCACCTGCCCGTCAGCTTCAGTAATCTCAGACACCCCAAATAATGTCATAATGGGTAGACTGAACCAGTTTAGATGCAGATTGCTAGCCCATTCCAGACGTCTCTCTAAGGTGTACAACAAATACTGATGTATTTATCCCTCGCTCGGGCTTGTCATTGCAATGCATTTGACAAGATCTCCCATACCTGACCACTCCATCGCTATGGTGAGGGTTAAACAGGGAAGAGTTTGTCTGTAACTGTTCAACATCTCTGCGAGGTATCTGTCTTTGCTAGCCAATCTATACTTTAAAAGGGCACTGCATTTCCATTATGCCATTATTTGGACTCTGAGGAGCTAAACATGCTGTGGCTCAGCAGAAACGTGTATAGCCAAAGGTCCTGCCTGCCCATTCATGCCAGAATCTAGTCCCTTGAACAGTGGCTGCTGGTGTGTAGTTTTTCCATAGACTGTGCCGTTTTTCTACGTTTATAATACATATAGAGAGTGTCACAGGTTGGTACAGTTTCAGATTGTTCTCAGAGGGCAGCCCATGCACGGTCACTGTGTACTCATTCCACCAGGTGCCTGCAACTCACCTGGCCTTCATAGAAAGCTGTGGTGAAAGCAGCCCAGCTCTGCCTTGCAGTGGGAAAGGGGAAAGCCTAACAAGGAAGCGGGGAAGCGAGTGAATACCTTTAACTCTCTCTTCCTAAATATCTTCCTTCTCGAGCTCTATGCTCATCCACCTCCAACTACCTCGGGGTCAGTCACTTCTCCAAGCAATGTGTTGGTGGTAGATCTGGAAATGGCCCACAATGTCGTCCTCACAATTGCAACGGCTGAAATGGGCGACTTTTTTTTTTGTAAACACCCCACTTTACACTACATATATATGTGGGGGGTATGGGATATTATATTAATATGGCAGGGTTGAGGGGGGTCTCCTCCCGCATATCTATGTGGTGCACAGGGGGTTTAATGAAAAAAAAAAAGAAAAAGAAAGTTGCCATTTTCGGCCATCACAATTGTGTGTGGTTGCAGTGATCACATAGATCTGGTAGATATCTTTCTTCTGCTGGAGCCTCCCTCTGGAACAGCCTCCCTGCCTCTCTGAAACTTGAGGAGAACCATCAACGGTTCCGTAAGCACCTCAAGACCTTCCTCTTTGCTTCTGCCTTCTGCCCGCCTCTCCCCTGCCATTCTCCTGGCTGAAACTGAAAATACACCAGTTACATGGCCACCCTCTGATCTCAGGCGCAGGTCCCCTGCCCACCAGTTGCACACCTGCACTGCAGAGACGTAGGGAGAGTAGGGCCTGAGGGGCAAGGCCCACCCAAAATCTGTAAATGCCCACTCAGCAGCACTGTGTGGGCATTTACAGATGTTTGTGTCAGTGTAGTGGGCCCAACTACATTAGCATCATGCCCCATTTGCTAGACAATCCTGGCTATGCCTCTGGTGCTTCCCAACTCAACAACCCAATCACCCCTTCAGCCCTTCTTACTCGTCTCACAGTACCTCCCATAAACGAGGAATGCATCTTTTGTTGGTAGATTTCCTTCATGAGGCTTAGCTAGGCCTGCATTCCTTTTCAAAGGGCCATAGAAGAGAGTAAAAAAGAAGAAGGCATAATAGAGTGGGAAGTAGGTGGAAGACGAGGGGTCAGGGGGGTTGGCAGTAAACGAAACAGGGCCTGGCCTGGCAGAGAGTTAGAAGTTAGGGAACACAATGAGCGAGGGAGGAGGAAAGATGCCTCGGGCATGTAGCTCTGTGACTCTTGCCCACCATGCCTGCAGAAAGAGCCTTCCTATTCCTAGCTCTCTCCCGAATGGATACATTTGCCTGGAGAGCCCAGAACTAATTTCAGTTAGCCAGAGGGTAAACAGAGGCCAGTGTGAGGTGCACACCCCTTCATTTCAATAGGTTTCTGGGGCTTCTGGGAGGAAAAAAGGCATCAGTATTCAAGCAAGATCATCGTCACCAAGGCCACCAGCAAAAGGGGATTACAGAGCATGCTTTGACACTCTCTGGGGCCTGGTTGGCCAGGCTTATGTTGAAGAGCACATATCCTAACCCTAAGGTACCTGGGTGGCTGCACCATAGGGGCTACATCGGGCTGTGGTCGTGTTTGGGAGCGTTAGGAACGTGTGGAGGACGCAGGGCGCAGACCTCTGCTCGTTTCCCTCTAGGGTTAGGCCCTGGTACTCAGTGGTGGAGCCAGCCACTCCGAAATTGAGGGTGTTAAAGGCAGAAAGCAGCCCTCTCACCCCCAGAGCAAAGAGTGGGAAAGGCTTGTTACATCAAGAGTCTTTCAAATCTTTCACTTTTAAGAGCAGAGTGTTTACATTTAGGAATCATGAACAAGCAGCAATAAGAAAGAATATACTAGCAGAGGACAGAAGACTGCCCTGCGCATATCAGTACACCCCAATGACAAAGTCAAAGATTTAACTGACTTGCTTAGCTATTAGTGGCTCAAACCTCACAATGATTATCATCTCTCCGTGAAGCAAAACATCCTCTGAATTGGGTTGAAAGATAGATCTAATGTGCCACAGGAAGGCACCATGGAAATTCAGTTTCCTGCTCTCAGAGGAAGGAGGGTCGACAGCCCAATGGGTTCATGCACCTACTGCAGCCTCCTATGTGTAGCCTGCAGGCGCCACATTCAGTTGCTGGTGAGATGCTGATACAGATTTGCTTGCTATGCAGGGGCCGGTGGTCACCTCACAGCACCTCGAGAAGGTGTCCTGTTTGAGACCCAGGGCAATTATTTATCAACCATGACCCGTAGATTACACCTTTTCCCCTTGTTTTTTTCCAGTCAATTGGAGCCAGGGAGACAAGCTTTTGTATGGGCGTTACGAAAGCCAGAGTGCAGAAAAAAAAGGCACAACTGTCATTAGGAATGCAGGTATTGAAGGGGCATTAGCTGTTGGCCGATCGCACAATGCAATGCATACCCATTTTCAATAAAATAAATATATTTTTTTTAAGCATGCCTAGCAGACTCCGGACATTGGATTAGAACTCAGGTTTCCAGCAATCCAAAACCAAGCCCCTACCACTTGAGACACTGGTGGCTGTGCTCCTAAGAGGAGCTTTTGGGCGTTTATGTCTTTCTCCTGCATGCCCCTATGAGCATACCCATTTGTATTGTGAAACATGTTCACTGAAGTCAACGAGGATAGAACATCTGGCCTCCGCTCCACCAAATACCAGCTAACTGCAGTGACCTAGAGGTTAAGTGCTTGCGTAGCGCTTGGGGCCTGGGTTCTAGTCCTGCTTTCAGCACATAAACAGAATAGTTCGGTAATCTCCTTGTACAGTTCTGGGTACCCACACTCCTCCTAAAAGGTTCAGTGGTTATGTAATGAGTTCCCTGGAAAAGGGAGGGTGAAAGAAAGCAGAGAGGCAGTACTGTGGATACAGGGGAGAGGAAGTGCAGCGTAAGTAAAAGAGGAGGCGGGGGTACGACTGGATGAAGGGGTCCCCATGGAGAGTAGGAGGGGCTCGCTGAGGGGGGGTATGTTGAGAGGGGCATGGGCAATGTAGCATAAAGTGGGCCCTGGGGATGGTGTCATGGGGGAAGAGGGTCCTGAATTGTGGAGGGTCCTAATGGGGAAAAGTGGCCATTGAGGAGGGGGAAAAGGGTGCCAGGTGGAGGGTGGAATGGACCCCCACAATGTGCTGGCATTTCTTTCCTCATCCGGCCCTACCCTTTAGCCTGCCCCCTTCCTTTATTTACCCTGCACTCCCTGGCCTCCACAGTCCTGCCTCTCTGCTTTCTTCCATCCTCCCTGGGGGAGACGGCAGAGGCGTAGGCAGGGTAGGGCCTGAGGGGCAGGGCCCACCCAAAATCTGTAAATGCCTACTCAGCAGCACTGTGTGGGCATTTAGAGATATTTGTGTCAGTGCAGTGGGCCCAACTACATTAGCATCATACCCCATTTGCTAGACAATCCTGGCTACGCCTCTGCTGCACTGTCCACCTGGCAACCCTCGCACTTGGGGACTGTTTTCTGTATCCCTACAGCCCCTTACCTTCACTTGACACCTGATGTGTGCACTTACCCCTGCACTTGCAACCAGCTGGCTGCACTTTTAGTTATTGTCTTATGTATTTTACTGTTTATCCTATGCACTGCACTGCCCCCCTCGCCCATGCACTTTTCCCTTTCCCTCTCACCTGCTGATCTCCTGGCTGAAACTGAAACTACACTGGTTAACTGGCTACCCTCTGATCTCAGGCCCAGATCCACTCCCTGCCAGTTGCACACCTGCAACCCTTGCACTTAGGGACTGTTTTATGTATCCCTACAGTTCCACTACTAGCACTTGACACCTGATGTGTGCACTTACCCTTGCACTTGCCACCAGCTGGCCGCACTTTTAGTTATTGTCTTATGTATTTGACTGTTTTTCCTACGCACTGCACTGCCCCCTTCCCCTTCCCCATGCACTTTTCCCTTTCCCCCTCCACTTGCGCAATCTCAATGTCACCTGGCCTAGTAAGATCGTTGTCTATGTCTTCCCTCTGTTCCCCCTCCCTTTGCCTCATCGCGCCTTGAAAAACTTGTGAATAGGCACATTATAAATACTATATCAGATCATATCATATCAACTCTCTGGAGAGTAGATACGAAATTGCATGACTAGTTGCTAGTAGTATTAGGGCGAGGATGGGGATTTTCCCTTCACAGATCCATTCTCGACGGTCCTATTTCACAATGGCAGCCTTTTCTTTGCTTAGTGATGTGGCAGGCAAGCAAGATATCTTGAAATACAACACAATAGCAAGGAATGTATTAGAACAAAGCATGCCTGGGAATAATGAAGGGTCTGTTTTATTCCCGGACTATGCGCTGCAGGAGATGTTTGATATCTTATACTGAGGGGAAGACCTTGTTGCAGAGATGGGTAGAGGTGCACCTTAAACAACACAAGGTAGGAGGATAACAACCAGAGCTCTGCAGGTTGCATTTACATTGCAGGGTTTCCAGAGATCAGGGATCACAGTGACACTGCAGCGCATCATGGTTGGGAGCAGTGCTCTCAGGGGAGGGAGAAGATTAGGGCAGGCAGCAAAGCTTAAACGCACGGGTGCCATGCGCTTTTCAGAATGAGTTTAAGAGGAGGACGAGAATGACGTAGAATGGAAGAGGGTTTCAGGGGGTGCGAGGCTAGCTCGAGAAGCAGCGCACGTTGATATTGTCTTTGTAGGCCCTTGGGGTCTTTAGAACCCTTCCATTGCAGCTGTGGGTAGTCGGTATTTCAAGCAAGGCGGTGCCTCTCCCTTGGGTGATCAGATTTAATGGCGAGGATGTCTTTGAAGTTGGGCTGTCCGGACACCAGGCCTGTCCGCCCATGGAGTATAAGGAATCCATGATTGCTTTTGCACCCGAGAGTGCGTCCACTGCAGCGAGCCACTTGCCTCCAGACTCCGCGCGCGGAGTGAGGCCCGGCAGAGTCCTTCATTCCCTTTCCACGTATGTTTTGCTATTCTCCTAACATTACATACAAGAGCAATGTGCATAGATGATAATCAAGCTTTTTGATTTTCTGAGATTTAGGGTTTTTTGTAAATGAACATCATTTGTATTATATGTGCTTTATAGAACCCCGCCCTGAAGATGGGCCATTCGTTCTGAAATGTATTGGCAATGGCCTCTGCTGTTCTGCAATGTGAATCCCAAAAGATCACATCAATAAAGAAGACGTTTAGGACATTTCTTTTGATGATATATACCAATTATCTATCCCCTTCAAAGAAACCTATTTATCATGGAAGTTATCGCTTATCTGAAGCCAGCGATAGACCATCGGTCTATTTATATGGTACATGCCAGCCCTGGCTCTAATTCTTATATATATTCTTGTCTATATGCACTCTCTCTGCTCTCCAATCACTCTGCTTCTTTCCCACTTACCCTACCCTGATGCTGCACCTTCCACACCATAGGCCGTCAGGCACCGGACGGCCTCCCATTCCTTTTCCGCTAGCCTGCGCTTCCGCACCTGAGGCCCACAAACTTGGCCCAGTCAATGTCGTGTGGAAGAACAAGGCAGCAAACAGCCGCAAGTGTTATTATGTATTTACACATAAGTCAGCTTAGACAATCGGCAGAGCATAAGCATAAGCTGCACACTTCTTTCTTTCCTGCGCCCCCTCAACTGCAATTCCTTCTGCTTTAGTTCCTCAGTGCACCTCATTGCATTCTCCATAATCCAGCTCTCACTCCCCCAACCTTCCACAGCCTCACTCTCCGGACGAATTGAGCTATGTGCAGCGTCATTATGCTGGAAGCTGAGAACGAGGGTGCACCTCTTTACAGACACTTCTGCCCCCGCTGTGTCAGGCTATACAAGGGGCTGGTAATTCGTGGTTATTTCCTCTCCACCCTCGCTGTGTCATGCTCCCCAAGGGTGCAGATTATTCATGGTTATTTCCTCTGCAAAGAGGCGCCTGCCCTGCTCAGTCGTCTTTGTGATGGCCATCCACGCCAAAATTAATGTAACAAAATGAGTGTACCTGCAAAGTAAAAAGTTAGGGAGTCGTGAGTGGGTAAACGCTATGTTGTTCTTGAAGGAAACTGGAACAAAGAGGCCAGCGTAATCCTGCAGCCTGTATTTGAGTGGCAGCAAGGATCACGTTCAAGACCCTCTGAATTGTACACAAGGTTTTCTGGGGCCTGGGACCACACTACACCCAACTCTCTCTATGGAAATGTCTTCCTACTCAAGCTCTTCGGTCCTCCATCTCCAACTCCTTGATGGCAAGTTGCTTCTCCAAGCAATGAGTTGGTGGCAGATCTCTTTCTTCGGCCTCCCTCTGTAACAGCCTCACTGCCTCTCTGAAACTTGAGCAGAACCATCTCAAGTCCCGAAAGCACCTCAAGGCCTTCCTCTTTGCTTCTGCCTTCTCTCTTCCTCTTCCCTGCTGATCTCCTGCTTGTTACCTGATCTCCTGCACTGGTCATCTGGCAACCCTCTGAACTTTGGCCCAGGTCCCTGCCTATCCAGCTGCATACCGGCACTGCCTCCTGGAACCCTACAGTCCCCTTTCCTGCACTTATTAGACACCTGTGGTCTGTACTTTTAACTCCCGCACTTGCCACCTGTTGGCTGCACTACTTGTTGTGTTGATTCCTTGTCCTGCACTTGTCCATCCTCCAACCATCCCCCCCCTTCCCTGGCACTTCTCCCCTCCCCGCCCCCCTGCACTTGCGCAATCTCAATGTCACTATGCCTATTAAGATCGTTGTTTTTTTCTCCTCCCTCTGTTTCCCCTCCCTTGCCTTGTCACGCCTTGAAACCTTTAAATGCCATATCATATCATATCATACCAGGTGTGCCATATCTTCATCATGCCAATTTCTATATCACTTCTTCGCTGTCCACCCTCCCTTCCTGTGTGTTTGTCTCATTCTGGGTTACTTCAACATAACCTCCTCCTCTGAGAGCCTTTGTTCAGAGGAAAGGGGGTGAGGGGTCGTGGCCCTCCGCCATGTTATGGCATGGCGCCTAAACACCCACACTTCTGTTCCATTTCTCTTCTATGCTCTTCTCCTAAGCATCTGCTCTCCAGCCATCTGCTTCCTGCCCCAAGCTCCCAGACCCCTTCTCTCCAGTGCTCAGACCAAGATGACCTTCTCCTGTGCCAGGCCTCATCCTCTATTCTCAGGTAGAAGGACTTACCTCTCCGGACCATACCTGACCATCACCTTGGAGCCCTGCCCATGGAGCTGACCGGAAGCATGCACTTTCTGTCATGCCAAAATCAGAGACGGTTCCTTCTCCTGGAGGATTCAGTCCTGAACACCTGCACAATTCATAGAATCCACTTCTCGCATATCAATACTGAACTTCAGCATTGAAATCAAAACATCTTTCTAAAGGCCCACATTACGTGCGTCCTGACAAATGTCCTTGTATTCTACTCTACCCCCTGATATAGCATGCGCTCACAAACAGGCGAATTCTGAAGAGCTTGCCCGTATCACAATTTTTATAATGATGAGAACTAAATTAGCACTCAGTATAAACTACAGCCAACTTCACAAATGAAATATGTCTCCTGCTGGGTGATGTGCATCAATAGTATCTCCTTATAATCTGGAGAAGCATTCAGAATACAATACAAAATCAACATATGCTAATATGACGCAAAAAACCATTGACGCCAAGATCCCGTAGCCGCTGATCATGTCCTCCGTTCAGACAGGGGTTCCATGTGATAATGTCCCCGCAAAGATTTCACCTGGCAAAAAAGTCACCAAAAAAAGACAGTTTTTTGCAGGGACATCATCACACTGAGCATGCGGGGGACACCCATGCAAACCCCAAAAACATTTCTTTTTTTCAAGGGGACCTGGGGACACCCCCACAAACCCCACTCACCTTGACCCCATATGTATGGTCACGAGGTATAATGTTGCCACAACCTTTTCCCTGCGACATTATGTATGGCGACCATATATATGGGGATAATATTACCAGATACCCAGACATGTACTGTTAGTTCAACTTAATCTTGAAATGGTTAAGTGTCCATGCGAGGACTGTAAGCCGTGGCCTTGTGAGGGATTGTGTGTTTCCTGAAACTGAACAACATGGGGCTGGAGCAACCATTTATCTTTTCAGTTTGAGCTATGAATGTATTGCATTGCAGTACAGCTAGGAGTAAGATGACAAGTCAGTCCAGGTTTTGTTTTCTTACTTATCCACCCATTGACTCCTTATGGCCATTCCCAACCACTATCTGACCCTCCTTGTCCAAAACATATCCTTCTGGCATCTCTTTGAGCTAGCTCTGTCAAGCAGCTACCTTTGACGTGCCAGTGTGTTCCGAGGCAGTCTTCTGAGAGTGAATATCTTAAATGAGCGACTGGTGTACTAAAAATGGCTTATCCGATTGTGGTTCAACCACTTGATTTATATCGATCTGTTCCTTGCACTGAAGTCCTGTTAAAAAACAATAATTGCCAAAAGCAACAGTTTTGCTTCATGTATAGGTAATGCATAGGCATTTGCCAGGCATGGCTATTTTATGGCCAGGTAATCACATAGTAATTCTCACCTGTTGCCATATTATGGGCAGATGGTAGTAATATAGCGGTGTCTGGCAACTGCCTATCCCATCTTGCGCAAAAGGAACAATTGTTGCCTTTGACAATGCTTGTTTCGTTCACTGTCAAAATGGCAGTCAGCCAGCCACATTTGTCAATCATCCTCCAGGGAAGCAATGCACATACAGCCCTTGGTGCATTTTAACAGTGCATCCTTCCTCGCAACGTGCAGCATATTGAAGGAATATCAGATGCACAGCCATGAATCACGGTATGCTTTTGGCTTCCTACAGTCAGTTCTCTTTGGCTGCATGTTCACAGAAAGACCTCATGCACTTTAAATGTTCATCAAGTTTTAACATGTTCTAGTCTTGCTCTCACGCTTGCTTCCATTTCCTGCTTATGATATGATAGGTTATTTTTAACGTGCATAATACCCAGAGGTTTCTAAGCGCGGACCCGGGATCGAACCAGTGTTGCTCCGTGTCGTCTTGCTTCCAAGGCGAGCACGTTGCCGCTGAGCTATTCTCCTGAGACAAAAAACCTCTTCTTGACCCCCTTCTCCTGATTATCAGGTATGGGTTTGTGGGAATCGAGGTTTCAACGGCGTATGGAAAGACACCATCTTTGAGCGTGGGCCAAGCCTCTTTGTTTTATCACTTGCAAAATCACCAGTCACTGGGCACTTATTTCATCCTCTGCCTTCTCACATGACTTTGTAAATGTCGACGAGTGCCCATAAATACATTGAAAATCCCAGTATAAAAGGCATCACCAAAGCCAAAGCTGCATCCGACTACAAAACAACAGAAACATCTCAAGCAGGCAATCATTCCCCCAGCCCCACCACATTTATCCAGTCTTCTCTAAACTTTCACCCCCTTTCTGCAGAAGGTAACCCCAGTGTCTGGCCCTAAGGAAAGCACATGCAGCATACATCCTTTCAACAGTGGAAATGTGATGGCCGAACCAGCACATAGCATGCAGAACATTCCAAAAACCTACTTTGGCATTGTACTATGAAATAAAAAAAGGCAATGGTCCTGATTTACAAAAACGTTATATATGGGTGAATCCCATTGAAAAATGATTTGCAAATCAGGCTCCATGCAGTGCTTCATTTGTAGGAAAATACGTTTTGGGGCCCAAATATTTTCTAGCATCCCTGTTACACATTGTGGTGGGCAAGCCCCTGCCCACTGTTGACACTACCCACAGCTGCTCAATACTGCGTCAACATATTTTTGGTTAAAGCTGCAACTCCCACAGATTCATTGAGGGTGATGAATCCACTGTGCGATTTACAGATATCAATCGATATCATGTATTAGTTGTGTCTTGAAATAAACTAAGTGTGCAAGTGTTTCTTTAAAATAGCATCATCGTTAACATTTCGCTCTGATCCTGTCAGTGGCAAGTGGAACATGTTAGAGATCTATCCACGGAAAAAAAGAGGAAGCAGGCTTTCCTTCTAGGGTAAATTGATGGACAAATACAGGAAACATCATTACTAAACTGATGAACTTGCCTATCAAACACTGCAGCAAGATTGTCTTATATAGGTTGTCACCCATGACTCCCCTTGGATATTGGCCTTTTCATTGACCTTGCCCCTGTGTTGGGGCTGCTGCCTGGGGTCTGTCCTGTTCTTGTCTACCCACCCTGATGGTTATTGCAGCAGAGAATATGCAGCAATGTCATGCAGGCTGAGTGGAGCAGTGTGCGGACATGGCCAGCATCAGTGCCCAGCATTGTCACGGTCCAGCTCATTGTTATTCATGAGCATGGATAAATAGCCCTGCCGACCTGGGTCATCCGGTTTATGAATAACAATGCGCCAGCCCATGCAGAGGCCCTGGCCAGTGCACGCTGCTGGGCTCAAAATTAAGGTTCAATGAGCAGGTGCTAAAGCCAGCTCCTGGTGTCAGGAATCACCCAGTAAGCAGGAGCTACGGCTAGGTTAGGTAATCAGGAGCAGGTACACAGCGCACAACAAATCTACCTTCCACATGTGATGCATACTTTAACTTTTTGGCTTTTATGTATGATCCATTACACTTAAATTGTCCTAGATATGTCCTAGTTCTCCTTTATTAACATTTTCAAACAATCAAAGTAAATGTCACATATGCATGATTGTAAGGCACCATTTGGACTGGGGAGCCAAATGTAGTTCCTAGTAGCTGTTGGTTTCAAGGTAACCAGGCTCTCCTAGGGTAGAGGTAGGAGTTAAATAGCTCCCAGCAATTTCAAAGCTTGCACTGTTGTTGTTATATTCCTATGACTGACTGACTGCCAGTTAAAATAATAAAGTTGCCAAAACACAACGAAATAATCAAACTGGAAACAGAAATACGTACAGGGGCTCAGAATTAAGTGCCAGGGCTGAGCCCTGGCATTCTCCCCCACAAACTAAGCACTGGCTCTGTGACACCTGTGCACTTGCACATACCGTGTCACAAAATCCACGGCCATGTGTAATTCGTGCACAAATTGTAGGAGCATATTTAATTTCACGAAAGGTGAATGATCAACACACAGAGCAATAATTTAATATTACAATCCTTTGGATGGTCCTGGTAAAAAAGACCACCTACAGCATGCCATGTCTCTCAAAAAAGATGCTGAAGACATTTATTTAGCACTACTCGGGCCTGCTTGTGCAAGTCCATGAGACAACCACTCACCATCTAACTACAACTTGTAGCATGCTTCGTCTGTTCTAGATATTGCCATCACAATAAAACTCTGCTCTAATGCAAGCTGTACTCTCCCGAGTCCTCCATGCTTACCAATAAGTTATCACATTTGAGAAACACGCATCCCTACTTTAACAACCACGTCATCTCCTCTCACACTCCTCCCAAATGTTTTTTCCTCTGTGGGTTTGATCATTCTATTGTATACCCTCTTTACTATCACCTCCTCTTCAAACCTCCCCTTCTTTTCCACTCTATAAGGTCTGGCAACACCCTGGCATGGTCACAATATGCAACCTTTCGGACAAGTCCAGGTGTCATAAAACCACTACGTTGGTGATAGGTGGAGTATTAATATTGGATAACAAAACATAACATGAATTTCCTGCTGCTTTATAAAGTGCCCTCTGTGAAATAAACCACTTCATGTGTCCCCAAGAAGAAAGGGAAGGGGGAACTGGTGTATCTAGTGACCCTTACCAAAAAAGAAACAACAATATGTAAGTGCCAAGGCAGCGAGATGCATCAATAAGCCAGTAAGTCGAGGGAGGCTCTCAACGAGGGTGGAGCTAAGAGCAGGCATGCCAGCAGAGGCGGATGCAGAAAATCCGGCCAGAATGTTGAACTGAGGCAAAAAATGTAACGGGTGGGGAGGAGATGAAGACCCACATGCAGGCGAGGTATGTGAAGGCAGACAGAGAGGTGAACCACCCCAAAGTGGCAGTAGCGGCCATCATGTTGGAGAGATCAATCAGCAGGGAGGCACAGCAGTTACAGAGTCCTCTTAAAACCATCCCAGTGCTGGGCCTAATTACAAGTCCGGCTTTGCAGTACAAGTGGCGTTAAAGTGGTGATCATTCCATTCCTGCCACTTAACCTCTGCATTACCGCTGTACTACAGGTTTGGGGGTACAGTGGATGATGTACCTCCAGCAATTTGCTGGAGGTAAATCCTCCACTTCTCCTCTAAACGCACTTATCAAAGGGTAATACCGCTCACAGTAAAGCAATTGAAAATCCCTATGGAGTCATTAGACTGCAAAAATGGGAATTTAAATCCCGTTTCCCCAACTCGTGATGCCATGGTAATGTCACCGGGCAGAATGACAATACAAAGTAACTTGAGTTTGGTGGTAATTCTGTAGATTAGTGACGGGTTACCGCCAAAGTCTTGATGAGGCCGGCTTTCTGAAGGATGGGTGACCTTTTACTTTCTCCAGGCTGGAAGTTAAGGAGTTCAAGATAGTAAGGACACATATACAAACATTGGAAAAAATCATTTTTATGCATAAATCCTGATTATTCATTTCGCAGTCACACCTAACTCGTTAGTGTTCCAGTCGATTGAATGCAATGGAATCGAAGGAGACTCTAATAAACCTTATTCCAGAGCAGGGACATTGCTGGGAAATTGACTTCTTAGATCTTTTACCAAGGGCTAATGGTAGGTAAAAGTTCTAAGAAGTCAATTTCCCTGCAATGTACGCTTCATTTTGGTTTTGCACACTCGTTAGTCATTCATAAATGTAGTACTTTATCACACATGTTGTTATGTCATATGTACTGTCTCTGTTATTCAGCGCTTTTTGACAGGCGTCTCCAATGCATTGTTCATTTCATATCTCAAAGCAGTGGACGTTCTGTGTCCAAAATAATATCTACTGAGGTATCCCGTTTTACAACCAAACAGTTCTGTGCATGCTTCGTAGAAATAATTGTGACAAATTGAGTTCTGCCCTGCAGGAGTACAAGGGGGAGTAGAGACTAAAGCACCGACTTAGCGCTCTCACTTCTATAAACCAAGAGCCAACCCAATCCTAAAGGTTAAACAGTAACAGTTAAGAGATATACCTTGTTCGCTTTTTGTGGTAACGTGAGCAGAGGGGAGCCTGCACTCTCAAGAGGGGTGTGAATGTGAAAGAGTAGCAACCAAAACAGCGAAGTAGAACAGTCCAAAACACTGGAATGTCCTATCAAGATTCTGTAGAAATATATGCATTTTAATTAAACACATGTGCAATAATAACTAAATAGAAAACACTACAAAAATGCACCCCTAGAGAAAGAACACAGAATATGGAAGATAGCAAGATGCAGCACTAGGAAATGAGACAGGGGTCGGAAAGGCAATAAAAACCACAATGCGCAAAAAGTATATGGTCTTGAGTTTCAAAGGGGATTAATGTGACTTACACAGTCTCTAGGACCCAAAAGGCACCAAGAGGGCAGTTATCAGGCAATAAAACATTCAGAGTGTATTGGCAGTTCGACAACGTGGAACCGGGACTCTTGGAGCTGGTCTGTGGTTCCAATCAGTTTGAAACACAGCCATTGCGGTTGTCCAGTGGCAAGCAGATGTCGAGGTGGGGGTCCAACTAAAGGAGGCTGCAGTTTGAAACAGACTCGAGCAATGCAGTTCATGGATGTCACCAGATTAGGTTCAACAGTCAATTTTCAATGGTAGATGGGCTGATGAATGGATGCACGGGCGAGCCAGTTCGATGTGGGAGCTCGAAGGATGAGGTTCTGTCAGAACACCAGGGTCGGTTTGACTGTAGACTGGCTTGGCAATGAAGAGGCTACAGATTTGAACGGTGGTTCAAGAAATGCAGCTGCAGTGATGCTTCTTTCTTCAGGCAACAACGCACATCAGCTGGCATGGTGCGGCTGTGAACTGGTTTGAATGGGTGGATCTGTGGTTCGAAGGTCGGTGAGTACCAGAGGCAGCTCAAGAAGATCCTGTTGGTTCAAGGTGGTGTTGAACAGGCTAATCATGGTTTGCAGTGGTTTGATAGTGTAATTGCAGGAATCCTGGCTGCCCTGGCTCTCAGGAGCTTGGAGTCAACCTCCAGTGTCTCAAGGGCAAGATGAGCCCTTGATCACTGTCTCCCAAACATGAGGGAGGGTGGCACACACCTTCGGGGGTCCTTCGGCATTGGTGAAGGTCTTCCTGTGCAGCAGTGTGGCTGGCAGAGATGGTGTGGCTGGCAGAGATGCAGTAACATATTCACTTCCAATGGTCCCTGGGGATGGTTAGAGGGCAGAGCTTGCCTCTGCTTTTGAACGTCTGCATTCACCTCACAACTGGAGAACTTTGGAAAGGATTGCTCTCCCAACAGGGTCCAGCGAAATCTACTTGAAGTCCAGAAATGATCCAAAGAAGTGGTCAGAGACCCCTGCTTTTAATGGCAAAAAGTCTACCGGTAATTGGACAAAAACAAGCCTGCTTTAAGGGTCCAATCCCTGCCATTGGCACAAGTGGACTTGGTCTTCTCACATCACAACCAAAGTGCTTAGTGCTACATGAAGTGAAGGGGACAGGAAGGAAAGATAGAGGTAGAGAGAAGATGGTGGGACCTTCTTCTAGCTGTAAGTTGCTCCCTCTACACTAACCCCTCCCCTTCTTTTCTCAATTGAATCCAAAACCCTCTTGCTAGGCAGCATCCTAGTGTGAGGCTGCTCCTTTTGAGAATAGGTGTGTCCTTTGATTCCTGTTTTCAGGACAGCTTCCTGTGGAGTAGTTGTCTCTTGGATAGGGTGCTACCTGCCCTTACAAGGGAACAAAGAGAGGCATCCTCTGGCTACAGTCTTGCCAGCAGCAGCAAAAACAGACTGGCTGGGGGAATACACATAAATCTGCGATCTCAGGGCTGACACATGTCTGATATCAAATTGATTTGGCTTGGATAATTATGAGAGGTGCTATTCACCACATCTCAAACATATGTATGCCTTACATTTACAATTGTACGTGCCACAGGGATAGCACTCTCATAATTATGTATTTTTTGGAACAGGGGTGCATATCTCAAATACAGCACCTGTGTTGTAGTGACTTGGTTGGCACTGCAGCTGTCAAGGTGGCACCTGTGACCTGAACCTGCTTCATGCCACTGAAGATCAGGCACGGCAGATCAGGATACTGATGCTGTAGGGCACAGGTACACACAATGCTTTTGACATAGAGCTTTAGGAAAGGGGGACCTTGTTAGCAGGTCAGCTTTTCTGAGATGGAATTACCTGCATCATTGTATTAGTTAATACACATTTGAAAAAAGCCTGGGATTCTACACCCTTGGCAGTTGGAAATGCCACGCTATAGCACCACCAAGCCTTCTTAGTACTGTGCAATTAAACTTCCAAGAGTAAGAACAGAAAGCAAAGCAATCCCTCCAACAAAGTAAGCATTGCAATGGGCCTGATATAATATCATCACAGAGTGAGCCTTCAGCCTTTCAGAAGTAAAATAGTGCACCATCAAATGGTATTGTAATATATAAAATACATTCAGCATGCCACTTTCAGTGAATGGTGACTGCAATTCACAAGCCACAAAAACACTGAAATCACAAATCAAACTGGCGTATCCTGCTGCAACTGCTGCATCTCTATCACATGCATACATCTAGTAGAAGTAGCAAAACAAATTGTACCACCCAATGGACAAAACTAAAAATACATTAAACATAAAATAACAGTAGCCTGGAGTAGCGCCACGCTTCCTATTCAACATACTGCGATGAATTAAATATGCACATAATGGCTGTCCTTAATTTTGAAAGCATTTCACCAAATTTAAGAGAACATATAAGCAACCGCTTTCATCTCAATCGTAAATGACACCAGGTCAACTGCATTACACCGGACCTGAATCCACTACGACCCAGCAATGACTGCTTTTATAACCTACATGCCTTGAGAAAGACCTCTGAGGGTCGAAACACGCGTCAGATGAAAACTACTACTATATTCAGCACTATCTAATTGCATTGCATCCATTTATTTTCATTATTTTCTACAAACTGATCCAATCTAGAACCAGGCACTCAGCTGAAGAGGGCCAAAACTCTCTCTTTTCATTTTGAAAGCATTTCACCACATTTAAGAGAACGTATAAGAAAGTGCTTTCATCTTAATCGTAAATGTATGTGCATTGTTTTGTGCCAATTATAAGGACAGCTTTATCTCAAACAGGTCTAAACCTCTGTAATGTGCCGTGTCATGATTTGTTCCTACACTTGAACAAAATCCTGCATCCCAAGCCCGTAGTCCAGGGATGATTCAACAGGTAACAACAGTTGTGCGTTCACGCTTGTGTGTAGAAAGCCAAGACAATGGCAACTGAGTTTCTTCATGACCTTCTTCGGAGTGATGGCCAACTACCTGCTGAGTAGTACACGATCTTACACCACTCTGCTGATCATGGACTGCCTTCCAGTAGCGCCTGCCATATGGTCTCCTGTTGTGGCATTATTATTTTCTTCCAAAGAGCCCAATTTATGGTGGTGTATGAAAACAGCTACACGACCTCACATGAGCAAAACATTCTCAACCTTGGCTCAATGTATGAGCTCCAGCAGCAGTAGACACAGTCCGACTACATGGCGAATCTTCTTCCCAGGATCAAAGCGAAGATCCTTAGTCTAATTGGTGCAACCTTCCAAGACAAGAGAAATTTCACAGACTCTACCCACATTATACTCGGGAAAGATGGAAATGAGGGGTGGGCGAAAGTTGCTGGGGATTAAGGGAGAAGGGTTTGATCCTCCAGAGAAGACTAAACAGCTATCAAGCTGTTTGAGATGTCTTCATGCCCTGATCTTGGAATACGGGCTCCAGGTGTGTGAAAAAGTCCAGCGACTCAGCAGAAATAGAAAGGGCGGGAGACAGGCCATGAAGCTGCATCCTTCGGAGGCACCCTTCTATTAGAGGCTGGAACTTGCCTCCATCGATGAAAATGTATGGTTACAGTTGAGGCAGATTGCAAACATCCAGTGTCAGGGCAGAATAAGTGTTGATCAGTGTCCCTGCGCAAGCACACTTTCCACCAGACGTGTGTGTTGTTGCCATACTCATGCAGGGTGATATTGTTCCTGGCACAGTCCCAGCCCCAATGCTTTCATGTGAGGAATGAATCTCATTGGAATAGGCTGGAGGGGGCATGGCGGGTCTGATCCAAATAGTACTTTTTGATGGAATGTGTGGCACTGGGTGAGAGGGGTCTAGGGAGGAGTTGCACTGATTGGCTTTGCATTCATAATAGATTCTGTTACTTTTGTTGTACAGGGGTCAGCTTCCCCTTTGCAAATTGAGGAACACTTCGCAAAATATGTTTTTCCACTTGCAGAGACAACATCCAATTCGATACAAGTCAGCTCATTTGCAAAAGGTGAATAGTCCCCCTGCACTCCTTTAAAATGTTCTGTGTATCCAGGTTCGGTTTTGTGAATCCACTCACTTGCGCAAAATGTGTTGTGTGGCCAAATTGGATGTTGTGGATCCGCCCACCTGCAGGATGCGGAGGAGGGTTGTGCTGTGGGCGTGGCGTGGCTGCCAGAGATTAAAGTGCTCCTCCATTCCCAAGATGGTATCCTTTTACCTGTGACGTCAGTGCAGCTCTTTCTTCTGCATCTGGTCTCCCCAGTCAGAAGCCAAGCGGAGGGAAAGACACAATGCCCACAGTGCCACCATGGTCCATGTTTGGCAGATATATCTATTTTTTAACATTTTCAATGGATGTGGAAATGTAACAATAGCATTATTTCAGGATTCAATCACTCTGTGATACCCATGACATCAAACGTTTGTACAGACGTTTTTACTGAACCCACATGGGTGGACGGTGATTCCAGGCTCCCACCCATGTCGTCCAGCCAGACAATGTATATCGAGGGATTATGAACGTCATGGAATGTGTACACGCAGGGAGCGGCTGCTTGCCGGTCCACTGAACCGGAAGCAGGCCTAGAGTGTTGTAGGCAAACCCCTGTTGGGAATAATGCAGAGAAATGCTGTGCCGGTGGTAAATAATTTTCTTAAGCCTATTCTTCAACTTCCTCTCACAACTGCAGGTGGTCACATTCATCTAGCTGCACCAGCCCTCTGGTAATCCCTGGCTTTGATGACGGGACAGCCATGAGTATCTCCAGAGGGATGGGGGAAAGGGTTAATATGATAGGTTATTTATAACGCACTTAATACCCAGAGGTTTCTAAGCGCGGACCCAGGGATCGAACCTGTGGTGGTGCTCTGCGTCGTCTTGCGCTGCCCCTGAGCTATCCTCCCGAGACGATACTGTCATGATGCCTACCCCTGGGGAACAAGACCAGGTCCAGCAACCCCAGAAGCAGGCATCAAGTTGTTTTGAGCAAGCCCAAAAGCCCCTGCTAGGGACTGTTTGAGTGCGGTCCTGGCGCCTATGGCGCCAGGCTCATAGAGTAGAATTTACCTGATGCAGACCATGCTGCAAGCTTACCTGGTGCCGACCATGCTGAAGAGCTCCAAGCCAAATGAGGCTTGGAAGGGACTATTTTACCTACGGACTATTTTTTTACTCGGGTGGGGCTGGGGAAGAATACTTACCTGGGACTACTTTGGAGGCTATTTAAACCACGCCCGAAGAGCAGCACACGCTTTGCGTTATTCTGCATCCAGCAGCGTAACGCTCACCGTGTCTGCAAGCCTGCATCCAGTCTTCTGCCACGCCCGCCTCGAGTCTGCAGCTCTTAGAAATAGGGAGGAACAGAAGGAGAAAAGGTTAGAATAAGAGCAAACATTCGATCCTTACCTGAATTCCGGATCCACCGCGCCTTCGAGCTGGAAGAAAGAAGCATTTATGTGCACCGCCTCGCCTGCTGCAGCGCCGCGCTGAACTCACCGGCCATCGCAGCATCCTCACGATCCACCGCATCCTTCTGCACGTTCCCGCCGCATTCTGGCACCTAAGGGGAACACAAGGACAGCAAAGGTGAGCCAAGGAAATAAACAGAGGCAATAGTAACTACCCCCACAGACTTACCTGATTACCGCCGGGGGTACTATTCCTCTTCACGGGTCGGCGTAGCCTCGATTGCATCCTCGCCGCACCCTGGCCCCTAAGGGGAACAAAAGGACGACAAGGTGAGACAACGGGACAAATAAGGGGAACTCTTCTCACCGCAATAGACTTACCTAATTTTAACGCCGGAGGCATAATTCCCAGAACTTCATATTTTCTCGCCACACCTGAATAAGGGAACAAGCAGCTTACATTCTGGCCTTATTTTATTGAACTGTGGAGGATAAGCCAAATCCTTACTTGAACTTCGTCAGCTACCACGAGGAACTCTTCGCTGGGGTCAAGCTGCAAACTGCAAGGAATCGGACAAGAGTGAAAGTCAGACATGTGAACTCTTACGAACTACATATTTTTTTGGAGTCAATATTGTTCTGGAACTCACCAATTCCTTCGAGACAGTGAAGCAACTGGTTATCAACGCGCCCCTGCGCTCAATGCAGGATGGGGAGCTCATCTTTTG
Source organism: Ambystoma mexicanum (assembly GCF_040938575.1). NCBI lineage: Eukaryota > Metazoa > Chordata > Amphibia > Caudata > Ambystomatidae > Ambystoma > Ambystoma mexicanum. The sequence continues at coordinate 302,750,225 of NC_090922.1, read as the reverse complement.
AAACCATCAGGTGAGACTATAAGAGGGGACATCAAAGGTGATCTGTGGGGAGAACAGCGGAGGGTGGGGGGAATTTACGCTCAACTCCACGGGTGGTTAATTCCCTTTCTCCATTTGCAGAAGAATATTCCTACGGGCCAAGCAAACAAAGCTAGGTGGGCCAGTCCAGTCCGTCATCTCGGCCCTAGGCGTCACATTGGTGGAGACCGCAGCTGTCCAGTTCAGATCGACGCCTCTGTGGGAGCCAGGTGAGCGTAACAGATACCTTCATGCTTTGTGCACAGGGGCATCTGCAGCTGCAGGCCCAGGTGCTCGGATCTTCTGACCAATTGGAGTCTTCTGCATTCCCACACTGCACCGGAAACCTTGATACACCTGAACGAAATGAGAAAATAGCACAGTGCCCCCATCCACATATAGGTTGGTCAGAATTGCAAACATGGCACATCCTGCCATGATTGTAAGATCGTAATTTGGCACCTTAACAATTTCCTTATTTCCAACTGCGCTGCCTCTATGTATGTGTCTCTGCTCTCACCTCCTGGGAAAGATCCCAGTGTGGCCAAACGCGTAGACCCATAATTAGTCCCCCATCCTGGATGAATAATCAATAACACATTCCAGTGCCACGAGATATCCACGGTGTGGCTCTGTTTCAAATCCACTGAGAAGCCTTGCAACTTCATGCACATTGCCAAACTCTATTGAAAAGACCATCCAGCTCATGCCAAGATCTAACCATATCTTATCAGTTTGAGTAGGTCATTAGTCAAAATGTCAGTCCACAGATACTCTGGGCCTCCACCAGTGACTCTGAGAATGAGGTCATACTCTCTGTGCCGACCAACTGGAGTTGTCGAGCCATTCAAGGCATATGTAATCAGGGACGTCATTTCACCAAAATGCCAGGTGTAGCGGAAATGACATCACATGACCCCTGACCTCTGATGACATCACAGTTAGTGATGACATTTTACCCCACCCCCAAGCGACATCACAGGAAGTGATGGCACACAGCCTTTCACCCATTGACAAAACAGGAAGTGGCATCACGTAGCATTGTTCCCCAGTACACTAATAAAAATATGGTTAAGTTATCATTGTAATATGATGTACATTTCATACAAGAATGGATCACCATATGTAGCATTAATATCAGTATGTATACACCCATATTACCAAATTACTGTGAAAGTAAGGGGTGGTCCAACACAACAACCAAAGTGTCCGGTCAGGCTGGAAACAGCAACTGACCAACAGAAGTCCAACCAGAAAAACAATGGTCTGGAGGGTTGCCCAGAGTTGTGCCAGTGGTTATGAATGATTTGAACCCTTCCAGCCATCACCTTTCTGTTTTGCTTCTTTGGTAAGTAACCCACGTTTTTGTTGTTAGATGGGAGATAGCGGGAAAGATGTGCTACAGGTCACAGTAATTGCATGTTTTTTTTAATTTTCAAATGTAAACAGCAGCAGCAGCAGCTCCATGACATCACCCTTAGAAAAGGACAATTTTATTATTTGCTTTGGTCCTTGATATCTTGCTTAATGCCAACCTCCTCCAGCTTCTAAACACTGGAACAGGAACTGAACCCATGTTGCACGACATCCTCTTGTTCTAAAGCAAGTGTGTTGCTCTTGGGCTATCCTTCCAAATATGTATATTTTTTGCTTGCGGAAGCAACATATGGTTTACTTCAAAGGCGGAGGAAAACTCCATGCACATTAATTATCTCACCTTGCATCTATCTACAGTGTGCCTGTGATGCAGGTAAGGCAGATCTGGGCTAGGTCACACAGTGCCCAGGCAGGATTGGTGGATGGGTTGCACCCCTCTCTTTTCAGGCCCAGTGGCTCGCTGAATGTGCAAAGCAGGCAACGAGAAACAATGATTAGATTTGCATTCATGCGGTGCTGTCACTGAGTACTGCAGGCTACTCTTACCCATTTCTAGCTAGACCTAGCCCACACACCCTTCCTGTTGCAACAGTAATGGACATGAGCTGCATAGACAGCCCCACCTCTGAACCCATTCAGGCATTCTTCACTAATTGACTGCCAACCTGTTAGTGATGGCAGGTTTCATGGTTTTTCCTGCATCCCTGTTATTTTTCCCAGCTAACGAGATCTAGATTCCAGGTGAAAAAAGCTGTGACACATTTAGCTGCATTTACAATCGCCTTTTTGAGGTGCAACACAGACATCTGGTTTTGGCACTGCCTCTTTTTCTAGTGGCCCAGGGGTAGCAAGGACAGGTCTAGGGGTAGCACGGGGGGACTCAGGGGTAGCAGCTGCCCCTAATGACGTCCCTGTAGGTAATCCACATAAAATGAAACTGCCCAGTCCCCTACGAAAGGGATAGCTTTTTTTCTGAACCCAGAACCTCTCTACTAAATTCAGGGGGACAGGGCAACTCTCTCCCCACACCCCTGCCATAATCTCTATCCAATTCCCGGGTCCACCAATTCACCAGTTTCAGGTCCTTTGCCATCACAGAGCCCACAAGTCTCAGCAGGTACATTAAAAAGTGCCATGGGAGGCGTACCAGGACTTCACTATTCCTGATCACCAGCCTTATTGGGACTCTAGGGAAGGACACTGGGAGAAAACTGCTTACAAGGGCCCTAGGGTGAAAAGAACGAACTTTCCCAGTATCCATACCAGTCCAATGTGGTTTGCAGCTCCCACTGGTCATCTTAGATGTGCAGAGCTATATTCATCCCCACCCACTAGAACCACGCTGCAGAGCATGTAAAGCTACAAGCTTAGCTGACCTCTCCGGGATCCAGCTTTCCATGAACCTCCATCTTCCCTGTACCAGCAGAGATCTCCTCCATACATGACCTCGAGAAAAAGAGAAGGCAAAGAGTGAGTGGTAATATTTGTTTTTTACACTTACCTAAAACACTAGAAATCGATCCCTCAAAAGAACGCGCTGCAGTAGTGATGTCTGGGAGAACATGGTCTTGATTACAAGGCTATTTTTGACACACGTTGTTCAGTCTAAACAACACGAAAGCCGGAGATTCCTCAACCACATATTTGCACCTGCTGAAATCAAGATTGTTTGCATAGCGATGGACTAAACTGTTACCGGATTCTGACGTCATATACCATAAACATTGAAGGGCAAACATTGCATCTACCTTTCAGAAGCTGAGGTGAGCAGATCTACCTCTGTTGCTCCAGTGACGCAGTTGATTGGGGAATCCCCACCGCATTCACCTCAGAACCCATACACCAGGTACAAGGTGGAGTCTGTGGGCAGCAACATAGAGGGTTACAAGGTTGTCCTCATTTAGGACTCAGTATTGTCTAAGTAACAGGCCTCAGCGTGAAGCCAGGGGCCAGTATTGAAAACAGTAACATTTCCAAGGGGCAGATCGCCAACCTCATACACTGCTCCGGGCTTCCACCACACTGCACTGATGGAGAGACGTGGTCCATCTGATAAGGGGAGTGAGTGAAGAATTCACAAAGTGACAGGTGAGTGTTACAGACCCCACTCCAAGCCTGCTTTGCACATTGCAGACATACGCGGCTCAGACACTAACTTTGCTCTCAGTGCTCCCGCTGAGCAGCACACTGCCACCACTGCTTTCTTGAAAGTAGTATTTCGGAAAAGTGTGCATATGTATTTCACAATTTTTGTTAAAAAAAAATTGCATTCTTGTTTGGGGAATGAACATGTTATGTTATTACATTTATAATGCGCCAAAGCCAGAGGGCATTCAGGCGCAATAACAGAGGATGGAGATGGCAGCAATATGTTCTTATTACACAACCAAGGCGGCCTTCAGCTGTTTTCTGAAGGCCAGATGATTCTCTACTTTACGGAGGTGTTCTGATAGGGCATTCCAGGCCCGTGCCGCCTGCACATGAAAAGCACAGCCATATCCACAGGGTCTCTTAACACGCTCCACATCTAGTAAGCATGCCTTTGCAGATCGAAGGTTTCTTGTTGGTTGGTAAACATTCAGCCTGTCTTTAAGGTAGATTGGTGCATTACCAAAGACACATTTGTGGCAGGTATTCAGCAGCTTAAACTGGATCTGTGCCGAGACTGGCAACCAGTGGAGCTTCTTCCGTGCCTCCGATGTTGGTTCGGTAAGTTTCATCTGATATATAATGCGAACTGCCGCATTTTGAATTTTTTGCAGTTTTTGAATATCTGTCTTGTTTGCTCCCCCTAGCAGTTCGTTACAGTAGTCTACTCGTGGGAGTATCACAGCTCTAACTAGTTTGGTACGGTTTTCTTGTGAAACTAAGGGGGCGACTTGCCGTAGCACCCAAAGGTGATAGTTGGTGTTTTTTGTGATTACTTACAAACTGGCCTCCAAAAAGGTGCCTAAGGTCTTCACCCTATGTACCACTGCAATCTGGCTTCCATCAATTTTGAAGCTAGAATAGGGAAGGCCCAGTTTATTGCTGACTTGCCGGGGGCCGTACAACATGAGCTCGGTCTTGCTTGCATTCAGGCATAGCCAATTTGTTGTCATCCAGCTCTTAATGGTCTGATAGACCGAGTCCACCATCAGTTGATCTTTTTCATAGGCCCCACCGATGTCCAGTGTTAACTGAAAATCATATGCATAGTGGCAGAAAAATAAGTACATGTTCTCCAGATCCATACATAATGGAATAATATGGATGTCAAACAAAAGGGGGAGAGGCATGCCCCTTGGAGGACTCCACAGGTGGTGCTTTTGATGTTGGACGCACGTTCGCCCCATTGAACTCGTGAGTGGCATCCCTCAAGAAATGACTTAAGCCAACTTATTTCCTCCACTGAAAGTCTCCCAATGGTTGCCATTCAGTCTTGCAGGATCCCATGGTCTAGCAGGTCGGAATCTGCCAATAAGTCAAACAATATCAGCATCCCCGGCCTGCTTTCTTCCAACTTAGAAAGCATGTAAGTCTGCAAGCCCAGCAGTGTGCTCTCAGTGCCATGGAAACTCCTAAAGCCAGACTGCTTGTTAGGTAAAATACCAGCTCCTAAGACATAGGTCTGAAGTTGTAATGTAGCAACTTTGTCGATTAGTTTCAGAAAAAAGAGCGTGTTAGCAATAGGCCTGAGATTCGTATTTGTATTTGTATTTATTTTATTTATATTGGCTGCATCATTGGATTCCAGACCTGCCTTTTTCAATAATGGGGTAACTGCTAAGTTTTCCATAGACTGTGTGATAAGGTCAGTTCGAAACGAAGAGTTTAAAAACCTGCGAAGAAATGGGGCAAATATGTCCTTACGTTCTAATATAATTGAAGATGGAAGAAGTTCTCCCGGGCAACTAGTAGGGTACATGTTTTAAGGACGTTGTGGATCTCTATCATAGTCTGCTCCATGAAACTTAACCCGTTGTGAGATTTTGGCTGGAATTGGTTTCCATGTTCCAGTTTTTGGTGGCCCATTTTGATATTAGCATTGCCCTCCTCCTTCCCCATCTTGTTGCAGTTCACAGTGGTAACTGCGGTGTCAGAGGTATTCATATTTAGTTCCTCCATGATCCTTTTTTGGGCATTTTTCAATTTGTCAGAAAAAGCCTACTGGACTCTTTTACAATCTTCATTAGTTGGTTTAATGGTGGGACTAGTGGCAGCGGGTTTCTCCCAGGACCTGAGAAGTTGGAAAAGTTCCTCTGTTTGATTTCCAGCATCGTTAATTTGATCATCATAGAAGCAACATTTCGTTTCTAGAGTCTTATTCTTATATTCCTTTTGCTTATGCTACCAGGCTGCCAGATTTTCCAGGGAGTTTTCCCTCAGCCAGGCATGTTCCGCCTGCCTTTTGTTAACCTTGAGTTCTACTAGAGCAGGAGAGTACCATTCATGATGGTTTGGGTTGTCTCGGACAGTTCTAGTTTTTAGGGGTGCAAAGGATCTCCTCGTTATAGGTGATAATTTGGATCTCAGGACCATCTGTTGTTACTCTTTGTCATTAAGCCCTCTAAGCATTCAGAGAGAATAGGAATGGTAACTGCCTTGAAATTCCTGTTTAGTGTTTTGCGCACAGGTTGATGGGCCTCATTACGACTTTGGAGGTAGCCATGCCCTTAATAAGGGCATGGCTGCCTCCAGAATCGTGTCCGGGTTCCCTGAATGGGGAAATACCGGGCCATTCCGATTTTGGAGGGCCAGGTATTTCCTCCTTCAGGGAACCCGGACCCGGTCCTTCCCCATTCCCATTCGAGCCCCCATAGGGCTCAATGGGAATGGGGAGGGAGCTAACAACGGGCCCGTTAATAACGGGCCCGTTGTTAGCTCCCTGGTCCCCTCGCAGGACCCGCTCTGGAACCTTGTAATAGGGCAGAATGGGTTTAATGGCGCCGGCACCATTTCCGGCGCTGTTAAACCCATTCCGCCCTTCTTGTAATGAGGCCTGATGTCTTTTTTGTGGAGGGGAAGGAAGCGTCAGTTGGCAGGAAACAAAAGAGTGGTCCGACCATATACACAAAGCATATCGGGTACAGTAGTGGATTATACTGCAATTGTATAATGGATAAATGCACAGAAGGGACCCATCTGTGCATCACATTGGGGGTGGTAAAGTGGAGATTTGAGATGCCACTTTTTCACACTCTTTTGTGGATCCTCCCTCATACTGTTGTCGCCTAAGTGTAGGGATGCACTAGGCCACCCCTGCACATATAGGACACATTTTAACATGCTGGCTGTAGGTTACAATTTGTACCTCCAACTTTTGACAGGAGGTAAACATTGGTGGAGATTTGATGAGGTATTCAACTCATAATTATGCAGAGTTTATGGCATTCAGTGATTCCGGAGATTAACACGTGCAGTGAATACTGAATTCAATCACAATTAGGTGGGTGGTCAAAGCAGATGGTATTTGGAATACTGCATGTTTTTACAGTGACCCACCAGCTCCTCAGAAGAGCACATTTTTCCCTTGCCAGCATTTCCTTTTCAAATGCAAAAGCACAACACTCGTAGCCCCTTCATGACCTGGCCGTTGCATCGGCACCTAGTTTCCGGTACCAGAGAGCCTCGGTGGACTGGCCACTGGAAGTATGTGTGATGTTCAGCTGGGTTTAAGTATTGCCCGCTTTTCTGGGATTTTGGTGGTGCACCACATCTTTTCAAGCTTCCTAATGTGATGGTTGTTGACATGTGTATCCTGTGTGTACCAGGATGTGATTGGTATTGCTTTGATATTTTGTGGGGTGGCTGAAGCTGTCTGTACATGTGCCAAATGAGATGCTAAGATAGTCAAGCAGAGAGCCGCTTAGGTCATCAGTTTGAGATAAGTCTGTCTCTTCCGATGGCTTGCTAGGGAAAGTTCTAAATGAGATGGTTGCAATGCGAATTGGAATATGGTTCCCTTTATGTGGTGAGTGGTGTGGTGAAACGTGGCATGAGAAGCACAAACCCAGTACAAACCAACACCCGGAGGTTGAACCACATGAAGGAACATGATGGAGCCAGTGGGCGCGTATGTTGACCCACTTCCAAAAAAATCTTTAATACTTGTGGCCGATTTCTTCCTGCATCAGTGCAAGAAAGTCATCAGATATTCGCCTGGGAACTGTTAATTCCCTGAACCTCCCCTCCATCTTCTCCATATGTGACAAAGCAATCATTGATTTACCGCTAAATTGACTGTATTTAGTGTATGGTGCTGGATTTCTCAAACCTGCGCATCGGACCCTCACCGAGGTTGGCAGATGATGGTGATTCCGTCATCTGGTAGGACCATGCTGTTAATTCAAAGTGAGGTGTAACATCAGTGGCAATGTTGACACTGCAGTTAGGGGTGCGGAACACTGTTCTCCCTTAATTTCTATTAGAAAATGGAGTTGTGACAATGAAACATGTTAGCAACCCTGCATTAGAAGAAAGAACAGATTCCCCTTTGGAGCATTCTAGCAAGCATCTCTCGGGTTATTTTGATGCACCATACATAACTGGAATTGTTCACTCCAATTAGTACCTGGCACAGCAGGGCTATTCCCAAGAAGATCTCCCCATCGAGTCGCAGAAACAGAGAGAATCAGGACTCTGCATGCACACAGATATCTAACAGCACATGCATAACAAAGAAAGCAGGTTTATGCAGAGATGCCGCAGTGTATTAGGTGCAAACCGATGCTGGTGACGTGTTTAATAAAGATTTCCCCTGCATTAAATGTTCTAAAGCAGTTAGGGTTTCCTGCATCCTGTGAACAGTCACCAGGCTTCCAAATCTGTTCAGCCTTGTAGGGAAGAGAGAAGTAAAGTTTCTCTGCCAAAAGCGCTTCCAGCTCTTCCTCTGATATCTCCCGTTCATGGGGAACCTGCTCCCCTAGTGATTGACAGAGATAGGGAGGAGGGTCCACTGGTCTCACTTAAGGCTGAATCTCCTCAACCCATTCCTCCCAGGGTCTCGTTTATAGTCCCCTCCTCTGTGTCTCTGAACCAGAGTTAAATTGCCTGTCTCGTGTTTGTTCCTTCAACTGTCTCTAAGCCCTTACTAGGGCGAGTCATTGCTAAGTTGTTGACCGAAGAAATCATCCAGATGACATAAGAAGTTACTAGGACCGAGATAGAAGAAGAAATCGAGCAAGAAGATAGTGCAAGCCCCTAGTAAAATAGCACACCTATGATACCCATACATCCCAGAATTAACCACAGCTCATAGGTTAAACAATACCAAGATGACAATACCATTTTACACCTTGAATGTCAGAAGTGTGAAGCACAGGGACAGACGGGCTATCTCATTTGCCTTTTTGATAATCCAAAACTTTAATGTGTGTTTCACCAAGGAATGTGGACTACCACAGTCTGTCGTTTTGTTCTAAAGGGAACAGCCCTTAGGTGTCGCCATCCTTGTCAACCGCTGGTTGAATCAATAACAGAGCAGGTGACCGTTGAAGGCTTATAGGCAGGTACACCAATCAGATTGACAGCATTCAGTAGGCTGCTGGTCACGCAACTAGTTCCCACCACTCAATTGCTCTGCCAACCACCAGTTGTCACGCCTTCCTAGCATCTACATAAGGATTGTAGGCCAGCTCCAGGCTAACATCATTGAGTAGGCTGCTGGTCATGTGACAAGGCCTTGCCACTCCATTGCTCCACCCACTACCAGTTTTTAATGACTTCCTCCTTGCATCTGAATAAGGACTGCAGGCCAGCTCCGGGCAGACAGTAATGAGCATGCTGCTGGTCACACAACCAGGCACAGCCACTCAGTTGCTCTGCCCACCACCAGTTTTCACACCTTCCTGACATCTACATAAGGACTGCAGGCCAGCTCCAGTCAGACAGTCTTGAGTAGGCTGCTGATCATGTGAACAGGCCATGCCACCCAATTGCTCCACCCACCACCAGTTTTCATGCCTTCCTGGCATCTACATAAAGACTGTAGGCCAGCTCCAGGCAGACAGCATTGAGTAGGCTGCTGGTCACGTGAGCAAGTGCTGCCACTCAGTCGCTCCACCCACAGCCTATTTAACCAGTCCTCCTTAGGCATCCTCATAACCGGCGTCCTCTGGAAAGAATGGACATAGGCAAGGAACTCACCTTTTTGTTCCTGATTAGGACTGATAGGGCCAAAGGACAGACCTACTATCCTGCATTTCACTTATGACTCAGTCGCTATTACTGCTACACGGAAAAAGACATCCGCATGTTCTCCTCCCTCCACATCCCATCCACACTCTTACTAACATGTAAATGGCCCAGTGTCCTGGGCATCAGTGGCAAGGTATTTTAGCGAGCCTCATCAATATTACCCTTGCGCCATTCAACACCCACGGACCACAAGCGCACACCCTCTAATGTGGATTAATGCTTTCTCAGCAGTCACTCATGCCAGATAGATCACTGACCTCATCTTGTACAACGACCTTGATGCCCTGTTCCTTACTGAAACATGGTTTACCCCATTTTCAACCCACATTTTGGACATCCTCCTACCCCAAGGCTGCTGCACCAAACTACCCACCAGCAGGGAACGGCAGAAGGCTGAGTGGCAATCATCCACAGGAGCAATTGGATATACTCCATCATCCCCTCTCCTAGAACAAGCTTGTTTGAATCACTCATCTGCCGGTTTCCTTTAATGCTCAAGAAATTCATCACCATCCACCATCTCATCTACAAACCACCTCACAGGAGTGATTCATATGTTGCTGACATCTCCAATTTACTCTCTTCTGCCAAATTAGCACATTCTAATACTGTTTTTCTCAGCCATTTTAACATCCCTGAGTGACAGGTTCACAACCACACTCAAAGCACAGTTTTTGTACTGACCAGTTGAACGGACCTCAAGCAAATTGTGCTCTCCCCCATGCATAACAAAGGCAACACCCTAGACCTAGTCTTCACATCATCCCCACTCTTCACCTGTTCCACGCGACTGGTCTAACAACGCCACCATCCCATTATCAGTTACCCATTCGACTATGGCCCACAAAGGTCAGGCTAAATGCCCCCTCACTCAAGGCTGTTCACTCAAAACCTTCCCGGTCAATAAGCTAGAACCAAACTTTGCAGACTTCCCCACCACAGGAAATGCGTTGGGTCTCCTACAATAATTGAACAACTCTGCTATGAAACAGGTGGTCAATCATGCCCCCCTAAAAAAAAAGCTGGACTAAGACCAAACCATCCACCCCTTGGTACACCCCAAAGGTTGCCTCCAACATATGCTCAATTAGATCCCCAAAGAAACTGTGGCACAAAAAACATAACCCGGGAGACCTCACCAACCTCAAATTTCTCTGCCCCAATTGTAGGATTCTGATTTATGACAGGGTTGTACTGGCCCGTCGGCCCATCGGCCCGTGGCCGGGCCGATCGAGCCCTGGAGCCCGGTCTACTATAAGTGGGCTGGTGTGTTCAGGGCTGGCTGGCTTGTCTGCGGGCTGCAGCCCGTTCAGCAGTCAGCTCGCACCTCACGATACACAGCAGATACATTCATTAAAGAAATGTAACACAATAGTGTTAGCTTTCTTTGATGAATGCATCAAGTGTGCATGCTGGCCTGGCAGTGCTCAGCCCCTGAGCCAACTGCTGGACACCATGGCACGGCGGCACCAGCAGTGTTTATTTAATTTGACAAAACACTGGGAGCGGCCAGGCTGGGCGGGGCAGCTGCCTCAGCCCGGCCCGCTCCCAGTGAATTCAAGTAGCCATGGAGGTGCGCATTTGCAACTTAAGTTGCAAATTGCTTTGCTTCCTTTGGTGCCGTGGGGGGGCAGGGCGGGGGAATTTCCCATTGAGCTCACCACAGAAGTTGCACAACCCCTGCTAGCGGAGGTTCCGGCCGTGAAGCAGCCCGAGTTCACCAACACGACACCGGGCTCTGCGCGGACTGTTTGTGCGCAGGAGACAGCTGCTGCAGGGTGAGAGGAGCTGCCTGGTACTGAAGGAGGCGAGAGACGCCAGGGACCGTGCCTGCCGCACAGCAGCAACACCAGTCACGCATGTCCCTTAGCAACTCTGGTTGTGCAAATTATGCATTTTAAAGAATATTTATTCAGAAACATGGTCAAAACTACTAACTGTATGAAGTAACTTATCAAACTGGCCATCTTAGACCAAAAAAAACAAGCCTATGTTCGTATCCCTCTGAAAGGGAAAGCAAGCACGCCCCGGGACCCCCGCACCCCTCCCAGAGGTGACACTGGTAACAGCCCCACCCGCATGCCTGCCCACTGCCTAGCTTTCACTCGTCCAAATGTTTTTAAAAAGACCTTTGTCTCATTTCATTTTGAACTATCTACCTTAACTGGCTCGTGCACTTCATGCACGCTTACCTCCTTGCCTTTGGTGGAGATCTTGGTTTGTGTGTTATAGCAAAATGTGAGTAATACATCAGAGCAGATGTGACAGAAACATACATTTAAAATGGACATCCACAAAGCAGGAAAGGACCACATTTCTATCCAGTCTGTAGTGAGAAAGCGTTGTCGCACTGCAGTATTTTGGATTCCAACATGATATGGTTAAGGCCGGGATTTTGGAACAGCTTTGACAGCCTTACTTTGCCCGAATATTTGTTAGAGATAGATTTAAAACAAAACAACCTTTTCCAATTCTAGTCTAGAGAACTGCATCGGTGTGACAGCTTTCCGAGGTGGTGTGCATTCAGATGGTCGTGCTGAGTGCTATCGGTATATCTGCATCCTGCAGGCATGCTTCAGAGCCACAAATAGGTGGTTTCTGAAATAACCTTGCAAGGTAACCAACATCAATAAACATCATTTTATCAAAACAAAACATTATGGAAACTTTCGTGAATTTAGATTGAAAACTATGGGCACAGCTTAAACCTCGTATGCAGCTTTGAACCTACATTAAATAATGACTCAGACTAAAGATATGATTCATGCAGAATCTCTCCTATCTCTGCAAATTAAGTTGATTGAGTGGGAAAAAATGCACTTTTCTTGTGATCTGTCGAACAATGGGTATTTCTGAAACCATTAGGTTGTGGCCAACGGGGTGTTGCTGCTTTGAATTTCTAACATTGTTTTATGCCGTTGCCAATCGCATTCATAAGGGTTTCAGTCAGTAAAGTAACAAGTCTTGGATTTGAGTGAAATGTTCAAAGGCCTTTTGAAGGATGGGAGTAGTCCTGGGCCGCATTCTGTATGCAAGTGTAAGACATAGGCAATACCAACAGTTTGGACTTTTGTGTAGGCATGGCCAAGACACTTGCAAGGCGCGCTCGTAGTTGTATTAACTGCCCATTCATGGTACAAGGTGCAAAATGGTGCGAGCTAGTACCTGGGGATATAATAGCAGTGCCTGAGAAATGCCACTTGTGCACAGGTCAAGGCTGTTGGCTTTGCCAGTGTTTGTTTTGTCAGAAATTCAGAGCAGGTCACACATAATGCCTATGGGTCGAGTGGCTCTGGGATGACCTGGTTAAGACATTTTTATTGCACCAGTAGCGGTTTGCAACTCCAATTGAGCCATTGGCTCTCAGAGGAAGGCTTTGAGGAATGTGCTGGCGGGGGCACTTTGGGTGCAAGGTTTGTTGATGGGGCCTGGTTGGGGTGAGCTCGGGGAGTTCCCATGAGCGGGGGCGTTCCTGGGGGGCTGAGGAGGCCTTAGCCCCAGGTCTTCTTTTCATTATGGCCCTGGATGGAGGCTCAGGGAGCTGTGGGCCCTGTCACAGAACTGTATGCAAAGTTATGTTATTTTATGAGTTGTGTTGTAATGTAACAGACACATGAACCCTTCATAAGTAGCATTTTCTGTAAAGCTGTGAATTGACCCGATTCATGGATGATAGTTTGGGGGCCGCTTTTTTTGGGGAGCGGGTGGGCCACTTTTTTGGGGCGAGGGGTGGGCCACTTTTTTGAGGCGAGGGTTGGGCCACTTTCTTTGGGTGTCCGGGCCTATTTCTTGTCCCAGTCCGACCCTGATTTATGAGCCCAAAGCTGCTTACTACCCCACCACCATTGCAACAGCCTCTAACAGGAGGAAAGCCCTCTTTGAAGTAGTAAAGCATTGGACCAAACCCTCACTCAACCCTGAGGTACCAGAGACTCGGGAAAAGTGTGACGGAACCAACACATTTATTATCAAATAAATCTGAAAAAACTTCAAATAAACCTCTCACAGCATTAGAGCGTCCTGCGCTCCAGCACGCATACTACCCCAATGGACTAAATTCTCACCTCTCGCTCCCCCCCTGGATCTCCTAAAAAAGATTGCCTTCCTCAAACCTACTTCTTACTTTGACAATATAATCCCTGCTTCCATTATTAAACAGCACAGCGCTCAAAGCGCTCCTGTGCATCAACAATGCCTCTCTCACAGAAGAGTCATTGCTGAACACCCTCAAGACTGGCCTATATGACTCCTTTTGAAAAAATCAATCCTAGATCCAGGCAATCTAGACAACTACCGGCCAGTTACAAACCTCACATTTATTGGCAAAATCTTGGAAAAAGTAATCACTACACAACTACTCGCCAAAATCGAACACCTCCTAAATGAAAGACAGGGTTCCGCACCAAGTGTTACATTGATATAGTCACCATCCAGGTGGTGGAGAATGACTTCTAAATAATTGAAAAGGACACTCATGCCTCCTCATCCTCCTTGACCTCTCGACTGCATTTGACACCATCCATCACCGCATCGTTCTCCCTCCTTGCCGAAAGGATGGGACTCTCTGGCACTGTCCTGAATTGGTTTATCTCCTACCACTCGGGAAGTCAGCAGGCCGTTCAGATGAACTTGTTGTGTTCTAGCCAACTCCAAGTCTCCTGTGATGTTCCCCAAGGCTTCACTCTCTCACAAATCCTCTTTAACCTTTACATGGATCCTCTAGGTACTCTGCTCAAAGATCCAATATAGCCATCCAGCAATATGAGGACGATACCCAGTTGTAAATGAGAGTAAATAGCGTGCAGGACATCATTCATCTCTGCGATTACCTCACCATTAGCCAGTCCTGAATGTCGACTGCTTATCTCAAACTAAACCCACCCAAGACTGAATTTGTCCTCATCGGTCCACCCACTAAAAACAACCTGTCCAACAATGACTCAATGATATGCGCCTAGAAGGATTTGATCGACAACTCTCAGGCTAAACAGAATCCTTAGGATTCACAATTGACAGCAGCATTTCCTCCCATAAACACATAGCCAAGAATGCCCAAACAGCCTGGATCCAAATCTCCACCCTTTGAAAAAACAAACCCTTTATCCTGCCGCAGGCCTTCCGGTCCAAAGTGCAGGCTGTTGTGGTCTCACACATCGATGGAGGAAATGCTCTCCAGACAGGGCCCCGAGCTGCTCACTTGGTTCCCGAAAAGCAGTCCACCACGCTGCAGCACGTCTTATTATGGGTGCATGGAATATTTACGATTCACCCTGCCCTACGTGAACCTCAATAGCTTCCTCTCCAGGCCATTATACTGTTCAAGAATGCATGTATCATCTACAAAGCAGTTATGAGTAGCACACCAGCGTACCTGCCGGCTAAGCTCCACATATCTGGTGGCATACACTCATTGCACAGCAAATCGGCCAACCGGCTTGAATCACAACTCATCTGAAAAAGACAGGACCCGCAAATAATACTTCTCATGTCATGCACCCACCCTGTGGAACTGGATCCCAGTGTCGGCTTGAAATGTCCCCATAATACTCCAACTTCGTAAATCTCTCAAAACATGGATTTTTCAACAACACCTGGCTAAGGACTAATTCCAATGGATGAACGAGCCGACACACACACACCTCAACTCACAGTACAGAGCTACAGTCAAACGATGCCAGCCCAAATGTTGGCTACCCATGCTCTGTACAGCACTCGGGCTAGGTCCACGCTTTAAACAATTACATTTTTTTTAAAAAATTGATCGCCATGACAAAAATGAGAGACTGCAAATGTTAAACAACCTGAGGCTGCAGCTCACCACTTCCATGACCGTCCGGATGTGGGGGACTTCCACTGTACCATTGATGATGGCTGCACTGGCCCCTGCTCTGCAGGGATGGATGTGACATCCATGCTGTTCTGGGAGATTGTCAAGGAGGCTTCACTGGGGATTTCATTGGAGGTATTGGGGAATATGTAAATAACTATTACTGGATTTTCCCTGAGGACTGATTGTGCTCCAGGATCGGCTATATGGTCACCTCCAAAATGGTAAAGCCCATTGTGAGCTCTATGGTTGCTGTCCACTTCACTAACCAAGGGGCGATCAGCTGGGCCAACTTTCAGGGAGGTTCCCCGAGGGCCAAATTCCTGGAAGCAGAGCTACACACTGTTGGACAGTGAGAAGAATATGGCAAATCTCAGAGAGTCATACACAGACTGGAGAGACATATATGACTGCTTTCAATCCATAGGATAGTGGTGGGAGTGGGTGAAGAGCTACTGCATGGGAAAAGAGAACATTCAGAGAGATGCAAAGCAAACTGCAGAGACTGTTCAAACACAAGCTCTTCTGCTGAGGTGTGAAAGATGACTTAAAGGAAACCAGGAAAGGATTAGCTGACCAATTCCAGGTGGAATCCAGGAAGGTCAGATTCCATTCCAGCATTGAGAGCCTTGAGAAGGATGAGAAATGAACTCTTAATTCTACAAGTAGCTCCACTCCACTGTCACGCCCCTGGTGTAACTCTGGGATCCAGAGAGTAACCTCCAAGGTGGGCAGAAGGAGGTCATGGACAAGTTCCTAGCTGAGATCTCAAAGACATTGGGCCTGAAGAAGAGAGCAGGCCTGAATGTGGCCCCTTCCACTCCAGGGGAGCTACACCAAATAGTCATGTCCTCCAGGCACGGCAGGCCTCTGTACTGTGACAATCGTCTAGTTGAACTGTTTGTTAAACTCTGGGAGCTTATTGGACCAGATTTGCTTTGGTGATATAATGAGATTGTCCCTGAGTGAAGACACAATAGCACTCTTGTACAAACGGAAAGGGGAGAGTGGGATGCTCACAAATTAGAGACTCATCTCCCTCCTGATTGTGGACTACAAGATCCACACAATGGTACTGGCTAACCATCTGAAAGGAGTGATCTGGAATATCGTTCACACTGACCACTCCTGTGGGATACCTGGTCACCAGGTTGTAGATAGCCTGGCCCTGAAAAGAGACATAATTTAATATGCGAAGAACTGCAAGGTCCAAGAGCCACTTTTCAGCAAGGATCAGGAGAAGACGTTTGACCAAGTATCCCACAAATTCATGAACTGGACGCTATCAGTACTCAGTCTGGGTGACTACTTATATGACCTTATTAGAAAGAATGAAAACATCAGAGGGATAAAGGTGCCAGGAAGTGATGGCAAATGCCAAGTGAAGTGCTCCATCTAAATGGATGATGTCTTAGTCTTCTGCTCAGATGGAAGCTCTGCGAGGGCCCTGGTGAGACTTGCAAGGACTTCGCCAAAGCATCAGAGCCAATATTAACTTCATGAATTGGAAACCATGTACAAGGAGCATGACAAGTGAAAGCCTTCTTCACCTGTGCTTGCATAAGAACCACCCTGAAGAGCAACAATGAGAGTCACTACAGATACTTGATGACCTGCTTCTTCCTCCTGCTGGTCTGGTGAAGACTGGGGTGGGAAGAGTGGAACATCAGGATACCTTACAACTGGATGGCATCATGGTACAATGCAGAAGCAGTAGGATTTGTGAGGGATTTTCAGCAGGAGGCAGTCACACCAGGCCAGTGGAAATTGAAGGGGGTCACACACACAGGACATCTGTGAGCAGATCAGTACTCTACCCTCGGAAACATCCGATCATGTGTGGGGAGACATTGCCTCAGAAAGGCTGATGAACCAGCACGTGGATAGTGCAGGAAGAGCTGCTGGTGAGAGCCTTTATTCACACCAAAGGACTGAACCACTTCAGGAATTGCCTGTGAGTATGCAAAGCAGAAAGCCAGAATACCGCCTCTTATGGGACTGCACCTACACCAAAGACCTGCTGAGAGTCCTGTCGTTGGAGGCGGGGAGCCTGGTCCATTCAACAAACACCATTACTGGGTCAGTGTTGTATGCGTTCTTCCCAGGTCCCTCGCACAAATAAACATTGAGGCCTGCTGGAGAATCCAGTGCTGCTTTAAAGTGGTGCTTCTATTTTCCAGGAACTGCCTTGTGGTGGGGAAGAAAGTCACATCAACCAAACGCTGAGAAAATATAAGATCATTGATGGTTCAGACGATTATAGCAATGATGAGGAGTGAGTAAATGTACATTTTCTGACTAACCAGAACTTTTTCTTACACATGGAAAGGTCAAAGGAATAGCTTGTACACTTGTTGTCTTGACGATCCTTGAAACTGATGAGTTAAGTGGGGGGCTCAGAAAGTGACGGTCTTCTATATCTGAACCTGAACTTTATGATGTAAATAATGTATGCAATTGTCTGTAGCCTTGAGAACAGCCTGGCTTGTATTACAGAAGCTACACATAAAGTTGCAGTGCCCTGTAAAACAACAAACATGTTCTGGAGCAAAATGCTTGCAGCTGACCAATGTGCATTTCAACCATGCTTTGCTCATGTGGTTCTGAGCTGGAGGTGAACTTCCATGGATGAATACCTGACGGTGATGTGGCATTGTGACTTTGCCCAAGTGGCTGGTACAATTTTCATACAAATAAAAAAGAATATCATACCCATAGTGGTTTGTAAATAAGGATTATGTCAGATTTCCAAATTCATATATACTTTGAGCCTCTTTATCGTTTCTTGGACATGAAAGAATGGAAAACAATGCTAAAAGGAGAAATGAAAAATAATGCATGTGGGAATAAGTTGTAAAAGGCAAGCCGATTTTGGTTCTCAATTTTTTTGTGTTGATAGAGAGAGTCATAAGTTTACATTTTTTAGCCTAATCAATTGAAGGAAACGTGAACCAAATGTTATAAAAGAAATATGTATACCACAAAATCATAAGGAGGGATTATAGACTGTATACAAATATATTGGCTACTGGGAGATTGCATTTCTCCAAATTATTGTGATCACACTATAAACTATTATAAAAGGTGTATAGCATAAATGTTAACTCCAATGTTTATAATTTACAGATGTTTCCAAATACCATTTCCTGAAGTGAACGAGATCAAAACAACATATACATCTGGCATGCACTGATACAAACCAAAGCATTAATCCCTCCAGAAATATGTTTAATTTATTTTCCTGTGTTTAAAACTGTATAAAATGTATCTAAACAATGAATCCAAAAGGCTTTGTGTTGTTTCTGCCAGCAAAGTTACCCATTTCCACCTTTTTGTCACATCTCTGCATTTTCCAGTACAAAACATTTTATCATTTGGATATTGATATCTGAATTTTTTGTTCCCTTGAGAGGCCACAGAGTATTTCTCAACATAATTCTTAATGGAATTCAAGTATTCCTGCAATCACTCCCTGATCTGTGTGATAGTACAGTTTTTCACAAACTCATTTGAATACACCCACCACAACCTTTGTTTTGCAATCGATAAAATATTTGATCTTCTGGCCATTCAATTTGGTGCTTTCAATTTTTACAACACATTTCTTTGACAGAAAGTAAAAAGGTTGAATTCTTTAACCATTTTTAAAAACAGAATAAGACCCCAGCCCACCTCACCCCCCTGCCGCCAGCGCTTATTATTATATACTTATCCCAAAACCACCATCTACACATTTGTGGAAAAAATGCAGTATAAAATGCAGCAACAAAAAATGTGGACACTTTTTCTGGTAAAATAGGTGAGTACCAATTGGTTGACATTGTTAATTGCCTGTACACATACAGTGTAGGTTTCACATTTGTACAAACCTAACTGTTTGCTGGTTGTCCAGTTTCTATCCTTTAGTGTTTTTTTCTTCAGAAAAAAGTATCAGGCCTCAAAAAGGCCTTACTGCGTGATTGATGATTTTCACCTTTCGGACAAATAATGTTTGATTCTTTGTTATATTTTTTATATGTTTTTATCCAATTTAAGGACAACAAGATATGTACTTTAATTTTAATGCGTCCTGAAAGGGATTTAATTCTCATTGTTTATTATTGTTTTTTGTTTTTCATGCACATTCTTGTTGGCAAGAGACATTTTCAGGATGTTTTTTAAATTTGTTATCTTCAAGACAGTTTCATCTCAGTCATAAACAATATCATCTGAATCATAAATAATCTCCATATGGAATGTTGTTTACCATATGTTTGCGGAGTCGGAGGCAAGCTATAACCTTAAATCACAAAACTCAGGTAAGGCTCCTGGGGTTGATACAATTCTAATAGACTTATTTCAAAATGATTCCCAGATCTGGGTCGGTTATTTATATTTAAATTGGAGTTCTGCAGATAATGTTCCCATCTAGAAATAAGCAAAAGGGCGTCTCTGGGGAACTAACACCTAATTTCATAATTGATTGCTCAACTAAAATATACAGCAAAGTGATGCTGTCATGAGTTGAAGATTGGGTTGAGGATGGAAAGTTGTCTTGCATTTGTAGGGTGGCTTTAGGAGGAATTAAGGGACGTGGAACAAGTCTTTCTAATAACTTCTATGCTACCCAAATTTTTATTTGTGAAGGAAGCGTCAATTAATTTGTATTTAGAGACTTCTGCACTACACATGACAGTGCTTATACATCTAGAATGTGGACATCAGTTGAAGATTTTGATGTTCCACATGTGTCTATATAACTGCTCTTTGAAAATAACAGAATACTGGTAAAATATGGACAGGGCGGCAAATGCAGTAATTATTCAGTTTTGTCTTGGTGTCAGACAGGGCAGAGTGATGGCTCCCTTGTTGTTTGTATTATATATCAAAATGCTAGCTCAGAGAATTAATGTGATGCACCAAAAATAGGTGGCAAGTAGACTGGCATAGTTCTGTATGCAGACAAATGTTGTTTTGATATCTAGGTCAGCAATGGGAGTTAAAAAAATAACTTACTATATTGCAATTGTAAAGTGACAAAATCATTCTTGTGGGAAATACATTCAAGATAGATTGTCACAATGACTTGCAACCCCTCTAGAAGTACTAGTGGCACAAAGTTAACCTTCAAGCTCAATGATGAAATCATTTTTTACATCCATTACTTTGACCCCTTTGGCATAATGTTAGTCAGCAAAATTACTTGGTTCGACCACTGTTATTGTATCTTAAGCCAAAGGTTGGGTGCAATTCTTTTTGAGAGTAAAGGCTATACTTCCAACACCAGAGGTATATAAAGCCAAGGTCTGGACAACCATTGTTAATGAGACAGCGTTGTGGTGATACATGCCGGTACAGATGATGGATATGGTGGAAAAGCGATTCATACTGATTATGCTTGTGTTACCTACGGTCACTCCAACAGCTCCTGTCTATTTGGAAGTCAGCCTTTGCACAATTACGTACAAGACTCATCTTAGACCATTATTATTTTAGGTCAAACTAAATAAAATTAGAGGTCTGGCGAACCAAAAACATGTGCTCTGGGCCCTAATTAATGAGCCAGAAGGCCATATAAGGTTGTTGCTCCACTATGTTAAGTTTATGTGAACTTACTGGTAGCCATCTTTCAGATGAAAATGTTTTAGTGTTAAGAAAAATAATTAATGATGTAAAAAGAATGCACAAAGTGTGGGTGATAGCCCATTGGCTGACTGAAAACGGTTTTGACCTCAAAACTCACCAGTTTTTGATTGCCATTTCCATTTCTGGTTTTCTTTAATCTTTTATAGGTTTATAAAACCTTCCAACTATGCCAAGATTTCAAACATTATTTGAAATCTATCTTCCATTAAATGTTCCCATCTTATAATTGAAAATACTGAAAATGGGGGTGTGGCCAAGATGGCCGACAGGGCATACGTGTCGTTTGAGGCTGTGGGACCCAGTCTTCCCAAAAATGCACTGAGAAAGATCTGTATTGACCCGACAACCAAATAGAAAGAAGAGTGTCCTGCAGAGATCCCACAGAGAACATAGAAGATAGCAGGGAAACTGCCCATCTGGTAAATAAGGCCAGCCAATCTGGTGATTGTGCGCACCTGTTTCCAGGCAAACAATGGAGAAAGAGTGCATCACAACAAGACAGTGATAGCCACTTTGCAGAACAAGTGCAAGAGATGAAAGAAATCTTGGAAAACTATTAATCACTCCAGAACAAGTGTCACGATCTGGAAAACAGATCCAGAAGGGAAAAATTGAGAATACAATTCCTGAGGGAAGGAACGTAGGTGCATATCAGAAGCTGCATGGAAAATCTCTTTAAGCACACACTGCAAGACGTAGCTGGACCAACAAAAAAGAAATTGAAAATAGATAGAGTGCACCGAGTTTGGAAACACCAAATGTAGTGACCCAATTGTGGTAAAACAACATAACTTCACAATAAAAGGAACTAATATCAAACCAGCAAGGAAAATGGGAGCCATTAGTTTTAAAGGCAGCAAAATACAAATCAAGATGTCACACAATTTACTCTAAGTAAGAGAGGTTGGCTGAAACCCATTACAGAAGCCTTAACCAAGAAGGGCATCAGATACAGATTGACATATCTGTTTGGTCTTCAGTTTAAATGGGAAGGCAGGGTGGTTGCAATCTTCAATGTGCAAAAAGGCACAAACCTGTTTGGAATCAACCTGGAGGACATCCATGAAATCGAAGACCAGGCAACTGCGTCCGATGAAGGAGGGAAAGTCAGAGGTGGGAAAAGCAGTTTGAACAGAAACAGGACAGGCTGACATGAATGAATCCAAAAAGATGGAGGTACTGGAGCAATAATGTGAGAAGACCAAGAACATTTACAAAGACATGGGCACATATACATAGACGAACTTGTGGGGGTTTGGGGCAACACAGGGAAATGGAGTGATGATGGGGAGAGGATCATGTTATATAATCTACAGGGAAGACACAAAAAGAATATGAGTACTATCAGGGTTGGGGAAGTCCAGGGAGGGGGGGGAGAATGGAATACAGGAGGCTGCAAGAGTAAGCTACAAGAAAAGGCTATAACGGATGAAAGCAGAGACACATAGTGTAATAACACTCACTGGCAAGGACCACCCTAGCATACAAATGTATACAAAAACAGCCAGACGAAGAAAGCAGAACTATTCACGGAATTCAAAAGGATAGAGGCGGTGGCAGTAGTGAAGAAGGAAACCCACTAAAGATCAGTCCAGGCTGAGGCACAAACAATATATCATGCAGTTGCACTCCAACAATTTCACTTAAAGAGCAGGAGTAGTCCTGCTGTTTCACTGGAGAATAAACTTCATTCTAGAGGGCTTCACCAAAGACAAAGAGGGTAGATACTTGATAGCAAAGGCACGTGGACAGTTATATTTGCACCACTCTACAACGCCAATGTGAGTCAAGAAAGGTTTCTCATGTACTTCATGAGCACTCTTAGGCATTTTGCAAAAGGGGATTGTTATAGTGAAGGAGATTGGAATATGGTAATGAAAGGGACTTTAGATTGGTCAATACAATGGAGGACAATGATAGTAGGGGAAGTACCAAGTGGGCTACGGAACACGATTAGAGAGATGGGGCTGGGGATACATGGAGTCGTTTCCACCCTACGAAGAGAGACTATACCCATTACTCGTTTGCACATAAATCATACTCCTGTATTGTTGATATATTTACCTCTGTCACCTGCCTTCGGAGAATCCTAGAAGTTGAAATCAAACTGGGTACACTCTCAAACGATTCATGACTCCTTTTCACAACATCAATAGAAACAGCGTAAAAGAAGGCTAATGAGTGGTGGTTAAACCATGCATTGCTTAAAGACATTATGGTGAAGAAAACTTGAAGGAGGCCCTAAGGGGTTGCTTAAAGGTGAATTTGCCTGAAGACACATCACAGGATAATCATTGGGACATGCTCAAAGCTGTAGCAAGACGAAGCCTAATTGCGTCCGCATCCACACTGAGGTGAATTAAACAGCAAACAGTAAAGGACCTTTTAATAAAGCTAGAGGTGCTAGAATCAGAACACAAGGCTAAAGAGACAAGACAAACTATAGAAAACCAATAAAAAAGCCAACTTGAAAGACTCAGATGGAAAAGGCCAGAAAACGGATCCTGCTTACTGAGTAATCATTTCACGTAAAGGGATGAAAGGGGGGCAAACTACTTGCTAACAGAAGAAAACAAAGAAAATAAAGCAATTATACAAATAATTAAAAATGAATAGGGTATAGTGGAGAGTAAATTCGTAAACTAAAGCCTTCTTGACGTTCTATCAGAAACTATTGCAAAGAGAGAGATAAACAAAGAAACACAAGATAGATAGGTAAAAACATTTACTCTCCGCAAGCTCTCGGAGAGTAACAAGAAATGGCTCAACCGACCCATAGATGGAAAGGAAATTAAGGATGTCACTTACTCGTTATCTCGGGCAGGTCTTACTTCTTCTCTTTGTCCTCTTCTCTATGCGGTACCACAGAGCTCAGTCTTAGGTCCACTCTTATTGTCATCTGTACAATCCCTCTTTTTTCTCTTATTCAGTCTTTCAATCTCTCCCGTCAATTCTCTTTCCAACGAGATTTTCTTCTCTTTTTCTTCTTTCTCCGACTCCCTACACTCCACTGCTTCCGCCCGCCTTCTAGCTGTACAGTCGCGGATGACGGCTAATTTCCTTCATCTTAACCCATCTTAAACTGAAATTCTTTTCTTTCATGCTTCTTCCCCATTTCCACCGGTCCCTCCTTCTGGGCTCGTTTTCCCTCCATCTCCATCATTCTTCCTCCACAATGTTTCATCTGCCTCTTTCTTCCCTTCGATCTCTTCAACTAATCCAGAATTGGGCTGCGAGAGTTATCCTTAGCCTCAACCCCAGGGACTGCATCTCTCCTGCCCTAAAATATCTCCACTGGCTCCCGGTGGCTGCAAGGACCAAATTCAAGACCCTTTCCATCATCCACAAGGCTGTCTGGGGCCTGGGAACCTCTCTACATCCAGATTTCTGTCACTAAATACCTCCCTGCTAGAGTTCTTCAGTCCTCTAGCTCCAACTCTCTGCAGTCAGACGCTTCTCCAAGTAGAGAGTGGGAGGTAGATCCCATTCCTCGGCCGTAGCCTCCATCTGGAAGGGCCTCCCTGCCCCGCTCATACTTTAGCCAGATCTTCTTAAGTTCCGGAAACTTCTCAAGAGCTTCCTTTTCTCCTCCTCCTTCCTCCCCTCTCCAGTGCTAATGTCCCTTTGCTGCTGTGATTGGTGTCTGGTCCCTTACAAGTCTTACAGAGGCCAGGCCCTCCTTGACCAGTTCCCCCCCCTCCAGCATCCCTACCAGCACATGCCCTCAAGCACCCTTCACAGACTAGCTTGATTCCGGTCCACCCCATCCATCGCACTTTTCCATTTCCCAACTCCCCTGCACTTACCCTTCGTGGCTCCCTCAGCACTTGCTCATCCCCCTGGGCCTCCCTCTACTGTACATTAACCCCTGCCCCCCTGACCCCTCCCCATCCCTGTCTCCTACTACTACCCGTCCTTGCACTTTTTGTCTCTGTACTTGCACATTAACAATGCCTAGTACAACTGTTACTGTTGGGTTTTCCATATGTAGCACCCCTTTTTTTGTCGTGTGCTGCCTGGAAACACTCCTGTATTGGTGCGATACAAATGTCCAATAAATAAATAAAACTGCTTGTAACTGTTGCTACTATCTTTTTAATCTACTTCAAACATATACCTTTTTTTCTTTTGATGCCATCAAACTTTTCATCTTCTCGTCTATTTTTTCCCCATCTAGACTATTGTGCAACTCTGTTTGTTGGTCTTCCCTCTTCATATCTTACTCCACTTTATTCTGTTTTCAATTTTTCAATTCATACCCTCTTCTGTCTGCCGCCCCGCTCCTCTATTACACCTTCCCTTCTCTCCATCTCTCTCCTCTCCTTTCATTCGGGCCTCCTTTTACATTTACAAACCATTGTTTTTTAAATACTAACATGGCCAAACTCCCCTCGCTTGTGCTCTTTAGTTTCTCAATACGGCCCCCCTCGTTCTCTACGCTCCCAACATTTACATCTTTTTGCTGTCTCTAAACCTCCATTTACCCCCTCTCATGTCTGTCCCTTCTCTCTTCTTGCTACTAAATTCTCGAAATACTCTTCCCTCGATATTTGTGCTTTCTTCTCACTACACGACTTCTGTACCATGGTAAAACTTCACCTTCTCTCTTCTCTCTATGCTCCCTAACCTTCCTCTTGCTGCAATTAATGGTACTCACATGTATTAATTTTCTTATTGACCATTTTCTATATTTTGTGCAGTGCTATATAAATGACAATAACATGCACAAATATAAAATAAATGGCTGCAGATAGGGAAGAGTCCGGGTCCAACCAGCTCTATTCTACAGAACCCTAGCCCCCATATTACTATCCCACCTAGAGGCTCTCATTAACTCCTTCCAACATGGGGAGGACTGAGAAAAATCAATGGCTGAAGCAATGGTTGTCCTTATATCAAAAGACAAGAAAGATCCAACTAACTGTGCCTCTTACAGGCCTATATCTCTACTCAACATGGACATCAAAATGTATACACAAATATTAACCAATAGACTAGATGCCTTCATGCAGACCCTCATAGACCCGGATCAGTCTGCTTTATTACTATTAGGTCAGCCATCCGCAACATAAGACAAATTATTCTTTTGATAGATGGATCAAATAGGGGTAGGGACCAGATGCTACTGCTAACTCTTGACACTGCGAAAGCTTTTGACAGAGCAAAGTGGGCCTTCCACCACAAAGTATTGGCAACATTTGGTTTGGCCCTAATCTGACAAACATAATAATGGTAAACTACAAACTTCCAATATCGAAACTAAGTGTCAACGATCAGCTGTCAGAACCCACGCCACTAAAAAGTGGGACCCAAAAAGGATGCTCTCTTTCCCAATTACTCTTTGTGCCTATAATGGATTCATTTGCAGAGAGAATTATGGATATAAAAGACATACATTTTAGACAAACAGAACACAAAATCAACCGCTTTTCCACTGACATTATTTTGTCCCTCACAGACTCTGCCAACTCAGCGGAGGAAAGCCATGACAGAGCTAGATAGAGGGTCACACATTTTGCATGGGCAAATAAATCAGTGAAATACCCTGGTATAAATATAACCCCAGAAAACAGTGAAATGCAACAAGGAAGCTACCCATCAATTATAACAGTGATCAAAATGAACCTAGAGAGGTGGAGGGCATTGAAAATGTCGTGGCTGGGCAGGCTTTCTATCATAAAAATGCCAAGGTTGCTCTACTTCTTTCACAACGTACCCCTGGATAACACTAGGACAGTGGTTAAAGATATTCAAAGTCAATTTTTCAATGTAAATTGGGTGGATCGACCAAGGATAAGGAGACAAAGAATGGCAGGCAAACAGATGGGAGGTTTGTCATGTCCAGACATGCTGCAATATTATATGGCAGCCCAGATAAGGGTGACAGTGGAATGGATGAGAGAAGAATCCCAAAAATACTGGGTCTTTATAGAGTACTCGATAGATGGACAGCACATATGCAAACAAACATGGTTGAGCAGAAACCAAAGGGCTAGAGGATTACACATGAGCGTAATTATGAAAGAAATGATGGAAGCCTGGGATCTGATTGGCCGATTGAAAAAACTACTGACCGCCCCTCTCCATTTACACCACTACATGGTAATAGCAAGGTCTCCCTAGAGGGGTTAGATAAAGACTTTGACAGGTGGTACAGTGGGGGGTGCAGAAGGTTGGGCAACTATTTACACAAAACACAATCAAGTTATTCTACTAAAGTAAACAAGACTTTGACTTACAGGAACTTGAAAGGTATCACTATCAACAATTGAAACATTGGGTCAATAACCCAGAAAATAAGAAAGTGGCAACTACTAAGCAAACCTCCCTAGAGAAAGGGCAAGATCTATGAATCTCTGTGCAATGGGAGGAAAGGAGAAATGGGCATATCAGAAACAATGGAGTGATGAGCTGGGATGCACCGTTACAAGGGAACACTGGTAGGATATCGATCAAATGACATTGAGAGGATCCATGTGCACACAACACACAGAAATACAGGTCAAGGTATCACAGAGATGGCACTGAAATTCTGAGAAACTTCGGAAAATGAATACGAAAGCAGTGGCTATTTGCTGGAGGAAGGGACCTTAACACATTTTATGGGTGGGTGGGAGGGGGGACAAAACTTAGAAAACTATGGCAGGAAATAGAAGAGGTGGTCAGCGGATCTATGAGGCAGTCATACACAATAACACCCTGCTTTGTTATGCTACTCATACTGGCAGCTAAATTAGCCCTTAGCACAGTATGGGCCAAACGAGAAGGGCCCTTGGGAGTCTCTGGATACAAAAACAATGGGAAATCATAGCAATGGAATGGTTGACATCATCCATTAGAGGAACCCTTTCTAAATTTACCAAGTGTGGAATCTTTTTACTTAAATGTATAGACACCTCCACCTGGTCAAACAAGTGGCCTCGCACCCTGAGAACAGTACTGAATGATAATGTGAGTTGAGAAAATTGGTCACCGTACTAGCAAACTAATGAAAGGTCCAGAATCTGAAGCATAACATGATACTCACAAGTGAGCAATCGAGGGAAAGAGGCAGGGAAGGGGAAAAGCGGGGTACACTTAAGATGTTTGTTAATTTTGCAGAATTCTTTACAGATTATTGTTGTTACATCTGTGATTGTAAATCTTTCAATGGTCAATAAAAAGATTTGGAGAAGAAAAAAACTGAAAATACTTCCCCATCTTGTCTTCTAATATTTTTTTTGAAATTACTCATTCTAAAACAAATACCACTGACCGGTGGATTATTCAGAATTATGCATTTTGTGTGTTGTATGCCCTAATCCATCTAATTTAACTCTTACTGGTGTGTCTTTATCGAGCATAAAAAGCAAGCTTATTCCACACGAGATGTCTGTTTACAAAGTCAAAATCTGTGGTAAAGTACACAAAAGCACAATACAAAGAACATTTCTTCCCAACAAGAAGTTTTTCAACTAGTCTAGATAAGGCTAGACAGTTATCCACTGTGCACCTTTTGTTCCACAAGGAATATCTTATTTTCTACAGACCAAAATTTGAGATGGTCCAAAAGATATCTTGCCAATAGCTTTCCAGGGTTATCCACTAAAGCGATCATTCTATATTTTGTTATTTATGTTTTATTGACAATTTGTATTACAATTTGTTTGGATCCGTCTTTTCCACTTTCTTATGAATGGCAATAATGATACAACCCTTTCATGAACCTGTAACTGCTTCTATGTTGCATCAGTCTGAAACAGTTGAATCCAGAATAAGGAACCACTGGCTGGGGTTCTCTTTTACGACTGTATTTGGGATCCAGTCCGGGTGTTGTGCACAGGAACTGTTTATTGCTCTAATCATTCTCTATATTTCCTCTTTTCCAGCTTCTATGTTCCGTTGTTTTTTAAATCACTATGATTGTTAGCAACTAATGTATCTTCAGTTTTATACAATATATATGTTTACACCATTCAACAAGGCGCATATGAGATGCATCGAGCAGTCTACACTTCCACATCCCTTAGCAATGAAGTCCCAGAACTTGTTTGCAGCTTTAGTCTTAAAAGTCATCAATACAATTACCCACGAACAGTACATGGCCTCAATAAGCAATTTGGGGATTCATCATTTGTATTATTTTTTCTCCATACTTATTTCAAATACCCAGTGGGAAGGGGCTACTGTGTACATAGCTCGTATTTTCTTGTTTTTAAATGCTGTAACATTTAATAGCTCAATTCCAAACCATGTAGTTATTTCATTTTAGAGTTTCCTCTGGGTGATGACCTACTTTCTCTTTGGATATGTTTTTTCCTGATTGACTATATCAGTAAAACAAGGGTATTAATGAATGCATTGCCAGCACTGAATGTGTAGAGGAATGCAAAATATCATTTGAAACCAGCACCTCATGCTGGTTCTATTTTGTTGGTTTATTTTTTCAAATGTTAAACGTTCAGAACAAGGCAATACCTTCTCTCCTAGTTGCCCCCAAATGCAACACTGTCATTAAATTCCAAATCTACGTGGGGATTTACGTATTAGCTAAACTCGGTTATTAACCATCATGACATTTATTCACAAACTTCCGTGTGGGTATCTTTCTACTTGCTGATTTTGTTTCTAAAAGGCACTGAACTGCTTCCAACAGGTGCCCCCTTTGCTCACATGAGATTGAAACTGATATTCATTGTATGCTCTTTGACCAAGTATCCCACAAATTCATGAACTGGGCCCTATCAGTACTCAGTCTGGGTGACCACTTCTATGACCTTCTTAGAAAGAACGAAAGCATCAGAGGGATTAAGGTGCCAGGAAGTGATGGCAAAGGCCAAGTGAAGTGCGCCATCTAAATGCATGATGTCTTAGTCTTCTGCTCAGATGGAAGCTCTGCGAGGGCCCTGGTGAGACTTGCAAGGACTTCGCCAAAGCATCAGAGCCAAGATTAACTTCATGATGAGCAACCACTTGGCCGTGTTACTGCGGACCTGCCTTTTCAACTTTGCTGCATCCATTCTGCTGCTACGTGAACTACCTTGCCCAGGAGGCACCTTTGCCTAACATTTGTCGGCGGGGCTATATAAGCCAGGAAGTGCGCGCACCACGCACGCGCACCCGAGCAAGTACAGTGAAAGTACCGCTTGGCTGCGTTACTGTGGACAACTTTGCTGCATCCGTTCTGCTACTACTTGAACTACCTTGCCCAGGAGGTGAATACTAACTCTGATTCATAGAACTGTACCATTCTTAAGAAGAAGATAATACTTACTCTTGTTTGTTTGTTTATAGGCACTTTTGCCTAACATTTGTAGGTGGGGCTATATAAGCTAGGAAGCACACACCGAGCAAGTACCGTGAAAGTACCGCTTGGCCGCTTTGCCGCGCTTGTTGCGCTTTTGCGGTTCTGAGTGGCTTTTTCCGATACTTGCCCGCCACCAATACTGTCTTTGTGTGTGTATCACACACACACTTAAAATGAAGAGAAATATCTTGAAGTCAGATATGCCGTCGCGGACGGCTATTCAAAAGAACACCATCAACGGCATTTCATTTACCTCCCCAGGGCATCCTTTGAAACGTGTTCGTTCGTCACCTACGCCGCTGCTAATAAAACCCCAAACTAAAGCAGCTCTTTGAAAAAATGACTCAACAAACGCAGACATTCGTTCATTTTGTCAGGAAAATAACATACAAGGCAAAACTCAAATGGGGAAGGACAATGCACTATTTGCATCGCGAGCTGCTAGAGTTGATTTGTATAACAACAGCCCAGATAACACTCTGGCTTTAAAAGGCAAGCAGACTTCAGAGGACCAAGTTGAGATACCTGTTAAGGTAAATGTGAAACCAATTGTAAATGACTCTGTTTCTGTGATTTTTGCTAAAGAAAATGTATCACTGACTGATTACTTCGCAGTGTCTTAACTGGTGCTGGAGTGGCACCTATAAGTATCTCTGAATTAAGTTCTCCTGACGAGCCGGTTGTAATTGATCTAGACCCTAATGCTTCAGGTTTTTCATCCCACATTTTACCTGAAAATCTGTCCAAGTCACCAGATATGTTCCTCAATTGGAGTGTCTCCCAATCCATTAAGGATCTTTTGCTGCCCCCAAAATCTTTTACCACCCCCCAATTGAGCCAGATAAAGTAACTACGTCAAATGGTTTAACTGAAACTGCTTTAACTGCAATGAACTCTGCAATCCAAACATTGGTTAAACTGTTTGAAACCTTAAATGCCAAAAATAGTGTTGCAAGCTATACAACTAGAAAAAATGTTGGCTTGGCAACAATCATGCCTAATACGCTCTAACTCATCTGAAGGACTAACAACGCCCCCTGAGACTATAAATCCAAAAAAACACTCCACTTTCTTTACTAGAAGAAATAGTGGAAAAAAATAAATTAATAGCAAATGTTGCTTCGGTACCTTTCAAATCCGATTGTTGAACAACATTGTGGCAATGTTCAACCTATCTCGAAAGTTCCGAAAGTAACCATGAAGGAGAGCCAAACTCTAACACTTACAAAAACTAAAACGAACTATGCTCTGTTCTTTGGGACTAGTGACCAGCCCTCAGATATGAAAGACAAAGCAAATAAGAAAAAAGAAGCTCAGGGAAAAAAGACCCAGAATATCAAAAATATCAAAAGGAGCTCCTCTTCCCAATCGAAATAATTTTTTAAAAATCTATCGCAAGCAAAATCTGCTGCTGCGACTGCTTCTAAAGCAATTACAAAAAAATACATGCTGCAAACCTCTCTAAAGCAGCAACTGGTCCCCACAAATAAGGAAAACAGGGTCCAATTATACCAACCATTGGATGATTTGGTGGCCGCTGTGACGGATACTCCAAAAAACAGCTCATCCCCATCCACTGATCCATTTTGTTCAAACAATGAAAATGAAACTCTGACTCTCCATCGGAATGAAATAAGGAAAGCTGTGGACGCCTAAATGGCTGCTCTTCCTGCACAAAAAGCCTTAAGACTCTGCCCATATGACAATGATATCATGAAACAGAATAATAATGCAAATACTCAAGAATCTAAAGGGTTTACATTCAATCAGGAACCCAGGTCTACTCTGAGAAATTCCTCCTCAACTGGGAATATGTCCTCTCAACCTCAAAGTAAAGAAGATGTTGAGCCGCACCTCAAACCTGTAGTGGGACAATCTATAACAGACATTGATTTTGAACATCTAATCAACACAACTTTATCTCAAATCTTAGAAGAGACAAGCGCACATAATGTACAGCCTAAGCAAGTTTTGAACTCAGTGGTGCAAAACATTAAACCAGTGAACAAACCAATAAAAAGGCCTACAATTCATTCACTCACATTAATGTGTCGCCCGCTCTCATGCATCCAATACAGTTTGAACCGTTTCTCGGTACTCTCAATTTTTAGTGAAATTCCAGCTCTGGATGACATAGGGACAATTGACATTGAATTAGTTGAATTTGTAGACCTACTGAGAAAAACATCAGTTATTCTATGGCTTAACTCTAGAGTGGTGCCTAACACAATTTGGGCAGTTAGATCTGAACTATTTGAATTGGGCTTTGACATTTTGGCTGGGCCCTCCCAATCGGAGTGTTCTGCACCATTCTCTCAAGCGCCCACTTTGCTGAATGATGCTGGAAAATCTCAAATGGTATTGAATACTCATTGTAAATGTGGTTCAATACAAAATCAGAATTAGCTAGTTTCTGTCAATCCCTGTGCTTTGTCTTTAGTTAGCTGGAACTCGGAGGGTTTAAACATTTGATCAATAATAGGGAAGCTACATTGGTAAATTATGACATCATCTTATTACAAGAAACCTGGCTTCAGACTTCACCTATCTGGAACAATTATGACATACTCTTAGTCCCTGCTAATAAAGCTAAATATGGGAGACCTACCTCTGGACTGATGATTGCCATCAAGCAGAGCTTACATCTAAACTCTGAAAATTGGCTATCCCCTAATTCATTTGCTCAAATGGTCAAATTGCAAAAGAATCAAACTATATATGCAGTAATAAATGTGTATTGGAATCCGGATGGAGTGAGTGATGATAGGTTTCAGGAATCCATGACTGAGGCATTGGATTTAGTAGCCCAAGAAAATACCTATTGTCATATAATATTAACAGGAGACCTAAATTTACACTGTCCCATTCAGATCGACTTTTAGAACGTGCAAGACTACAAAATGGAATAAATTGATCAAATCCAGAAATCTGTTCATGCTGAATGTATCCCTGTCATCAGACACCCCTCCAAAAGCCACCTGGCATAGAAGGTCTTGTTCGGCCATTATTGACTCTATATATGTAGATCTGGTATTGTTTTCCCAAATGTTGTCTTTCCAAGTATTACATTCTGATCTAAGTGATCATAATATGTTGACTTGTTCTTGGGTACATAAAAACTGGATGGACAAAGCCCCACGAAAAGCTCACCTAGGCATGATAACTGTTAACACAACTTGAAATAGAAACCTGGTCGGAGCCAACTTTAAATTCTTTTAGGATTTTCCATGCTTCTGAGACCTTCAATGCTAAAAATTATGCACAAAAATCTAGTGTGAAGGACTACTATCGTCAGCATTTAACACTTTACATGGCCTTAAACAAGGTTTCATATTGGCCTCAATACTATTTAATTTGTTCATACTTGACATGGGGATTTACTTTCTTAATGTTATATCAGATGCTCCCAAACTGGGAAATCAGCGTATAGCATGGATGCTCTACGCGGATGATTTGATACTCATGTCCCAAACTCCGAAAGGCCTACAAAACCTGTTGAATGCATTGGCCTATTTTGTTCAAGTTAATAATCTGACAGTTCATCTTGAAAAATCCCAGGTTTTAGTATGTTAAAATTCAAGAAGATGGAAGCAAAACATTCATGTATGGACTTTGCAAAACACAGCTCTTAAAATTATAACAGAATATAAATATCTTGGCTTAATTGTGCACAACAAAATAAAGAACACGACATATCTAACAACACTTGAAAGTAAAATGAGTGTGTTAATCTCACAAGCAAAGATTCTAGTCTTTAAATATGATAAGTTCACCTACAAACATGTGCTGCTGTTCTATGAACAGAAAGTCATTCCTGTGCTGTTGTATAGACCAGAAACCATGATAAATTCATGATTAAAAATGTGGAATATCTTGGAGGCACACTTCTGCAAAACTATTTTAAAATTACCAAACTGCCTACCTCTGTTGATTCTTCGCTATGAGCTGGGCTTGTTTTCATTAGCAGCACGCTTGCTCTGGGGAATGTGTAGTTTATTTCGCAAATGTTTACAGGGAACAGAATCCAATAACATTTTGAGTGTGATAGCCCAACAGTTGATATAGTCATCTAATTGTTTTCCTGTGGAATGGCGTAAGTGTGTAATATATGCCATGACTGAAGATGATGTTACTATGACCTTATTACTGGAAAATCCATCACGTGCTAAGGTAAAACTATATCAATGGGACTGGATAAAAAATAGATCGAATTGTATGAAATATAAGGATTTTGATAAAGATCGATTTGGATATAAAAGGTTGCGGCGTATGGCGCCGTATTTAGTAAAGTGTCCCTCTACTGATCTAAGGCATAAATTCTTACATTTCCGCCTGAATCTTTGGCCTACAAGGGAAATTTTACCTCAACGAAAAGCTATATTACCATCTTTGAGCTATTGTCGCTTTTGTACAGAGTCTACTGAAAAAGGGACAATGCAGCACTTATTGGTATCATGTCCAACTCTGAAAGAGCAAAGAATATTATATTTTAAAAATCTTTTATGCTTATACAACAATGCAGATGATAATAAGATTTGGCGACTTCTGTTCTCTACAGAGAGATTAGCTGTAATGAAAGCTATAGTTCAATTTCTTACATGTGTATTACCACAAACTCCAGATTATGATGAAATCATGAAAATCAACTAGCCTGCAAAAATGTTAAATTAGAGTATGTTTATTAATCATTATTTGCTGAAGGATTTAAGAACTTTTGTTTGAGCAATTGTTAAAATGAAATTTCCTTTCTTTTATTATTGTATTTTATGATTCTATGTTTTTAATTGTAATAATGTGTGATGATGAATAATTTGTATTGCAAAAGTTGATTCTTCAACTAAATCAAATTTAAAAAAAAACTTCATGAATTGGAAACCATGTACAAGGAGCACGACAAGTGACAGCCTTCTTCACCTTTGCTTGCATATGAACCACCCTGAAGAACAACAATGAGAGTCACTACAGATTCTTGATGACCTGCTTCTTCCTCCTGATGGTCTGGTGAAGACTGGGGTGGGCAGAGTGGAACATCAGGATACCTTACAACTGGATGACGTCATGGTACAATGCAGAAGCAGGGGGATTTGTGAGGGATTTCCAGCGGGAGGCAGTCACACCAGACCAGTGGAAATTGAAGGGGGTCACGCTCACAGGACATCTGTGAGCAGATCAGTACCCTACCCTCGGAGACATCAGATCATGTGTGGGGAGACATTGCCTCAGGAAGACTGATGAACCAGCACGTGGATAGTGCAGGAAGAGCTGCTGGTGAGAGCCTTCATTCACACCAAAGGACTCAACCACTTCAGGAATTGCCTGTGAGTATGCAAAGCACGCAAGCCAGAATGCCAACTCTTCTGGGACTACACCTACACCAAAGACCTGCTGAGAGTCCTGTCCTTGAAGGCGGGAAGCCTGGTCCATTCAATGAACACCATTACTGGGTCAGTGTTGTATGGGTTCTTCCCAGGTCCCTCGCATAAATAAACATTGAGGCCTGCTGGAGAATCCAGTGCTGCTTCAAAGTGGTGCTTCTATTTTCTAGGAACTGCCTTGTGGTGGGGAAGAAAGTCACATCGACCAAACCCTGAGAAAATATAAGATCATTGATGGTCCAGACGATTATAGCAATGATGAGGAGTGAGTAAATGTACATTTTCTGACTAACGAGAACTTTTTCTTATACATGGAAAGGTCAAAGGAATAGCTTGTCACTTGTTGTCTTGACGGTCCTTGAAACGGATGAGTTAAGTGGGGGGTTCCGAAAGGGACGATCTTCTATATCTGAACCTGAACTTTATGATCAAAATAATACATGCAATTGTCTATAGCCTTGAGAATAGCCTGGCTTGAATTAAAGAAGCTACACATAAAGTTGCAGTGCCCTGTAACACAACAAACATGTTCTGGAGCAAAATGCTTGCAGCTGATCGAATGTGCATTTCAATCATGCTTTGCTCATGTGGTTCTGAGCTGGAGGTGAACTTCCATGGATGAATACCTGACGGTGGTGTGGCATATGTGACTTTGCCCAAGTGGCTGGTACAATTTTCATACAAACAAAAAAGAATATCATACCCATAGTGGTTTGTAAATAAGGATTATGTCAAATTTCCAAATTCATATATACTTTGAGCCTCTTTATCGTTTCTTGGAAATGAAAGAATGGAAAACAATGCTAAAAGGAGGAATGAAAAATAATGTGTGTGGGAATAAGTTGTAAAAGGCAAGGGGATTTTGGTTCTCAATTTTTATGTGTTGATAGAGTCACAAGTTTACATTTTTTAGCCTAATCAATTGAAGGAAACGTGGACCAAAGGTTATAAAAGAAATATGTACACCACAACATCATAAGGGGGGAAAAGAGATCTAGAAATCCAAATATGTGGAAAGACACATGTCATGATTATAGACTGTATACAAATATATTGGCTACTGGGAGATTGCATTTCTCCAAATTATTGTGATCACACTATAAACTATTATAAAAGGTATATAGCATAAATGTTAACTCCAATGTTTATAGTTTACAGACTTTTCCAAATACCATTTCCTGAAGTGAACGAGATCAAAAGAACATATACATCTGGCATGCACTGATACAAACCAAAGCATTTATCCCTCCAGAAATATGTTTCATTTATTTTCATGTGTTTAAAACTGTCTTAAAGGTATCTAAACAATGAATCCAAAAGGCTTTGTGTTGTTTCTGCCAGCAAAGTTACCCATCTCCACCTTTTTGTCACATCTCTGCATTTTCCAGTACAAAACATTTTATCATTTGGATATTGATGTCTGAATTTTTTGTTCTCTTGAGAGGCCACAGAGTATTTCTCAACATAATTCTTAATGGAATTCAAGTATTCCTGCAATCACTCCCTGATCTGTGTGATAGTACAGTTTTTCACAAACTCATTTGAATACTCCCACCACAACCTTTGTTTTGCAATCGATAAAATATTTGATCTTCTGGCCATTCAATTTGGTGCTTTCAATTTTTACAACACATTTCTTTGACAGAAAGTAAAAAGGTTGAATTCTTTAACCACTTTTTTACTGCAGAATAAGACCCCACCCCACCTCACATCCCCCCTACCCCCAACGCTTACTATTATATACTTACCCCAAAACCACCATCTACATATTTGTGGAAAAAATGCAGTATAAAATGCAGCATAAAAAATGCTGACACTTTTTCTGGTAAAATAGGTGAGTACCAATTGGTGACATTGTTAATTGCCTGTACACATACAGTGTAGGTTTCACATTTGTACAAACCTAACTTTTTGCTGGTTGTCCAGTTTCTATCCTTTAGTGTTTTCTACTTCATAAAATAGTATCAGGCATCAAAAAGGCCATACTGCGTGATTGATACTTTTCACCTTTAGGAAAATTATTGTTTGATTCTTTCTTATATTTTTTGTACGTTTTTAACCAATTTAAGGACAACAAGATATGTAATTTAATTTTACTGTGTCCTGAAAGGGATTTAATTCTGATTGTTTATTATTGTTTTTTGTTTTTCATGCTCATTCTTGTTGGCAAGAGACATTTTCAGGATGTTTTTTAAATTTGTTATCTTCAAGACAGTTTCATCTCAGTCATAAACAATATCATCTGAGTCATAAATAATCTCCATATGGAATGTTGTTTACCATATGTTTGCGGAGTTGGAGGCAAGCTATAACCTTAAATCACAAAACTCAGGTAAGGCTCCTGGGGTTGATACTATTCTAATAGACTTATTTCAAAATGATTCCCAGGTCGGTTATTTATCTATAAATTGGAGTTCTGCAGATAATGTTCCCATCTAGAAGAATGCAAAAGGGCGTCTCTGGGGAACTAACACCTAATTTCATAATTGATTGCTCAAATAAAATGTACAGCAAAGTGCTGCTGATAGGAGTTGAAGATTGGGTTGAGGACAGAAAATTGTCTTGCATTTGTAGGGTGGCTTTAGAGGGAATTAAGAGACGTGGAACAAGTCTTTCCAACAACTTCTATGCTACCCAAATTTCCATTTGTGAAGGAAGCGTCAATTTAATTTGTATTTAGAGATTTCTGCACTACACATGACAGTGCTTATACATCTAGAATGTGGACACCAGTTGAAGATTTTGATGTTCCACATGTGTCTATATAACTGCTCTTTGAAAATAACAGAATACTGGTAAGATATGGACAGGGAGGCAATTGCAGTTATTATTCAATTTTGTCTTGGTGTCAGACAATGCAGAGTGATGGCTCCCTTGTTGTTTGTATTATATATCAAAATGCTAGCTCAGAGGATTAATGTTATGCACCATAAATAGGTGGCAAGTAGACTGGCATAGTTCTGTATGCAGACAATGTTGTTTTGATATCTAGGTCAGCAATGGGAGTTAAAAAAAATAACTTACGATATTGCAATTGTAAAGTGACAAAATCATTCTTGTGGGAAATACTTTCAAGATGGTCACAATGACTTGCAACCCCTCTAGAAGTACAAGTAGCACAAAGTTAACCTTCAAGCTTAATGATGAAATCATTTTTTACGTCCATTACTTTGACCCCTTTGGCATAATGTTAGTCAGCAAAATTACTTGGTTCAACCACTGTTATTGTATCTTAAGCCAAAGGTTGGGTGCAATTCTTTTTGAGAGTAAAGGCTATACTTCCAACACCAGAAGTATATAAAGCCAAGGTCTGGACAGCCATTGTTAATGAGACAGCGTTGTGGTGATACATGCCGGTACAGATGCTGGATATGGTGGAAAAGCGATTCATACTGATTATGCTTGTGTTACCTATGGTCACTCCAACAGCTCCTGTCTATTTGGAAGTCAGCCTTTGCACAATTACCTACAAGACTCATCTTGGACCGTTATTATTTTAGGTCAAACTAAATAAAATTAGAGGTCTGGAGATGCAAAAACATGTGCTCTGGGCCCTAATTAATGAGCCAGAAGACCATATAAGGTTGTTGCTCCACTATGTTAAGATAAGTTTGTGTGACCTTACTAGTAGCCATCTTTCAGATGAAAATGTTTTAGTGTTAAGAAAAATAATTAATGATGTAAAAAGAACGCACAAAGTGTGGGTGATGGCCCATTGGCTGACTGAAAATGGTTTAGACCTCAAAACTCACCAGTTTTTGATTGCCATTTCCATTTCTGTTTTTATTTATTCTTTTTTAGGCTTATAAAACCGTCCAACTATGCCAAGATTCCAAACATTATTTAAAATCTATCTTCCATTAAATGTTTCCATGCTACAATTGAAAATACTGAAAATGGGGGTGTGGCCAAGATGGCCGACAGGGCATACGTGTCGTTTGAGGCTGTCAAAAATGCACTGAGAACAATCTGTATTGACCCGACAACCAACTAGAAAGAAGAGTGTCCTGCAGAGATCCCACAGAGAACATAGAAGATAGCAGGGAAACTGCCAATCAGGTAGATAATGCCAGCCGATCTGGTGCTCGGTGCGCGCCTGTTTCCAGGCCAACGATGGAGAAAGAGTGCATCACAATGAGACAGTGATAGCCACTTTGCAGAACAAGTGCAAGAGATGAAAGACATCTTGGAAAACTATTAATCACTCCAGAACAAGTGCCACAATCTGGAAAACAGATCCAGAAGGGACAAACTGAGAATACAATTCCTGAAGGAAGGAACGTAGGCTGATATCAGAAGCTGCATGGAAAAATCTCTTTAAGCACACACTGCAAGACGTAGCTGGACCAACAGAAAAGAAAGTGAAAATAGATAGAGTGCACTGAGTTTGGAAACACCAACCGTAGTCACCCAATTGTGGCAAAACGACATAACTTCACAATAAAAGCAACTATAATCAAACAAGCAAAGAAAATGGGAGACATTAGTTTTAAAGGCAGCAAAATACAAATCAAGATGTCACACAACTTACTCTAAGTAAGAGAGGTTGGCTGAAACCCATTACAGAAGAGCCTTAACCAAGAAGGGCATCAGATACAGATTGACATATCTGTTTGGTCTTCAGTTTAAATGGGAAGGCAGGGTGGTTGCAATCTTCAATGTGCAAAAAGGCACAAACCTGTTTGGAATCAACCTGGAGGAAATTCATGAAATCGAAGATCAGGCAACTGCGTCCGATGAAGGCGGGAAAGTCAGAGGTGGGAAAAGCAGTTTGAACCGAAACAGGACAGGCTGACAGGAATTCATTCAAAAAGATGGTGGCACTGGAGCAATAATGTGAGAAGACCAAGAACATTTACAGAGACATGGGCACATATACATAGACGAACTTGTGGGGGTTTGGGGCAACCCAGGGAAATGGAGTGATGATGGGGAGAGGACCTTGTTGTATAATCTACAGGGAAGACACAAAAAGAATAAGAGTACTATCAGGGTTGGGGACGTCCAGGGAGGGGGGGGAGAATGGAATACAGGAGGCTGCAAGAGTAAGCTATAAGAAAAGGCTAGAACAGAAGAAAGCAGAGATACATAGTGTATTAACACTCAATGGCCAGGACCACCCTAGCATAAAAATATATACATGGTTGGGTAATGTAAGAGGACTAATCAGCCAGACAAAGAAAGAAGAACTATTCACGGAACTCAAAAGGATAGAGGCGGTGGCAGTAGTGAAGAAGGAAACCCACTAAAGATCAGCCCAGGCTGAGGCACAAACAATAAATCATGCAGTTGCACACCAACAATTTCACTTAAAGAGCAGGAGTAGTCCTGCTGTTTCACAGGAGAATAAACTTAATTCTAGAGGGCTTCACCAAAGACAAAGAGGGTAGATACTTGATAGCAAAGGCACGTGGACAGTTATATTTGCACCACTCTACGCCCCCAGTGTGAGTCATGAAAGGTTTCTCATGTACTTCATGAGCACTTTTAGGCATTTTGCAGAAGGGGATTGTTATAGTGTAGGAGATTGGAATATGGTAATGAAAGGGACCTTAGATAGGTCAATACAATGGAGGACAATGAGAGTAGAGGAAGTACCAAGTGGGCTGCGGAATGTGATTAGAGAGCTGGGGATGTAAGATACATGGAGACGCTTCCAGCCTACGAAGAGAGACTATACCGATTACTCGTTTGCACATAAATCATACTCCTGTATTGTCGACATATTTTCCTCTGTCACCTGCCTAAGAGAATCCTAGAAGTTGAAATCAAACTGGGTACACTCTCATACCATTCAGGACTCCTTTTCACAACATCAATAGAAACATAGAAAAAGAAGGCTAATGAGTGGTGGTTAAACCATGCATTGCTTAAAGACATTATGGTGAAATAAAACTTGAAGGAGGCCCTAAGGAAAGGGTTGCTTAAAGAAGAATTTGCCTGAAGAGACATCACAGGGAAATCATTGGGACATGTTCAAAGCTGTAGCGAGAGGAAGCCTAATTGCATCAGCATCCACACTGAGGTGAATTAAACAACAAACAGTAAAGGGCCTTTTATTAAAGCTGGAGGTGCTAGAATCAGAACACAAGACTAAAGAGACAGGACAAACTATAGAAAACCAATTAACAAAAAAGCCAACTTGAAAGACTCAGATGGAAAAGGCCAGAAAAAGGATCCTGCCTACTAAGCAATCCTTTTACATAAAGGGATGAAAGGGGGGCAAACTACTTGCTAACAGAAGAAAACAAAGAAAATAAACCAATTACACAAATAATTAAAAATGAACAGGGTATAGTGGAGAGGAAATTCATAAACTCAAAGCCTTCTTGACGTTCTATCAGAAACTATTGCAAATAGACAGATAAACAAAGAAACACAAGATAGATAGGTAGAAACATTTACTCTCCACAAGCTCCCGGAGAGTGACAAGAAATGGCTCAAACGACCCATAGATGGAAAGGAAATTAAGGATGTCACTTACTCGTTATCTCGGGCAGGTCTTACTTCTTCTCCTTGTCCTCTTCTCTATGCGGTACCACAGAGCTCAGTCTTAGGTCCACTCTTATTGTCAATCTGTACAATCCCTCTTTTTTCTCTTATTCAGTCTTTCAATCTCTCCCGTCAATTCTCTTTCCAACGAGATTTTCTTCTCTTTTTCTTCTTTCTCCGACTCCCTACACTCCACTGCTTCCGCCCGCCTTCTAGCTGTACAGTCTCGGATGACGGCTAATTTCCTTCATCTTAACCCATCTTACACTGAAATTCTTTTCTTTCATGCTTCTTCCCCATTTCCACCGGTCTCTCCTTCTGGGCTCTTTTTCCCTCCGTCTTTATTTCCTTTCTCCCTACTTGCTCGCAATCTTGGTGTTTCTTTCAATTCTTCTCAATCATTCTTCCTCCACAACATTTCATCTGCCTCTTTCTTCCCTTCGATCTCTTCAACGAATCCAGAATTGGGCTGCGAGAGGTATCCTTGGCCTCAACCCCAGGGACTGCATCTCCCCTGCCCTAAAATCTCTCCACTGGCTCCCGGTGACAGCAAGGATCAAATTCAAGACCCTTTCCATCACCCACAAGGCTGTCTGGGGCCTGGGACCTCTCTACATCCAGCTTTCTGTCACTAAATACCTCCCTGCTAGAGTTCTTCAGTCCTCTAGCTCCAACTCTCTGCAGGTCAGACGCTTCTCCAAGCAGAGTGTGTGAGGTAAATCCCGTTCCTCGGCCGTAGCCTCCATCTGGAAGGGCCTCCCCGCCCCACTCAGACTTGAGCCAGATCTTCTTAAGTTCCGGAAACTTCTCAAGAGCTTCCTTTTCTCCTCCTCCTTCCTCCCCTCTCCAGTGCTAATGTCCCTTTGCTGCTGTGATTGGTGCCTGGTCCCTTACAAGTCTTACAGAGGCCAGGCCCTCCTTGACCAGTTCCCCCCCCCTCCAGCATCCCTACCAGCACATGCCCTCGAGCACCCTTCACAGACTAGCTTGATTCCGGTCCACCCCATCCATCGCACATTTCCATTTCCCACCTCCCCTGCACTTACCCTCGTGGCTGCCCTCAGCACTTGCTTACCCCCCTGGGCCTCCCTCTACTGTACATTAACCCCTGCCCCCTGAGCCCTCCCCATCCCTGTCTCCTACTACCATCCGTCCTTGCACTTTTTGTCTCTGTACTTGCACATTAACAATGCCTAGTACAACTGTTACTGTTGGTTTTTCCCTATGTGGCACCCCTTTTTTTGTTGTGTGGTGCCTGGAAACACTCCTGTATTGGTGTGATACAAATGTCCAATGAATAAATAAAACTGCTTGTAACTGTTGCTAGTATCTTTTTAATCTACTTCAAACATATTCCTTTTTTTCTTTTGATGCCATCAAACATTTCATCTTCTTGTCTATTTTTTCCCATCTAGACTATTGCTCCACTCTGTCAGACTAGATGCCTTCATGCAGACCCTCATAGACCCGGATCAGTCTGCTTTATTAATATTAGGTCAGCCAGCCGCAACATAAGACAAATTATTCTTTTGATAGATGGATCAAATAGGGGTAGGGACCAGGTGCTACTGCTAACTCTTGACACTGCGAAAGCTTTTGACAGAGCAAAGTGGGCCTTCCACCACAAAGTATTGGCAACATTTGGTTTGGCCCTAATCTAACAAACATGATAATGGTAAACTACAAACTTCCAATATCTAAACTAAGTGTCACCGGTCAGCTGTCAGAACCTATGCCACTAAAAAGGGGGAGCCAAAAAGGATGCTCTCTTTCCCAGTTACTCCTTGTGCCTATAATGGATCCATTTGCTGAGAGAATTATGAATATAAAAGACATACATGTCAGACAAACAGAAAACAAAATCAACCGCTTTTCCACTGACATTATTTTGTCCCTCACAGACCCTGACAACTTAGTGGAGGAAAGCCATGACAGAGATAGATAGAGGGTCACACATTTTGCGTGGGCAAATAAATCAGTGAAATACCTTGGTATTAATATCAACCCAGAAAACAGTGAAATGCGACAAGGAAACTACCCATCAATTATAACAGTGATCAAAATGAACCTAGAAAGGTGGAGGGCATTGAACATGTCGTGGCTGGGCAGGCTTTCTATCATAAAAATGAACCTATTGCCAAGGTTGCTCTACTTCTTTCACAACGTACCCCTGGATAATCCTAGGTCAGTGGTTAAAGATATTCAAAGTCAATTTTGCAATCTAAATTGGGTGGATCGACCAAGGATAAGGAGAAAAAGAATGGCAGGCAAACAGATGGGAGGTTTGTCATGTCCAGATATGCTGCAATATTATATGGAAGCCCAGATAAGGGTGACAGTGGAATGGATGAGAG
This sequence comes from Ambystoma mexicanum, assembly GCF_040938575.1. Taxonomy (NCBI): domain Eukaryota; kingdom Metazoa; phylum Chordata; class Amphibia; order Caudata; family Ambystomatidae; genus Ambystoma; species Ambystoma mexicanum. The sequence continues at coordinate 302,705,693 of NC_090922.1, read as the reverse complement.
GAGAATCACAAAAATACTGGGTCTTTATAGAGTAATCGATAGATGGACAGCACATATGCAAACAACCATGGTTGAGCAGAAACCAAAGGGATAGAGGATTACACATGAGCGTAATTATGAAAGAAATGATGGAAGCTTGGGATCTGATTGGTCGATTGAGAAAACTACTGACCCGCTCTTCTCTCCATGTACACCACTACATGGTAATAGCAAGGTCTCCCTAGAGGGGTCAGATAAAGACTTTGACAGGTGGTACAGTGGGGGGTGCAGAAGGTTGGGCAACTATTTACACAAAACACAATCAAGTTAATCAACTAATGTAAACAAGACTTTGACTTACAGGAATTTGAAAGGTATCGCTATCAACAATTGAGACATTGGGTCAATAACCCAGAAAATAAGAAAGTGGCAACTACTAAGCAATCCTCCCCAGAGAAAACACTCATAGAAAGGACCAATGGGAAATACCTAACAGGCACGATCTATGAATCTCTGTGCAATGGGAGGAAAGATGAAATGGGCATATCAGAAACAATGGAGTGATGAGCTGGAGTTTAATATTGTGTATGTTCATGTTTAGAAATGTAACATTATTTTAAGGTGGCATTTTCTCTGTTGCATATTAAAATAAATAAAAGTGGAGCTGCCTCTTAGGCAGAATCCTGTGCAGTTCCCTTAGGGAGCACTACACAAGATTAGAACTACAGGTGAGAGCAATAAATCCCCTTTGGTATCAGTCTGTACCACAAAGATTTAGTTGGTAGCTGTGGCTGAGCAGTCAGACTTATCTCAAGAGGGAGATGAGCAGTATTCAGGGTTTCGACAATAGGCCTACAGTACTATGGCACAAGGAAATACTGACCAAAGCTTTGTATTAAAAAGTAGTTACATATTTATTTTATACACTTCTAGGTAAACACATCTATCACAGTTCTTAAAGCAAGTTAAATAAGTCAGAGGAAAAATATACACACTCCCTATGTTAAATTGTACTCTAACAATTCAGTACAAGGGAGGGAAAGCACAAGTTATATAGAAATAGTTTCCTACACACCCTAGCAACACTTCCCATAAGTTGGTGGACTAGTTTCAGCAGGACAGTGCATCAGAATAGGCAATACTTAAATGAAAACTGAGCAAAATGGCATTTCACAAGGTTTAAAAATGGGAAGGAAAGGGTAGATATAAGAAATAGGTGCACCACGCAGTTCTAGATGGAAATCAGTCTAAAGAAGGCAGGTCAAACAAATGTAACCAGAGTCAGTAGACCTGTGCCAAAGTCAGTTGGTACAAGGCAAGGGCCCAGGAGCAAAATGTTCTTGTAGCTGCAGTCAAGTCTTTGGTTAACGATTTTGAAAAGGTGGATGCAGAAAGTGAAAAGACAATGTTAAGAGAGAGGGGCGGCCAACCCAACAGGTATGTTAAAGGATTTAAAACACCTTTAGTGCTACTGCGAAGAAAGGGCGGCCTGGCGGAACAATCTACCGTTAAATGAAAAAGTGGATCCTGTGGTGGCGGTTGTTCCTGGTAGTTTCTGCAGTTCGGGTGATCCAGCAGAGGAAGAGAGGCTCTCGTCGTGGAGGAAGGTTCGAGTTACTGCACTACCCAGGGATGAAACCAGCCACAGTGCTTCCTGACGAATAAAAGGTACGCTCCTTGAAATCGCGGTCCAGGTGGACTGGTGCCTGGCTATCCAGCCTCCGAGTACAGGGTAAGGGAGATTCGACCAAGGCAGGTCCGGGAAGGTGATTGGCAAACTGGTTGGCCCCACCAGCTCAAGGGAAGAAGTCTCTTGCTGGTGAAGATCTTCTCTTGTCGTATGGAGAAAAGTGGTGAGACGCTGCAGCAAGGCTTCACTGGTGGTTCAGTCATTGCAGATGTCTTTGGCTTCTCTTCTCTTCGGCTTCTTAGTTCCAGTGGCGACGTCTTGCTCTTCCAATCCTCAGGACCCGGCTTTTATGCAAAAAGATCCCCATTCATACAGTCTAGCTGTAATTCACACAGTGGAGTGGGCATCTTGGCGGGAGACCCTCCAGCCTATAAGGATAGAGTGCGACATGGGTTGCTGAGGCAACCCTGTACACGGGTCCCACTCCCCCTCCCACACAGTGGACCCACCCCAGACTCAGTGGTGCTGAAAGGAGGGCTTCTCGGTAGAAGCCCGCTAAAAGGACAAACAAAGGATCCCCGACCTGGGTTAGGAGTTTAGAGAAAGACACGAGAAAGAAGTTATATTAAAGTTCTGGCAATAAAAAACCTACCGGAGTAAAGTTAATATTAAAATACACCGGCGGTATGTTAGAGGCCGTCAGAAAAAGTGGTAGCCTCGAACAATGGGAAAATCCCATAGGAAAATATTTGCGGTTGAATATTTTTGGTAGTAACCACTGCCACCAGCCAGAAACATTTGAGAGAGGGACTGTAAGGTACCCTCTTGAAAATGAACATAAGGGAAAAACTATTAACCCTTTCCAGTACCTCCATAGTAAGATGGGTTGTACTGGTTTTGTTCACAGAAATTGACTAGTAAACTCAATGGGGACTTTACCTGCCCTGGGAGACAGTAGTCAGTCTCAGGGTATGGAGTCTATGTTTCGGGGTCGCTACGACACCCCTGTGTCACTGCACAGAGGGTGCTGTGTAACACATGTGAATAAAGATGGTTCCTATGGAGGAGAGAGAAAGAGAGAAACTCCATAAGAATTAAACACAAAAATAGCCTAGAACAAACATCACAAAAATGCCTAAGGGTGGGAAAAAGAGTCTCACTCTTAGCAGGAGAAAAAAACAAACCCTTCAAATCCAGCAAAGCTGCTGAGCGACTCTATAGGTAAGGGAAATTAGCCATAAGATGAGAATTCTCCCTAACAGTGCCAACAAGTTTTTTTTCTTGTAAAAGATTGATTGGTCCATGCATGGTCCATCTGCATGGAACATGCGAAGGCTGATCTTTTAAATAGATAGCTCTGACAGCCAAAACTCGAGTTGGCCATTGGTAATGTTCTGCCTTATTATCCTCACCACTCTGGACTAGATTGACAGAGGAGAACAAAGACATATACACTTTGTGTTTTTTTATCTTGCATCCCTGCGTCATCCATAGGGGTGAATATTGCCCTTTCCAACTACCTCCTGACTGAAGCTGATCTTCAAATGTACTTTTTATATGTATTTACACTTTAGAAATTGACTCGTTTAATTGGTTTGCTGGTTGTCAGTTGGCTGATTTGTATGTACGAGTGGGTCTAACATTACATTTTTAATGGGTTTTTTCTACATTATTATAATTATTCTTGTATACAAATGCGAGTTTGCACTCATAAAATATTCTTGAGAAAATTATAAAATAAAAAAAAACATCATGCTGGAGGTAAATCCTCCCATTGACCCGTGAAAAATTGGCAAAATCGGCAGTATTACCATGGCAGTAATTCCACCGGCCGTAATTCTGCCAAAAAACCCATATAGTCCAATGGACTCTTGGAAAATGGTTAAATACTCCACCACTGCCACTTGTAATCCAGCAGTAATTCCGCTGGACAAAGTGGTGGTAATGGTAATTCCATTGGGCGGTGTTCTGGAGGTTTTACTGCCGGAATATCACCCAACTCGTAATGAGGCCCCAAATCGGTAAGCCAATCAGAAGAAGTTGACAAGCAAACTTTTATTAAGTGGATCCCAGGATCTTAACTTCTCTTCCTGGATCATCCCACTCCATGTGAAGTCTTTGTTGTCTATTGGAGCCATTAGTTTAGTCCTCAAGGATGTGCTGAATAGTAAATATCCATGTTCAAATTGACACATACCCTAGAAAAGGGCCATCATGTAAGCCAACCCTGGAAACCAGCATGTGTGAGCAGTCCGGTAGCTTGGATGTACCCCAACATTTTAGGGGATTCTCACCCTTAGCTGAGTTAGCCGGTACCCTTCAAGCTTTTCCTTCTTGGTGCTCTCGGTAATTGAGGTGCTCCAGGTCTCATCGTGCTGTCTCTCTGATCCCTGCTTCGTGAAGGCCCTTTGCAGCACATGCGGGGGGGGGGGCTTGGTAACTTGAGAACTGCAGTTGCACACATCTACATGTCTAATTCCTCACCCATTTGCTTTGTCAATGTGGGTGTGTTTGGGGATGGGAGGTATCCCACTATCTTCCAATAAGGAAAAGAAACAGGGAGTCAATCTGAAAGGGCACTGTTTGAGAAAACAGGTGGTAGTGGGGGCTTCCACTGTCATAGCAATATGTCACTACACCTTCCACTAATAAAACGGCATCCCTCCCCAACAAAATCAAATAGCTTCAACATAATGTGCTACTGTAGAAGCTATAATAGGAGAAAGTCAACACCCAAAAAAGAGCTAAAAGAAATACCAAACAGACTACATTACACCCAGATCCTTATTCACACATAGAGTGACAACTGATAACACCACAGGCCCATTTGATGAGATGGTGGAAGAAGATCTGAACAGTCAATAACACACCTTCTTGAAGAAAATAGGTAAAGACGGGGTTATATAACTAAAGATGAGGAACCTATACTCAAATCCCTTTCAAATAATGACAGATTGGTTATTCATGAAACAGAAAAGGGGGCAATGTGGATGTCATGAATAAGGATGACTATAAACAGGAGAGTCTGAGGAACTGAGTGATATTGAACCAGGTGCCAAGCAACATCTCTCCTGTTAGCATGAATCACCCATGCATTAGCTGAGAAGCTTCACAGCTGGACCAGTGGGAGTCGTGTTCATTCTAAATGAATTGCAATACTTAGAATGTCAATCATCAGTCAGGAAGTCTTATTGACGATTTCAGCAAAAAACTGAAATTGTTGGACTGGAATGTTAACTTTGAGCACATATATAGCTTCAAGCATTATGCATTGGCAGCGGAAGCAACTTATACATATTTGAAACCCCTGTCGTATATGTTATTATGTCCTCATCCTGCTGTACGCCGCTTTCTCCTACTGCAACGTACAAATCAGTTCCCACTTCGCTCTATTGTGGGATCTCAACATAAACTCACGCACGACGAGAGATATTTTCGGATCTGCAGAAAGAAGGACATTGCTGAAACTCCTAGGCATGTCCTTACCAATCGGGGCTAGGGGCCTTAGTCCACAACTCCACCTAAATAAAATCTAAGTCATTTTGGGCCTATTGTTTGAACATTTATTCTACCTCTGCACACCTGGCCCTATATCGAGTTTGGCTAAAATCAAAAAAGAAGCTTAAATGTTAATTGAAGGAGTTTTTTATGATTTTGACTTTGAATGTGATAGCTTGTGTATGTCTGTTATTTATTGACCTTGTGAATATTTTACATGTATGTTTCTGTATTTTTATGCATGTTGTTTTAAGTCTGTTTTGTTAAAAGTTCTTATGAGCTGAACACGATAAAGATATTATTCTTATTATTGCCCCTGTGTTGTATTTACTTCCAAAACATAGACGGAAGGCATATTTCCACCCTGCAGGCCCATCATAAGTGTTGAAATATATTGACGTTTTGTACAGATCTATATATAGGCCCAGGGAATACTGTAAGCAACTGCATGGTAGCTGTAGTAAGTGTAAAAGTACAATTGTCCTTGCGGGGGCCACGAGGGGAGCAAATGGTGCTCCAGACTAGGCGCATAAGGAGTAGGCAGTGATTGTGAGACACTACCTCTCTAATCATGACACGTGGGTAACGATTGTGGTTGGAAGGTGGTGCAGTGAGGGGTAATATACTGAAAATAGATGAGGTAGGGAAGTGAGAAGGGAAAAGCACCTTCTGCATAATAAGCAGGAGTGCTACAGCATAATCGAAAGCCCTTCCCCATCTTGACTCATATATGATTGTGCCGGGTGCCGGAATAGCAGGCTGTGCTGAAATGAAAAATAAATGTAGCGATAATGTAAATGGCCGGTCAGCAGAGTACTATCTGGCCGGAGAATGACTGTCAGGTCAACGCATTTGCACACGATGGATGTTACAAGATGCGAGTCCAGCCCAGAGAGAGAGAACCGAAAAGGGTGTGTGTGCCCGCAGCCTGTCTCGTTAGAGTGTTGTTAAATGTGAAGGGAGAGTCAAGCCACGCAGCTCTACCCTTTGATAAGTGTGCCGGAGTGCCAGATGGTAGGCACGGTGGATTTAGAGATCTCTGTGCTGGAGGCTTGAAGCTCTTACCTGTTGGGCACTTGTCGGAGATTCCTGTTATTAAAGGAGAACTGGCCACAATGACTTTCCGCAAACGTACAGAAGTCAACTCTGTACTACATGCCAGCAGCTGCCATAAGAAGAGTGTGATTCATAACATCCACAAGGGGGAATACATAAGAGCAGGAAGGAATTGTAAAAACGAATCAGCCTTTAGTAAGTAATGTGAACTATTAAAAGATAAGTTCATGTCTAGAGGCTATCCCAAGAGATAATTACCAGAGCTGAGAAAGAGACACTCAACTGCAAATTGACCGAGATATTAAACCCTGGGTATCGGAAGTACCTTTATTCTTCTCTAGGCAATAACCTACACTCAAGAACGTTCTCAGCCCATCAGTCATGAAATCTACCACCACAACCCAAACCAAATGGCTGCTTACAGCCCAAGCTAGTGATTTTCGCAGATGCGGGACATGCACTATGTGCCCATATGCCTACTTCACCAACGTCATTGAGTTTGGTGATATGGACCAGCACCGCATTAAACAACATACATTGCCGCTCAAACTTTGTGGTGCATGTCATTATCTGTGTCTGTGGCCATAAATGTATAGGTAGCACCATAAAAGAGTTACACAGCAGGATTAGGGAGCACCAGAACTTGCTAAACTCCCAAGACACTAAATACCCACTTGCCAACCATTGGCAAACTGAGCATCAATTGGACAACAAAAGGGACATTCGCTTCACTGGTTTGGACCTGATACCCCCAGAAATCCGAGGCAGTGACAGGGAACTATACCTTCAACAACAGGAAGCAAGATTGGTCTGCAAGCACAGACTTGTGACCACTGGATTGAACAAAGACCACAAATTCAATGTATTTTTGTAACTCTCACTATGTCTCAACTGTGTAATTGTGAATCTCTCTATGTATTTCAGTGTTAATCACATTGATAACAACATATGTCCCTTCCACATACCTCGTACAGTGCTCATTTCCACTACCAGTATATCAATCTTGCACCAGATATACTCTGCTCCTTCATTCCTCCAAGTTACAGCTGACCTTATAGGCCCCTTGCTTTCCCTCACAACCTCCACCCCCTTGGGGTCCATTTCCATCCTAGTTGGAACTGTGTCTCGCCCTCCGAGCTATAACTCCACCCCCAAGTATCAGATGGCACTACAGCTTCTATTTGCCTGAGCTAACCCAGGCCACTGTTGCCATCCAAAAAACATAATGAGCAGCCTTCTCCTGAATCAGCAGGGTAGCTCAGACCTCGTGACCCCTAGTGGGCCCCCTAGTGGCTTACCGATCTCTGCCGTAACCTGGGACCCCACATCTGCTTCTTGCTTCTGTCTATGCATCCACAGGCTCAGGACCTCCGTTTACAAACTTGCACACTAAGTACCCCCTCCCCTCTTGTTCCACTGGTGATTAACCGCCATGTTACCCTGCCTTGAACAATGCCTGACCACCTCAGAACTGTAATAATGCCTAAAACAACCCCGCTGCCCCCCACAATTCTTTTGGGATTCTCACCTGCATCATCCCAGTCATGACTGAGATCGAATGCAATTTATCGCTGCATTCTTAACTATAATGGACACATACTTTACAACCACCTTATGGAAGACCATTCATTACTGGCCCACTCTTTCACACAACAATAATTGTCCTTTTCTTCGACCTGGTAATTTTACCAGCTGCCCTGCACACCACAAACCCCTCCGTGACTCACTCGTGTCACTTGGTCAGTTAAGCCTCCATATATAGGGACCTCCATCATGGTGGCTGTCACTGAGTGCAGTGTGGCTGCCAGGAATCTTAGACTAGAGCCCTACTGGCAAGAGCTCCAGACCTCCAGCACAGAGATCTGTAAATCTGCCCTGCCTACCCTTGTGCATGCCGGCTTGCTTATCCACAGGTAGAGCCGGGTGGTTTGACTCTGCCTTTGCGTTTAACAACACTCTAATAAGACAGGATGTGGGCACCCACCTTTTTTGGTTCCCTCTCTCTGGGCTGGACTCACATCTTGTAACAGCATCCATCATGTGCAAACGCGTTAACCTTCATGCACCTCATGTTCATGCTCCGGCCAGACAGTACTCTGCCGACACTGCCGACCGCTCATTTACATTATCGCTATATATTTTTATTTCAGCACAGCCTGCCATTCCGACCTGCCGGCATAATCATTAATAATTTATGAATCAAGATAGGGAAGGGCTTCCGATTATGCTGTAGCACTCCTGCTTATTACACAGCTGGTGCTTTTCCCTTCTCACTTCCCCACGTAATCTATTTTCAGGATATTATCCCTCACTTCGCCCACCTTCTAACCGCATGCATAACCCACGTGTCATGATTAGAGAGGTAGTGTCTCACAATCACTGCCTACTCCTTATGTGCTTAGTCTTGAGCACCATTTGCTTGCCTCACAGCCCCCGCACATGGGGCTTCACAGACAGTTGTACTTTTACACTGACTATGGACCCCATACAGTTGCTTACAGCCCTACCTGGGCCTCCTTACTAGGGAATTAATCGCCCCTTGGGCCACTCGTACGTTTATATTTTCCATGTTACCGCTTGTAAGCTTATTGTGGCTGATACTCACCATCAACCACTACGCCACCCTATTCAACCAGGTGACAACTGATTGGCTGATGGGGTAGCCTCCTTACCACACACTGTATAGTTCTTGACCCCCTGGAATCACCTTGATATTTCCACAGACACAGGAACATGCCCCACTTCAAAGTCACACAGGGCTCTGTTTTCACTCCTCCTCACCCGCGTGACAACAGACCCTGAGTACCACTGTTCGTATATATAATTACCAACACTCGTGACCATTCTTAAAATGGGATCCTGTGTCAAAGGAGTCATTTTCACTCTTAGTTCCTTCCCGTCCTCAGGCCTTCAATTGGCTCAATCTGTGGATTATCCACTCAACCAGTATATGGGGCTCCTCCCCCAAACTCACCCTAGGATTAGCACAATCCAAGCAACTAAAATCGGTAAAACGGATCTTCCTTGCCCGTATTGATCATCTGTGTGCTCCCATCCATGGGGGCTATGCCATCATATTCTAACTACTTTGTTCCTCTCCCTCTTCCCTCCCTCTCACTCTGTATGTTGCGTCCGACATGAAATAATTCAGTTGGAATTAACATTGCCATGACTAATATCATTTGTAACAACAATGAGTTTACATTGCTCAGTGGCTGTACTACCTATTGTACATGTACTGGTTTGATACACCAATCACTAAACTTGCAATGCCACATGTAAACATTTTGAAATTCATCACTATTGGGCAAAACACACTAATGGGTGATTCACTGAACATTGGAATGTAATCATGTCAATGTATTGCCTTGAAAATAATGCCTGAGGGTACAATCATGAGTCGGCTACACAAATAAATACATGTGTTACACTGCAAAAAAACAGAGAGAACATACTATTTTTGAGTACCTTGCGCAATTGTGAAGGGTCTCCAACTCTTCTCCTCTTTTCCCAGTCGAGGAGACACCAGCAAAGTACGCTCAAGAATACCAATCATGCGCAGTAGTTGCGCAATTCTAATGCTCCCAACTCATACTTGAGATTTCCCAGATGTGCTAAACAGATTGGCGAATATCATCTGTCTATCCCACTGCATCTTGGCGACCTTGGACGTTGCATCATGTACATCTCCATCAGACAAGAGCAAGGCATGCATGCAGTCAAGTATATCTGGATGCACCATTTGCTCATTATATTCAACATACAGAAATGGTATGTGAGATTGTACAACTTACTTTAGAAAATAACATCCTCCTATTCCATGATGAGTATTATCAACTATAGTGTGGAATGGCATGGGGGCAGAGTTTGCATTTTCGTGTGAGAACATATTCGTTGGGCAATTTGAGCATTGTTTTGCATGGCATCATGCATGTGAAGTACATAGAGAATTGTATTCATCTTTTCGTTTATGGATGGGCTGAAACATGACTTATAGTAATTTATCAACCATTTTAGAGAAAATTATTATACCTTAAAATACTTCCAGCATAAGTATGCAAGGTTTTGCAGTTGAATGGAAAACTGGAGGGTTGCATATGCAGTAAACCCCCAACTAGTAACGTTGTCCTTTTGTACACCAGAGATCATCCTCCCAAATTAATTAATAGCATTTCATATGGAGCGATACTAATGGTAGAAAAATGAAATCGTTTTTTGAAATTGCGCTTCATGCCAGAGTGCAGCCTCTAAGCACGGACCAGGTTTGAAACATGTGCTGCTCACCACTGTCTTAGATCCGTGACAAGTGCATTGCCTCTGAGCTATTCTCCTGGGTATGTTGTAAGTGAATCTATGAATATGACGGTGAAATACAGGCTAGCAGCACTATGGACAGATTTGGGGTAAAGTGCTATATGGCTGCTCATCTGAAGTTGGCCAACATGTAAGCCAAAAAGGATGATAGGAGGACACTGCCTATGCCCTAACTAAAGCACAAGTTAAGCTCATTACAACATATTCAGCATAGAGTTTCAAAGTGCAGCACATGTTGGAAAAGCATTGGCACTTGTCAACTATAGGTCAGGATACACAAACTTAATTGAATGACAAAACAAATGTGACTAAATAAGGGATAGTTCTCTTTGCAATCGCACTAGGACTCTGCAGGCGATTGAAGCCTACTGAGGTCAAGCCTTCTGCTAAAGACAACAGAGGTTGTTTGCCAACTTTGTGCATTGATTTTTACTTGCACCAAGTGTAAAATGTGGTACTACAGAATGAAAAAAACATTTTATTTCAAGTTTAATTTTGATTAAATATACCCTATCAATTAGTCTATCACTTGTCTCACCACAGTTCAAGCACTGGTCCTATTTCAGCTGGATTGGGGCAATGCCTTCCTCAATGCCCTCCTCAAAGGCCTCCCGTCATCTTCCCTTGTGCCCCTGAGAAGTGTCCTACACGCAGCTGCACACCTCATCAATGGTCTACACAGATATGACCATATCACCCCATCCCTCATCGACCTTCACTGGCTCCCACTGCACGCAAGAATCACCTTCAAGTCTTGCTGCATCTATAAGGCAGTACCCTCAAGGCAGAAACTCAGCATCTCCGGCGGACAGTGCACGACCGGAAGCCAGGACATGTGCAGACTTGAAATCCGCTGCTGCAAAAAGAAAGGTACCAGAAAACAAGCCTTCTCCGCCTACACCCTGAGACTATGAAATCTCCTCCCCGTCAGCATCATACTCGCCCTCACACCCATACAATTCAGAAAAGAACTCAAGACCCACCTCGCTAGAAGCTGTCGCCCTCTCCTCCCTATCAGAGGCATAGACAGGGTAGGGCCTGAGCAGGCAAGGCCCACCCAAACTCTGTACATGCCCACTCATCAGTGCTGTGCGGGTATTTCCAGATTTTATTGTCACTGCGGTGGGCCCAACTACATTAGCTTCAGGTCCCACTTGCTAGACAATCCTGGCTACGCCTCTGCTCCCCGCCGCCGTGTACAGCTGTACCCCTCCTCTGTGCCCCTTTGTTTCCTAAATCCCGCTGTATATCTGTTCGGTTGTTACCTCTGAAAAGCGCTCCGTTATGCATCTGTACTGTTGCATAACTCTATAAAGCACTCTGTTACTTCTCGAAGCCCGGTCCATGCTCAATAAATAGCATAATAATCATAACAAGCATAATAAAGGATTTGTGCAACATTGCAACGGGTTAAATGTGGACTGGGAGATGCATGTATTCTAACAGTACACCCTTGGCAAAAGTCTTCATTGTATGCGGCTAGGTTGTCTTTCACATTTTCAAGATAAGATGTTTTGCAGCAGTCCCACACATGCTCCACTGCTGTGCCTCTTTAAACATGTGTTCCTGTACTGTAAATCACTTTGTGACCGTTCATATGGATCGATGTTTTTACATCATGTATGAAATTGTCCAAGATCATGCTTGTATGAGTGTAGCTTGGAACCTGGATGCCCAGCCTTACATAGCTTACAATGAGATAACATCATTTCTGATTGTTTTCTAGTTGGAATCAGTTGCAAGAATGTAGGAAAGAGGAGACATATTGAGAAATCTTAGGAACAAGTGTATGGGCCTCTTTACAACTTTTCTGGTCCGGACCGCGGTGATTCCGCGCACCACACGGACACGGAAACGTTGTAACCGCCGTCACGGAAACACCCACGAAAATGGACATAGCGGTGCCACAAGTTGCGCAAAACCCGTGTCCGCCACCATCGCCACGGACACGGAACCGGAATTACCATGATCGCCGAAACCGGAAACAGAGAGGCGTCCATCATATAAAGCACAATCCATTGCCATCCAGAGTCAGCACAAGCAGAATCCACACTGTGAGAAGCCAAAGGGACCACCTGCATGTCTGCAGGATTCCAGCCCAGAGGTAGCGCAAACAGCGCTTTAGTGAGGCGGAGCTAACTGTTCTGGTCGAGCACATAGTGGAGCATGCTGAGATGCTGTTCAGTGCTGATCAACGGCGTGCTACACAGCAGCAGAGGAAGGAAGTGTGGGCGGAAGCAGGACGCAAGTGCACCGCTGTGGGCATGACTGTGAGGAGTGTTAAGGTCTGCCACAAGCGGTGGGACGACCTCAGGCTGAGGGTGCAGAACCTGATCTCCACACACTGCCAACGCAGCAGTGGGACAGGTGGAGGACCCCTTTCCCCACTGAGGCTGCAAGCATGGGAGGAGCGTTGCAGCAGTGTCCTCCACCTTGAGGGCATCCATGGGAGCGGGGAGGCTGAGACAGGAGTGAGCCCACCTGCAGATACTGGTAAGTGTGCAAACATGAATGCCATATGAGTATATGTTGAGGGCATGACTGGGCCAAAGGACCCATTAACAACCCCCCCCCTCCAGGCAGTGCATGACTGGGCCAAAGGGGCCATTAACAACCCCCCCAGGCAGTGCATGACTGGGCCAAAGGACCCATTAACACACCCCCCCCCGGCACTGCATGACTGGGCCAAAGGACCCATTAACAACCCTACCAGGCAGTGCATGACTGGGCGAAAGGACCCATTAACAACCCCCCGCCCCCAGGCAGTGCATGACTGGGCTAAAGGACCCATCATGAGCCATATGGTGACCAATATCACTCCAATGCATTTCCTACAACAAGCAGATGCATGTAAATGCCACTATTAAATAATCAACCTGTATGACTAATTGCATGCCCTCTGTGTTCCCACAGCCGTATCAAGTGACAGTGATACTGCACAACAGCCCAGGCAATCAGCTCCGGCACGGGTCCAAGCCAGCGCCCCTGCACAGGAGGATGCTGCCAGCAGTTCGGCTTCTCTGTCCCCAGTAGCAACTGCAACACATGTGCCGGCCACCATCACCAACATCCCCACCGTCTCCACGCTGCCTGATGCAACACAGGTGCAACGGGCACCCATCATGCCCACCCAACCCACCACAGAAAGCAGCTGCACTGCAGAGGAGGCAGCATGTAGTGACAACAGTGCCCCGGCAGTGCAGTCTGATACAGGGCCATAGGGGGAGATGCCCACATTGGATGACTTGGAATCCTTCCATCAGCTGGAGATCAGCCCCACATCACTCCGAAGTCCCATGAGGTCACCTACCCCCTCAATGGCAGAGCTAAATTCCTGCATGCAGCGGATGGAGGAGTAGCAGGCTACCCTCACTCAGCTGGTGGAGAGGCAGCTCGAGGAATCTAGGCTGCAGAGGGAGTGCTACAGCACATCAGTACGTCGCCTCTCAAGGTCCATTGGACGCTTTGCCAGCACTATAGTCACCCTGGCACGCCATGTGCAGGAGGGCAATGACAACACCTCCAGGCTCATTGAGTCCATGTTGATTGGCCAACAGGCAACTCTTGCACATATGCCACCTGTTCCTGATTCTCTGCCATCCAATCCCACCACCCCATCCAGCTCCACCACTTCCAGTCCACGGAGGCGCTCGAGTCGGCTAACAGGGCTCTCGAGCAAGAATGCACAAGCACAGAAGCGCACACGGAAGTGATGGAATGTTTGTTGTGCACTGCAAGACACATGTGGACTTGAAGGGTGTGAGGGGTGGGTACGTTTGGGTGGTGGGGGAGGTCAATTAGGGGGTTTGAATATTGGGGCCTGGTTGGGGGTGGGTACGTTTGGGTGGTGGGGGAGGTCAATTAGGGGGTTTGAATATCGAGGCCTGGTTGGGTGTGGGTACGTTTGGGTGGTGGGGGAGGTCAATTAGGGGGTTTGAATTTTGGGGCCTGGTTGGGGGTGGGTACATTTGGGTGGTCGGTGTGCATGTGTGTACAGCTTCCCTAACCATTGCACCTCCTTCCCTGTTGTTAATTCATCAATATATCATAATTTCAAAAAAACATACATGAGTGGACATCCATCATTTCATTTGCAGTACAACAATTAATTTATTGGCATCACCATATACATGCAATGCTGTGAATGTGCTGTCTCTCAAAAGTAAATGCGAATCAGTTCATCGCATGCTCGTTGTCCATCTAGTGGACCCCCAAGAGGAGGTTGTGCCATCCCATCCCCATCCCCATCCCCATCTCAATCCCCATCTTCATCATCTGCATCTGGGGGCATTGGAATGTTCCTGCGAAGGCACAGATTGTGCAGCATGGCACAAACAAGTGTATTTGTACCCGTCTTCACTGGGCTATGGAGCAGTGATCCGCCAGATCTGCTTAAACAGCGGAACCAGGCCTTCAGCAGTCCGAATGTCCTCTCAATCATGCCACGTGTGCGTACATGTGCCCTGTTGTACGCCTCTTTATGCCTTTTCCTTGCCCTCCATACAGGCGTCATCATCCATGGCGTGAGTGCATATCCATCATCACCTACATGGGATGTAGATGGGGAGGACATGTCAGTGTTTGTGGTATCATGTCTTCATCAGATGCAGTGCAATCTTGTGTCATTGTTCATTCATGCATATGTGACAAGCAATGGTTGGATCGGTGGCTGGTTGTGTTCTTTGGCCATCGTAGAGGATGTTGGCAACTGGACATTGACCAACGCATTGGTGTGGATGTGTACTATGCTCTGCGGGTGACATTGGCTTGTGAGTATGGCATTGTGCAGTGATGTGCACACATGGCAGAGTAACTGCACCATGATGAAGTAGTCGATGCAGGACGTCTCATGTACAGGCATCATGTGCATTGGGAGGGCAGTGTTGCATATTGTGGGTGGGTGTTTGCAGCGGCTCCAGGTGTACGGGACAGTGATAGTATCGACTATGTGTGTCATGTGGCAGGGTATGTACGGGTACACTGTGGTAACCTGTCATGTGTTGCTTTGTGATGTTTAGGTCCCGCTGTCTATTAAGTTGATGGCCGGGGGGGTGATGTATGTGCAGTCACAGCAGCACACTCACATTGCTCATTGCCCTGGACACACACACACCACTTCCACAGGGTCGGTGCATTGGCAGCTGTACTCACCCAATAGCCATGTGCTTTGTCAGGCATAGCGTTCCATGTACCGTGGGTTGAGCCTGGGAAATGTGCGCAGCAATGTGTTATCAGCTGCGTGGCATCACATACCATCTGTACATTCAGTGAGTGGTACTGTTTCCTATTGCGGAACACCTTCTCAATTGCACGTGGTACTGTTAGCTCAATGTAGGTGCAGTCGACTGCACCTATGCAATTTGGCATGCCTGCTATGGCATGGAAGGGCAACTTGGTGGCAATGACCTCGGGGAGGGTACGGGGTAGGGCTATCTGTTACGACACATGGCGCAACAGGGCATCCAGTACCTGTACCAGGATTTCGGAGAAACAGGGTTGTGATAGGCCGTGCAGCTCACCAACTGTGTGTTGATAGGTGCTGGTGCCAAGGAAATGCAGAACAGACACAACCTTCAGGGGGGGGTGGTGGTGGGGGTGTCTATGTGGCTGCTGATGTCGTCCTCTATCATGGCGGTGATGTACAGGATTGTTGGACGGTCCAGCCGGTATAGTGTGTGGATCTGTCATGGGGTGAGGTTCCAGGGTGAGGCCCTGATGCTTGGTATTGCAGGCTGCCTGCGGGGTGGTGCCGGCTGGACAATGGGGTTTGCCATAGGTATAGGGTTAGCTGGTTGACGCCTGCACCGCCTACGCCTCCGCCTACTCCTCTGCACCATTACTGCGATCATGTGCGGTGCTGCCTGTTGGTTGAGTAGGCCCAGTCCCAATGCTACTAGAGCTGCTGCCTGCATGGTTCTGTTTTGTGTTGGGCTGGGTGTGGCCCTTTTGTAGGCTCCCAGTGGCCTGCTGGGTCCAGCTGGGCCGATTTGATGCACCTGTGCCCTGATTCAGGTCAGCAGGCACTGTTTAACGTCATGTTCGCAGTGGTGGTGTTACCGCCACTGTGATCATGGTTTTAACGCCATTTTTCAGGCGGTGTTTCCATGTCCGCGCTAGTTGTGATGCTCGCAGTGTTTAGTATAGCCGGTAACGGAGGGGTTTCCGTGCAGGCGGAGTTTACGGGAGCCTAAACTCTGCGGTGGTGGTTGGAGGTAGTGCTATTTCCGGGTCCGCAGGTCATGATTGGGCGGACGCAGAAACGGTGGCAGTATGGTTATACCGGCGGCGTTAAGTCCGGACCGATGTACTTGTAATGAACAATGTAAATTAACACTAACGTAAATCAATTGTTGTATTGTCTTGAGCATGACATTAAATTATTAAGGATGAACATGTATAAGAGTTTGGCTTTTGCAGTTAGGTTTGGTTTTCTCTTAAGTATCACCAGTGGGTTTTGTTGTATTTTGCACTGTTTGTCATATAATCTGTGTTCAGTGACACAAGGAATTGTTGGATAGCCCAATAATATCAATTGGTATTTGTAGCAATGTAACATATCATGAAAAAACGTGTGTTACCCTAAAACGTGTTCACTAGGGGATCATAAAGTATCATGTATGTATGTGTATCTCCTGTGTGTGGCTGCTGTTCACATTTTTAAGACTTCATTGTTGATGTACCAGACCTGCATGGTGCCTCGGAAGCCGGCACCGGGATTACAGTCCCTATCCAATTGGGAATTCATGAAAGTGCATGATTTTACTTTAGGACATCTCCCAGGTTCTAAAACCAGAGGGTGTTTGCCTGGCACATGGCTGACTATTGTCAGAGACACCCTCCTATTGGAATTCCCCCGGTTTCCCTGCAGCCGTCTCTGTGTCTGTTGACTCGCACTGAGCAGTTCCTTCTTCTCCTTTCCTATGTAGGTCATCAAATGCCCCAAACCCTCTACAGTGTAGGGAAAGAAGTGCTTATTACAAAAGATGCACTTCGTTTCACTCCGGCCGACAAGGCAATAGCCCACAAAGCAATACGTGCATGCTTTACAATGAACAGCAGCCATTTTAGACTTGCACTGTCTGTTCTTTTCAAACAGCAAGTCAAAGCAAGCTAGCTTTTCTCTGTCACACAAATTCTCCAGCTCACCTCTACCACCATAGGTGCATCCTGATGCTAGAGACAAACAAAGTTTGGAGGGGTTGTAGGTGGGCGCGTTATTTATGTAATGTTAGAAAGAGCCACATTGAGAAAGGACACAACTGAGACACAGAAATTTGAAAAGATGTATCTAAGAGCACAGTCTGAAAATTCATTCACTATGGGCCTCACTATGGGCCTCACTATGGGCCTCACTATATTCTTAGAGATCAAGCTAACTCAGGCACTACTTGGAAAATACCCCCTGTTTTCAAACCCACCCCATTACTGGTCTGGTGATGCATACCTCTTTTGGTCTTCCAAGGGAAGCCATCAGTTATAAATGCCACCCTGTTACAATGTGGAACACTGCCCTGAAAGTCTTCTGACTTCTGTCTCAACCCCAACCGTGGTAGTACAAATTGTAAACACCCCCTGAAGTTTTAAAAAGTATTTTTCCTGTACAGGAGGGTAGAACAAACACATACCTTCAATAACGGAAAACACATTTTTTACGGGGACACTGGACGTGGGGGGAAAAAGTAGATATCTTTGGCACTCTATTTCTCACCACCTTTCCCATGTAATGCACAAAAGGGTCAGAATGCACCCTTTTGTGCAACAAAATAAATGCACAGTTGTGACAGGGTCCACTGCTATGCAAAATCCATCTCCAACCCTAAAAGTAGGGTAGGAAGAGATTTTTTTTTTATTCAAAATATTTCCAAGTGGATCTTCTGACATTTCAGGAAACCCACTACGGTTACCACAGAGACAGTGGTATGGCTGTAATTGGGTGGATTTTTAACAACACCAAAGGCAGTCATGCTGATTAACACCTCATCAATCTCCCTGACCTGTAATGAGATCCTCATCGTCTTGCGTGAGGCAGGCAGAGACTCAGAGGCACCTGAACTTCCTCTGTAATGACTCTGCTGCAGGTTCCTCCCTAGGGTGCGCTCCCCAAGCCACT
Source organism: Ambystoma mexicanum (assembly GCF_040938575.1). Taxonomy (NCBI): domain Eukaryota; kingdom Metazoa; phylum Chordata; class Amphibia; order Caudata; family Ambystomatidae; genus Ambystoma; species Ambystoma mexicanum. The sequence goes on along the minus strand of NC_090922.1, from coordinate 302,687,106 downwards.
CTCAAAGACTCAACGCACCTGATCCCCTGGATCCAGTGTATTTAAAGCTGTGTTTTGAGGCTGTGAAGCTGAAGCTTGGGGTCACGTCACGTGCCATGTCTGAAACCTTGGAAAGGATGCAGAGGAAAACCTGTTTTCCGTATCTCAACTCTACTCAGGCTTACCTGTAATTTTTCCGTTTCTGGGGAAAAAAAGTAGACAAAAGATACAGGTCCACATTGCTGAGAGTGGCTTCGGCTGTGTACTATTCAAAGAATGAGTATTACAGCTTCCTTGTTTCTAGGTAAGGGTTTCCATATTTGCACTGTGATCCCGAAAAAGAATGCACCAATGACATGCGTTGCGAGGTTGCACCTGGGTGTGTGTGAGTCTACCCTCCTCATGATATACAAGATTGAAACGTGCCAACGAAATACGAATGAGGCCAGAAAACAGAAGTCCTCTGTGGTGAGCTCTGCAACAGAACAAGATTTGAAACGAAGCAGATATGTCAGCTGAAGGTATCAGGGCCTTTAGTGTTTCCCCTGAGAGTCAAAACTGCTGCGATCTAGTCGAGTGTTTTAAACGAACAGGAATTTAGGAAGGAATGGGAGAATAGAGTTGAATGGCTTCCCGTCTTGCTCACTTGGGGAGAGCAGCCGCTCGAGGTATTTCTTACCCGTGCTGTTTGATCCTGTAGCTTTCTGGATTGTAGAGGTTTGTTCGTGTGCATGCCACATTTGCAAGTGTTGCAGCTGCCGTTTTCGCACATTGCGCTCTCATGGTTTTCATGGGAGTTTTAGTAGTGATTGACTGGCCAGCTCAATCGGCACGTTGGCTCACAAGTGATTTTCTAGGTCACATAATGAAAAATATGGCCTGGCATGTATCGCTACTCTCATGGGCAGCGTTTCCCGCTGTAGATACACTTTCTGCTCCGTCAAATCGAAGACAGGGGCCCTCACCTGGCTGTCCCCCGCGTCATTTTCTGGTGCCGTGAATTGCACTAGCCCCACTGCCGCTTTCCGCATTAAATACATTTAACAGGCTAGCATTGTGAAATGAGGCAATACGGAAGGGCCGTATCAACAGGGCAATGTGACAATATGTGCTCGTTTTTGCTGAGCAGTGTTGGACACTGTAATGGGTTAATGCCCGCTCGTAGATTTGATCAATGATGTTAGACTAAAGTGCTTTAAAAGACACCATTTGCCGCACACCTGTGCAAAGTTATTCTCCTAGGTATTCAATTGCAACTGTAGGCCACTTTCCTTTTTTGGGGGGCTGGGGCGGTGACCTATTGTCCGTTCCAGACTGACCCTGCCAAAGCTTCAAGGCTCCCAGCCCGAAAATAGCATTTGGGATAGTGTGTAGTAGTGAGTAGAGGAGAAGCCCCTCACCATGGCTATAAAGACCTGCAAACGTGTGCCAAGATTGCGCCATGACATCACATGGCTACTAGCCAGTGGCCGCTGCGAATGGACAATTCTCGAAAAATGATCCCAGAATCCGACCATCGCTCCCAGGTCAATGCCGCTCCAAGTGTCCTCTAGAAAAGGAATTGAGCCACTAAGGCAATGGAAGCTGCAGCCAGCGACAGTGTTGGTCTATTTATTTCAAAAGGAATTGTGACGCATGTCAAAAAGAGATAACGTGATGCAGGAAGGACAGTGCTTTTACAAAAGGGCTATTTTGGCGAAAGGGTACTAAAATGGCAGGCCATTGGTTGAGGTATGTTAAGGACAGTGTCATGGGTTTTCAAAGCAATTTTATTGTAAAGACAGTTCCTCACAGAGGGGACTGCAAGACCTTTAGGACTTGGGGGAAGGATCGGAGATCAGCGATGTTCCTGATCCACAAGGAATGGCGGTTCCGGACTGCTCGGCCAAGCTCATTAAAGAGGCTTCTGCCAGTGCGGGGTCTGCTGACAAGAGAGATCTCAAGAAGGGCCCTAGATGAGGATCAAAGGTTTCTTGTCAGAGTGAATTCATTGAATTTTGGTGGGAGAAAGGTGGAACCAGTCTTTTAAAAAGTGTGCTGGGTGATGCAAAGGTATTTTAACACCCATGCTATTAAAACTCAGCGTCACATTTGGAATAGTTTTATTGTCAATGAAAACCCTACAACCAAATTTCATTCATTTTTTCTACTAGTAATAATATAGTTGTGCTTGTTTTTTTTCAAATTTCTGGATTGTTTTTCCGTTCTGATCAAACCAAACAAATGTCTCTCGGTACAATTAGTACGTTCTTGAGAACAATCCCAGCGTTAAGTGGCTGATTGCGTTTCTGTATGTAGCCGACATGTGGCCCGAGTTCACATCTTCCTGGTGCTTTGTCCAGGCAAGACATCATCATATTCACAGAGTTTTCCAATATGTTAAATCTCTTGGCTACTGTACCTGGCACACGTTCCACATTCACTAGTTTCAACGCATCAATTTCTTCGGGGAGAGGCACCTCTCAAGCAACTGCGTCCAATGAAGACTTAAACATTCCAGTGGAATGACCTGTGAGTTTCTCCATTCCCACTTTATAGAATAGGCATGTATCCCACACTATTTCAATGGGATGTCTATTCCAATGCGATGGCCTCTTGTCCGTGCAAATCCACTCCTCTACCATGCGCCAATAATGGATGGTTCGTGCTCATGGGCACCAGAATTGGTTGCCAGTCTATTTTGTATCGATACTGTCTGCCATACTTAATCGGTCCTGATTTCTCACATATTCTTATTTGTGCTGAAAATAATAATAATAATTATTATGGTATTTATTGAGCGCACTCCTAGCTTCGAGAAGCAACAGAGCACTTTACAGAGGTATACAGCAATACAGATACACAACAGAGTGCTTTACAGAAGTATACAACAGTACAGATGCGTAACAGAGCCCTTTTCAGAGGTAACAACAGAACAGCTCAGCTATAAAGCAGGAGTAGGATACAGAGGAGCACAGAGGAGGGGCACAGCAGTATATGGTGGTGGGGAGGAGAGGGATGGACAGTGTCTAGCGAGCCAGATGGACCAATAGTAACATGATGGCCTAGGTGTTGTGGAGGAGAGACTCCATGAAGAGGTGGGTCTTGAATTCTTTTCTGAATTGAAGGAGCATGGGGACAAGTCTGATTCTGATGGGGTGGAGATTCTAAAGTCTTGGGGCATAGGCAGAGAAGGCTTGTTACTTGTCGTTTCCTTTTTGCAGTGGTGGATTTCTAGTCTGCACGTGTCCTGGCTTCTGGTGGTGCGCTGTTTGCTGGAGATGATGAATTCCTTTGCGAGGTAGCTGGGTGACTTAAGGGCGACTGCCTTATAGATGATGCAGCAAGCCTTGAAGGTGATTTGTGTGTGCAGTGGGAGCCAGTGAAGGTTGATGAGGGCTGGGGTGATATGGTAATATCTGCGTAGAGCCTTGATGATGCATTCAGCCACGTGTAGGACACGTCTCGGGGGCACAAGCGGAGGCCTTCAAGGAGGGCATTTCCCCATCCAGGTGGGATAGGACCAGTGCTTGAACAGTGGATCTAAAGCTGTCCAGAGCAAGGATAGTCTTGACTTTCCACAGGAGGTAGAGCTGATACCAAGCTGTCTGAGTTTTCTTACCTATGTGTGTCTTGACGGAGGGATGTTTGTCGATGTGGAACCTGTAGGACTTGGCACATGATTTGAGCTCGGGTGTGAAACCCTCAGGGTTAATGGTTGGTAGCCAGGTCTGTATGTCTGGATGTTCAGTGTTGTTGGTGAGGAGTTGGGATCTCGTCTTGGGGGGTTTGAGCTTCAAGTATGCACTGGACATCCAAGACTGATACAACTAAGGAATATGGAACACCAAATGGGTAAGTGCACATAATAAACATTGATATAAATGTGGTTTAAAAATGTACACAATAAATTCAAGAATGGAGGGATTAGCGGTCCCCCCCATTCCATTCTTGCACAGTCCTCTATTAAAGAGCGACACTGCACGTTTGCGTCCTATATGCACTGGAATACTATGGAACACAGTCACCACGAGATGGGTTTCAGTATTAGAATGTGGGGGAAACAAGTTATATAACATAACTAACTATATATTACACACAATATAGTAGCACCAAGATGCCCTTGCTGGTGTTTGTTGCACTTTATATATATGCATAACATAACAAAAATGTTAGAAACTACAGTACGACTGACATGTACTTATAATTGATTTTTACAGAATCTCACTCAAAACATTACACGTTGATGCAAAACAGGTATGCAAAGCCACATGTAACACTGCAGCATACCATTGCAGTCTACCAGGAAATGACATTTGTAAACTAAAGTTGCTTGAAGGGTTTAGTTTTGCAATAACATCATTCCAAATCGGTGCGATGGTGTGAGGCAGCATTTGGTGGGACTATTTTCATGCGGGTTGTGCGGCAGAGCCCTTAGCACACCCTTCATGCAGCAGCTCATTCACAATGTAATTACAGAAAAATAGACCATTTTCAACTGTCAACATTAGTTTTAGGAGCGCAGTAACCCCAGCCCCTGCCAGTCACAATTAACCAAAGGGGCTTGAAGTTGGTATGTTTGAGAACAGGAAGTCAGTGGCAGTGAAAAAGAGTTGGAGTTTGGCGAGCAGTGGCGTTTTGAGCTCTGCAAAGAGGAGCAAAAGGAAGACAGAGGGAAGCATTGCCCGGTCTATGTGATATTAGAGCATTGAGAATTCCGACTCTGCAGAGAAACCTTAGGTGAGGGAGAACTTTCTTAAGATACTGGAGGTGAAAGAAGCAGGAGTTGATGATCCACTTCATTTGGGGTGCTAGTGAGCAATCGATGTACGGAAAGAACCCCAGATGTGTAACTGTTGATTGGGGATGAGGATAAGGACTGAGAGAAGAAGGCGAGATGGAGCAATGACAGAGGCGAGATTGACGGTTCATTTTGAATAGACGACTTCAGTTTATTAACTGATTACTTTCAGTGAGTTGTCATTCATCCAGCACCATAGGGTGGCCATGCATCCGAAGTTATTCAAACAAAGAATCAGGATGGGAGAACCACACGGTAAGAATTAAGAATTTTTAAATTTAATCTCCGAATTCTCGTGATAATATACAGAACAAATCACTTATTTACAGACTAACCGATAAACTGACAGTTTTGATTTACCTTGCTAGGGGTACCACTGTGTACCTTCCTCTTTGGTGTAGCGGGTATTAGCCTCATAAAGGTGCAAAATCTCTCGAACACAATTTGAACATTGATTCACAAAACAAGAGTGAGTGCTACCCAGGACCTCTGTTGGTCCATGGGTATTGTAATAGAAAACACAACAAGTGTGAACAGGTAAATGTGCAATGGGGTTGTGTCATAGATCGATACTGCAGTGTTTCGGCCACAGATAACGGAAACTAGACGTTAGTGGCTGGCGTGGCCTTCTTCAGGATGGGGTAGAAGGATGAACACTGTCCGTGGGATATCTGTAGAATTTAAGGTTGACAGATAGTTAGGGAGGTGTGGGATCTCCAAAATAATTTCCATTTTAAGGTACTTATTAGTGACTAATTGGTGTCAATGAGTGCACAAGGAGGTGCATCATTGAGCAGAGGCTTACCGTCAAAAGAAAGACAATATGGTGGTAAAGCTTCTGATGGTCTCCGGCCGCATCTGTGCGTGGAGACGGGTAGGTGCAGTGTCTTTAGTACACTGCTGCTATGGATGTGGGTCCATGTTGCCTGTACTGGAACTGGAGTGTCCAGAATGCAGGTGCGTCAGAGAATGGCGGTTGCCGAAGGCAAAGCTAGAAGGAAGGGACAAAAACTGAGTAGCGTCCTATTAGGCTGAGGGTCATGTCTACTGTGACCGGTCAGGAGTGGTAAAAGCCTATCACGTGTCTGCCTCTGGATAGTAGTGCCAGAATATGCTTATCGGTACAGTAGCGTGGGTGGTGTCCCATCCGTGTGGAGGCTGCGTGGAATGCATGTAAATTGCAGGAGGCTATGAAGGCTGGAACCTCCGTGGAGTAATACACGTTAGTGGTGCATAATTCAGGGTATATTATGGATAGTGGTCTATGGTGCCAAATAAGTGTTGTGAAGAATGGAGTCTACAACAAGGCTGCACCGTGATGGTGTTGTAAATAATGGAGTCTACACCAAGTGATAGTGGTGCAGGGTATCATACCAGAACGATCGTGCAAGGAGACTGGATGGCGTGCCTAGAATGGCCAGCTATTGTGAGGGTGGAAAAAAGTGTCAATGCACGTGCATGCCTGGTGCAAAACTTCTCAAAATGGGACGTGGCAGAGACAAGGTTATACAGTGTGAAATCCGCGCTGTGGACCTGCTTACTCTGAATATTTGCTGGAGCCGAAGCGTCTCGATTGAACGTCGCTTTGGACTCGGGTTGAAAGTGAAACTAAAAGAGGAGATGATGGCCATGCACCCGGGCCGGCGGGTCCAATCGCGTGAGGACACTTGGGCCAATGCAAACGTGGGAGCGTCATCTCTCAAAAGAGAAAGTGAACCCAAAATGGGCCAATTAACAGACGGGAGTGTCATCCCCATAGGGAAGGTGAAAAACATGGCGAGACACTCGGGCTGGGAGTTGTAAGTCTAAACTACAGTGCATGTGTTGCTGCATTGAGGAAACAGGGGCACTGGCATGTGACTGCTGTACTTGGGAGATCTTGGATGTAGCGAGCTGTGTTGGACAAAGGGTTCAATAAACACAATTGTAGTACAGTCCATGTATTGGTGCACAGTAGACACGACTCTCAGTCTAATAGGACGCTACTTAGTTTTTGTCCCTTCCTTCTAGCTTTGCCTTCGGCAAGCGCCATTCTCTGACGCACCTGCATTCTGGACACTCCAGTTCCAGTACAGGCAACATGGACCCACATCCATAGCAGCAGTGTACTAAAGACAACGCACCTACCTGTGTCCACGCACATATGCAGCCGGAGACCATCAGAAGCTTTACCACCATATTGTCTTTCTTTTGACGGTAAGCCTCTGCTCAATGATGCACCTCCGTGTGCACTCATTGACACCAATTAGTCACTAATAAGTACCTTAAATTGGAAATTATCTTGGAGATCCCACACCTCCCTAACTATCTGTCAACCTTAAATTCTAGAGATATCCCACAGACAGTGTTCGTCCTTCTACCCCATCCTGAAGAAGGCCACGCCAGCCACAAACGTCTAGTCTACGTTATCTGTGGCCGAAACACTACAGTGTCGATCTATGACACAACCCCATTGCACATTTACCTGGTCACACTTGTTGTTGTGTTTTCTATGACAATACCCATGGACCAACAGAGGTCCTGGGTAGCACTTACTCTTGTTTTGTGAATCAATGTTCAAATTGTGTTCGAGAGACTTTGCACCTTTATGAGGCTAATACCCTGTACATCAAAGAGGGAGGTACACAGTGGTACCCCTAGCAAGCTAAATCAAAACTGTCTGTTTATCTGTTAGTCTGTAAATAAGTGATTTGTTCTGTATATTCTCACGAGAATTCTGAGATTAAATTTAAAAATTCTTAATCCTTACCGTGTGGTTCCCCCGTCCTGATTCTTTGTTTGAATTACTATTTACCCTCCTGGGCATATCAGGACTTAGCCAGGCACCCTATATTCTTTACCCATGCGTCAGAAGTGTCATCAGCAGCATAGAATGTGAAGTCAAAAGTGCAGATGAGTTGAGCAAGGGGATTTAGGTAGACATTGAAGAAGAGAGAGGGACTAAAAGAAGGACCCATGATGGACCAGGAATCAGTGAATTTGAGGAATGGCTTTGAGGAAACGATTTGTCACTTGTTAGAGAGAGAGGAAGTTAACCATGATAGAGCCAAGCACTGGAAGAATGGAAGAATTGTGCGATTGCAACAAGCAGCTGATGGAGCGCTCCTGGGCTGGCAGGCTCCTTCATACTGGGCAAGAGTGCTGGTGGGGTGGCGTCCCCATGCCAGGCCCATTTTGGACGAGCCACCCTAGGCCTCAACCTATCTATGCCACTAATGGTCACTTTAAATCACATCCATGAAGGCTGAAGCATTTCATGTACATGCTTTGAAGTGACCATTTTTTACATAGATGGGACCATTACTGGCATAGATGGGACAACCTATTTATGACACTAATGGTCATTTTAAATCACATGCATTAAGGCTGAGGTGTTTCATGCACATGATTTAAAGTGCCCCTTACTGGCATAGATAGGTTGTGGCAGCAGCTTCATGCATGTGGTTTACTTACAGTGACAATTACTGGCCAAATATGTTGTCACAACCCATCTATGCCAGTAATGGTCACAGTAAATCACTACGCCAGCAGCCTCTGCAAGGGATTTACTGCTGTGACCGACCATACTGGTTTGTCCATTTCTTTTATTTATTTTTTTATTTAATGTGTTTGGCTAAAAGTCTAGCCTTTTGCATACATATAAAACAGATAAAACCAAATAATATAACAATAATAAGATTGCAAAACATTTCAGAAAAAGATATTATTTCCATCTGTGATGTGAAGCACAATAAAAAAATACAATTTGAAAAACACCAGTATTTAATATTGCCTTTGCCAAGCCTATTGTCAATGACTACACAGCTATATGCTTGAGGAGACTACACTCCCATACATGCATATCTACAGCTGCTATATGAAGTGACTCGGCTGAAAAGATGGTTGCCCGGAATTGATCGGCTCATACTCTATCCATAGAGCAAAAATCACTATATCCTTTTGAGTAAAGCTCATTAACACATTCATAATCGGTGAGTGTATGTCGACACGTTTCCACCGAAGATGTGCAGAAGTGGCACAATCTCTGCTCACGGCGAATGTCGGACAAACTCCTGTAAATTCCAAACTGGAAGAACAGTCTAACACAAATACAGTATAAATCGCCTTAGTTTATTATTACAGATTTTGGTAAGGTAAGTGCATGGTTCCATATACCGGAAACCCTGCCTTGTCTAATGGGTATACTGTGTCTTAGTTGTTAAATAATCAATTGAAGAAATAGGGTCCCATTCTTCCAATATCTTTTCAATTTAAGATTGACATTTCTATCTTCAAGGAAATCACTGAATTGCAAGCCAATAGGTTCTAGGTGTTTTGTAACCATATTTACCAAGTCCACGTGAGCAGTATTTCCAATTCTGCATCTTGAGTGAGCTACAAAACAAAGCTAACATTGTATCATTAGTGTCATATGTCAATAATATCTTCCTCAGAAACTTACAACAGGCCATTTTCCTTTAGGTAACTAGAGAAATGATGCCTAATTCCAACCACAGAGCTTCAACCGGTACCAATGTAGGTAGGCCCAATAAGGGCCTTACAAGTTTATCCTCAATGATTTTAAGCCAACTGACTTGTCAACTTTGAAGCGTTTCGAGTGCATACAATATACATGGGACCACTGCCTTCTTATACACCTTCAGGTACCCCTCAATAGATCCCCAGCCAACATTAGAAATTAAACTTTTGATGACTAGCCACTTATGTGTGGCTTTAAGGGAGATATGAGTATGCTATTGTAGTATACTGGGGCCACAATAAAAAGGAAGACCTAAGTGCAAATACCGATCACCTATTTGCAACTTTTTACCACCCATATACCAACTATGTCTATGGCGGCTCCTTCTTTTCCCATGAACCTGAAGTACCTTTGTTTTGTTTTCGATAAATTCTCAGGTGGTTGTCAGATGCATATGTATAAAGAGTGTCCATCGAGCATTGTAGTCTCAATGGATCGGCTGCATCAGAATGAGGACAATTGTATCCTCGCTCTCTCAGAGGTTCAAAGCTTAAACCTAAGCCATCCCAATAACTTAGAACTGGAAGCCAAAAGATCCCCTAACTGGACAACTAATAAAAATGAAAAAAGGCAGATGCAAATAACCAATCTGAAATCTTTTTTAAGTGCAACTCATAAGTATTTAAAGATACTCTCCTGATGAGTGTTCTGAATGTAAGAAGGTGAAACATGTGTCGAGAGTCACAAAAGGAAACTATGGAATAAACCGCATGTGCAAACTAATGAATGTGTAAATTCATCATTTTTTATCTTATTTTGGAGGAACTATAATATTAAAATCATAAATAAGGAGCAGACATGAAATCAATGGAAAAACCATCTGTATCAACTGTTGCATTCTGTGTCTAGAGGACTGGGACCGGCCCTCCTTTCCCACTGCCGATTGCTGTCCATTGTCTGCTTCGGCCACGTCAATTGTTCCAAGAGCACAAATTTTGGCCCTGCAGCTCAGAATTATTCGTATTCGCTGCAGCTGGTCCCTTTGTCGTCTGGGTATTAGAATGGCACCCGTATATTTTGACCTTGGCTGCGGGTCCTTTCTCACACGTCTTGCTCTCTGTCCAGCCTGAATCAGCTCAGGCTCATTTCTTGCTCAGAGGTCTGAGACCTGCTGCAATTTTCCTAAACCTAATAATGCAGTTTCTACAGTGTCCGTGCTGTACTACATTTCCATAGGTTAGTCACACTTGGCTCTTTCAGGTCCCATAGGTGCTCTTTCAGTTCCATAGGGTTATTCGTGTGTAAGCATCTGCAAGCTTTGCTCTGGATCTCTTGCGCCTTGCGGTTTATGTGTTGCTGCGTTTGGCTAATGGGAAAAAAAATAAAAGCAATGACATTATGTATATGTCTCTGTCCTCTAACTGTAGAACTGTACGTTCATGTTCTTCATGTATTCGAGTACATGGTTGTGTCCCGAAGTGCGAATGACACATGTGATTCATGACTAACGCTGCTATGTCAGGGTGTCTTCTAACGACATCAGCAACATAGCTTCTTGGGGTTTAGTCCAAGCTGTCCATACAGGTGTCTCTAATCATAGGCCATGGGTCTTCATCCACGCATGGATAGATCTGTATGTCCCTTGGCCGGTATGGCTGGCTGAGGGGATACCTCTCAACGTACTTGTCAATCATGGGTCAGTTGGGAATTTTTCCAAAATAGAATGGGTGATTGCAGAGTTTTCTGGCCTTCTTCCTTGTCATGAATTTAGTAAGAGGGGGTGGTGGTGGTGGCAGGCTTCCCCATCCCTCTTCAGTGTCCACTATATCTTTTAAAACACAACCTTTCTTTCCAGCTCACAACCCATGGGCTTCAACCATGACCATTGTCCCCAGCCTTCAACTGTGGCCCCTTTACATGTTGCCCCAATACCTTTCTTCAAGTCCAACTAATCATTGCCTTTGGCCATGGCCAGTGTCCACAGCCTTCGGTTGTGGGCACTCCACATATTGTCCAATAGGTTTCCTAAACGGTCCAACTAGCCATGGCCAGTGGCCACGGGCTTTCGTTGTGGTCCCTTTACATTTCTCTCCAATATGTTTCTTTGGGGCCCATAGCCATGGTCTTCGGTCGTGCCCACTTTCCATATTGCACCATTCAGTTCCTTAAAGTAACCCAGTAGCCATAGATTTCGGCCACATCCATTAGCTCCCACTTTATTGTAGCTGTAAAATGTCACTCTTTTTTGTATTAAGCGATTCTTTTTAAATTCTCTCTTTAAAAAATAAAGTTTTCCCATAGCCGTGATTAGTATAACCCTGATTATAGTAATGTACTACAAATAAACACAGTTCTCCATACAATAACCCCGGTTATTTGTGTGACCCACTTTCATTCCTGATCCCGTTTTCTACTATAACCCTGATTATGTGAGAAAAAAAAACAGTTATGTGAAAACATTTGAGCTCTGTATTTGGTCCCTAGTCCCCCACCCCTAACTACCTAATTTCACATGATGTCCTCTTTCCCCCTTGTTACGCTCACCTGATATCCCTGGGAGTGTCTAGAAGGCTCTGAGATCTAGAACTCTGGATGCGTATTTGCCCAGTGCTGAATAATGAATCATAGTTATTTGTAGGGTGAGCTATGCGTCCTGCGTTTCTTGTGCAGGGGCGCTTGACAGTTGTTGGCGAGCTGGCCGAGTTGCTTCACTGGTGTAGTACGAATTCCTTGGGCCTAGGCCTGCTGTGACCCCGAATCTGCTGGTAGGCAGGTAGGTTTGTTAATTATAAGTCTTTGTTCTGTTTATGGTGGGAATTTGTTAATGTCTTTATCTCCTTCTTTTCAGGTGCGAAGGTCTTGATGCTGGCGTGCCGGATTGAGAGGCACGTTTCTAGGTAAGAGAAAGCGCGAAGCGCAGCGCCTTTATTGTCTTTTAAAGCTAACCTGTGTTTTCTTCTTCTTCTCCTCACAGGCCGCTGTGGTACTGCGAGTGGATGGGAGTGCGATGAAAAACAGGCCACTGGAATCCATTAAGGTCAGTACAGCGCTGTGCGGTTGTTTAATGTTGAAAGCGAGCCTGAATATGTCTCTTTTCCTTTGCCGATGTTGCTGTGGTGCTCTGTATGAACCTGTGGCGTAGCACGATGGAATTCAGGTAAGAATGATGGAATTCGATGTTTTGGAAGCGCGCGTTCTAACATTGTTTTTCCCTTTCTCGTTATTGCAGGTCGCAATGTTCGAACAGCAGCTGTGGTAGCGGTTCGCCAGAAGTCCTTAAGCTAGTACTCACAGGTGACTGATGTTTCTTCTTCTCTCGGTTTCCAGAGATTGCAGCCCAGTTGAGATGCTGATTGCTGGATGGTGTTTTCTCAGGTAAAACAGAATAATATTGTTCTTGTTCTTGCAGGATTACAGGAAGATGCTGAAGACCAGGAGCTGGACACGGTGAGCGTCACGCTGCTGGTTGCAGAATAACACGAGGCGTGTTCTGCAGTCAGGGTGTGGTTTATATAGCCCAGGTAAAGTAGTACCAGGGAAATTAGTTCCAGGACTGCCACACCCAAAACACTAGACCGCATGGCTTGATTCTTAGAACTAGACTGTGTGGGTGCTTACATGTTGGATTCAAAGGCCCATGTACATAAATGGGACCTAGTTTGAACAGCCCTTCCTTCCTACATTTGAGCCTGGTGCCAACGGTGCTAAGACTGGATCCAGGAGCCCTTTTGCAGTGGTTTTAAGGTCTTCAGGGTTCTGGTGGGTGCCTGCATGTGGCACAACTTGTGCCCCCTCACAGTGGTCATGACAGCCTTCCCACCTGTAGCCTGATGCCTAGTGCAATTGTGTCCGGAAATGTTGACTTTTTCTCTATAGATAACTGAGTGGGAGTAGCCCGAAATAGTGTGTTTTTTGCTTTTTTAATAACTTTTGCATTTTTTAATGAATCTGTCCCAAAATCACAGTCTGGGGGGCCCTGTGACAAACTGATAGTTTGCAAAATAGTAGCCAAATCCGTCATACAAGGCAAATGTGATTAGCAATTTAATTTTCGGGTTTTCTAAGGTCAGTCGGAGTTACATAGGATATCGAAAAAATTAATTGCTAATATCTTTTGACTCATGTGACTGATTTGGCCTGGAATTTTGCAAACAATGTTGTACGTCTTGTCCCCCAAGACCAGGAAGTTTGGGAAAGATTCTTTACAAAATAAAAAAGTTACCAAGAAAACAAAAAAAGCATGCCTAGACCACATCCATTTTCCATAAACAAAAAACTAAATTTTCACTCAACCACGCAACAAATCCGCGGGACAGATTTGCACCAGGTTTACAACAACATGGGCACGAAGTCTTGACTCACAATCCTTTTTTGGTTTGGGGTTACCCCGTCCAGTACTTTTTAAATTATTTGATGAATAAGTGGGTGCCCCCTTCTAAAAATAAATAGCTATATCTGTCCGGATACATTGAGGACCTGATTCATGGAAGGGTTTTATAATGGTGCAATCCAATAGGAAAACATTCCATGAATCAGGTCCTGGGTATCCAGGTGTTTAGGGTGTTTATAAATGAAACAGCTGCCATACTTTCTTTTTCTCCGTGCGAGTGATAGCCATGGCTGTAGGATACTGTAAAATAAAATGCAGAAAAAAGCCATTTGTAGATTTAAAAAAACATGCAAATGCCTTCAAACTAGAGGCGAGGGAATGCAAGAGGACACCAAGTTAAATTTGGGAGTTGGGTGGGGCTAAGGACCAAATTTGAAAAACGAGGCTGGAACCTTTTTCACATACCCTCAGGTATAAAATGGTGTATAACCGCGGCTACACAACATTTCAACTGAAACTGCATCACAGAAATGATGATTGTTGTGGGGGAAATGGTAGGGGAGATGAGCAGACCATCAGGGGAGTGGGGAGATCAGGCACACATGAGGGGGAACTTGGTGAGGGTCTGTTAGGGCAGGGAAGCATTTGATTTCTGCCATTGTCTTGATAACTACGGGTAAAATGTTTGCAAATAACTGAGGGAGTAACCAAGGGTATCTGTAGTTCATTGTAATGTACCCATGGTTATAGAAAAAAAGATATTAAAAAAATAATGTCAATATTTTTACAGCTACAGTGCAGTCGGGGTGAAAAATCACTGGCCATGGCCAAAGGCCATCCATGACCAGTGGTTTGGTAGCGTTTTGAATGGCTGAAGGCCTTGCATTGTTGTAAAATATGAAGTGGCCATAGCCGCAGGCTGCCATGGGCAGTGGACAGTTAGTGTTATAAAAGTAGAGAGTAGGTATGGCCGAATGGCATAGAGTTAAAAAGAATAGAGAATGGGCATGGCCGAAGGCCGCTAGTTAGCAGGAGTGTTTTAAAAAATAAAGTGGGCATGGCCGAAGGCCTTGGTTAGTGGCCAGTTAGTGTTTTAAAATACACAAAGGATACGGCTGAAGGGCATGTCCAGTGGCAACACAAAATATACAGTGGGCAAAGCGCTGAAAGATATTCAGTAGTCATGGCCAAAGGCTATGGACAGTGGTATCAAAAAATGTACAGTGGGCATGGGCAAAGCTCATTGCCACTGGCCATTGCTGATGGCCATGAACAGTGGCTCTGAAATAGTATGCAGTGGGCAGTGAGACCAAAAAATATAAAGTGGGCATGAAAAAAACTATTTAATAACAAAACCCTTGGAATTCAAGGAAAAAACTTTAGTTGAAGTGCAGTTAAGGTGAGTATACTTAACGCTACAAAAACCTTGAAATTCAGCACATTGGGAAATTCAGGACTGGCTGAACTCTGCCCGCTCCTGTTGCAAAGCCCAAGAGCTCATCCATATTGTATGGACATACTATTCATCACAGAAACATGGTTAGACAACAACTTACAAAATAACACTCTGCAGCTGCCTACCCGACAACTTCAAGTGCTCACAGGTCAACAAGAAAGAAAAAAGAGGAGGATTTGCAATGGAAGACAAGGAACACCTGAAAATAAAAACAGACGAACCACTAAACATCAAAAATTGTCAATCCCTAATTCTTCACGTGACAGCAAACCCTGAAGCAAACTTCAAATTCATACTAGATTACGGACCTCTGACATACTACACAACAGTTGTTGACACCTTCATAGAACCCCTCATCACACCTGAACACCTGATAACCATCGGGGACTTCTACATTTGGTTTGAAGAAGAAAACGCAAACTCACAAAAATTGCTAACCGAGCAATTCAACGCAATGAAATTACACCAGATGGTTAAAGGAGCAGCACACAAAGCAAGACACACTCTTGATGCAATCTTTGCCAACAAAAACTTTATCACCAATGCACCACCGATACAGATACTCTGGAGCAACCACCTCATCATTCCATTTGTGATCACAATACCAACTCAAGCTGCCAAACAGCCCAAAAAACATCCAACTATCTAAGAAAGAAACTGGAAGACCATCAAAGGTAGCAACTTAATAGAACAACTTGAACTCAAAAAACCACCGACCACTATCCTGAATGAAACCGACCAAAACAGAAAAACAGAGCTACTGCATAAATGGATCGCTGAACCAATTGACAGCAACTCTCCAGAAAAAAACCTTTCACCCCATCACGAAAGAGAGTAATGGCAAAATGTTTTTCTCCACTCCTCGGTGCCATAAAAAAGAACAAGAAATAGCTTGAACTAGAATGGAAGAATTTGACCACGCAAAAAAATCACAATAGCAATGACAAATCTAATCTTACAAAAAGGAAATTCAAAAAGCCAAAAATAAATACTACGACAACCGAATCACCAAAGCCACCAAGACCCAAAAAGAACTGTTCAACATTATAAATTAAATGAGGAGCCCACCGGGATGCAACAACATATTGGTACCTTCACATAAACTATTCAACGACGTTGAGGAACACTTCAAATTTTTTTTATCAGCAACATCCATCGAATCATACAAAGCAGACTGGTCAACCAAAACACACAATTCACCCTGCCAACTGTGGAACCACAGAACAAACTCCTAAGATTCCCACAAATATTAGTAGAGACATTCATCAAGCTGGTAAGAAATAGCAATAAAGTAGTCTCCCCCATGGATCCCTGCACTCCAGACATCTACAAATAAATCCTCACACAGGGCACACCATTGGAATGCTACAGAAACCTCTTTAACGTATCACTCACAACAGGAGAAGTACCATGATCATTCATATTGGCGTACATCAAACCTCTCCTCAAAGACACGGCAGGTGACGTGGAAGACCTCTCTAACTACAGACCTATTTCAAACATTCCCTATCCAGAAAAACTGCTAGAAACCTACATCTACAAACTGACACAGAAACACGCAGTAAAATACCAGCTGCTGGACAAGGCACAAGTCGGCTTTAGACCCACAAGAATTACCGAGACAGCACTACTATCTATCTGGGATGACCTAAAGATAAACTCAGACTCCGACACAAACTCTGCCCTGATGCTACTTGACCTCTCTGCAGCGTTCTACACAGTCAGCTATGACATCCTCATCAAGAGACTAGAAGAAATAGGAATAACTGATCTAGGCCTGCTCTGGATTAAAACATTCCTAACTGATAGAATGGAAACTGTCTTGATAAAAACCTTCAAATCCACTCCACGAGACACCGACTGTGGAGTACCACAAGGATCGTATCTATCCCCACTGCTCTTCAATGTCTACCTGACTTCATTAATCAAGCTCATCAAAAGAAAAAGGCTTACCTGCTACAACTAAGCAAATGACACAAATCATCTATAAAGCTAAGATGCACAAGAAGAGTACACAACGCTGGAAGACTGTCTAAAAGAACTCAGCGTATGGATGAACACAAACAGGCTCAAACTCAATCCAGGCAAGACAGAAATCATGGTTATATCTAAAAACTAGGAAAATATCCATTATATCCCATGGCCCAGAGAACTAGGAACAGCACTGACACCATCGAAAATAGCCAAAAACCTTGGAGCCCTAATGGACAACACGCTAACACTAGAACCACAAGTAAACGCAATAATCAAGAAATGCTTCATCCTCCTGCACACGATAAAAACAATCCTGCCATTCCTCTCCTTCACTCAGAAAACACTGACCATCATTGCCCTTATCATGTCCAGAATAGACTATGCCAACAGCCTTTACCTCGGAATGCCAAAACACCAGCTGAAGAAACTGGAACGTATCCAAAATGCAGTGGCCCGACTTCTCCTTCGAACTATCCCGAATGGACCACATCACCCCAGAGCTAAAAACTTTACACTGGCTGGCAATGAAACCGTGAATCATGTTCAAAATGATGTGCATAACGCACAGAGCAATCCATGGCCAAGGACCAGAATTCCTACAAAAGAAAATAACCATTTACCTATCGACAAGAGCACTCAGATCAAGCAACGACATCCGCCTGGAACCAAAACCATACACAAGAAGAAAACTTGGGGGATCCTCATTGTCTCACCTGGCAGCAAAAACCTGGAACAGCCTTCCGAATGTAATACGCAATATGAAGGATCACCTAAGATTCCGAAAATTACTTAAAACTCTTACCCACAGAACCAGACGGAAACGATTAGAAAAACAAAGACAACACTGAAAATAAAATGCGCTACAACAAGCACACATGGAAGGAAGAAGCGGGGAGGGATGGAGCCCAGGATATACCTACTCCCAAGCCAAACCCCTACATTAGGCATTGCCTAAGGGACAGGCACCCTAGCTGCAGACGAGGGAGCATTAACCAATAACTGGCACCCCTGGAGACCAGGGAGTGCCAGTAATTTGGAAGGAGGGGAACACGCCCTAGGAGCACATGGAGGCGATGGCAGGCATGCCACTTTGACAACCTAAGAGCAAATCCCACTACCATACCCACTGCGACCCAAGGGAGAGGGGGCTTCGCCACCTTCCTGCCCATAGACCACTAGACTGTTACAGAGACATGCCAGCACTATGCGCAGAACCTGTTGAGTGACCCGGTGAGTGACGGATGTCCGAAGCAAGAAGGTAAAAAAATCCCAACTAACCCAACCTCTAAACCTCAACTCTCTTCTCTGCATACGTCTCTCAAATACTAAACAAGAACAACCACATCTTTGCACAGCAATCCCCATGCACTTCACTACACTGCAACAACAAAACAAACCACATATAGTCCCGCGCAACAGCACACAGGAGTTTACCGATCCATAAACTGCATCCATGCTCAGCGAACAGTGTTAACCGAACTGAAGATGTCAACAAGACATCAAAACCTCTCGCCCTACATTTGTCCTGCTATGCCCCACTAATCCACCCTACCCTCTTAACTTTCAGAACCGCCAGAGTGCAAGGGGACCACTCTGGTGGTGATAGTGCATGGTATAAATGTCCTTTATATTAATATATATTATAAGAGAAGGAATTCATAATGCCATACAAAATGGCATTATGGGGGTTAAGGTGAGCAATACTTAGTTGCAGGGACGTTAAGGTGAAGATGTGACAAAACAAAACCCTGAAATTCGGCAGACAATTTAGGCAAAGCCACCTTAACTTCACACCACTTGTTGCACAGCATATGACCACAATGATGACATCAGAGATAACATCAGTGATGACTTCACTGGTGACATCACTAGTTACATCATAAATTACAATCCTGATCACATGACTGATGGCATCAGATATAACATCATATATGGCTTGGCTAATGAAAGCTTTGATTACATAAATACACATTTGAAATTGTAAGACTAGTTTGTTTAACATAAAATGCATGTACATATTTTCGGTCAACAGTGATCAAGTAACCTGGGAAATGGCAGCCACGGGTGACATTTCCCCAAAAATGCATCATCATTCAAATCAAGCACTTTCCCCAAATATTCTATGATGGGAGTTTATAATATACATTTATACTCCTCCTACAATATTTGGAGAAAGTATGTTAGGGGTCTGGAAAAAAAAGTTGCCTACCTGCGACATTATCATATGGAAACCATATTTTCACGGTACTTTTTCTTATGCTATAATTACAAGGTACATTTTATTCAGCTGTCCCGTTTTTAAATGTACTGTATAGTTTACAGTTTGAGATAAATGCAAAACTGAATATACTAAAAAATAGAATAGTATTTAAAGATTCTTCTCCTTTTGCAGGTTATCTGTTTTACTTTAATATTATGTCATAATTAATTTAGAGAAGTTATAACTAAAAGTGATATAAATCTGATTGCATGCTCACAAGTAAATGTTTAATTTCTAAACTTTTCTTTGATATACATATATATATATATATACATATGTATATAAAGAATAACGTCCCTTTAAGAAAGATATTTCAGTGAATATATATATATATATATATATATATATATATATATATATATATATATATATATATTCACTGAAATATCTTTCTTAAAGGGACGTTATTCTTTAGTTGCACTAATAAAAAAGCTATGAATTCACAAATTCACTGAAAATACTTTGTTAAAGGTACGTTATGTTTAAGTTGCACTGATAAAAACCTATGAAATGTACTGAAGAAACCTTTGTTGAAGGACATTATGGTTGCAAAGTAAAATCGAAAACCCCAAGAAATGTGCCTGTTATGGTAAGCTATGCAACCATAACTCGTGCCAGCACCATGCACTGCTACGACTAACACCCAGGACATCAAAGATGACATGACATTTGTCCTTGCCGAGGGCCAGGCTCACTGCCCAGCCACCAAAGTTATATCACTATTCTTTGTACTTACATTTTCACACTTAGGAAAAAATAAAACACAGGACAGATTTTCAAAAGCATGCATCCAGGTCCTTGCTTATGCTCTTTGCGCAAGTTTGCTGCAATTCCATCCAGTATTTCGGGCTGTAGCCGTGAATAGAATTTTTTTCCCATTCAAACCTATGTCGATCTTGAAAAACCTTACCACATAGCCGGTCCTTGGTGGCCATGCCCACTTTAACCCCATGGCCTCTCTCTGGTCGCCATGGCCATTATCCATGGTCATAGGCTATACCTCCATCACCAAGCGTATATTACTATTATTTGAACCTACATTATGACAAAATGAAACACGGACACATTTGCTCCTCGCACAAGCTGCAAATCCGCATATTTTTTATTCTTGGAAAATGGTCAAAATGTAGGTACAAAAATAGTGATATGACTTAGCCCCCACTTGACAAAATCTGTTCACAATTTGCACAAGGTTGGATCTATAATCTCTTTGCAAATGTTTGTGCAGATTCGTCAAACGGCACCAAAGTAATAAGCCATCTAAAATTGTTCGAACCCCCCTCTAGTTTATAAGCCGTTCAAACATTTTGGGACCCCCCCTAATGAAACAGCACCAAACTTTGGAAAATTATTTGATGTTGGGTCTAAAAGTATATTGTAAAATATCATGCAGTTTCATTGAATGGCACCAAAAATATAAAACATCCAAAAACTGTACTTCACCGACCCTATAATGTAGAGATATGCATGGATGACCTCGAACTTTTGTCAAGTTCGCAAACATCTCAGCAATGTCCCCGAACATGTGAGATGTTTGCAGACTTTAGAGAAGGAGAAAAAGGGCTTTTTCTGGACATATCACATCCCATCCTCATCACCGCTCACCTCCCCAGAGATTGTTTCATTAGATTGTGTAATGTTGTGCTTTTTTACATGTTTTTATTGCAATGTGAATGACTATGGGCGCAGTTAGCAAATCCAACATGGTGTCCATTCCAAAAGTTTAGAAGCACCTTATGTTTTTAATTGACCAATCAAAAGGTGTGTACGATGTCTTGGAACGTTACGCGGCTCCCTGATTGGCCCAGAAGCATCTGCTGACACCGAAACAGGAAGCGATTTTTGGACAGACTTTTAAATGTTTTGGGACCCCCTATACCTTTGCCCCCTCCGACGACAATGCACAAAACTGTGCATGATCATTTAGAGAAGGCCATATATTTTTTTGCAAAGTTTAATGCAAATCCGTCAAACAGCGTCAAAGTTGTAAACTGCCCAAAAACTGCTCTTCCTATGGGTTGAGGAACTTAACCATAACTACAGAGCTGCTACGGCAGGCGCTGTAATATATATATATATATTTATATATATTATAGGGCGGCAGTCACCGCCCTATAGTTAAGTTTAGTTGTGCCCCATAGGAACCTCGAAAAATGCTATTGTTAATAACCTTTTACTTGTGTGAAGTATTTGGCTGGCATTTTAACGTTGATTAGGGGTATGCAAGCCCCTCCAGACTACAAGGTTTCATAAAGATACATTACAAAATAAAAAAGTTATAAAGAAAACAGATACAAAGCTGCAGACTACTTCCCATTCATTTTCCCATAGACAAAAAAGGTCAATTCCTGCCAGACCGTACAGCCCAAACCGCTGGACGGATTTGGACCAGGTCCAAAACAACTTGCACACGAAGCGTTGAAAAGAGGCCTTTTGTGTTTTGGGGTTATTCCGTGCAGTAGTTTTTTAAATATTTGACGGCCCACGGGGTGCCTCTTCACAAAAACAGATAGCTATATCTCTGGTAAATTGCCAAACTCACAGGTTTTTAGAAATGAAATGGACACCATCTTGTTTTTTCTCAATGCGAGAGATAGCCGCGGCTGTAGCCTATGATATCAAAACATAAGAAGTAGGGAAAAAGCTATTTGCAGATCAAAAAACATGCACATGCCAGTAGTATGGTGGGGTGGCTGGGGGACACCAAGTGAAATTTGGGAGATGGATGGGGTCTAGGGATTGAGTTTGCAACACAAAACGTTTCTGTAACCTCGGCTATATCCGCGAATAGCCGACAACTCAAAGCAAACTGCATCACAGAAACAATGTGTGTTATGGGTGGAATGGAAGACAGCAGGGGAGTTGAGGGGGTCATTTGGGAGTGGGGGGAGCTGGCACAGATGAGGGGGGCACTTGGTGAGAGCCTGGGTGGGCAAGAAAACCTTTTCTTTTCTGCCTGTTTTCCCGATATTCATGGCTATAAACTACAAATAACCACGGCTATCTGTAGTCCATGCAAAAAATAACTACAGATAGCCAAGGGTATCTGTAGTTCTGCACCAGCCGCTATAGGAAAAAAGTTAACAGCTAGAGTGACATTGGGGTGAAAAGTCATAGTTACAGGGTAGCCATCCAGATCTCCCTTCTATGCAGTAACCGGGACTGCTCCTTGCTTAATTTCAAAGAAAGGTAGCTTCCACTACCCTCAGGCCATGTTGCCAAATCAATGAGCATAAGTTATAAGACCACTTAGAGGAACATGGCCTGAGTGGGCAGGCCCCTTCCTCGCATTGAAGATAAGAAGGGGCAGTCCCAGTTACTGCATGGATGGGAGACAGTCCACAGTCCCAGAAGCTCTGTGTTTTCTTAGTTTTAAATATCTCATAACACACTAAGAAAACACACGGCCTCCGCATTATTATTTTTTTAAACCATGCCACTGTTTGTCCCTGAAAGTATTGCACTTAGAGACCATTTTTTTGCCTTTTGGTGAATTGCATTCTGGTATTTGTAGTTTCACAATCGATATGGGGGGAATAATACCGCAGTTGTACACTTTTAGTTCTATAAGTATTTATAAGAAAGTTATGGTGGGTTTGAATAGATTTGGGAAAAAAACTTTCACCTGAAATGTGAAAGTAGGAAAGTCCATTTGAGCCAAGTCACACATTCCACAACGCATCCGTCACACATGCCACATCACATTTTCAAACCTTTTCAAACATACCATAACTTTCTTGATGTTGTGAAAACATGTCCAAATGCTCCAACCACAAGGCTGTCAGGACTATACTGCACTGATGATCCCTAATAAGGGTGAAACCAGGTATGTAGTTGTCCTGGCAGCCTTGCAAATGTCTGTCTTGGGTTGATTAAGCTATGTATAATGTAGCACTGCCCCCTTAGACAAAGACAATTTCCTGGAAAAAAAGGTTTGCATTTGAGTTAATTTGCATAACCACAATGCCTTGCTGTTGTGGCTCAGAACTGGAGGTGAACTTCCAGTGATGGCTACTAGGTGGCGTTGTAGAATGTGTGACTTGGCTTAAAGGAACTTTCCTATATATATATATATCTTTGTCTAACCAGTGAACATCACTAGCAATTGAGTGGTACTCCCCCAGGGCTTTCATGCACATAGATCAGCTAGAGTTCGGGTCACAAAATAAAAATATAGGGCCTCATTTCGGATCTGGCAGGATCCCTACCGGTGCTACTGGCGGCTTGCCACCGGAACCATAAAAAATAACTGCTGCCTTACTTCCCAGTGGCACCGGCTCATTACGAGTCTGGCGGCCAGGAAGTCAGGTGCCGGTAAATTTGTTAATACCCATTCCCATAGAGTCCCAGAGGACTCTATGGGAGTGGGGACACGGTAGCACTGGCACCGTTGCTAACAGTACCGGTGCTTCCGTGACGGGTTTGCTTACAGTGAC
This sequence comes from Ambystoma mexicanum, assembly GCF_040938575.1. Lineage (NCBI taxonomy): Eukaryota > Metazoa > Chordata > Amphibia > Caudata > Ambystomatidae > Ambystoma > Ambystoma mexicanum. The sequence continues at coordinate 302,663,432 of NC_090922.1, read as the reverse complement.
GCTGCACCTGGCAGGGTCACACCTGTCTGGCATAGTGGCTCGGGCAGGCAAACACATAGTTTTCCGGTCCGGAAACAAGGGTGCTGGTGAGCTTACCAGCACCCTTATTTCCAGACCGGCAAACTTGTCATGGGGCCCATAGTCTTTATTTCTTAAAATCTTCGGCCCTGTAGTTATGGTTAAGTTTCTCAACCCATACTAAGAGCACTTTTCAGGCGGCTTATAACTTCGACCCCCTGGACCAATCCTCATGAAACCTTGCAAAATATATGGCCCTGTCAGATTGATCCTGCAAAATTTGGTGAGGTTTCGTCAAGGGGGGGCAAAGTTATAGGTGGGAGTCCCAAAATGTGTGGTTTTTCCTGTAGACGCAATGGAAAGAAAATGTTGCTCACTCCTACAGCCCAAACCACTGGATGTATTTTCACCAAATTTGAGGTAAGAGCGGCGGCTTGGTGCCGAAAGTGTGCTTTTGTAAATTTGGTGTCAATCCGCCCTGTAGTTTTTTTTTTAAACGACAGAAAATATGATTAGAGACCCAACCTTGAATGTTTGTGCAAAGTCTGAATGGATTTTGTCAAGTGGGGCTAAGTTATATAACTATTGTTTGTACTTATATTTTGACACTTTTGAAAAAATTAAACATGGGTGGATTTCCAGCAAATTTGTGTAAGGAACATTGGCAAGGACCTGAAAGCATGGTTTTGCAAATGCATCCATGCTTTATTTTTTGACAAGTGTCATAATGCAGGTACAAAAAATAGTAATATACCTTTGGTGACTGAGGTATAGCCTGTGGCCATATGCAGTGGCCAGATTGTCCAGGTCATGGCATAAGGTCATAACCCGGACAATCTGGCTACTAGCCATGACTACGAGGGACGACCAATGGGGAAAAAGTGGCTATGTCCACCAAGCACTATGTGGTAACGTTTTTTTAAATTTGGATAGATTTGAAAGGGAACAAAAATGTGCTCATGATAATACAGTCATAGGGTTCTCTCTTTGCCTTCTGCAGGCCGCCATGGAAAGGGAAAAGGGGCTCTATATGGAACCCCACCTTCCTTTTCCATGGTGACCATCTTGGAAAAGGATTCTCCTTCCAAGAGCGGGATACCGCTTGCGTCCCGGTGTAGGAAGAAAAACATTTCTTTTTATTTTAGCACCCCAGGTCACCGCTTTGGCAACCCACAGTGGTAATGGCCCTCATCCCCCATATCAGGGGCTGGAACGGGGGATAATGGTCCGGAATCCTCGTTATCCGGCCTCGCTTCACTTGAGCCGATAACTTGGGCTGGCGGGCCGTTATCCCCTGTTCCAGTCCCTAGAACCGGGGATGTATGCTACATTTTTGCCATTAGCATAACACAAAATCCTAATGGAAATGTTGGAAAATCTTATTGAGTCTATGCACTTTACTGAGAAATGTAAAGTACATGAGTCTATAAGATTATTTTTTTAGTTCTATTTTCATACTGTGAAAGGTGGTTCCTAAAGGTTATTTTTGATTTTTCTATTTTTTGCAGAAGAGGTTAGAACGTAAGGTGGGGAGGGAAATGGGGGAAGAGGCACCAAGCACTAATATGGAGGGGCAAGTGGACAGGAAAAGATGTTGCGCAGGTGTTACACCTAAGGTAGGGGGCAGTGTTTCTCATGCTCCTTGATTACAGCTTCAAAAGCACTTCGAAATTGCGCCTACCTGCAGAGTGGTGTGTTGCAATATATAGAGAGGACTGTTGTCTGAAAAAGATATAGATCAACAGCCTCTTTTATTGCTTGCAAAGTAGCTAATGGAGATTTTGTGTCCCACAGAAGTATGCTGTGTGGTTACAGTATTGGTTGAGGAAGATGAGGTGGAGGAAGACTGCCTACTACTTGCTAGGAATGGAACAGCCTTTGTGAGAGCATTGCAGTGGTTGGAATGGATGTGGCGGTGCATGGAGGTGGTCCCGTAGGAGTACTGTCCAGGTAGTCCATGACTGAGTACAATGTTGCACTCAGTGCATTTCACTTTGGTCGCTTTAGCCTTTGGTACATTCCCAAAGAACTGCCACACGCATGAGTCTCTCTTGGTCGTGAAGTAGGTACTTCCTCTACCTCTACTTCTTGGTCCTCTTCATTGTCTTTGGATGTAGTGTGCTTTTTTTTTGTTGTGTAGGACCTCCAGCTGGTGGTGGTGCTGGCTCTTGGGGAGGAGGGATGGCAATAGCTCATGCCATTTTTAAGATAAATAGCTGTTTGCTAATATTCTTCCAAGTATGTGCTCTGTACTAGATTGTTAATGGATAATGAGCAAGAATAGGTGTAGGAGCTGTGCAAGGGGAACATTTTGAGCTTGAAAGTCCCTAGATCAGTAGAAAGTGCAGTTCGGAACTTTCCACGAAGCACGCACACGATTGCAAAGTGTGGATGCATTTGCGAACACATCAACATGCCGTGCGCGAGCACGCAGTCATGTGGCACTTTTTGGAAGATCTGCGATGCCGTCAGATGTTCGCGGACTTCGACAAATGCAAAAACAGTGGGAAAATTTGCAAAAAGTGTATAGAATTGTTAAAACGATGCAAGAAAGTGGGAAATGACAGAGGTTTAAGGTGAAACTTTGTAAATTGAACAAAAATGTTGGTATATTGGGGTAAGTATGATATCAGTAAGTTGTAGGAAATTAGCGTGCACTGGTACAAACCCATGAAATCCACTGAAAAAGCTTTGGTAAATGGACGTTACGGTTAAGTTGCACTAATAAAAACCTATGAAATTCACTGAAAAAATGCTGTTAGAGGGACGTTATGGTTAAGTTGCACTAATAAAAACCTATGAAATTCAATGAAAAAACTTTGTTAAAGGGACGTTATGGTTACAAGTATTACCGAAACACCTCAGAAATTCACCAGTTATGGTAAGTTGCTCAACCCATACGAAGAGCACTTTTCAGGCGGCTTATAACTTCACCCCACCCTGGACCAATCCTCATGAAACCTTGCAAAGTATATGGCCCTGTCAGATTGATCCTGTTAATACCCATTCCCATAGAGTCCTATAGGACTATAGGACTCTATGGGAGTGGGGACACGGTAGCACTGGCACCGTTGCTAACAGTACCGGTGCTTCCGTGACGGGTTTGCTTACAGTGACACTGCACCTGGCAGGGTCACACCTGTCTGGCACAGTGGCTCCGGCAGGCAAACACATAGTTTTCCGGTCCGGAAACAAGGGTGCCGGTGAGCTTACCAGCTAAGCTGTGCAACCATAACTCATGCCACCGCCATGCAATGCTAAGACTAACACCCACGATATCAAAGATGACATCACAAATGGCATCATGACATCACTAATGACATCACATATCTGGGGCGGTTGTTTTTGTTCAGTGGCAGTAAGAATTTTAAGCAGAGAACTTGATCTGTTACTGCATTGAAAACATAATAGACATATTCTAAAGGTGCTGTATATGTAGATCTTAACCTTGTGTTATGTCTTTAGGGTTTTGTCTTAGTTCATGGCGCACATACATTGAACAATAAGGAGGCCCCAGACAGACAATACAATATTTATACATGATGATGAACTCTAATCTTAGTCTCATTTTCTGGTCATAGAATCTGTTTCCTCCTTACTAGAATGTCTGTGTATGTGCTTCAGATTTGTATGCATTGATGAGCTAAATATATATTTTGTACTAACAAGTGTGTAGTCATTCTTGTAGTGTTAGCTGTTGATTCCAAGTTTAACTTTTGTCAAGATTCTGACAGACCTGTAATTATTATTCTACTGGCCAAACATACCAGATTACAAACCCTCTATGGTCCATGCTGCAGCCATTGCATATGTGTATGTATTTTTAGATTGCTGTGTTAACTATACAACTTCAGTAAATTGTTTCTTACTCAATAAATCTATGTGGGTGAAGTGGTCGAGGTAAGCAAGGAGACAGCTGGGGTAAGATAATTTATATTTATTTATGTGGCAGGGTTAGTATATGCGGACAGGCCCCACCAGCTGAGGCAGTAATGGAAACTCTCTGTTTGAAGCTCGCATTCTCCGCATGCTTCGTCACTGCATTCCATTCACCCTTTCATCACGAGAGAGGCTCGTGCGGAGTCTCGTGATGAAAGGATGATATGATACTACACATCTCCCCTCCTTAGCCTCCTGTTATTTATTAAACAGTCTGATGAGATTTCTTCTGTATCTTCCGTATCCTTAAATAAAGTCTTTCAAGTGATCCGGTCTGCGGATTATCCTCCCTGTTCTTGACACTCGTGAAAGATCTGATTTTATTCTTGGCAAGGAAAATTTCGACATTGCATTTCTATTCGATGTAGGTCTTTCACGTCCCCCAATGCAATCCGACATAGATTTCACATGCCTATCATTCTCTTCCACATTCTCATTTCCACTACAACTTGCTTGTCCTTCGTGCATCGGCTCATTAGTTATCACATTTTTGCATGGCTTCATCACACATATCCTCTCCATATTCCAGACTCTTCCATCTTGTACTCTCACTGCATGTTTGTAAACTTCAATCACACTCACTGGCTTGGACCATTTGCAAGGTCCATCTCTCATCACTGGGGGTAGTTTAATTCTCACCAGACTTCATACTTTAAGACCTTCACTTCCTTTACCCTTTTTCACATGACTGTCATGAGCTGCTTTGTTCCTTATCTGTCTGTTTCTAATGTTCTCCACTACTTCTCCAAAATCTTTCCTTACAACAGTCTCCCTCCCTAACCAGGATGGGGTCAGTTTGGTGTTTGCTCTACGTCCTCTACTCAACTCAAAAGGTGATAAACCTGTAGTACTATGAGGCGTGAAGCGATGAGCAATTATTTTTCTTTTTACCGCTTCTTCCCAGTTAAGACCATTAGCCCAGGCCCAACGAATGGCGTCCTTGAGTATTTTGTTGAATCTCTCAACTACTCCATTCATTTGCGGGTGGTATATTGCACTCCTTTTGTGCACAATGGAATTTTCGGTACAGAACTTTTCCATTTCTTTTGACCTAAATTGGACACCATTGTCCGTTAATATGCTTCTCGGGAAACCTTCTCTTGCACATATTACAGAACTTTTCCATTTCTTTTGACCTAAATTGGACACCATTGTCCGTTAATATGCTTCTCGGGAAACCTTCTCTAGCACATATTTCTGACATGAAATCTATAATCATCCTTGCATTCATGTTAGGTTTAATTGAAACTTCTACCCATCTGGTCAACAGATCAATGACCACTAAACAAAATTGCTGTTTACTATCACGATAAATAGGCCCTAGTATATCCATGCCTACTTCATCCCAGACTTTTCCTGGAATGCTCGTTATCACCATTGGGTATTTTGCACCCACACACACTCCGTCACTCTCATTGCAAAGGATACATTCTCTGATGGTTCTCTCGATCTGTAGATCGCATCCTGGCCACCAAAAATCATCACGTATTCTCTGTTTGGTGTTCACTATTCCTTGATGTCCTTTGTGACCCAATTCAATGATCTTTTGTCGTAGATTCACAGGTAGAATTATTCGATCTCCTCTCATAACTCTGTCATTCATCACATTGAGTTCATCTGCAACTCTCCAATATTCCATGAGATTACATTCTTCAAACTTAGTTTTCCTAAGGTTCTCACTGCTTTGTATAATTTGTCTCAATCGACCCATATCCTCATCTTGATTCTCTGCTTCTTCCCATTCTGTTTTTGATATGGATAGCGTTTCTATATTCAAGATAACTTCTGAATTCACTTCACTTTCATCGTCTGTCTCAGAGTTGTTAGTGAGACGTGACAGACAGTTAGCAGCACGATTTTTCACTCCTGGTACATAAACCTTGATGCAAAAGCAATTAGGACTTCTTTCCCATCAACTTCCTGGGTGACGACAGCTCCTAAACCCAAGTTGTTAGCATCTGTTGTAATTATAGTCTTATTTCCACTCTTGAAATTCTTTAACGATGGTGCCTTGTTCAATTCCGACTCAATATTTTCAAATTCTTCCTCACATTCTACATCCCATTCAAAGGTTTTCTTTTTTAAAAGTTCACGGAGTGGAACTGTATGCAAAGCAAAACCCTTTATAAATTTCGAATAGTACTCTGCCATCCCAATGAACGTACGTACTTCTTCCTTTGTTTTGGGTCTCGGCATGTTCACTATGGCATCAGCTAGTTGTTTCTTTGGTCTTATACCTCCAGCAGAAATGGTATGTCCTAGGTACTCAATCTCACTGCGATTGATGTTACATTTGTCTCTACTGAGAGTCATTCCTGCTTCATATAATTTCTTATAAACACGGTGCAACCTTTCATTATGTACTTTTTGATCAATGGCATGCACTAAAATGTCATCTTGGAAGCAAATAATTCCTTCATCATCTTCAAACAGATTGTGCATAATCCTTTGAAATACTGAAGCAGCTGACACCAGCCCAAAAGGCAGTCTTCTGTATTGGTATAACCCATCTGGTGTCATGAATGCTGTCATCTTTTTAGATTCTTTATGCAGTTTAACTTGATGGTAAGCCGATGTTAGATCGAGGGTAGAAAAATATTTCGAAGGCCCGATGGTGGACACGATCTCTTGTATATTAGGGAGTGGATGTCTGTCTAGAATTACACTTTTATTTAATTCTCTCATGTCCACACATATTCTCAGTTTTCCAGATTTTTTCCTTAACACTACCAAAGGTGAAACCCATTCACTGGCGTCTATTCTTTCAATAATCTTCTGATCCTCCAATAATTTGATCTCCTTTCTTACCTCTTCTCTCATAGAAAGTGGAATGTTGCGCAACTTCTGCGCCACAGGAGTATGTCCTGGCTTCATATTGATCTCATGAACAAATCCACGCAGGCATCCAATTTCCTTCCTGAAAACTTCCTTTATCATGTCATCATTACTAGTGGTCTCTTTGGTTTCTTGGATTCTCCTAACACCACTTTCAACTGAGTATACTGGCTCATCAGATGCAGCATCTAATTTCACCTTGAGTTTGCTCTGGTGAGTCCAGCTCAACAAAGGTGTTCTTCCCCCTTTGGTTATGTATATTTTTCCATTGGCCTTCCTTTCCTTGAATTTGAGTGCCCCCCAGAACCATCCAATGACATCTATTTTAACTTCTCCATATGCTCTGGGCTTTATGTCTGGTTCATGCAAGTATTTGTGTTTCTTCTTGTCCCACAGACTCTGTGGTATTAGGGTATATTTGGCCCCTGAATCAATCATCATTTGCATGTCAGTTCCATCAACACACACTGTAGCTCTGGGGCTTTCCATTTCTTGCTCATTTTCTTCATCTGTTATAACAAACACGCATTCTTCTCCATCTTCATCACTACACCCATCATCTCCTATCCAATTAGTAGAGGGGTTCTGCATCCTGCAACATCTGGCATAATGTCCTTTACCTTTACATTTTCCGCATATGATCTTCAGAGCAGGACATTCTGGGTTGTCCGCCCAATGGTCCGTGCTATCACATCTGAAACATCTCCCGGTATTCTTCCTTCTAGAGTCATCTCCTTGTCTGCGTGGGCTCTTCCTTCTTACATCACCATTATTGACTCTAGGGCTTGATTCTTTTCTTTTATCATCATTCCAAGGTAATCTGCTACTCCTTTTTGACTTGTATCTTCTATTGACATTCTCTGTCACCTGAGCTATGCACTCATTATTCTTGGATGTAGTGGGCGTATTGATTTTATCTCTCGGAATTTCATGTTTAATTTCAGTAGTCTGCATCCTGCTCTCTAATTCCTTGGCACATTTCTCGTTGTGTGCTCTACTTCCTTGGCTACACGCAAAACTGTGTCTAAATTGGGATTATCTTCAGCCCATAACCTCTCTCTCACTTTATTACTCCTACATTCCAACATGAATTGGTCTCTTAGTCTCTCGTCCAGTTGGGTATTGAAATTGCATGTTTTAGCTAATTTGCTCAAATTTGTAATATATTGTTCCACACTTTCACTTTCTCCTTGAGTCCTTTTGCCAAACTTGTAACGTTCCAAAATGGTACTCAATTTTTTTTCATAGTGTTTTCCCATTTTCTTCACTGAACGTTCACACTCATTGAGGTCAGTATCCTCATCAGAAGGCAGATCTGGCAGATCTTCAAATTTCTCCTGCCCTGCTGGGCCTAGACAGTGCATCAAAAGAGATTTCCTTTTTTCCACGCTACAATTTTGACCACATACAACACCGGCGTAATGTTCGAATGATTTTATCCACCTTTTCCATGGAATGGCCGGGTCACCAACATCTGACAAAAAAAACATCGGTGGTGGCACACTGTTGAAGGACATGGTGGATGTGGAGATATGCCAATAAGGTGTAGTTGATGACTGAAATTGAGGGTAGGACTTTTCCTCTTATTTTATACACAATCTAATTGTCCATGTATCACAGGGCGCCAAAAATATGTCCACCCTTGTGTGTTGTACTGCCCCAATATTATTTTTTTTTCCTTTGACTTAATGCAGTGCACATATGGTTATTGTACTTTCTGCTTGCTCCTTTGTCTGTGTAATACTGTTAATATTACTGCACTTGTACACCATATAATACGGTAAAAATCAGATGCAGGAAATGGGCGTATCCATGGGTTTTCAGCACGGAAAGAAAATAAACACGCAACAAGCGTAGGGGACACAGACAGGGGCTGCACGGCACTCACTTAAGATTTAAACGCTCCGGCGCTGGAGGATGCAGGGGCAGGAAGCAGTTGGAGCGGAGCGGCCACAGCTTATGATACAGCTGCACGGCCTGCTACACGCTCATGTAAGCAGCTGATCGTTGGAGCGGAGCGGCCCGGCCACAGCCTCTGATGCGGCTGCGAGGCCTGCTCCACGCTCGTGGGGATACCGTTGGAGTAGCCGTGAGGGGATCGCAGATTGCGCAGCCAGCAGCAGCGCTCGCATGAAATGGGGGCGGTGGGGCCTGAACTGATCCTCGTCGCCACTTGAAGTGGTCGAGGTAAGCAAGGAGACAGCTGGGGTAAGATAATTTATATTTATTTATGTGGCAGGGTTAGTATATGCGGACAGGCCCCACCAGCTGAGGCAGTAACGGAAACTCTCTGTTTGAAGCTCGCATTCTCCGCATGCTTCGTCACTGCATTCCATTCACCCTTTCATCACGAGAGAGGCTCGTGCGGAGTCTCGTGATGAAAGGATGATATGATACTACTGTGGGTTATAACCCAATTCGAACAACAAGCAACAAGGCAAGAGGTGCTCAAGGCCTAGAATCAGGTTGCCGTGGTGAGGGCAATTCTGAGGACAAAAAAATGGGACTGGAAGACAGAAAGAGGAAGTACAGCCAAAAGAGAGACATAGGGACACATGGAGACAGAGAGAGGGACAACGACAGAAAAACAAAGAGAGAAAGAAACAGGTGAGAGAAAAGGGAAGAGAGAGCTAGACAGGAAAAGACCTGTAGAGAGGGGTGAGAAAATGATTGCTCTGGGGCAACGGATTTATCTTGGAAGCAAGACAACACAGAGCAACACGGGTTTGAATCATTGCCCCACGCTTAGAGACCAGTCTCTGGTAAAAGGTGCATAATAAAATAATACTTAATTAATGACAGAAGGGTATGGGGAAATCAGAAAGGCAAAACACGGCAGGAACACAATGAATGATCCAGAGAGCCTGAGAAAAAGAGAGACAAAATGATAGGGAGAGTGAGACTGTTTTAGCATACTACCTTGTTTCATGCATGTCTGAGATTCCCAGCTTTCCCAAAAAGTTCATCATGCCTCACGAGCCTTTGGAATCACATTCTCATCTGAATTATTTGCTTTTTATCTTCCAAAGATACCACATCATCAACCTGATAATGACATGAGAAACCAAACCAGCGTGGAAGAGTTTCTTCTGCTCAGCTTCTCCAGCCTCCCGGAGCTTCAGGCCTCTCTCTTCGTTCTCTTCCTGTCACTTTACTCTACCATGCTGCTGGGGAACATTCTCGTTTCGACTGTCACCTGGACTGACCCTCATCTCCACACACCCATGTATTTTTTCCTCCGACAACTTTCCCTCCTTGAAATATTCTACACCTCTGTCACCATCCCCAAGATGTTGGCCAACTTCTTGGCCGAGAGGAATGCCATCCCCTATGCAGGCTGTGCGGCACAGCTGTTCTTCTTCATTGCGTTGGGCAGTGTTGAGTGCACTCTGCTCGCCGTCATGGCATACGACCGATTTGTTGCCATCTGCAACCCCTTGTCGTACCACCTCATTATGAACGGCATGGTGTGCTACTCATTGGTCACCAGCTCATGGATAAGTGGCTTTCTCAACTCCATGATTCACACTATCCTGGCTTTCCGCCTTCCTTTCTGCGCATCTAATGAAGTCAGGCAGTTCTTCTGTGACATTCCACCGCTATTGAACTTGGCCTGCGCTGACACGTACACCAACAAAATGGTGCTCTTTGTGGTTGGAGGCCTCTATGGCCTTGGATCCTTTGTGCTGACCCTGATCTCCTACGTACAGATCCTCTCTGCTGTATTGAAAATACGCACCACAGAAGGGCGACGCAAAGCCTTCTCCACCTGCACCGCCCACCTCACTGTTGTTACTCTGTTCTATGGGACCTCTTCCTTCATGTACTACAGACCAACAGCTAGTGACTCGCTGGATCAAGAGAAACTGATCCCCATTTTCTACACAGTGGTCACCCCGACTTTGAACCCCATCATCTACAGTCTAATGAATAAAGAGATAAAAGCAGCAATCAGGAGAATTGTACATAAAACAATGCAGTTTTATGGAAAATATTGAAATGTAGAACCCATTCTGAACTCTTGTGACATAGAACCCTACAGAACCAACAGCAATCTACAGATCACTCATGTTGTCGCCTGCAGTGTCTCTGGTAGTTTGAAATGTCTGTAAACTGGATGACACAGTGTCCAACTGTTAATTTGCTGAGATCTATTGATGCAAGTTTCGAGTGTCCACTACTATTGAAAAATGGCAAAGGGACCCTGGAGAGTACTTATAACTGCTTAGCAAAATTCACAATGGACGCCCAATACCTCGCCCACTGAGACAGAAGAATAGTGGCCTTCATGAAATACATTAGTGAGCTAAACAGGTTTTCCTCTACTCTCAATCTGCCTTTTTGCTATTTTTCCTTTCAGGTACATGCAAGAGAGTCATGACAGTGATGCACCCACTAAATACATTCCTTATAAAGCACAATGCCTCTAGTGGAAAATCTCTTGCATGTGGCACATTTGTGTTGGGATAGATGTGACACATAGAAGCTGCACAAGATCTTTGCTTGCAAAAGTTCTGTATTTGTTTTGTATGCATGTGTCTAAACAATGCTACCCTAAATATGACCTATCCAATGTGATCCTTGATTGGACAAACCTTGAATGTGATGTCCTTTCTCTTTTTGGTGCAGCCTAGTATTATTGTACGCATTTATATGATTATTGTGTCAATAGTCTTATTGTAATAATAATAATAATAATAATAATAATAATAATAATAATAATAATAATAATAATAATAATAATAATAATAATAATATTGGCAATACTAATTATAATTACTATTAGTATTGTCATCCTCATCAGTATTATGGTGAAAGAAGGAGAAGAAGAAGGGGAAGAAGAAGAAGAAAAAGAAGAAGAACAAGAAGAACAAGAAGAACAAGAAGAAGAAGAAGAAGAAGAAGAAGGAGCAGAAGAAGAAGAAGAAGTAGCAGAAGAAGAAGAAGAAGAAGAAGAAGAAGAAGAAGAAGAAGTAGCAGAAGAAGAAGAAGAAGAAGAAGAAGAAGAAGAAGAAGTAGCAGAAGAAGAAGAAGAAGAAGAAGAAGAAGAAGAAGAAGAAGAAGAAGAAGAAGAAGAAGAAGAAGAAGAAGAAGAATAGAGATATTGCTAGCTGCTTGAATGCATGGCATGAAACACTAGGGTTATCCAGGACCCATGAAGCACAAACCGGTGTGGATTAGGGAAGAGAGACTTGCAATGTTCTTGTGAAAATAAGGTCGTTGTCCTCTGTGCACATTTGTCAAGGGGGGCGTGAATTGCAAGGCGTCAGCGTCTTCAGAATCCAAAGTTTGTCTTTTGCATTGTGGGTCATCAATGGTATGATGTTGTTGCAACACAGGATCCTTCTCGGACAATAATTATTTGGAGGCCATGAGGTGTGAATTCCCAAGATTGCCCATTGCATAGTCTTCAGTGCCTTGAATGCAATCCCTCCCTTCCATGAAAGTCAGTTCATGGAGCACAGCGCAGGTTACATCTGGTCTGCAGATGTCAGTATGTAGACCAGACCAGAGGCCAGTGTATCGACCATGAGGAGGTTCAGAATGAGGCTGTTAGCCACTCTTGGGCACAATGCGTTGCAGAAGTCCAGGATGTAAATCACAAGGTCTCCAATGTGGTGGTGTTTTGACTCAGTGTGCCGGGGCAGTGATGTTCTGTGCTAGTTTAAATTGCAAGTGCCCTTGAGGCCAGTTCATCTACTTGAATCGGATCCATGGGTAGCAGGTGAGTTAGAGACCTGCTTCTACATCCCCCCAGGCAACCCGCCTGCCTTGGAGGATGCATGCAATGCTGCTCTCCAAAGCAAACTGACATACAAAAGAAAATGTCAAAGTACACGCTGCAGTGGCATGCTCCTTAGGGGCATGTCTCGTTTGTATCACATTGCAAATTAAGGAATGCTTCCGAAGAACTACCCTTCAGTAGCAATGCTTCATGCACCATATAGGATGAACAAAAGAGAAATGTTGACAAAGTCCCCAGTTTTGACTTTGGCATTGCTATACCATCTTCTGTGTTTCCAGATATTGCTATAGTATTTTATGCTATGTTAAGAATAATGTGTAGTGTTCCCATCACCACTGGAGTGGTCTTACAGCACTGATGCTATTGCAGATTGCGGCGTATCATGTCCCGCTAGGGATAAACCAGACAGTGGTCTCTGGGGGGATGGGAAAGGGATAAAGTTGAGAGCAAAGAAGAAGCAGGAGTAGAACAGAGATGAACATATGAACCAATGGTGAAGCACAAGTGTGCTAAAGGGGGGGGGGGGGGTTCTATGGTTGTAGTCAGCGGGCTGCATGGGAAGTCAATGGTATTTGATTAAGCTAATGCTGATCAGAATTCAGAATACTGAATGGAGCCACCCATGCCAGCAAGCAACTTCTCATAAACGTTGGTTGTAGTGCTGTGCAGGAATGCTACGAGAATTGGTTGGAGCATGGAAGCGCGAGGGACTTGAGATGTGCGCAAGCGCGCCCTTGAAGACCAGCAGCTTCTTCACTACACACGGTTCCAAACTTGCCTCCTGAGGAATCTGGTGAGGAATCTGAGATGTCAAGTCACCAAATAGGAGTGCCAATACTATGAACAGCCGCGTGCAGGTGAATGTGGGGGAGACAAAAGGGGGCAAGGGAAGAGGAAGAAGCGGTAAACTCTATCCCCTCAGTGGCAAACCGGCTTGGGCACTAAATGAAGGATTAGGCAGGGGCAAGGCTTACAGGGCTTGACTCGAATGAAGTTTCAATGCTCCGAAGAAAAGGGTTCAGTAGGCTCGAGCCATTCGAGCCTCCATAGAGATGGATCAAAAATCGACATGCTCCGAGTGGGTAAAATTACAATTCGGTTCGAATCGGTTCGATCCAATTGGAGCCATAGATCACTTTGGCAGAAACTGGGTTAAAAAAAGGTTTAAAATCACGTTTTAAAATCAATTTGGATTTTAAGAAAGGATGGGGTAGATTCTCAAACCTTTTTTTGGTGCAAGTAATAAGATGCACTTATGCATCTTACTACCAATGCTACATAAATGTGTGCCCTAATCTCAAAGGCCCTCTGAATGTGCGCATCAAGAATTTGCACATTCAGATGACCCTTTTCACCCCCTTGGCATATTTGGCCCATTAAATGGGTGCTTCTGTGCATTTGCACCACACCCCGCTTGCATTTCTATCCCTCAAACAGGGATGAAGTGCTATTTGTTCTTTTTAACATTTAACAGACACTTTAAGGCCCCACCATTTTGGAAGGCACTCCCAGCACCCATGTTCTTGCTGGAATAATGTCATCAGCACTGATGTTTGCAATAGAGCTGGCTAGCACGTTATGTGTGCTGATATGCCTTACCACCACCCCTCACCCGCCCCCACCCCTCTGACATGTCAAAGTATTCTTTGTGGGTAAGGTCATCTTTTATTGATGTAAGTGATAAGAGGCGCTTGGCCATGTCAACGCTTGAGCCAACAAAAGGTGCACGCTATTTTGCACATTTGCACAGCAATAAGAAGGAGGTTCGGTGCATTTCAAATTGCATACTGAATGGACAAATGCAATACTTTTTAAAATGTAAAGAAAATAGTCACATTCCCCTGCAGCTCTTTGGAATAGGCACAAGGGGATGTGCAATGCATGACGGGGTCATTGCCGATCATGTCAGGCATTTGCTTTTACATTGATTAGCAGCGGTATATGCTGTGGTCCCACTAGCATGTCCATTCTTAAAACAGGGAAAGAAATGGGCTCCCAACACTAATGTGTGCAAGGAGGCAGGCCAGGGCAGTATTTGCACAGTCACATAGCTCCTGGAAAAACACAGGTCACCTTTTTGGATAATGTGATCTGCACATTTCTAAAATGAACACAAATGAAAACAGCATCTGTGTGCTTTTTTCATTTGCATATATGTTTAGGTCGATATTGTATAGTTTCCTTAACCACTGGTAACACTGAGTTCTTGGATATTGGTGAAGTATCCTCGACTCCAATATCATGGACTTCAATATTACCAAAGAGCTGCATTCGAGCTGAGGCCAAACATCAAATGCACTTGTCTCAAATTCCAGTTTGAAAGTTTCCAACCATTTCGTGGCTCATGGATGAGAATGAATGATCCATGTTTTGATATGAGCTTCCATGTAATGTATTCTATGTGCATAGAGTCTTATACTAAAGCGCAAGCCTTCTGTAAGAGTAGGGTGGACCATATCCATTATGTCCAAGAGTCTCCTTTATTTAGTCACCTCCAAATACTTATAGGCAGAGTGTCCCACCATTATCATGAAGACTCCAGAGGTGCCAGGAGAACATCCCAAGCCATACTATATGCACATTTACATGGGGGCTTGGAGAATAGCGCAGGGGCAACACGCTCGTCTTGGAAACGGGACGCCCTTTTCATGAGGTTACCGGTAGGCCACCGGTGCTATCAGCAGTCGACCCGCAACCTCGGCTTACCGTTTCCACTACCCAAAATCCTGGTAAAACCGTGCTATTACGGGCCTCATTCCGACTCAGGCGTTAAGGCCGACACTTAACGCCTGATTACAAGGTTCCCTTTGCGTGATGGCTATTTAACGGCTGCTTTTTGCAGCCGATAAAAGCCATGCCGCAAAGGGACCTTGGCGATAATTACGGCACCGTAATTTACGGTGCCGTAATTATCGCCTTTCCCCATTCCCATCATGCCCTATGGGGCGAAAATGGGAATGGGGAAGGGGCCATTGGTGAATGGGGAATTACCACCCCACTCACCTTGGAATGGGGCGGTAATTCCGCCATCCACCATGGCGGAATTGCAACCTTAGCGGCATGGACCATGGTGCTAATAGCACCATGGTCCTCAGCCAAGTGTCTTAATTGATCTCTTATGTCTAAGGTAGGGGACTGCTAAAGAAATGTCTGAGTCATTGATAAACTGATGCTCAGTATCAAGTAAAATGTTAAACACTAAATATAACAATAGCAACATGAATAAAGAAGTCCTATTGGACAATCCGAGAGCTATACACGCTGGTAGATGTCCTGTTGGAAGATTAAACTATCAACACGATGGCCTTTAGGTAGAGGGGCGGCTTTCAAGCAGGCCTGTACTAAAACATCCAGACAAAATGTATGTCTGGGCAGGCGTTGCTGACTCAGGATTTGTTTTGAGGGCATAATGGACGCAGCCTTCTTTAAAGAGAACATTACTATGCAGGGGAATTTGCTGTTTATAAGGTGGCATTATCCACAGACCACCTGCAAAGTGCTCATCGTACTGCACAATGCCCCCAAGCACTCTTACTCAGCAGCCATTACAGGGGACGGGCGGCTCACTTCAGACTGAACTGCCCCATAATCTCAAGACTGAAATCTGAGATCATTGAGTTGGGATCAACTTGGCTTCCTCAAGCCACTGAGAAGGCACAACCCGTGCAGGGCATCCCTAAAATGCGTTGGCAGGTCCTGACTCCAGGCAGTGGCACAGGGAGGATGCACCATGTTAAGAGGTTATTCCTCGTGCTCATGCAGTGGAATGGGGGCACAACCAATGTATGCATGGGCTGTATGGCCCACGGTCCTGATTGCGTTATTACTTATATGTTTCATCCCTACCCTTGTTCAATTAATGTTTTGCTTGTACCATTATAAACAATTCCTACAATTAATACGTTCAGACTATGACAGATGCTATGCACTGTATTCTTTTTCCTTTGAAATTAAAGAAAAACAGACCCCCCCAAACAACGTTGGCAGTAGGCTTATTGCAGGAGCAAGAACACAAGTACAGCACAGTATTGTAAAGCATTGCATGTCTGGGTGTACCGTGGAACTGAAGACGTGGAAGGAGAAGGAATGGTCGGTGCCAGCACAGAGCAAAGGTTGGAGAACAAGGAGGGAGTGGCAGGTAGATAGGTGCGGGGGATACCCACGTGGGGTGTCATTTGGGTTCTACACCCTAAAGCAGAAACCATGATCATATTTCTTAGGTATCACCCCATGTACAGTAGCTAAAGTGGGCATCCTACGGAAATCGGGTAATCATTTCTCATGACCACCTGGCTCAGGAGTCTGTCAGATCTGGCGTGCAGTTGGCCGAATCACCCAGATGTATGGCTGAAGGGAGCCCTTATAAACCACAACTATGCACACAATGTGACACAGCTCTATTTCATTCGGAACCAACCACCCCACTCACCTGCCTCAGAGCAGATAGCAATCTGATGTATCTTAAGTGAATATCAACCATTCGGCATGCAGGGTGTCTAACAGAGGACTCAGTAGCATATGCCCACATGCCAAGAGGTTGATGCCCCTCACTCATTTCTATCGCATCAGGCATGGAGGGCTTAGCTGGACATTAGAGAGCCGGCCAGCAACATCAAGGTCCCTCAGATGTAGGAGCTTAGCATGGTGCATGCTCACGTCAGAGTCTGCTTGACCTGACTCATAGGTTTGAATCCTGTCCTGGCTAACCCAATGAATCTGAGGTTGATAACACCTAGCACTACTTCACTCACAGGTGGGAGGAGGAATCAGGAATGAAGTACTATATGCTGGACATTGTGTAAAAGTGACGCTGCTATTCTTATTGTAGTAATTGTTGCAACCCATGACAATATGGAGCAAAACGCGGATTCGTTCTGAAAGGGGTGGAAACAAAAAACTCTCAAAGGGCTGATCAGCACAACAGATAACTTGGTCATGACGCCTGTAAGGCCATACTGTAGATAAGCTTAAACACAGCACAGACCGTCACTATGTCATGCAAAAAGAGTAAGCCTTTCATCCTTACCAAATGCATTCTGGAACGTGTAGTCATAAAAACATCAAATGATAGAAATGTTCAGTTGCAGCTTGATGGAGCTACAGCTGTTACAAAAGCATGCGAGAAACACAGGTGGGTGGCAGGGTGGGCTGAGCACAGCTCCCATGTCTAATTGTAGGCCATTATATACAGCAAAACATATTTCAATGAATCAGTACCTCAGTATAGGCTTAACAACTACTCCCGGATTGTAATATAAAGTGGGCACAAATATAGACATACATGCTTCTCATCTGCCATCCTCATCATTCAGAGCATATTTCCAAGGCAGTGGCCATCAGTAAGTAAATAGCTGGGTTAATTGAGTGACACAGCTGGCTCTCTCGGGTCACTTATCAGGGCACTTTGGCATCAAGTCACATTCCTGCACATACTGAAATATTGGGCTGTGTTAACACTTAGTCATGCTTCCACTGGCTTCATGCATACAGCGTTCATAGTTGCCACAATGACAAATGGGATCAACAAGAGACATAAACAAGCTGAGAAGTTTAAACACAGGTTTATTAGGAATATTTGAATTGCCCAAACATGTAAAGTAAAACTCAAAAGGATGGCATCTCCGTGGGATTAATAGATCAAGATTTTAGCTGGCAAATCCTGATACTGGCTTACTCTCCAGTGAGTATGGTCAATTCACAGTCACTCACAGGTCTTGAGTTTTGAGTGCCCCAAGATTCTTTCTTGTCTCTTTGAGTGATGAACTAAGGTTGTCTTCTTCTTATCTTTGGCATCAGGTTGACTCATGGTCTTGAGTCTCAGTGCCCATGTGTGCTTGCCCACGAGGCTTACACAGAGGCAGAAGTAGTCTTTGGCACTGTAGTCATGGACAGAAAGAAAACAGTGCTTCCATCAGTAGGCTGGTAGGTCATGTTTGCCTAGAGGCTTGGCTTCTACTTCCTCATCACATTCGTGTTGAGGGGCAGCCATATACTCCTGCCTGACGGGAACCTCTCCTGCACCTCATGTCTTCTACTCTCCCACCTGGCTCCTTTGGCATCTCCCTGGTGCTTTGGCACATGGTTGTCCCTCCACCTCTCCCAGGCCCACCCTTATAAGGTGCTGGGCTTGCCTTCTCCTGATTTGTCTGTCTCCTCCCCTCCTCTGTGATCTTCCCTTTTTCTCTCACTTTAGTATATTTCCCATCCTCCTCAGTGTCCATCCTTAAACCTCCCCATCATGTTTCTCCCTCTCCTCCCCGCTTTTCTCACACTCTTCCTCCTCCTGAGTATCCCCTCCTATCTCTCTCAAATATCGCCTTCAACCTCCACTGGATGTCTCCTTTTAACCTCCCCCTATTTCCTTCCCACCTCTCTTATATTCCTCCGAACCTTCACTAGATTGTGTTCTCCACCTTTCTCTCCTCTCAGTCTTGTTATGCACTCCTCCCATCCTTATGATACTCTCTCTTTCAACCTTTCTCCTGCTCCCTCCAGTAGCTTATCTTTGCCCTCCTTCCTCCACCTATCTCTGCTCTCAACAGCCGCCTCACTTCACTCACCAATTCCTTGGGTCCACACCTCTGTCAGACACCATGCCCCCTTCAATGGGGGATAGCACCCCCCATTGGCCCATCCTTTTTGGGGGCAGGGGCACCTGTGCGTACTTATGATGGCTGTTATGGGAATGGGGCAGTCGTTTCTCTAGATTGATTTCACCTGCTGGTGACGTGTCGCCACTGTGTTATACACTGTTACTAATTTCAGGCTCAGACACCAACTTGGATCTCATGCACACACTCAGGATGCCACTGAGAGGACTTCCCTTACACATTCTCTTTCTGTCTGATGGTGGCTTCACTTGATGGGCAATTCATGCCACTGCCGGGTTCAACTATGTCAATATCGGTAAGATTTTTAACGGTTCTTCTCCATGTAGGGTACCAAGAAGGGACTATAAACTGCAGGGTCACTCGTGCATTGAATCAGTTGCAGCAGCTGAGGATCCCTTTAAGGGGCAGCAGACTTGTAAGTATTAGTCGATTACTTCAATTGTTCCTTTAGCAATCCTGGTTTCGAAGTGAATTTTCTCTCTTCTTTTCCTTCCCCTTTTTCCTTTTTTGTAATAATCATGCATGTTATGGGGGTATAATCACCCGACATGCAGTTGTCGGTGGCTCAATAATTCTAAATTTGTGAATTTTCCGTCACAGCACAAATTGGCCATTTTCACAACTTTCCATCCACTTCCTCCTAATGAGGCTGGTCCACAAATCATCTTGAGCACCTTGACAAAGCCGAAACTCGAGGCGACGAAGACCCTGGATACATATATCGCTAAGAATTAGAGAGTTTGTTGTAATACAAATGACGGTTAATAATAGCAAAACAGTGTAAAGATTGGACAATTGAAGACAATCTTTTGGTCCCATGTATCCAGTTTGTTTTGCTATGTATAATTCTAGATGATTTTAATTTCTTTTTTTTCTTTAATTTGATTGGTGATGTTATGTATGTTTGTGGCATGTAAAAGTGGTGTGAAAGCAGTAGGTGTGTTGGATAAATGGCGGGCTAGTAGTGTCAGATCTGCACTGCAAACTTCATTTTAGGTGAATTATGTTATGTTATTTAGAATTTCTTTGAATGACAATACAAATGAGATTTGAATGAATTTTTTGTTTTAAATCCATTGAAGATTGCTTTTCTTTTTAAATTTGGTTATACTTGGCTAGAGGGCATTGTACTTCTTGTGTGTGAGGATACCTTCAAGGGGCAGCAGACTTTAAGTATGGGCTGCCTGGCATGGCCCCTTGCCTCAGGTCTGGGGCAAGGTGTTGTAGTCAAAGGGATTGCCATCTTAGCTCTTCCTGGCTAAGCAACACATTTCCGGTGATGGTACCCAGCTCCCGTGACCACTGTATCACTCACAGTCAGGGGATTTCAACACATATGTGCACTTCCTTGGAGGCCCCCAAAGGGGTATCAATATTAAATCAACATTAGCCTGTAGTCTGCCGTCCTATGTGACACATCACCTGTACATTACATGTACATTGGTGTCCTTATTTCTAGCGAGCCCTGTAAGGGGCACATAGTTTGTAAGTAGTTTAAACTTGCATTACATAAAGTAATATATGAGGACCTCAATGACCCACTTAATGTCTATGTATTCTGATTACAGCACTGCATAGTTTCATTCTCATGGTAAAAGCTTCCTGCAGATATACAAGATGGGCGTTTTACTATGTTCAAGGTATACAGTACAACACACCCACAACCTAACACACCCACCCTCCCCGCCCTCCATCCCAACAGAAAGGCAGCACAGTACGTTTAGCAGATGTGAGTAGACATCACAATTGTTGATAGAAAATGACACATCAAATTGAATGCTTGTTTCTAACAAAAGTCCATCATCCAACCCAATGACCACACAGTGTCCCCTTCTCCCAATGCAGGCCAACCAGTTTACTATCCCCGCAGGCCCCTACTTTTTTTTCCGTAGATCATTTATAATGGTAGACCCATCAAAATATCGTCTCCATCTGGGTCTGAGGGCGAGTTTGAAATCTCAGTATCAGTAAATACATAAGTTCTGAGGGGTCCCCAATAGTCCAGCGGTCTGCTGCAGTTTCGCATAGTTGCTGCATATAGTGCATAGTGCAACTCTACGTATGATTCCAACGTCGCTGTCCTGAAACACAAGTGCAGGGTGGCTGAGAGGAAGTGGAGGGCTTCAGGTGCATCCTCTGACAAACTGGCCTGGCGCCTGCTCCAAAGGCAATACAGATTCTCTGTCCTTTCCAAGAAGAGAGCACACATTCAAACTTGTGTCTCTGCAGCCTCTAACAACACAGCTGCACTCTTTAAAATCTGCATGGAACTGGCCAATCCTGTTGCAGTCTCTACCTCTCCTGTTCCGTCCCTGGCCCTCTGTACGGCTCTGGCTTCTCACTTCTCTGCTAAAACTCAGGACATTGTGCCATCTATCTTCGCTTCCTCTCCCTCCTCCTCTCTCGGCCCCCCTTTGGCCATCTCTACCTCTCCTCTTTCTCTCTGGTAACACCTGATAAGGTTTCTAGACAAGTCTGATCTATGAAGGTGTCGTCAAAACAGGTGGTCCCCTGCTCCTCCAGAACCATCAAGGACCATATTGACACCCTCACTGCAGCCTTGGGCAATTTCTGTAATCACTCTTTCGCCACTGGAACTTTTGTCTCTGCCTTGCGCACCCACTCCCTTGTGCACCCACTCCTCTGCCAATTCTACCTGCCCGGCAAACTGTCGCCCAAACTCCATCACCCCTTTCCTGGGCAAACTCTTGGAAAAGCTGTCAATCTTCCAGCTTACTCTCCACACTGAATCTGTTGGTGGTCTCCATGAACATCAGTCTAGCTTCAGAGCTGCCAAAGACACGGAAACTGCTCTACTGCACACGCGTGAAGATCTGCTCTCTAACCTTGATACCAGCATTCCTTCTGTCCTCATCCTCCTTGATCTTTTCTCTGCTTTCGACACGGTCAACCACGCCATCCTGATCAATCGAAAACATTAGAATCTGGGCTTCACAGATCAGGCCCTGGAAGGGCTGACCTCCTTCCTCTTGGACTGCCCCTCCCAGGTGCAAGTTGGTCCCTTTTTCTCTTAACCTCTCTTTCTCTCTACCTGTGATATTCCACAGGGCTCTATCCTCTCACCCTGGTTTTTCAACCTCTATCTGGCCCCTTTGGACCATCTGATCTCTACCTTCTCCTCTTTCAATGTATTGCAGATGACACTCAGCTTTCCCTCTGGCTTTCCTCAGCCTCCTCTCCTCTCTCGGTCATTCCTGACTGACTATCCGTGATTTAGGATTGGTGCACCTCCAACGATTTCTGCCTTAATGCCAGTAAGACAGAGATCCTTCTCATTGGGACCCCTGCCCACGCTTTCATTCTCTCACTCTGGGTGCACGCCTTGGGCCCTCTTCCTTTGCCTTTCTGCAAGGCAAAAAACCTTGCGATTATCTTCGACTCTTCTCTTTCTCTCCTCACATCTTAGATGATGCCAAGAAGTCCCACTACCAGCTTCACCTCCTCAAAGGGACTCTTCCTTTTCTCACTTTCCCCAGAAGTTCTCCAGAGCCCTGGTTTTCTCTAGGCTGGACTACTGCAACAGCCTCTTTCTCAGTCTGCCTTCCTCTACTCTCTGCCCTTTGCAAGTAATCCAGAACAGGACTGAAAGACTTATCCTTGGGCTCACAGCCAAGGACCGTATCTCTCTATCCCTGAAATCTCTCCACTGGCTGCCGGTGGCTGCAAGGATCAAGTTCAATACCCTTTGCATTGTCCACAAGGCTTTCAGGGGCCGGAGCGCACACACTACACCCAACGCTCCCTTCCAGAATAACTTCCTTCTTGAGCCCTACAGTCAGCTATCTCCAACTCTCAAAGGGTTAGAGAGTGGGGGGGTGGGGTAGATCTCTATCCTCTGCAGGTGCCTCCCTCTGGAATGGCCTCCTGCCCCTCTCAGACTTGAGTCAGACCACCTGAAGTTCCGGAAGCAGCTCATAACTTTCCTCTTCTCTGCTTTCTCTCCCTCCCTCCCCTGCTGACCTACCTGTCTGCTGTACCGACTGGTTGCTTGGCTACCCTCATGGTCTCACTGGGTACCAGGCTCATTCTTGATCAGTCACCCTTGTACTGCCTCTGGGCCTACCATACATTTAGGGGTTGTTACAACCCCTACAGCTAGGCTCCCAAAGGCAAAGGCTCTTGCCATTTAATTCAGACTTCCTGGGAAAAAATAGCGATGTCATTAGAGGGGCCCGGTCCCGCTCAGGTGTGACTTAGCTATACAGGTATCAGTCCCTAAACACAAATTTCACATTTTTCAACTAACCTGTTGTTATTGAGGTGAGCAGTGCGGTGACACGCAGGGGTCCAGTAACTCCAATGCAAAGCACTCAGCATCTTCAGGAGATGTAAAAAATACAGTTTGCCTTCATGTATCACGTGAATTTTGGCCGGGTATAGCATCAGGTATCGGATGTCTTTCCTCCTCAGGATATTCTTAGCAGCTTGGAAGATCCTCCTTTGCTCTTGTACTTGGGGTCTAAAGTCTGGGAACAATCGAATCGTTGCTGAGCCCCAGCTTAGTTCCCCTTTCTCTCTGGCAGTTTTTATAATCTCTGTAATAAAACATGTATGCAATAATGGGCCATTCCAGTGCCCCGGAGGGGCTCTAGTGGCTAAAGAGTGTGGGCCCATTCCACCAGGAACATGTTTGATATCGGGGTATTGGCCAAAGTCTCCAGTAGCTGCTTTTCCACAAACATTTCTATGTTCTGAATAGGGGTGGATTCAGACACACCTAGTATGCGCAGATTGTTCCGCCATGATCTTCCCTCCAAATCATCATTCTTTGCTGCTATCCTCGTGACGGTTTGCTGAAAAAGGGCAACACGTAACTTTGTCCTCTCCATTACAAATCATTTGCTCTGCCTCCATCATTCGCTCGCACAGCTTGTCTTTCTGGATAGCAGAGACATCCACCTTACAGGTGAGCGCATCGGTTTTCACCCTGAGATTGTCTGTGCTGTTCTTGAGTGCAAGCAATGTCTGGTTAATGGTTGAGACATCTAGCTGGGAGGGGCCCGGATTGAGAGGCTAGGATACTGCTGCTGCTTCAGGTCTCGCAAATTGGTCCATTTTTACCTGTTTCTTGGTGGTTCACCTTATTATTCTAAGCTGTAGTAGGTGCAGTATTCACAGTTATAGGGCTATTTCTTGAGGTGTTTTGCAGCATTCGCTGCATCCCAGATGTAGCAGTTGTCCTCCACTGGAGATAAGGCAGACCTCAGAGGCTGCACCCAACCAGCAACAGCGCCAGATTAGGCTCCTATCCGTCCCCCTCCAAATTACCCCAATGCAGGGTGTGATGCCAGACCCCTCCACCACTCACCACACTATTTCTTTCTTTGGGACCCAAGTTAAGCACAGCACAGCTGTTCCCAGATGCTCCTCAAGCTTATCTTGATGAGCCTCTCTGGCAGTGAGGGGCCTTCACTATCCTTGGTGCCACTGGATGTTTAGACTGGTAGCGAGGTTGTTAGGATGGCTGGGTTGTGCTGTGCGTGAAACTCCTCAGCAGGGCTTGGGAAAGGCATCAACTAGATCAGTGTCTGTACAGCCATGTCATGATTCTCCCCAGCAGCAGCGCCACAGTGCATATATCCCCACGGTGGTAAGCTCGTATTATGAAATGTTACCATCAGATCCAAGTGTGGGAGGCTCATTATCATAATAGGGGATGAATGCAGCAGCACCGGCACCACGCCGTGAGCCGCCTTCTGGCTCTGGCTGTGGGTGGCAGGATGTGTAAATTGACTATCACATCCACGAATGGAGCTCACACCACCAATCTGAATTCTCTGCAGGGCTGCTGGCACTGCAGATCCTGTGCCTTGACCCTGCTGCCTCCCACCACTCCTCACAGCTCAGTGGCAACACGTCACAGCTCCTCCACTATTTCTCACTTCTTCATCAGGGGGACACAGCACCACCGGGTAGATCCACCCTACAGGGCGCAAACACTTCTCCGCACCTCTGACCCCACAGTTATAAAAGGCGCGAGCCTCATCTCGCTGCTGGCCGAGCTGTAGTTGGATCACCCCCAAGGGCTGTGGCGTGGATCTTAGGCGGTTTCGTGGTGGCCACCGTCACCCCCCTCAATAGGCTGCTCCTCAGGTCACCATGGATAGATCCATCCCTGCAAGGTTGCCAGGACAGACACAAGAGGATTTGACAGCTGTACTGTTTTATATTGCTGATCCTCACTGCTATAAGTGCGGCAAGCCTCAGGAAGACCAGGATAAATAAAAGGATATGTGAGCCAACGCCAGAGCTCTCTCAGGCTGCAGCCACTTCGCTGCTGCTCAACAGCGACCCCCTACAAGATGGGGTTTTAACACTAGTGTGTTTTTGGGAAAGAACAATCCCAACCCGACCAAAGAAATGCTGCTTGTAAAATTAATGTTTGGTTAATGCCTGGCATGATGAGGGGGGATAGATTGAAAAGTGAGTTCTTCAATGAACTGAAGGATTTCTCCAATGTATTAGTCCATGTCACTTTACCGAGTTTGGAGGCCATGTACTAATTCATGAGTGTACCTGCAATTGTCGAGAAATGGGTAATGCACTGTCTGTGGTAGAAGACAAGCCCTAGCAAAGCTTGTAGATCCTTCTTGGTGTTAGACTTTGGAAGTTTCTGGATAGCTTTGACTTTGGCATCCTGCAGTTGTAAAGTTCATCTCCGCACCTTAAACCCTAGATACTTCACAAGGCTTCTTTGTTCTTGCTGACAGATGTTGTCCATCAGCAATGATTATTGGATACTGACGCCTGAGCCTCCTTATTCCATCCTCTCAGGTTGAGTGTGTAGTCGTGAGTTGGATTTATTCATGGTCTGTGTGGACTTGTAACAGTAAGGCAGGTTTCACAGGTTCTTCGCCGTGATGGGCTGCCGGTAGTGGTCAAGAAAGTTTGCAGTGGTGGCAGTGAGTCTTTTGATCAGAGGGTTTCGGTTCTGAACCAGTCCTTGGCAGAGGTTCTTGCTCAGCTTCGCTAGATGTTCTTCCAGCATCTCAATGTCCAGTTCTCTGTGAAGGTCAGCTATACTTGTGAAGAGTGGAGCTCCAGATGCTATCCGCAGGGCCCTGTTCTGGACTATCTGAAGACTCTTCCGGTGTCACCATGGCAGATCATCGATGATGGGGAGGCATACATCAGGGTAGATCTGATGATTGCCTTGAAGATGTTGATCTTTGTCTGGAGGGGCATGGACTTGGTCTTCAGGAATGGGTACAGCGCTGCCATGTTTCCTGATGCCTTCTGCTGAGTCTTCACAATACTTCACCAAGGGTAAACCAAGATGGCACTTACCTGGATTTGATTTGATCCCCACTCATCCTAGGCTTTGGATGAGCACATATTTATGTTGCATGTGTTCTGTCGAGGACATGTTGCAAACAAAGACTTCATCAAGGCACACCCCTTGAACCTACTGATGGAGTAGACGCACCATCTTGAATGTTTCTGGGGCTATGAGAAGCTCAAAAAGCAGTTTCGTGAATTGTAAGAGGGCCACAGGTGTTGAATATACGGTCTTTTCCTGATCGTATGAGGCATCAGGGGCCTTGTCAGTACTCCCTTGTCAAGTTTAAGGTAGAAATGCAGGCTTTTCAACCAATGCATCTTGGAAATGTTAGACACACTTTTTCAGGTCATTTCCCTGATGGGACCTTAAAATGAAGGTTAGGTCTGCTTCTGAAAAAACATGTTGCTGGCCATTACTGATCTGTTTTACAAGTCCTTTCATGAGTTTAGCCAGTTGATAGGGTAGACCTGCAAGAACCTCTGGTGATCCGCTGCTGTACATGATAGTTCAAGTCACTAATAACTTCTGTGACTTGATAGGGCTTGTGCCACTTCACCAGGAGTTTGTTCTCGGTGGAGTGAGGAGGAGTAGCTTAGTAATGGACAAAGCCCCTCAAGAGATTTCACCAAGAGACTGGCACGCTGTGGTTACCTAGAAGCTTGATTTATGCTTCCTCACCACCTCCCTGTCTCTGGGTCCTGCCTTATTCCCCAAGTCCCAGTCCTAGCATTCCTCCTTAATGGGCAGTACTGGTCACATGTCTAAGAGAAACTTTCCTTCAGCTCCTGCCCTCTCATCTCCAATTTGTCTCTCCTATGTCACATCACCAATGATTTGCCACATGTTTGTACAGCTACCTCCCGTAGACTCTGTCTTTATTCACTGTTGGTCTTGCCTTTTCCTGATCTCTCCCCGTTTCTGTAATCTACTCTCCTTCTCTACCCTTGGTATCTCCCCCAAACTCCTCTTTGCCAGTCCTTCCAAACTCCTAATTTCATCTTTTGTCTCTCTGATGATCTCTTTCTCTCCTCCTGAATACCCTCTCCAACCTCCTCTTTCTCAATAATATAGACTTTGTCTCATGGAGTTTCTTTCCAACCTCTTGCTCATATCCCCTTCTCAACTCTCTGTTGTTCCTCCAAACCTTCACTGAATTATGTTTGCCTACTTCCAAACATCTCAGTTTTTAGAAAACCTAATTTTCCACTCTTTCCACCACCTCTCCCCACATCCATCCACCTGCCATGACTATGTCCTTCCCACCTTTCTTAAAATTATCTCTGTTAGGGGGAATTCTCAAAATGTGCTAATTTCCCTTACCTTTTGAGACCCCCAGCAACTTTGCGGATTTCTAGGATTTGATTTGTTTTACTTGGGAAGAGTGTGAGCCTTTTTTCCCACTCTTCCATGTATGTTGATGTGTGTTTTACTTTTGTGTTCTTTGGTTATGGAGTTTTAAAACCACTCCATAGGCATAATCTTTTTCTGTGTGTCACTCAGCACCTTCAGTGCAGTGGCACAGGGATGTCTTTCAGACTTCCCAAGGTTTAAATGCCTTCTCTGGGACTGACTACCGTCTCCCAGAGCATGTAAAGTTATATTGACTTTACTAGTCTCTTTAAATTTACAGGCCCAGCACACACTATCTTCCTATAGAGTGCTGGAGGGGTTGCCTAGCTGCCAAGTCAAAACACTCATGTAACAGTCAAATGTTACATTTTCCTACTTTAAATGGATGGTGGCAGTGGTTTAGACAAACTACCATGATTTTTCCCGACCGCTAACAACGGTAGCTAAAAATCGGGTCAGCCATGTTTTTCAATATGGCGCTCAAGACCTCCCTGTAAAAACAGACTCCGGTCATCTTTTTTGCCATTTCTTTTAGGAAAAATCCTTCTTGTGATTGTCTCTGTGCGCCAAACCAGGTTTGGTCCCTTTGTTCAGTGGCCTTTGGTGGGCTTCAGTGCTGAAGCCCTCCACTGGCACCTGAGTGTCTGGGGTGGATAGGATGTGAGGGAGGTGCCCGAAACTCCCTGTGCTTAGTCTCCTAGGAGACCTGAATGCACTCTGGTGTGATTGGCCGGCTGGCCACCAGGCAAGGACAGCCCCCGTGCTGTGTGAGTGATAGCCAGGCTGGAATACATGGGGGAAAACAGTTTAAAAGCAGGTATCAGGGACTTGGAAAGCAGAGTCGACCACTGGAACAAAAGAACCAAAGACAAGCTGAAGGAAGAGGAATGCTGCAACTCCTAGACGACCGGTGAAGCCCTGCTGTAGGTCAGAGAAGCCCTTCAAGGTCAACTTCCTCCCTTGACTTTGGTGGGAACAACCAACTCGCAAGCCACCTGGACATCAGAGTGCTGTTGAAAACCGGATAGCCAGAGGAAAGGAAACCAGCTCGTGGACTTTAAGGCACTCACACCTTAAAATGACGTTTTGCCAAGCTTGTGGCCTCATCCCTGGGCAGTGCAGGAACCTCCCGACATCCTCCTTCTTGTCTCCACAACTGAAGCTCAGGAACAGCAAGATCTGCTCGAACTGCCAGGAACAACTTCTCAGCTACAGCTCTTCTTCACTTTAAAGGTACTTTGCAAATGCGGTCCGGAAATCTTTTCGGCCACCGAAAGAGTGCATGAAACTTTCCGAACTTCGAAGGCTTATCCTTCTCTAAACATTCGTCAAACTTTTCGCCTTGCCAAATTCTTCTGAAAACCGTGGCAAAGACTTAACCGTTTACTATCAGAACTGTGCTATCCTATACAAAGACTCTGAACCTTGACTTTGGCCCAGGCCTATGAACTGAATTGCTGGTTGTAGTTTACTGAAACACTTGCCCTGTAAACGTATTTGTGCTGTTGATTCTTATAACCTTGTATTTTTACCCCTTTTAAAAGTATCTCAAGTGCCA
The DNA here is from genome assembly GCF_040938575.1 of Ambystoma mexicanum. NCBI lineage: Eukaryota > Metazoa > Chordata > Amphibia > Caudata > Ambystomatidae > Ambystoma > Ambystoma mexicanum. The sequence continues at coordinate 302,634,072 of NC_090922.1, read as the reverse complement.
TTTTGCTCCCACTTCAGGGGAGCTAAACTTGTTAATTTATTTACAGATTGTGTATTTGTGGTTTATTAGTGTGTGATATTGAGCTGCTCTTGCTAGTTTAATGTTTTCAAACTGACTGAGTAAATAAATGTATATTCTTTTACCAAGAAACTTTGAGTAAGTGCTTGTTTGAACCACTGCATTTTTTTGGTCCTTTGTGTAACTTGTTGTACTGCTCACTTCAACTCTTGAGATACGTCTGGCTGCTCAGCCATCGCTACATCTTTACTGTGTAGTACAGGCTTGTACCAAAGGTGAAATTGTACTGACACTTGTAGTCCTAATTGCATGTAGTGTTCCCAAAGGGTACTGCATGTGATTCTGTCTAACAATTCCTGCTTCATTTTTTCTTTTTCTCCCTCCAGCCACATCTATCCATGTTCTTTCCTACACCTCCACTCCTTACAGCCTCTGCACCTAACTCATAATATACCTGCATGGACACCATTGAGGTGTCCCATTCAACACCATTGAAGTGTCCTATTCAAGAGTAAAAACCCCTTTGTATGTGATGGCCTATGGGATTAGGTCTTCAGATTCTCAAGATTGATTCCACCTGCATATTGCTTCTGTGTGACAACACCAAGCCAATTTCATGATCGCCCACCATCTTGGATCTCATGCAAAAATGCAGGACAACACCAAGCAGACCACATTGGTGAATTCTCTCCTGGTCTAATAGTGCCAGCATCAGCTGGGTACCACATACATTCTTCATGCTCCTGTCTGCTTCATCCATGTCTGTAAGAGTTTCACCTCATCTTCTCCATATAGGCTGCCACAAAGGGGAACCTTCACCTATAGGATCACATGTTCATTGACTCAGAGGATCCCTTAAAGGAGTAGGAGAATCGAGTGTGGGTTGCACTTAATAGTCCCTTGTCTCAGTTCTTGGGCAAGGTGAGTGGTCCTGGAGATCATCCGAGTACCTCATTTTGGCTATCATTACAGGGCAGGTGGAGGAACCTGGCCACCAAGACCACTGCATCCCCCAATCCCAGGCACAACAAGTTTCCAGGACACTCACTTTCATATAAAGGATATTGGCACAAAGTGCCAGTTTTATTTACTCAACTACAAAATCAAAAATATAAAACATCCTGCCATTAATAGTCTAATGGTGACATAGACAATACAATATGGTAGCTTTTGTACTTTTGGTGCACAATTACTTTGTGGCTTGGTTGACCGAGATTTCTTCTGTACTTACTTGCCTGTTGGAGATAATGTTTCATCCTACCAAAATATCCACAATAGCTTCATACAGAATTTCCAGGGACCAAATATCACAGGTTCTGAACTCCTTTACAACCAAAGCATTTTTTAAAATGTTTGCTAAAACAGTAATAATTAAAAAGAAGTTAAGTTTGGACTGCCTTTTTTTATGCATTTCCTTTGAAGTACGTGTCGGGTCTTGGATAACGGAAACTCCTAGGCCACTTCCTTAACACATTTGTAATACTCTATTGGTGTCTCTTTATTCAAATGTGTTCTGTGGTTTGTCTTGCCTTTTTTATTTCTTACACCCCAAAGAAAATGCATGCCCTTCCTTGTAAGCCCAGGCCGCACCCCAGCAAAATTGCATGCCTCACCTTGTAATCCCAGGCCGCACCCCAGCGAAAGTGTGCACCCCCTCGTAAGTGAAGGCTACACCTCTTACAAAAACGTGAGTTCCCAATACACCCTCGGCAACCAACATGTTCACATATCCCCCTTCTGCATATTAACCACTGTAGTTCACCCCCCAACTCCCCAGGTTCTCTCACCTGTGACACCTCCCACAGGCATCCCACTCGAGACGGGACAACACCCCCCGAGCCCCACTCAGCTGTGACACCCACCCACATGCAGCCCCAGCCAGACGGGACACCCCCCACAGGCAGCACCCTCCAGACGGGACGCCACCCCCCAACCCACTCATCTGTGACACGCCACACGGGCAGCGCCATCCAGATGGGACACCATCCCCAGCCCCACTCACCTGTGACACCCCCACAGGCAGCCCGCTCCAGACAGGATACTCCCCACAGGCAGCCCCCTCCAGACGGGACACCACTGCCCAGCTCCAGTCACCCGTGACACCCCCCCAGGCAGCCCCCTCCAGACGGGACACCACCCCCACCCCACTCATCTGTGAAACCCCCCACAGGCAGCCCCTCCAGACGGGACACCACTGCCCAGCTCCACTCACCTGTGACACGCCCCCAGGTAGCTCCCTCCAAATGGGACACCACCCCCCAGCGCCACTAACCTGTGACACGCCCCCAGGCAGCTCTCTCCAGATGGGACACCACCCCCCAGTCCCACTCACCTTTGACACCCCCCACAGACAGCCCCCTCCAGATGTGATACCACCCCCAGCCCCACTCACCTGTGACACCCCCCACAGGCTGCCCCAGCCAGACAAGACAACCCCCACAGGCTCCCCCCTCCAGATAAGACACCCCCCACAGACAGCCCCATTCAGACAGGACTTCACTCCCCACCCCCACTCACCTGTGACACTCCCCACAGGCAGCCCCCTCCAGATGGGACACCACCCCCAAGCCCCACTCACCTGTGACAACCCCCACAAGTAGCCCCTTCCAGATGGGGCACCCCCCACAGGCAGCCCCCTCCAGACAGGACAACAACCCCAAGCCCCACTCACCTGTGCCACCCCCACAGGCAGCCCCCTCCAGACAGGACACCACCCACAGGCAGTCCCCTCCAGATGGAGCACCCCCCAAAGGCAGCCCCCTCCAGACAGGACACCACCCTGCAGCCCACCTCACCTGTGACACTCCCCACAGGCAGCGGCCTCCAGATGGGACACTACCCTCCAGTCCCACTCACCTTTGACACCCCACACAGACAGCCCCCTCCAGACATGATACCACCCCCCAGCCCCACTCACCTGTGACACCCTCCACAGGCCGCACCATCCAGATAAGACAACCCACACAGGCTGCCCCCTCCAGATAGGACACCCCCCACAGACAGCCCCATCCAGACAGGACTCCACTCCCCACCCCCACTCACCTGTGACACTCCGCACAGGCAGCCCCCTCCAGGTGGGACACCACCCCCAAGCCCCACTCACCTGTGACAACGCCCACAAGCAGCCCCCTCCAGATGGGGCACCCCTCACAGGCAGCCCCCTCCAGACAGGACAACAACCCCCAGCCCCACTCACCTGTGCCACCTCCCACAGGCAGCCCCCTGACAGTCTGACACATTACCACTGCAATGCATGTCTGTTGCTCACCTGAACATCCATTGTGTGACAGTACCATGATTTGCAACATGAACATGTATCCAGCAAATCCAAACTACTGAAATCAGTGAATGTCCATCCATGAGTGGAGCATCTGCTGACACACCCTTCCAGGCCTTAAACATCCCCCAACATACACATGTGGCAAGTGATTGCAAAAACATGTGCATGCTGCCCCAAGCCACATTGTCAAGGCAGCGAAGCACAGTGACAGAATGCAAACATCCTAATAGGTGTTGCAAGATACACAGACAATGCCCAGGTCTCTCACTGCCTGAGCATGAGTGAGCTGGGTGGCAAAATACCTGTCGGGGAACTATCACATGACCGGTCCATGCATGGGTGATGGTAGGGCAGTCAGAGAGAGCATGACTCACAGAGACTGGTGAATTGTGCAGCCACCATGAAGTTCAAATATGTGCCACTACTTCATTCCAGTGGTAGAGGTTGACGAATACATGAGAGAAGGCACTGTGTGACTGCACATGCTGGTGAAGTTGTATGCACGAAATATGTTTTACACAGCAAAAACAAAGTAATGTGCAATTAATGTGACCATGGAAAACTGCCACAGTGAGCCCACCACCCTTCACTGCAATCACAATGATGCTAAACACAGAGTGATGTAGCACAGGTCAATGCAAATCCAAATATACAGGGCACACCCATTTGCTGATGGACACACCACCACATGTCAGGCATATGTAAGGGAACTAATACTGGGACTATCCTCTTGGGCGATCTGAATAGATGGCGAGGTAACCCCTGCGACAAAGAGGCTATAAGCCTAGAAAACAGCCTAACAAACATTAATTACCACATCGCTAACAAGGGCTCCACTTACATCTCTGGTAATCAACTTGACTGGATTATCACAAATAACGTTCAATTGACAGTGACCGATACCATTCCATGCATTTGGACAGATCACTACAAAGTTGAAGCTACATTCTCCCTCACTTTCAAAGCTGTTCATTTTGACGATTCCCCTAAACCAGTTCTAAGCAGAAACTTTAAGAAAATCACACATGACATTCTCAAAGAAGGCCTTACTCATGTCATGAACAATACTGCAGATAATGATTCTTGCGAAAACATCATCCGCAAATTCAATAATCATTTCCAGGAGATTCTCGACAAACATGCGCCACTTAAAAATAAACAGGCTCGCCCCAACCCTGACCATCAGCATTGGTACACACCTGAATTGAGCACTTTCAAAATAACTAAAAGGAAATTAGAAAGAACATGGCACAAAACCCCTTCAGAGGAAAATAAAGAAAACTGGAAAAATGTGACCTCTCATACAGAGCCAAACTGGTTGAAGTAAAAAAAGAATACTATAATACTCAAATTACCAGTGCTTCTAACTCCACTGGAAAATTGCTCCAAATCCTAAAATCCTTCAAAAAACCACCCACTCTCTCCTCACCCTTTCAACCAACCTTGAGCGACTGCGAAGCAGTTCAACTTGCCTTTTCGAATAAAATCAAAAAAGCCAGAGACTCCATTATAAATTGCAAAACATCGGATCCATCACCACCTGCGCAACCCAAGGTGACGTATCCTGCTCTAGACATCCCTAAATTCACATCCTCACCAGTTTCCATTGAAGACATGAATGACACTCTTTCTTCCATAAATTGCACCACCTGCGCCAAAAACCTCATACCTCCAAAACTGATTCTTGATAATGTTGAAATCTTTTCCCCTTTTCTCTGTCATATGACAAATGCTTCCTTCAGGGACCGGAAGGTACCGACAGAAATTAAAACAGTCTCAATCACCCCCCTAGTCAAGAAACCTGGACTAGATCAACAAGACCCCACCAACCTCAGACCCATTACTAATTGCAACTTTCTCCTGAAGGTACTCGACAAAATAGCGACCAAACAACTGCAAGATTATGTAGATCAACACAGCCTGCTACACCCCAACAATCGGGCTTTAGAAGTGCCCACAGCACAGAGTCAGCACTGCTGGAGTTGCAGACAGAAATGCTGAGCATCCTGGACAGAGGTAAAACAGGATTGTTAATCCTCTTGGACCTCTCGGCGGCTTTTGATTTGTTAGATCACGGAAAGCTTCTCTCCCTTGCTCTTCAATTTATACATCCGTTGCCTCTGTACACTTCTATCTCAGCTTGGAATCTTTTTCACCAATTTCGCTGATGATACACAGCTCATTCTAGAGTTGAGTGGAAACCATTCCTTAGACAACGAGAAGTTATTGGTTATCTACAACACCATTGAAAACTGGATGATAACACACTGAATGTGTCTTAATAGCTCCAAAACAGAACTTATGACTTTTGGAAGCGCTAAAGCCTTAAACAATCTTGGCTCGGACTATTCCACCTTCACTATCAAAGACTCCACCATTAAGGTATCAAATAAGGTCAAAACCTTAGGTATTTATTTTCAATCTTCCCTAGGTGCAGAAGCCCAAACCGCTTATTTAAAGCAAAATTGTCAATATTACCAAAGGCTTCTCTGCCAGATCAGACCATTTCTAAACATCAAGAATAGTGCCACGATAGGGAGAGCTACCATTCTGTCTCGCTTGGATTATGGGAACGCGTTAATGCTTGGCGCCAGCAACAACTGCCTGAAACAATGCCAGATTATCCAGAATAATGCTTTCAGGTCCATCAATAACAAATCTAAGCGTGAACACATCACCAAGGCCAGAAATGATCTCCATTGGTTGGCAGTGAAGGAACGGATCCTGTTTAAATCACTGACCCTAACCCACCGATGTCTCTATGGCACGGCACCAGCATACCTCAGGAAAGAATTCAGCTGGTATGAGCCGAGCCGTAGTTTGAGATCCGCCAAACAAGGACTGATCAATCCCAGCCTTCCAGGTAAAGCCAATGGTCTCGGTCGAGCTTTTCCGAGCCTGGCGACTTCCCACTGGAACAAACTGCCTTGCAGCCTTAGACTGGAAAGCAACATCCAACTCTTTAGGAAGCAATTGAAGACCTTTGTCTTCAAATAATTACTACTACACCGCATCATGTTGCCATATTTCTGCTCCTCCTCTCTCTACTCTCTTGTTGTGTCGTCCTGTTAATCTTCGTCCTTGTGTCTTTTTTCGCGCCCTGATGCTTGCGAGCTTCGGCGCGTTATAAATAAATAAATAAAAAATAAATAAAAATAAAATAAATATGTGCATTCGGCCAGCCGCAACCATCACAGCAACAACAATACACAAGTATGCACGCAACAAGACACATTACTTGAAATGGAGAGATGCACTTTCTCAAAAGAGAACTAGCAAATAGGCCGACCCAAAAATGAACTGCGCGAAGCGTAGAATTTAACAAACAGAATGATATATATTGATGAAATATGTTCAGAAAAAATATCTTAATGAATGTAAAAGTTGTCCATGGGAAATATGTACAAAAATGAAATCCTTAAGCCTAAAGAACTATGTACAGTAAAAACAGGGAAGTAGTGTCTGAAAAGTCTGGGTCAAATAATAAATAAAGAAAGGAAACCACACCTTAATAACTATTTACAAAGGCAGCAGGCTAGTCCAAATCCTCCTCATTGATCTCACTCAGGCTCTCTACCAGGGCCACATCCTCACTCCTCAGGCGGGCCTCCGTTGTTGTCAGGAGGGCTTGCAGGGTCTCCAGCATCTGTGTCTCTATCACCTTAGCTTCCCTGCAAGTTGCCTCCAGGATGGCAGCCCGCCTCCTTGCCCGATGCAGCGCAATCCCAGCCCTGGCCAACACAATCCCCACTTCCTGAGCACGCTGCCTCTCTGCTCCGATCTGCCAACAAGGAAGACATCCTGTCCCTCAGGTCCACATGTTTTTCTCACCTCACATTGCACACCTGCCCCCTTTGGGTGTTGTGTACTGAGATTTGTAGGCTCCTCCTGATTGCCAGCGGATGCCTTAGTGCCCGGTGCCTGCTTTGTGTGTACACCCACCGGCTGATGATGATACCCGGGGCGTACAGCCTGTGCCCTGCGTGTGGGTGCCTGATGTCCATCCATTTCTGGTAACACTACCGGTGCCTGGGTGGCATGGTGACCACCTCAGCTGATTGACCTTCAACTCCCAACTAAGGCAGGGATGTTGGCTCCACCAGACTTGGCAATGTGGGTGGGACTGGTGCACAGGGGGCCCTGGTGGTATCTGGGCCGTAAGGCACCCTGGAGGATGACTGGTGCACAGGGGAGGAAGACAAGGAGGGGGTTGCATTAGTGTACAGCCCATGCAGATCAACCCAGAACAGGCATGTTGCAGGCCAGGTGATGAGGCGTCATACCTCACTGTGATGATGTGCAAGCAGACTACATGTAGCCTGCACATCAACTCGGATGACGGCTGTATGCCTCGCCACCCCATCCTGCAGGGGTAGCACATAGTCCTGGATGGCAACAGCAGATTATAAGGGGGTCTTGGTCTGGGTGGACACTGCCGACACCAGGGACTGGGTCCGGGTGGAGGCATCCCGGCAGGCACATATAGCTGCATCTGATGGCCCAGGGACAAGAATTGTCACAGGCACCTCGTCGGTGGCCTGCACAGCCTCATGCCCCTGGGACAGGACTGTAGTAGGCATGCCCACTTCAACACCCCCACCTGACCCCAAGGGCTTGCTTCAATAGCCACCTCCTCCCCCGACCAACCTGGATGACTCTGAGACATCTTCCTCCATGAGTGGTCCCTGTGTGGCATAACCTGTCTCTCCACTGCTGAGGAGTCCACTCCCACTTTGCCTTCTTGAACTTACCCCCAGCAGCATTTCCCAGTGGTAGTGGCACAGCCACATCGCTCCCCGAAGAAGTGCTTTCATGGGGGGCGTGGCTGGACCTTGTATCTCTGCCTGGTGGAGGCATACCTGCTGCCATGCTCCACAGCACTGCTTCTGCCCTCTTCATCAGATGCAACTGTGGAAAAGGAGACACAGAACAGAAACATCAGTGTACTGCACCAATTTGTGTGTGGCAATACCAACCTTCACATGAACATGACTAGTCAAGGGAACAACCATCATCCTCCACCCCCACACACATGGACATGCAATCCACATCAATTACATGCATGCCCATCACTGCAGACATTCACATAAGGCTACGTGCCACTCTCACAACCAATCGATTGCATATGCTACACCCATATGAATCATGTGCACATACACATGTCATGCACACACATCAACAGAGAGGCCACAAGCAGCATGATGAGCAATCACATCAGATTCCTGTGAACTGTAATCTCTCTACATGACTACGTCAGACACCCAAATGCACTTGTTGCATCCAGGTGTGAGTGATGGCCAGTCACACATTCCCATCTTTGGCACATACATATGAACATCCTGCATGCACAAGATGCAGGCAACACTACCCCAATTGTCACACTTGTCACACGGGCATGTCTCAGACACAAGTAACAAAACATGTGCACGGTCTGAAAGGCAGCAGTACAACACACAATGCAAGTGATATCTCATTCAAAATACATATGGTCCAATGCACACATGGATATCTATGTCTGGGGCATGCACGCAGACATCCGGCACAGAAGCATACTTGCTGCAAGCCCAAGGGGCACACGGCCAACATGCAGCAACATGCACATGCACCATAGAGCATAGCAACATGTGGATACTCACCAGTCGACTCCAGATGCTGATGCAACTCGCAGACCTGGGTGTGCAGTGCCGGGTAAAACTTTTCCAAGACCCGCATGTTGGTATTGTTCAGCTGGCATCTGCATGCATGGTGCACCTCTGGGATTACCTTGGTCTGGATGTAGCACAGGGCCTTGCTGTGTGTCCTGGATTTCAGGTCCTCCCAGCGCTTATCCATGGTCTTGAAGTTCCGGGATGCCACCCCCTTTATGTTGATGGCATCTGTTATCCTGACCCAGATCTGCTGACGTCCTTCCTTGCCGCGTTGCATTACTGGTGTTACCCTACGGGTGTTAAGGATTTCAATCAGAGGGCACACACCTTTGTCTCGGTCCAGTATGCAGCGCGCGATTGAAATCCACATGTTAGATTAGATTCAATATTGAGATGGTACACCACTCATATCACACCCCCTTTTCAAATACCCCAGGTCACAATGGACCATGAACCAGGCTGGTTGATAAAATATAATATTTATTTATTTATTTGAAAATTAAAAGAATCATGCAATTTTTAATATGGGGCTGCAATCACCCAGTGGGGTGATAAGAACAACAGGAATGTAAGTAATGCACTTAATTTAACCTTCTATTGACACATCTACAAAACATCAGGAAATAGGAGCACTTTTTGATTTTAGGTAAGATAGCACTTGAGTTAGAATTTCCCCCTGCAAGGTTCACTCAACCCACAAATAATCAATTTTAAGTGGATAAACAGAATCATCAGGTAATCCGGAATGACAAATGGAAGACAGAATTGAAATCCGACTTTCCCTCCCCAAACAAGAGAGAAAAATTGATTTTAAACCCTGGCAATGCAAAAATGACACTCGGAAATGGATGAATAAATGAATGAATGTGTGTAAAACTCTTGAAACAAAAACAATTCTTAACTGGAGCAACACTGGGAAGATACTATCAATCACAAGCAATGGATTGAGCAAAAGCATACAATTCGAAATTGAATGGAAGATTTAAAACAGTTTATAATCAAAATGACACGTTGTGAAATTATCAAACTTTTGCAATTCCCGCCTGAATTTACCAAAACGGTTTTTAATAAAAAACGGGTGGATCATTGGTACAATATGGAAGTGAAATGAGGTCTCTAGCTGTTAAATTGAGTGAGTTATGCAAGATCTAGTGAGGTGTGTTTTTAAGAAAATGAAAGCGCGAAAAAGGAAAAGGAATCAATTTTGACAAGGACAGTTTTACCCTACACTAGAGCATTCAGGCGAGGCTACCAGATTGAGACACAGTAAGCTCTGGGGTTGACTCGCGAGTTCAACCCTAGCACCTCCGCGCCCGCCGTGGCAGAACCTGTCCGATCACTCGAGAGAGGACTAGGGGCTTAGGATTTCAAAAGACAAAATTATTAAAGAAGTTGGCGCTAGCACAAGAAATCAAAGCAGGGTAGCAAGAATGATTTTTGACAATATTACAGTTATCAGGATAAGGATAGGATGGCTTAGAGAGTGGAACTACGGACAAGGCAAGGCAAGGTATACTATGATTTTCTATGGTTCCTATTGATACTCACAGTCTACTTTTAGTTTGGATTTTGGACAGTCAGCAGTTCTGGTCGCCACACAGATCTGGTCAAACAAAGGACAGCCAGAAAAAATCAGCCGGACAGGAACAGCTGGGCATGAACTGGATACCGGGTAGCACTTCTGGTTACTGGATAAAATAGGGCATCAGGGTAGCAAGATGGCAGCAGCATGCAGTGAGTGGCAAGCCAGGTTAATTCAGGATGCTTCCCAAAACACCACAACGTTTCCCTTGGTTATTGGGATTATTTTAGAAATGAGGCACAGCTGAAGCAGGATCAGCAATGCTTGGCCTTGTGGTTGGGATCTGGAGTTTAGATGGATAAATGCAAGATGAAGACAGGGACAGAATGCCGGCGTAGGAATTCAGGAATCAGTATATGTGTGTGTCTTGTCAGGGACCCTTATTTAGAATTCACAATGACATCATCAAGGTAGAGGCTGGGCAGGGTTAACTACGCCCGCCCCTAAACTACTTGGATTGGGCAGGGGAGCTAGTCTCCGCCTCGCTCTCAGTTGGTTGAATTTCTAAGGGGATGATGCTAGGTTTATGAGGTGAGGTTTACAGTGTCCCAACACTCCCATATTTACTTTACTTAAATTCCGATTTTGCCAAAAACATACATTTCTTCACTGCAATTTCTTGGCAAATTATACACACAGTTCACATATTATGTGCATCACATTTCAGTCCACTCCCCGGGTCTGTGCAACCTTGTTTCGCCTTTCTGATACATTTTGGTAGTTTTACACATTAAAGATTTGGCTAGAGAAAATATCACAGTCTTATTGGCTGTTCCATGCGCTACTCCTGGTTTTGGTTAGGATTGTATATGTGCTAGCTGCGAATCTCAGATCTCTACCCAAAAGACTGTAATGGGCAGTATTTACATATGTGGAAAGAGAGATTTGGATCCAAGAATTTCCCGTGCTCACACATTCAGTTCTTTATGAAAACGAATTGTAGACAGATTCATTTTTGTTTGTATTGGTCATTATTCTGTATTGTTGATTTTACAAGATATTACTTTCATTGAATTTATCTCATTCAATTATTAAACAGCTTCTTGGCAATCATAAATCATACATATATACTCAATTGTCATTCTTCTGGCCAAATCCCGACACGTGTTTCCCCGTCTTTACAGTTAGATAGTTCTTCAGGGGTATGGTGGCTAGTTTAAGTTAAACTACATTTTCAATATACAATGTAAAATTTGATTCTGGAGTAGGTATTCATTGTGAGTTCTCTATGTTGGGCTTTAAAATGCCGGTTTAATTCGGTATGTTGGTTTGACCAAATCGTTCGTTTCTTGGTATACGGTCGGTTTCTATGATGCAATTGGTACGATTGCCCTCTGTGTCGGTACGATTGCCCTGTAATTCGTTGGTAAAGATTTGGCCTAAAATTCCACAATTTTATACACAAATGCGAATTGTCCAAAGGGATGTATGTACAAAATCTTATGTATGCCACATTAATACTTTCCTTGGAATCTGTCATATTTCGTAACTTCAATTCCCCATGCGGCAATGAGTTCTACCAAGTTTTAAAAGATAGCCCACAGAATTAGATTAAAAATGGCGAACTTTAAAATTTCTTCTAATTCTTGCTACAGAAATAAAAGTCTTTAAAGTTTCTTCACAACATAGTCTCTGGTACCAAAAGGCAGTTCCTTTGTTACTTTATCCTGTTTTTTTGTTCTTCCTCCAACTGCAAGCAGCTGTCATTGCCTTCCAGACAAGGGGTTTCCAGTCTTAATTGAAGGTTTTATTGCCCCTTCACACTTGACAGGTGAGTGTCCCAGGACTGCTATTGTCCCATCCTGAAGCAGAGATGAATGTCTGATGAGCATGTGAACTTTCATTGTCCTGTCCCATACAAAGATTTTCAAGCTGGCACTTCACACCTACATGTCCTGAATTTATGGTGTATCTCCCTTCCTTGGAGGAGTTTCATGGCCGGCAACTGGAATAACAGGTTTTTCTGAGTGCTTGCAACTCCAGCCTATGTGTTTTAAACTGTTTAATTTCTTACTTTGGGTCTTGAATTAAACAAACCTATGACAGAAGATATCCTATGTGTGTATTATCACCACTAACATAATTCCTTTACATTGCTAAGTAAACAGGCTTTCATTAACAATTTAGTTTTAAACGGGTCATTATTTTCTCTTCAGTCAGCACAGTCCATTTTTCCACATGTGTTAAAAACTGCTAGCATTTCTTTCCTTAATTCGGTTTGCAGCTCCTCAGATTGCCACTGTCTTTGCAGCTGTAGTCATTTTCCTTGCAGCAGGACTCTTATCTAAAGTATAGATACATTTATCCTTGACCTGGCTCAGAGAGTAAAAAGTTTCTTTGAACTGCTGCACTTGGATACATTTTGTCAAGAAATAAACATGTGTTCCCGTGCGGGTGAAACACTGGCATACTTTTTCAGTGTATCCCCTTGTTCCATTTTGCCTGAAGTGCACTAGGCAAGATGGTGCAGCCATTTTTCTGTTGCTGCCAAAATGCAGTTTTGAGGTCCTGGTGTGCACAGGAGCCAGCGCAGCCAGGTTGCTGTTTCTTGCCCAAATGCAGCATAGTGATATGGGGCAAGGCAATGAGTGGGTCAATATATCCCACACTGGGTTGACGAGGGCATCATAATTCTCGAGGACCTTCTCCACCAGGATGTCAACTTCCCTGGCATTGAATTTGATAGCCCTTTGCCTCGCTGTCATGGGGTTGCCGCTCTGGTCTGAAGATGACGGTACAGACATGGCAACCCCTGAGGCAGGTGTTGGTGGTCAAGGTGGTCCTGGAGATGGGCTGTGGAGCGGAGGTGGTGGTATGGCATGGTTGGAGTCCGGTGAAGCAGCTGAGGTGGTCACAGGGCCAAGAACAGGAGCTCTGGCAATGGCTGGACAGCAGGCACTCCAAACTCAGTGCAGCAGGAACACACACTGAGCAGGCAGCAGCAGATGGCTAGGTAGGAGGCAGCTTAGGGCAGTAGGAGGCATAATAAATGGTTCAAAGGCAGGAGCATGGGTCTTCTGTGTATTAATGCGTGGTCAGTCAGAAACAGAGTGACAGGACTTTGCCCATAAAATAATAGCGTAGACATGTGAAATCCGAGGAAAGACCCTCAGTGCGTAACTTACATGACATGCACTGCGCGCTGGCATTGAGCACTCCAGATTCGAGGACACATAAATATGCATACAAGCAACTAAGACTGTACGTGCGAAGGGGAGTAGATGGACGAGTAGAATACTGTGAATTTTGGGATGCCACGCAATTTTTTCACTTCACGGACTGTAGAACTTCTTATTTTGGTGGGGGATTTGCCTCCGCGCATATGCACATCTACTTTTGTATTTTCAGAGGCTAATGATGAGTCGTGTATGCATTTTTCTTACTCTGGGTGCCCCTGTGTATCACATACCTCTATTCTTACCTTTACTGTAGCTTTCTGGGGTTCGTGTATGCATTATTTGTGTTGTTGGGTGCCTCTGCATATTATGGAATGCTTTTTCTTTTTACGGAAGCTATCGACATCCTGTTTATGCAATTATTATTTTTTTGTGGTGCCTGTGAATTACGCATCCCGTATTTTTGTCACCTGGGGTACGTTTGAGCCTTGCTGGAACACAGAAGTACATTTTCCATCATGTACACTGCCCCCTTACTCGAATTGCCCAGGACAATTGCTTGGTGTGCCTTCCATTGTTCACTTACACCTGGAACATGAGTGGAAAGGCCCCAAGAAGGAAAGGTGGCAGAGTTGGCCGGGGTCAGGGACGTGCAGTGGAAGCTGTCCCGTAACATGCAGAGGAAGCTGCTGTCCCTTGGGCCCCTGTAACATGCAGCGGAAGCGGCTGTCCCAGCCCCAAGGTTCCCAGGACATGCAGCAGAAGCTGCTCTCCCAGCCCCAAGGGGCCAGGGATGTGCAGTGGAAGCTGCTGTCCCAGCCTCAAGGGTCTAGGGATGTGCAGTGGAAGCAGCTGTCCCAGCCCCAAAGGGTAAGGTTCATGCAGCTAAAGCAGCTGTCTCAGACCCGAAGGGTAAGCCTGTGCAGCTAAAGCAGCTGACCCAGCCCCAGTGGGTGATGTCATGCCCCAGGCCACATGTGACCGAGCACCACCATGACATTTGCCTGTAACCCGGGGAGCACACATACACCTGCTCAGCGTATGGTGCATTGGCAGAATGTCACAGATAAGATAAATGACTTAGGGTATGAGAAGCGGACTGCTGCTCAGGTAGTGAAGCGCTGGAATGACCTCACCCATCGCACCAAGTCCAGGATGGGTGCCAACCTCACCTCTGCTATGGCAACGGAGGGGGGTCACCATCACCAGAGGAGGAGGAGCTCACCCAACATGAAAAGGCTATGAGCCAATTCATTCTACTGGAGCAGGTGCAAGGCATGGGAGGCCTGCCAAATTACAAGGGCACGTTCAGTGAGTGACCAATATTGTGCATTCTGAGTACGTGTAGTGAAGCTTAACAAAGATGTATGATTGTGGTGTGCTTCTGCCTGCATTTGAATGACTGCTCTGGGTGAACCATGTCGTAGTGTACTGACTTATGTGCTGTACATCAGTTGCACATGGCTGTGTGACAGTACTCATCCCCCACTAGCATACCCACCCAACATCTGCAACATTGCTACCCCAACATGCCATCTTATTAGTTGCATCAGTGATGTCAGTGACTCTGGTCTGCTAGACATGTGCTTGTGTCTGAAGCACGAGATGCACTTCATGCACTGCAGGGTGTAGATTCTCTATTCACACATGTCTGCAGGTGCTTCCATGCTACATAGAATGTCCAAAAAGACTACCAACATGCCTCACAGCGTGCCATTAGTGAGTGTGCATATTTTTAGATTGTGCTCATCCCTGCTGCTGCTATGGCAATGACTCCGGAATTAAATCTTTGTAAGGCATGATCCCTGTTACCCTCCCACACTCACCACACACTTCATGGGTCCATGCCCCTATCCCTCTTGTGGATCACTGTACCTTCTTCCTATCTCCAGAGGAATTGCATTACTCTCTCCACTTCACAGACGTTGGCTAGTTGTTACTCTTACAATCATACTTCAACTGGGACTGTTTCAGTTTTTCCTCACTTCGGGCATGTTCCCATTGTGTGCAGTCCCTGAGCCAGTTCAACACTGGTGTGGCATGTGATGGATGCGTACTTGGATGCGAATATGTGTGTCTAACTGTTGCCATGTCATGTAATAGCATGTCACAGAGCCACATGACCATGCCCATTTTACTGGTATTAGTCAATAATTTGCAATGCCATGTGCCATAATGTGCTTGCTGATAACCATGTTTGTTGGCGATAGTGTTAGGGAGAATTCTCAAGAATGTGCTAATTTCCCTTACCCTTTGAGAACCCTGCAACTTTTCTGGATTTAATTTTTACCTGCGAAGAGTGTGAGCCTTTTTTCCCACTCTTCCATGTATTTTGATGAGTGTTTTATTTTTGTGTTCTTTGTTTATGGAGTTTTAAAACAAATCCATAGGCATCATCTTTTTCTTATGTGTCACACAGCACCTTCAGTGCGGTGGCACAGGGATGTCTTTCAGACTTCGCAAGGGTTAAATACCTTCTCTAGGACTGACTACTGTCTCCCAGATCATGTAAAGTTAAATTGGCTTTACTAGTATTTTTAAATTTACAGACCCAGCACACCCTATCTTCCTATAGAGTGCTGAAGGGGTTGCCTAGCATCCCCTGAGTATGAACACTCATGTAACAGTCAGATGTTACCCTTTCCTACATTAAATGGATGGCTGGTGGAAGTGGTTTTAAACAAACTACCATGGTTTTTCCCGACCGTGAACTCCGGTAGCTAAAGATCGAGTCAGCCATGTTTTCCAATATGACGCCCAAGACCTATCTGTAAAAACAGACTCCGGACGACTTTTTTCGCCATTTCTTTTAGGAAAGGTTCTCCTAGTGTCCAGCTCTGCGCGCCAAACCAGGTTTGGTCCCTTTGTTCGTTGGCCTTTGACGGGCTTCAGTGCTGAAGCCCTCCTCTGGCGCCTGAGTGTCTGGGGTGGACAGGATGTGAGGGAGGTGCCCGAAACTCCCTGTGCTTAGTCTCCTAGGAGACCTTAATGAACTCTGGCGTGATTGGTCAGCTGGCTGTCCGGCAAGGACAGCCACCCTGCTGTGTGAGTGACAGCCAGGCTGGAATGAATGGGGGAAAACTGTTTAAAAGTAGGCTTCTGGGACATGGAAAGCAGAGTCAACCACTGGAATGAAAAAAACGAAGACGAGCTGAAGGGAGACGACTGCTGCAACGCCTGGTCCTCCGGTGAAGCCCTGCTGCAGGTCCAAATTGCCTGAAACTCCATCAACAGAGAAGCACTTCAAGGTTAACTTCTTCCCTTGAGTTTGGTGGGAACAACCAACATGTAAGCTGCCTGGACACCGTCCTGATCCTGGGCAAATTTTCTGCAGAGTGCTGTAGAAAACTGGATAGCCAGTGGGAAGGATACTAGTTCGTGGTCTTAAAGGCACTCACAGCTTAAACTGACATTTTGCCAAGCTTGTGGGCTCTTCCCTGGGCAGTGCAGGAACCTCCAGATGTCCTCCTTCTTGTCCCCACGAATGAAGCTCAGGAACAGCGAGATCTGCAGGAACTGCCAGGAACAACTGCCTCAGCTACAGCTCTTCTTCACTTTAAAGGTACTGTGCAAATGCGGTCTGGAAATCTTTTCGGCCACGGTAAAGGGTTGTGAAACTTTCCCAACTTCGAAGACTTGTCCTTCCCTAAAGCATCATCTAACTGTTTGTCTGACCAAAGTCTTCTAAGATCCATGGCAAAGACTTAACCGTTTACTACCAGAACTGTGCTATCCTATACAAGACTCCAAACCATTGACTTTGGCCCAGGCCTATTGAGTTGAATTGCTGGTTATAGTGGACTGAAACTCTTTGCCCTGCCTACGAAAGTATGTGTGCCTTGATTTCTTTTAACCTTGTCTTTTTACCCCTTTTAAAAGTAACAGAAGTGCTATTTTTCCCCCACTTCAGGGGAGCTGAACTTGTTCAGTAACTTATTGGTTGTGTATTTGTATTATATTAGTATATGATATTGAGCTGCTCTTGCTAGTGTAATGTTTTTCCAAATGATTGTGTAAATAAATGTATATTCTTTTACCAAGAAACCTTGAGTACATTATTTGAATCACTGTCATTGTTGGTTCCTTTGTGTAACCCGTTATACTGCTCACTTTACTCTTGAGATAAGTCTGGCTGCTCAGCCACTGCTACCACAATACTGTGTAGTACAGGCTTGTACCAAAGGTGACATTGTACTGACACTTGTAGTCTTAATTGCATGTAGTGGTCCCAAAGGGTACTGCATGTGATTCTGCCTAACACTGGTGGAAGCAGTGGGATAAAGTATAGTTGTTACATTTAGAGTGCTACTCTTACCTTTGTTCAATAATCTTCACAAGGCTAAACAACACTAGAGAAGCAATTGTTTTATCATGCCTGATATGGAAAGCTACATACAGGAGACCCTAGTCACTTTAACAGTCGATCAATTGAGAGAAATGTGTAAAGCTAGGAATCTCACTGTAAAAGGCAAAAAGGTTGAATTGATAGAAAAGTTTTTGGAATACCAAAGTCTGAGGAGTGGGTCTTAAACCCCCACCCCTGCAGCAAATGTGGAAAATGAGGAGGAGGATGATAATGTTTCAGAGCCTGGCTCAAATGTTATGGATGAGTTAGATGAGGCAGAAGAGTCTCAAAATATAGGCCCTGTTTTACCTCTACTGTTATGGCTTTAAACAAAACTTCACTGTATCTCATTCAGAACGACCCCGTGTGAGGATTACATAGAAACAAAAAGGTCTCTCACCTGGGAAATGGAACAAGGATTGATGAGGATTAGAAGACAACGAACATCCAGGTGGAGATTGATGTCTATTTCGATCTTCCGATGACAATTAGAATTCCGCCGGCACAAAGGCCAGTGCAGAGGAAGGTTCCCAGGGAAACCCTCTTGGGGAATAAAACCCTGTGGAGCTGCTAGGGAACGTAGACTCCTTGAGAAGTCCCGTGGACGTAGGTTACGCTATCCCGGGAGTTTTGGAGATGACTGGTCGTGTCTTTAGAAGATCGGGGCCAGAGCAGTAATGCCAGGCCGGCTGATGAAAGATAGAGAGACAGAGTGATTAGTCTTAAGGTTGCCTAGAAATCCGATAAATAACCCCTTAAGCAGGAATTTTACCAAATGATCAGTTGGTAACACGGCCTTGCAACGAGAATAGTAGAAGACCAGGGATGGACTAAGAGACTGGGCACGCTAGACATAGCAGAGCAAAGCACAAGAATGGTAAACAAACAAATGAAAAGGAAACTAGGAGCCACCTTTAGTCAAGGAGAAGACTTGAAGGCAGTCTTACCGAGAATGACCAGAAACCCTCTCAATATTTAGGGGTAACAGATGTCCCGAAGGAATGAGGTCAAAGGGTGGTGGATCTGTGTAATAAATAAAAACTAAACTAAGAATCCACAGGTAAAGAGACCAAAACCCCTCTCAATGCTCCAAACTAAACAAGTGCCTACCACAAGGGAACCAAGCCGGTAGGATACGGTGGCAGGAAACACATTCTTCAAAGGCGAGTAGCTTAGAAAAGCTCAGAGAACCCACAAGACTGAAAGGCACCGAGACTTCCTAAACAACAAAACACACATCAACAACAAGGTTCTGTAAGGATCAAAAGAGCGCAGTCATAATTATTAGAAATGAACAAAAGCAAGTCTGAAAAGAGGGAGTAAGAGATTCCCTAACACGAACTCACGTAGCGTTCGCCAGCTCCTAGGAGAGTAGCAACGCGTCCTTGTCCGGGATGTGCAGGTTGATAAGCCGTCGGCGTTCCATCCCGGAAACATCGCAAAGCATGATGGGGCGCAACGACTAGACTGCTACACACACTGTAGCGGTCCGCGAGGCCCGCCATGTTGGAATCAGGCATGTCAGTGCAACCCGCCATGTTGAAGTCAGGCATCGCACTGTGGGTAAAGCGAATAGCCGTGACAGTATGCCCCCCCTTAGGGTTGGCACCTCCCGGTTTGCCTGGATGTCTCGTATGAAATCTTTTAATCAGCCGAGGAGCGTGGATGGCAGATGCTGGTTCCCAGGTACGATCAGCAGGCGAGTACCCTTTCCAATCTATTAAGTACTGAAGACGACCCCGGTGATACCGGGAGTCGCAAATTTCTTTGACTTCAAATTCAGGCCCTGAATTGGAAATTATGGGCGCAGGACAGTCTGTAACCGTGGGATGAAATGTACTGCGATTATCGGGCTTCAATTGTGACACATGAAAAACTGGGTGTATTCTTGACCAGGAATTAGGTAAACGGAGTTTGAAAGCCGCGGATCCTATGGCGGCGATTACTCGGAAGGGGCCAAAATATCGAGGAGAGAGTTTAGACGGAACAAGATGTCTAGGTAGAAACCTTGAAGAAAGCCATACCCAATCTCCGGGTTTGATGACAGGTGCTGGAGTGCGATGACGATCAGCGAAGTGTTTTCTCCTGTCCTGAGAATGTCGTAGAGCGATAACCGCAGAGCGGTGTCCTTGGCGGATTTGTTCCGTTAGTTTATTTAGGTCTGGGAATTTAGTGTCAGACCTCTTCATAGTGGGAAAGGATGTTGGACTGAACCCAAAAGTGCACTGAAAAGGAGATGTATGAATGGCCGAATGGTAAGAGTTATTATACGCAAACTCAGCTAGGGGCAGGAGGTCCTTCCAATCGTCCTGAGCCGCAGAGATGTAGCTTCTGAGGTATCCTTCTAATGTTTGATTTAGCCTTTCTGTTTGACCATTTGATTGGGGGTGGTAGCCAGAACTAAGAGCCCTGGATACCCCCAGAATTCGACAAACTAGTTTCCAATATTGGGACGTGTACTGTGGACCTCTGTCCGAAATGATTGTTTCAGGTAAGCCATGAAGGGTAAAAACATGTCTGATGAAAATACGTGCCATTTGAGATGCAGAGAGTATCCCAACCAAAGGAACAAAATGTGCCAGTTTTGTCAAGGTATCAATTGTGACCATAATAGTAGAATAGCCCTGAGATTGGGGCAGATCTACGATAAAGTCCGTGGATATTATTTGCCATGGACGGGAAGGCAAGGGCATTCTGACCAGTTCTCCCAATGGTGCCTGTCTAGGTATCTTATTTTGTAAGCATGTGGGACATGAACTCACATACTCCTTGGTGTCCCTTCGAACAGCAGGCCACCAAAAGAAACGTAAAACAAGATCCAATGTGGAGGTGAAGCCTCGATGTCCTGCTATCTTGGATTTATGGCACATGTCCAAAACCTCCTTCTGAAGAGGACGAGTCGGAATGTATGCCCTTTGTCCCATGAAATAACATCCATCCTCCTCTACCAGAACTGATCGGTTAGATAATGAAAGTGACTTCTTAGCAATGGAATCAGACTGAGCTCTAAGGCGAGACAGAAAATCTGGAGCTGCCACCAATCCCATGGTTAATG
The DNA here is from genome assembly GCF_040938575.1 of Ambystoma mexicanum. Classification (NCBI taxonomy): domain Eukaryota; kingdom Metazoa; phylum Chordata; class Amphibia; order Caudata; family Ambystomatidae; genus Ambystoma; species Ambystoma mexicanum. The sequence continues at coordinate 302,613,028 of NC_090922.1, read as the reverse complement.
GCGGAAATATAGGTTCTGATCTAAAAGGATTGTCAATAGGATGGTCCTTGCGAGACAGGGCATCTGCTCTTAGATTCTCCCTTCCAGGAATAAATGAAAACGTAATCCTGAAGGGAGAGAAAAAGTGAGCCCATCTTGCCTGACGGCTGTTACAAGTTTGAGCATATTGAAGAATTCGGAGATTATGATGGTCTGTCCTTACTTCGACCGAGAATTTGGCTCCTAAAAGTAAATGCCGCCATTCCTCAAAGGCACGCTTGATGGCGAGAAGTTCCTTCTCCAGGACCGTGTAGTTGATCTCAGAAGGCAAAAGAGTTTTGGAAAGAAAGGCAACAGGTCTCTCCTGATCAAGGTCGTCCGGTTGTAGTAGGACGGCGCCTAAAGCATGTTGGGAGGCATCAGTCTCCACGATGAATCTTCGGTTCTGATTAGGCGTTAGAAGAATCGGTGCTGATGTAAATAACTTCTTAAGTCTATCAAAGGCTTGTTGAGTAGCTGCCGACCAGACAAACATGACTCCTTTCTTAAGAAGATTGGTGAGTGGCTGCGTAAGTCTTGAGAATTCAGGTATGAATCTTCGATAGAAATTCGCGAACCCTATAAAGCGTTGAATTTCTTTAACAGACGTGGGTGTAGGCCAGTCTCGTACAGCCAAGACCTTTTCTGGGTCCATTGCTATCCCCTTGGCGGATAAAACGTATCCCAAGTAAGTAACTTTGGATTGATGAAATAAACACTTCTCGGGGTTGCAGAACAAATGATTTTGTTGTAGACGTCGAAGCACCTCTTGAACGTGTGGTATGTGGTCTTGTATGGCGGAGGAAAAAATCAAAATGTCATCTAAGTACACCACCATACTGTGTAAGAGAAGGTCAGAAAAAAGATGGTCCATAAAGCGTTGGAAAATAGCAGGGGCGTTAGATAGCCCAAAAGGCATGACCCTGTACTGATAATGCCCAAACGGTGTTCTAAAAGCCGTCTTCCATTCGTCCCCGGGCCTTATCCGTATCAGGTGGTATGCTCCTTTTAAGTCCAACTTTGTATATATAGTAGCCCCTTTTACTGCTTCAAGAATGTCAGGGATAAGTGGCATGGGGTATTTGTCGGGCACAGTGATCTTGTTCAAACCGCAGAAGTCTATACAGGGACGTAATTCCTTAGAATTCTTCTTGGCTACAAAGAACAAAGAGGCAGCAGCTGGGGATGTAGATTCTGTTATCAGTCCATTCATCAAATTGGAGCGAAGATATTCACGCAGCACCTCTTTTTCCATGTTAGACAGAATATACATACGTCCAAAGGGAAGCGGTTGATCAGGTATCAAATCTATAGCACAGTCGTCTCTCCTGTGGGGAGGCAACTGGTTAAATTCTGAGGACAGAAATACGTCCTGAAAACTCTCGTAAACTTCAGGGAGGCCCGCGATCTGATTGAGAGAATGTACCCCTTTAGTATTACTTGAGGAAGGAGAAGATTCTATGGCGACCCTTTGGTGATTTCCTATGCAGTTTGTCAGACAGAACTCTGAACCAAGAAAGAAGGACCCAGCGGTCCAGTTGATAAAAGGATTATGTTTCCTGAGCCAAGGTAATCCTAAGATTACCGGATGATGGGCTGCTCGTATTATATCTAGGGTTAGAATCTCCTGATGGGTAGAAATGGACATTTGGATTGCTGCGGTCTGATCTTTGATGGGACCCGAGATCAGAGGGCTTCCATCCACACTTTCAACAGGAATCGGTTCCTCTTTAGGGGAACGTGGAATCTTTAAAGAAGCAGCCCAGTGGTCGTCCACGAAATTTCCCGCAGCCCCACTATCAATTAGGGCCGGAACATCTTGTAAGATGAGACTTCCTATTGTGAAGGAAACCTTTAATACCAACATATTGGTGGTTGAAAGGTTGGTGCAATAGAAAGAATGTGAAGTATGTGAGGAACCTTGATCAGACTTAGGTTCCCGGATCGTGGTTCCTCTTACGACCGGGCGTTGGCGTTTCCCGACCGCCGAACTGGAGCAATAGGACATTCTTGAACAGAGTGGGAGTTGGCGCCACAGTACATACACAGTCCCAGGCTTCGTCTGCGACTTCTCTCCTCGGGACTCAAAGGTCCACGAGATGCAGAATCCAGTTGCATAGGTTCATCTGTTGGCGGGGGTTTAGAGGTTGAAGGGACAAAGGAAGGTCTTGTGATCCTACCCTTCCTCCTTTCAGCCATCCTCTCCTTCATACGGTAATCGATCTGCATCACTAGGGCGATGAACTCTGTGAGAGAGGTGGGACGTGGAACTCTGGAGACCTCATCCTTGAGATCTTCTGATAAACCCCTCCTAAATATTGTGACCTGCGCATCATCCGACCATGTGGTCTCACTGGCCATTTGTTTAAATTTGGTGATATATGCCAGTATGTCTAAATTTCCCTGCTTGAGATCCAAATGATGTTCTTGTGAAGCAACCTTAATCCCCTGTCGCCCAAACATAGAACGAATGCTATTGCAGAAGGCTGTGTAGGAGTCCAATAACGGGTTATTATTTGTAACTAAAGGAGTAACCCAGGCCAATGCGGGTCCTACCATCTGAGATACCATGTAGCCAACCCGATCCCGGTCCGTATGAAAAAAATGTTCTTTAAATGCGAATTGCACAGCACATGCCTCAAGGAACTCCTTCACCCTATGCGGGTTACCATCAAATTGCCCACCCGGAAGAGGTCCGGGAGGAACCTCGGAACAATGGGGGATGCGAGATATATTAGCTTGTTGTGCAATCTGTTGAGACGCATGCTGCTGCTGCTGTCTCAAGGAGGTATTGTCTTGTTTCAATTGCTGAACTTCATTAGTCAGGGATTGCACTGCAGCAATCAATTGTTGAATCTGTTGCTGCTGTGGATCCATCCTAGCCCTATAGTCAAAATGTATTCCCCACCAGGGGCAACTGAAAGTGAAAACAGCGACTCTTCTTCCTTTTTGGGCGTTGCTAACTGTTATGACTTTAAACAAAACTTCACTGTATCTCATTCAGAACGACCCCGTGTGAGGATTACATAGAAACAAAAAGGTCTCTCACCTGGGAAATGGAACAAGGATTGATGAGGATTAGAAGACAACGAACATCCAGGTGGAGATTGATGTCTATTTCGTTCTTCCGATGACAATTAGAATTCCCCCCGAGAAACTCCCAGTGAGCCGGCACAAAGGCCAGTGCAGAGGAAGGTTCCCAGGGAAACCCTCTTGGGGAATAAAACCCTGTGGAGCTGCTAGGGAACGTAGACTCCTTGAGAAGTCCCGTGGACGTAGGTTACGCTATCCCGGGAGTTTTGGAGATGACTGGTCGTGTCTTTAGAAGATCGGGGCCAGAGCAGTAATGCCAGGCCGGCTGATGAAAGATAGAGAGACAGAGTGATTAGTCTTAAGGTTGCCTAGAAATCCGATAAATAACCCCTTAAGCAGGAATCTTACCAAATGATCAGTTGGTAACACGGCCTTGCAACGAGAATAGTAGAAGACCAGGGATGGACTAAGAGACTGGGCACGCTAGATAAAGCAGAGCAAAGCACAAGAATGGTAAACAAACAAATGAAAAGGAAACTAGGAGCCACCTTTAGTCAAGGAGAAGACTTGAAGGCAGTCTTACCGAGAATGACCAGAAACCCTCTCAATATTTAGGTGTAACAGATGTCCCGAAGGAATGAGGTCAAAGGGTGGTGGATCTGTGTAATAAATAAAAACTAAACTAAGAATCCACAGGTAAAGAGACCAAAACCCCTCTCAATGCTCCAAACTAAACAAGTGCCTACCACAAGGGAACCAAGCCGGTAGGATACGGTGGCAGGAAACACATTCTTCAAAGGCGAGTAGCTTAGAAAAGCTCAGAGAACCCACAAGACTGAAAGGCACCGAGACGTCCTAAACAACAAAACACACATCAACAACAAGGTTCTGTAAGGATCAAAAGAGCGCAGTCATAATTATTAGAAATGAACAAAAGCAAGTCTGAAAAGAGGGAGTAAGAGATTCCCTAACACGAACTCACGTAGCGTTCGCCAGCTCCTAGGAGAGTAGCAACGCGTCCTTGTCCGGGATGTGCAGGTTGATAAGCCGTCGGCGTTCCATCCCGGAAACATCGCAAAGCATGATGGGGCGCAACGACTAGACTGCTACACACACTGTAGCGGTCCGCGAGGCCCGCCATGTTGGAATCAGGCATGTCAGTGCAACCCGCCATGTTGAAGTCAGGCATCGCACCGTGGGTAAAGCGAATAGCCGTGACATCTACCTGCTCATAGGCCTCAACATTTAACCACAGGGACCCCTTCAGGTCCAATGATGAGTCCTGAATTTGTCTCACTTCAAAGGATGAGACTTGAATTGGAATTTAAAAGAATCCAAGCCCAAACTGAAAGCAAACATCAAGAATTTAAACTCAGAGAAATGGAATTGAATCATGAACTTGAAATGAAAAAGTTGTCTCTTGAGAATGGTTCCCTCCCGGAGTCTTCTAGGTCTTCCAGTCCTAAGAGGCGTTGCATGCCTAAAGAAGCAGTAGGTATGTATGAGGTTAAGCTTGATATTTTGGATTGGCTGGCTACTGTTGAGTATAACCATGGGATTCAGAACATTACAGGGAATCAGCTGATTCCTTGGCTCTTTTCGAGGTTCCTCCCTGTTCCATCTGCTGTTGTAATGGAATTGGGTGCAGTGGATAGAATGGAGTATGAAAGTGTGAAACTAGCTTTGATAGCTAGGTTTGGGAAGACCCCGTCCCAGGTTTAGAACCCTCAAAAATCATGCTGGTACCCCTTGGGCTACCTGGGTGTGTTAATGGTTGGGTTAAGGGTTACAAAGTTGACACTTATGAAGGTATGAGAAATCTGTTTATGTTAGAAACTGTTTATGATGCCTGCTCTCCTGAGCTGAGACAGCACTTGGCTGGCCCTAAGGAATTAGATAACAAGGGGGTCCTGGGAGACTCTCTGCCAGACATGAGTCCTGGTTACAAGAGCCTTACCCAGAGTCTTTAGCTCACTATCTTTCACAAAGAAGAAATATCCCAAACATATCAGTCTTTGTCCTGCCCTGGGGCAGTCCAGCACCGAAATGCTAGGCAATTCTCCTCTGAACAAGAGTACCAACAGCAACCCCAGACACGTGTTTCGGTCTGGTTGAACCTCATCAGTAGGGTGTAGCTGTGCCTCTCTAAGAATAGTGAGCAAGGGGTCCACGTCTGGATTCCCCTGGTAACTTAGGGTGAAACCCAAAATTACTTGAAATATGCAGATAACAAGGGGGGTCCTGGGAGACTCTCTGCCAGACATGAGTCCTGGTTACAAGAGCCTTACCCAGAGTCTTTAGCTCACTATCTTTTACAGAGAAGAAATATCCCAAACATATCAGTCTTTGTCCTGCCCTGGGGCAGTCCAACACCAAAATGCTAGGCAATTCTCCTCTGAACAAGAGTACCAACAGCAACCCCAGACACGTGTTTCGGTCTGGTTGAACCTCATCAGTAGGGTGTAGATGTGCCTCTCTAAGAATAGTGAGCAAGGGGTCCACGTCTGGATTCCCCTGGTAACTTAGGGTGAAACCCAAAATTACTTGAAATATGCAGATAACAAGGGGGTCCTGGGAGACTCTCTGCCAGACATGAGTCCTGGTTACAAGAGCCTTACCCAGAGTCTTTAGCTCACTATCTTTCACAGAGAAGAAATATCCCAAACATATCAGTCTTTGTCCTGCCCTGGGGCAGTCCAGCACCGAAATGCTAGGCAATTCTCCTCTAAACAAGAGTACCAACAGCAACCCCAGACATGTTTTTCGGTCTGGTTGAACCTCATCAGTAGGGTGTAGCTGTGCCTCACTAAGAATAGTGAGGAAGGGGTCCACGTCTGGATTCCCCTGGTAACTTAGGGTGAAACCCAAAATTACTTGAAATATGCAGATAACTAGTGGGGTCCTGGGAGACTCTCTGCCAGACATGAGTCCTGGTTACAAGAGCCTTACCCAGAGTATTTAGCTCACTATCTTTCACAGAGAAGAAATATCCCAAACATATCAGTCTTTGTCCTGCCCTGGGGCAGTCCAGCACCGAAATGCTAGGCAATTCTCCTCTGAACAAGAGTACCAACAGCAACCCCAGACACGTGTTTCGGTCTGGTTGAACCTCATTAGTAGGGTGTAGCTGTGCCTCTCTAAGAATAGTGAGCAAGGGGTCCATGTCTGGATTCCCCTGGTAACTCAGGGTGAAACCCAAAATTACTTGAAATATGCAGATAACAAGGGGGGGTCCTGGGAGACTCTCTGCCAGACATGAGTCCTGGTTACAAGAGCCTTACCCAGAGTCTTTAGCTCACTATCTTTCACAGAGAAGAAATATCCCAAACATATCAGTCTTTGTCCTGCCCTGGGGCAGTCCAGCACCGAAATGCTAGGCAATTCTCCTCTGAACAAGAGTACCAACAGCAACCCCAGACATGTGTTTGGTCTGGTTGAATCTCATCAGCAGGGTGTAGCTGTGCCTCTCTAAGAATAGTGAGCAAGGGGTCCACGTCTGGATTCCCCTGGTAACTTAGGGTGAAATCCAAAATTACTTGAAATATGCAGATAACAAGGGGGGTCCTGGGAGACTCTCTGCCAGACATGAGTCCTGGTTACAGGAGCCTTACCCAGAGTCTTTGGCTCACTATCTTTCACAGAGAAGAAATATCCCACACATATCAGTCTTTGTCCTGCCCTGGGGCAGTCCAGCACCTAAATGCTAGGCAATTCTCCTCTGAACAAGAGTACCAACAGCAACCCCAGACACGTGTTTCGGTCTGGTTGAACCTCATCAGTAGGGTGTAGCTGTGCCTCTCTAAGAATAGTGAGCAAGGGGTCCACGTCTAGATTCCCCTGGTAACTTAGGGTGAAACCCAAAAATACTTGAAATATGCAGATAACAAGGGGGGTCCTGGGAGACTCTCTGCCAGACATGAGTCCTGGTTACAAGAGCCTTACCCAGAGTCTTTATCTCACTATCTTTCACAGAGAAGAAATATCCCAAACATATCAGTCTTTGTCCTGCCCTGGGGCAGTCCAGCACCGAAATGCTAGGCAATTCTCCTCTGAACAAGAGTACCAACAGAAACCCCAGACACGTGTTTCGGTCTGGTTGAACCTCATCAGTAGGGTGTAGCTGTGCCTCTCTAAGAATAGTGAGCAAGGGGTCCACGTCTGGATTCCCCTGGTAACTTAGGGTGAAACCCAAAATTACTTGAAATATGCAGATAACAAGGGGGGTCCTGGGAGACTCTCTGCCAGACATGAGTCCTGGTTACAAGAGCCTTACCCAGAGTCTTTAGCTCACTATCTTTCACAGAGAAGAAATATCCCAAACATATCAGTCTTTGTCCTGCCCTGGGGCAGTCCAGCACCGAAATGCTAGGCAATTCTCCTCTGAACAAGAGTACCAACAGCAACCCCGGACACGTGTTTCGGTCTGGTTGAACCTCATCAGTAGGGAGTAGCTGTGCCTCTCTAAGAATAGTGAGCAAGGGGTCCACGTCTGGATTCCCCTGGTAACTTAGGGTGAAACCCAAAATTACTTGAAATATGCAGATAACAAGGGGGGTCCTGGGAGACTCTCTGCCAGACATGAGTCCTGGTTACAAGAGCCTTACCCAGAGTCTTTAGCTCACTATCTTTCACAGAGAAGAAATATCCCAAACATATCAGTCTTTGTCCTGCCCTGGGGCAGTCCAGCACCGAAATGCTAGGCAATTCTCCTCTGAACAAGAGTACCAACAGCAACCCCAGACACGTGTTTCGGTCTGGTTGAACCTCATCAGTAGGGTGTAGCTGTGCCTCTCTAAGAATAGTGAGCAAGGGGTCCACGTCTGGATTCCCCTGGTAACTTAGGGTGAAACCCAAAATTACTTGAAATATGCAGATAACAAGGGGGGTCCTGGGAGACTCTGTGCCAGACATGAGTCCTGGTTACAAGAGCCTTACCCAGAGTCTTTAGCTCACTATCTTTCACAGAGAAGAAATATCCCAAACATATCAGTCTTTGTCCTGCCCTGGGGCAGTGCAGCACCGAAATGCTAGGCAATTCTACTCTGAACAAGAGTACCAACAGCAACCCCAGACACGTGTTTCGGTCTGGTTGAACCTCATCAGTAGGGTGTAGCTGTGCCTCTCTAAGAATAGTGAGCAAGGGGTCCACGTCTGGATTCCCCTGGTAATTTAGGGTGAAACCCAAAATTACTTGAAATATGCAGATAACAAGGGGGGTCCTGGGAGACTCTCTGCCAGACATGAGTCCTGGTTACAAGAGCCTTACCCAGAGTCTTTGGCTCACTATCTTTCACAGAGAAGAAATATCCCAAACATATCAGTCTTTGTCCTGCCCTGGGGCAGTCCAGCACCGAACTGCTAGGTAATTCTCCTCTGAACAAGAGTACCAATAGCAACCCCAGACACGTGTTTCGGTCTGGTTGAACCTCATCAGTAGGGTGTAGCTGTGCCTCTCTAAGAATAGTGAGCAAGGGGTCCACGTCTGGATTCCCCTGGTAACTTAGGGTGAAACCCAAAATTACTTGAAATATGCAGATAACAAGGGGGTCCTGGGAGACTCTCTGCCAGACATGAGTCCTGGTTACAAGAGCCTTACCCAGAGTCTTTAGCTCACTATTTTTTACAGAGAAGAAATATCCCAAACATATCAGTCTTTGTCCTGCCCTGGGGCAGTCCAAGACCAAAATGCTAGGCAATTCTCCTCTGAACAAGGAAAGCCAACCGCAACCCCAGACACGTGTTTCGGTCTGGTTGAACCTCATCAGTAGGGTGTAGCTGTGCCTCTCTAAGAATAGTGAGCAAGGGGTCCACGTCTGGATTCCCCTGGTAACTTAGGGTGAAACCCAAAATTATTTGAAATATGCAGATAACAAGGGGGGTCCTGGGAGACTCTCTGCCAGACATGAGTCCTGGTTACAAGAGCCTTACCCAGAGTCTTTAGCTCACTATCTTTCACAGAGAAGAAATATCCCAAACATATCAGTCTTTGTCCTGCCCTGGGGCAGTCCAGCACCGAAATGCTAGGCAATTCTCCTCTAAACAAGAGTACCAACAGCAACCCCAGACATGTGTTTCGGTCTGGTTGAACGTCATCAGGAGGGTGTAGCTGTGCCTCTCTAAGAATAGTGAGGAAGGGGTCCACGTCTGGATTCCCCTGGTAACTTAGGGTGAAACCCAAAATTACTTGAAATATGCAGATAACTAGTGGGGTCCTGGGAGACTCACTGCCAGACATGAGTCCTGGTTACAAGAGCCTTACCCAGAGTCTTTAGCTCACTATCTTTCACAGAGAAGAAATATCCCAAACATATCAGTCTTTGTCCTGCCCTGGGGCAGTCCAGCACCGAAATGCTAGGCAATTCTCCTCTGAACAAGAGTACCAACAGCAACCCCAGACACGTGTTTCGGTCTGGTTGAACCTCATCAGTAGGGTGTAGCTGTGCCTCTCTAAGAATAGTGAGCAAGGGGTCCATGTCTGGATTCCCCTGGTAACTTAGGGTGAAACCCAAAATTACTTGAAATATGCAGATAACAAGGGGGGTCCTGGGAGACTCTCTGCCAGACATGAGTCCTGGTTACAAGAGCCTTACCCAGAGTCTTTAGCTCACTATCTTTCACAGAGAAGAAATATCCCAAACATATCAGTCTTTGTCCTGCCCTGGGGCAGTCCAGCACCGAAATGCTAGGCAATTCTCCTCTGAACAAGAGTACCAACAGCAACCCCAGACACGTGTTTCGGTCTGGTTGAACCTCATCAGTAGGGTGTAGCTGTGGCTCTCTAGGAATAGTGAGCAAGGGGTCCACGTCTGGATTCCCCTGGTAACTTAGGGTGAAATCCAAAATTACTTGAAATATGCAGATAACAAGGGGGGTCCTGGGAGACTCTCTGCCAGACATGAGTCCTGGTTACAAGAGCCTTACCCAGAGTCTTTAGCTCACTATCTTTCACAGAGAAGACATATCCCAAACATATCAGTCTTTGTCTTGCCCTGGGGCAGTCCAGCACCGAAATGCTAGGCAATTCTCCTCTGAACAAGAGTACCAACAGCAACCCCAGACACGTGTTTCGGTCTGGTTGAACCTCATCAGTAGGGTGTAGCTGTGCCTCTCTAAGAATAGTGAGCAAGGGGTCCACGTCTGGATTCCCCTGGTAATTTAGGGTGAAACCCAAAATTACTTGAAATATGCAGATAACAAGGGGGGTCCTGGGAGACTCTCTGCCAGACATGAGTCCTGGTTACAAGAGCCTTACCCAGAGTCTTTAGTTCACTATCTTTCACAGAGAAGAAATATCCCAAACATATCAGTCTTTGTCCTGCCATGGGGCAGTCCAGCACCGAAATGCTAGGCAATTCTCCTCTGAACAAGAGTACCAACAGCAACCCCAGACACGTGTTTCGGTCTGGTTGAACCTCATCAGTAGGGTGTAGCTGTGCCTCTCTAAGAATAGTGAGCAAGGGGTCCACGTCTGGATTCCCCTGGTAACTTAGGGTGAAACCCAAAATTACTTGAAATATGCAGATAACAAGGGGGGTCCTGGGAGACTCTCTGCCAGACATGAGTCCTGGTTACAAGAGCCTTACCCAGAGTCTTTAGCTCACTATCTTTCACAGAGAAGAAATATCCCAAACATATCAGTCTTTGTCCTGCCCTGGGGCAGTCCAGCACCGAAATGCTAGGCAATTCTCCTCTGAACAAGAGTACCAACAGCAACCCCAGACACATGTTTCGGTCTGGTTGAACCTCATCAGTAGGGTGTAGCTGTGCCTCTCTAAGAATAGTGAGCAAGGGGTCCACGTCTGGATTCCCCTTGTAATTTAGGGTGAAACCCAAAATTACTTGAAATATGCAGATAACAAGGGGGGTCCTGGGAGACTCTCTGCCAGACATGAGTCCTGGTTACAAGAGCCTTACCCAGAGTCTTTAGCTCACTATCTTTCACAGAGAAGACATATCCCAAACATATCAGTCTTTGTCCTGCCCTGGGGCAGTCCAGCACCAAAATGCTAGGCAATTCTCCTCTGAACAAGAGTACCAACAGCAACCCGAGACACGTGTTACGGTCTGGTTGAACCTCATCAGTAGGGTGTAGCTGTGCCTCTCTAAGAATAGTGAGCAAGGGGTCCACGTCTGGATTCCCCTGGTAACTTAGGGTGAAACCCAAAATTACTTGAAATATGCAGATAACAAGGGGGGTCCTGGGAGACTCTGTGCCAGACATGAGTCCTGGTTACAAGAGCCTTACCCAGAGTCTTTAGCTCACTATCTTTCACAGAGAAGAAATATCCCAAACATATCAGTCTTTGTCCTGCCCTGGGGCAGTCTAGCACCGAAATGCTAGGCAATTCTACTCTGAACAAGAGTACCAACAGCAACCCCAGACACGTGTTTCGGTCTGGTTGAACCTCATCAGTAGGGTGTAGCTGTGCCTCTCTAAGAATAGTGAGCAAGGGGTCCACGTCTGGATTCCCCTGGTAATTTAGGGTGAAACCCAAAATTACTTGAAATATGCAGATAACAAGGGGGGTCCTGGGAGACTCTCTGCCAGACATGAGTCCTGGTTACAAGAGCCTTACCCAGAGTCTTTGGCTCACTATCTTTCACAGAGAAGAAATATCCCAAACATATCAGTCTTTGTCCTGCCCTGGGGCAGTCCAGCACCGAACTGCTAGGTAATTCTCCTCTGAACAAGAGTACCAACAGCAACCCCAGACACGTGTTTCGGTCTGGTTGAACCTCATCAGTAGGGTGTAGCTGTGCCTCTCTAAGAATAGTGAGCAAGGGGTCCACGTCTGGATTCCCCTGGTAACTTAGGGTGAAACCCAAAATTACTTGAAATATGCAGATAACAAGGGGGTCCTGGGAGACTCTCTGCCAGACATGAGTCCTGGTTACAAGAGCCTTACCCAGAGTCTTTAGCTCACTATCTTTCACAGAGAAGAAATATCCCAAACATATCAGTCTTTGTCCTGCCCTGGGGCAGTCCAGCACCGAAATGCTAGGCAATTCTCCTCTGAACAAGAGTACCAACAGCAACCCCGACACGTGTTTCGGTCTGGTTGAACCTCATCAGTAGGGTGTAGCTGTGCCTCTCTAAGAATAGTGAGCAAGGGGTCCACGTCTGGATTCCCCTAGTAACTTAGGGTAAAACCCAAAATTACTTGAAATATGCAGATAACAAGGGGGGTCCTGGGAGACTCTCTGCCAGACATGAGTCCTGGTTACAAGAGCCTTACCCAGAGTCTTTAGTTCACTATCTTTCACAGAGAAGAAATATCCCAAACATATCAGTCTTTGTCCTGCCCTGGGGCAGTCCAGCACCGAAATGCTAGGCAATTCTCCTCTGAACAAGAGTACCAACAGCAACCCCAGACACGTGTTTCGGTCTGGTTGAACCTCATCAGTAGGGTGTAGCTGTGCCTCTCTAAGAATAGTGAGCAAGGGGTCCACGTCTGGATTCCCCTGGTAACTTAGGGTGAAACCCAAAATTACTTGAAATATGCAGATAACAAGGGGGGTCCTGGGAGACTCTCTGGCAGACATGAGTCCTGGTTACAAGAGCCTTACCCAGAGTCTTTAGCTCACTATCTTTCACAGAGAAGAAATATCCCAAACATATCAGTCTTTGTCCTGCCCTGGGGCAGTCCAGCACCGAAATGCTAGGCAATTCTCCTCTGAACAAGAGTACCAACAGCAACCCCAGACACGTGTTTCGGTCTGGTTGAACCTCATCAGTAGGGTGTAGCTGTGCCTCTCTAAGAATAGTGAGCAAGGGGTCCATGTCTGGATTCCCCTGGTAACTTAGGGTGAAACCCAAAATTACTTGAAATATGCAGATAACAAGGGGGGTCCTGGGAGACTCTCTGCCAGACATGAGTCCTGGTTACAAGAGCCTTACCCAGAGTCTTTAGCTCACTATCTTTCACAGAGAAGAAATATCCCAAACATATCAGTCTTTGTCCTGCCCTGGGGCAGTCCAGCACCGAAATGCTAGGCAATTCTCCTCTGAACAAGAGTACCAACAGCAACCCCAGACACGTGTTTCGGTCTGGTTGAACCTCATCAGTAGGGTGTAGCTGTGGCTCTCTAAGAATAGTGAGCAAGGGGTCCACGTCTGGATTCCCCTGGTAACTTAGGGTGAAATCCAAAATTACTTGAAATATGCAGATAACAAGGGGGGTCCTGGGAGACTCTCTGCCAGACATGAGTCCTGGTTACAAGAGCCTTACCCAGAGTCTTTAGCTCACTATCTTTCACAGAGAAGACATATCCCAAACATATCAGTCTTTGTCTTGCCCTGGGGCAGTCCAGCACCGAAATGCTAGGCAATTCTCCTCTGAACAAGAGTACCAACAGCAACCCCAGACACGTGTTTCGGTCTGGTTGAACCTCATCAGTAGGGTGTAGCTGTGCCTCTCTAAGAATAGTGAGCAAGGGGTCCACGTCTGGATTCCCCTGGTAATTTAGGGTGAAACCCAAAATTACTTGAAATATGCAGATAACAAGGGGGGTCCTGGGAGACTCTCTGCCAGACATGAGTCCTGGTTACAAGAGCCTTACCCAGAGTCTTTAGTTCACTATCTTTCACAGAGAAGAAATATCCCAAACATATCAGTCTTTGTCCTGCCCTGGGGCAGTCCAGCACCGAAATGCTAGGCAATTCTCCTCTGAACAAGAGTACCAACAGCAACCCCAGACACGTGTTTCGGTCTGGTTGAACCTCATCAGTAGGGTGTAGCTGTGCCTCTCTAAGAATAGTGAGCAAGGGGTCCACGTCTGGATTCCCCTGGTAACTTAGGGTGAAACCCAAAATTACTTGAAATATGCAGATAACAAGGGGGGTCCTGGGAGACTCTCTGCCAGACATGAGTCCTGGTTACAAGAGCCTTACCCAGAGTCTTTAGCTCACTATCTTTCACAGAGAAGAAATATCCCAAACATATCAGTCTTTGTCCTGCCCTGGGGCAGTCCAGCACCGAAATGCTAGGCAATTCTCCTCTGAACAAGAGTACCAACAGCAACCCCAGACACATGTTTCGGTCTGGTTGAACCTCATCAGTAGGGTGTAGCTGTGCCTCTCTAAGAATAGTGAGCAAGGGGTCCACGTCTGGATTCCCCTTGTAATTTAGGGTGAAACCCAAAATTACTTGAAATATGCAGATAACAAGGGGGGTCCTGGGAGACTCTCTGCCAGACATGAGTCCTGGTTACAAGAGCCTTACCCAGAGTCTTTAGCTCACTATCTTTCACAGAGAAGACATATCCCAAACATATCAGTCTTTGTCCTGCCCTGGGGCAGTCCAGCACCAAAATGCTAGGCAATTCTCCTCTGAACAAGAGTACCAACAGCAACCCGAGACACGTGTTACGGTCTGGTTGAACCTCATCAGTAGGGTGTAGCTGTGCCTCTCTAAGAATAGTGAGCAAGGGGTCCACGTCTGGATTCCCCTGGTAACTTAGGGTGAAACCCAAAATTACTTGAAATATGCAGATAACAAGGGGGGTCCTGGGAGACTCTGTGCCAGACATGAGTCCTGGTTACAAGAGCCTTACCCAGAGTCTTTAGCTCACTATCTTTCACAGAGAAGAAATATCCCAAACATATCAGTCTTTGTCCTGCCCTGGGGCAGTCTAGCACCGAAATGCTAGGCAATTCTACTCTGAACAAGAGTACCAACAGCAACCCCCGACACGTGTTTCGGTCTGGTTGAACCTCATCAGTAGGGTGTAGCTGTGCCTCTCTAAGAATAGTGAGCAAGGGGTCCACGTCTGGATTCCCCTGGTAATTTAGGGTGAAACCCAAAATTACTTGAAATATGCAGATAACAAGGGGGGTCCTGGGAGACTCTCTGCCAGACATGAGTCCTGGTTACAAGAGCCTTACCCAGAGTCTTTGGCTCACTATCTTTCACAGAGAAGAAATATCCCAAACATATCAGTCTTTGTCCTGCCCTGGGGCAGTCCAGCACCGAACTGCTAGGTAATTCTCCTCTGAACAAGAGTACCAACAGCAACCCCAGACACGTGTTTCGGTCTGGTTGAACCTCATCAGTAGGGTGTAGCTGTGCCTCTCTAAGAATAGTGAGCAAGGGGTCCACGTCTGGATTCCCCTGGTAACTTAGGGTGAAACCCAAAATTACTTGAAATATGCAGATAACAAGGGGGTCCTGGGAGACTCTCTGCCAGACATGAGTCCTGGTTACAAGAGCCTTACCCAGAGTCTTTAGCTCACTATCTTTCACAGAGAAGAAATATCCCAAACATATCAGTCTTTGTCCTGCCCTGGGGCAGTCCAGCACCGAAATGCTAGGCAATTCTCCTCTGAACAAGAGTACCAACAGCAACCCCGACACGTGTTTCGGTCTGGTTGAACCTCATCAGTAGGGTGTAGCTGTGCCTCTCTAAGAATAGTGAGCAAGGGGTCCACGTCTGGATTCCCCTAGTAACTTAGGGTAAAACCCAAAATTACTTGAAATATGCAGATAACAAGGGGGGTCCTGGGAGACTCTCTGCCAGACATGAGTCCTGGTTACAAGAGCCTTACCCAGAGTCTTTAGTTCACTATCTTTCACAGAGAAGAAATATCCCAAACATATCAGTCTTTGTCCTGCCCTGGGGCAGTCCAGCACCGAAATGCTAGGCAATTCTCCTCTGAACAAGAGTACCAACAGCAACCCCAGACACGTGTTTCGGTCTGGTTGAACCTCATCAGTAGGGTGTAGCTGTGCCTCTCTAAGAATAGTGAGCAAGGGGTCCACGTCTGGATTCCCCTGGTAACTTAGGGTGAAACCCAAAATTACTTGAAATATGCAGATAACAAGGGGGGTCCTGGGAGACTCTCTGGCAGACATGAGTCCTGGTTACAAGAGCCTTACCCAGAGTCTTTAGCTCACTATCTTTCACAGAGAAGAAATATCCCAAACATATCAGTCTTTGTCCTGCCCTGGGGCAGTCCAGCACCAAAATGCTAGGCAATTCTCATCTGAACAAGATTACCAACAGCAACCCCAGACACGTGTTTCGGTCTGGTTGAACCTCATCAGTAGGGTGTAGCTGTGCCTCTCTAAGAATAGTGAGCAAGGGGTCCACGTCTGGATTCCCCTGGTAATTTAGGGTGAAACCCAAAATTACTTGAAATATGCAGATAACAAGGGGGGTCCTGGGAGACTCTCTGCCAGACATGAGTCCTGGTTACAAGAGCCTTACCCAGAGTCTTTAGCTCACTATCTTTCACAGAGAAGAAATATCCCAAACATATCAGTCTTTGTCCTGCCCTGGGGCAGTCCAGCACCAAAATGCTAGGCAATTCTCCTCTGAACAAGAGTACCAACAGCAACCCCAGACACGTGTTACGGTCTGGTTGAACCTCATCAGTAGGGTGTAGCTGTGCCTCTCTAAGAATAGTGAGCAAGGGGTCCACGTCTGGATTCCCCTGGTAATTTAGGGTGAAACCCAAAATTACTTGAAATATGCAGATAACAAGGGGGGTCCTGGGAGACTCTCTGCCAGACATGAGTCCTGGTTACAAGAGCCTTACCCAGAGTCTTTAGCTCACTATCTTTCACAGAGAAGACATATCCCAAACATATCAGTCTTTGTCCTGCCCTGGGGCAGTCCAGCACCAAAATGCTAGGCAATTCTCCTCTGAACAAGAGTACCAACAGCAACCCGAGACACGTGTTACGGTCTGGTTGAACCTCATCAGTAGGGTGTAGCTGTGCCTCTCTAAGAATAGTGAGCAAGGGGTCCACGTCTGGATTCCCCTGGTAACTTAGGGTGAAACCCAAAATTACTTGAAATATGCAGATAACAAGGGGGGTCCTGGGAGACTCTGTGCCAGACATGAGTCCTGGTTACAAGAGCCTTACCCAGAGTCTTTAGCTCACTATCTTTCACAGAGAAGAAATATCCCAAACATATCAGTCTTTGTCCTGCCCTGGGGCAGTCTAGCACCGAAATGCTAGGCAATTCTACTCTGAACAAGAGTACCAACAGCAACCCCAGACACGTGTTTCGGTCTGGTTGAACCTCATCAGTAGGGTGTAGCTGTGCCTCTCTAAGAATAGTGAGCAAGGGGTCCACGTCTGGATTCCCCTGGTAATTTAGGGTGAAACCCAAAATTACTTGAAATATGCAGATAACAAGGGGGGTCCTGGGAGACTCTCTGCCAGACATGAGTCCTGGTTACAAGAGCCTTACCCAGAGTCTTTGGCTCACTATCTTTCACAGAGAAGAAATATCCCAAACATATCAGTCTTTGTCCTGCCCTGGGGCAGTCCAGCACCGAACTGCTAGGTAATTCTCCTCTGAACAAGAGTACCAACAGCAACCCCAGACACGTGTTTCGGTCTGGTTGAACCTCATCAGTAGGGTGTAGCTGTGCCTCTCTAAGAATAGTGAGCAAGGGGTCCACGTCTGGATTCCCCTGGTAACTTAGGGTGAAACCCAAAATTACTTGAAATATGCAGATAACAAGGGGGTCCTGGGAGACTCTCTGCCAGACATGAGTCCTGGTTACAAGAGCCTTACCCAGAGTCTTTAGCTCACTATCTTTCACAGAGAAGAAATATCCCAAACATATCAGTCTTTGTCCTGCCCTGGGGCAGTCCAGCACCGAAATGCTAGGCAATTCTCCTCTGAACAAGAGTACCAACAGCAACCCCGACACGTGTTTCGGTCTGGTTGAACCTCATCAGTAGGGTGTAGCTGTGCCTCTCTAAGAATAGTGAGCAAGGGGTCCACGTCTGGATTCCCCTAGTAACTTAGGGTAAAACCCAAAATTACTTGAAATATGCAGATAACAAGGGGGGTCCTGGGAGACTCTCTGCCAGACATGAGTCCTGGTTACAAGAGCCTTACCCAGAGTCTTTAGTTCACTATCTTTCACAGAGAAGAAATATCCCAAACATATCAGTCTTTGTCCTGCCCTGGGGCAGTCCAGCACCGAAATGCTAGGCAATTCTCCTCTGAACAAGAGTACCAACAGCAACCCCAGACACGTGTTTCGGTCTGGTTGAACCTCATCAGTAGGGTGTAGCTGTGCCTCTCTAAGAATAGTGAGCAAGGGGTCCACGTCTGGATTCCCCTGGTAACTTAGGGTGAAACCCAAAATTACTTGAAATATGCAGATAACAAGGGGGGTCCTGGGAGACTCTCTGCCAGACATGAGTCCTGGTTACAAGAGCCTTACCCAGAGTCTTTAGCTCACTATCTTTCACAGAGAAGAAATATCCCAAACATATCAGTCTTTGTCCTGCCCTGGGGCAGTCCAGCACCAAAATGCTAGGCAATTCTCATCTGAACAAGATTACCAACAGCAACCCCAGACACGTGTTTCGGTCTGGTTGAACCTCATCAGTAGGGTGTAGCTGTGCCTCTCTAAGAATAGTGAGCAAGGGGTCCACGTCTGGATTCCCCTGGTAATTTAGGGTGAAACCCAAAATTACTTGAAATATGCAGATAACAAGGGGGGTCCTGGGAGACTCTCTGCCAGACATGAGTCCTGGTTACAAGAGCCTTACCCAGAGTCTTTAGCTCACTATCTTTCACAGAGAAGAAATATCCCAAACATATCAGTCTTTGTCCTGCCCTGGGGCAGTCCAGCACCAAAATGCTAGGCAATTCTCCTCTGAACAAGAGTACCAACAGCAACCCCAGACACGTGTTACGGTCTGGTTGAACCTCATCAGTAGGGTGTAGCTGTGCCTCTCTAAGAATAGTGAGCAAGGGGTCCACGTCTGGATTCCCCTGGTAATTTAGGGTGAAACCCAAAATTACTTGAAATATGCAGATAACAAGAGGGGTCCTGGGAGACTCTGTGCCAGACATGAGTCCTGGTTACAAGAGCCTTACCCAGAGTCTTTAGCTCACTATCTTTCACAGAGAAGAAATATCCCAAACATATCAGTCTTTGTCCTGCCCTGGGGCAGTCTAGCCCCGAAATGCTAGGCAATTCTACTCTGAACAAGAGTACCAACAGCAACCCCAGACACGTGTTTCGGTCTGGTTGAACCTCATCAGTAGGGTGCAGCTGTGCCTCTCTAAGAATAGTGAGCAAGGGGTCCACGTCTGGATTCCCCTGGTAATTTAGGGTGAAGCCCAAAATTACTTGAAATATGCAGATAACAAGGGGGGTCCTGGGAGACTCTCTGCCAGACATGAGTCCTCGTTACAAGAGCCTTACCCAGAGTCTTTGGCTCACTATCTTTCACAGAGAAGAAATATCCCAAACATATCAGTCTTTGTCCTGCCCTGGGGCAGTCCAGCACCGAACTGCTAGGTAATTCTCCTCTGAACAAGAGTACCAACAGCAACCCCAGACACGTGTTTCGGTCTGGTTGAACCTCATCAGTAGGGTGTAGCTGTGCCTCTCTAAGAATAGTGAGCAAGGGGTCCACGTCTGGATTCCCCTGGTAACTTAGGGTGAAACCCAAAATTACTTGAAATATGCAGATAACAAGGGGGTCCTGGGAGACTCTCTGCCAGACATGAGTCCTGGTTACAAGAGCCTTACCCAGAGTCTTTAGCTCACTATCTTTCACAGAGAAGAAATATCCCAAACATATCAGTCTTTGTCCTGCCTTCTGTAATGGCTTGGCAGGCGAAGAACGATGGTCTGGAGGGTTGCCCTGAGCAATGCCAGTGGTCAAGATTCAGTCTAAACCTTCCAGCCATCACCTCTTTGTTTTTGCTTTGTCACCCCGAGTGGGACGGGTATGCCCAGACGTGGGTCCCGTGCCTGCTGGGCCTAGAGACCCAAGCTACTCCTCACTGATGATCCCCAACAAGGGTGAAACATGTTTGGGGATGCTTGTGGTCTCGTGCAAAAGGGATGTGACCTAGCAGTTCGGGCTGGACTTCCCCTTTTGGGGTTAGGCCAAGCCTGATTTGCATATGGTCTTTCCCCTTCTGTAATGGCTTGGCAGGCGAAGAACGATGGTCTGGAGGGTTGCCCTGAGCAATGACAGTGGTCAAGATTCAGTCTAAACCTTCCAGCCATCCATTCTTTGTTTTTGCTTTGTCACCCCGAGTGGGATGGGTATGGCCAGACGTGGGTCCCGTGCCTGCTGGGCCTAGAGACCCAAGCTACTCCTCACTGATGATCCCCAACAAGGGTGAAACATGTTTGGGGATGCTTGTGGTCTCCTGCAGAAGGCATGTGACCTAGCAGTTCGGGCTGGACTTCCCCTTTTGGGGTGGGGCCAAGCCTGATTTGCATATGGTCTTTCCCCTTCTGTAATGGCTTGGCAGGCGAAGAACGATGGTCTGGAGGGTTGCCCTGAGCAATGCCAGTGGTCAAGATTCAGTCTAAACCTTCCAGCCATCACCTCTTTGTTTTTGCTTTGTCACCCCGAGTGGGACGGGTATGCCCAGACCTGGGTCCCGTGCCTGCTGGGCCTACAGACCCAAGCTACTCCTCACTGATGATCCCCAACAAGGGTGAAACATGTTTGGGGATGCTTGTGGTCTCGTGCAGTAGGGATGTGACCTAGCAGGTCGGGCTGGACTTCCCCTTTTGGGGTGGGGCCAAGCCTGATTTGCATATGGTCTTTCCCCTTCTGTAATGGCTTGGCAGGCGAAGAACGATGGTCTGGAGGGTTGCCCTGAGCAATGCCAGTGGTCAAGATTCAGTCTAAACCTTCCAGCCATCACCTCTTTGTTTTTGCTTTGTCACCCCGAGTGAGACGGGTATGCCCAGACGTGGGTCCCGTGCCTGCTGGGCCTAGAGACCCAAGCTACTCCTCACTGATGATCCCCAACAAGGGTGAAACATGTTTGGGGATGCTTGTGGTATTGTGCAGAAGGGATGTGACCTAGCAGTTCGGGCTGGACTTCCCCTTTTGGGGTGGGGCCAAGCCTGATTTGCATATGGTCTTTCGCCTTCTGTAATGGCTTGGCAGGCAAAGAACGATGGTCTGGAGGGTTGCCCTGAGCAATGCCAGTGGTCAAGATTTAGTCTAAACCTTCCAGCCATCATCTCTTTGTTTTTGCTTTGTCACCCTGAGTGGGACGGGTATGCCCAGATGTGGGTCCCGTGCCTGCTGGGCCTAGAGACCCAAGCTACTCCTCACTGATGATCCCCAACAAGGGTGAAACATGTTTGGGGATGCTTGTGGTCTCGTGCAGAAGGTATGTGACCTAGCAGTTTGGGCTGGACTTCCCCTTTTGGGGTGGGGCCAAGCTTGATTTGCATATGGTCTTTCCCCTTCTGTAATGGCTTGGCAGGCGAAGAACGATGGTCTGGAGGGTTGCCCTGAGCAATTCCAGTGGTCAAGATTCAGTCTAAACCTTCCAGCCATCACCTCTTTGTTTTTGCTTTGTCACCCCGAGTGGGACGGGTATGCCCAGACTTGGGTCCCGTGCCTGCTGGGCCTAGAGACCCAAGCTACTCCTCACTGATGATCCTCAACAAGGGTGAAACATGTTTGGGGATGCTTGTGGTCTCGTGCAGAAGGGATGTGACCTAGCAGTTCGGGCTGGACTTCCCCTTTTGGGGTGGGGCCAAGCCTGATTTGCATATGGTCTTTCCCCTTCTGTAATGGCTTGGCAGGCGAAGAACAATGGTCTGGAGGGTTGCCCTGAGCAATGCCAGTGGTCAAGATTCAGTCTAAACCTTCCAGCCATCACCTCTTTGTTTTTGCTTTGTCACCTCGAGTGGGATGGGTATGCCCAGACGTGGGTCCTGTGCCTGCTGGGCCTAAAGACCCAAACTACTCCTCACTGATGATCCCCAACAAGGGTGAAACATGTTTGGGGATGCTTGTGGTCTCGTGCAGAAGGGATGTGACCTAGCAGTTCGGGCTGGACTTCCCCTTTTGGGGTGGGGCCAAGCCTGATTTGCATATGGTCTTTCCCCTTCTGTAATGGCTTGGCAGGCGAAGAACGATGGTCTGGAGGGTTGCCCTGAGCAATGCCAGTGGTCAAGATTCAGTCTAAACCTTCCAGCCATCACCTCTTTGTTTTTGCTTTGTCACCCCGAGTGGGACGGGTATGCCCAGACGTGGGTCCCGTGCCTGCTGGGCCTAGAGACCCAAGCTACTCCTCACTGATGATCCCCAACAAGGGTGAAACATGTTTGGGGATGCTTGTGGTCTCGTGCAGAAGGGATGTGACCTAGCAGTTCGGGCTGGACTTCCCCTTTTGGGGTGGGGCCAAGCCTGATTTGCATATGGTCTTTCCCCTTCTGTAATGGCTTGGCAGGTGAAGAACGATGGTCTGGAGGGTTGCCCTGAGCAATGCCAGTGGTCAAGATTCAGTCTAAACCTTCCAGCCATCACCTCTTTGTTTTTGCTTTGTCACCCCGAGTGGGACGGGTATGCCCAGACGTGGGTCCCGTGCCTGCTGGGCCTAGAGACCCAAGCTACTCCTCACTAATTATCCCCAACAAGGGTGAAACATGTTTGGGGATGCTTGTGGTCTTGTGCAGAAGGGATGTGACCTAGCAGTTCAGGCTGGAATTCCCCTTTTGGGGTGGGGCCAAGCCTGATTTGCATATGGTCTTTCCCCTTCTGTAATCGCTTGGCAGGCAAAGAACGATGGTCTGGAGGGTTGCCCTGAGCAATGCCCGTGGTCAAGATTCAGTCTAAACCTTCCAGCCATCACCTCTTTGTTTTTCCTAAGGAATTAGATCCAAAGAAGTTAGCAAGAGCTGCTGACTTGTGGGTGGCCAACAGGGCCACTGCCAAGGATTCTGGGGTAACTCAGAAGAAGTATGAGGGAAAGCAGCACAAGAAAGATAACAAGGAGAATTTTAATACCTCCAATCCAAAAGAGGGCCCCAAACAGAATAAGGGTAAGCCACAAGGAAAATCAAAACAGGCTAGTGTACCTCCGGGTGCCATACCAGAAGGAGGTCAGAACAAACCCCCATTCATAAAGACATTTGGAAAATGTTATGCTTGTGGGTCAATTGACCATGTGAATGGGGATCCCAGATGTAAGGGTAAACCTCCAGGGGTCCACACTGTCTCCTTAGCCTTCTACCCAGAGAATGAGGTACCAATGGCAAGTGGAAACTGTCAATTACTGGCTTAGGATTCCATGAAAGTCTCAGCCAGTGTTTCTTTAGTATCCATGGGTCTGTGGGAACAACAGAACTTAGATGTCTACAATTCTATTCCAGACAATACTAAAGAGTATTGTAAAGACAGTGTTCTTGTGAATGGTCAGGAGACCCCTGCCATCAGAGACACTGGGGCCAGCATTACTGTAGTTGATTAATCTTTTTTCAAGGTAGACAATGTTGCTAAGGCACCTAGATACCTAACTAGGCTTGCTGGAGGCCCTGTCCAAATGCTTCCACAGTTTCCAGCTCTCATCCAGTACAATGACATGACTGTCAATATACCTATAAGCTTCCAGAGTGAAGTACCTGGGACTCCTGTTGGGGAATGACTTAAAAACTCTTGCCTCCCAGCAAAAGGAAACTGGAGCAAACTAGGAAGGCCAGAGAGAGTACTTTAAAGGGCTCTCAAGAGGAGATTATAGAGGAAACTATAACTCCCAGTCCACAGGACTTTCTGACTGCAATCTCAAAGAAGAAGGAGGAAAAGGGGAAACCTAAAACCTCCAGGATGAAAACAGCCAGCACTCCTGTGCTACCAACAAGGACAGGCCCTAGGGGACTGTCCAAGATCACACCTGTGATTTCTCCCCCAGCTGAGGCTGAGAGTGTGGAACAATCTAGTGTGGTGGAATCAGCTGCTGAGGAATCAGAGCTGGAAGAGGACTTTGCTCCTGTTGTAGATCTGGATCCTGCAGACTAACTTGAGCTGCAGTCTTTACCGGCAGAAGGTGGACCCTTTAGGGCAGACTTCAGCAGAGGTCAAATAGAGTGTCCTACTCTTGAAGGTCTTCACCAACAGGCAGCTTCCCAGCTTGACGGGCAAGAGCCAGAGAAGTATAGGTTGTACTGGGAAAATGGCTTCTTCTACAGTGAACCGACTGAGTATATCCCAGTGGACTACAGAAGACTTGTAGTGCCTCTTGAAAGCAGACTCCAGTCCCTACAGTTAGCCCATGAGATACCTTTGGCTGGTCACTTGAGCTTCAAGAAGACCAAGGAAAGGCTCTCTTTATATTTCTACTGGCCTAAATTGGGTTCTGATGTAGGTAAGTTCTGCAGGAGCTGTCACACTTGCCAAATCTCTGGCAACATTGGAGCCAAGAATGTGGCAGCCTTGGTGCCTCTCCCTGTGGTGGGAGTCCTTTTTTAGAGGGTAGGAATCGACATTGTTGGTCCCTTAAACTCTCCAACATCTTCAGGAAACAGGGTTTTCCTGGTTGTAGTAGACCATGCTACTAGGTATCCTGAAGCCATACCTATGAGAACTGTTACAGCTCAGACTGTTGCTAAGGCCCTACCTGGTATTTTTACCAGGGTAGGTTTTCCTAAAGAGGGTATCTCTAACAGGGGATACACTTTTATGTCCCACTACATGCAGGCCAAGTGGAAAAACTGTGGAGTAACTTACAAGTTCTCAACTGCCCACCATCCTCAGATAAATGGATTGGTAGAGAGGTTTAATCGTACAATGAAGAGCATGATAGATGCTTTAGAAGAACCCCTTAGAAGAAAGTGGGACCCTCTACTGCCATGCTTTCTCTTTGCTCATAGAGAAGTCCCTCAGGAGGGAGTTGGATTTAGTCCCTTTGAACTTCTTTATAGCCATCCAGTTAGAGGCCCCTTGGCCCTAATAAAGGAGGGGTTGGAGCGTGCTCCTTCCCCCAAGCCAGTGAGAGTCACTGACTATGTGATAGGTCTCCAGAGGAGAATGTCACACATGATGGCAGAAGTATCAGACAACTTGAAAGCAGGTCAGGCTCTGGTGAAACATTGGCATGACTAGAAGGCCAACATGGTTGAGACCAGTTAGTTCTAGTTATGGTACCTACAAGGCAGAGGGCCTTACAGGACAAATGGATAGGACCCTTCAAAGTTGTGGTTAAACTTGGAGAGGGCAACTATCTGGTGGACTTCGGCAATCCTATGGAGGCTTCCAGAGTCTTTCACACCAACCGTCAAAAAGCTTATGTATCGTGACCAGAAGCAGGAGCTTTGCTTCTAGCTTCAGCTCAAGAGGATGAGGAGAGTGAACCTCTACCTGACTTACTCAGAGATGAGAAAATATAAGGATTTAATTTGTCACCTGAACAACAGGAGGAGTGCAAGTTTCTGTTAAACCAGCTTGCCTCCCTGTTTTCACTATCACCAGACTTGACCCCTTGGGGCCAGCATGATATTCTCACTGGTGACTGTTTACCTGTTAAAAGCAGAGGTTACAGGATGTCGGATCATGTAAGATCCCACATAAAGGAGGAGGTCAACAAGATGCTTGATCTCGGGGCAATAGAGCCCACCACCAGTACATGGAGTCCAGTTGTATTAGTGCCAAAGGCAGGATCCAAGAAGTTGAGATTCTGTGCGGACTATAGCGCTTTTAATGCAGTCACAAAGACTGATACCCACCCTTTACCAAGGACAGATGAACTGGTGGACAAGCTTGGTTCAGCCAAGTACCTCAGTACATTTGATCTCATGTCAGGATATTGCCAAATAGCACTGACAGACCATGCCAAGGAGAAAACTACATTCTCAACCCCAGCAGCCCTCTACCAGTTTAAGGTAATGCCTTTTGGACTACAGCATGCACCTGCAACATTCCAAAGGATGGTTAACCAGGTTCTGAATTGGATGGAGGACTTCTGCATGGCATACTTGGATGGCATTGCAGTGTTCAGCCCTACTTGGAAAGAACATGTTGACCCGTTAGGATATGTTTTGCAGGCTCTTGAGCAGGCCCATCTGACATAAAGGTGAGTAAGTCTCAAATTGGTCAGAGTAAAGTGGTCTACCTTGGACATGAGGTAGGAGGAGTTGAAATCAGGCCATTGCCTAGCAAGGTACAAGCTGTACAAAGCTGGGCTACCCCTATTACTCAAACCCAAGTGATAGCCTCACTGGTTACTATAGGAACTTCATAAAGAACTATGGGACCATAGCTTCTCCCTTGAATGTGGTCTCCTCTCCCAAATTCCCTAAAAAGGTCAGGTGGAATGAGGAGTGTACTCAAGCATTTGAAGGCCTGAAGAAAGCCCTTTGTCAAGCTCCAGTCCTAAGAGCTCCCGACCATAACCAAAACTTCATTGTGCAGACAGATGCTTCCAATACGAGTCAGCTGAATGAGAAAGGTAGGGAGCACCCCATTTGCTTCATCAGAATGAAGCTGAAGGAACCAGAAACAAGGTGGGCAACCATTGTGCTTTGCTATTGTGTGGTCACTGAGTTTAGACCATACTTGCTACAGACCATCCTGGGCCTGTCGGCATACAATGCTGACTCTTGGGAATCTATTAGCTCGGTTGCTGATCCGGATGTGCACTCCTCAATGTTGGTGGAGGTGAGTGCGCCAATTGTTGGAGCAGTTGGGGCCTGTGAGTCTTCAGGGTGTCAGGTGCCTTCACAAAGCCATTCAGTGGGCCTAGCACATGTGGGGGTCATGTGCAGGCTGGGCAGACTGTGTGGGAGGAGCAGCTGTAGCGTGCCGCACACCAACAGGGTGCTGCCTATGAGAGTTTGTCTGAGGGCATGGATAGGTTGGCCAGTTCCATTATTCCACCAGCAACACAGGTGCAGGAACAGCTGCAGTTAATGCAGTTCACATGCTGCTCCCACAGGCTGCACATGGAGGACATTATCAGGAGTGGATGGGCAGAACTGAGGTCTCTGCAGTCATCCCTGCTTGCAGAGTGTCAGGCACACAGAGAATCTCTGAGACAAGAGTTGTTGGCCCACAGAGCTGCAATCTGTGAGGGAGAGGCAGCCACCAGGAGATTGTTCCAACAGGAGATGCTAACATTGATGCAGAATATCTCAGAGGAACTCCATGTATACAGTGAGGTTATGCATGGTGACTTCCAAGCCCTCAGTGTGCAGTGCATGGCCACTGCCTCTGAGGAGCATGCCATGTGTGGTGAGCCTCAAGCCCCACTACCAGATTCTGATTCAACCCAGGATGGTGGTGCCAGCAGAGACATGCCTCCCAGTTCACCATAGCCGTGCGGTCCGTGAGCCCATGGAGTTTATTTTTTTATTTTTTAACACCAGCCTATTTGGATGCTGACATGCACACTGCCCCTCCCCCCTGTCCCAGCCCGGTTGATGATGGACATTTTCTATTTTAAAAATGTTTGTTTTTTAGATGCTTTTGTTCACCCCAGGGCCAGATGCTGGCATTTTATTTTTTATTTGTTTTTCCTTTATTTTCCTTGAGGTGTGCTGTTAACATCTCAAGGTTATGATTTTTGCAGAGGTGGGCAGGCATGCAGGCATGTATACTGAGGTCTACTTGCATGTTTTCATGGTGGTGAACAGGATGGCAGGTACAGGTAAATATTGTTTCTGGTTTCTGTGTTCCATCGCACATGTGTGCTTTGTCAATGGTAGTTCACTATGCCTGTTTTAATATCTCCTCCCATCTTGTTTCAGTACTCCGTGATCTGGTGGTGACTGCTGTCCTGGGGGAGATAACATGCACCCTTTGACATCCATGCACCCTAGGCCCTCCACCAGGCACTGCCCCTCCTGTACCTGATTAAGAGACACAGTTCTGGGTGAAGGTGATGCAGGATTGACACAATGCCGGCACAGTCAGTGGGTAAGCATGAGTACTGCATCATTGATGTGCATGTTTGATGCATGTCTTATTTATTTTATATGTGCTTTGCATGCTAACATGCCGTTATGGTTATTTAAGTGGTTCAAATGTCACTGTGTTACCTACCTTTGTGTATTCCTCTATTGCCGCACCTACTGTGCAGTGCAGCATGTCATTTCCCATCTCCACTCCAGGCAGTGTATGGGATGTGGCATTTCCTTGTACTTCCCTGTCTCTGTCACTCTCTCTCCCACTTTCTGTTGTGGTACACTGCACTCCTGGGCTGATCACAATCTATATCCAGTCACCCTCTGGCACCCTGTGTTGCGCATGCAGTGGGTGGTCTGTCCATATTTTCTGTATCAAGTCATGTGTTGTCATGGATGTGCATGTTGTTTCTGTTGCTACTGTGCATGTGATTTCATTTAGCATGGCCGACTGTGGCCTGTGGCAGGCGTTGCTGTTCGTGCTGATGTGTGTCTCATGGCACTTTGATAATGTGTAATGAGTGACACTTCACATCCCTTGCAATGTTTGTGGGTTTATGGATCGGCGGCACATTTGGCCTGTCTTGATTATGGATCAACCA
This sequence comes from Ambystoma mexicanum, assembly GCF_040938575.1. Lineage (NCBI taxonomy): Eukaryota > Metazoa > Chordata > Amphibia > Caudata > Ambystomatidae > Ambystoma > Ambystoma mexicanum. Next base: position 302,584,732 of record NC_090922.1, on the reverse strand, counting down.
TTACAGTGTGCAAAACCAGTTTAAAGCCACAAACATGTGGGTATTTAGGCATTTTTTGGATGCTATGTTTTCTACCAGCACATTAGGATTAGAGATGTTGGTGCTTTCTCATGCATGTACCATGCATGCTGCACCATGGTGTTTGCAGCTTCAAGTTCACCGCAACTGGGTGCATTGTACTGTTGCATTTGATTGAATGCAGTATTTGACCATTTGTATGCTGTGACAATGAAGTCTGCATTGACCATGCTCTTTTGGTTTGCATCCTACATTTAGCATACATTTATTGTTGCTTGCTGTATCACATTGCTTTGTGTTGTCTGCTTATGTCTTCCATAGCAGTTTCCTTGGTAGCCAGCATTCCATTGTGACATGGAACTCTGTGTATTTATGTGTCAAGCATGGTCCTGACGGGAGTAGAAGAGGTGAGTATTTGTGTACTTGCATTCTAGTGGTTTGCATTACGCATCTATGAAATGCGCTGCCAACTTGACAACCCATCCACTATATCTTCTGTACCTAATCCTTCACAGTCCCTTTGTAATGCACTCGCATCTCATTTTTTTTTAAAAAGCCAGAACATACTAAACCTACTTGTGACTGGCTCTTCAAACACAACCCTCCACTCTCTGCCCCCTAACACTCACCCTCCTCATTCCTCCTTTTCCTCCTTCGCTCCTGTCTCCCCTGATGAAGTCACCAGAGTTGTCAACTCTATGAAGCTCTCATCCAAACAGGTGAGCCCATGTTCATCCAGAAGTATCGAGGCAACATCTCCTCTATGGCCCCTGCTCTTGCTGATCTCTGCAACCACTCATTTTCTGCTTTTTCATTTCCAACCTCCCTCAAGCACTCCTTGTGTGCTCCATCCTTACAATACCATGTGCAGAGCCTTCCTGCCCAGCCAATTACCGCCCCATTTCAATCACCACCTTCATGGGTAAACTGCTTGAGAAGTTTTCCCTCCCCGAAATGGACGCCCATGACGCACTTGTTGTCGGTGTACATGTACACCAGTGTGGATTCCAACCTTCCTGAGCCACGGACACTGATCTCCAGAACACTCATGAAGAACTGCTAGCATCCCTCAAATCGTAATCCCCTGCTGGCCTCATCATCCTTGATATCTCATCTGCATTTGACACAGTGAACCATTCCATCCTCATTAAAATGCTCCATGAGCAGCCAGTGGATGTGCTTATCTCATTCCTAACCAACCATTCCTACAAAACCCTTCTGTGCCCTTTCTCCTACCCTACTTCCTCCTCTACCTCTGGCGTCCCACAGGTCTCCATTCTTTTGCCATGTGTCTTTAACATATGAGTTTCCCTGCTGCAACGCTTCACTGCCTCATTCTCCCACAAATTCCAGTGCTATGCTGACGACACACAACTCTTCAGCAAAGTTCCTACTGACACACTTGCACCTTCATTCACCCTGACTGCCTCTCCGCCATCCTGGCCTGGTGTACTGCAAATGACCTTGGCTTGTACTACATCCAAACCGAGAGTGTCCCTATTGGATCCCGTGCAGCCTACTTCTTCTATTCACTCTGTCCTTCCCCATGGGCTCACCCCCTGCCCCTCATCCGAAGCCACGAATCTTGGAGTCATCTTTGACCCCCCCTTTCCTTCATCCCTCATATTCTGGACATTGTCAAGAAGTCCCACTTTCAGCTCTTCCTACTCAAAATAACTGAACCATTCCACCCCTCCCCGTAGAGACTCAATGTTACCCATGCTCTGGTTCTCTCCAGGCTGCACTACTGCAACAGCCTCCTCCTTATTGTTCCCTGGTCCACCCTGCAACGCCTCCAGCTTACACAGATCAGGGCAGCAAGACTTATCATTGGCCTCTGACCCAGGGACTGCATCTCTCCTGCACTACAAAGCCTTCAGTGGCTCACAGTGTCAGCACTGATTACATTTTAATCCCTGTGTAACATCCAAAGGGCTATCTGGGGCTGGGTATCACTATATCTTCAATGCTTACTGATCAAATACTCTACCTCTAGACTCCTGTGTTTCACTGGCAACTACTCCCTGGTGTGAAGCACTTTGGTATAGAAACGGCTATTGGTGGATCCATTTCCTCTATGTGCTGCCTTCTGTGTAACAGCCTCACGTCTTGAGCAGGACTTCCTTAAGTTCCCAATAATCCTCAAGTCCTTTCTCTTCTCCACTTCCTTCTTCCCCTCTCTTTCATTCTAATCATACAGTAGCGTGCCTGATGTCCAGGGCCCTTACCCCCAACATGTATCATTGAATCAACCGTGTATATACTGCACTTGCTCCCACTCAGCCTCACCACTAGAGTTTGCACTTACATTTATCTTTTATTTTCTTGGCACTTAACCCCAAGATGTTCTCCATGAACAAATCAGAACCTTTTCCCTTACCACCCTCCCCTGTACACTTGCACGTTGTGAACACTCACAAGGTCTAGTTGGTTCATCTACCCTCCCAGTTATTGTCATGATTTGTTTGTAGTATTGATTGTATTATTTATCTTTGTTAGCAATTCCTTGGCTACCTTCCCCTGTCCCCACCCATTTGCCCTGTGTGCACTTAGAAACATTAGGGGTAATTGCATAAGTGCCTAACAAATGACCAATATATGAGTTTCTTAATAATGTGTTCCCGTGACTGCGTGACGTGCACTGCCCCAATACTACGTAGGTAATGGCCAGCCTTATCATGTCAGTCTTGCAGGGGTGTACCAGCCTTTTGGTGGGATCAATAATTTGCATATGTGATGTCTTCACATTTTCATGCTCCATATTGACTGATGCGTGCATTTTGTTTGTGACATTGTCTAGTGAATGGGGATATGTTACATGCACAGTTGATGCATGTCATTGAGGGGGACAGGCAGTGCGGGGATGTTGTTGATTGTTGTGTGTGTGTGTGTTTTGTGTGTTTGATTTGCATGTAGTGTGCAGGTGTTTGTGCATGAGTGCTGGGACACATGTTGATGGTTGTCTTGTGAGTTGTTGTTTGCATGTGTTCTATGTCACTGAGGGGTGCGCGTGGATCTTCAGTTGTTCGGGGCATGTATGTGTTAGCTGTACTATGTTTCATTTTGTTCTTGGTCTGCAGATCGTTCCATCAGGGCATGATGGCTATTAAATGGAATACAATTTGACTGTCAACTGCATGCCAAGGGAACAGGTAAGATGTTCATTCATATTGATAGTTATGGAATGGTGAGGAACTTGTCGGTCTATACTGCACTAATTTTGTAGATCCCACAATAGGGTCATGTTTGTGCGCATCATGCACAATCTGGGACATGTGTGCATATATTAGCATTTGTGCTTGTTGAAGAATGTGTACATGTGAATAGCTGAGGTCATGTATGGCTTGCAGCTCTGACATAATGTTTCTTGATTTATTGATGCTTACACATTTGACCGGTATTTTAGTTAGTTAGATCCACCACAGCAGAAGGGGACCACCACAGTGGGTATGGTGCAAAGGGTTCACGGGTTAGGCTCTAGCGTGGTTAACCTCCTTTCTTTCTGACCACCAATCCCAGGTGAAACTCTGAGCCTTTCGATCTTCTACCGCTCTTTCAACCTGTGGCGTTACCCAGGGATATGACCTATCCCCCGGTTCTTCAATGTCTACATGGCTGCCTTAGCATGTGTGATTGCCACTTTCACCTCTAACTTCCAGTGTTATGTGGATGACACACTACTTTCTTTCAAACTACCCTCAGCCACCTCCTCTTCCTCACTCATATCTGGCGGTCTATCCACAATTCAGTCATGGTGTGCTGCAAATGACTTCTGCCTTAACGCCAGCAAAACTGTGATCATACGCATTAGGACCACTGCTCCTGCTTTCCTACTTTCACTCTGGCCGGACTCCCTTGGCCATGCAACCACACCCACCTACAAGGCTAAAACCTTGGGGTCATCATCGACTCCACTCTCTCCTTCTCCTGTTACATTTCGGACATCTCTAAAAAAAAGTCCAACTATCAGCTACACATCCTCAGAGGTACTCTACCTTTTCTCACTTTCCCCCAGTGGTTCACTGTCTCCAGAGCCCTGGTTCTCTCAAGGCTGGACTAATACAATAGTCTCTTCCTCAACGTCCCTGCTTCTACTCTGCACCCTCTACAACTCATCCATAACAGAACCGCAAGACCTATCCTTGGCCTCAGGCCCAGTGACCGCATCTCTCTGGTGCCGTAATCCCTCCACTGACTCCCTGTGGCTGTCAGGGTCAAATTCAAGACCCTGTGCATTATCCACAAGGCTTTCTGGGGCCTGGGACCTACCTATCTGCAATGACCTAAATACTGTCCCCCCGAGCCCTCCGCTCATCTACCTCCAAAAATTCCTCGAGTAAGCTGGCTCTCCAAGAAGAGATTTGAAGGGAGCTCTTTATCCTCAGCAGGGGCCTCCCTCTGGAATAGCCTCCCTGCCAACCTCTGTCTGGAGCCTGATCTCCTTAAGTTCTGGAAACTCCTCAAGACTTTCCTCTTCTACTCTTCCTTCTCTCTCCCTCTTCCCAGCTAACCTATCCCTCTGCTCTATCCCTTTTTTCCGTACAGCTCGCTGACTGGCCACCTGGTGTACCTCAGAGTCTCACAGGTCCCTGGCACCCCTGCCAGTCTTTCTCGCACTTGCCTCCGGGCCCTGCACTCGCCTCATCATCACTGCACTTGGTCAATGCCCCTAGAGAGTTGCATCTCTACACACTTATCCCAGCCTCCACCGACTGGATGCACTTGGACCCCACCCAGAACTAGTCCCCTCTCCACCTACCACTCCCCTGCAACTGTCTGTGCACTTACTCGATCTGATTGGACCATGCCTGTAGATTGTCTGTCTGTTCCCCCTGTCCTCACACCCTGCATGGTGGTGCCTTAATGCACTTGGAAAAACTGTAGAATCGTTGCCAGACCTATTTACTGTTACCTCCAGTGTTAATTGTATATTATGCACTTACTCTGCCTGTACGGACTATTATCATTTCAGTTAAAAGAGGGCAGGTGGGTGAGGCGCGCACTCCAATTCCTGGCCAATATACTACCTGAAGAAAGAAAAAATATATAACTGGGTTACATCCCAAAAGTGTCCAATTCACTGGGTTAGATCCCAATTGTTGCCAAAATGTTCACAGGGTTGGATCCCTTCTGCTGCATTTGTGCTGCTGTACTACTCCTCCTAGCACTTTCGTGTCCCAAAAGTCTTCAGGGAGGCTCTGTTGCTTTTCAGGTGAATCCAATTAAATTGCTAATTATCATTTCAGAATTTCAAGGGCTCTGAACAACTGTTATTTTTCCTCTTGTTCTCTCCCTCCTTGAGTGCTTTGAAACACTTGCTTTGTGTATAGGCGCTTTATAAATAAACTTTACCATACCATACCACAGTATAATTATCCTTTCACATTACATATGGGATTGTTTTGGTGACACAGAGGTGATTTAATTGATTGGTTGGCATGGTGGTGTTCTCCCTCTTCATTGTGTTTCTTTTGGAAACATAGTATGAAAGATCTTTTAGTTCTAAGGGATGTACCCAATTTAGCACTATCAAGGGCACTTTCTCAGAGTGGTTTTGTGGTCGCAGGAGGATTGGCCCATTGTCATCATTGAATGTCACCTGGGATGTAGCGAGTCGTATGCACTCCACAGGGGAGGGATTTTAGGTGAAATGCGACTGTACAAGCTGGGTACAGGCAGCCTCTCCACATGCCCTTTGCCCAGCCATACACATGCCTGTTGGTGGGGATGGGGTGACACCACCATGTCCACTGGGACGCCATGTCGTGTTGCAACATTGTGCAGGACACATTCTTCAACACTAATCCTGCATACTTCTGGTAGTGCATATAGCAAAACACCACCAGAGTGGTCAAGGGAGCCGAAACGTGACATGACCAATCCAAATGTGCGCTCCACTATGCCCCGACTTGCAATATGGGCAGTGTTGTATCTTACCTCGGCAGGTGTGTTGGGGTTGCATATTGGTGTCATCATGTATGTGCTCAGAGGGTCGGCACTGCCCCCTGTATAGGTGAGAATGGTTGGCATTGTCATTTGTCGACAGTGTATATTTGTCTGTGTGCAACATGCATGCAAGTGCACGGCCATTCCTACTCACCAGTGAGCCATGTGTTGCCATACTTCCCATCTTCCAGGGCCCGGTGTAGGGGGGACATCCTGAAGATGTAACTATCAGGGGTGCTGCCTGGATAGTTGGCATAGACTTCAGTAGTGATGTCCTTGGCATCACACACAAACTGAACATTGATGGAGTGCCAGTGTTTTCGGTAGATATGCTCTATTGCTCGAGGTGGACGTAGAGCAACATGGGTGCATTAAATGGCACCTAGCACTTTTGGGAAGTGCGCCACCCCATGAAAATCCTGGACCACTGCTTGCCTTTCTGCAGGTGTTCTGGGCATATAGATGTGCCGGCGGACAGAAGTATGTGCAGTATTATTGCCAACACCTCAGCGTGACTGTGTGGCCTGTGCAATGCCCCCAACTATGGAATGAGCCAGTGGCCAAAAAATCCAGTACAGTGAGCACCTTTTGCAAGGGGCTCAGTGCTTGGAAGCACAGGGCGGGTGATGTGATGTCATCTTCCCACTTAGTAACCAGGTCTGGGATGATATGAGGGGGGAACCTATACATGGCATAGAACTGGCCATCAGGCATCCCAAAAATGCTGGTCTTTGGGAATAAGATCCAGGCTCTGGCCATCCTTCTCCTACTGCGATGTCCCAGGATGACTGATGCAACAAATGGTGGATTCATTGTGGCTGTATACGTACGTTTGTTGATCATGCATGCTTTTTATGCATTTGTTTGTGTGCGCATTGACGTTCATGCCTGCTATAGCGTGGCATCGCTGTTTCAGGATTTGAGTGTGCTTTTTCGCGCGCCGCCAATCCCTCTTCAATTCCATAAATACGGTTGTTTTACGCCCATATGGGCGGTGCTATTGTTTGACTGTGGAAAGTCTCTCGTAATGTCCACATTTTCACTTGTTCTTCCTCATTCCACGTGTTCCGCCCCCTTTTTAGTTGGCTGCGCAGCCCTGGCCGGCCTTTCGCTTGGAGTCTCGCTCAAGATGTTCGTGGTGTCGCAGTGACGTGTTGGACCAGCGCTGATTCCTCGCAAGTCCCAGGTAAACCCTGCGCATTGTGTTCCATGAATCGAAGAACAGGGACTTACGTAAGTCCTCCATTT